>NC_136065.1:694677227-695927227 GCF_964261635.1 Lissotriton helveticus | reverse complement strand
ATATGAGCTGTTTAAAACTTCTAAACAACATCACCGGCATCCTTAGAGTTTTTAACTCAACAATATCTAGATCAGTGTCTCCAGCTCTCCACATTTATAATGTCAAAGCTTAAAGAGGCTCACTTTTGGAGCTGAATTATGAGGTTTCCTGCAGGCAAGTGGTCTCACCTCAATTAAAAACATATTTTTAAGATCTTTGATTAATTTTGGGGGCGTGGCTAGCAAGCCATCATGGGGGACGGAGGCTGTTAGAGCTCCGGTGCCGCCGGGCGAAAAAAAACTCCTGCTAGCCGTAACGGGTGGCCGTCCTGCGCCACCAACGGTTGGATTCTGCCACTGTGGTGCCCCGCTCGCCCCGACGGAACTTTGAGGACTCCGGGAGCCGTGGATACCCGGCGGACTGGAAGGAGAAGTCCGCGGCCTAGCCCCATGCCGCAAGCCGGGACCTCGAGTGCGAGCCCTGCCCGGGGCATTGGATGCTGCCTGCCGCTGTGTCGGGGGGCTGCCCGGACACGATTGCCTGACCCACTGCCCGACTACTAGCGAAGCCGCAGGGGTATGAGCTAAGATTCCCCCCCCAACACCCTTGGTACAGGATTATGGGGGCCTGGGAACGACCGCCCGGTGAGAAGAACTGGCGCACGGAGGTGAGCTTCGCCTGCGGGAAACCCCGGAACCGCGTCGCACCGGCGCCCCCGGACGGAGACCCGTGAGACTACCGGCGAGTGGGGGAAACACGGAGACGCCGTGGGAGGTGCAGAACCGGCCCCGTCTGCCTTCCCCCTCTTCCCCCCCCTCCCTTCTCCCCACTGACGTTACCGCTGCTGGAGAGCCAAGGCGGCGAGATTACACAAGTACCATCGGCCTGGACCAGGGCCGGTGACGCGAAGAGAATCATCGCAACTGCCCTGAGCGAGGAGGGGGTGGCAGGCGGAGGGGAGCCGCAGACCTAGAGTCGCGCTACGCCGGAGGTACGAGGCAACGGACCGTCGGCGCCTAATCCAGCGGAGACGCGGGAACGGACCCAAGTGACGAGTAAGGGCGCGAAGAAGGCCGACATTGTTGCCCTGGGCGGGGGGTGCAAACTCGCCCACCCTTGGACTGCGGAGACAGTGGAGGCTGCTTGCCCACCCTGTGAACTGGTCCCTGCTGCCCCACTGAGTTGAAAAGAGGTGGGTGCGACTTGCGCATTCAGAAGCAATAGTGGCCTAACTAGAACCCTGTCGAGAGGCCGATCGCCTTTCGAAGACTTGGGAGATCGCAGGGCTGAGACTGGAATCCGAGTGGGAGGAACACGGGGTGCGGCGGGTGCCTGCCCTGCGACGTCCCAGCGCCTCTGTGTGGGCCCCCAGACGACAACCATGGTGCGGAAAGGTACAAAGGCCACGGATGGCAAGGAAGGGACCTCTACGGGACCTACTCCGGATGCGGGCCTGGGAGGCTTCACACCTCTAACGCTGAACTCTACCCTCTCGGATGAGCAACAAGGGGACAAACTGGATCTGATACTCAAAGAAATCAGAGACTCCAGGGCCGCAATGGAGTCGCAAATGGGCACCCTGACCACTAATCTCTCATTGCTTAAAGCAGATCACAAAAAGCTGGCGGACAAAGTTAAAGACCAAGGGCTGACGCTGACAGACCTCACCCCGACGGTGGCGGACCATGCCGTTTCCATCCAACAAATCCAACACCAAGTAAAAACTCTTATGGAACGGGTGGAGGACGCAGAAGGTCACAATCGACGGAATAACATGCGCATCATTGGACTTCCGGAACGTAGTGAGGGGCCTCATGCGACGGAATTCATGGAGCAATGGTTCCGTGATAACGTTGCTGCAGAGGGACTGTCCCCGTTCTTCTGTGTGGAGAGAGCGCACAGGATCCCCACCGGTAGGCCGAAATCGGGTCAATCACCACGGACGCTGATTGTTAGGATTCTTAATTACCGAGATAGGGACGAGCTGCTTAGACAGGCCCGAATGAAATCCATCATAGAGTATGAGAACAAACGTATCTCACTCTACCCAGACTATACCAATCTGGTGCAGAAGCAGAGATCCTCCTACTACGAGGTAAAAAAGAGACTCCAGAGAGCCAAACTCCGCTATGCCCTGCTGTTTCCTGCACGCCTCAAGGTGATCCATGACAACAAAACTCACTTCTTTGAAAGCCCCACGGACGGGGAAGAGTGGCTGGAAGTGATGGATATTGAAGAGAACCCGGACCCAACCCAGGGATCATCAGCCAACGGATCAAAGGACGGCCCGGATCGTGCGGAGGACAGTTCAGGTGCACGAAGTGCGGAACCAAAACGGCGTAAACCTACTGCTCACCAACAGAAACAAGGACGGGACGACGCTATCGCAATGGTGGGCTCCTTCAGGGAGGAGCGAGGGACAATCAATACGGACACTGAAGACAGCACTGTACATTCGGACTCGGAAAATAGTATGGTGCTGTTCCCGACTGTAACACCTAGAGCGGCAGATGAACTTCTAGACAATGCCCAGGAATAACTTCTCACATGGATGAGACCTGGGTCCTCAGGTCAAAGTGGTATCCTTTTAGTATAAACTGATTGCACAGCCACAACATGGGGAGGGAAGGAGACCTACTGACGGGGTGCATGAATGTGCTGATCTATTGCTGTGATGAAACTTGAGGGTACCAAATTGTGCTTTCTATGTATTGTCTCTGTGAAAAAGGTTCTCACACACCCCACACTCCTTTGAAACACAGGAACATAACACTGTATATGCAGGAAATGTCCCCCCTCCCTGAACGCGGCTTCCGGTAATGGACGGTTATATGATAACTCTCCCGGCGGTACCATTGAATCGACAGCGCAGACAAGTATGGCTCTTTGGACACGGCCCATGCTTAGCCGACCCCCCAAGAGCGTATGCACCGCAGATTGTTTGGTTATGTTTTACAGTTTCATGTTTGGCACAGCAGAGTTCCGAGGCTGCGCCTCTAGAGTTTGTGTTTGG
The DNA here is from genome assembly GCF_964261635.1 of Lissotriton helveticus. Lineage (NCBI taxonomy): Eukaryota > Metazoa > Chordata > Amphibia > Caudata > Salamandridae > Lissotriton > Lissotriton helveticus. The sequence continues at coordinate 695,924,234 of NC_136065.1, read as the reverse complement.
GAAGGGGAGGGAACCGTCTCCTGGCTAGCACTGATAATGTACATATTGTATTATGAAAAGATGTCCACTATGACACCTGTATTTGGATATGGCTGACAAGAAAGGGAAATATAGGCTGGTTACCTGGAATGTGCGAGGGCTAGGGGCAGTACAAAAGCGACATAGAGTGCACGCCTTCTTGATTCGCCAGCGAGCGCACATAGTATTCCTACAGGAATCCCTCCTTACACAGTCCGAGGCGCATACACTATGGAAAAAATGGAGAGGAACCATATTTTCCACTACGTACTCTGCCTTCTCCAGAGGGGCCACGATATGGGTGCGGTACGGTACCCCTTTCGTGGAACTGGAGAGAAGGGTGGACGAACAAGGGCGCTACATACTGGTGAAGGGCACACTAGACGGTACAATGGTGGTCTTGGGCAGCATCTATGCCCCGAACATTGATCAGGTCAGCTTCCTTGCAACCGTGGGTCGAGCTTTAGCAGACTGGATAGACGTCCCCTGGGTCCTAGGGGGAGACTGAAACATGGTACTAGATGTGGACCTAGACAGATCGCACCCTCCCCTCCAGGCGACAGGGGTGCACAAACTGTCTGACTCATTTGGGACGTGGCTTCAGGGATGGGGAATGACAGATGTCTGGCGTGCACTACATCCAACACACAAAGAATATTCATATTACTCCCCATTGCATAACCTACATACCCGCCTAGACAGATTTATCTGCACCAACTCCTTAACGACCAAGTGTACGTCCTCAGACTATCTTGCCAAAACATTTTCGGATCATAGGGCGCTCACACTAGACCTACACTGGGGAAAGATACCCTCACCAGTCCCCACCTGGAGGCTCAATCCCTCACTACTTGAAGATGGCCCGTTCCGCACACACCTTGCCGACACGTTAGCCAATTACTTCAGGGAAAACTGGGACTCCACGTCCTCGAACCTGGTAGTGTGGGATGCAATGAAGGCTGTGATAAGGGGGGCTGCGATTGGGCGGTTGGTGGGAGCCAGGCAAGAACTCCATGACAAACTCTGCGGAGTGGAGAACCGTCTGAAGGAGCTTGAGACTGAGGCAGGAATAGACCCTGAGCGCAAAGGCGACTTACAATTGTGTAACATTGAGCACGCAGAACTCCTGGAAACCTTGAGGGTTATGGACTATAGGGACTATCTGAGACTCCAGCAGGCGGAGGCGGATAGATCCGGTGCACTGCTGGCTCGTTTGATCCGAGATACCCCTGAGATCCCAATATTTGCGAGTATCCGAGATGACACAGGCAGGCAGGTAAACACACAACTAGAAATTAACACTGTGTTTAAGACCCACCTAGAGAGACTCTATGCTCCTCCCCCCGCGGATGCTGGGGATGACATGTTAGACTTCCTGGGAGAACTGACGATTCGAGCCCTGACCCAAGAGGTTCAGACGGCCCTGGCCAGACCCATAACGCAGCAGGAAATAAAAGTAGCTATACACACACACTTAACCGGGGTAAGACTCCGGGTATGGATGGACTGCCTGGGGAGTTTTACCAAACTTACTCTGAATCACTGGCACCCGCCTTGGAGAAATTATACAAAACTGCTTATGAGGCCGGCCACCTACCAGCCACGACTATGCAGGCCTTGGTAATATCCATTCCAAAACCTGGCAGAGACACCCTTGATGTGAACAACTATAGACCCCTCTCCATGCTCTCCACGGAGTATAAAATCCTTAGCAAAGCTATCGCCTTATGAATACAAACCCATCTCCCTGGCCTGATTCACACTGACCAATGTGGCTTTCTCCCAGAGAGGAGCACTTCCATCCTAAGATCTACTCTTGACTCCATTCAAAACTGGATGTCAACTCATCAATTGATTCTGAATCCCTCCAAAACTGAATTCCTCCTCTTCTCCTCCTCACTCTCTCCTCCCCCGGTTCAATCCTGGATGGATCAGATGAATCTACTAAACAATAAACCCATCATTGTCGACAGTGCAAAATCCCTTGGTGTCATTCTAGACAAAAAACTCAATCTAACTCCCCACATCAATTCTATTGCAAAATCTGCTCGCTACCAACTGCGCCTTCTTTGGGGAATCCGTCGCTTCTTCCCGGAGCAGGACCTTATAACCCTGGTGCAATCGCTGGTCCTCTCTAGACTAGACTACTGCAATTCTCTACTTACTGGCCTCCCCAAATCTCACCTGTCCCCACTTAAGTCTGTCTTCCATTCAGCAGCTCGTTTCATTTATGGGGCCAAAAGAAGCGATCACATCACGCCGATGTTATCCACCCTCCGCTGGCTTCCCTTCGAGGCTAGAGCTATCTACAAGACTGCCTGCATTACCCACAAAGCCTTGCACTCCTCATCTCCCAGCTACCTGGCGAATAAACTGAAACTCTCTGGTGGCTCTAGACGTTCACGCAATGCGGAGAATCTACTGCTTGAACCTCCCACTTTCAAGAAGGAAAGAACAATGGCCCAATCCTTTTCAGGCAACGCAGTGAGAATCTGGAACTCCTTTCCACCTCAGCTCCGGACCACCGCCTCCTCCCAGCCCTTCAAAAGGGACCTCAAAGTTCTCCTCCTCCAGAGACACCTCCAAAAGTAACTCGCGTCCTCTTGCTATTTGTGAGGAAGACTTCCCACTACTGATAATTTCTACTTTCCATGACCATGGAAGTGCCTTCCCAGTGTATGCCTGTGATTGGTGGGTCTGCCTGTTTGCAGTATTTTCCATGTACTGGTGTTCGGTGCCCTTTTGTAACATGCACACACCACTCTGCCCTTGCAACACACGGCTGCTACCTCTCACATGTCTTTACCTTTGATACTTGCACAAGTGCCACCTTGCCCACGTAACGCTTGTTCCTGAGCCTGAGTGTCTAGCACCTATTGCAGGACTATACCTCTAATTATACTCTGTTTTCTCTTATAACTGCACACTTGTCACTTTCATTTCCTCTTATGCACTTTTGACTACCTCATGTATTTTGGTTGCTCACAATTTTTACTCAAGTATTTTGTTTGCTCACGATTGTCACTATTACCTTTACTACCTCATGTATTTTTGGTTGCTTACAGTTTTTACTACCTCATGTATTTTGTTTGCTCACAATTGTCACTATTACCTTATGTAAGTAACCTATGTTTTTGCAATCTGTTCTTTTGTAATGTTTCTCATTATGTTTAATTTCTGTTCCTAATTGTGAAGCGCTCTGACGCCTTCGGGTAAAGTCCGCGCTATATAAAAATGCATAAATAAATAAATAAATAAATAAATAAAACTTCCCAGAACACGAGGCGACTCCACGCCCTCATGGCGACCACCCCACGTGATCTGCTGCATAGCCCTGGATCTCCGACAAGCGTTTGGCTCCCTGGTGTGGGACTTCATGTTCGAAGTCCTAAAACGCTTCGGCTTCCCGGATGCCCTGATAAAATGGATTAGTTTGCTGTACACAAATCCAACGGCTAGAGCACGCACAGGCAGGCACACCTCGGACAGTTATGACGTCCACCGGGGCACCCGACAGGGGTGCCCGTTGTCGCAATTACTGTTCGCACTTACACTGGAACCCCTAGCGATTGCACTCCGAGCTAGGGCAGAGGAGGCGGGCATACCAGTTGGAGAAATCCATAATTTGGTCTCCATATATGCAGACGATATATTGGTGTTCCTCCGGAATCTGCAGGGTGATCATTCACATCTAGCGACCATCTTTGAACGATTTGAGAATATCTCTGGCCTGGCCATAAACCCGGGAAAGTCCCTGGGCTGCTTTTTCCGGGAAGGACAGTGGCCTACCCATATACAGTTTGGCACCTATGAGATCCAGGTAGCACCGACTACATTCAAATACCTCGGTATCAACGTGTACCGGAATCCGGAAGACCAGATCGAGGGTAATGTACGGCGGGCAATCAATGGCCTTCGGAGTAGTGTGAACTTCTGGACGTCCCTGCCCCTGTCTGTAATGGGCCGGGTGGCGATCTCAAAGATGGTCCTACTTCCCCGGATACTGTACTACTTCGTAAACTTGCCAGTGCTACTTCCACAGCAAATTTTTACCACACTAAATACATTATTAATTTCCCTTATATGGGGATCGGGAAGAAGGCGACTAAGCCTCAAGAAACTACAGCTGAACACCCAACAGGGAGGCCTAGGCGTGCCAGACCTACGAAACTACTATTATGCAAGCCAACTCCAATGGCTAACACGCTGGGTGGCGGGTAGAAACCTACATGAGATTGCTTATACAGCAGACAAACTGGCACGCGGAGACCTACACTCCCTTCTACTGCCCGCTGCCAAGATCCCCAGAGACTGCCACCCCCTATTACATGTAGCTTTGAGATGTTGGAGAAAGGCACTGACGTACACAGCAGGGACCAGTCCCTACGCAGACAACATCCCCCTCCTGGGATTCCCAACACCACAAGGGAACCTGACACAATGCAGATTACAACCCTGGACGGATGTTGGGGTGGACAGAGTGGGGGACCTGTTTGGGGACGACACCCTACTGGATCACGCCTCCTTTGCACAATCCACAGGTGCCCCGCCACGAATGTACCTTCTGCACGCCTCGGTGACCCACTATATACGACGTACATGGGCTCCACAACGTACCAAGCCAGACCAACACGAGCTGGTTTATCTCCTCCACTATATGGGGACGGGTGGACACCTAGTAAAGTGGCTATATGTGGGCATTAGAGAACATGCAGCTTTGCCCCTCACCACACTCAGGGAGGCTTGGACTACAAACACAGGGGAGGCCATAACAGATGGGGAATGGAAGATCATTCTGGGTCACCATAGGAGGGTGTCCAGAAACGTTACATTCAAATTCATACAGGCCATGATTTTACATAGGGCATATCTCACCCCCAGAGGCTCCACAGGATGTTCCCTGCCACCCCCCACAACTGCCCTAGATGTCAGGAGGATGAAGCAAGCATCCTTCACATGCTGTGGACATGCCCGAGGATATGCAATTACTGGGTGACGATCAGAAACATATTGTACACTGTAACTGCCCTGCAGATCCCTGAGGGGGCACTACAATGCCTGATAGGACACAGGAAGAGATCCAAGACCTGTAAGGCACAACTGAAATTTATAGACTTGGCCCTCTTGTTGGCACTCAGGGTTCTCACTATGAGGTGGAAATCGCCCAGACCCCCAAATGTAGATATATGGCGATCTGACTTGCTGAAATGGGGCAAAGCGGAAGCTGAGACATTGCGTAGGGAAGAAGAGAAAGAACTGCGTAAATATCCTATAGCGCAAGAATGGGACGGAATGTTGATAGAGCTGGGAGATATAGACCTAGAACTGCCACAGAAACATACCATCTGACCATACACACGATATGTAGAATGCCAGTGCGGACGGTTGTCTATGCAAGATGCACCGGATAACCAAGCCTAATGACTGAAATACTCTCTGTGAAAACTGAAAGCTAATGTACCCACAATACAGAGTATGTACAAGGAAATAGCCGGGAGACAGGGAGGGGGAGGAAAGGGGTTGGGGGATAGTTCACATACAGGCGATATTGTAATTTGAATGCAAATATTAAACACTGCACTAGAATGATATCCGAAGAAATATAAGACACAATGGAAAGTTGAATTCGAAGAATGTTACGCCAAAGTTTATAGTTGAAGAAAAAAGGAAAAGACTGATACAGTCACGAATAAAAAGTTAAAAAAAAAAAAAAAAAAGATCTTTGATTAATTTTCTCCAAAGCACTCTGTTGCTCCTGTTCTTTATTGACTTGGGGATGAAGAATGTATCTTCAAAGGCAAATATCAGACCATTGATATAAGTGTGGAGGTTTTGGTAAACGAAGGAATTATTACCATATTGTGCAGTCCTACAAGAGATCTTTTCTCTTGACAGGCAATGTAAAATCCCCTGAATTGGCACTGTACGTGCAATGTAATTGTTGCTCGGTTTAGAAGAGCATTGTAAAGATAGGATGAGCTCCCAACCACTATCGAAAGAATAGTTAAAGGGATTATACGGTGATTGAATGTCCAGAGAAAGAAATCATCAGTTCCCACCAAGGGTCCCTAACTATAGCCTTTCTGGATTATAAAATTCCCTTGTTTTTAGGAACATTACTTTGATTGTATTACTCTCCTAGGAGGTTGTATGTAATATTCAGATTTGGTACTTTCCTGGTCAATGGATTTTGTTCCAAATGGCAGAAACCTTCTGCTTAGCGCTTGCAATTCTGTTGTGCCTTTTGTAAAGCCTATAAAACTCCCAGGACGAAGTGGATAATCCTGATTTGAAGATCCCTGGGGCTAACGTGCCAAACAGAGGTATTAAGGTTATTGATATCAACAAAGCCATTGGATGTACTCTGGCAAAGATACTGATTGGTGTTTGGGGATAGCCATTATTGACAGGTTGACCACACAATAATGTTAAAAATGGTCCAATAGGTAATGCTGGCACATTTTATGAAATTGGACAAGTATTACTGTATAATTATATTCATGTCTTATATTGTATTATCAACTAGTTCAATATTGAGCTCTTCATATGAATTGTACAATTGTTGCTTTAAACTATTTTAATCATACCAGCTGCCTGAAAGGAAGGATTGTGTCACAAATGGTTAACCAAATTTCATGTTTCATCTTATATGGTTTAAAAAAAATCTAAATAAAAATGTATGACTGACTGCCTGCTAAAAGGACTTACCAACACAACATCATTAAATTACACATATCCAAAGAAATTACACTGAATCCATAATGATGTAATTAATAATGTCAACGATAAGGTGACATGTAAGGTCACCAGTAATCACATCATGAGTATAAAACTGTTCATTTTGATAAGGATATTTTTTATGTATATGAAGGAGGTTCTACATTAAGAAGGTTCCAATTCCAACTTCCTGAAGTGATGCACATTAGCTATAAGCAGAGGTGCCCAATGTAGGTCTAGGAGGACAGGCACCAAGTCGGATTTCCAGGATAGATTTACACATAATGACTCTTAATTGAAACCACTGTTACAGTCAGTAGTTATCCAGAAAGCCGAGCCTCCAGGCCCTCCCCTGGACTCCCCTGTTCTACAAGGATTCAACCAAGCTGAGAATCTGAATTCCTCTAGTTCATGATTCAGAGCAGACTAATCAGAAACATTTGAGGGGCCCGGGATGAGCTCACACTAGTCCGGTGGACTCAACCATTTGCCATCCACATCTCTATTGCAGATATACAAATGAAAAGAAGGGTCAACCAACAAATTCAGTACTGTACAAATATGCATGAATCAAATATACACCTTCTTTAGCAGGGTGACAATCCTGGCATTCAGTTACGGTGCTTATACCAGTGGTACAGTGGCGTAAAATCTTTAATATGTGGACGAACCCTTCCATCCCAATCTTGCCCAATAGTTGTTTCAATGAGTTAAAGCAGTGGGCTTGATTTAAACAAGAATAGGGAGAGCCACCAACTTGCCTTTAATGTGATAATGCATGCAAACAGCACTTGTATATGCCTATTTTAGAATCTGTTATCACATTTTGCCAGGGTTTATTCTTTCTTGGGAAATTAACTTGCTTTCTGTAGCTCTGGGATTTGTTCGTGCATGTACAGTGTCTACAAAGCTAAACGTGGAAGCTGAGTGTATGCAAATAATTCATACACTCAGCTAATCATGCTGGAGGTCTGCTACTAATTGCACTTTGATTTATTCATTTGAAATGTATCAAGTAATTGATTTCCTTTACAAAAAATATATATTTCAATAAATTCAGTCCAATGAAACAAAAGTAGTAAAATGGCTACATAAAAAGATACCTTTTGTCCCCTACCATCACGACACTCCACCCTCATATTGACCTTCCAAATTCTCCACAAGGTCCAGAGACCGTCAGACAAATTTGATCTTAGGGTCCTTATGCAGGTTGGGGCAGTGAAAGAGGAATTGTAGTAGAGGGTTCCGCAACCTAAGAAATTGATGTTCCAGCTTTACAATTTTTCCATACTTATTACATATCCAAGAAATACCGGTCAAATGTGGAGACACCTGACCCGTCCCACTAAGGGTGATCTGTTTTGCCACCTATAACATAACTGTGCCCAACTACATTGTACCTCCCTTGTCCACCTCTACCGCCACAATATCTCAAGCACGCATATTTAGAGAAGGCTCACAAAGGTAAAGAGAAACTTTACACTGTTAAATGAAATGAAAGACAAGATCCACAGAAAAGACACCCAGCACCCGGATCAAGTTTAATCCCTGCATGACTGAAAATGTCCACTGGATGAAGGGCAACCGTCTGAAGTTGATGACCAACAAAACCGAATTTGTGATCTTCGGGAAGAGCAATTTACCATGGGACTCGACCTGATGGCCAACTGGGCTACGACATTAAGGGCCTCTGGATCATAGTCAATAGCGAATTCGACATGACCACTCAAGTCAATACTGTCACAACCTCTTTATCTTCCATATCCCGAAGATGCAGAGGAAGATTTTCAAATGGCTCCGAATTAGCATCCGGAAAACCATCACACACACCTTGATCACAAGCAAATGGACGACGTGAACACCCTCTACTGTGTGTGAGAGGGGGGCAGGGTGTGGTGAATCAACCAAAAACTCACCATAAGGTGCAGCCATTCATAAATCAGCGGCCGGAATCATTCTCAACTTCCCATACCGCACTCAACATCACACTACACACGAAGGAGATCCACGTGTACAAACACATACAATTCAAACTCCTTACCTACACTTTCAAAGCACTACATAATACTGGCCCAGCATAACTAAAAAATCACATCTGCTTTCACAAACCTTCCAGACACCACTGCTCATCCGGACCTCAAAAATGACATTCCGTGGTGGAGCCTTCTCATACATCGCTCCTAAAGTGTGGAACGACCTGCCACTACACTAAAGCGCCCCCTCCTCACTTCTTGAATTCCACAAGAAGCAGAAGACCAGGGTTTTCAGTCCCATTAGGTGCCATCTTTGGCTAGACCTACACATCAGCACCAGGATACCCTCCTTGGTGAGTACAAATTGGCATAACATAACATCCATTAGATGTAACAAAACTCATGCTTGGCCGAACGAAAACAATGCAGTATACAAAATACCAAGGGCACCTGTGCATTGGCTGATGAAGCCTGTGTTAGGCAAAAATGCGCTTGCTGCGTGTTTACAGTGGTTTTGAAGAACTTTGAATAAATTAAGGTTATTCTACCACATTGCTGAGGACCTACGAGTTTTGATTTTTTCCTATTTCTTTTCCACAATTAACTGCATTTGTGGCCTCTCTTTTTTCTATGAACAGTTTTATGTATTGTCATTAAGCAGCTGGCCATTAGAGGCAGGAAACATGGGAGCTTTTTGAAAAGTGACTACTCCAGGTGGTGCGGCCTTTTGAGTCCCGGGCTGCTTTCATTTGTTCAGCACCAATTACACCTCAGCTGCAGAAAATCCAAAAGAGCAATGACCTGCAGATTATTGAGGTTGTACAGAACACCGTGTAGCACAGCACAGATCGCTCAGGGTGTGGGAAATGAGACATTGAGCTACAGAAGCGTCCTGCTGCAGTACATTGGAGAGGGTTAAATCTGCTGATGTTGCATTGTTGTGGCAACAAGATGATCTAACAAAGCAGGAGAGCAGTTGGGATAGGGGCTTGAATTGTGCACAGTCCTGGCAGTCCCATTTTGGGGCAGGTCGGAAGGCTGCCAAATTGAGAGATGCAGCCACCGAGAGTAAAAGCAGGTGGACCAACCCCATGTTGGGGGTATGGTGTGAGGTGGTAACAATTTCTGCACAACTAAAGAGGGTAAGTTAAAAAGGCAATGTCTGTGTTTCCAGCATTTCAGCTACAGCAGTATAGTGGCCAAATGGAGTGAGGTACACAGCAGGACACCGCAACTGGGGACCAGACTCGGTATGCCAGAGCCAGGGGTTCCTTCCAGTCTGGAAACCACAGGAGATATAGTGCAGGACCTCTGTGTATCATGTGTATCATGTATGGTCTGCCTGGCCCTCCCTGACTTTACTAAAAGAAAGGACTTCCTTATGTCTCCAGAGCCTCTGAGGTCAATCGGAAGAGCGCTTGTCTGGAGCCTTTCACCGCTAGTTATTCAGATTCAACCCTGGCCTGAGGCAGTCACCAACTGAGTCCTTCGATTTTGGGTGTTGCGCAGCGTTTCTCGCCGTTCACCTCCGGGCGCACAGGTTCTATCCAAGCCTCACCCAGGTACTGTCTTATGTAAACGCTTAGAGAAAAAAAAAAACTCGCAAGAAGTATTAATTGAACTTCTCATTGCTAGGTACTTCGTTTCGATCCTGATTTCAACCGAGCACTGATTGAAGGGTACACCAGGGAGGGGAGTGTACGCCGGGGCTAAAATTCGAGCACGGACCGTCCGGCCCGCCCTCCGCCCTGGACCAGTGAACACACATGGACCCCGCACTGCAGACTGTACCCTGCTCAAGAGCCTCGAGGGGGGAGGGGCACAGAGGCACCCCTCATCATCACCACCATGGGATCTACCCAAGGTACAGTCCCGCGCCCGCCGCCGCCCAGAAGGGAAGTTAGCCCGGAGCCTTGAGGGCTCCACATCCCAAGTCCCGGTCCCGAGATGGGGGACCGGGTGAAGACTGGCACTGTGAAGGCGGGGCTCTCGTGAGGAGAGAGAGCCCCACAAGTACCGCTGCAGGTGAAGAGACCGGGAAAGGAGAAACTGCCCCCAGAGCCGGTGAGTGAGGGTTCAAGGGGACGGGGTGGTTCCGGTCAAGGGACAGATTCTGAGCAGGCCCGCCACGAGAGCGGGCTGCTCCACCATTGGTTAGCCCCCGCTTACCCGGGCCCCGAGGAGCCCATTCTTTCATTGTGCATGGGGGCATACTTGGTGACAGAGTCCCCGGAGGCTCCAAAGTGGGGTACAATCCCTTTTCGAGCCCAAGTGGCTCCAACGATGGCACTATTATCTTATGGCTGGCCCAGAGGGGCCCCATGATTTTCTCCTGCAATTGCCCCAGCCTCGGGCATACTTCATTTTAAAAAGTGCTAGTGCGCTCCACGGTCTTGGGGGCATAATTTGTTCTACAGAGCCCAAGTGGCTCCAACGTTTGGCAACATTATTTTCAGAACCAGATGGCTCCAGCGTTTTAATAATTATTTACTGAGCCCCGAGTGGCTCCAACAAAGGGGGACACATTTGCCCTGAGGGCCAGTGAGAGCCCATGCTACATTTTCGCTTTCACAGCTGCCCAGCAAGTAGTGGGCAGCTGCACCGTTTAGGTTCTTCTTTATTTCAGGGGATATGTCTTTTTACTCCAGGAGTGAGACGCACTCCTTTGCCCCATCCCTACCTTGGCCTGCACAGCTGCGCAGCACTTAGTGCCAGCTGCAACGTTTAGGCCCTGCATTGAAGATTCCCAGCTGCCAGCATGTAGTGGGCAGCTGCCACGTTTAGGTTTGCGCCAAGTGGGCCCCCCGTGACCGGCGCTGCATTGGCAGTGTGCCCTGACTTTTCTGGACAGAGGGCATTTCAGCCCCTTATAGATGGTCAGTTGGCCCAAGGGACTATTAGGTCTGTAGGGCGAAAGGCCCTAGTGCACTTTTTATAGGTGCTAGGAAATGTAACGTTTGTAATGTGATTTATGCACCTTGATTTATGCTTATAGATGTGCTTTTATGATCACTGGGTTTTACCTACTGTCGTATGTTTTATACTGTGGTCTAGGTTTGATTTATTCCCTACTGCAGGTTATGTTACTAAGTTTATTTCTATGACATGTGCTTCCTGTATGACAGGGACCACTCCTTCCTTGCACTCCTTCTTCTTTCACTCAATTATTACTCCACATTTTCAAATGATGTTTGCAAATTTTATTTGTATTTCAAAACGTTTCTTATTAGCGAGTCTTTCATTCTTTATACTTAATTTTTCATTTTCTATGCATTTCATTCCACATTGTATTTTGTCCCAATGCATTCCAAGCATAAAGCCCTTCCTAAGGGGATTTCCTTTATCTGAAAACATCATACGTCATGTTGAGTACTCGGTAACCATAATAACATAATAACATGTTGTACTTATGTAATTAACAACCTCTACTCATATTTTGTCCATGCGTGTTTATGTCATGAATTGTTTATCCCCGGTGTGTATGCCTCTTATAACCCATGATTTAACTCAGTGTTTCATGTAGTAGAACTAATATACACGTTGTGCCTCTTGTGTAAACACTCTAGCAGCTACACCTTATAACCCATTTATAATGTCGCGCACGCATTGCGTACTAACCTTGAAAGATTTGCTTTTTCTTTCAGGCTGTAAAGAAACGAACAGTACGGTAAACCGCTTAACCTCGATCAGTATAAACTTAACTGATTTAGGAGCCGTGTCCTTACCCGATGATGGTATTCCTCTCCTCTCCTCGCTAACTCGGCGTGTGTTGCTCTATTCCTACGCATTGTCTCCCCGGCTCTATGGCCTTCTCCTGCTCCCGTGACCGCGTCGGTTGCGTGCTTTGTTTACAAAATGTTAAAGTGAGCCGTGATGTGTGGAATGGTCACCATAACGGTGCGTTTGTGTTCCTACATGTGAAGGTGGTGCCATCAACTTCTAAAGTTAATTGTGCTCAACATTATCATCCAATATATATTGTCATCAAAGGGCATACTTTGCATTAAACAATATTTAACATTTATCAACAGTTCATGTATAATTTATATGATATATCAAAACTGTACATAAATCATTATAGGTAATATCCTCTAAACTGTCTGTATGTGATGATTTATGATTTTAAAGGAAACAATTTAAATCCATCCGCTCATTAAGTCCCTTTGGCTGTATGGTGCACAAATAATTATTCCAAAATGCTTCTCTTCTTAACAAATAGTTATTATTCTCTCTTCCTGGAAGGGTTGCCACTATTTCCAAAATGCAAAATTTCAACTGACTTACATTGTGATTAGCTTGATTAAAATGAACTGCCACCGTTGATTTTTGTTTTTTGAGTCTGATGTTGCTTTTATGCTCTATAATACGCGTTTTTATTTTTCTTTAAGTTTTACCCACATAGGATAGGCCACATGGGCACCGTAGCATGTATATTACGTTGCTTGAATCACATGTGCCTGATACTTTCAATTTTATTGGCGTTCCTTTACTTGGGTGATTGATGATGTTGCTTCTGATGATGGCTGAACAGTTACCGCAATTGTGACATGGTAATGTACCATTATATTTTGTCTGTTCCTGCGTATTGGATTGTTTGAGTAGTTCCTTTAAATTTCTTGTTCTCTCATACGCAAAGATTGGTGGTTTGTTGAATATTCCCTTAAAATCTTCTTCTAGGGCCAATAATGGCCAATGGTTTCTAATTGTTCTCTTGATTTTAGCACTGCGTGTTGAAAATTTGGATATAAATACAGTTCTTTCTTCCTCTTGCTTGTTTGTAGGTATCAGTAAATGGTGACGTTGTAATTTATCTGCTCTCTCAGCTGCTGATTCCAGAATGGGTTCCGGGTATCCTCTCTTCTTGAATTTTTGTAATGTCACACTTTTGTGTTTTGCATATAGTTCATTGGTGGACGCTATGCGTTTTATTCTGAGTAATTGGGAAAATGGTAAATGATGTTTCAGCGGAACCTGATAAAAACTGTTGTAATGTAGTAGATTGTTCCTGTCTGTATTCTTTGTAAAAACACTTGTTGTGATTTTTCCATCTTTGTTGGTTAGTAACACATCCAAAAATGATAATTCATTTTTACTCAGGGTGAATGTAAACTGAATCCTCTCATTTATTGAGTTCAAATTGAGTAAAGCCATTCTTAAGCTCTCTTCTTTACCTCTCCAAAGGACAAATATGTCATCTATAAATCTTTTATACACAATTAGATTCAGATTTCAGATTTTAATGTCTTTATTTCATAAATGAAATCATAAAAGACAACTATTATAGTACCGGGTCTAAAGAATCTACCATAAAACAACTCTTATACATATCAAAACGGATCGTAAATCAAAAACTGCACGCAAGCACTTTAATTAAATACCATAAAGCACAACGGATTCCGCGTGGACTAAGGATATCCCTCAAATCCACATTATGTAAGAATAACGCAAGGTTCACAGAAAGTTGGCACGCAATATTGAACAAATGTTTATTTGATCTAATATTACTGATTATTGAAGAGTTAGCAAAACTTATAGAGGAGTTGGCGAAGGAAATCAACCAAGTCAAAGATGACCTAGTAAAAACAACCACCAAGGAAGAATGGGACCAAATTCTGGATGATACTAACAAAAAATTAGATGAATACACAAAGGAAATAAACGACAGGAAATTGAGGAAATTTAAAAGGGATACCACAGACTACCGTTTGGGGGAACTTTATTCATGGGCAGATATATATGCAAAAAGGCGTCAACAGAAACCGAATGTATCCACAGATGACACATCATCCGATGAGTCTCAACACAAACGTCCTACTTTTGATAGAAGACCCAAACCAGGTCAATCCACTGAAACAACAAGTCAAATTATAGAAAACAGGTCTGTAGCAACCACATCTCAGCAAACACCGGCGACTTTTTTAGGAACAGGCCCAGGACCGGAAATAGAACCCGGAGGAGCAAAAAAACAAGTAAGCAAGGAAGCGGTAGCTCAAACCACAAGGAGCCAGAATCAGTGACAAGGAATTACAAACACTTCAAAAAGGATCTTCATACGTCCCAACGTACCATTCAAACCTCTTGGAAACAAAAGTTTGTTTATATAAGTTTTTGAGATCTTTGAGACTGAGACATTTTTTCAATAACATTATTGAGCCAACGACCATCCAAACAAAAGAAACCACATTAATGGGATTGAAAAGCAAAAGTAAATTTATGGCCCCTATGAGTCATAAAGTTTTGGACGCATTCGAGAAAATAGTAATCACAGAAATTGAAGAAATATTTAAGACTCCAAGGGCCAAGACATTCTAACATGACAACACAAGAAAAGAATATATTACAAAAATTGGCCAACAACGAGAAGATTACAATCAGGCAAGCAGACAAAGGCGGAGCCTTAGTTATAATGGATACAAGTTATTATCAACAGAATGTTGAAGCACATGTTCAAGATCCGAACACATACACAATCATGCCAACTGACCCGACCAAAGAATTCACTAAAATTTTGAGGACAATCATTGAGAAAGCAAAGGAGAATGGTACTATTGGCCAAAAGGAGAAAGAGTATCTTATGAAGGAAAATCCAACCATCCCATATATATACATGACACCCAAGATACACAAAGATCCTAAATTTCCTCCACTACGTCCTATTGTGTCAACCATCGGTTGAATACATGAACCAATTGGGAAATACATAGACAAACACCTGCAAAATATTGTACAAAAAACCAGCACCTACATCAAGGACACAACCCATTTTTTAAACATCCTGGAAGAAGAAGAAGTGAATTTCACCAAAGATATGATAATGGCAAGTATAGATGTAAAATCTTTATATACATCAATACCACATGATTTGGGTATATCAGCAGTTGAAAGTGTGTTCATACAGGAGGATAAGACAGAGGACCTGAAAGTATTTATTATGGAACTTTTACACTTTACGCTGTTCCATAGCTATTTCAAATGGGGAGACAAATACTATGTACAAGCGTCTGGAACATCTATGGGCAATTGTGCCGCGCCTACCTACGCTAATATATTTATGCACAGATTTGAGACAGATAACATACTGGAGAATGAGAACTGGACAAGGAACTTAATTGTGTATAAAAGATTTATAGATGACATATTTGTCCTTTGGAGAGGTAAAGAAGAGAGCTTAAGAATGGCTTTACTCAATTTGAACTCAATAAATGAGAGGATTCCGTTTACATTCACCCTGAGTAAAAATGAATTATCATTTTTGGATGTGTTACTAACCAACAAAGATGGAAAAATCACAACAAGTGTTTTTACAAAGAATACAGACAGGAACAATCTACTACATTACAACAGTTTTCATCAGGTTCCGCTGAAACATCATTTACCATTTTCCCAATTACTCAGAATAAAACGCATAGCGTCCACCAATTAACTATATGCAAAACACAAAAGTGTGACATTACAAAAATTCAAGAAGAGAGGATACCCGGAACCCATTCTGGAATCAGCAGCTGAGAGAGCAGATAAATTACAACGTCACCATTTACTGATACCTACAAACAAGCAAGAGGAACAAAGAACTGTATTTGTATCCAAATTTTCAACACGCAGTGCTAAAATCAAGAGAACAATTAGAAACCATTGGCCATTATTGGCCCTAGAAGAAGATTTTAAGGGAATATTCAACAAACCACCAATCTTTGCGTATGAGAGAACAAGAAATTTAAAGGAACTACTCAAACAATCCAATACGCAGGAACAGACAAAATATAATGGTACATTACCATGTCACAATTGCGGTAACTGTTCAGCCATCATCAGAAGCAACATCATCAATCACCCAACTAAAGGAACGCCAATAAAATTGAAAGTATCAGGCACATGTGATTCAAGCAACGTAATATACATGCTACGGTGCCAGTGTGGCCTATCCTATGTGGGTAAAACTCAAAGAAAAATAAAAACGCGTATTATAGAGCATAAAAGCAACATCAGACTCAAAAACCAAAAATCAACGGTGGCAGTTCATTTTAATCAAGCTAATCACAATGTAAGTCAGTTGAAATTTTGCATTTTGGAAATGGTGGCAACCCTTCCAGGAAGAGACAATAATAACTATTTGTTAAGAAGAGAAGCATTTTGGATTAATTATTTGTGCACCATACAGCCAAAGGGACTTAATGAGCGGATGGATTTAAATTGTTTCCTTTAAAATCATAAATCATCACATACAGACAGTTTAGAGATTACCTATAATGATTTATGTACAGTTTTGATATATCATATAAATTATACATGCACTGTTGATAAATGTTAAATATTGTTTAATGCAAAGTATGCCCTTTGATGACAATATATATTGGATGATAATGTTGAGCACAATTAACTTTAGAAGTTGATGGCACCACCTTCACATGTAGGAACACAAATGCACCGTTATGGTGACCATTCCACACATCACGGCTCACTTTAACATTTTGTAAACAAAGCACGCAACCGACGCGGTCACGTGAGCAGGAGAAGGCCATAGAGCTGGGGAGACAATGCGTAGGAATAGAGCAACACACGCCGAGTTAGCGAGGAGAGGAGAGGAATACCAGCATCGGGTAAGGACACGGCTCCTAAATATCTTAAATCAGTTAAGTTGATACTGATCGAGGTTAAGCGGTTTACCGTACTGTTCGTTTCTTTACAGCATGAAAGAAAAAGCAAATCTTTCAAGGTTAGTACGCAATGCGTGCGCGACATTATAAATGGGTTATAAGGTGCAGCTGTTAGAGTGTTTACACAAGAGGCACAACGTGTATATTAGTTCTACTACATGAAACACTGAGTAAAATCATGCGTTATAAGAGGCATACACACCGGGGATAAACAATTCATGACATAAACACGCATGGACAAAATATGAGTAGAGGTTGTTTATTACATAAGTACAACATGTTATTATGGTTTACCGAGTACTCAACATGACGTATGATGTTTTCAGATAAAGGAAATCCCCTGAGGAAGGGCTTTATGCTTGAAATGCATTGGGACAAAATACAATGTGGAATGAAATGCATAGAAAATGAAAAATGAAGTATAAAGAATGAAAGACTCGCTAATAAGAAACGTTTGGAAATGAAAATAAAATTTGCAAACATCATTTGAAAATGTGGAGTAATAATTGAGTGAAAGAAGAAAGGAGTGCAAGGAAGGAGTGGTCCCTGTCATACAGGAAGCACATGTCATAGCATTGTCGCAACTAACCCTGAAAGCTCAGCAGGGTAGCCTACCTATGCACCACCGACAAATGTGAAAATCACACTACTAACAATAAAAACGTCAAACAAGGAGTGCGTTACCACACCCCAAGTATTTGAGACTAAGTTTATTTCCTAATGCAAGTAATGTTTGGGAGTTGTGGTCTACTAGATTTAGGCTTATGAGGTTGGCGCAGAATAGAGTTCCCGCTTTATGTGCTACTGTGCCTGTTCTTTGATGTAATTATGTACGCGAGGAGCTGGTATGCTCGATGGGGCTGCAGAACGGGAGGGCTCCCTGATTATTGTAGAATGACTCTGGAGACGCCACGCCAGACCTGCCACTCACCCCCTCTGAAGACATGTGGACACTGGCCCCGTCCTCCTGCCGCTTCACGGCATAGATTACACCCCCTATGCTTTGTGAATTTTGGGGACCGACTGAACTTAACACCAAGGTCTCAACCCCCCTGCCTGACCTCAAGTGTGCAGCCTCAGTTGGTCTCTCCACGATGCTCTAACGCTCCCGGACAATAGAACTGGTAAGCTTCCTGAGCTTACTACATCCCTTACCTGACCTTGATCCTGCTCTCCCTCCTGGACATGTACTCTGAACCTTCCCTCGATCGTAGAGACCCTGCTATTTGTCCGATGTCCAGTGGAGCTACCTGTTAGCTGAAGAGGGGATGGGTTGTGGATTCCCCCTCGGCCGTCACCTACCCAGCCGGGTTTTGGGAAGACTTTCCTTCATCTCTCTGTCGTTTCCCCTCCTACCCTTTCACCCCAACCCATTCCCCCTCTAAGCTCCCTTCTCCTCGCCCTCTTCCCCTTTAATGTTTTTCTGTTGAGACCTAGCCACTTGACCGATGCCCGGTGGAGCTAGCTGATAGCTGAAGAGGAGATGGGCCGAGGATTCCCCCTCGGCCGTCACCTACTCAGCCGGACCTTGGACAGACTTTCCCTTCGTCTCTCCGCTGTATCTATACACTACCCCTTTTGCCCTCACCCCTTTCCATTCCTCACCCCATTTTTCTTTCCTTCTATGCTCCTAAACGTTTTTTCTGGTATCTTTTGTAACTATTTTCCCCTCGTCTCTATGTCCTGTCTTCCTCCTACCCCTTTACCCTATCCCCTTACACTTCCTGCTCCATTCACCTTGTCCCCTAATTTCTTTAAATGCTTTTCTTGATACTTATGTACATTTTAACTGATGTAATTTGCAACATTATTGTCCCTCATGTAAAGCGTTCTGATTCCATCGGGTCTAGCCAGCGCTATATAATAACACATTAATTAAATTTGTTCCCATTTAGTACTCTTTCTCCCTTTGTCTACCTCCCTAGCTCCTATCCCCTCTCCCCTGAATCTCTCACCTTGCCTGCTAGTCTGCCTAGCCCCCTGTCCTTTGTGCCCTTTGACTAAGCACTCCTTCTCCCCTTGTTGGGGAAAGATCCAATATTTATACTCTGGAGTCTCAGCGTACCCGCTGAGAGAGTCCACTGCGCCAAGGGAGTCACTCACAGCTGAGGTATGGTATGGCACCCCTTGCCAAAGCACTCCCTCTCCCTTTTTGGGGAAGGATCCAGTATGTAGGCCTTGGAGTCTCAGAGACCCTCTGAGAGAGTCCACTGCGTAAAGGGAGCCTCCCGCAACAGAGATAGGGAAGTGATACCACTTCCCTGGGATCACAGCTTACTGCACTTTGGACATTGCTTTGACTCATCTACCGGTTTGTGTCCCCGTCGCCCTTCCCCTCCTCTTTCCATGCGATGTCCTTCACCCTCCCCTCCTCTTTCCCGCCTTCATTACCTGTCTACTTCCCCAGCTCCTTCCCCCCTCCCCTGAATCGTTCCCCTTGCTTGCTTATCCCCTTTCGTATTTGTGCTTATTGTTTATCTTGACCTTACAAGTAACTATGTTGCCATGCTTTAATAACTGTGTAACCTTTGTAACAATGTAACCTGTAACTATGATCTGATGCTCATGTAAATCGCTCCAATACCTCCGGGTCTAGCCAGCGCTATATAAAACCTATAAAATAAAATAAAAATAAATCAATAGACAAAGCACAAGAGGGCCTGACTATGGTGATGGACTGTTGAGACAAACAGTTCGTACACTGGCAGTCCTATACAATGTAATAAACTGATCAGCAATATGCTAGAAGAGAGAAGAGGTCGCAAGAAGAAAGCCAGGGGCTGGTTTGTGTTATCTTGATCTAGGGCTCTTGAGAAAGAGCACAACGCAAGAGTATGTGGACTGTCACTGGGAAGAGTGCCGGTATAGGGAGGGACAAATAAATGATGTCAACATGCTGGTGGTTTGTGTCCTCTACTCTTTGTACCAGGGAGAAGCGGATTTGTCCTCCTGAAGGTTGAAGGTAGTATAAAGGCCCTAGAGGACTCCTGGGCAGGGATCAACATTTAGACAGCACACTAGGCTCGTGATTTAAAGAAGGGCCCCAGTGAACTATTCTGTGGTGCTCCCATTAGCTCTACCTCTGAGCATCCTTGGATTGGACACTGAGTGAGGATTTTTGGGAGGGAATGGATTAAGGGAAATGCGGTGTAATATAAAGGACCTATTGATCCAGGCACTGGTGAAGAAACATGGTCACAGGTGGAAAACTGCTCTCGAGGATAACAGTCTCTGGAATTCGAGATTTTTTGGAAGCCCTCTTTCAGGGGTTTATAGAAGGGAGAACTTCACTGGAAACTAAAACGATGGACATAAATAGGGAACTTGAATGGGTGCACACCCTGCAAATCAGTGTCATTGGAAGGGCAAAATGATTCCCCAGGAGAAACAAGAGGATCCAGAGAGCTGCTCAAAGAGAATTCACATAAGAATTTTGAAGGCGGTGCCAGAAAGGTGTATAGGGGGCAGTGTGCAACCAACATATTGCAGATATTCCAGGGACTTCTGGACCTCAATGAGTTGGCTCCAACAGAGTTATACAGAATGCACAGGGTGTCCTCAGCGGGCCAGCACAACAATGTGCTCCCGAACATTTTGATGTCTGTGCAAAGCATCAAGCTCAAGGAAAAGATAATGACAGCCGCCAGGGGAAAAGAAGAATTTCCATATGCTGAGAAGAAGATTCTGGCTACTACAGTGCAATCCGGATCATCTGAGTTTTGTCTCTTATAAACTTGATGATGATGGATATAATCAGTAATTAGAGGAAAAACATACAAAAACGTTGGCCAGCTTATCAAAAGGCATTCCCTAGAGCATTCAGTTTGTACAATCTGTTCTGTTTTCTGCTTTTATGAACAGAATTATCTGGTGAAACCCCCATTCACAGAAGATGTCATGCAGCACATGGTGGATTAGCACTCAATCATGGTTTTCTTACAATATACTGTTGAGGGAGTCTGTCTCTGAGTTTGGAGCTCCCAGGAGGCAAACTGCTGTAATGTAAAGATCTCTGGCAATGAGTCAGTTCCAGATGGTTTGGACCTTCGAGAGACAACAAAATAACGATGGATTAAACCCAGATCTGTGACTGGGTTGAATGTTTTGCCATTGTGCAACATTCCGTCCATCATCTTGTGTGTTTTACTGTTCACCCTATGTGGGAAGGGTATGCCCAGACGTGGGTCCCTTGCTCACTAAGCCACTGGAGTCAAGCTATCCTGGCTGAAGATGGCTGATGCCAGAAACCGGTCCTAGGATGCTTGATTCCGGTCCAGGAAAGACATGGCTTGGCAGTTCGGGCTGGACTGTTCCCATGAGGCACAGGGTCAAGACTGATTTGCATATGGCCATGTCTGAACTGGGGTGGCTTGGTGAGCAAAATAACGATGGATTAAACCCAGATCTGTGACTGGGGGGTGAATGTTTTACCATTGTGCAACATTCCGTCCATCATCTTGCGTGTTTTGCTCTTCGAGAGACAACACTCTGACCGACTCCCTCCCTGCTTTTCAGGCAATGTACAGCGGTTATGTGTCTGAATGTTAGACCTGTCAGCCCTAGGGTGGTCTTTCCCTATTTTTTTCGCCCGTGCCTCATTTTTCCCACCTTCTTTTTGTTGGCCCTTATGTCTTCGGGCACCTTTTCATGGCTAATCCATGTTAGGGTGCAGGTGCTCGCTACTTCAAACATGGCTGCCACTGGCCCCTGCTACTGCAGCGTGGTCTTTTAGTTTAGCACCCTAGTTGTCAGGAGCTGGCTGGATCCCCATACTGTTGCAATGCCAGCCTGCCATCCCCTGTGCATAGGTAGAGTGGGGAAGCTCCTGGAACCTTCCAGAAAAAAGGCGGAGCTTATTTTTGCCGCCTTAGAGAGTGGTCACCTGACCTGGGCATACTTAAGCAAGGGAGGGAACCTTTTTTAGTCAGTTGGGGAATCACTGACCTGGGGAACCCACGCAGGAGATTTAGGCGGGAGGGCCTAGTCAGGAACTTATGCCACTGGGAGTGACAGGATTTAGGTGCTGCCTCTTAAGTTGAGTGAGGTATCCTAGAAAAGCCCCCTGATCTGGCCCAGCAGTAGGGAACCCCAGGGTCCATCTGCAGTGACCTGAGGAAACTCAGCCAGCCTCCAACTCAGAACCCCCCCTCTCTTCAAGAAACCATCACTTAAGGGCGCAGAACCATCGAAGCACCAAGAAGAATATTTGCCTGTGACCAGAGACTACTGGGGGATCGACCAGGTACTGGACTGTGCTGCCCTGCGCACTCTCTGCCTCCATCTGGGCCCACCTTGCCCTGCCTGCCTCCCCCTGACTGTCTTGCTTCGCTTTCCATCCTGCCTGCATCACTGGCTGCATCCCTTGAAAAGCGCTGTGATCTGCTACCCTGCCCAGCGCTGTGTCATAGACTGCCTGCGAAGCGCTATTGCCCTAAGCCGTGCCGTGCCACTGGGAGTGCCCCCACATCGAGTGCCCTCAAGCGCTTCCCTGAGCTGTGACTGGCCCAAGC
This sequence comes from Lissotriton helveticus, assembly GCF_964261635.1. Taxonomy (NCBI): domain Eukaryota; kingdom Metazoa; phylum Chordata; class Amphibia; order Caudata; family Salamandridae; genus Lissotriton; species Lissotriton helveticus. The sequence continues at coordinate 695,901,362 of NC_136065.1, read as the reverse complement.
GCTATTTTGCCACGTGGTTACCCCCGTAGCGCTCTGCGAGCTGAGCGCACTGTTCAGGGCGACTCACCGCTACGGCCCTAGAGCCGTTTGAGCCCTCCTGAGGCGCCGAGGAATCTCCCCTGTGGCCGCGGCGTCAACGCCAGTATTGCGTCCCCCCTCGGCGGCCCCCGTGTGCCAGGAGAGGGCCGCCGGAATCCACCGCAGGCCGTGCTGGGCCTGAAATCATCTGCCTTCCCGGGCCCCCGGCGCTCCAGTGAAGTCTGCCCGTCCTCTTGCCTCTCTCGGCGGCCCCCGTATGCCAGGGGAGGGCCGCCGCATCAAGTGCACCAGGCCGCGTTGGGCCTGAAGCCTCTGCGGCCCGCATCACGTGACGGGGAGCGCCGCCGCATCACGTGACGGGGAGCGCCGCCGCGTCATCGGCCGCGTCCCCGCCACAGCCGCGCAGCCATTGGCTGCCTTCACCGGGCCTTCTGCCGTGAGCCCCGGCGCCCGGGGAAGCCCCATCTCGTCGCGGAGGGGGCCGTGGAGCCTGAGAGCCCCCTCCGATCTGCCCCACACGTTGGTCCCGCCTCGCCCCCGGCGCCGGTGCCCGAAAGCTGTCCCAGCACCGCACCGAGTCGAGTGAGACCCCGAGAGGGCTGGAACCCCTCCCCTCGCCTAGAGTCCACGCCAGGGCCCCGGAGGGCCGAAGTTCACAGGTAATCCCCGGGGAGGAGGGCGGAAGGCCGGACAGGGCCCTGAGTTCGCCCCTCCCCTGGGGAGCATTGAGACTGGGCCCCGTTGGCCCCAATGAGCCTCCAATGACCCAGAGGCCTCAGTTAAACCCACAGATGCCTCAATACCGGTTGACTGTGCATGCCTGATTACCTGTTTTAAGCCTGCTGATGAAGTGGTATAATATTTCCCTGTACTGAATTTCTTACAGGGGCAGGCTTCTACGAATCCTGATGGGGATGTGCTCTGATACTGATTGATTTACCCCATTGATATTTCGATGACATGATTACTAGTATTGAACTGTTGGTATTCGCAAGATGAAATGTGCATAACTGCTTCCTGAAATGTTAATCCATGGTTTATGAAAGTACCCCCTTATCCTGCTTAAGAGTATATTACAACAGGCTGTATTATTTGATGTTTTGCTCACCTGATGGGAATGTCTAATGTACTGCTTGATTGGAACACCTTAATGAAATGCTAATGAGATGCTAATGCACTGACGGCCTTGATCTGAAGCCTAGATAAAAGACTTTGATTTTCAGTCACAAACACTGGTGTGGTCTCCATTATTGAGCTCACTTATTGTCTCAGTGGATGGATGTGTTGAGTAGCTGCTTTACACGTAAGCCCCTATTTGCCTACCTGCTCGAGCCAAGCTACCCCCTCGGAGAACTGGTGGTCCCAGTTCTTACACTGAATCAACAGAGAGTTTGATTTGATAGGCAGGTAGCTGGGACGTGAAGTAAAATGGCCAGCCCATAGCTTCAGATGCGAATTGAATTCACACGTGTTCCATGTCACAGGAGGGTGACATTAGTTGCACTAGTCTGTGAAGGTATATTTTGAAAAGACAAGATTCCTTTTAAAAGCTTATCCGATTGTCACCACCGAACAAGGGAGTTTGTCTTTCACGTTGCCAGAGAAAATCTTGTGATGGTCCAATTCGAAGCCATGCATGCAGAACCAGGAGGATGCACAGTGCCATGGAGCCCAGGAAAGAAGAAATCTGATGGACCGCTGAATACAATGTTTTTAGAAGGTTGTATCTTTGCAGATGGATAAAGGATAGGCGATGCTGGATTTGCATATCTTATTCTTAGACACAACTGCTGTAGAATGTACACATTCATTTGGAAGTGCTGTTAAACCTGTTGAGATGAGGATACCTTTAAAAGCCAGTCATTAAAGTAAGGATAAACAAAAGTCTTGCTTCCTGAGATGAGTAGCCAAGCATTATGGAAAGGTCCTTGGCTCTGGCTTGAGTCCAAAGAGGAGGACGTTATATTAACATTGAGTGCTTCCTACTAAAAATCTCAAATATGCATTATGTAGATCTCTATTGCGCACATCTAATTCTCTTGATGTATGTGGGGGTAGAGCTGACATTTAAAAAGTTTCAATTTTTTACCTATTTGTTCACAGTTTTGATTAAAAACAGGGTGAATTATTGTGAGGGCTATTCCTCCCCCCACCACCCCCATCGATGCCTGTTCATTTTTGGGCATAGAGGACCTTCTCTGTTGCATCCTTTTGCAATAAGAGCTTGAGCTCTGGGGGTTATACTTTTACCACAAAGTGAGAGGAGTTTGTAAACACTAACCCCCAAGTAAAAAAAATAAGCAGCAGTTATGTCAGAAGATAAAGCCTAACATGCGAGCTCTGTCTTTGAAGTGCAGTAAATCTGAAAAGATAAATACATAATTTAAAGACACCTTTATTTATTGCTTGGCATTTCGGTGATCCACTAGTGGGTTACAACCCACATTTTAGGACATACTGCCCTAGAGTATGCAGAGTCAAAGGAGCTCAGGACCCTTCTTCTCTCTTATGTATGCACAAAGATAGCAGATAGGCGTAAAGTACTGCGAAGAGTAATCCCACTTGGAGGTGTTTGCTTAGACGTCTATTTTCTTGGCTCTCTCAATGTCAGGGGAGGGTCTTTGTGTCAAACCTGTCACAACAGTGAGCATGTTGAAGGCAGTCCTAACTGTCCTTGACATCACAGACCCCTACCTGGGGCATTGCCTCTTCTCTTGACGAGACCGCTCTTTAGATCCTCCATGCGGAGAGCCTCTTGAAGTGGTGGCGTAAGACCCATCTATCTGTCCCTCGTATCATCCTGAAGTAGATTCTTGGCACTTTCATTGCCGGATCTATATTCTGTCCTTATGGACATTTTTTCTTTAAAAAAGGCACTTTCTTTGGGCCAAAGAATATCAAGAAGGCACACAATGGAGATGCTATGAAGGGCTGTGTGTGGCTTCTTTCTGCCACATGAAGAGCATTTTACAAGGAAAGGTGGTGTTCACATGTAAAATAATTATTTTTCAGTTAGGAAACAGAAAAATACTACTTAGCCTTAAAAGATGCTGAGTTATTCTATTTTTATAATGGTATGGAAAAATTTCCAAAGAAAATATAGCTGAAAAAAAGGCCAAGATCATTGCTCAAGGATCCTGTTAACAGAACCCCTGGGGAAAAAACTACCTAAATTGTCTCTGTTAGTATATGATAGCATACTGATGATGTGCTTTTCCTTAAAGGATCAGCAAACGTTTTCTAGCCTTTTAGACTGCAGGCTATCGGGCTATATTACCTTGCTTCCTTCATCATTCCATCAAAAATGGTTTGTGAAAGACTTTTCGTGTCACTTTCTGAAAATAGTGGCAGTTGTTTTTTTTTTTTTTTAATAGTTGAAAATGGTGAAAATTGGCCAATATGATCTAATGTAGACTGTACAAATACTGTAACATTGGGTTTTTAGAACAGATTTATTTTCTTATATTATTTTGTGAAAAATAGTTCAATTTTTTGGCATGGTTTCTTGCACTTTTTTGTGTTGATATACTTTTTTATAATAATTTGAATGATTCATGGTGTGCGAGTATTGGCGTTCAGCAATCAACTCTAGAAGAGAAGAATAAAGTTCACATTTTTTGTATTTAACTGTCTGTACTGTGATTTGGTTGTGGGTGCATATATTATTGTCAAATATTATCTGGTACCTGAAATGTCCTAAATGCCAAGCATCCGTTTTTTTTTTCAATACACTACATGATTGTCTTCTCCACTTAAGAGATTTTTTTATTATCTGACTGGTTATGCCCCATGAGTGAATAGTCACTGCACGTACAAAACTGAGCTGCAAGTCTCTTTGACCATGGGTCCCATCTCAGTTACATCCAGCTTTCAGTTTAAAAAATGTCTCTGTAATAATCACTCCTAGCTGGGAATCACAAGAGAGAGTACCTTAATATTGTGACACAGCTGTACGCTTTTCATTATATGATCTATCTAATGAATTTGTTGGGATCTGTGTACTTTGCGCATTTCTTACCAAACTGTGGAAATGCCCGTCCACAAGTAAATATAGTAACCTTTTATTTTAATATGTCCTTGCTTTCTCTAAAGACAAAGGTCAGCCTGCACACCATTCTGTCGGATTTTACGACTTAGAATCATAGACTAGATAGGAGTCATCCATGTTACCACTATGAGCAACTGCACCGTCAATACCTATGTTCATACTATTTCTGTCTATTCACTATATTTATAGCGGCAGCCAATGTGACTACTCTAAGCCATATTTTCTACACCAGTACACTTGCTCCGTAAGCCACACTGTACTGCTGCATAATATCAACAAGCATTTGCAATGCAATAGGTCTCATATTTACACGAGTTTGAGCTATTGACATTGCAAATAACAATGCCTTTAACTTTTGTTTTTAAAACATAAAAGGCATTGTCATTTACAATGCCAATAGCTTAAACTTGCGTAAATGCAAGACTTATTGCTTTGTAATTGCTTGTTTTTACAGCACCTAGTCTTTATTACTAACCAAATAAGCAGGTTTTAGCAATCCTAGCAACCAACCACAGACCGAGGAAAAAAATAGTAAGGTTCAACACTTCGGCCTTGCTGTCCCCATGAAACTTCTTGATGGGCTCGTAACTCAATAGGTTAAATTAACATGGCAGGTCACACAAGGCTCTCTACAGCAAAAGCAGTAGCCCACTGAGCTGTCTGCATAAAATACAAATGGATGCACTGTATACTACACTTTGAGTTTAGCAGATGGCAAGACGCTATTTTAACATGAACTGTGACTAAGCTACATGTAGTCCATATCTCCCCAGGAAGCGCCATTAACCAGCAGCAGAGTAGGCTTGGACAGCGTTTAAGCAAAGCACAGGCACTTGTGGACTCTCCAGCCAACGAGCACTTCAGAATTCTTTTCAGCCAACCAGAATTTGCAGAGATCATGACAATAAACCAATCCTAGGTCACACTACAGACTACGATACGAGTCCGCCCCGGTCACGTGCGACTCCCGGTTTATGTTCAGTGTTGGCATTGGCTGTCATGCGAACAGGAAGTGCTGAAATGAGGAGACAAATGCCATTCTTAAAATATTTAAATAAGAAAACGGACTTCGAACTAAATTTACGGGCTGTCCTGAAGTAGCAGCAGACAAGTGGTCAACTTCATTGTGCAAGAGAAAATGAAGTGGCGGACAGGTGGTCGGTCACCTTTATTGTTCAGGAAGAAAAGATTTGAGTCACCAGTATGTGTCTGTCTTCATCTTTTAATAACAATTGGAGTATCTTGTTTTAGTGTGTCAGGCTCTACCTCGGCCTATTACGTGATAGATAAATGACGAGCATGTGGAGATCAATACGTACTGTATTGCCCCTTTATTTATGCCTCGTATTGTAGGGAGTAAGTCTGACATTTATCAAGGCTTCCTGTCAAAGGCGAAAGTCCATTTAATATTCTATTGGATGATATCCGTATTCAACTACAAAGTGATGAGACTGACATTCTTCAAAGCCTCCTCTGCCTCTTCGCACACACTTCTCCCTGAAATCCCTACCCACTGGAGGTTGCCTTGTGTGAGCCAGTGAGATATGCTGCTCTTCAGCACAAGAGGCTGCTGTGTGTATGTAGCCTGTAGAAGGAACTGAAATCTGTTGTTGGAGTGTGAGGCGCAAAGAACGCACACCTCCCCGGGACACGACCACTGCCGGCTGAGGCTGGTTGCTGCATTCATTATCTGCATACCACCTGGAGCTGCCACCCTCGCCCCTCCGTGGCACCTGTGCCCACCCAGAGGGCTCTGCCCCGCTTCCACTCAACCTCACTGCGCGCAAATTGTTGTTGGCGCCTTTAATCCAGAAGCATGCAGAGTCTTCCTCTCAGCGTCTCCCAGCTTTGGAGAAGAGCGCAGTCCAAAGCTGGGCTGTTAAAGCGGGCTTAAAGAAGAGGCGTGCGCAGGAGTGCCCCCCTCGTGCAGCGGAAGAGCAGAAACACACAACTCGGGCAAAGAAGAACATGCCTCGGAGCCTGTGGCGGCAGAAGCGGCTCTGACTTCTTTTCTCCTCATGTTGGCTTTCCTGGTCATTTTCTGGCACTTTGTCCTTTTAAGAGAGAAAAGGAAAAGGAGACTTCAGTTCCAAGGAATAACAGCTTTTATCCCAGACGCACTCTCCTTCGTCGTCTTGAGTGTTTTGCACGGGAGCAGCATGCCGCTGAGGTAAGGAGCGCGCGTGCCAACGGTCTCTGCATGACTTTACCACAGGAGCGGGCTCTGTCTGGGGCATGCGGACACGCGTGCTGAGGTACAGGTACACACACACGGCGCAGCATTCCACATATAGACTGACACTACCCACGCACACCGCCACAATGCAAAGTCTCACAGAATGGCTGGTAGTGTCACAGCCGCAGACGGGCACATCCACATAGAACCCCACGCACGTTCATTCACGTACCTACAAACTTGTGCCCAAAGCTTAATATAACAAGCACAAACATGCGTGCCTCGCGAGGTGGGGGGCGAGGAGGGGAGTGGAGGGGGGGCGGGCGCGATTCACTCGCAGCAGCGATAATTGCTGCCAGATGGTGGAGCGCGCTCCCGCGAGTGAATCTCCTGACGTGCACACGTTGCCATTGAAGGCAATGGAACGCGTGCACGTGCTTGGCTGAAAAGCCAAAACAACGGGAAAAAGTATTTTTGTCTTGCAGCGCATGCGCGCTGTGAAGGCAAGACCTATAAAGTACACCTACATCTGATTCTTTTCCTTTCCTTTCTTACTATCTTCAGATTAAACTTCCTTGAACTGTTTTGTGTGTCTCAATAACCGTTTCTAGTCACATATTTGTTTGTTGTATTTCCCCCAAGCATCATTTTCCATTGTAAATAAAAGCCCTTTGGGCTATCGTCATGAGTATGGGATCCCCTATTGAGCTACTTCTCCATCAGACAACGAATGGTCTTGTGGTTCTGTCACCGTAATTATTGGGTCATAAAACACCAGACCAGAAGGGGTCAGGGGCTGCAAGCAAAGGCACAGCACAGCCTTCATTTGCCCACCCACTCCAGTACCACGGAAAATGCTCCTTCCACAACCCAGGCCATATCCTCCCCTCAACCGAGACAACCTACCTGTAACAACAAAGTTGGCGTTTCCCATCAGCTAACAGTGTCCCTGCACCGTAATCAGGATATCTCTTAATGAGGGCCACAGTATTCATAGATATTCTTACTAGAAATATATAAAAAAGCTAGAATACCAAAAATATGTCAGACTTAGTTTCTCATTTCTCACCAAGCAATGGATGATCTTCCTTCTGCTCCTCATCTTTAGAAATACCCCGAGGATGGAGGAAACTTGATGTCATGCGAGATGAGCTCTTTTCTAAACTGATCCCTGTCACTCCAATATTGATGGAATCTGCCAAAATAATTAACATTTGAATTGCTATTCGTGTGCCTAGAAAAAGGTGATGAAAAATATTATATTAGATGAAAGTTTTCAATCACTTACTATTGGAATAAATCTAAAGAGTTTCTATTTTACCTTGTAATGGAGACAAGCCTACGGATGATGTGGCACACATCAGAATAATCTCGGGATTGTTGCTCATCGATAAAGGTACTCTGCTAGATAAATCTGATACATTGGAGGTTCTACCAAGCTCTAAGATGGTGCCAGACCAGGCAATATGATCAACAGGGCGAATACGACGCGGACAGGAGGCTGGATGGGCAGAGGGTACTGGGGTATCTGAGCCCATCCAGCTGAGCTACTTGATCAACTCTTAGCCCATTAGTGCACTTCATATGTGTTTTAGCAAACTGACCCAGGGGAAAGGGATAACTGAGCTAGGCTTATCCAGAATGACTAGCTACTTGAAAAACGGTGCCACTTATTTTACAGCACAAGTTTGGACACAAGCTGTAGAAACAGATTTATTTGCCCCTTACTGGTCAAAGGAATGACACAAAGGACTACCAATGCCAAGACTGTTCAGCAGTCATTTGTGCTAGAGTGGGCCTGTTCTGCTTCTCTAAGGTAGGGATGTGTGTTACTGTAGCACTAGACTACAGTTCCTCTGTAGACTTCTGTAGGCATGCCTTTGTTAATACATATAGGTGTGCGAGTTCTGTGTATGGCTCTGTCCAGTGTAAATCTAGGTGGGTGTTCACGTCACCCTAAGAGGCGAGGAGTGGGAATATGTATATGTTTGAGTATGGACATATATAGTTAGCAACAGCAGATTTGCAGTTCCAGTAGCAGCATTTGGTGGAATGCTGGAGGCCACCAAAATTGCAAGAAGGGCATAGACCATCAAAAAAGGCAGAGTTTGCCAAAAATCGTTATAAAGAACTGAAAAAAGTCATAGATATCTTTTTGTGCATCAAGATATTGTGCCTGTAGGCTGTAGAAAAAAAACCAATATCACACACAGGACTAATATTGGACCTGTAATGTCACCATTTAGGAAAACTCTCACATCTACAATTGAAGTTGCACAGCTCCATCGTGCTATTATGAAAAGTTTCTGGATCTAGCCTTGTGCCTGGCGATAGGTTTACATAAAAAATCTGCCTTGCTTATGAGTGTCATCACCTGTGAGATCTTGCCAATAAAAGGCATTGCCCATGAGAAAACTCACTCAAATCAAACTTCTTTGTGGTTATCTAAACCGAATAGATATAAACAGGAAGAAAAGACCAAGGCACACAATCAAAAGAGTAAACGACAACAATCAATCAAAATCAATCAATAAATAAAAGTAGGTAAAATACATGCTCAAATAACTGATACATGTTTTCTCAGTTTAAGTGCCCATTTCAAGAAAGCCATCATGGTAAAACAAGCTGATGCCTCTTGTAACTTGTACATGAATATCACGACAGGTTTACAATACCTATAACCCTATTTCCTTAATAGTGGTTTCAACCAATGACCTATGCTCCTTATAAAATGTACAAAATAAAACATAGGGTAATGTGTTTTGTAACTAAATGCCATCACAGAGACAAGATGACATGGTTCTTGACCATTCCCCCATTTTCGGGAATCTGACATGCAGATGTATGAGATACAAACGCAAATGTGTCAACAGATATCTATCTTCTAAATTCATTATCATAAAAAGATACGGCTGCATACCGAGGTAGAATGGGCCACAACAGTAGGTTTCCTGAGCTCCATCTGTGAATGATGCTGTTCAAATACTTTAAAACCTAAGGTGATAATTTCTTTTCTTTTTTTTTGTTGAAATTCTGCACATGGATTGTGGATCACTATAAAACTTTTGTTTCCCCAAGCTCCCACAAAATGAGGCTACGAAGGCCAACCAAGAAATGCACTATTCACAGTCAAGGGACAGACAATCTTGCATCATCAGTCGACTAAATGTGGCGTTTGGATTAGACCGGAGTGCATGCAGGCTAAGGGGATGAGATTTATTAAATTCATCTACATTTTTTAGCACTAATTTCCTGTGGTAATGAAATTTGAGCAACTCGATTGTAGGGCTAAGGCTCGCTTCATAAAACGATTTTCAACAAGCTGTAAGTTCCAACAGTCCACATGGCCACAAACACCCGATCCGTAAAACATTTCTTTCAGAGGTTTTTGTCCCAGCTTACCGGAAAATGCAGAAACTGTCTCAATAGAGCTCTCAAACTAAGAATTCCCGGTGGCTCTTTGTTGGACCTATGACCCTTGAGAATCAAACGGAAAACCTAGTTAAGAAAGGGGATTTGACTTGTCAACAGACACACCACCATAAGCAAAGGCATACAGTAGGTTTTGCAAACCATTAGCAGTCCTAAACATTAAAACAGTATCATCTGCTTATAGCAAAATTGAGACAGATCAATTGCTAACTTTCGGCAGATCTGTACCTCTCTCGAGAAGGTACAGTTCTAAGTCATTAATGTAAAGGTTGAAGAGTAGTGGGGCTAACACACATCCTTGCCTAACCCATCTACCTGCAGCTATCTTGCTGGTGCATTCACCACTCAACCCGAACATGACCCTAACCAAGGCATTCAGATATACTTGCTTTACAAAAGTGACAATCGCCTTACCCAGGCCCAGACTACTCATAACGCACCACAGTTTATAGTGGGAACACAGTCAGAAGCACTGGTAAGGTCCATAAAGGGCTGATGAAATGTGCCTTGTTTGACCACTGAATATTTGCTAATCAAAAGGTTAAGATAGAGTACTTGTTCAACTATACCCTTTCCCTTGCAGAAGCCGTACCAAACGTTAGTCAGGATATTATTATTTTTAGCCTCAAATTCTAGGCTGGCAAGGAGGATACGGGCCTCTACACTCAGCAGAGAACCTAAAAGAGAAATGAGACCATAGCATTTAGGGTCGTCTCTATTGATCTTTTTTAAAATGGGAAGGCTATTCGATTCATAGCTGGCTGCAGAATTTCAATAAATTGTTGAGATAGGGGCCCGCAAATCTATACTTTCTAAAAATATGCTGAGAGGGGTAGCATCTGGGGTCTGGGGACTTGATTTCAGTGCCAGGCGCACCTCATTTAAATCAAAACAATAAAAGCTGGCCAGTAATTGAGGTGTCAAGAGGCAGCTTGCTCTAGTGCTGACCAATGCACCGCGGCTGATAAATAGACTCAAAATGCTGGAGCTGGGAAGTTAACCTGGTCCTTTAGAAATGGCTTAATTATCACTTTCCAAAAGGCTATGACATCCCTCATAAAGTTTCCCTCTAATAGCGAATCCAAGGCATCTGCTCTAATTTCACATTTTCTCTACCCTACTGCCCTTTTGTAAATATGTTGCGCCCTACGCCCACCTCCTGATCTCTAGGAATCGTAGCCAGTGCGATCCCAAGTTTCTCTTCTCTAAGGAGCATGTGTGACCAAACCAGCTTAAATGATTACTTTATTGTTACTAGCTATCCAACGAATCCGACCTCCATCATTGCTATCAACAAGCAGAGCATTACAATATACATTAATTCTATATCCAGGGAGGAACAATAGAAAGATAACAGGCCACTTAAGAAGCTTACTACTAAAACATAAAAAAACAAAAACCACGGAGCAAAGATCATTAGACTGAAGAATAAAATATGTTATAATGGAGTTGACTCTACTAAAAAAAGTAGGTGTACACGGCGCGTACTTGCTGGCAGGCCGAAAATCATGAGTTAAATAGCGGTTGAATTTCAAGAGCATGTTATTTAACGCTGTGCCACCCTCATTTTGAGTAAAATGTTGTAGGTCATCCCCACTACTACCATTCGCTCCACAGACCCCTCTTTCTAGCAGGTTAAATATATGGGTGTTGAAATCGCCACCTAGACTAACCCAGTGGAATTTCGTGTTTTCCTGTGGAATGAGATCAAGGCAGACTCAGGACTTTTCACAACGAAGCACTGTTAGGAGAAAAATAATTATTATAAATGTTGATCACCAACCTTGCAGGACCACCATCTGGATCCAACAATAAAACCTGAAAAAAGGAGAGTTCAAGTCTAACTGTAAGAGTTTCCCTGGTGAAAGATGTTGAGATTAAAGTAGCAAATCCTCCCTTACTTCAACTAGCCTTAGATGGCAATCCACCAGATTGGATGGACATAACCCCCCACAAATAAAATGGTTCTGTGGCCCAGGTCTCTTGGAGGCACATACACTAAATGTGACAAAAAGAGAGATCCATTCTCTCTTAAACAGTTTAGAGAGCATACCAGCAACATTCCATGACCTTAGGTTAAGCTGGTTAGAAGGTCGATGGAACGTGATAGATGATGGGTTTATTGCAGCCACTGAGGTCAGAATTGGAGGGGGAGCGCCCCTTGGGGGATCCTGATTAGTACAAAAAATGCCAGTGGTAAGATCACAACAATTCTATGAAAGGAACGGAGCTTCGTATTATGCTTTCTCTTTGATTTATTGCCACTCACAGCAGCCAATGGAAACTTTGCATTATGTAAATAAACTACATTTCCCATGATGCACATGCGAAACATCACATCCTGTAAGACCCCAAAAGAGCCACCTTCACTGGAAATCCTCCTCTTTCTTTGCTGCTCACGCAGAAAGTTAAGTGTACTCTTGACTATTTAATTGATTGATTGTGTTTGTAATTACATATTGTGATTGCATTTCGGCACGTGCCGCTTTACTTGACTAAACGCGACTATCGCGCTCTCCGTCGCTTGCTTTGCCTGAAATTTGATTGTGATTATTATTTTGCTTGCTGTGTCTGCAAATTGCTTAAAATTAATCTGTTTGCCTGTGCGGGCTTCGCGCTCGCTCCCGGCACGCTTCCACATACCCGTTGTCATCGGGGAATGCGTTTTCGTGCTCCGGTGCTGGATCTTGCAGTGAGGCAAGTTTGAATTTCCCGCTTACACGGGATAACGCGTACAGTGCACGGCCACATACAGCGCCTTCAATTAGACTCCCGCTGGGTTGCTGAAATGTACCACGCCGCCGGTGATTCCTTTGTTTTAACGAGCTGAGGCTCCCCTCATATACCGACCGCACGAGTAGCCTTCACTTTCAGTTTTAGTTCAGGTTTCGACGTGCGTAGCACATTTGGGCTATTTTCTAGTAGGATTGGGCTACGCACGTCGCTACTGCCCGTTTTTTCTCATGCAATTAGTTTATTCTCCTGTGTGACCCCACCAAGCAGCATATCTAGTCCTGGCTGGCAGGAATAAAGCTCTGGGCCTGGAGGGGGCTCACCTCCTATGAAAATTACTGCTCTTTGGCTCCACTATGCCCTGAGGGCTGTAAGTACTGTGATACAGCTACTGCTGAGGAGCTAGGTACCTGGTGTCTAGATTGTTGTGCTTGGGTTGGCTCCCCCCCTTACTCCTCTTGAAGAACTCACTCCATGAGCAAGAACATTTACAAATTTGGTCCCAAGATGGAGGATTGGGTTCACTAAGAAGAGGATGATACCTTATATGAGGAGGAAGTGGAAAACCCTTCCATAGAGGGCAACATTGTTGAGGCCCTGGACGCTTCCGTCGGTTAACAAGGCCCTTGAAAAGACAGTCCCAGGGACTGTGCAGCAAGCACTTGCTACTGCGCTGAAGCCCATAATGAAGCAATTAGAGAAGTTTGCGAAGCCTCATGGTTTCACTGGTCCTGCAGGAACTCACAAGGACGCCCCAGCTTCAGAGTCCCAATCTAATCCCTGGCCTCATTCTTCTGCTATGCTCTCATTTCCTGCACCTAGCACTGGCAAGTCCAAGGCCCCGGATACAGACACAGATACGGATACCACGTTTACGGACACTCTGGATGAGTCGCCTCCCAAAAAGAGGGCCAAGAAGTCTAGAATGTGGAACCTCCACAGCCAACATCCACTTCCTTCAATTTCAATCCAGCTGATGTAGTTCACCCTCGTTCGTCTGACTGGCTGCCGTCCCCAGAGGTTGATGCATACCTACATGATGACCTTCGCAGAAGTTTGGATAAGGAGGTGCGGAACAGACTCCGCTCAGTGTCCCCGACCGGACCTTTCGGACAAGGTTGCGGAGACTCCAGATATAGACTCAAGCCTCTTGACCTTCCTGAAAAATTTTGCCAAAGACCCGAAAAAAGGTATTGATCGGGCCTGGCGTGGGTGCCAAGTCAAGCTCCTAGTTGTGGTGGGCCCCTTTGCGAAGATTTTGGAAATGGCCTTAGAGGCGCAGGAATCGGGTACTGCGGTAGATCCTCATGTCCTGGCAGGGTGGACTCAGAGGGAATATGCCTCCTAGGTAACGCCAACTGCGCCATCTCCACGGAGCAGGGTAAATCACTCCTAATGCGAATGGACTCCAATCTCACGGAGTTGGAGGCAGCGGAACCAGGTCAGTTGGCGGCCGGAAATCTCTTTGGGGAACGTTTTGTAAAAGACGTGGCCAAGTATGTGGGCACCTTCACTACTCTTGACAAGGAACAATCGGGTATCAAGAGAGTCTTTCAGGCTGGTGTTATCAACAGGGCTGGACGAGCCCGGGGACGCTCGTTTGTCCGTCAGTTCTCACAAGGTCCTCAGAGAGGAGTCTTCGGTCGAGGCAGGGGTCACTGGGACTCCACCCGTGGGGGGAATTTCTACCTCACCAGACAACACTTCAACAAGAAACATTTCAACAGAGGAACATATCGTGGAGGCTTTCAAGCCCCAGAATCTTCAGGCGAGTGCTCCAGACACATTCCCACTTCCCTTGGGGGGGGGGGGGGGGGGGGGGTCGTACTCAGTTCACAATTGGGTTCAACTATCTCAGGATGTTTGGATATTGCAGACAGTTCGGGATTTTCATCTAGACTTCTTTCAGATCCCTTCTCAGGACAGACAGCCCGGACAGCTTTCTTTTTCCCAAAAAAGTGCGCTTTTATAGATTCAGAAATCAAAGAGATGGTGCGGAAACACGCGATAGCATATTGCGACGACGGCCCTCGCGGTTTCTGCAGCAATATTTTTCTGGTACGGCGGAGGTTACAGGTTGGTACTCAATTTAAAAGACTTCAATCATTACATGACCTACAAGCATTTCTAGATGGAAGGTATCCATCTATTGGCAGATCTCCTGAAACGAAACAAGGAGACAGCATGGTCCGTCTGGACCTGAAGGACGCCTACTTATCCTTTCCAATCTTTCCTCCTCATCGCCGGTTCCTGCTATTTCAATGGCGGAACCGATGGTTCGAATATTTGGTCCTCCTCAGCACCATGGTGCTTCACCAAGGTGCTGAAGCCAGTGATAGCTTACCCCAGAGAACAGGGGGTTCGCATGATAGTGTACTTGGACGATACACTGATCATGGCGCAGTCTCCAACCTTGGCGGGTCAGCATTTACGCATGACCATTGCTATGTTGCAAAATCTGGGATTCGTGGTTACGAACCCAAGTCAGTACTGTGTCCTTCCCAGACAATAGATTTCCTAGGCTTCGTCATCAACTCTCACAAGGGTCAGTTGAGTCTTCCCCGCTCCAAACTTCGGGATATCAAAAAGGAGCTATGCTCCCTGTTATCCAAACAGACTCACTGAGAGTGATTGCCAGAATAGTGGGTCTGATGGCATCATCCATACAAGCGATATTTCCAGGACCTCTTCATTATCGAGCCCTTCAAAGGTTGAAGATTCAGCATCTGCAGAAGGGCCACTCCTAAACGAACCTGGTTCATCTTTCATCGGAGGTCCGGGAGGAGATTCAATGGTGGCTGGCCCACGTGGAACGGCAGGGCCACCTTCGGCTCCCTACTGGAGGTCGTCATAGAGTCCGACACCAGCCGCTGGGGGGCTCGCTGCGGAAATATGTCCACAGGAGGGCGTTGGTCCCTAGACCTCCACATCAATTGCCTAGAACTTCTCGCAGGGTCGTTCGCGATCCGGACTCTGTCACCCAAAAGGGTGTTGTGTTGCAACCTCTTGCGGATGAAAAACATATCGGCGGTTCGGTACATCAACAAGCTGGGAGGCACGAGGTCCTCCATGTTAGTAGAGATAGCGAAGAACCTTTGGCACTATTGCCTGAGTCACCAGATCTCGGTCATAGCCGAGCATATTCCGGGCCAGTCGAACGTAGTGGCCGGCTGGTCACGCAGATAATGCAACAGACGGCAGAAGTGATCCTGGTGACGCCCCTATGGAAGTCGCAGCCTTTGTTCCCTATTCTATTGGAGGTCAGCTGCGACTCTCCCAGGAGGATTCCAGAGTCCCCAACAATGCTCCAGGGCCCTCATGGAGAGATGCACCGATGGTACTAAAGGGGCAGTTGTCCCTGATGGCCTGGAGATTTTCAGGCAACGTTGGCAAATGCCTGGATTTTCGGAACAAGCTTCAGCCTTTATCAACCAGGCTTGGGCCCCTTCAACCACCGCCGCCGCCAGAGGTACTTTTCAGCCTGGAAGGGCTGGGTGTGTTGGTGCATGGAACAACACGTGGATCCCGTGGGGGCAGACTTACCCTGTGTTGTAAATTTTCTCTCTCAGAAGGCTTCGGAGGGTTTGGCATATCGTTCCATCAATAACTTCCGTTCCGCCATTTCGGCGGGTCATTCCCAGATTGAGGGCAAACCAGTAGGGATGCATTCACTAATATGTAAGCTATTGAAGGGTATTAGAGTAGCGAATTCGCCAAAACCAAAATATTCTTCCTAATGGGATGTATCTCTAGTTCTTTCCTTATTTAACCAATGGCCACAAAATGATATGTTAACAAGGAAACAACTTGAATCTAAACTAGCCAAGCTTTTATGCCTCGCAGCCTGTAGACGATCATCTGACGTTAAAGCTCTAGACATTACAGGTAGAGTATTTACTCCTGAGGGAGTTTCTTTTAACATTACTTCCAGAACTAAGACAATGTCTCGGAGTGTGGTGTATTATGCCTTTCCTAGTAACACAAAACTCTGTGTAGTTCAGTGTCTCAAGGCCTATGAAGAATGTACCAGGTCTATTCAGCCTGTTGGTGTGGTGCAATTACTAATTGCTTTACAGAAACCTTACAAACCTGTTACTGCGGCTAAGATAGCCAGATGGTTAAAATCTGTTATGCAAGAGGCGGGTGTTGATACCCAAGTGTTTGGGTCGCATTCTGTTCGTGGCGCCATGGCCTCTAACACTTTTATGTTGGGTTCTACTGTTCAAGACATTATGAATTCTGCTGATTGGTCTTCCGAATCTACCTTTCAGCAGTTTTACTGTAAACCGGTGGGGGATATTTCCTCTGTGGTGTTTGATCAGCGTTAAACTAGCATAATACAAATCTCCGGTCCTGTAATAGAATAAAAAATTAGCTAGCTTTCGCGCCAAGAATTTTCAATTCTATTAAGGGCATGGAGGTGAGGATTATCCCACCTGTATTGTAATGTTTTACCCACCCATTTGTTTATATTCTGTTTAAGCAGGAAATACGGGGTTTTCCTGTCTCTCATTCTTTCAGGTTCTGAGAAGATTGGTTTAAATATACTTCCTGTTAAGAAGACGTTACTTCCAGTTGGATTGTTCTTCCACGTTGGAGGATGTTATTTTAGACTTGAGTTATGTTTGATGGACTTTTAGTGTTTGAAGCAAAGAAAGAGGAGGATTTCCGGTGATGGTGGCTTTTATGGGGTCTTACAGGATGTGATGTTTTACATGTGTATCATGGGAAATGTAGTTTATTTACATAATGCAAAGTTTTCATTGGCTGCTGTGAGTGGCAATAAATGAAAGAGAAAGCATAATCCTCGCCTCCGTGTCCTTAATAGAATTGATCATTCTTAGCGCGAAAGCTAGCTAATTTTTTATTCTCACACGATCACACAATATCACCTAACCCCCTCTAAAGGTGAAAAGGTGTTAGAAGTGGGAATTAGATATTGGATGGGAGTATCTCAACTATAGACCCTCTACTTCGCTAAAAACTGCATGTAAGGCTGCTGGTGTTTGTTTTTTAAAAAAAAATCCCAAGGAAACTGGGTTTAATGCACAATTTTCAAACTAGGAAATTTTGAATTTGTCAAACAAAGCAACAACTACATACTCAGACGTGAATTCACTACAAGACAATTTCCTTCGCATAACTTCGCCCCCTTGCCTACGTAGGATACGCTATGCAGCAAATTAATTATAGTACTCAAAAGGCTAGTGTGTTCCTTTCCCATTTAGCCAAGCAGAGAACTGTTTTTTATTTTATCAAATGATTGGGGAAAGAGTAGGATTTAAAAAATAAAAAGTGCGCCTGGGGGAAGTTGGTGGACTGGCCCGCCCGCTGGTCCCCTGAGCCACGCCGTTGGTTCCCACGTCCCCGGCAGCGCGAAGGTTGGGTAACTTGATGCGGCCTGTGGCTCTGGGTGGGACGTAGCGGGCTCCCCACCATGTGCCCAAAAGGAGGTCGGTGAGGGTCTCATTAAACGGAAGCAAGGGATCCAAAGAGCTCGCAGCCAGTTGAAGCACCTTAGTCAGGAGGTTAGTCCTGACCTCCTCCGTAGGAAGCTCGAGGTTAAGGGCCTCGGCCGCCCTTCGCAACACCACTGCATATGACGCTCCCTCCTCTGTAGCAACGGTAGGAGTAGACAACATGCCACGGTCAGGCGAAGTGTCCAAACCACTGGCATCCCGCAGTCCTGCTCACTCTTCTGGTCAGCTAGAGGATCACCTGACCCCTCCCAGTCCTCCTCATCAGTATCTGGGTGCCATTCTGGTTGAAAAGGGGCCCCAGGAGTGAACAGGGGCATTTAATACCCCTCTTGGCGCCAGATCCGGCATCGGACTATGTCGTTCCGGCTCCAGGTCAACTTTGGGATGGAGGCGGACCGGCGTTGAACGAGGAAGTGGTGCCGGAGGAAGCGGCGCCGGTGGAGGCGTAATAAGCTCTGGATTCAAGGGGACCTGCCGGGGCCGGTGCTGTCGGCGGAGAAGGCCTTGGACCCCTCGACCGAGTCCGCAGAGCCCGAAGGCGCGCGGGCGTTTTTGGACCGCCCAAAGATGGGGTGCATTGCTTCGTAGAATGTACGAAACTGGGCGGGATGCTGCTCTGGGTCCCAGAAAGGGAAGGAAACGTGGAGCCGATTCTTCTGACTCCGCGGGGAGAGCCGCAGGATGGGCACCACCCGCAGGCCTCGTCGGTTTGGCCGACTTACAAGGAGAAGTCGAAGAGCGACAATGCTTCTTCGACTTCTACTTATGCTTCGACTTACCCGACCCTGAGTGCGAAGACTTGGAACCGGAATAGTGGTGGCTCCGCGACCGGTCCCTTGACCTCTGTCGCGACCGGGACCTCGAACGACACGGAGCCGACTGCCGGGGCTCAAGCAGCTTTCGGACCGCTCTCGCAAAGCCTCCGGCGCCAACGACTGGCAGTCGGAGCACGACTTGGGGTCGTGGTCGCGCTCCAGACAAAAAAGACACACGTGGTGCAGATCCATCACCGACATCATCCGATGACAGGAACCGCATGGTTTGAAGCAGGGCATCCCTCATGCACCTTAGGAGTCGAGGACTTCAAACAAAGAAGTCGACAAAAGTCAAGAAAAAGTTAGTAAAAAAATGACTGAGGTACCGCTCTTCCCAGATCTGCACTGGCTAGCACAGAAAAAGAAAGAACTGGCGCCAGCGCGCGATGGCGGCGTCTAAGTAGCTGCTGCAACGTTTTCCCGGTGACCATGACGCCGACGACGGAAGCGGAGCCAGCCGACGCCACCTTACGACGCGCAGAGTAGTGCTGACGAATACAATTTCTGGATCCAGTCTGACGCCTGGGGGTAATTCTAAGGTAAGGAATCTATAACTAATGTGTTTCTTTCAGATTACTGGTATCAACACTGATGGGGTGTGAGAGAGCAAGCGCAGCGGCTGGTGTTTCCATGACAGCTCTTTGGGTCACACCTAACCTTTCTTCAAAATAGTTTATTTCTTTATTGATAGCTCCAATGGCATTACCTAAAACATTCTCTGATAGAATTAGTCTCAATATGAGTTTAACTGGAAGGCTATGAAGATGGTTTATTTTTTCCCATACTGAAACTGGTCCATGACATACCTTAAATGCACAAACTCGCCAGCCAAAGAAGGTAGCACAGCCCCTTTCAGGCTATGAAGGGGCTTAGATGGGCCCATTTAGGCCTGGTATTTGCCTGATGCATCCCTCACAGTGGGAATGCCAGGTGCACTATATAGCGCGCTTAGTCCCACCTCCAAAGGCAGGGAAACAGGCAGGTCCTGCTAAATTGGAATGTGTGGTGCGCTATATAGAGCTATTATCCCTGCCTCAAATGGCAGGGTAATAAGCTGTGCTTTGTTGGCCTAGCCGTCTCTTCAGGCCATGCTCCGTGACCAACAATCAGGCGCATTCCGCACAGCAGGGCTGTCAGGTTCACTATATAGCTCTCTTAGTCTTGCCTTCAATGGCAGGGAACCAGCAGTGCTTTGTAGGCTTTGCCATCCCTTCTGACCCCGCAGCAAACAATAAGGCATGTCCCCAAAAACCTATCAAAAACATTGCTCCTCAATAAAAGAGAACAATTATAAGAACAGGTTGTAGTCATAGAATTTAGCACTTAGTTTAAGCAGATAGACAAATGGAGAACACTATGTAAAGCAAATGGGGACACACTATGTAAATAACCCTCCTGCAAGTTCAAGGACACCACCACATCCTCAAAGGCCAAGACCAACAAAACCTGTACAAGCATCAACATTTTTAACTTCTCTTTCCCAAGGTAGGAGTTCAAGGGCATGAGGTCTAAAATATGCATCTGTCCCCAGTACATTCTCGGGCACAAGAAAGTACTCAGATGAACACCCTGCACCTCTCTCCTCCTCAGCACAAACTTGGTTGGGCCCTTGGCTAGTAATATCTGCACCTCACGAGAAAGACTATCAGCAAGATTTTGTTGACAGCTAGGCAAACACTGACGGTACGTGTAGAGTAGCATCCAAAAAGGAATGCTGTAACTAAACTGGGAAATCCAGTATCCAGCAGGCTATCTGCACATATTTTGTTGTGTCCTAGCCACCCAGTATTGTTCTAGGTGTAGGAATTACAAAACTCCGCAGGCACAATAAGCAAAATCTTGCTGACTAAGTCCCAGAGAGAGCGAGTGTAACAACTCAAAGGGAAAACCCATTCGGTGAGAAGAGAGGAAGGTCGACTGAAGAGAAAACACTCTTGCCCAACAGGTCTATCCATTTTGATTCTCTGTTCCGTGGAGCTTGAGGAAAACCATTCAGGTTGACCTAGACACCTGAACAACAAAACTATCTGTAGTAGGGTGCTGTTTCAGGAAGACAATCACCAAGTGCAGACCTGTGTTAGTATGCAATAGACCAACTCACTGGTGGGGGCGAATAAGGTTTGGACCCGCCACCATAAGGCACTCAGTTAAAGCTTTGTAAAATGATAGCAAGGGCTCCAATGGTAAAGGGTCTGGTTGTAAAATCAGTCACCCAACTGGCATTTGTTTCTACTATAGGCAAGTATAATTCCAACACTTCTAAAGCTCTAAGCACTAGCATTGCTTCCATGAAAGCAACTAAAAGCAAATGTAATTGTGTTTCATGTTCAGTGTTTAAGCCACTGGCATTCTATAAATTTTGATATAGGTCAGAATCAGTGTATTAAGGGGGTGAATTGTCCACCTTCTATTGGTTATCTTTCTTGTGGGAGACGTTTTCCAGACCTTGAATACAGTCTGAACCAAAGATAGCTTTAATCTTCCTGTAATACTGTCTACAAGCCAAAAAGACAGGAAGAGAGTCATCATCATATAGGAGTTACACCATGGGTACGGTGTAGCACGTCATCAGGTGAAGCCTGGCTCAAGCTGATTATGAATCTGTAACTAGACTTGTAATGTGATTCTGTACTAGAGCCGCTGACAGGGCTACCAAGGGACTAACCAGCATGTCCTACCACAATGATGTTGTAGCACAGCTCAGTACTAAAAGCCATCAGCAGAAGTCTAACCGTGGGCCCCAACAAATCCGTAGGCCTGGAACCAACTTGAAAAGCTGGACGCCCTTCTTTACGGCTACAATCTACTAAAGAGTCAATGATGGACAGATGGCACCACAATCAGAGTGAAGAACTACTGCAGAAAAGCTGAAAAGAGTTTGGTGTCTTTGGAAGAGTCACAAGTTGAAGACTATGGTTAGAAAAACTAATCAGAAGCGCCATACTCTGGATCCTTGCAGTCACGAGTGGATGGCGTGCAACCTCGTCTAGTACCTTCTTCAGCCGTAGCCACTCCCTGCAGTAAGCATAGCCCTCGTGGCATCTACCGATACAGCTTTTTTGGAGGCCAAGTTGCCTGATTTGTTGGAGTGATGGTAGGCACACATGACAACAGAGCGTTATGACCTCACCCTGAATACTGACACAGCTCTTGGCCCTAGAAAAGTCTCTGGAAGAAACCAAGAAGGAGATATGCAGCACCCTCTCACTCAGAAGGATTTGAGAGACCCAAGAACTCTCAGTTTGCAAGTAAGATGTTGAGTTAAATAAGTGGAGTAAAACGGTCTCCTTTGCTAAACTCTTTTCAATTTTCCAGCCTTTTTCTTAGAGACGTTAAGCAGCAAGGCCCTCTGATATGAAGCTCAATAAGATGCTTTTATAGACTTTGGAGGTTTAATTAAAGGAATCAAATTCTATTTGGCTGTCCTTGTCTGGGGGACCGAGATCTGGACTTGAACAAAAGTGTGTAAAGGTGGAAGGCCATATGTCCTGGGTGTATGAATCACAGAACCAGGTTGGTGGATTTCTTGGCTATTTAAGAACAATATATGAGCCGCAAATATAGAAGAGTAAGAAGGACTTCCCGCTACCAAGGAAAGGCCCAGGTTATACCAGAGGAACAAAACTGGAAATCACTTCCAGCTAAGAAGATATCATTGGGCCCTCTGGAGAGAGCTAATATACCTCCCTCTGAGGGACTGGGAGCAGGGAGGTCGAATCCAAGTGTGTTGATTCGGTACTAACAATGACAGATAAAAGCAGCTAGTATCAACTTGTGAGGTCTCCTCCAGGACTGGAGACGGTCTCCTCCCGGGTCTGGGAAACCTTTGCACATGAAAGTCCGCAGAGTTAAGTGAGTGACCTGTTGAAGAAGATACAGTGGTGCAAGGGTCATCAGCAGAGGGCACACCAGTCAGGCTGGATCAGACTCAATCATTAAGCCTGTAAAGTGAAACAGAAGGAGAAGCCTGCAAAGTGGAACAGAAGGATTGGAAGTCAAGGTCTATTATGTCTTCAGCAATAAGGTAAGCAAAAGTGGGGAGGCAGGCCAAAACCTGTAAACCTGCTTGCTGGTTAAGGGCCACATTCTCATGGACAAGGAACTCAGAATAAGAGCATAAGAGGGGACGACAATATGGGAGCTCCCATCACCCTACAACCAACGGACTCAAGGAAGAACTCTAGTGTAATAAGAACCAACCTGGCCAAAAGCCATGTACAATACTCAATGGTTAAAGCAATATCAGCAATTCAGATACCCAAATGTCTCAAACATCTCAAATAGCCCGAATTCTTACACATCTGTGCCTAATCCGGGTGTCACAGCATTGGACCCAGGAGAGATAATTGCTCATGTAACAGTCCACAGCTCTAGCATTTAAATGGAATCAGTGCTTACTGCTATACTTGGGGTAATACAGGAGATGAAACAGACTCAAATTTCTTTTGCTTCTTCCCCGAGTAGCAAAATGGACGAGATTTAGAGGAAGATATATACTTGCTCTGTCCAATCGCAAAAAGTGAAAACACAGGTGTATATTTTAGAAAAACACTCGGGGTGAATGTAAGTTTGCCAATACTTCTCATACAAAAGATCATGAAGTCCCAGTTGGAGGATAAGGTGGATCACCTCAGGAGGTCAAATCTGAGACTAGTGGGAGTGTACACAAGAAAAGTGCTTGCATCTTAACCAATAAAAGTTATAGTAAACTGTTACACAGGTCAGCCTAAGGATGGTCTTCCCCCAAACGTTTTGCCTGCTTGCCTCCAATTTTGCAGGGTTTATGCTTCTGCTGGCCTTAGAACTCTGTGCACTTTACCACTTCTACAAATGCTAAAGTGCTTGTGTTTATTGCCCTAAACATGGTTTGATTGGCATATACAGAATTAGCATATTTAATTTACTTATGAGTCCCTTGCAGAGGAGTATACCGTTTACCCATGGCTTGTAAATGAAATGCAAACAGTGGGCCTGCAGAACATATTGTGCCACACACCTAAGAAGGACTCTAAAACATATCCCAGGCCTGCCATTGAATCCTAAATGCAGTGTTACACCGCCAGGTCCACTTGCCATTTAAACTCCTTTGCCAAATCTCAAACTCCCATTTTCTTACATATGTCAGCCCTAAGGTAAGCCGTGGGTAGCCTCTAGGGCAGGGTGCTGTGCAATTAAAATGTTGGACATGTACTTTTACGTTTTACATGTCTTGCTTGTGAAAAACTCCCAGATTTGTTTTTCTATACTGTGAAGTCTACCCCCTACTATAGGATAATTTACAAATCAAACTTATTGTAGTATACCATAGAGTACTTCTACTGTGAGTCTTTGGTCATGCGCGCTCACACTCTCCTTCCCATGTAAACTTTTATCTTCGAAAAGGCCCTTTCAGCATTAGCACTTGAGACGGGCAATGCTAAAACAGGGAGTACCAATTTGCTAACTCTGGCCACTGACAATACTCTCCATCTGAAGCACCTGAAGATTGCGATTCTCTAGGACAGGTTCAGCAACAGTTGAACAGTGCGCATATGCCTTCAGAGTTATTGAAGCGGTCAAAAATGAAACAGTACTTTTCAAAGTTCTGAGAAAATTCTCCTTTACGGCAGGGATCTAGTACTTGTGCAGAGTACCACGTGAGGCTTAATTAACTTCAAATGCCATGGTTTGTGGAAAGACATTTCTATGCATCATTGCAGGGCGTTTCTCATGCATTGTTAAATAAAATTTCCTGAATTGCTCATCAACATTTCTTTGCTTTCCAAGTGGCAAGCATTCTAGCATGGAACATGTTGCAGTGCCAAAGTCTCGTAAAGTGTCGCTCAGCCTACTCTCAAGGAAATGTTTCACATCTACACCAAGTAACGCAGATTTCTTGATAGGCAATGGTGTTTTTAGACTCTAGTTTTTTTTAATTATGTCCACTATAGCAGTCATGTTTTCCCGTAATTATCTAAGAATGCAGTAGAGTGTACTTTTTTTCACATCACTATCAATATGCGACCGAGGATCCTCACATCTTTTGCATTTGCCATCATCACTAAGCAAAAAGTCTGTAAACTGTTGCCACATGGATACTATTGCATTCACGGCTTCTAGGACTGAGAACCACAGGCTAAATGACAGTTGGGATTACTAGAATGGACTACAAAGTTAATAGCATTCTACATTAACTTTTAAAGATTCTTTCTGCATACCAACAAGTGGAAAGGATTTCTTACAGGATGACACTCCAGCTCAGGTATCAATTTTTAACAATTAATCACAAAATGTTTTCATATAAGTAGCTGAATAACCACAAATACAAACAACACTCCTATCTTTGTTGAACTTGCTATGAACTTTTTTGCGAAAGCATTCCGATTGATACTGCATTCCATGTTTTCCAGAAGACTGGTTTCACCACGATCCCAGATGCTTATTGACAGCACTGCTTTCACATATACCTGTCACACAACTAGCATTGAATGTTTAAAGCCTAGGGTGTTAGGCAACTCACCTACTATCAATACTGACTCACTACTTAAGAGAGCTGATGTATCAAAGGGTTTCACCCATTCTCTGTGGGTAAATGTGAGCGTACGTATTGGGAAATATTCTTATGAAACCAGCCATTTAGTGAAAGAATCGAACGTAGCCAAAAGATCAAATAGGATTTTGATATTTCCGAAGTCTCTACAGTTTATGAAATAATTAAATAAGACCTAAAACATGCTTCTAACCCCTGCATTTTTTAGATCAAAGACCATAAAAATGAAAAAGCAAAAGAAAGGAACTATATTTTAGTGACATCCCAAGCAGCAAAACTCAAGCAGAATGTAAGCCCAGTCTTTCTTGCTGCTACCTTGCATAACAATGTTATATTGTGGGCCCCTTCAGGAAGAAATAAAAATTACTTTCACTCTCCTTTTCTTTTGTTTGAATGTCATTTAGTTTGTTGTTGTGCAGGTGTTTTTACAGTGTTTATGTGTTTACACTGATAAGGGCTATTTCCCTTTTGGTGGGGTTTTATCAGTTATTTTAGGTTTAAACCTAAAACGGGATAGCCTAAATATATTTAATGATATCTAATTGTTTAAAATGCTTTGAAGATACAAGGAGGCAACAACTAATTTAGATCTGAATGTTATTAAAAGGCTTTCGGTGCTTTAAAACCTTTTTTCTTGGGTCTCTGACAGAGAAGGAAGGTGGGGAGGAAGGGATTATTTATGGTATAGAGCATAGTACTTTGAGGTAGGTAGCACTGTTCTGTTTTGGCATGGATCTCTGTTTTGTGGGGGTGTGGTGAGACTGGAGGCATGGTACTGGGTCACCACACTTGAACAGTGAAGGGTGTAGAGCAGTGCTTAATTTGAGTCAGTGGTTTACGGTGCTCAGCACTGGCAATTAATTGTGAACACCAGTGATTGTGACACTCTGCCATAAGGTGGAGCTGTCTGACTAATTTAGGGCCACAACAGTTATTTATTAATTCAATATACATTAAAATGACTATTACCTGCCACCCTAGCCATTCCTAAAGATATGGGGGCCTGAAATAGTCCAAATAGTCACTGCTGCAGGAGTGTGTTGGTTAGTAGTTGTGTTGTTACTCTCATTGGCAACATAGCAGGGGCAATGTGTGGTGGAAGCTGCAATGGAATACTGACAACAGTCCAGGCATTTATTTCGTTTACAAATTAAGTACTGGTGTTATGTTATGTTATGTTACGTGAATTTGTACTGCGCACAGCTGCCCCAGCTAAGGGGCGTCCTGGCGCATGGCAAGGTAACACGCAACAGCCACAGGAAACACAACAGCTAAAGAAAAGGAACCAAGTTAAAATAAGAAGGTTTTAATAGCCTTACGGAAGGAGAAAAGATCATCCAACAGCCGAATCTCCACCGGGAGGGAGTTCCACAGTTCGGCTGCTTTGACCCGAAGGAACGACCACCAACACGGCACAACTTATATCGAGGGATGATAGTAAGAGCTTGGCCCAAAGATCTCAAAGGCCGAGTGGGGACATACCAGGACAGGAGGTCCGTAAGAATTTGAGGGGCCGTACCCTTTAGAATCTTAAAGGCCAGGCACAGTACCTTAAATTGAATTCTGGCCCTAACTGGCAGCCAGTGCAATGCTTTCAAAGTACTGGAAACAGGGCAGGATCTAGGAAGACCAACGATTGCTCTAGCGGCAGCATTCTGCACACGTTGGAGGCGGGTGACTTCAGCCAGGTTAGCCCCCACCAGGAGAGAGCTGGCATAATCCAGGCGCGATATAACAGTCGCCTGTATTACCAACTGCCGGGTGTCGAAGAACTTCAGGACTGGTCGCAGAGCCCGGAGGATTCCAAAACAACAGGTGGCCGTTTTCTTCGTGTGCCCCACAAAACTGAGAGTGGGATCCATCCACACTCCCAGGTTTTTTAATTCCGTCACCGGAAGAGGGGCCGACCCAAGCTCCGAAGGCCACCACCTGTCCCCCCAGAGATCCGCCCTTCTACCGACAATCATGATCTCGGTCTTCTTCGCGTTGAGCTGGAGACAGTTGGCCTTCATCCAGCTTGCCACCGCCCTGAGTCCACTCTGAAACCTGGGAGCATCTTGGTCCGCATCCCCGCTGATCGTAACCGCTAGCTGGGTGTCATCGGCATATGACACCATGGTCATGCCCCACTGCCTGACCACCTCAGCCAGCGGTCTCACGTATAGATTGAACAACGTGGGACTCAGCGAGGATCCCTGCGGCACTCCCTGTTTCAGAGGATGGAACTTGGACTGGAACGGTGGCACCGCAACGCTGAAGAAGCGACCATCGAGGAAGGACCGGAACCACTGGAGGGCAGACCCGCCCACCCCAATCTCCTCCAGGCGATGCAACAGGATGGAATGAGAGACAGTATCAAAGGCGGCGCTTAGATCTAATAATACCAGCGCCGCCGTCTGTCCTGCATCCATCACTGTGGAGGCACTTTTGCAAAGGACGTGGAAATCACAGAGGTGCCTACTTGTAGGGGGTTGGAGACGGGCATTTTGGGTCACAGAAAAGAGGGAAGAGAAAGTGGTATTGGGTATGGGTGGAAGGACATCACTTTTTAGATGTACCTGCTGCCTGGGTCAAAAAAAGGTCTATTTCTGGGAAACCTAGAGGCACTTTTCTACTTCAAATCTGATTTTGCACTCAATTATGACTTCTCTTATGAATTGTATTGATGTTTTGAGTTTGGTCAATGCATTGGTACGTATAATACTGAATAGCTTTTTTATTTTCAAAATGAATTGAAATAGTGTCTTGATTAGAAACTGTGAAGAAAAAAAAGTGCCATATTCTGTGAGGCGCCTGGCACAGTCTTTAAAAATGGTGTAATACTAGCTTGATTGTGTGGCTTGGGGATGAAACCTTCTGAAAAGCAATACTTTATTCACATAAGTGAGGACCAGGACAACAGTTATGAAAAGTTGTTTCATGCATGCCACAGTGCAGTAGTTCTGCAGGAATGTTTGAAGTTTTATTCTTTATAGAGAGACGCACAAGTTACTACTTGTGTAACGATATATCTGTAAGAGACATTAGTTAGTATTAGATTCCTTACCTTAGAATATCCCCAGGCGTCAGACTGGATCCGTAAATTTTTGCGTAGCAGTACCCTTACGCGTCGGTAGGCGTCGTCTGCGGCTCCGCGTCCGTCGTCGGCGCCGTGATGACGTCGTCGGAGTACTTAGACGCCGCCTCCGCGTGCTGACGTCAGTTCTTAGACACAGCTTTTCCGCGCCAGAATCGCAGAGCCATGTTAAAAACCAACACTGGTGCCATTGAAACTAGGGCCCTGAAAGGGGATAACCCTAACCCTAGATATTGGTTCGCAGAACGGGGAGGATGGGTGGGTCAGTAAGGAATCTAATACTAACTAATGTCTCTTACAGATATATCGTTACACAAGTAGTAACTTGTGCATCTGAAAGAGACACGTTAGTATTAGATTCCTTACCTTAGAATAGATACCCCAGCAATACCAACCCCGGTGGTGGGTCTGCGAACCAATAATCACACCAGAAAGTCCTGGAGGACGGAACGGCCAAAGAAGCCATCCCTCCGGACTTGGCTGTCCAGGCAGTAGTGTCTTGCAAATGTGTGCAGCGATGCCCACGTAGCTGCCTGACAGATGTCTTGTAAGGGCACACCCCTGCCCAGGGCAGTGGTAGTTGCCGTGGCTCGGGTAGAATGAGCCCGCAATCCAGCAGGGGGCTCCTTCCTAGCCAAGGAGTAGCATGCCTGAATAAACAAGATGATCCACCGGGAGATGGTCCTCTTGTGCACCGCTTTCCCCTTCTTAGCGCCCACGTAACCAACAAAGAGTTGGTCATCCACCCGGAACTGGCTTGTGCGATCCAAATAAAATGAGAGCGCACGTTTTGGGTCCAGACGGTGGAGCCGCTCTTCCTCTTTAGAGGGATGCGGTGGCGGAAAGAAGGTCGGCAAGGTGATAGACTGCCCGATGTGGAAGGCCGTGACAACCTTGGGCAGGAAAGAAGGTTTGGTACGTAGCACCACTTTGTCCGGATGGACAGAAAGGAAAGGTGGAGTACAAGAAAGGGCCTGGAGCTCACTCACTCTCCTGGCCGAGGTGATGGCAACCAGGAAAGCAGTCTTCAAAGTCAGAAGGCGAAGAGGACAGTTGTGAAGTGGCTCAAAGGGAGCGCACATCAGAAATGTAAGAACCAGGTTCAAGTCCCACTGAGGCATCACAAACGGAACAGGAGGAAACGTGTGTGTGATGCCCTTAAGAAATCGATTTACAATAGGGGACTTGAACAAGGAAGGCTGATCAGGTAGCCTGAAAAAGGCTGAAAGGGCAGAAAGGTAGCCCTTAATAGTGCCCAGAGCAGAGCCCTGCTGGGCAAGAGAAAGAAGGAAGAGAAGAACCTCAGAAAGAGGGGCAGCAAGAGGATCCACAGCCTTTGCTGTGCACCATGCCACAAATCTGTTCCACCTGCAGGCGTATACTGACTTTGTGGAGGGACGCCTGGCTGCCAGAATGACGTTACAGACTTCAGGAGGCAAGTCAAATGGCCTCAACTGTCGCCGCTCAATCTCCAAGCATGGAGGTGGAGACTGGACAGGTTCGGGTGGAGGACCATCCCCTGCTGCTGCGACAGAAGGTCCTCCTGAAGAGGCAGACGAACCGGGGGATCGACTGACATACTGAGTAGCTCTGTATACCAGTACCTTCTCGCCCAGTCCGGAGCCACAAGGATGACTTGGGCCCGGTCGCGCTTGATCTTCTTCAGCACTCTGGGCAGAAGTGGTATAGGCGGAAAGGCGTACAACAGACCGCAACTCCACTCGCGACGAAAAGCGTCTCCGAGCGAGTGCCGCCTTGGAAATTCCAACGCGCAGAACAGATGACATTGCGCGTTCTCTTCGGTGGCGAATAGATCTAACCAAGGCTCTCCCCATTGCCGAAAGAGGCCGTGCGCCACGTCCGAGTTCAGACGTCATTCGTGATCCATCATGCACCGACGGCTGAGCTCGTCCGCCCTGGCGTTCAGAGAACCTGCCAGGTGTTGAGCCACCAGGGTCACGCCCTGGCGTTCCAGCCATTGCCAGAGGCGCAGAGCCTCCTGGCAAAGGGTCCACGACCCCACACCGCCCTGTTTGTTGCAGTACCACATGGTGGTGGTGTTGTCCGTGAACACGTGCACTACACACCCCCGAGACAGAGGGGAGGAATGCCTTCAGTGCTAGACGAATCGCCCGTAACTCCAACAGGTTGATGTGGAGCCGGGCCTCCGCCGGAGACCAGAGGCCTCTGATCTCCGCCCCTCCCATGTGGCCTCCCCAGCCCTGGAGGGACACGTCCGTCACAACTACGTGCTCCGGTTGGGGAAGGGAGAGGGATCTGCCACTGACCCAATCGCGGTCCGTGAGCCACCACTGCAGCTGTCCCGCAGTGTCCTCCGAGATCAGGACGTGGTCGGACAGGTTGCCCTGATGCTGGGCCCACTGAAACTTCAGGTCCCACTGCAGAGCCCGCATCCGCCACCGGGCGTGATGCACCAGTAGGATGCAGGAGGCCATCAGCCCCAGAAGCCGCAGCGTCAACCTGACCGAGACCCGGGATAACGGCTGAAAGATGGGAATCAGAGCCTGAATATCCCGGACCCGCTGTTCGGGAGGATAAACCCGAAACTGCGCCGAGTCCAGAACCGCTCCGATGAAGAGGAGCTTCTGAGAGGGACACAGGTGTGACTTCGGCACATTGATGGAGAACCCCAGCTGGTGCAGGAGGTCTGCCGTAGTCTGGAGGTGGCTGACGACTGTCTGGAGCGAGCTCGCCTTCAACAGCCAGTCGTCGAGGTAGGGGAAGACTGAAACCCCTAACCTGCGCAGATGAGCTGCGACCACCGCCATCACCTTTGTGAACACCCGTGGGGCGCTGGTAAGGCCGAAGGGGAGCACGGTAAACTGAAAGTGCTCGTGGCCAACCATGAACCGCAGGTAGCGCCGGTGGGCCGGCAGGACGGGAATGTGGAAATAAGCGTCCTGCAAGTCCAACGCTACCATCCAGTCTCCTGGGTCCAGGGCAGCCGAGACCTGAGCCAGTGTCAGCATTTTGAACTTCTCCTTCCGGAGGAAGCCGTTGACGTTCCGTAGATCCAAGATAGGGCGTAGGCCCCCCTTGCCCTTCTTGGGTACCAGAAAGTAATGGGAGTAGCAACCACACCCTACTTCTGGCCCAGGAACGCGCTCGATGGCCCCTTGGCCAAGAGGGCCGTAACTTCCTCCTGCAGAAGTCGCAAGTGATCCCCCGATACACGGTGGTTCTGCGGTGGCATGGCTGGAGGAGTCGCCTCGAAGGGGAGGGAGTAGCCCCTTCGGACGATCTGCAGCACCCACCTGTCCGAAGTGACAGTGCGCCAGTGGAGGTGGTGATGGCGAACTCTGCCCTCCACTGGCATCACATGGGCCTGAAAGCACGGACTAGGAGGGTTTTGAGGCAGATGCTGCGGGGGAAGGTGTGGACTGACCTCGCCTCTGACCCCTACCGCCCGGACGGCGGTTACCACGGCCGCCACCGCGTTGGGTATTGCCCTGCGGAGCGTGGCTAGCGGCACGTGTGGGTGCACCCCTTCCGTGGCCACGAAAGGAGTGATAAGCAGCCGATTGCTGGTGCGGGGCCGAGAGGCCCAAGGACTTGGCCGTAGCCCTGGAGTCCTTAAAGCGCTCGAGCGCATGGTCTGCTTTGTCGCCAAAGAGGCGACGGCCATCGAACGGCATGTCCATGAGTGTGTTCTGGACATCTGTCGAAAAGTTGGCGGACCTCAGCCAGGCGTGGCGTGGCGTCTGACCGCCACCGTCGTTGCCATCGCTCTGCCTAGCGAGTCGGTGGTATCCAGCCCACACCTAATGGAATACTTGGCTGCGTCCCGGCCCTCCACAAGGGCTTGGCCGAGTTTGGCCCGTACCTCCAACGGGCACTCTGGCAGCACATCCGCGACCGTATCCCACAAGGAGTGGGTGTAGCGGCCCAAGAGGCATGCGGTGTTGGAAGACCGCAGGCCCAGACTAAGGGATGAGAATATCTTCTTTCCATACTGCTCATACCTCTTGGATTCCTTGTCCGGCGGGGCGGACGGGAATGCGGTCTGGGAATTAGAGGCCTGGATGACCAGACTCTCGGGGTGGGGTGGGTGGACAGGAAATATGGGTCGCCCGGGGCTGGGCGGTGGCGCCTGGCCACGTTCCTATCTACGGGCGAACCCGTAGCGAGCTTGGACCAAGTGCCCAGAAGAACGTCGGTCCAGGCCTCATTAAAGGGCAGCAGAGGCTCGGCCGAGCTTGACTGCGGTTTAAGGACCTCAGTGAGGAGATTAGTCCTCACGGCCGCGACGGGGAGCTCAAGGCCCAAGGCCTTGGCAGCCCTCATCAGCACCACACTGTAGGTTGCCCCCTCCTCCGAAGCCACGGTAGCAGGGGAGACAAGACCAGTGTCTGGAGAAGTGTCCAGGCCACTGGCTTCCCCAAGGTCTCCTGCCCAGTCCGCATGAGACTGACACTCCCTGGTCAGAGGGTCCTCAGACCCCTCCCAGTCCTCTTCATCACCCATCTCCTGAAACTCAGGGTTCTCAACCAATGGGGCCTGTTCATAAAAGTGAAAATCACCAAGCGGCGTCTGGAGCGGCGCCCATCGGGGCCGGCCAGACGACTGAACAGGAACGAAGGTGGAACCGGGGACGGCGTCGCCCGAGGACGGCGCCGGAGGCGACACCTGAGGGTCCGACGCCGGGGAGGTCGTAAGATCCACCGGCAACGAACCAGATCCCGAAGGAGGTCCAGCGGCGTCGGGCCCGAAGGCGCCGGCGGCGCCGGACCAACTGAGCACCTCGGCGCCGGCGGCGTCGGGATAGTGGGGACCTGCGGCGCCGGGCCCGAAGGCGCCGGCGGCGTCGGGGCCGAAGCACCCGACGGCGTCGGGCCGGAGCCGCCGACCCGCTAGGGGCCCCAGACGGGTCCGCTGGGCCCGAAGGCGCCGCGGAGCCCGCCGGAGGAGAGAGTTTCCTCACGGCCATGAGGAAGCGCTCGATCTCCTCCTGCGTCGCGTTTAGCCCAGGGACCGGAGGGTGTGGAGCTGAACGCGGCGCCCGCGACTCCAACGGAGCCGCGTGGGTGGTGTCACCCGAACCCCCGGCCGCATCGCGCGAGCGTCGGGGGGAGTCCGAAGAGCGATGATGCCGCTTGGACTTCTTGTGCCTCTTACCTGTCGACGACTTCGACCCGGAGGAGTGCGGCCTACTCTCGGAGCTGTGGTGGCTCCGGGCCCGTGACCTGTCCCTCGACCTCCCGTGGGACCGGGACCTCTCGCGGCGCGGGACCGACTGCCGGAGTTCGAGTCGCCTGCGGGACCGCTCCCGCCTGGCTTTCGAAGAGAGGGCCCGGCAGTCGGAGCAGGCCTTGTCGTCGTGGTCGACGCCGAGACAAGACAAACACACGCGGTGAGGATCCGTGACCGACATCAGGCGGTCGCAATCGTCACAGTGCTTGAAGCCGGGCATCCCTACGGCACCGTGTCGGAGTCGAGAGACTTCGACAACAATCAAAAAATGATCAAAAAGTTAGTCAAAAATTGACTAGGGTTACTGCTTTTTCCAGATCTGCGCTTGCTGCCGCGGAAAAAAGAAGAACTGACGTCAGCACGCGGAGGCGGCGTCTAAGTACTCCGACGACGTCATCACGGCGCCCACGACGCCGACGACGGACGCGGAGCCGCAGACGACGCCTACCGACGCGCAAGGGTACTGCTACGCAAAAATTTCCGGATCCAGTCTGACGCCTGGGGATATTCTAAGGTAAGGAATCTAATACTAACGTGTCTCTTTCAGATTCAATGACTCAACTTCTTACGAAGGTTTCAATGCCATGAGCACTACTTCTATAGAAGGTGGGAAAATCGGAGGAAAAGAGGAAGTAATGGTGTTATCACCAAAGTCTTATTGAATGTTTCAGATTTTAACTGAAGAAAGGCACGGGGTCCTTTCAATGATGTATGAAGGCACGAGGGGTGTTTTTGAAGATTTTGGATTTGCTACTCTTTGGAAAATATTGAAAATCTCTCTGGAATATTTTCGTCCTCAATGCCTTCCAAGATTGCACAACATAAAACTGAGTTAAACAGTCGGGTAGAATTTAACACATTTAAATATAACCATGAAGCGAAGGCTTTATGATAGAAATCCAGGGCCCAAATGAGGGAACTCTTTCTCTATGAAGAATTAAAGGCACTAATGCCATATTGCAGTTGTTCCCAAACTTTTTTGACCCGCGGTTCCCTTGACACATTGGCCATTGCCAATGGCTTCCCACTGTTATTTTTGGGGGGACGGTGGGGTGGTGTAAGCCTGGCCTCGGGTGTACTTGCACTTTTCTTCCTGAAAATGATTGGGATGAAGCTGACGAAGGTAATATAATCATATACGCAGGCTGTTTCGTAATGCTAAGGCAGCGCCTCTTGTAAAATATTCCTTGTTACACATCTTTGCCCAAGCCTTTTTTATAATACACTCTCAAACTTTTTCATCTCACTTACACTGCTAGATAGCACCCCTGTGCATGTAGGGCCCATTGCCAAAGTGTTTCTGCGCTTGAAGAATATTTGCAAACACTTCCATTTCTACCCATGTCAAACGTGCCAACACACCTGTCTCAGCAGGGTGCCTCACGAAATTTCATCCAAATCAATGCAAGTAAAATAAATTCCTTTTTTTTTTTAAACATCCCTCTTTCTTGCTTCCAAATGTTGGGATTATGCCAAATATGGTGTTTTACTTCCCTGTGCTCTAGGAGAGAGGAGGCCTGTCTAGATGTGTGTGTGTACTGAATGAAATGTGTACTGGAAGTACCTATGATTCAAGTACAAATGTCAATACTTAATAGTACTTAGTGTGTTTAATTGACATGACAACTGTACTTTCCTGATAACTTGCATTGGTGTAAAATGTATTGGAAAAAACAAAACTATTAACGAGTCTAACAAAATAAATCAGGCATTTTCTGCTTACTTTGGGAGTGTTGGAACATAGGGATCCAGTGAAATATGGAGGTCATCTCCCTCGACATTCCATCAATTAAGTACTACGTTTACAACTTTAGGCATGTTACTTACAAATTATCAACATCATGTGTTTAAGTCTAATTAGTTTAACTAAAGCCAACAGCCCATTCAGCATTAAATGCATTAAAGTGCCTGGTGCACGGCTCCCCTGGCTAGGTTTGGCAGCTTCCCAGGGAGCCACGGCACACAGTTTGGGAACCGCTGCCATATGGGCTTATAGTATGGCATGGTTCCCTTACAAAGGTCACAAGAACAGCTTACAGATTCAAAATAAGTTGTTGTAAAACATGAGTATTGATTTTTGCACACAGCAGTTATATTGCAATACATACAAATATCACCATTATCACATGTACATCAACCACCTACCTATTGAGGCACAATGTTTTACTTAGCAAAACTTCTCTGGACAGTTAATGGAAATAGTAGTCTTCTAGGCCACTGACAGCCTTCCGATTTTAAGCAATGCATTTAATTTTTACTGATAAACAAATTACTTACCTTTGTTTAACACTCTTTCTGGTGGCTACTCTACCTAACCGCAGATTCCCTGCCTTAGAATACTCCACAGGTGGCAGACCGGGCCTTGAAACTTTTTCCAGCAATGCTGCAATTTGCCTTTAGGGGATGCCGTGCTGCTCCGAGTCTGGAACCATCTCAATAGCACCTTTGGAGAGTGACACTTCCAGCTTCTGTAACTGCAACCTTTGAAAGGTGGTTGGGTGTAAGGGGATTTTGTACAGCAAGAAGAAGTGGTAGGGCATAGTCATGCTGAACCCTTCAGATGCCCACTTTGCAGTCCAGAGCAAAAACATCAGGGACAAGTCTCATGCGGATCTGTGACCGACATCTGTTTTCTACAGTCACTCCATTGTTTTACACCTGTAGTTTTAAGAGGGGACATTCGGAGGGTGAACAATGAAACGAACTGACGTCAGTGTACAGGCGTGCCATTTATATATGGTTCCACTCCACTCAGAGGCGGAGCAGCACAATGCCACC
Organism: Lissotriton helveticus; assembly: GCF_964261635.1. Taxonomy (NCBI): domain Eukaryota; kingdom Metazoa; phylum Chordata; class Amphibia; order Caudata; family Salamandridae; genus Lissotriton; species Lissotriton helveticus. Next base: position 695,865,045 of record NC_136065.1, on the reverse strand, counting down.
TTGGGGCATACAGGACCATTGCTGGAAAAAGGTTTCTAGATCCAGTCTGGCACCTGGAGAGTATTTTAAGGGGAAGAATTTATGATTATACTATGCCGCTGATTATACTATGCCGCGGAGGGACGACAAGAGTCCTGCCAAGATCTAAATCACACCCTAAGGCAATTCCAGTTGGAATGGGAATGTTCCCTGCTTGATATATGGGTGTGTACCCCAGCCTAAAGTGCCTGACTGCATGTGAACGTGGTATCCTGACCTTTAGCTTGGTCCTGAAGCCATGCTAATGCAGGAAGTGTGCAGAGACTCAGGCTTGTTCATGGCAACATGAGGTTCAGAATCTGTTCTGTGACCAAGAAGGGTGACCCAAATGTGCTTCACAGCTAACATAGTGCTACTGTTCAAGTTTTGGTTTTGACTTGACCAATCTTTTTTCTGTCTGTGAAGAGCTTCCAAATTCTTCTTGAATGATGAAGGGAGTGCTCTGCACAGTACGCAAAGAGCGGCTGGGTGGCCAGAGCTGTTGTCTACATGACAGTCTCCCAGAGGTGAGGGAATATCATCAATTTACTGGCGAAAAGCCAGGAGTCGACCCTTGTCGGCAGGAGTCTCCTGTTCTCCCCAAGCATTTCCAATTGGGATCTGTACCAAGAGGGTCAACTGAAAGCAACATTGTGTCGTCCAGCACCTCTGATCATGTGCCCCAAGAACTGGTGATACCACTGCACTGCTGTCACAGAAGAAGAATCATCAATCCAGATGAAGCAAAAACCCTGACCAGGGCAAGAGACTGAAACTGCTGACGACGAAAACCTGCATCAAATCAACCCCCAGACTGCAACTGCCGAAGCAGAGCAACCAGCTGCATCCTGCCTGGGAGGCCATAACTGAAAAAGTTGAGCGTCCGTTATGCTAATTCCCACCCTGCTGTCCGTGCCGCAAGTGAGGCTGCTCACAACCATTCTGAAACATATTAATTTCCTGTTTTGTAATCTTTCCACATATTAGGATAACAGAGCAACTCAGATGTGAATAAGAGGCTATTTACATGTAGAGTTAGCACACTTTCCACTACTGTTCACAAGGTGACACTAATCCCACAGATTGTAATGATCAACAACAGCCATTTTGTAAATTAATCTAAAAATGAAAACATCACTTTAGTCAACATAAGATTTAAGATAAAAACTGAAACATCACACTTTCTCATATTCTAGTCTTCATACACTGCAAACAGAATGTCATATATTTGTGCAACATGCTGTTGTCATGTGTTACACCTGGCATCCTTGGCACAGTTTTCCCCCTTTTTGCCTTCAACCCCCTGTTTTGCTGACTTTAGAACTCTTTGCACCATACCTCTGCTAACCAGTGCTAAAGTGCTTGTGCTCTCTCCCTAAAACTTGGTAAAAATGGTGCTTACCCAATTGGAATATTTAATTTACTTGTACGTCCCTAATAAAGTGGAACTATGTGTGCCCAGGGCCTGCAAATTACAAGCTACTAGTAGGCCTGCAGCACTGATTGTGCCACCCATTTAAGTAGCCCTTTAAACATGTCTCAAGGCTGCCATTGCAGCCTGTGTGGGAGTTTTAAACTACCATTTTGATCACCTGGCAAAATAAACCTTTTTCCAGGTCTAAACCGCCCTTTTTTATTAAATACATGTAAGTCACCCTTAGGGTAGGCCTTGGACAACCTAGAGCACAGGGTGAAGTGTATTGAAAAAGTGGGACATGTACTTCTTAGTTTCACATAACCTGGTTGTGAAAAAACTCTTAAATTAGTTTTCCACTACTGCCAGGACTACCTCTCCTATAGGCTAAAATCAGAGTTACACTAAAAAAGTGAAAATTTCCAAATGGGAGCAGGTAACCACTTCATGTTATGTGTCTTTGACATTGTACTGAAACATCCTCTCTCATGGCGAAGTCGAATTTTAAATTACAATTTTGAAAAAGCTTAGTAAGTTGGCATTTTCGTGCCATAGCTTGTTAGTACCTGCGGTCTGTTTCTGGGTCACATGACTGGGAGTAGCTGACAGAAGAGCTTTGACTATTCCGCTTAGACAGTCAAGCACAATAGAGAGCTTAGGTGTGGCCTGAATGGGCAATCAATGGCAAGATGGAAGGGCCGAGCTGGGCAGCCGAGCTGGGCACTTGAATAGGCTGTGTCCTGCCTCCACACACAGGTCTGTATACCCCCACTGGTGCCAGGACAGGGTAGACAGGGTGCCTGGGGACCTCAAGGGGAAACTTCTAGAAGCTTTGCCCACTCCAAAGGAAGGCCCAGGTATACATATTGGACCTCATATACCAATTCTTTGGTACACTTCTGGACATGTGGATACTTTGCCAGGAAGCAGGACTGCTGTGCTGCAGAAAGGACTGCCACCCTGCTGGACTGCTGACCAGAAGGAATGCTGTCCTGCTGTGCTAACCTAATTCCCTCTTGCCTGGTTGAGAAGGACTGGACCTGCATCTGTGGAACCCAGAACCCCACAGTGACTTCATGGGCTAGTTAATTGGCCTCATTGCTAGAGCCTCAGGGACAGAAGGCTCCAACACCCTTAAACCCAGCACCTGAACTTTTCAATTTTGGGTCAAACTCTGCCAACTGGCCCAGTGCTGGACAGTTGGAAGTGGGCCTGAAGGTGCTCTGCCATCCAATCTGTGTATCCAGCAGAGCTGACTCATCCCTGCTGCTTTGTGGGCCAAACACGAGCAGAACTGACGCATTACCTGTGCTGCAAGGGCTCTCACAAACACAAAGAACTCCTCATCGATCTCACAGCCCACAACGGAACCACCACCTGTGAAAAACGTTTCCGAAGCAGGCCTTCGCATCACAAAACTCTTGTCGATGGCAGCCTTGACGATGACAACGCAGGTTCTCGCACCACAACCTCACTGCTCCTTGCAACCGACCCATAGCCTTGACTGCACAATGTATCCCCGACACCAGACTTTGCATTGCAAGCCCTTGTCAACGGGATCCTCAACAACGACGCAGGACCTTGCAGAGCAGCTCAGCACTCCCGAGAACCTGTGCAGAATCATCAGCAGAGGCCTCGCAAAGCCGTGCAATCAGGACTTTAAAGTACTCTCCTTCAGCAGGCATAACTGGTTCCCTGTAGCCTGCCAGCGCTCCATCGCAGTCGCTTGAACTTGTGACTTTGTCCCATTCCGGTGCGACCAGATATCCACGATTGGCGCTTGGTGCTTTTTAGAGCTATATTTGCTGAAATGTAAGAACCTGAATAACTCTAGTTCTACTAATTGGAATGTTGTCATCTTGGTCTTGTTTTATTAATTAGAATTTACTATATGTTTCTAAACTGGTGTCAACTCCTTTTGTGGTGTTTTCACACAGTGTTACTGTTTGAAGTGCTGCATAAACATTTCATACATTGCCTGTAAGTTAAGCTTGACAGCTCTGTGCTTAGCTACAAGAGGGAGGAGCACAGGTTAGGTTGGGGTTTGCTTATGCTTCACCCTGACAAGGATTGGGGCTCCTGCTCGAGGAACCCCCCCTCCCCCAGCCATTATCACACGACTAACATGAGCTAGGGCTGCCACCTTCCAAGAGGAAACTATTGACCATTTGTTTAAGTTTGTTAATTTGTCTGGCCAATTGTTCAAGTTTTGGGATTCTGCAAAGACCTGGATATGATACTTAAGCAGGACATTATATAAAATCGTTCATATTCCTTTTTAACACTGATTTTCTGCCTCTGTTTACTTTAACTATCAGTCCCAGATTATTAAGGCAGCCCTAGAATGCATTTTAAAGTGTTTTCTTCTTATGTTTGCAGTTTTAAGTATTCACTGATAAGAGGAAGAAAAAAAACTTGCTTTATGTAATGTTCTTTCATTATTCTATCAACTGGGGCATTAAAATACTGGCCATGCCGGTAAAAAAACTGCCAAGTGGCAAACCTCCCAGCAGTATTGAAGAGAAGGACACAAATACCTCCGCTAATACCTTCACATATACCACACCATCTGCACCACTACCAAGCACTAGTAGACTTTATATTGCTATGGAGGAGCGACATCCCTTCTTCATGCCTGCCTTTGTATAATTTGTCACATGAAACTAGACCTCTTAGTTTTGACCAAGCTTAGTTGATTTGCAATAAATCTACAAAGGATTCTAGAGTTCTAAGGTCCTCACACTAGGGAGAATTATCTAGATAGTGGCATGTACATGTCTTTTATGTACATCAATTCTTCAATTTGCAATGATTAAGATAACCCCCATCAATATAGAGCATACTTAAACTAACTCAATAAAAGGAAAAACTGTGTTTACCCGTGCCAGGAGATCCTCTTCTCAGGAGGCGCTGACTGGAATGATCCATAATACTGCGAAAATGAGTATCAGGCTGAAAAGTACAACACATACATTATTAAGATGCATTCAAAGAGATGCAGGATTATACAAAAATTAAAACTTTATGGATTATCTTTCATGCTGTTTTCTCTCGTCTCATTGACATATGCCAAAATTAAAGTAGAACATGTGAACAATACAGTTCAAATTCAAAATTTCAATTTTCACTTAGCCATCCGTTTTATTTGCCCTTTTCATATGTTCCATGCCAAAGCTTTTTACTTGGAGTTAGCCAATTAGTAGGGGGCACAGAATTAAAAATGCAGGTCTGAATCAGCCGTCAATGAGTAGATACAAAGTTAAAAAAAACAAGTGAATTGAGGTTAAGTAGACAAACTCCAAACATGATCTATTAGTTTCCAACCCCTTACCCCTTGTTGTCCTTAATGTTCACTTTAAAAAACAGATAGTCTTGGCTACTAACCTTTAATAAATGTCTGCTTTACTGATTCAGCATTACTTCATTGCTAAAGTAGTGACTTAGGAAAACTATGAAGCAAAGCACTCTTGAGAGACGATCAGATAACTGACTTTAACCTCTTAAGGGCGGCCATCAGTCAATTGTCGACGGCCTCACTACCTTCCCAATGTGGGTGGCTGCCATTGGCCGATATTGGGGAGGGTTATAAAGGCCTCTCTGGTGCTTTGCACCAGAGGGAGTGCATTTTTCTTTCATCAGGCTGTTTGAGAAGAGGTTAATGAGCAGACTAATTGTTTTGTTTTTATTTACTGCAGTGACGATTGGCGTGCAGGACACAGGGTGCCATTGCAGTAAAAGTGAAAGCAAAACGAGACAAAGGGCTCATTTTACTGCCCTTGAATCAGTGCTCAGTGGCATATCTCAGTCCCTCGAGCACTGACTCCTCTGAGAGATTCTCCAATTTCCAACTGTATCTCTGTCCAGTGGATCCATGCCAGTGGATCGCCACAGGAGAGCGATCCCCTAAACAGGGATCCACCCACAAGCCACCAGGGATAGTGGGGGAGCAGCCCCTTGGGCAAGGGCTTGTGCTCCCCCGAGTCAATATTATATTTCAGAAAGCCCACTAGATGCCAGGGAAAGCAAATTAAAAAAATATATATGCCTGTGAGCTTACCCACGATCTGCCCTGGGAGGGGCAAAAAAGCCACTAGGCAACAGGGTTTTTACAAAAATTAAGATTTAGGGGTGAGGGGAGCCACCCCAACCAAATAGGGCAACAGTCTTTCTGCCCCCCCGCTGAGGTGCAGATGGGGTAATTACTCACAATCTGCTCCCTGGAGTTGGGGTTGAAAGCCCTCTAGACACAATGGATTTTGTTTTATAAAAATGTAGGTGTGGGGGGCTGTCCAGCATGGACATGGCCATGCCTTCACACCAAGTAAATGGGGCAACACTCCTTCAGGCTACAATAAGGGACATGGGGTAATTGCCACCGATCTGCTTCCTGGGGATGCAGAAAGTCCACTAGATGGCCGGGAAAGTTTGGGAGATTCCACCTAACACCAAGGATTTTGTCTTTGGGGCAAAAGAAAGTGGTGTAGGTGTTGCACTCTGGCATTGGCCAAATCTGATCCCAAAAGGAACAAACCAATCTTTTCTTCCCCACCCAGGGGCACACAGGAGGTGTGCCCTCACGTTACCCCAGGGGCAGAAAAACCACGGTATGGCATTAATATATTTTAATAAAATAATGGGGAGTTGCTAACGTCAGGGAAGGATGAAAAAGTAAGGTCAATAACAATCCCCTCGCAAGGGCTCCCATTGACCTTGGTTTGATCAGTTCCTATTGCAGGCACTAGTCTCAGCCACACAAGTGGCGCAGAGTTTTTATCGCCACAATTGGGGTAACACTGGGTGATAGGAATTTTGTAGATTCCTGTGGATACAAGGAGTTTCCATCATAGAAATGAAAGGATAAGGCGTAATTTCAAGACGTTTTTGAGGTTTACGTGGCATTGTGGGAATCCATGCAAGGCACACCAACCTTGACTCCATTATTTGTCTAGTTTTTTAAAATGTGCATGTTTTCTAGGTTTCCCTAGGTGCAGAGTGAACTAGGACCAAAATCTACAGCCACCCACACTGAAAGAAAAGTGTCAGTTTTCAGTGGAAAAATGTGATGTAGCGAAGTTATGTTTCCGGGCATTTCGTGTCGCAGGCACTAGGCTTGATGAGAGCCACACAAGTGACCAAATCCTGGATTTCCCTCAGTGTCTAGTTTTAAAAAATATATAGGTTTGCTAGGTTTCCCTAGGCGTTGGCTGAGCTAGGGCCCAAAATCCACAGCTACCCACTTAGCCATAACTGGGTCAGTTTTAAGTGAAAAAATGTGATGCATCCATGTTGCATTTTGGGACGTTTCCTGTTGCGGGCACTAGGCTTACCCACACAAGTGAAGTATCATTTTATTGGGAGACTTGGGGGAATGCTGGGTTGAAGGAAGTTTGTGGCTCCCCACAGGTTCCAGAACTTTCCATCACAGAAATGTGATGAAAATAGTTTTTTTTTTTTTAATCAAAGTTGGATATTAGCAAGGGATTCTGGGTGAAACAACCTGACAGCCATACAAGTGAACCCATCCTTGATTTCCCTAGGTGTCTATTATTTTCATAAATGTACAATTTTGCTAGATTTCCCTAGGTGCCTGCTGAGCTAGGGCCCAAAATTCATAGCTACCCACTTTGCAAAGAAAGGGTCATATTTTAGTGGAAAAATGTGATGTATCCATGTTGGTTTTTGGCCGTTTTCTCTCTCAGACACTAAGCTTACCCACAAAAGTGATGTATAATTGCGATTCTCCTATTAACATGACCAGAGAATCTGGATTTCATTTAAGACACGGAGGCTAACATTATGCAAACAACTTTTAATGCAGTCCAAGCATAGCCGCATATGTCACAAAGCAAAAGTTCCAACTTAGAATACATAGTAAGCAACAATAGTATGAATCACTAGGCAATCAGCCTCTTTTAAATGCAGCTCCAAGCAAGATAAGTCAACTTCTTCTTAACTCCTGATAAGCCTTATAGATTTATGCTTTAAGACTAGTATTTTATTATTATTTGATATCTGTTGACACCTTATACCGAATACCTTATACTGTGTACTATTTAACTCTCCTTTTCCTACAGGATTACTATATATATACTTCATATATGCTTTAGCCATCTTAAAAGGTACAGTAACACCTTTTCATTCCTTGCTATCGGCTTTCCAACCTCCAATTTACGGAGGTTGGCTTCGCCTTTCATTCCTTTATTTGTTTTTTAATCATACTAAACTTTCCGAAAATACCGCTTAACTGACTGACCCGATTCGATTTTCCTCATTTCTCTTCATTTGCGCGCAACTCGCCCTGATCGCTTTACACCCCTTTCATCACGATCGACGATGCCATATTTCGGCTAACTCGATCTTCGCGTATTAGAGGAATGGCCCTTGGCGGTACTCGCGTAGCGTGTGCGACATGCCAAGGGTCCTTCCTCTTAGTGCCTGCAATGTGTTCAGCTTATCGGACGCGGGCAACGGTTTTAACCCTGCTCGAGCGCCCGATCAGCTGTTTATCTCTGTGCTTCGTTTTAGTTGTCTGAATCGAGCGTTCACGTCTTTTATCTACCTATTTTACCCATGTTCCCCCCTACATTATTTAATTCTGTTAACAATTGCTATTATTATTTAATTTATTGATTAAAAAAAGGGTGTTATTACAGAAAACTCATAGAGAAAGGTTAATTAATTTAAGATAGAGTTCAGACATTTTATATATTTATACATTATCTATTTGACAAATACTAGTCATTTACCAATATGTCTGACTCAGATTCGGATTCAATACGTAGTAATACCGCTGAATATGATCCTTCCACTGATGCCATCAAAAAACTAATACATAAAGAGATGAGATCATGTATGTTTTCCACTCTCTCTCAAGCTATCTCATCTAAGAGATCCTTCATCCACGAAAATGACGATCCATCTGATTTGGACATAACAGAATTTAATGATCTCATGGAAGAAAGGGGTAAGAGGCATAAAAAAAGTAAGAATATCGATTATACCCCAGAGAGCACGGGAGGTCCTAGCACCTCAGGTTTTATAGGAGGTCCTCGCACCTCATTTGCCTCAGGTGTCCCTCGCGGCACAAATTTGAAAGGTGTCCTTAGCGGCACAAATGTAATGGGTGTCCCTCGCGGCACAATTCATCAAAGTGCTCTAGATAATTTGGAACTTTTGCTTTGTGACATATGCGGCTATGCTTGGACTGCATTAAAAGTTGTATGCATAATGGTAGCCTCCGGTCTCATAATGAAATTTTTATCGGAAGACATTTGGAGCATAGAACAGTGGTATATATGTTATTATCAATTGGATTTTGCTGCATGTGTGCCATCCAAATGTAAGGCAGCATGTAAGAAAGAAGGCATTTTGAAAAATACTCTCTAAATCATATGCTCATATGGGTACCCAAAAATTCAGAGATGTACAAATAACCACTACTCCTTTTCTCCAAATCTTGGACCCATTTCAGAAATACATAGGCTTACTTGATACCCATTATTCACTTCATGTATTTCACCACACTCAGGACAGAGTAAGTTTGATAGAACTCCAGTGGGAACCCGTCCCCTCCAAGAGCCTTGAGTTTGGGAAGTAGCTGTAAGACCTCCCATAAACTCTTCAAGCTGATAGTAGGATTGACAAACAAGGCGTGCCCCATCCTTCACCGCGGGGAGCGCAAGACCCTCCGGGAAGGACTGCCTCTCTGCCCACGTGATCACTGGTTCTATTTCCTATACCCCCCTACATGTAATTTGAAAGTGTCTACCACAGCTTTCTGTGTGACCTGCAGTGCACCATCCTGCAGCTGGGTTAATTAAAGCACCAGTTAGGAGATATGTTAATAAAGTTTGACAACAGATACCACAAAAGGCGCAGAAATATATTCAGCATGACACAAGTCCTAGATAAGCTCCCTGAATCACAAACAGAATGTCAACAGAATTTGGTCACTGTACACTGAATGCAGTCTACCCTTACACTTCCTCTTCACAGAATGTTACCATCTTCGCTATGATTTAGTTTAAAAGCCAGCACAGTATTCCTACTTGAACCCCAGAACAGTCTTATATTTCAACTACCTCTAAGCCCTAGGCAAGTTCAATCTGCAAGTCACATTAACCTCAATAAGTTCTTCAGCTGTTCCATCTTACATATATATATATATATATATATATATATATATATATATATATATATATATATATATATATATATATATATATATATATATATTAATGCAAAGGTTTGACAACCAGCATATTTTAAATAAAGAGTATTGGAATCGCCACTAACAGTGTTATTTATTGATTTATTTGTAATGTGGCAAGATACCAAACAGCAAGGTGAACAAAATAGAACTCAAACCTCAATAGTGTCCTGAAAAGAATTAAATTCACATACATGAAAAAACAAAGTACGGTGGCCAAGATGGCAACGGAGTGAGACGTGCCTTTGTGTCCCTACGGCGCCACGAGTTGCCCAGCGTTGAGAAGCTGCCTCCTGGGTCCGACAACAAGATCGAACTTGTGCCTGCTGGTGCCCGATGCCTAAAGGGAGCGACTGGTGTAACTTATCTGCCTACCGGATCAAGATAACTGGCGATCCGCAGAGGAGCGAATCGAGGCCTGGCTCTGCAGCCTCTGGTTCTTCCGCCCGGTCGGGCTGCCTCTGATTCGCCCGCCCGAACTGGCCGAGATGACTTTGAGCGAGCTGCCAAGGACTGCGAACATACAGCTTGGAGCCCGTTGCAGGGGAGCGACCTCGCACTCCGGCCGGCGGCGGGACTCGCGGACCCCCCGGTGAGGTGCCGTGGACGGGGACCGGGCCGCTGCAGGGGGCCGGCGCTTATGGGCCTATCCGGGCCGGGCGCCCTGCCGCGATTCGCGGTCTTCCCGCGCTTCCGAGCCCAGCGTCAGGGGCGGCGGACTTGGCTCGGCTGGGCCGTGTGACTGGTGGAGCGTGGGAGGCTGCGTGGGGTCCCCATTTTGCTCAGTGGGACCCCAGGAACCGGTGCGGCCTCAACATCACGTGGCATCGTGGCCGGCCTGTGCCAGAGCAGCGGTGATCTGTGGGCTTACCGCTGTGAAGAGGGGCCCCTCCCTAACGGGCCCGGAGCGTGCGCCACAGTGTTAGCCGGCGGCTGGAGCCGGCGGAGCCCCTGGGGGAGGAGCGGCCTACGACGCTACCTGGCAGGCCCGGTACTGCATTCTTCTCGGTCCCTGTGGCCACAGTGTGGCGGCCTGCGGGGGACGGCCACCGGGGAAGTTTCGCGTCATCCTGGATTGGAGTACTGGTGCACGGCGCCTCCAGCTCAACACTTGCTGGTGCGTGGGGGTCCCGATCTCCTGCGGTGACACAGAGGTCCCCCAAGGTTAACACAGAGCCGGCGAAGGATCGGACATTGGGGGAGCAACCACTGACGGCGGTGTGGATCGACCTACACCTGGCAAAGGGCCGGCCTGGCTCGTGTGCCTGGCCTGCTTCAAGGAGGCCCTGATCCTACCACTGAACTACCCGGATGGAGGAGCGGGGGCTGCGGCCGGCAGCATCGACCTGTGGTCTCGCCGTGGGCCCCTTGCCCGGGGTTGCCGCCCCTATCTGACCGTGTGGATTGGCGTGATTGACGGTGGAGGCCGGGTTCTGCAGCCCAGCGGATCTGCGCCCCTTGGGCCCTCACTGAAGCAGCAGACGGCCGTGCCTTGGATTCCAGGCTTCAGATTCGAGTGCGCCTGAGTGAGTACCTGCCACGAGATTCCAGCTACAGGGATAAGGGTGTACTGACTGTGCTGCAGTGACGTGACCGCGGAAGCCTGATCTACAGCCAAGGCGTGCACTGTTGTAGGGGGTGTTCTGGCTTGTTACTCCTGTATCCTGGTGGGCCTCTAGACTAGCAACATGGCCACCAGACCCCGTAAGGACAAACCGGGCAAGGATGGAGTGCCGAGGGGTCCGCCGCCTGCGTCGTCCCCTGGGACCAGCAAATCGCCCCCACGAGGAGAAGATGATGCGCCCGCCACCAAGGCCTTTATGGTTGAGCTCTTTATGGCCATCAAGGAAGACATCTCGGAGCTCCTCTCCCAGCTTGTGTCGGACCTGCGTGAGGTGAGGAGGGATGTGGACGACATAGGAGAACGGGTGGCGACCTTGGAGGAACATGACCTGCGCTGGCGGGTGATGTGCACCATCTCCAGCAGGAGGTGCTTAGGCTAACGGAGCAGAATCTGGACCTCCAGAACCATGCTGAGGACTTAGAAAACAGGTTGCGCCGTAACAACATCAGAATCCGGGCGGTGCCCTGGGAAGGAGAGGGGGGGGACTTGCGAAGCTATGTGGAAGCCATCTTCCTACAGATTTTGGCGGAAGAAGATCTCAAGGAAATTCGTATGGACAGGGTCCACCGGATAGGCTTGCCGCGGGGCCAGAGAGCACCACCCCTGATATTTTTGGTCTGTGTCCATGACTTCCAGCTGAAGGAGCGCATACTCAGGAAGGCACGAGGAATTAATCCCCTGCAATTTCGAGAACACCGTCCTCAGCTATTTCAAGACCTGGCTGCTTCGACGCTGCAGAAGCGAAGAGACTTCCGACCAGTGACCGCATTCCTACGAGATCAGAATGTGGCCTACACATGGGGCCACCCTTTTCGCCTCATCTTTTGTTGGCAAAACAGACTGGTCCAGGTTAGATCTTTATCGGAGGCCAGGGAGCTCCTTAGCCTAGATAACACTATCACGACTGCCAGGGAAGGGGGCTCCCCATCAACACGTCGATCACGCTCCCCGGCCTGGTGGAGAGTGGGACGGTGTGCAGCGGCGGGGGGGACGGACCTATCGGTTCGCCTGCACGAGAGAGGAACGGCGGTTGCCTCAGTTGCGCTGGTAACAGAGGCGGCACGGACTGACAGCTCATCAGCGGCATGAGGCCCCGGGACGGAGCTTCGTGGAAGTCGGAGGGACACATTTCTATCAGGTACCACGAGTGACCTATGTACTCTCTGGTGAGACACCCCAGCCCTGAGTTTTGGGTGGACACTGCCTGGTTTCACAACCCCCGACCCTTTGCGGGACCTTTCATTGTTTTATTTTGCATTGTCATTTCAAGCCTGAGTTTTCTAAAGGTTTGGGGGAGAGCAGGGGATGGGGGGAGGGGGGAAGGGGGTGGGAGGGTAGTGGTGGTAGCGGGGGGACATGTATGAGGGATTCGTTGTGGATGGAATGCGTCAGGTGTGCTGAGCTGGGGGACCTGGAGGGAGGGATGGGGATGGGGGTTGGTCATTGCAAGACGTGGAGTATTCTTGGGCCTGTGCTATCATGCAATGCTTATACTTACGGAGGAGAGGAGGATGAGGGGTGCCGGTTCTGGCTGGGGAGGGGGGGTCTGCCAGTATGATACAGATTGTTGTGCGGGGTGGGATTCCAATTCCGTGATGCCTCTCACCTTGGGTACGTGGAATGTGAAAGGTTTGACCTCCCCCCAGAAACGCCAGAAGGTCTGGAAGTATATCCTTGATCATCAATTAGACATGGTAGGTCTTCAAGAAACCCACCTGGCTCGGAAAGACGAAACCCGCTTCAAGCATAAGCAATTTCCCCTTATTTATAGGTCTTCAGCCCCCACGAAACATAAGGGAGTGGCCCTTCTATTCCGCTCAGCCCTACAATTCCAACCCATGGGAGTGAGTAGCGACAAAGAGGGCCGCTGGCTCATGGTCAAGGGTATGCTCCTTGGCAAGCTGAGCACGTTTTTGGTCCTATATGCTCCCAATGAGGGTCAAAATGGGTTTGTTCAGGGCCTGCTGCGGATTGCTGAGGACTTCGTCGAGGGGGCCTTAATTGTGTTAGGGGATTTTAACTTGGTATGGCATAAGGAATTAGACAGCTCTCATCACCAGAGATCCGACGCCGGCCTCTTCGCCGCCGAGACGCAACGGATGATGGAGGACATGGGGCTTATAGACGGTTGGCGCTTTCTCCACCCCCAGTCTAGGGACTTTACCTTCTTCTCCCATGTTCATCGCTCTTACTCTCGCTTAGACCACATTTTTTTGAGTCAATCCCTTCGGGGGAACCTGCGCGAGGCAAAAATATTTCCTCTGTCTGTCTCTGATCACAGTTTGCTTGCGATCTGCTTACATTGGGCAACGGGGTGCAACGCCCAACGCAAGTGGTACTTTCCGGCCTCCCTGGTCCGGGATGAACCATCCTGTAAGGAATTACGGAAGGCTATTCGCGAATTTTTTTAATTCAACCATGAGAACGACACATCGGTTTTTAATACGTGGGATGCCTTTAAGGCATCGATACGGGGCAGCTGTTTCGCACTTAATGCCGCCCTTAACAGGCTGAGACGGACGGAACGGGAGGAGCTGGAGAGGGAACTCTCCGCTCTTGAGCTGGCGCATAAACAAAACCCCTCCAGACAGACGCTGAGACCGCTGACGGCTGTCAGGGGCAAACTCAGGGCTCATTATAATAACAGAGCGGAATTTACCTTGCTGAAATTGCGGCGCCTCTCCTATTCACAAGGGAACAAGGTAGGGAAACACTTGGCCCGCCAACTCCGAGACACGAGGGAGAGGGAATACATAGGGGGTATCCAAGACGCTGCAGGGACCTTGACGCATCGTGATGAGGCCAAGGCTGGCCTCTTCGGTGATTTCTACGCAGCACTGTACTCAGGGGATGCCCTTGACCCCGGGGAGCAAAGAGATTACCTAAACGCGCTCCCGCTCCCTCGGGTATCCGTGGAGTGGAACGAGCTACTCACTGCCCCCTTCACCAGGGAAGAGGTCTTGGCTGCCATTAAAGCTCTGAAGCCCCATAAGGCTCCTGGAGCGGATTGGTTTACAGCTCTCTTTTATCAAACCTTCGCCTCTGAAGTAGGTTTGGTACGACTTTTTAATAGCATGGCGGAGACAGGCACGACTTCGGGCTCCATGGCGGAGGCTATCATATCGGTCATCCCTAAACCAGGGAAGGACCCGTCTAAGTGCTCATCGTATAGACCAATAGCCCTACTTAACGTGGATGCCAAATTATATTCTTCCATCATCGCGAACGGGCTCCAGGACTTGATGCCGGCACTCATTCACCCGGACCAGTCTGGGTTCATTAAAGGGCGCCACACTCACGACGACACCAGGAGAGTGATCCATCTGATCGAGAAGGCCAACAGATTCAAGATTCCAGCTGTCATAGTGGGCCTTGATGCCGAGAAGGCCTTTGACCGGGTGGATTGGTGCTTCTTGTTCCAAACGCTGACGGTGTTTGGCTTCTCGGCCAAGTTCTTAGCGATGCTTAAATCGAACTACAGCAGCCCCGGTTCTAGGGTGACGGTTAACGGACATCTGTCAGCGTTCTTTCCACATTCGCGAGGCACTAGGCAGGGCTGCCCTCTTTCCCCCCTGCTTTTTGCTTTGAGCATCGAACCTCTGGCGCTAGCTGTGAGGGAGAGCCCGGATATTCGGGGACTGCCCTTCACTGGGTAACAGCACAAGATCACCCTGTTCGCTGATGACGTCCTACTTTCCCTTTCGGACCCCGCTCACTCTCTACTCCACATCCAGGAAGCCCTATCGCGCTTTGAAGAAGTGGCGGGCTTTAAGATCAACTACGATAAGTCCTACATTCTCAACCTCACGCTCTCGTCGGCAGAGGTGGAACGCCTCCCACCACTCACGCCTCTGCCATGGACCCTCTCCTCCATACTGTATCTGGGGATCCATTTGACTCCCACGATTGGGAAGCTGTACTCTGCCAACTCCCCCCCCCCCCCTCTCTATTGGCGAAGGTGCAGGGCGACCTGGCCCGCTGGAAGCCACTGTACATATCTTGGCTGGGTCGAATCCATGCGCTCAAAATGACCCTTCTTCCTAAGCTCTTACACCTCTTCCAGGCACTCCCTATTGTTCTTGAAGGGGACTTCTTCTGCCGCATTAAAACACTGATGCTCCGCTTCATCAGGCAGGGGGGTCGTGCTCGGTTTTCATTTGCCACTCTCCGGCGCCGGAGGAAGAAGGGAGGGGTGGGTCTTCCCGACATGCACTTATACTACAAGGCAGCGCAACTGCGGGTATTGGTGGAATGGACCCAGCCTACTTCGGAGAAACATTGGTTGCACATGGATAGGAGTGTAGCGGGGAGAACGATATGGGACTTAGTGTGGAAGCCCAAAGGTGATAGGCTCAAGAACGCATACATTAGTACCCCCACCGGCACTACTTTAAAGGTCTGGGACTCGGACTCTGGTGATGAGCGTTGGACGTCATTCCCGTCCCCCTTTACGCCTATACACTTTAATCCTGCCTTTCCACCTGCTGCACGGGAAGGTCCCTTTGATGCCTGGAGGGAGGGGGGCTGCCTAGCTCTCACGCACTTGTTCCATGGCTTTGCCCCGCTCACTTTTAACAACTGTATGCAGGATTACGTGGTCCAACGGTCGGAGCGGTTCCGCCGTACCCAATTACTCCATTGGGTGCTGTCCCTCTCGGTCAGAGATGCAGCCACCAGAACGCTTACCCCCTTCGAGGCCTTCATCTCTAGGACCTCCACCATGCGGGGTGTCATTTCCTTCCTCTATAGCCTCCTTCTTTCTACGTCTATTTCCCCTAGACCGCGTTACATGGGCCTTTGGGAGGAGCTCCTCGGACGCAGTATCTCGGATGAGGAGTGGTCCCACCTGTGGCACGACATAGCCAAACACAACCATTCGGTGGAGCTCAGGGAGGCCCATCTTAAAACAATGATGGACTGGTACTTATATCCGGCTAAGTTGAGAGAGATTTTTCCAAGCTCTTCGGATAGATGTTGGAGGGGCTGGGGCCTGCTGGGAGACTTTAGCCACATCTGGTACGGACTGCCCTGTCATCCGTCCCTATTGGGAAGAGATCCTATCCCATATCAAGGAGATTCTGGGCTACCCGATCGCGGATTCGATGGCCCATATCTTGCTGGGCCTTCGGGATCCGGATCTTGAACACCAAACCAGGGCGGACAAAAAGATACTTTGGCTATGTATAGGAGCGGCCAAACTAACCCTAGCAGCGGCCTGGAAGAAAAAGGAAGCCCCAGCGATTTCCTTGTGGCATGAGAGATTGTGGAAGTTGTTGAGCATGGAACGCATGGCTGATATTTTCCTAAGCGATTTTAAAAACTTCACGTTTCGCTGGGGCCCCCTAGTCCGCTTTCTCTCCAAAGGCTTGCCATCTGCGGTTTGCCCAACTACGGTGCGAGCTCTCCATTTATTTCACGTATGAGTGTTATCCATCCAGATGACTGTGTGTGTGCGAATATGGCTACCACCACTGGGGAGGGGGGAGGGGGGAGGGAGTAGGGGTGGGTGTGGGAGTTTTCAGTTCATGTTCTGTCGACGCCCCGACACAACGCAAAGGAGGGTGCAGGCCTATTTCATTGTTTTTGATTATGCAGAGGCACCTACTCCAGCTGGTAGTCTTGACTCTGTGCTGACTCTATATCCAAACCTGGGCTATGCTTCATGTGCTTTCTTTTGACTCAAGGCCTAGGTGCACATGCTTGTCTTTGGTCCATGCCATCTCTGCCGCCTGACTTTACATAAGCCCCCTGCGTGGGACGTTGTGCGGGACTGTCGCATGGTTTTTCTTTTCTGTTCTACAAAATACTAATAAAAACACCTTTGACAAAAAAAAAGTAAATTTTCTTGATGTGACGGTTACTGTAAATAACAATATATATTTCCACAACACTTTTTTACAAAAGAGGCTGATAGCAGCAACCTAGATTCCATCCACAAAGTCTGATAAAACCTGTCCAATTCACTCTGCTTTTAAGAGTGATGTGAGTGGTATCAGAATCCAACGATTAAGAAAATGACTGAAAGATATACAGAACAAAAACAAGATACTATAAACAGAGTTCAACAACACATGGGAAACAACCCAGGACTAAAATAAACCAACAAGAAATAATTCAAAAAAAGTCATCAAAACCAAAAAATGGTTGTTACCCTACAGAAATTGCACTCCCTCTAAGAACATCATAAAAGGCCCCAGTGTGCATCATCCAAGAACAGACAACAAGACTGCTTAAGAATTACATGCGGTGCTATTCCAAAAAAAAGTATTATTGGTTTAAGTGTCCAACTGGCAAACCATATCTGGTACACATCTGGGAAGGTGGCACTCTGGAAAATAATAGTAACACCAGAACAAATAATCCAAAGGGAATCCTAGGAATTCAGTGGAAAGAACACAGACATGATCAAAATCAGATTAAATGTCAGATTCATGAATAGGTAATGGCACCATGTGGAGGAAGAGATGCGGATGCTATTTTGTCAAAAAGAGAATACTTCTTGATTAGAAGACTGGTTACTTTAATCACTTAGAAGTCTCAATGACAAAAGTGAAAATCCTTGTTTTCTCCAAGAAGGATATGGATAAACTGAAATTATATGGTTCCCTTGAATAATGTATGTTTAAAGAGAGTTCTGTGCAGAGTATATAGAAGCACACTGGCAACAGGATTACAGTAGTAAGAATAATTATCTAAACTGAGGTCAGTCAGGACCAGCCACAGAACTTGAAGACCTGTAGCTGACAGAAAGAGTGATAGCAAATACGATCATTTTTCAGAGTCTGGTCTGGACTAGCTAAGCTAAGCAACCTAAACAAGTTTATTGATATAAGTACAAATTCTACATCTCTTGAAATATCAACTATGCAGAAGGGAGATATCCGAACTCAACATAGTTCAGCATGAGCACTTTTTCGGCTAAGTATATTTTTTCCGCAATTTTATAGAATCACTGTACATCCCCAATTTCTTTTAGCTTTATTTAATGATGAAGCTGTTTTTTGTGAATACATGTTTTATCTGTTTGCAAAGGTTTTAATTAATCATGCAATAAAGCTATTATTATTATATAACCCTGCAAGATTTAACCGGACACCAAGTTGAAATATTGGCGACCAACGTTCCGGATAAAAGGGCCAGCATGTATATAGACATTAGATATACAATTATGTGGCATAACAATATTTCAAACATTTACATGTAAAGGTCACACTGCGCCACAGTTCATATACAGTCTATAAATATTTACTTTTAGTTAATTTCCCATGACAGTTCTGGGCATTTATAGTGAATATATACTAATAGAATTGAGTGAGTACATAAAATAATAACATTTTAACATTTGCATAGTTTACTTATAAGTGTCAACCACACAACGTACAGTGTGGCTGAAATATATAGACATTTTACAAGGGAAGGCATTGTTAATCCCCGGGCATAATTTATTAATTTTTTTTAAATATATTTTTATTGCAGACAGTAGAAAAGTTACATGTAATCACTTTTTACATTTCCAATTCCAGTGGCTGCCAATTACCATTCTTCCAGAATCTCGTTACACAGCCCGTGTGCCCACATCCCGGAGGTCGGGCGGCGTTAACCACGAGGAATTAAAGGACTCAAAGTAAGAGTCAATCGCAGCCGTCTAGTGAAAATACCTCAAGTCCGCTTTTCCATTTATGAACAACCCCTCTTCGGGAACCACCCCCCCCAAACAACTCCCAACTCTTTAGCAACTTTAGGAGACAAACATAAGCAACTCTATGTGCCTTAATGCAGCTTGCCATGGCACTTCGCCCCCTAATCCTGCGAGCCCTTCAGTGGGCAGCTATTTATTTATTTATTTGCTTATTGAGCGCCTGATTCAATTCCCGAAGGGATATCTCTGCGCTTTTTTTGCTTCTGCTGTTTAGTCGCTGTTAGTTTTCAGTTATGAGTAAGATTGAGACATAAGAAATGGGGATTGTATTTAGGGCAGCGTGAAAAGATATGTTTTGAGTTTTTTTCTGAAAGATTCAAGGCTAGGGATCAGTTTCAGTGCAATTGGTAGGGAATTCCAGATTATTGGTCCTTTGTACGATAGAGCGCGTCCACCTTGTCTGGCTTTCCTCACTTTTGGAACCTGTAGCAGTAGGTGGTTGCTGGAGCGCAATGCGCGGCCGGGGATGTATGGTACAAATATTTTCTTAAGATATTTAGGACCTGTACCGAACAAACATCTATGTATCATGCAGCATATTTTAAACTTGATACGGTGTTTTACCGGCAGCCAGTGGAGTTGGTGTAGGAGGGGACGAGAGGGAGTTCTATGGGGAGCATTTAGAGCTAATCTTGCTGCCGTGTTTTGGACTACTTGTAATTTCTCCAGTTGTTCCTCATTAGCCGATACGTAGAGGCCATTACAGTAGTCCATTCTACCTATTATAAGAGTTTGAATGAGTGTTTTCCTGTGGTTGTCTGGCAAAAAGGGGAAAACACGTCAGGGCAACCCCACCACATGGAAGCATGCACCTGTCACTTGGGTTGTATGTTCCTTGAGTAGGAGCGCTTGGTCAAGTTTTATACCAAGGTTTTTTACTGTTAGTTTTGGGTTTGGGACCGGACCCAACTCCAGAGGCCACCACTCTGGAGACCATAAAAGAGTTGCGCCCCCAAACAGCATTACTTCGGTTTTTGTCACATTACATTGGAGATAGTTTTGTGCCATCCATCGTGCCACTGCTCTCATCCCGTCCGCAAAAGTTGTTTGTACAGTGGGTGTGAGGGTTTGGAAGGGAAACAGAAGTTGGGTGTCATCAGCGTATGACACCGGGGTAAACCCATAAGATCTTATGATATTGGCTAAGGGGGCCACGTACACGTTAAAAAGCGTGGAGCTTAGGCATGAGCCCTGTGGCACTCCCTTAGTGAGCTCCCTTGAGATCGAAGAATGGGAGCCCAATTTAACACCTTGTACGCGTCCCGAGAGAAAACTCTCCAACCAAGACAAAGCCGTTCCCTCCACACCTATATCCCTCAGTCTGTCGAGAAGAAGTTCATGTGACACCGTGTCGAAAGCAGCGGAAAGATCTAACAGCACGAGAATCACTGAGCTCCCTCCATCTAGTGACATTCTGATGTTGTCGGTCACTGAGAGGAGGGCTGATTCTGTGCTGTGATCGGGCCTGAACCCAGATTGAGAGGGGTCCAGGCCTTCCACTGCTTCGATGTATTTCGACAGTTGGGTGTTCACATGCTTCTCGGTAAGTTTACTGAGATAGGGTAGGAGGGAAATGGGTCTTAGGTTGGAAAGGTCCGTCCAGGGGAGAGTGGCGTTTTTTCGGATGGGATTGACCACAGCTTGTTTCCATTCTACTGGCACTCGTCCTTCTTTAAGAGAATGATTTATTATTGTTTGGATGTGGGGACCTAAAAAGGGGCATAGGGAAGTCATCATTTTGGCTGGTACCAGGTCATTAGGAGAGCCTGATTTGATGTGGCTGATAAGGGGAGGAAGATCTGTGTCCGCGACTGGTGAAAAGGTTAGTAGGGATGACTTCTTTTGTATAGGTATAGAGGAAATAGAGGTACCATGGTTGGAATTAGTGGCTTGCAGTATTTTCTCATAAATAGTGTTTATTTTGTTCTCAAAGAATAGTGATATTTCATTGCACAAAGGCAAAGAAAAGTCATCAGAACTGACACAGGCTGCGGGTTTAACAAATGTTTCGAGGATTCTGTATAACTCCTTTGAGGAGTTTCCAGCCTCTATCAATTGTTGGGTCAGACTACTCTTACGGGCCAGTCTAATGTTTTTGTAGTATTTCGATTGTGCTTCAAGATATACTTTTTTTTCCTCTTCTAGATGTGTCTTCCTCCATTTTTTTTCTAATCTTCTGCATCCTTGCTTCTCGGATCGCAGTGCCTCTGTATACCATTTCTCCTGTTTATTTGGAGGAAATTGTTTGTGCAGTTTGAGAGGGGCCAGTTTATCTATTGCCTCAGTAAGAGAGATCTTAAATTTACTTAACGTGTCTTCCACACCATCTGTTTCCAGAAATTTAGGGTTCTCCCAGACCCTCTGTAGTTCTTCAACTGTAATTCTATGCCACTGACGGCGCCATATAGGAGGGAGAGTTTTTTTATAACGGGGTTTATTGGTAACGGGCAGATGGAATTCTACCAGATAGTGGTCCGTCCAGTCTAGCTGGGTAGCAGCATTAGGGGTATTTACAGTAAATTTCGAGAAAAGCAGATCTAAAAAATGTCCGCCTTCATGAGTGGGCCCATTATTTTGTAATGTTAGACCTAAGGTGGACAGGTCTGCAAGCAGAGATTTTGTTTCGGCTAGTTCTGGGATATCTGCATGTATATTGAAGTCGCCCAAGAGGACAAAGTCTTCTTTGGCTCTGATGTAGGGGGCTAACAGTTCCAGGAGGGTGAGGGAAAACCCTGAGTAAGGTCCTGGTGGGCGGTAAATGAGAGCTCCTTTCTTGGATATTCTGGTAGACAGGTTGATTCTAAAAAATAGAATTTCTAGTGTAGAGCAGCATTTTTTCTCCAGCATGGTAATTTTCATATGATCTTTATAAACTATGGTCAGACCGCCTCCTATTTTAGTGGGTCTATCCATGTTTATAAACTTATATCCTGTAGGAACTCCTAATGCAATAGCCGGGGTTGTGTGGGGCTTAAGCCACGTCTCGGTCAGGAAACATAGATCAGGCTGTAATGTTTGGAGTAAGTCCCATATTTCCAATTGGTGTTTGGGCATAGATCGTACATTTAGTAGTATGCATTTTAGTCCTTCTTCGGGTTTTCCTACACTAGTTGTTAAGGAATCTATGGGGTTAATATAAGTAGCTTGAAAATGACAGATGTTGCACGAAAATGGACCCTCAGGAGTCGGCCAATTGTCATTAGTACAGTTGGGAATGATGGCGGGTTTAAGGGACAGCAGATCTTGAGCGGAATACCTGAGTGTTCTCTGCTCTGCATTTGCGCTGAGCATATCCCCTGGCTCCTGGCACCGTCCTGGCGCGGACGGGCGCAGACGGGCAGCTCTTCGGCGGATATTCGGCTGCGCGCGATCGCTGCGCGCTCCTAGGGGGGCGAGGGCTAAATAGTCACTGAAATGAAACACTAGAGCGCTGCCCGCTCCAGTGCAAACAGGAAGTGCCTGCAGTGTGTGGCTCTCACCTGTCCGCCCTCCGCACAGCGGTACTAATTACCCT
This sequence comes from Lissotriton helveticus, assembly GCF_964261635.1. NCBI lineage: Eukaryota > Metazoa > Chordata > Amphibia > Caudata > Salamandridae > Lissotriton > Lissotriton helveticus. The sequence goes on along the minus strand of NC_136065.1, from coordinate 695,842,567 downwards.
GTCGGAACGAGCCGGACAGGAAGTAGAGTTCGAACCACCACTACTCCTCGCTATCTCCTGAATGTGACTGGCTGAGAGCTGCTTCCCTGCTTTTCAATCAGGTAAGGGAAAGGAAAGTCAGCGCGGTGACTTCTGGCGCATAGTAATCAGCGCGCAGAAATACTAGTTTTAAGATACAACAAAAGTTTAGGTGCGCGTTCGCATTCAACACACACACTAATAAAATGTTTTAAAAATTGCACAAGTGTGCACACGCTATAACACGGTTAAAATTACTGTTAGCTTGTCAGCATAAGAGGAATTACCAACAGCGCTGTAGCAGCATCAGCAAAAGCGGGTTAGAGACGCTGCCACCATCTCCTGCCGCGAGTGCACTGCGTCTGGGGCTCAGCCTAAATAGTCACTGAAATGAAACACTAGAGCGCTGCCCGCTCCAGTGCAAACAGGAAGTGCCTGCAGTGTGTGGCTCTCACCTGTCCGCCGTCCGCACAACGGTACTAATTACCCTGTCGGAACGAGGCGGGCAGTTTCATACGCCCGATATGAAACTCCCTACCCCCGTTCAAGTGGAACAACCTCCGTAACATTCCTTAAGAGTGTCCCTTGTCGAGCTCATGAGACCGTGTGTCGTGTTCTAAAGGTTCCTTCTACAATGTTCATTAGGAGGTGCTGCTGTGTGATCTATAGTCCCTTAGAGTTCTCGATGGGACTTCCCCACCCCCAGCCCCCTCCCCAACTTCCAACCACTTCTGCGTGCCATCTTAGTCGGTCTTCTAAAGTTATGTGCCAGGAGCGGTACGTGTTTCTGAGTGTGATGTGTCCTGGGTGTGTCGGAGGGGTTCTCCTTCATTATCTTGTTCCATCCCCGGGCATAATACCAAACATTTATATTTAGCACACAGCACGAGATGTGTCAGTGACAATGATACATACAATACTTAAGTTACAATTGTATGGACTACGTGGCAACCTCAGATATTCCAAAGGGTAGTCTTCCAAGGCAGTCAGTTAGACAATACCTGGTAGACCAAAATTAAAGCAAGCTCCCTACCCCTAGTTTTGCCATTAGTGAGGGTATGGATGTGTATTACTGACAGCATGCACCTCAGTAAATGATTTCATTTTGTAAGTTGATCAGCAAATGCACTGAACACACAATAATTAATTGAGATGTTGAGTCATTAGAGATTAAAGTGATCTACTGATTCACAGATAGAAACAGTGCACTGTTCCCTAGTAAACTGTGGGCAACATTTTGAAGAGCAAATAAAACTCCTTTATGTTGTAACTCTGGTCTTCAAAAACAGAGGTTAAGAAAGCAAAAGGTTTTGTAGCAAGAGGCACCATCATATGATAACACACATGATGTCAGATTGTGCTTACTTTACAGGATTATGAGCAAAGCAGTATTTTCATGCACACAAGAACAGATGCAAGTGACTGTGGTTTAGTCAAGACAGGACTCGGGATACACACATTGATCACTCAGTGCTAGGGTAAGAACCTACAGGTAAAGAAACTGAGTGTGTCAATATTTGTGGATACAAATATGTTGTTTGGATTTTAAACCACGAGTAATCACAGGAATCACTAAATGGAGTAGCAGCTCTGGCATTATTGAAGTATTGAGTCATAATACTCTTTTGAGGATTAGTTGATTAATGAACCCTATGTATTTTTTAGCAAAAACAGCATGAATGAAATATGCCTAATTAATAAAGAGCAATTTAATCTGGGCACCACTGGTGTAGCTGTTAGAACTGGTTACTTTGTATCTGTGGTATTTTCCCGTCAAGAACATTGTATACTTTAGTTACAGGGTTTCAAACAAAAAAATTGTTCAATTAATACTTATGAAGCACGAAATGCATTGATGTTACAACCAGTAAGCAAGAGCATTGTTCCAGGGAGTTGATCACCAGTTTTTGATTAATTTACAATAAACTACACACGATTTCATAAAGTTTGAGCAGTCATCGGATACTTCTAGGCTCAGTGATGGAAAATTATATATATATTTTTAAGACACATTTTATTGTTTTCAATGGTGCAAACAAGCATCAACAGTTACATAACCAATTGCCATCATCCACCACGTCACAGGTAAGGTAAGGTAAAACAGTAGGATCACTACTTCATTACAATAACGACATGCCCTACATACACATTTATATCACCGCCCTTAACAATAACTGTTTATCCCTCCTCAAGCTTTCATACAATCATACCAGCTGACCAAGTCAGTCCTTGTCTGTAAAAGCGACCTCTCACCATCTGTGGATGAAGATGATACAGTACCCTCCCGGTCCATAAATCTGGCCGGGAGTTCCTCCCACACCTCAAGGTTTTCCTCCACCTTATCATCACCCCTGCACCACCTCAATCAAACTTCCTCAGCTACAGCCCATTCCACAACATCTGCCATAAGCGCTCAAAACTTGTAATTGCCACCCACCACTTGGCCAGTAGTAAAATCAGGCGCAGGAATTTAAAGGCAATAGACTGACCTTTTTGTCTACTGATGTCACCCAATAGACAGATTGCGGAGTCCATTTCCACAGGAATCTGCAGCACAATCCTCACTCTGACCAACACCCTGGAACAGTATTCATACATCTCGGGACAATCCCAATCCAGATGCAAAAAGGGGGTCACTGGTGCCCGGCACCTGGGGCAGGAAGCCGACTTACTAGGATGCATGTTATGCAGTAGGATGAGTGTGACATATGTGTGATGCAGAAACTGAAAGTGAATTAACTTAAATCATGACTGCTCAACTCATTCTTCACCAAGGCACACAATAATGAGTGCTCAGCAGGATCTGGGCCGCATTCTCAAGATCATAAAGGATTACTGTCCCATTTTACCAACAAAATGCCCTCATTTTTCTACAAGCTTGCAATACTGACTAGGATTGTGCACGCAAGTAAAGCACGGAAGCACTTTGAAGCACTTGCCTTTTGTTCTCTTTGTTCCTGGACCTGCACCTCGCGGGTGCCGCAGCGCCTGCAAGTGAGAGGCGCTTGCCACCAGACCGCGGCAGAGGAGGCAGCGGTAGTACCTGCGGTCAGGGCTGTGTGTACCAGCGGGGCCGCGAGCGTAGCAGGGACTCCAGTGACCAGGAGTCCCTGCGTGACCTCCTGACATCTTCCGGTCCGCTCTCCCTGCTGGCACGCCCACCGCTCACCTGCGGATCCTTAAAAACCCTTTTCCACAGCTCCTGTCGGGATTGTGCACGCAAGGAAAGCACGGAAGCACTTTGAAGCACTTGCCTTTTGTTCTCTTTGTTCCTGGACCTGCACCTCGCCGCACCCGCTTCGCGGGTGCCGCAGCGCCTGCAAGTGAGAGGCGCTTGCCACCAGACCTCGGCAGAGGAGGCAGCGGTAGTACCTGCGGTCAGGGCTGTGTGTACCAGCGGGGCCGCGAGCGTAGCAGGGACTCCAGTGACCAGGAGTCCCTGCGTGACCTCCGGACATCTTCCGGTCCGCTCTCCCTGCTGGCACGCCCACCGCTCACCTGCGGATCCTTAAAAACCCTTTTCCACAGCTCCTGTCGGGATTGTGCACGGAAGCACTTTGAAGCACTTGCCTTTTGTTCTCTTTGTTCCTGGACCTGCACCTCGCCGCACCCGCTTCGCGGGTGCCGCAGCGCCTGCAAGTGAGAGGCGCTTGCCACCAGACCGCGGCAGAGGAGGCAGTGGTAGTACCTGCGGTCAGGGCTGTGTGTACCAGCGGGGCTGCGAGCGTAGCAGGGACTCCAGTGACCAGGAGTCCCTGCGTGACCTCCTGACATCTTCCGGTCCGCTCTCCCTGCTGGCACGCCCACCACTCTGACGCCACCTATATCCAGGGCTCACACTCCCGCAGCGCGGGACGCAGCTCGGGGCGAAGACCGGGCAAAGAGCGGGCCGTTTGAGGACTTGAGAGACTGGACTGGGCCACCCCTTTGGACCAATCTGTGAGCACAAGTACTGGTTTTAATCACTTTTATCTTATATATATTCTAACATGTGTTCACGGGGTACCCGTAGCAAAACTGCAAAGGGTGGGCTAAAACCAAACGGGACACTCGATGATTTCATCGTCAAGACCAATATAGCCATTGACAACGAAATCACTAAAATGCAGCATAGAGTGTCACTCGAGCTCGAGGCAGCGCGAAGACTATCCCAGGACATGGCATTTACCAAAAAATCATCCTTAGGCAATATTGCCTCGGCCAAAACCCCTGAACGCCTGTCCGGCCCACGGCCCTTGATAGTACAGGCAGTTGTTCATCCCCCACCATCAACCCCTCCACCAGACCCCCAACCAATTCCATTGCCGACATCTCCTAAGCCCCCGCAGACTTTGATGTTAAAAACCCAATGTTTAAATCTAGGAATTTCCAAACAATTAGATACGTCAAAGCAGCAAGCTAGTGTTAACAAAAAGGATGCTGCACTTATAAGAAAACGTCTTGCCAGATCAGTTTATGCTCGTAAAAAGGCCAAAATTGCGAGGGCACACTTCTTTAATAATCGCCGCCTCTTGGCCTTAAATAGAGTAGGTACTAGTGCCCCGCTGGCTAAAGCTTGCCCTACTGGTGCGGTCACTGGTACCAGTATAGATAGCACAGACCCAGACACAACAATGGGGGAATCACTCCCGATCTTAGTAGAAGGAGCCCCTGAGGAAGTGCTAGGTGAGTCTGGTAAGCTACAGGGGGGTGATGAAGAGTTCCTTAAAATTGTATGGGATACTTTGAAAAGGCTTCTTTCCCCCCTGGAACTCCGACTCTCACGAATTGAGAATAATCTACTAGAAATGGACAAGACCATTGTAACTCTAGCTAGTCTTGGCTTAAAGCAGATGGAGGCAACTACCCTATTGGGTGTTGAGAGCATCCCTCAGGCCCCAGCGGAACTTACATCGGCCTTACCCCCGCTCAACCCTAAACCCATACCAAAACCCATACCAAAACCTCGCACAAAGGTTCGCAAACCATCGGTCACTAACCCCCACCCTATCGCCCCAACCCCCGGCCCCTTACAAAACAAAGCACCCATTAAAATGAGCCACCAGGCTAGTGCCCAGCATACAAACAAGAGCGTAAATCCACGCACCTACTCCAATGGATTTAGAGATGGTAATAGATTTAATTTTCGAGGAGGCTATATTGATTTACCACCTGATGCCAGGTCTTATGTAGTTGTGTTGGCAGGCGTCCCTGCTTTGGAGCCTTGGTCTCAAGAGGATCATTGTTCGTTAAAGAACAAGGCTATTCATTGGCTTAACGTAAATAGACAACTACCGAACAATCTTAGAAGTAACATCTTAATGGTTCGCAGGGTTCCCTGGGTAGGCCCGTCATTCAAGTCTATCCCGGGTGACTGCATTGTTATTTCCTTTGCAGATCCAAAGACAGCCCACCACCTATGTTCTTGGAAAGTACGGGGCGATAACTCTGGTATTACTGTTAAGCCACTCACCTTCTTTTACCCCCCACGACCACACATAAACCCAGGAGGGAATTGGTCTACAGTCCACAATACTACATGGGGTGGACGAAGGGAAGGTTGGCAAGGTCAAAATGGTTGGTGGGAAGGGGTCCCCACCTCAAATAGATTTGGTTGCCTCAACGAGGTCGATTGACTTCGGAGGGACAATGCGCCAGCTAATTATCCTGAATCAACCCGTTTGCCTGTGTTTTCTGCCCCTACCTCTTTAGAAGTTTGTGTAGAAAATGTTGTCCCTTCTGAACTAACAGGCCATGTTTTAAGACATGTAACCAAGGTTCCCATTATTAATGTACATGCAACTCACGTTGTTGCTGATACACCCTTGGAGGGCCCACTACCCGTTCTGAAACCTGTACTCGGCTCTATTGAGTTCAGAGCCGAAGAGGCAGGTTCATCGGAGGTGATACCAACTAGAGCTTTGGTGAGTCCCCCAGGGGTGGTTTCATGCAACACAGCTGGGCCAAGGGGAGGTATAGTACTGTCCCCCGTTGTGCCAGTACGATTGATTTCTTCAGTAGTCCTCCCATTTGATACACTTAATATACTGTCTTGGAATGTTGCAGGGGTTAGGGGCAGCCTGAAATCAGAAGATTGGTTGGACTTTGTGGACAGTTTTGATATCATTCTGCTGCAGGAAACCTGGGCACCTGATCCAGTACATAGAGTAGGTTTTGTAAATTTTTTCAAACCAGCCATAAAGGGTGCCAAAGGGCGTGCATCTGGGGGTCTGTTGATCTGGGTGAAACAGTCATCTGGATATCATGCATCTGAGATATCTGTAAATAATCCGGACCTCCTGGTAATTAAATTGAGCAAAGAGGGCCACCGGGACATGCATATTATTAATGTATACGCACGTGGGCTTCCAGGGGGCCGTTGCCCTGCTGTGTTGGACGTATTGGACCATCTTCTCGCAGGACAGGCTAGAGAAGATTTTGTCCTCCTAGCAGGAGATTTTAACTGCACCTTTGAGCCGTTATATGTAGCCGGTGACAGCTGGGGCTCTGCAGAAGACGCAGCCTGGAACATCCCAGATTTATTGGCAAACAAAACTGTTAAAGCTACTGAGGCCGCGTTGAATTGGATGGCTCTGTGCCTTACCTGGGGGTTCAGGGCTATAAATGGCCGGTCAAAATCCGATCTGGGTGCTAACTATACCTTTGATAATGGTTTGAGGAAAAGCAGGATTGATTATTTCCTGCTGAAGTTGGAATTTTGGCCGCAGCTGGTGGATATGGAAGTTGTACTTCGCCCAGAAAGCGACCATAACCCCCTCTCACTTAAATTAATGCTTCCAGGGATGCAGAGATTAAAAGATCCCGAGACAACCCGGACAGGGGACGTTTTCTTGACCAATGACCGCAGAAGGTTAAAATGGTCTAGGCTAGCGGGGGATGTGACCATTCAGGATTGCGTTGAGATTGTGGTTTCTAACTCGTTAGGCGACATTATGCGTGAGGACTTGCAGGGGGGCGGATCTGCAAATACTGTTATCGACCTCTATGAGCGCTGTTTTCACGAGCTCAAACTCCTTCTTTCCCTACCAGGTCAGAGGGGTATTGTTAAACAGAATGCAACTCGCCAGAAATGGTATAACAAAAAGTGCAGGGAGGCCCACAACCATCTTGTTAGAGAGGTTAAGTCCCGTAATATTTGTGCGGTTAAGGCAGCAAGGGTGCAATACAAGAAAGCCCAATGGGAAGCCAAACGTGAGTGGGAGGATATGCATTGGTCTGATCTCCTGGATGCCTCTACCTCAAATAACCAGCTTAAGTTCTGGAATTTAGTGAAATGGGGTAGGGATTCCGACTCACGTACCCCCACAAACCATGTCTCCCCAGAAGCCTGGGTGAGCCACTATTCGGCCCAATTCCGTGCGGAAACATCCGAATCTCCTTTTAATTTGAATGAGGTACTATTGCAACCCATTCGCGGAGAGAGACTTATATTCACAGAAACCGAGGTAGAGTTAGCACTTGGTTTGTCCCAGCGGGGAAAAGCACCTGGTATGGACTTAATCCCTGTAGACCTGTTTAAAGCCAACCCCACTCTTTGGGTGCCCTTCATAACAAAGATCGCCAATGCCATAGCTAATGGGGCAAGAATCCCTAGGTCGTGGAAGGGCGCGGAGATACTCCCTATCCACAAAAAAGGCGATAGGTCTAATCCGGGCAATTATCGCCCGATTAGCCTTATCGACTCCTTCCAAAAAATTATTGCACGCATGGTTCTAAGCAGGGTGCAAGGTTGGATTGAACTAGAGGACATCCTTTCTCCCATGCAGGCAGGCTTCAGATCTGGAACGAGCACCATTGATCAGGTGTTCAGATTTTGCCTGATCTACTGGAAGGTGGTTTTGCTCGGCGGTGGTACCATCTTCGCCGCTTTTATTGATCTGAAGTCTGCTTTCGATCTTGTGCCGAGGGTTAGACTGTGGTGCGTCCTGAGGGACTTGGGCCTACCAAGGGAACTTCTTGAACTGATAGTTAAAATGCATGAGGATAATTATGCTAGGGTGAGATGGGGAGGCCAGGGACAGGTATCTAAATCTTTTCCCGTGACCGGTGGTGTCCGCCAGGGCTGCGTCCTGGCCCCAACACTCTTCCTGCTGTATATTGATCAAGTGGTCAAGTTCTTTGCAGATACCCCAACAGACGCCCCTTCGTTGGCAGGGTTGAAGTTTCCAATGCTTATCTTTGCTGATGACACTCTGCTCCTCTCGAAAACACGTAGCGGACTCCAGCGGGCGCTGGACCGCTTTGAGGAGTTCTGTGCCATTAATGACCTCAAGGTAAACGTTGGCAAAACTAAGTTTATGGTCCTCAACAGGAGGCATTTTGTCCGGAGCTCCGTAAGTCTGAGTGGAGTTAATCTGGAACAAGTCGAAACCATGACGTATTTGGGGGTCACTCTGGACCGCCGCCTGGGTTGGAAAGATCAGGTTGACGCTCAACAGCTTAAGTTTGCTCGACTCACTGGTTGTCTTCTGAGTGAGCAAAGGAGATCAATCACCAAACGGGTCTCCCCAGCGTTAAAAATCTATGAGACTAAGATCAACACCGCAATTTTATATGGTGCTGACCTCTGGGGTTATACCGATCTCTCCAGCCTATTCAGAACCCAGTGTATGTTCCTAAGGGGCTTGATTGGGTTACCCCAATCTTCACCTTCTATACCCTTATGTTTGGATATGGGATGTAACCCTATCAACGAGATGGCTAGATTTAGATTGGTGGCCTTTTGGAGGCGCATATGGACATCCCCTGACCTTACCCTTTTTGCTAGGGAACTGGCCGAAATCAGGTCAATTGGGGGATCGGGGAGAATCCCCTGGCTAAAAAGTGTAAGAACCATCTTGAGGGAAATGGGTTTAGAACAACTGTGGATCTCCCCGAGCACTAATGCTTTCCCATCCAAACAGGATTTTAAGGCACTGTACTGGGCTTCGGCCCGTTCATCATTAATTACTGCCTCCAGTTCCGCGGGTCTCACGGGGAGGTTCTTGACTCATAAGCTGGATCCCTCCCGTGAGATATACTGGGATATTATTACCAAACAGCTGGACAAGAAGCTTTACCACCAGTTTCGGGTAGGATCATTGCCATTGAACTCTTTTACTAAAAAATGGGCTAACGGAACAACTGAATTTTGTAGTTGCTGTACAAGCTACAAAGAAACTGAGGGTCATTTCCTGTTTGCTTGCTCGCTCTATTCTGTGCCCCGTACAAAATGGCTAAAACCTCTGTTCCAGCATCTCCCTTGTAGAAGGTCCTCTGAGGCTATTCAGGTTTTAAAAACCAATACCTCAGAGAAGTTCGTGGTGAGTGTTGCCAAGTTCCTAGGGTGGGCTTGGGTTATCAGGGCAAGAAGCAGACAAACTAATAGGGCCTCCTAATTCTTATGTAAAGGATCATTTACATCAACCCTAACTAATTTTGTAATATTGTATATAGTCCGAGGTATGTCTCCTGTATTTTTCGTCTGTTCTATAAATTTTAATATGCTATGGTCAGGTTTGTCTTGTATTTCTGTATGTTTAATAACTTTTTAAAACAATGGCGTTAGTGTATTTTTAAAGGAATAATGTAATTACAATGAAATGTGTTTTAAATATTGTCTTTTATGATTTTGATATCGAAATAAAGACTTTAAAACCTGAAAACCTGACTAGAGTTTTGCTTATCTTCTTGGATGAGAGGGTCCTTTTTATAAGGTTGCGGAGTGAGGTATTCGTGTTAAATAGGAGCACTCAACTGAATGGGCACAAAAAGTTCTTGTCTTGAGTGTCAGCAGGGATAAGCCAGTGGCAGTCAACACTGTAGCTGCGTGTGTATTGTTACCTATCCATATATAGGTAGATTCCTTCATTTATGTGCCCCTGTTATAGACAGTTACTTGCGTTTAGCAAAACTCAGCCTACCAGTATTCCATATTCAACTATGTATCTCTGAAGTCTGAGGTTTAGAAGATCTTGGATACTTGTCTTTGGTGCTCTGTACTGTATTCACTTGTTGACCGAAATGGTTTAGTCCCAAGGTATAGTCTTGGGAGCAGGTCATTCACATCCACATTTCGACACACTTCTTCCATTGCTAATATACTTCAAAACCTGGGTATATTCTGTCCTAGGCATATGGGGAGTTGTGACAGAGCTCAGACTGTCATGGCTCTTAAGGTTTCCTGATCCCCTGACCCTACGGCCCGAGGCCCTCGCAAGCACCATAGTGTTTCTGTAGCCCACAATCTCTGCACCACAGCAACTGACACTACCATGTAATGGCCTGACGTAAGAGTTTGGCAGACAGGGTACTCTGGTATAATGGAGACAATGCCAAACTCTCAGTCCGCCCGCCCATTTTAGAGTCAGGCAGACAGAGAAAATATACTCTGTCTGCATAGACCTTAATCGAATGATCGGAGGGAGTAAGGGCTGTAGAAGGAAAGCTGTGCACCCACCCTATTTAAAGTGGGTGATCAAAAGACTTTTTTGTTTACTGTCTGTGGTGGTGAGAGACAGTAAAAACAAACCGCTGTGCTGTGGCGGGTATCAGGAACAATAGCTTGCACAGAGCTCCAAAGTGGCAATACATATTTTATTGGTACTGCAGCATTTGTTAAACGTCTGATACACAGCTCAGGTTTTTTGGTTTGTTTGGAGAGCACTGTTGCACAAATTGAGTAGCAAGAGTGACAGCACCTACAAAATCTTCCTGGTCTAGTTTTACTCTCAACTCATTTTAGAGACTCAATTTGAAATATTCTTAAAATCTAGCTTTCCAGATCCTGTTAGAAGACTTACTACTCAACATTTTTGAGACTGTGTTCGGAGCTGCAACATGACTTGGTTAAGTAACCCTATCTATCCTTCAATGCATCACCATGCCACATAACCTGCTTAGACTTAGAGACTCATGTGGATGAATGAACACTCAAAAAACGAACTACACATTAGACACAAGTGCTTGTCTTGTGTTGATCATATGGAGCTTTGGTGGTTGTTCTTATGGCTTATGCTTTTTGTTTGTAACTGGTCTGTTTCTTTTACTCACTTGACAAGACACAGAGATCACATAAAACAACTGCGTACAGCCACTGGGAAAACTCAGACTTAATCCACTTTCAGATTGTTCATCACCTCAAATACAAATCACTTGTAGTCAAGACACATAAGCCCATTTGAAAATCAGAACCGGGGACAGGGTGGATTTTCATCTTTCAGACTGATATTAATCTTTCCTGTTATGTTATCCATGTGAACCCAAAACCACGGCTCCATTAAAATAGTAGGCAAACATTAATATTGCCAACCAGATAGTTCCTTTCATTTTGATGAACACACATAATTCTGTAGTGACAAAAGAAATTCTCTCTAATGGTACTTTGCGAACTACCCATTGTGGTGTCAATCATATGAGCTGTGGAGGAGGGCCCAGGCGGTTACAGGTAAGACATTATGTAGGGACCACCGACAAACTGTTACTAAGATCACACTTCTAAATTAATGGAAGTGTGGCAGTAATGGGATCAGGACAGAAAAGAACCTCACATTTATGACCACCTGCAGGGATGCTGCCACATCCCCAAGAACCTGCACTGATCTGTCACTAAGGCTGACTGTCTGAGAAGCAGGCCCCTCCACCCATTCTTAAGCTAATATTCTTGACATTGAAGCAGGAGCACCAAGCCCAGCATGTGTTGAACCTCGCACGTCAAGATCATCAAAGGGAATCAAGCAGATTTCTCCATATTATGAAAGATTCTGAGCTTCTAGAGTAGGTCTACATCAAATATGTGATCTGCATTATCTGCTTCCTAGACCCACAAGGCACTAGCCAGTCACGGAAGCATGACTTTACATGCAACCCTTTTTGTGTAGAAGCTACACCCATGTAACATTGACTTTTTTAAGCACCTGAGAAGCAGACTGAAGGAAAAACCATACACAAGGGAGTAGGAGAACCCTACATCACAAACCTTACAATTGTCCAGTGGAACATGCAGTAAGCATCACGCAGATCCAGTGTTTACAAGACTTGCCAAAGCGGAAAGATAGGGGTTAACGTTTTAGGAATTATATTTCAAAGTGGGTAAGTCTGACTTTCTTTAGATCTGGAACCAACTTGAACTTAAACGTTTTTATAAAGAAGGCAATTGAGAAAGGCCTTCTTGCCAGAAGGGATGAGGTCACCTCCCATTAAGCAGCTGCCTTGTTTCACTATGAAGGGCTAGCTGTAGAGATGGATTTTGGATCTAAGGGAACTGAGGGAAACTTGATCCCATAATCATTTTCTATGATTTACACAGCTATGCTGTCCCTGATGTGCCTCATCCAGATGGGAAAATATAGTCTTGGCGATATCCTAATTTTAATGTTGGTATTTCATGTACCAAGCCTTTGATGCATAGATGCGCACTAAGCAGGCTCAAATATCATGGTAGTTGACGTTGTTAGGCATTGAGAGGATGTCCGCATGCATTTCATGTTTTATGCTGTTTTCTTTTATATGTGTATTTAAGTTTCCTGACTCTCTTTGTCCTGGAATAAGATGTTTTCTCTCTTAATCTAGGTTAGAGCTTTGTTACACCTAAACCTTTTTAGGATTATATACAGAGGGAAATGGTTTTAAATGCTTTCATGGCTAAATACCGAATAAAGATTTTGAACATAACCGAGAACACAAGTCACACAGCATGTAGCTTGGTGTCTCTGCCATGTGACAAATATAGACCAATTGTTTGTGAGAAATTGAGCAGAGCTTAAAGATTGAAGATTTGGTTGTTGATTTACCAAAGAAAAGTAAAACAAAACATTAAAAAAACTCAAGTAAATCACCCAGAAGCTCTGGATCCCACATTTGTAATTGTACTGAAAAATGGAACTAACATCACCAGCACCCTTGGTGTCTTTTATAAACTTTGTGAGGTTTTATGATATATGAAACAATTCTACAGCTGGTGCCAGTGACTCGACACATCTGAAATTACACCATTCATTGAAGCGTCTGGAGGTAAATGTTTATAAGGAAGTTGGCAGTAAACCTTCATTTTAATACATCGTTATAAAATCACTGTTACCAGATTCCCCATTTAGACGTTTCTGGGTCAGGCTGTGCACGCACCTGCCCCCGAGTTCCGCATGTAGCAAGCCTTGGAGTTTCTTAATGGTTTTTGGCCACAGTATGTGCAACAATCATGAATATACGCTGAGGGCTCACTGTGACTTGAAATGCATCAAAGAGCATTCTGGAGGGGCACGCCATGTGAATGCCCCTTTACCGAACAAGACTAAGTCAGTTCACCAGACTGTGGAGGACTGACAATGGTAGCAATGACTGATTGTAATTGAAGAGCAACATTTTTAGCTGTTGCTTGCACAGGAAGACCTGTCTACTGGCCTCTCCTGTTTTAAATTGTCTGCCAGTCCCTTACAACCAGGTCCTTCCCTTCATCCATGTGGGATGCAGGTTGAGTGTGAAGCACATATACTTTGTTCAACTGTTGCAACACAGGAATCCACTTTGGATCCCGGCGTGTGATTGGTACGTAAGATGGAGGTTGGATTTATCTTGCTATATTTACGAAATTGTCTACCCTGGGACCCTGTATTAAGGCATATGTCCCCGCTCTTACTGCTAATGGTCTTCGATACATTGTGCATGTTTCTGCTGTCAGCGTGAAATTTTGTTTTTACCCACATGCTAATAAAATTGATTATAAAAAATAAAAAAAGAGATGTAGGTTGGATTGAGTTAAACAGACAGGAATGTGAATTTCAGGGATCCTCCAAAGGAAACAGAGGAACTCTTCGAAGTAAAGGGACATCCCATGGATCCTTCCTGATCCATTATACGACTGTGTTGTTATCCCAAGAGGTTGAGAAATACCTGAGCGAGGAAGCCTCTCCCTCTTTTGTGCCTTTGTTTTAGATTGCTCTGAAAGAAAGCTTCCAGTCACACTCTTTCTTCCCGCTGACACTAGCAGATAAAGACTGAGGCTTGACCAGTTTGAGAAGAATACACAGAAGCCAGGAACTGCCTGAAACTGGGTGCAAAGCTGTACCTGTGGAATGCACAGTACCTGTCTACAATCCAGGTATCAGTCTGTGGTAGAAACGCCAGTGTTCATATCATGAGTTCACAAACAAGTGGAGACTAGGTAAGACATCTGTGCTATAGGGTTGGGAATTTGATGTGTGCCAACTCCCTTTTACCAGGTTGGGGATCAGGAACTGAGACGTTCTGCATCCTTCCAAGAAGAGCTGCCTTGAAGCTACCTTGAGGAAAGAATCCCATTGACTGCGGAGGAGGTGGGCTGGAGATACCCTTGTATGAAGGAAAGGCTGCCTAGAAAAGGAGGGCCGTGGAGGAGTTGGGCAGCAGAACTGAAATTGAACCACTGTAGCCTGTGGGCATGATAGGCACCACCAGGCCATGCCCTAAGGATTTGTGAAAATGGTTCCCCTAAAGTGTGCCCGGTGCGGAGGCCTGTGCTTCTGTCAGGCACTTGTGAACCTCTCAGCGTGGTTTGCGAAGTATCACAAACATATTGATTGGTGACAGAGGAAGTGCCCCTGAAAGATAAAAATGGCACCAGAAGAAGTAACGCCTTTAATGACTTGGTGCTGAACAAAGAATACAACAAATCATAATAGTATTTGGTACTTTTGAAGAAAGTGCTCATCATTTGTTTGGTTGGCGGGCTTGAGCTTTGGACCGTAGACCGTAGCAAGATCTCACATAAGTGATTTGCCTCCCTCCAATTGGTGCATGCGAGTGTGGCCCTTCTTACCAGAGTGGACACAGCTCCCTCCTCCACTGAGTCAAAGAATGCCTACACACAACTGCATTGATGGATGGCCATGCAGGGGATCACTGGGCCGGGGGCAGAGTCAAGTCCTGCCACTTCTCTGAGAAACGTGCGTAAAAGATCCCACAGCAAGGAGCAGAGCCGCAGCACCAGCTGATGACACATCACAGGAGGTACCGGTGGAGGTACTGGTGGAACAAAGGCTGTGAAGTGAAACAAAACTTCCAGACACCAGAGCACTTCTACTAGAGATGTAGAGGCACTGAAATTGTGACCAACATTTTAGTGTATAACTACTGCTTGGGAGCTAAGTAAATAGAAAGGTTACTTAACTGTAAACTACAGTGCTCTACATTTGGTATCTTTCATAGATTCAAATGCTTGGATATTCCCCATTGTCAGATTGAGAACTTGAGGTAGACAATGTTAATGGAACAGTAGTCATACCCTAAAATAAACCTTAGGCTATATGTGCTTCAGGTACCTCATAATCTGACCCGAGCTCCAGCCAATGAGATGAAAAGGTTCAAAGCTCGAGCTCCTAACAGAAGCAGAGCTGTTTTCTCAGATTTATGCAGCTGTTCAACAAAGAACAGTAGAAAGCCTCATTACACTGAAGGTGGGCGGGTCGCATATTAATCTATAAAGAAGAAGAAGATGAAGAACGGTAGGAGAACAGATAAGTAACCAATTCTTCACCAACAAGGGATCTTACGTCGATTCACATGATTGAATAACAAAATACCATAGCAGTTGCTGTGTAATACATGCTATAAAAAAGCGGTTATAGAGTTAACCTAAGTGAAACAGTTTGCACAGTACCAATTGTCCTATTGCCATCTCAGAAGTCTTCAGGACATCAAGGTAGTAAAGATTGAGTTGAAGATCTAGTTACTGCTTTACAGATGTCTGGATTCACACCCGAGAAAAGAATGCAGCTGTAGCTGCCATGCCTCTAGTGGAGTGCGCTTGTATGTAGCATCTGAGATGTCTGCCCGAAGCCTGAATCTCAGTGGCAGACAGGAATGGGTGCTGAAATTTAACGGGCTATGCCATGGCTTTGGTAAGGTCCAACCTTTGATAGCATCACAATATGACTTAAAAGAGTTGACCTGACTTTCTGAAGGTCTTGGACAAGTCCAGCAGCATGTTAAGTCCAGTGTGTGTACAGCCCTCTTAGCCAGAGTTATTTATATTTTGTAATCGCTCTTCATTTAAAAAAAGATATATATTTTTTAGTTTAACAAAATGGGTTATACAAGCAACAAATCATGCCATTTGACACACCACATTGGGTAAGAACATTTATGGATATGAGCTCCGAAAGATAGAAACTTGACACTTACACAAGGTGCCTGATCAGAGAATATCCCTGAATCTGATGCTCGAATAGCGAAACAGGTAGGTCTGTCCAGCATGCAGTTGCAGGCTAGCCAATTGGGGTGTAAGGTGGAACCGGGGAAGATGACAGAAATAGGTGGGTTGGGGGGGCGTTCTAGTGCGAGAGGGGGTCCTTAATGCAGGTGAGTAAGTGATCTGAGCGGGGGCACCATTGGTGTGGGTGGGTGTTGTTCCTGGGGCCAAAAGCGTGCACAGGCCAAGGATCATCGGGAGTCTCTCTGTTCTACCAAGAAGGGCGCATAGGGCCGGGGAGTTGACCTGAGGTGCGGCATATGGTGTTCTGTGGTTGGGGCGGACCAGTCACAATATCAGATGCTGACCAGTGCAGTTCACGAGGGGAGGTTGTCATGCTGCAGAAAGTGGGTGAGAAGTGTGGGCCACTTAGGGGAAATAGGTCACTTCCGCAGGTTGCGCACCTCCTCGTAGGCACACTATGCTGCTCCTTGTGTTAAAAATACCTATGGCGCAAGCTTCCCACGTATGAAAATCAGGTAATTCTGTGACCTCTTGTAATATGCTGTGTATCGATTGCCTGTATCCCTGCAACTCGGGCAGTTGAGTTGTGCCTCGGGGAAGAAACAATTACATTGAGCAGGGATCAGGTAGGCCCAGTCGAGCATAAAAAATAGTAGATTTTGAAAGCAGGCATTTCAAGAGACAAAATAGGCAAATTCTAATGCCTGGACCCATTCTTTGTCATTCAATCCCCTCCCAGGTCATCTTCAAACTTGTTCCGCAACGCTGTTACGGGGTTCTAGTGAGTTCTCGGATGGCCTTGTATATCCACGTGATCAAGTGGGACCCCCTCCCATGGTAAGTACAGTCTGCTTCACTGGGTGTGTAACTGTATCCGAATCTAGTATGCGCCAATGGATATAGCAGGTGTGTTGAAGCTGCATGTGGGTACGAATTGCCCGGGTGAAAGGTCGGGGTCTACAGTAAGTTGTAGAACAGGTCTCCAGCTGCGTAGTTCCCGTGATCTGTAAAACCATAGAAAGCAGGGGTAGACCCCGAGGAGAAGTGCCGGAGTATATGCAGGAGTGCAATGCATGAGATGATGTAAACGGATCATACAGGTCCGGGCTACCAATACTTGGAGCGGCCAGGGGGATGGGGGTAAGATCTTGGGCAGGATGAAGCCCCGTACCGTGAACAGGGGTAGAGGGACCGGTCCATGGCTCGTCTCTCATGTAGCGCCCAGCTGTCCAATGTGACAGCCACTTTAATTGTGCCGGTAGACAATAAGCCTAGAAGGAGGGGGCAATTCAGTCTTCCTCAACCCATCAGGAGTTGCAGTTTTTCAGTGTGATTCGGCTGCATTTGTCTGTCCACCCAGATCGGAATACAAAGGAGAGTCCAACTAGCCAAAAAACGTATTTGGTGGGTGTAGGAGAGTAGGATCTGCTTACTATGGTTACCCCCACTTTTTTGCTGGTGTTTCACTGTTTTTCGACTTTAGTCTGGCTGGGGCCCTGCTAACCAGGACCCCAGCCTAGCTGCTTCCTCTCTAATTTGATTACATGTACTTTAGGTACACTCCAGATTAGTTACTGGGTTACCCTTGTGAGTTCCTAGTATACGGTACCTTAGGTACTAAGGGCATAGGTACCCAGGAGGCCTACCAGGGCTGAAGCATGTATTATGCCACCCCTGGGAAGCCTTCCAAAATGGCACCACAGGTCTGCTACTGCAGCCTGGGTATGGAGGTGCATGCACCCCTTACTAAGATATAGGTTACCGATATCTACCTTTAATCACTCACACATATAAACCTATAAGTCACTCCTATGGCAGGCCTTATCAATCCTGAAGGCAGATTGCTTGATTATGTGTGAGGGTGCCCATGCATAAGCAGGAACCCTCTGCAGCTTTCGGAATCTACTCTCTGATGCCGTTCATGCTGTTCTGTGATGCAGCCAGACCATATACTCTTAAGTGCTTTATAACCTTGCGGTAAATGCTAACTTTAGAATGGCTGCATGGAAACATGTCGTGCTTGGTGTCAAACACTTTGGAATCCTACCCCACCCCCCCGCCAGTCCTGGCGGCGGGGGTAGAATTCCAACCTTCTAGAGGGAGAAGACATGTACACACTTACCTTACCGGTAATAGTTTAAAAGAGCCCCAAAATCACAAAATGGATGCTGCAGCCACAGACACGAGTCTGACCTCCTGATGCTGTACGAAACTCCGGCAGGGGAGGCCTAGACAATAGGTTTCCTGTCACAGGGAGGTGTAACCACTTCCCAGACGGGCTTTAGTGTATTGGGGCTGGGTGGGTGCATTCATAGAATGCTTTTCTGACAGTGCTGGGGGCACACTTGGTGTCCCTGTGAATACCCCAGTTCAAACTGGTTGTAGGGGCACTCAACCCCTGCTCTGGCACGAAACTGGACAAAGGGAAAGGGGTGTAACCACCCCCTCCCTGGGTCCTCCCATAGGTGGGACCCTAAAGTAAGTCCAACCCCTAAACTTAGCATAAGTATAGGAACCCAGTCCATAGGACTTTAGATTACCCTGAACGAAACTCTGCACCATATATCCTGGAACTTCTACATTCAATTCAATTCAAAAGTGCTTTATTTCGAGTATTACTCATAAAAGCAGACAAACATACATATATTAAAAAACAATTAAATTTACATAGTCAATTAGACATGCGCACATAGATAATACTTAAAAAACAATACATGATTAAAATGTCAAGACCAGGTTTAATATAAAAAAGTGCCTGAATAATAATCACGAAAAAAACAACTTGTGAGAGTGTTCATATCATAAAATTTCAACCGATGATACGTTAAAATTGAGTATATTACAATAAAAAAATAAATTAGACACAAGTCTAGCAGTCTCTGGCCAACTAATCAATTTTTCCAGAGAATAAACAATAGTCTAGCAGTCTCTGGATTTACGATGAATTATTACAGAGAATAGACGTGTGTCTGGCAATTCCTATCGAAAAGACAATGAATAATTATCCTCCCATCAGTCTCTGTCTTATAGTCCAAGCCCACCCCAGGTACTTTGCAGTAGCAATTATAATCCAGTTAGCAGATGTAGATCTTACAATCCGCAATGCTACCATGCTGTTTTTTGTACCTAGGTTCCTGCACATGGGAGCCAACCAAGCTCGCCTAGGAGCAGAATACATTGGACATGAGAACAAAAAATGACCAAGCGTCTCGTTACCTACCCCACAGACTGGGCAGATTGAAACACCCCCTGCATTCCATTTAGATGTTAAATTACAGAGGGGTAGAGAGCCTACCCTCAGTTGGAAAAGCAGTTTCCTGTCCATGGGTTTTAATAGGTAGTCCCAATACATTTCATACATTGGGTACAACTTGATCTCTAAGTAGCTAGTGGTCATAGACCCACTGTTTAAACTAAGCATACTCTTGTTGACAACATGTTCCCAGTAGATGTTTTTTATGGTGGACTTGGAAGGGAATGAAGCCCCTGCTGGGTCGATCCATAGGGCATTAAGTCCTAGTTCGAACAAGGCAATCTTCAATGATTTGAACCATTTAATTTTGTTGTAGCAGTCACTAGTGACAACATCTTTAAACCCATTCGCGTAGTGAGAGAGCTCTGGCGTGGTCCAAAGCCTACGCCAGTATAAAATCGGGCGTAGTTTGGCCTTATCAGAGATCGCTCTCCTTCCTAATTCATATCTTAGAGGCAATTGCGGGCTGCTCTGAGGAGCACCTATCAAATTCCTAAGAAATTTATTTTCTGAGGTTTGGAGCTCCTGGAGGTTTTCGTGCCCCCATAACTCCGCACCATACAAGGCAGACCCTATTGCTTTAGCCTCATAAATTATCGCTGCGCCTTCTGCACTACCCCATTTTATCATCTCCGTGTGCCAATTGTGTATTTCAGGGGGCCTGCTGGATTTCCATCGCATCGTAATATTCCTACAAGCCAGGAGTAACGCCAGGTCAATGAAGCAAAACTGTACCTTGTGCTTAGATCTGCGTTTGTGTAAGCCCAATAGGCATTCCTCCACTGTACCGTGTAATGTAATGCGTGTTACTGTTTCAGTAAATTCTCTAATCCTGCCCCAATATTCTACTAGTGAGGGGCATGTCCACAGCATATGCAATAATCCCGCTCCCGGGACGTGGCAACGTGGGCATGAGTGTTGCGTCTGGGGGAACATTTTATCTAGCCGACCTGGGGCCAGATAGGCTCGATGCAGTATCATGGTTTGTATAAACTTGAATCTCGAATTGGGGTGCTCTATAATCTTTGCCCATTCAGTATTCGAAAGTTCCCTGCCGATCTCCTCCCCCCATATAACACGCAATGAGTCTAGGTTCATCCTGGTGTGGGCGCTGATCCCATGATATATCCAGCGGATCAAGTGCCGTCCTCGCCCCATGTAATGTACCATTTTCACCAGTTCATTTTGGTCGGGTTCCTGGCCCCGCGGTGCCCAATACTGTAGGAGAGCAGCGTGTGTTAAAAATAAGTGTTGTGGTGCACCCGTCTCTTGGACGAAGGTGTCATGATCTATCAGGAGTTCGTGACTAAAGAGGCCTGCCACCGTCGTTATGCCAGAGTCTGTCCATGTTATCAGTTTGCGCTGTGTAAGGATACCAGCGGCAAGCGGAATGCCCAGCAGAGGAATATTGCTCGCATACGTGGAGGGTGTTTTTAGGTCTCGGCTAAGCGCGCGGAAGCGCGTTCTCGCCGAGAACCTATTGTTGCCGGGTCTGCTTTCCAGGAGACAATCCTGGCCGCGCGCAGGCGATTTGGAACTGGCACGCGCACAAGTACGAGCGCTGCGCGAAGCTCCCACACAACACACGCATGCGCATACACAGAAACACACACACAAGCGCACACGCACGCACATACATACATACAGAACCCCCCCACACGCATACATACACGTGCGCACACACATGAGTGCACCGCCCCCCCCTCCTTTTGTACTTACTGTGGCAATCTCGGGGGACTCCGCTCTCACCACGCGGCAGGGGCAGGCAGCGGGCATGTGCCTCGTGCCCCCTCCGCAGAGTTGACGTTGCGGCTCTGCAACCTCCTGCTGGCGGCCCCGGGGCTCTCCATCGCTCACAGGAGCCCCGGGCCAAGAGACGCATTTCCTCCGCCTGCCTCCTCTTCCGGTCCGGACGCGGCCCCGCCCCCGTCACAGGCGACCTTGCCTGACTTCCGCATGCATACCCAGGCATTCGTATTTTTGCTGCGTAAGGCTAAAGTCCAGAGCAATCAGACTGTTGCACGTGTATCCTGGTAGCGGGAAAATGCGCTTCTGGCCCTGACACTGGGCTTTCTCCAATAATGCATGGCTTTGGTTTGTAAATGGTTGTTGTGCGGAGCCTGCTGTAGAAAGTAATTTTGCTTTAATGACCCTCCTGATTGCTGCAGTTGTTGGGCTGCATAGCCTCCCATGCAGTTTACACAGGGCGTATATTGTCGCTTGGGCTTTTGGTTTCATTCTTTGTTGATAAACAGTTGACTTCTCTGCGTCACTGAACCATGCCCCGAGGTAGTCATAGGTCCTTTTAGATGCTATTGTCTGGGGGACAGTCGCCATCTTTGTGATAACTTTTTTGTATAACTATCAAATGTCACCACTCCTAAAGTACATTTCAATTCATTTTTACTTTTGTACTATTAAAATGCTTAATGTTTTTCTAATTTCCAAGTGGACATTATTCTTAAACTATGTACATTTTTTATTTGTGTGGTTTCTTGAACAGTGTAATAGGCATTCTTTTTATATGTCCATCAGGGCTACTGAATTGAGTCCACAAACCTTTCTAGGGCCAAAGCACCGATGCATTACATCCCACGGTTTGTGGATCCGTAGCTGCGACATAACAACTAGACTCCTTCTGTGCTCTGAAAGTTTGTTAAAGCTGCTGCAGTGAAGTGTGTACTTAGAAAGTTCGTGAACTGAAACACAAACCCTCATTATTTATGTTGCAGGATTAGTTTGGCAGTAAGCATGTGTGGGCCAGTTATTTACGCAGCGGTTCAACATTTGCTCTCTTCTAAATATTTTACATTTTGACTGGCACAGCAACTGAAAACATTAAATGAAGTTATTTACCCAGCATGAAACTGTACAATTCAGCCCAGGTTTAATCAATGCACAGATATCAATTTAACAACCGGAATGAATAATTTCACTAAAAGTGCTGCAGAGCCATAATTATTTCGTCCTTCTTGGGCTGTTTTTTTTGTGGAGGACAGGATAGTCCCCAGCTTACTTGCACATCTTACACTGTCCTCTCCCTGTTCCAGACGGTTGGCATGCTTCAGCTTCCAATATCAGGTCGGACATTCTACAATGGCGTGGGTGCTGACATGGTAAAAGTAGAGACTTGAATGACCCCTATAGCTAGCCCACCACAAAGTCCAGTAAGGTGTGCACCGTGTTAAAGTATTGAGTACAGAGTATTGAGTACAGAGTATTGAGTGCAGAGTATTGAGTGCAGAGTATTGAGTGCAGAGTATTGAGTGTGTAGAGTATTGAGTGTGTATAGTATTGAGTGTGTAGAGTAGTGAGTGTGCAGAGTAGTGAGTGTGCAGAGTAGTGAGTGTGCAGAGTAGTGAGTGTGCAGAGTAGTGAGTGTGCAGAGTAGTGAGTGCGGAGTAGTGAGTGCAGAGTAGTGAGTGCAGAGAAGTGAGTGCAGAGTAGTGAGTGCAGAATGCAGAGTGAGTGTGCAGAGCAGAGTGGTGTGTGCTGTTGAGTGCAGAGAGAAAAAAAAAGAAATGTCATGAGCAATGCCAATAGCTCTACCTTTAATGATGCCGAGACCATTGCATTGTAAATGCTTGTTGTGTATTGAAGTGCCGCCTTCCAGCACGTCAGTGCAGTGGTTAGTAGTGTAGGTAAGTCTTTCCGCAATTTGTAGCTGGGCAGTAGGAGAGCGTGTAGGGTACCGGTTTCAAAATCAGTGGTAGTGTATCCTATTTCATGGAGATTGCGGCCTGCTGTCCAGTAGGACAACCATTGTAGTTGGCAGGCGTAATAATATGCATGGAAGTCAGGGACTCCCAACCCTCCCATATCCGTACCTACTTGTAATCTCTCCAAGCTAATACGCCGCCTCCCTGTGCCCCATATTAAGTATAATAGCAGTGTGTTCAGTGTTTGAAATGTGGACAGTGGTACTATTAGGGGCAAATTCGTAAAGAAATACAGCAGGCGTGGTAGGACTACCGTTTTCGCTATTGCTGCCCTCCCCATAACGGATAAGGGCAGTGAGGTCCAGAAAGCAATACTGGATCGCAGGGCTCATAAGGAGACTAGAGGGATGTGTTTAGAATAAATACATATATTGAATATATATATACATGGTGTGGTTCTCCTTTCATTTGGTCACTCATGAGATTTCGACTGGTAAAACAAGCTGCTTTACATTCCTTCAAGACTTGGCCTGAAGGCTGCTCTCCACAGCTACCACTAGGATAGCTTTCTATATAGGTTGTCTTTAAACCTACCACCAATAAGGGTCGTTTAGACTGGTGCAAGGTGCCCACTAGAATAGTGGACAGCATATGCCAGGCCAACTTCTCACAGTGAGACTATAGGGAGGCTCACAAAATAGTATAGGAGACGGGGGAGAATTACCATTTTTGCTAGCCTTATATTACCAATGGGTTTGGGGGGAGATTCCTCCAGAAGTTTACTTGGGATTTGATGCCAGCCAGGGCAGCCCGAATTTTGCCTTCACACAGCTCCAACAGGGTGTGATAGAGGCAGATTTCCAGATAGCGAATCACCTCCCCACAACAACGGAGTCGTGTGTCGCTAAAGCACATCTCCTGTGGTGGCTGGTCGGGGCAAAGAGGGTAGATGGCGACTTTGCCCAATTCACCAGAAGCCCTGCAACTCTAGCAAATTCCGTCAGTGAATAGTGCAGTGTGGAAAGATAAGACGCTATGTCCTGTAGGTATAAAAGTAAGTAGTCTGCATGCCTGATCCTCCCCTCTCAGCCGAACAGCAAGGGGTTCCATGTCTATCGCGAACAGTAGGGGGAGATCAGACACCCCTGCCTGGAACATCGACCTACTGGAAAGGATGAAGAGATGAGACGGCCCAATCGTATCCGGGAGGTGGGTTTGGTGTAAAGTAGCTTGGTGTGAGCAAGTAAATGGTCTCCATATCTCATGCAGGCAAGGACCTGGAAAAGGTAATCCCATGTCAGCGAATTGAGTACCTTCTCAAGGTCCAGTATGAGGCAGGCCGAATGAGGGAACTGCCGCTGTACCAGATCTTGCACTTGAAATAGGCATCTGATGTCCTGCGATGTGCTGCGCCTAGGGACAAAGCTGTTCTGATTGGGGTGTATGAGTTTTGGAAGTACATGTGCATATCTACTGGAGAGAATGTGCCTCAGGATCTTGTAATCTGTCCCAGGGATGGGGATAGGCCGGTATGATGCAAATTGGGTGGGGTTCCTATCCGGCTTGAGGACTGAGACTAAGAGAAATTCCCAGAGGAACTGGGGAAGCTCGCCTGCTCAGAGTGCTTCATTAAACATCTCCGCAAGGAGGGGTACCAGACTCGTTGAAAAGGTGTTATAGTATTCTATTAACTATCCGTCGAGGCTTGGAGTTTTGTTCCTAGCATGCTTCTGGATCGCTTGTTTCACATCAGTTGTGATCTTGGCATCCAGGGAAAGTCTGGCAGCATTGGTAATATGCAGGAGGGTGAGACTTGACAAAAAGGCATTAGCCTCAGCCATGGGTGCCTGATATATGAACGAGTAGTATTTGAAAAATGCCAGAAGTAGTTTGCCCTGTGAATGGACTGTGACCCCTGTGGATGTGACTACTTCTATGATTAGACTCACTAGGTCCTCCTGTCATATCAGCCAAGCAAGAAAACGGCCTGATTTATCTCCTTCTCTGTGGATTTTGGCAGCATTTGCTGCGAAGTTAAATTGTCCCAAGAGCTCCAAGAGGGCTGCGTAGTGCGTTTTTCTGTCAGTGAGAGCAGGGTATCTCGAAGGGTCGTGGTCTGCCTCTTTTACTAGCTGGAAGAGGAGCCCCTCAGTCTCCATTATCTCCCTGTTTAGTGTCCTATGGGCACCCACAATCTCCTGCAGGCAGATGCCTCTCAACACGAGTCCCACTCCAGCATTCTAGTGAAGGCCAGGTGGTGGTTACAATAAAATATGGCTGGATGTGGGTCTTCTGTGCCTCGCAGGAAACAGTCTTCCTGGCAATCCAGCGGGAGCAGCCACGTTGAATTAGGGGGGTCACCCACTGCAGGTCAACGATGTGTGCATCATGATCTGAAATGATACGGCCAAGGTAATCGGAGTGGCGGATGAGACAAATCAAGGGGAGGGAGCAAAGGAAGCGATCCAAGCGCACATTGAAGTTGTGTGGAGTAGAGTGTAAGGAGTAAAGCTTAGTGCTGGTGTGTTTGTGTGTGAGCACCCAGTGTCGCACCAAGTGCATCCTTTGGATTGCACATGAGGTGGAGAGCGCGGTAGTGGAGAGTGGGATCTATCCACGTTGGGGTCCAGAAAACAGTTATAGTTGCCCCCCGTACCCAAAGTGTTTTTGTCTTTTGCGCTAGCACAGTGGAGAGCGCGGTCCAGAAGGCCCCATGTCTGTATAAGGGCCATAAGTTCTTCCTATGAGTGTGAGGTGGCCGTCTAGTTAGCCCTCGAGGAGCACATATCTTCCCTCCTTGTCTATGACAGTGTCTAACACTTGAAAAGAGACCGCATGTCTGATCCAAATCATGGTTCCTTGCTTGTGCCCGAAATAAGTAGTGGCGTGAACAGCAGCGTGATGGACAAGATTTCATCTGCAGTCAGGCATTGTTTTATTTTTGTGCTACAGACAGACTGCATTTAAATTGCCACGCACATTTTGGTGCAAGTTAAAAACATGGCACATGAAAAACATGAAAGTGAGGCCTATTCAGTCTGAAATGCTTTTGCTGAATTAACATGTGTTTTTTTGCAATGTAGAGAAAAGTGGCCTTTTTAGCTTTGAAGATTAATAGAATGTGTTTCTCTCTTCCCAGCTCATCCCTTGCCAATCTAAATTTACTATTCCTGTCTTAATAGACTTTGACTTGTTGCATATTTTGATAAATATTTTCAGTTAATAACACCTCTTTTTATAATGTGTGTGAATTAATAATGCACAAACACTACACAGGGGGCTAAATGCTTTTTGCATGAAAAGCTATCTAAAACACTAAAGCATGTTGCTGTGTGCACTGTATTTAACTGTTTGCGCTATATTAACTATGTGTGCTTTTAAATTTTACACTAAAGCATGAAAATGCTATGTTGCACATTTCACATGTATTTTGCATGTTGTCATAAATAATAGAAAAGCTGCTTTTCACTAATAGCTTGGCTAGGTAAACATTTATAAGGGGTATTAGTATGAGGGAGGGAAACATAATGGGCTGATTTACATGAAATTAATATTCTATTTGTGTTTGTTTTATTTTTGGGCCTGCCATTAAATGGCTGCCTGTGAAACCAGCAAGGCTATGGGTTGCTTTGAAAGAGAAGAGAGCATGCGCAGACACCAGCTTGCCTCAAGTACAGAAGGAGTCAAGGACATCTTGAACTGTACATTCTTGTGATTGTGCCAATGTACCAGCTAACTAAAGTATCCGTCCTACTGCGCTGTGAAAGGAAGGAAGAATTAGAATGAAACATTTTTCCTAGTAAATGTTGCAAATGTTTATAAATGTAGTTATTCATGTATGCTTCTTTTGTTAAAACTGGTAAAGTCAGGTTTTTAGAATGAGTCAGGGTAGTGAGAACTCATGCCATCATGACTGACCAATCACGTACAAGTTTTCCTGAAGATGAACCATTTTTGTGTATTCTGCCAAGGATTAGAGTATAAAATAATGACCTCTCTGGATGGGGGCTGGCTTTCTCAGCTCAGCTGGCTTCTAGGCTTATTAGGGGGGGGGGGGGGGTGTGAGCTCTTGAGAGAAGGAACAGATTAGTCCAGACATTCTATGGGTTAGGTACGAGAAACGTCCCGGGAGATTGCTGAAGTGTTTGCGTCCGAGGAGAATCAGGGGGAGGGTTCTTGCTTCCACGTCATATTTTGGCACTGCAGGCCACATTCCTTTGAGGCCTGTGAAGGGCGGGCTGTCTGCTCCTGCTTGCTCTTTAGACACAGAGATGCATAGAGCAGCAACAGATAGAAAGGCTCTTTAGATTTAGATGCTAAACTTTAAGTTTATGCTTTGACTAATTAATTAGGTCTGAAAAGATTTATTTGACTTATGCATTTATTTCTCTTTATGGGAGATTTTTGGAAACTATTTATTTATTGATTAGCTTTGCAAGACTATTTTTCTTACAAACTTTTTAAAGAATTTTGCGCCACATTTTCTTTCCTACATGTAATGCTTATATGCAGACTGTAATATGTTCTGTATTAATGCTATTTTTCCTGTTCTCCAAATTCTGTAACCTGATTGATATTTTACTAATGAATAAAGGGTCAGAGAAAAACTTAACTTTTGACTAGAAAATAAAACCCTTTAAATACTCAACAACTCTCTTTATTGGCTTAAAAATAATAATTGCATTTTTGACTGTTCATCTTTATTTAAAGTCTCCTGAAGGTAATACATGGTGTGAAGGGCCCAACACCTTTTGAGCGGTAAATTAGAGGTAGCATGAGGGTTTTGCATTGAGAAACTACCAGAAGAAATTACCGCTCCAGCACTTGCATAGATGCCTCAGTTCAGCGCTAGTTGTGTGGCTTTCCCTGGAGTTATGTGTGTGCTTGCTGGCGCTTAATGCAGGAATAAACTGAATATCTCTTCCTCACGGTGTGCATGCCATGCACATACATGGTGAGGAATCAGACCTTAGGAGGGGGAGCCTTAGTGTGTGCGCAGGAGAGTGCGCATTTTGTGCAGTGTGGAACTACCCGGGACAACCCCATCTCTATGAGGGCACCCCACTAGGCCCATGTGGGGTGTATGGATCCCGCCTGCAGGGTAACTTGCGTGGGGGAAAGGTGGGGAGTGGTATAAATAATAATAGAAAAGAAGAATAGTTAGAGCCTACCACAAACTGTGGTACACCCAAACAATGCACAAGTGAAAGCTTTATAGTATGGTGGGGGTATGACTGGGGTGAGATGTGATGTGGGAGGAGCCCTTTTTGACTATGTCTGAGATTCTTTGGGCACGCCTGGGGCTTCATGAAGCTTAGTGACCTAACGCTAGTATGGTGCTCACAAGCAGGCAGATCAGGTCCACTGGATGTAGGTTCCGAGCCCCTTCGGCCGCCGCTTCCCAGCAGAAGTGTAGGAGAAAAGTGGGTGAGCAATCTTACCGGTGACAGTGAGATACAAAGGAAAGTTTTGATTTTATACAATCTTGGCCCAGGTTTGATCAGTCACCAGTGATCTGAGGGCCCCAACGGGAATCGCAAGACGGACCGTTTTGTCATCAGACGTAAAGATGTGTAGACCCTTCTCGTCATCTGTGGCTCCAGCGTCCTCCCGCCCCAGGTTGGCCACCGCTTGAAGAGCTTGTCGATGGTCCTTGATGATCTGCTCCTGGGCAGGAGAGTTCAGTTGAGAGAATTGTTGTATTGTGGATTGTGGACTGCCCCATCGTTTCAGGAGTGGTCGGGTGGGAGGGCCTGATGAGGACTCAGCGACTCCTGCGGCTGGGGTGTCGAGATAGTGGCCTGCCCAGTGCCAAGCATCTTTGAGATCTGTGAAGAATGTGGGCGTTCCATTTAACATGACTTTGAGGCGGGCTGGAATAAACAGAGTATTGGCCTCCAGAAAGGAGGAGCGCTGGCATTGTACAGCTCGGGTGTTCAGGGAACAACATTATGAACTTGTCTTCGACCTGGAGGGGGCCAGCCTACATGGCAGCTCTCAGAATGGCATCACAGTCCTTTAAATGTAACAGCTTGGCCAACATGAGACGCAGGGGTGCTCCTGGGGGAGGGCTGCAGAATGGGACTTGATGGGCCCTCTCTAAGGAAAAGAAGGAAGTAAGATCTGATGCTGAGACAAACGATTTGAGCCAGTCTAAAGGTATGTCGGGGTCATGTCCCTCGCCTCCGTCCGGGAAGCCCAAAATCCAGGCATTGCCCTTCCATGAGGGCCCCTCCACATCTCACGCATTCTCCTCGAGTTGGAAGACCCTATCCTCGAGATTGCGGATCTTGTACTGGTTGTCCGAGTGAGCGGTTGCAGAGAGGATTATGTTTTATCCCCACCAGTTAATTTGTCTACAAGCTTGCGATGAACACGCCAGAAACGTAGCTCGGCTAAGGACCCGAACCAGGTTTCCATGTAGACTTGTGAGTTTTTATTTGCGGTTAAGACTCTGTCCATGTTGTCCGAGGTGGAAAAGAGAAGGGTAGTATTCAGAATTGGTGTGTCCAGTATAACGGAGAGGGCTGCCACCAGAGCCGTTGGCACAGGTGCAACCAATCGCAGTCTGCCCATCCTTCAGGTGGTCATGGAGCAGTTGAAGCGGGAGGGAGTTAGGGCGCGGCGCAGCAGGACTTCCAAGAGGAAGGAGGTTACCACTTCAGAAGGGATGGGCACTCCCCCTCAGAGCAAGTGACCTGAGCAGAGGTAGCGGTGTCCAGCCCGGTGTCGTAAGGGTGGCAGGGCGGTCGGCCCATGCCGCAAGGAGTCAATTCCAGATGTGATACGCCTGGATCAAGTGACAGTGAATCTCCATCGGGGTCTTAACTGGTAGGGGCATGGGGGTTGGGGCCGGGCCCACATCAAGGGTCCCTAAGTAAGGATGTGCACTCACCAGGGTGGTGGAGTCCCAGTCATGGTTGAGGGTGTCAACTCTCCGTCTGCCACCAAGCACCAGACCTCTGTGCAGCCGAATGCAGCGAATTGTCCAGTGAGGGAGCCTCTCCTGGGCCAACCGTGGGTAACTTGGCCAGTCCTGATTAGGAGGTGCAGTGAACATTGGTGGAAGAAAATACAGCAGCTACATCCCCCCGAAGCCCTTCCCCTAAACATCCGGCAGCTAGACGATCACCATTCACGATTGGTAGGCACAGAGGGGAACAAGGAGGGTTCCCCAGAAGACCTGGTTGGAGAAGAGTAAGGTAGGTGGTTGAATAAGTGGGCCCTCCAGGTCCATTGAGTGGGTGTAGGAGCAGGTCGTCCCTCTATGCTCCCCGAACTGAGCGCCAAGGAAGGTGGGTGCCTTGGGTGGGGTCCCCGGCAGAGCTAGTCGAAAGCTTTGCTGCCCCACTGGACTCTGGGAGTTCACAGCAGTCTGCACGCCCAGCATAGAGGTGCTCCCAGGTCTGGTCATGGCCCCCAGCAGCAGGGCGGTCTCACTGACAGTGTGTGTCGCTGGTGGAGTCTCCGGGCAGAGGGCAACTGATGTTGTGGGATACAGTTCACATTCCGGTCTTCCCCACTCGTAAGGCCTCATCCAGGCAGCCTCGTCCAGGCTCAACAGGAGGCGTGCTCCGTGGCAGGGATGGAGGGTGTCCTGTTTGTGTTGGCGCTGTGTCCTGCTTGTGAGGCTGGCTGGCTTCCACCTTGCATTCTCCATGCACACCGCTTTGGGGCGCCAGTGCGTAAAGGACCTGATGGAGCATCCGGCAGTCACCAGGGGTGGAGCAGCCCTCACCTCCAACCACAAGAGGCCACTGGCTGCGTTCGCTCTCGGGTTCCAACACACAGCTGGCGTAAGGTCTATGGGGAGTCCCCTTGTCGTCCCACCACCAGAGACATCCGCTAACCTCTCACCTGCCAGGGTATTAATTGGGCCACAGAAGAAGTCAGAGTGGTGTTGCAGGGTTTTCAGTAGTCCCTCGGGTTCCTCAGGTGCCGCAGCCAACATACCACGGTTTTCCTTTCCAGGCCAACGACCCATGAGGCCCATCAGAATCAGAACCACCCTGGGCCCAATATAGAGGTCCAGGCAGCGGCAACTTCAGGTATCGTTAATCAGGGGTGCTTGGGGTTCGTAATCGCCTGATGCTGAGCCTCAGACCTGGATTGTGTCAGATGTGCAGGCAGACGGCCAGAGTGTTAGAAAGTTGCATCGGCCATCATAGCTTACCAAGCCATGCCCCCATGCAATCACTTTTTATTGTTTCATATTTTCAGGTTACAATCTTGATAGGTCATCCATATGCGACTAATCATGGCAAAACAACACGGTGCGCATGTGATAATTGTAAACACTTGTATACAGTGGTTCTAAGAGCAGTTAGAGCGCTCTAAGTCTATCCCGTTTATCAGGGCACTAATTGATTCAGAAGATGATACGGCCAACAGGATGGTATCTATTGCCTTGCAGAGATCGGAGCAAAACAGCAGCCTACAATTATGCAGAACTGCAAACAGAGGCTGACATTTGGAAAGGCTGCCTTTAATTTTGCTCCTTTTATTTTGAGTCTAGTCAATCAATCAATCAATAAATATCTTTATTCGGTCAAATGATGTGAAACCATAAAAGCACAGTTAGAGGCATCACGATAAAATGAAAGCATTAAAATCAAGTGTTATATTAATTAACAGATCTTAAAACTCAGAACTCAAACGTATGAATTCATGATGCATATTTTTTCCTTATGCCTGGGTAATAAAATTAAGAACAACAAAGTAAATCATTGGGGGCTCAAGGCGTTGTAGGAAAATCAAACCCTCTTGATGCGAATTAAGAGAACTCCCTCTAAAAAGAGGGCCTAAAATCGGAATCTATGTAATGCTTACAATAACAATATAACCCTTTCCCATCTGCTAAACGCTCTTCGGTACACCCCTCATCGGATTCTGGATGCCTTTTTCGGGCAATCGAAGGGGAGCAGCACAGCTTACTGTGGGAAGGTAGTAAACCACGTATATCGTTGCGTAAATTTCAGGGAGGGATTTACGAAGGCGGACTGGCGATCCAAGAAATTAGGAACTACTATTTGGCAGCCCCGCTTATTACTGTAAACGACTGGGTCTTCGTGCCCCACGCTGATCCAGCATACCAGGTTGACCGTCACGCAATGGGGAACAGAGGATATTCGGCAGCGCTGTACCATAGGAGCTGAGGGAAATTTCTCACTGTGCATACGCAGGCAGTGGTACGAGCATGGCATGCAGCTACAAAGTCATTGGGATGGGAGTCTAAATTGACACAAAAAAAAACACTTTGGGGAAGTGATGCGCTGGATGAAGTGGGGTGCCTGCCGGGCTTTCTTAGATGGAGCCTTATTGGACTTGATAACCTCAGGGATGTATGGCGATGCGGGACAGAATACCAAATGGCTGACAGGGAGCGGTTTCGCGACCTATAATTGAGACATGCTCTACGCTGTCATGTGCCAGAGGGGGAGTCGCTACCTGATTACTCCCCACTGGAGGGCCGGCTGCTACTCGACCACATGATCGATTAGGCAGTTTACCTCACATATCGAAAATCAATGAACAATCTTCCAGACTCCTTGGGCCCACTGAGGTTGGCATGGGAAACAGACTTCGGGTTACTCTAGGATGGTGATTGGTCAGAAGCCATACATAGCCCCAGGGTGGTCACTGTACGAGTGCGGTTCAGACGGTCTAACTTCGAGTCCTAGACAGGTCATATGCTTCTAGGCCGCACCAACATAGACTGGGTAGATGTGACTCGGACCATTGTGCCAGGCAGTGTAAGGAGGTAGGCACTTCCTTCCTTATCATTTGGGCATGTCCTAAAATTCAGTGATACTGGGCAGGAGTGACTATGGTCATGTCTGAGGTGACGAGCCTGCCAATACAGCTAGACGCACGCTGGCACATGCTGGGAGTCAAGTGGCCCCATATACAAAACTCTGGCTGATGTTAGCTTCGGGGGTGGCAAAACAAAACATAGCATGGGTATGGGGGGCACCGGACCCGCCGAGAATTGTAGCCTAGAAACGAGACCTAGACTGGTGTCAACAGGCAGACAGAGTCATTCACAAAAGAAGAGGCTGCCCCAAAAAATAAGAAAAGAACGTGGAACCCCTGGGGGAAATAAAGGACATAGCTGGGTGGGGTGGGGGGAGGGGCGAACTGCATGGGAACCACAGACTGATACATCTGGATCTACAAATGTGAACCCCGTTGTATGCATGTAATAATGTGGACCATGACTTGATGTTGCCAAAATATATATATATATTTTTTAAAACGTTATTTTTCATTTTGCAACAATAAAAAGATATTGTCAACGATACAGCATATGGGTTCACACCTTTGTTTTGGTTGTTGGAACTTGGTACAGGCGGCAGCAGTAGAGATAGACAATCACAATAGGGGTACATAAGCATCCTTATATATAACAGTGAGGAACAAGCATAGGATATACTAAATATAGATCAGATGTACACTTCTAGTATTAATGCTCCCGGCCTCCATTATGAAGTTGGCCTTCCTCCTCCAACCCGCTTTCCCCGCTCTCTAAAATGTCGTGAGCAGATGCATCCGCCTCGGTCAACCCCGAAGTACACAGTTCTCGCCATTCCATCAGATCAGTCTGTAGTTTTTCGTCACTAAGGGCAAGTTTCATATGTGCCTCTTCGGCTAGTGTCCACTCACACACATCCTGAAGCCAGACCGGCAATTCCGGGCCTCTCTGTCCCATCCATGTTATGGCTACCCTACTTCTAGCTAACACTAGCTTTAATTGTAGTCATTTATAAGGCAGTTTCCGTTTCGTGGGCTTCGAAACGGATGCTAATAGGCAAGACAAAGGCTCCGGCCTCAACTGCAGGCCTGTAGCTTCACTAATCCTACAGACCACTTCCATCCAGAACTGCCTGACCACTGGACACTATCATGCAAGGATAAGAAAATCTGCATTTTCTGCGGCACACCTCGGACATCTACCATCCCTGTCACTGGAAATGCCTTTCAACGTTCCCAGCATTAAGTAAGAGCGATGTAAGAAATTAAAATGCGTCAATTTAAACGTAGCATTGCAGGAGACGAAGCGTGTGAGTGCGCCTATGTATGCCCACTGTTTCTCTTCCAACTTGGCGCCTAGGTCCTTCTCCCAGGCAGCCCTGGATGGCGGCACCAGGGGCATGGAGTCCTGTTTAATGGCTTTATATAGGAGGGAGAATTCACGAACAGCACCGCACGTGGTAGTATATCTAATGTTTGTGTCGGGTGGGGAATGTCTGGGTATTGTGGCCAGGTGAAATTTACCACCTCCTGGATACCTCTGTAGTGTAGAAAATGCCCATGCCCTAGGCCAAAGCTCTCCTCTGCCTGTTCATAGGTTACAATTGTCTCATTGGGGAAAAGGTCTGCAAGTACCCCACAGCCACCATCCCTTCAGGTCTGAAACGACATATGCGTTCCCATTTCTTTAAAGGGGGCCAAGATCCAGACCTGTAACTACCTATGGAACGGTGCTTTCCCTAAGACCGTTTCAAAGAACCGCTGCCACATGGCAGCTGTGTGCCTCACTACGTAGGGGAGTCGCCTCCACCCCACTGCCCTGTATGAGCGCAGACTGAAGTGTCAGAGTATCTGCCCTGCCAGTCAGTAGGCGTTTTTCCCAATTGTCTGCGTCTGTCAGCCATTGGGCCGCCGGTTGCAATTGAGCGGCGTAGTAATATAAGTCAAAGCGTGGAGCCTCCAAACCACCCTTCTCATAGCTGCGTATAATAATGTTTAAGGCTACTCTACTCCTCCTTCCGGCCCAGAGCAGTGATGTAAGAATCATATTCAGTGTTTTGAAAACGCGTGTTGGTGGCGGGCATAGTGAGATCTGTAATACATATAGTGTCCTTGGGAGCATCACCATCTTGGAGATGGCCAGCCTACCAATCAATGACAGTGGAAGGGTGTTCCAAAATGTCACCGAGTGCTGTAGGGACGCGAGTACCTGATCTATACTCATGGCCAGCTCTTGTGAATCCGACGGCGCAACCTGTATCCCCAAGTATCGGAAACCCGCCCACTCCCATCTAAGTACGAGGCTAGTCCCACCAATGGAAAGACCAGGGATTTATTACGGTTAAGTTTCAACCCAGATACTTCTCCAAACCTATCCAAGAGACGGAACAGTTCAGGTACTGTTTCCAGAGGGGAGGCCAAATTAAAAAGTGCATCGTCCGCATATAGGGAGATGACATGACTCGTCTCACCCACTCTGATGCCCCAGTGATCCAAATCCACTCTTACCCGGACCGCCAGTGGTGCTATGGCTAGGGCAAACAATAGTGGCGAAAGTGGGCACCCCTGGCGAGTGCCCCGACCCAGCTGCCACTCTCCGGAGCGCCCGCCCCCTAGCTTGACCCTAGCGCGAGGCTTTGTGCACAGTATGCGTATCCAGCGACAGAATCTGGGTCCCAGCCCCTCAACCCGGAGCACCTCCAAAAGGTATCCCCAGTCCACCGTATTGAATGCCTTGGCTAGATCGATGGAAACAAGTACCACGTTCGAAGGACTCCAGATATACCTGTAAGAGGAGACGGGGCAGCGTACCCGCAAAAGCCTGATAAAACTCAGGGGGGTACCCGTCAATCCCCGGGGACTTAGATCTCGGCAAGTGCTGGAGCGCAGAGTGCACCTCATGCAGCGTTAATGGCGCTTCCAACTCTTTCCGTACCGATTCAGGGATGGACCTTAGGGTCAAAGCTTGCAAGTAGGGTAGATAAGCTGTCTCACTAACCGCTGGGTCTGCCATATATACCGTCTGCAAATGGGACTTCAGGACTCGTAGTAGCTCCACCTCGGAGTGAATCAGGCCACCAGCAGGGTCCCGTAATGCCACTATTGTGGCAGGGGTTTGTTCTCATCGGAGAATCCAGGCCAACAAATGACTTGATTTGTCCCCTTCCCTGTGTAGGGGTTGTCTATAATGTGTGAGGGTATACTTGTCGAGCCTGTCCCAAACGTCGTGGAAGCGTGCTCGAATGGCACGCTCCCGAGTCCCATTCGCTGCGTCCGGACTCTCCAGAGTCTGCGTCTCCAGAAGGTTTCATTCCTCTGTGTGCAGTTCCTGTTGAAGCTGCTTGTGAACCCCACATGTTAGGCTTAAGCAAGCACCCCTCACCAACGATTTCAAGGCCTCCCACTTCGTGGCCCTCGACAAGACCAGCTCCTCCCAGTTTCGGTCAATATATTCAGTTATTGCAGTCTCTATGTGTTTCCTACCGGGTCCTCGAGTACCTCCGCCGGCAACCTCCAGTACCGGGGACGGCGTGCCAGGGCCCCCCAATCGACCACACAGGTCACACAGGAGTGATCAGATAGGAAACGCACCTGATGTGTCACCTCTATGGACATAGCAATGGCCACGTTCGCCACTAAAATTCTATCCAACCTACTGTGAGTGTTGAGAGTGGGGGAGAAGCAAGTGTACAATTTCTGGGTGGGGTGTCTCTGACGCCATATTTCCTGGGCTCTATATTCCTCATAACCTCCCAGTGCTTCGCCGTCATCCTTGGTTTTGTGCCCCTGCGCGAAGGGTACCTGTCGAGATCAGGGTCAAGTACGCAATTAAAATCTCCCACCCACAGCAATGGGACTTCAAACTCCGACACCAGAACGTCCTGGAGGGCCTGAAAAAAGTCTGGGTCGTCCGTGTTGGGGGCATATGTATTCTTTATAGCGATGTCACGTCCATCTAACTTAACTCTGAGTATGCATCTCCCGTGAACGTCAGCTTCCATATACTGTATGGCAAATTAGGTCCCGAGGGCCACCCACACAAGAACTCCTCTGGCGTAAGTAGAGAGTGAAGAGTGGAAGCCAAAATACATCTTGATTTCAACTTTGGTTGTAATGGTGGACTGAGTAAATGTTTAATAAAAAAGAACATTAAAAAAAAGGGCAGTTCACAATCTCCCAAAAAGACCTACTGTCTTTAAGGGAAGCCGGACATTCCAAGTCTTTCCATGCCTTGGTTCTCTAATTTTTTCTTTTTTCAATTACATTGGTGTAATTCCGTCTCGCTGCTCTAACTGCAACTGAATCACGCAGCATTTTATTAGTTATTTGCTTTAAAAGTTTCTATGGCTTAGTGCGGTCGTTGTTGAACTATGTAAATGCCGGGCGGGCCATCCATGATCTCTTCTAATAGTAACATGCAAGAAATGGAAGTGCTTATCTTCCTGAAGCTCTCCTGCACAATCACAAGGCCTGTGATTTTAGCTAAGGAGTTCATGATCTCGTCGTGGGTAAGCAAGATCAAATCTGCGTGGATTTTATTAGGGTCCACGTAGTGCCACTTTCTACACACCCTTTGATTTGATTATAGGAAAAAGTTATATGTAAGATCAGGATGGAGGTCCGAGCGGCTTTTGCTAAAAGAGAAACTATGGCAATCATCAGACGATGATCACTAAAAGGAGAAAGAAGGAAGGATGTCATTTTTTTAATGATGGAACCAAGTTGTCAGAAACTAGTATATGGTCAATAGCACGACCTTTACCCCTTCCTACTAAGGTCGAAGTGTTCACAGAGGATTCGCCACATAATTCTGATGCAAAAATATTATTATTCATTAGAACTATCCTAGTCAGTGACTCTCCATACGGAGAATGCAGGAAGTACGCCACACTGTCACCCTGCCCGTTAATAATACTGCACATCGGGTTCCCACTATGAATACATTTAATAACATTAAAATCTCCTGCCCATATAAGTGAGGCACCAGTAGTCTCTTTACTCATTAAGTCAGGGATCACAAGCCCCAAATCCTTTATAATATTCACAGGCTGTGATGTATAAAAATGATAATAGAAATGTACTAAGCTGGTCCTCTGAGGGTGAGACTAGCTACTGGACCAGGACCGACGAGGTGGCACAGATGTCTAACGGGCCCAAAACGAGAACTGGTACCGGCAACACTAGCCAGAAGGCCAAGATGGACAAAACCGGGAAAAGCACTGACCCGGACCAAACGGCGGCCAAACTGGACACCATGCTGGCGGCGATGGAGAGGCTCGAGGAGTCACTGAACCTAACCCGCAACTCCTTGGCCACCAAAATTGACAGCGTGGTCATCGACCTCACACACCTGAGGTCTGATCATAAAAAACTGGCGGACCGCGCCACCGCCCTAGAAGACACACTACAGACACTTCAGCCTCAAACCGACCAGTCGCATAAGCACATACAGGACTTATTGAACAGGGTGGAGTTCTTGGAGGACAGGGCTGAAGACGCGGAAGGTAGGACCCGCAGAAACAACGTACGCTTGGTCGGGGTTCCGGAGAAATGGGAAGGGAGGTCCCCGGAAGAACACATGGAGCGGTGGTTGCAGGGCATCCTGCCGGAAGGATCGCTCTCCCCACACTTCGTGATAGAACGAGCTCACAGGGTCCCCACCAAACCTCTGGCGACGGGCTCCAACCCAAGACCCATGCTGCTCCGCATAATGAACTATCGGGACAGAGACTCCATCCTGCGAGAAACTCGCAAGCTCCAAGAGGTCCGGATCGAGAATGCATCGGTGATGTTCTTTCCAGACTACACTGTGCAGGTCCAGCGGCAAAGACATGACTTTATGGCGGTGAAAAAGCGACTGCGACAGTTGGGCCTCCAGTACTCACTGCTCTTTCCCGCGAAGTTAAGGGTCGTGGCGGGAGAACTGACTCATTTCTTTACGGACCCCACGGAGGTGGAAACCTGGCTGGACAGCAGAGTGGATACAGAACCCAAAACAACAGCGGGTCCTACGCCCCGGCGACAATCCGGCAATCACAGGCGAAGACGACGACCCCGCCGGAGTTCTCAGCTAGAATCACGTGCAGTGACAAGACCTTCCCCTCCAGCAGATGCCAGACGGCAGGAGAAGCGAGACGCCCTCCGCCTGGTGATGGAGCTCAGCGGCTCCCCTGCACAGAGCGAGATGGCGGGCGGCAGCGCACAGGACCTCCAAAGTGACGATGAAGCCATCTATGGAGTACCAGATTCTCCGACCTCGGAGGACCGACCAGATGTCACACCCCAAACGGCAGACTACATCAGCTGACCACGTGACGAACACGGCACTCCACAAAAGCGCTTGCAAGTGGCCACCACAACGGACCTACAGCAACACAGCTACAACGAGCCCTGATCATGGCAGCGGATTACACCCCCAACCCTCCATGCTACGCGCGTGGCGTACACACGCCAAATAGCCCACCAATGAACATGAGTCTAGGGACTGGCGGTGGTGACCCACGCTCGACGGAGCGCAGCTACAGAGACGCTTTGCCTTGCCTGGTGGTGGTTCGATTGGACACGTAATGTATGAAGTTTTATGCATGTACATGATGGGTTCACTGTCTGCAAGAGCGGCCTAGACTGATACGTCCCCCCCGGGAAGGCGATATGCCTTCGCTCAACATTCATATTGACACAGACCAACTGATTTCGTGCATATAGCACAACCACCCCCTTAGACTTGACTTTGTTGCTCTCCTAGAGAGTATGGACGGGAGCACGTTTCGCATCCGACCTTTTGGTATTTTGAAGGTTCATATTGTTCATTGGCTTACTGTTCCATTATTCAAGAAAGTGACTTTCATTCAATGTTTGTTGAAGTTTATATTTATTTCATAATAAAGTTCGTTTTTCAAAACTTGTTTGTAGTTATTTTGTGATCATTTACAACATTGCAATCTTAAGCACTGTCTTTTAGGCGTGTCCAATGCATTTCGGGCATTATTGATATGCCCTTCATCAGGGAATTGACACTAAAAACAATGATATGAGCATACATTAGAATGATTGTAAATTATGTATCAAAAACCATAATATGTCAAACATTAAACAAGGCATGCTAATCACTATGTATTAATGGTTCAAAAGAAAAAAACGATAAACAAATGAGAATACATTTATCAGTGCGTGAAGAAAATCATACTGTGTATCTACATGTGAACATGGAGGTTGAAATGAGACGGCGTGTCACTTAAGTGCTTCTTGTGAGCAGTTGTCTAAGGAAGAACAACCATTTGTGTGCCAACGAAGGGATGAGACTAGAGATCCTCTAGCCTCACGTTTTAAGCATTTTGTCCGACGTCGTTGGGCCCTCGACGCCACCTTGTTGTGCACCTACAAAGGAATCAGAAACTGTCTTGATCCTAATTTCAACCTTTTCAATCAGCATTGCTGTGCATCTATCTGCCAAATATTACTGTTCCATTAGCCATGTTTTTTCCCCCTCCTATGGTCACAGTGCAGTGGTGCGCCACATTGGGCGCTTATTGGGTGGCGGGGACCATCTGCATGACGGCGAGTGAAAATGCATGGAGGGGTGGAGGAAGAGGCGGATGGGGGGTTTTGTTGCATTATTGTAATGTCGCCCATTAAGATGTGCACGTGGAATGTGAGGGGTATACATACACCATCCCGACGATACCAAATTTATTCATACCTCAAACGCCATCACGTACAAATTGCCCTCCTACAAGAAACGCACCTTAATAACACGGAAATTACCACGCTACGACGCAGGTGGCGCAGACAACTCTATGCCACAGGGTTCTCATCATACGCTCGAGGGACACTGGTATGGGTCAAGCCGGGCACTCCATGGACCACACAAGATGTGCACATAGACCCCGAGGGCAGATACGTAGCAATCCACGGCAGGTTAGATGGCAACCCACTAGTAATAGCATCAATATATGCGCCTAACACGGGGTTGGCAGACTTCCTCACCCGCTTGTCACATACATTGGCCCCCTGGCATGGAATCCCATGGGTACTTGGCGGGGACTACAATAGTTCACTGGATTTGGCACTCGACCGCTCTCATCCTACACTACCCAACTCACAGGCTCAGACCGCTATGAAAGCACTACAGGCATGGTCCACACAATGGGGCCTACAAGATGCGTGGCGCACTCGCAACCCACACTCCAGGGTCTACTTGTATTACTCAGGAGCACACGCCCTGCATGTACGCCTTGATCGGTACATGGTCTCCAGTGAGCTCCTTCCTAATGTTGAGGACACCTGTTACATGGGACGCACACACTCCGACCACAACCCACACCTTCTGGACCTGCTGTGGGACCAACCTCGGCCACCAATACCCACATGGAGGTTACAACCTGACCTCTTACTAGACGGCACATTTAGGGGTTCCATAAGCGCACAGACGGCACAATATTTCGAAGACAACACAGGCTCGGCATCGACACCACAGATTGAATGGGACGCGTTCAAAGTGGTCCTCAGGGGACAATGTTTAGGCACCCAAGCCCACTCCCGGCGGCAATTAGAGGTAGATCTCCAACGCCTAGAATCTGACCTGCTACGACTGGAGCAGACAACAGCCACAGACCCGAACACTGACTTATTACGGGCGCGGGCGGAACACGACAAACTGATTGACAGGTTGAAAAACATCAACTACAAGGCCCACTCAGCCCGCTCCCATCACGCCGGCGACAAACCCGGCAAGTTGCTAGTGTGGCTGATACAACGCGAGAACCGCGTAACACCAGTGACAGCGGTGCAATCGTTGGCTGGCCCGTTGGTGTACACACAGGTGCAGATACACGAGGCCTTTGTGACTCATTACAGCGCGCTATACAAATCCCGTCTGCTGACTGCACCACCCGTCATAACTGCGTATCTAGAGGATATTACGCTGCCTACCCTAACGGATGATCAACGAGATGACCTGGGGTCACCGTTACTAGCTGAGGAACTTCATGAGGCCATCTTTGCCCT
Organism: Lissotriton helveticus; assembly: GCF_964261635.1. Classification (NCBI taxonomy): domain Eukaryota; kingdom Metazoa; phylum Chordata; class Amphibia; order Caudata; family Salamandridae; genus Lissotriton; species Lissotriton helveticus. The sequence goes on along the minus strand of NC_136065.1, from coordinate 695,800,716 downwards.
CTCAAATGGGAAAGCACCGGGCCCTGATGGTCTGCCGGCGGAATATTATAAAGCATGCTCTGACATCCTGATTCCAGAGCTCCTACGGGTATATGCAGCGGCGCTGGAAGACTCGACCCTACCTCAGTCAATGAATGAAGCGACGTTAGTGTCCCTTTTAAAGCCAGGTAGAGATGATACACTCCTCGGCTCATATAGACCCCTAGCACTGCTAAACACTGATTATAAGATACTAGCTTCGACTCTCGCCCGGCGACTGGCAGGACTGGTACCTGACTTGATACACAATGACCAGAACGGCTTTGTGCCCTCCAGATGCACCTCCCACAACATACGTAGGCTATTCCGAGTACAAACGTACGCGACACAAGACTGGCCCAGGTCGGGCTGCCCAGTCCTTGACCTGGAGAAGGCGTTCGACTCGCTCGAGTGGCCTTATTTACTGGCTGTGCTGCACAGATTCGACCTTGGGGAAGACTATATTGAACTAGTGGGATTACTATACAGACGCCCAGTGGTGCGAGTCCGCAGAGGCGGGCTACTATCTGACACCATTAGGGTGCAACGCGGCACCAGACAGGGCTGCTCGCTATCCCCATTACTTTTTTCACTAGCGATTGAGCCCCTTGCGGAACTATTGCGCAATAAGGGCATACACTGGGGGATCCCATGGCATACACACAGTCTCGCTATAGGCAGACGACCTCCTTTTGTACGTCAGAGACCTCGCTCAAATACCGCTAGACCTCTCGGAGATCTTCAGGTCCTTCGAGACCATGTCGGGGCTCAAGGTGAACTGGGCCAAGTCAGGGGCATACTCGTTCAACCCAGACGTCCCCGACCCTGAAATCATGATTAATGGCGAGCGACTGCCATGGCACCACACCACGTTTAAATACCTAGGAGTATACATATACAGGGCGCCACAAGACATACTAGACGGCAACCTGACACGCGCCATCACATCCATAAGGTCCCAGATTGCCTTTTGGAAGTCCCTACCGCTTAATGTCCCGAGCAGAGTGACGCTGACAAAAATGATCGTACTCCCCAGGCTCTTATATTACTTCGCCAACATACCAGTGTACGTGCAAGCACACACCTTCAGAGAACTGGCCTCCATGGTCAGGGACCTGATATGGAACACTGGACGACCCAGAGTGGCCCTCCGAAAACTATATGCGCCAGTCGACAAGGGCGGCCTCGCGGTACCGAACCTTGAACTTTACTATCTGGCAGCCCAGCTACAATGGGTCGCTGCCTGGCTCGCAGGAAACCACCTGGAGGACACAGCCACGATCACGGATGTGCTATCCTCCACGCAAATCCATACCCTATTCCACCCCCTGACGCACCCAAGGAAAACAGCTCAACTAAATGTTAATGTAGCGGTACGATGTTATGCCAGAAGCCTACGACTCACGAGACTGACTAAACCATATGCCCCGGCACTCCCACTCTTAGGCACCCCCAAGTCCACCTCTATAGTCACGGAAACAGCACTAGAACACTGGACACGCACTGGAGTAGACACCATGGCAGACCTATACGCCGATGGTGTCCTGATACCGTTTGTGACACTGGCCGCTGACACGGGTCTCCCACCAGGACAGTTTTTACAACAGGCCTCCTTACTTTTAGCATACACGCAGCGGTGGGGTAGCATCACTGGCTGTGCTGCACAGATTCGACCTTGGGGAAGACTATATTGAACTAGTGGGATTACTATACAGACGCCCAGTGGTGCGAGTCCGCAGAGGCGGGCTACTATCTGACACCATTAGGGTGCAACGCGGCACCAGACAGGGCTGCTCGCTATCCCCATTACTTTTTTCACTAGCGATTGAGCCCCTTGCGGAACTATTGCGCAATAAGGGCATACACTGGGGGATCCCATGGCATACACACAGTCTCGCTATAGGCAGACGACCTCCTTTTGTACGTCAGAGACCTCGCTCAAATACCGCTAGACCTCTCGGAGATCTTCAGGTCCTTCGAGACCATGTCGGGGCTCAAGGTGAACTGGGCCAAGTCAGGGGCATACTCGTTCAACCCAGACGTCCCCGACCCTGAAATCATGATTAATGGCGAGCGACTGCCATGGCACCACACCACGTTTAAATACCTAGGAGTATACATATACAGGGCGCCACAAGACATACTAGACGGCAACCTGACACGCGCCATCACATCCATAAGGTCCCAGATTGCCTTTTGGAAGTCCCTACCGCTTAATGTCCCGAGCAGAGTGACGCTGACAAAAATGATCGTACTCCCCAGGCTCTTATATTACTTCGCCAACATACCAGTGTACGTGCAAGCACACACCTTCAGAGAACTGGCCTCCATGGTCAGGGACCTGATATGGAACACTGGACGACCCAGAGTGGCCCTCCGAAAACTATATGCGCCAGTCGACAAGGGCGGCCTCGCGGTACCGAACCTTGAACTTTACTATCTGGCAGCCCAGCTACAATGGGTCGCTGCCTGGCTCGCAGGAAACCACCTGGAGGACACAGCCACGATCACGGATGTGCTATCCTCCACGCAAATCCATACCCTATTCCACCCCCTGACGCACCCAAGGAAAACAGCTCAACTACATGTTAATGTAGCGGTACGATGTTATGCCAGAAGCCTACGACTCACGAGACTGACTAAACCATATGCCCCGGCACTCCCACTCTTAGGCACCCCCAAGTCCACCTCTATAGTCACGGAAACAGCACTAGAACACTGGACACGCACTGGAGTAGACACCATGGCAGACCTATACGCCGATGGTGTCCTGATACCGTTTGTGACACTGGCCGCTGACACGGGTCTCCCACCAGGACAGTTTTTACAACAGGCCTCCTTACTTTTAGCATACACGCAGCGGTGGGGTAGCATCACTGAGGAACTACCGACGCATCAATTGATACAGAGCCTACACGTCATGGGAAACGGTACACATGTGGTGCACTGGCTACATCAGGCGCTATTGTCACACACGCAACACTCGTTGCAACCGCTGCGTGACCAATGGGCAACTGACAGGGGGAGGGACTGGACAGATAAGGAGTGGAAAATGATCCTGCTAGGCCCCAGACACGTCCCCCGAAACGCACGCTTCAAACTGATACAGTTCTACATACTGCATAGAGCGTACCTCTCACCCAGTAAAATTAACCGCTACTTCCCGGGTGCTGCAGCTAGCTGCCCGAGATGTGCACTGGAAGAGGCGGACCTGCTACACATGCTATGGCAGTGCCCACAGATTCAGACATACTGGGGGGCGGTACTGATGATACTAGACAAATGCACGGACATGGCGATACCACACACGTGGGAGGCATGCATACTAGGCCTATATCAACGGACTACATTGAATAAAGTCCCCTCTCGCTTCTGGGACCTTGGCCTCCTTACGGCAAAAAGATTGCTCACGAAACACTGGAAGCGAACTACCCCACCATTACCAGAACACTGGCACACGTCCCTAGACACCTGGGCGAAAGCGGAAAGCACCACCCTACATAACGAGGAAACAGCAGGTCTACGACAGTTCCCGATCGCGGCATTATGGGATGTACTGCTCAACTCCTTTCACAGGGAATGCCATCTAACACGAAACCCCAACTGATGTCACCCACCCAGACAATGCCAACGGCACGCCCCCTGCTGATATTCCATGCGGACAGACCTGATGCTGCTCTCCCCATCACTCCCCTCACACCGAACATTCACCACGACTGATACATTGTCCCCCCCAAGTCATGCTCACCCCGTTAGTCCATTTTGAATGACGCCCACACACCCCCCATGTCGCTACACCCACAACCAGATGCGCAAGTCTCACTCTTGCATTAGATGACCATAGCCAACCCTTCCCATTTTCCCCCTTATGTCCTCCCTTCTCTTTCCTTCCCTCCTTCCCTCAATGTTTATCTCAGAAAGTTATATCCTTTGTTGCGCTAACATGGTTTGAAACATTTGTGATGAAAAATAGCCATGATGTATGAAGCGGTGAACTAATGCATTGGGTGATATGCCCCGTAACCATGACAGACATCTTTGAGATGTAGTAATATATGTATTGTAACATTCATGTTTTATTTCTCCTGTAACTCTAATAAAGGATATTTAAACAAAAAAAAAAATAGAAATGTACTAAGGTTATATTAAACTCTTTGAAATGGAAAGCTTCAAGATCTGATAGTGGGGATTTACAGCCATCTCCATAACACATAGATTCCTAATTTTAGTAGATACAAAAACTACAAGGTCTCCCTTACCCCTGCCAGCACTTGAGGGAACAGCGGGACAACTAAAGGAGCTAAGCCCATCTATTGCAATATTAAACCCAAGCCTCCTAGCAACAAATAACGTCAAAGGTTTAATAAAGACAGCCATTCATAATTATATAGTCTGGAGCAAAGCCCTGCCAAGTTACAAGAAATAAAAACGAAATTATCAAGACATTTTGTAACAACATTGGTTTATGTTGTCAAGGGAGCCCTTTGAACCATGCTGGGTGTCTCTGGTCTACAGGATGGTTCGAGAAACATTTCTGCTTGCAGGGGGCAAACAAGACGCTCAGGAAATGTCGACAGCCTATCAGTGCTAGATTTCAAAATAAGGTTGTTGCACAAGTTACTTACCTTCGCTAACGATATATATCTGTAAGAAACAGTAGTTAGTGTTAGATTCCTTACCTTAGAATATCCCCAGGTGTCAGACTGGATCCGGAAAGTTTCGCGTAGCAGTACCTCTGCGCTTCGGTAGGCGTCGTCTGCGGCTCCGCGTCCGGTGTCGTGGTCGCCGGGATGACGTCGTCGGAGTACTTAGACGCCGCCCTCGCGCGCTGCCGTCAGTTCTTGTACATAACTTTCCGCGAAAGGAACGCAGAGCCATGCCAGATATCGACACTGGTGCCATAAAACTAGGGCCCTCAAAAGGAAATACCTTAACCCTAGATATGTGCGCAGAACGGGGAGGATGGGTGGGGTGGTAAGGAATCTAACACTAACTACGGTTTCTTACAGATATATCGTTACCGAAGGTAAGTAACTTGAGCATCTGAAAGAAACAGGTTAGTGTTAGATTCCTTACCTTAGAATAGATAGCCCAGCAATACCAACCCCGGTGGTGGGTCTGAGGACCAAGATCACACCAGAAAGTCCTGGGGAACGGAACGGCCAAAAAAGCCATCTCTCCGGACTTGGCTGTCCAGACAGTAGTGTCTAGCAAACGTGTGCAGTGAGGCCCACGTAGCTGCCTGACTGATGTCCTGCAAGGGGACTCCCCGACCCAGGGCAGTAGTAGTCGCCATGGCCCGAGTGGAATGGGCCCTCAGCCCAACAGGGGGCTCCTTTTTAGCCAAGGAGTAACAGACCTTGATGCACAACACGACCCACCGAGAGATGGTCCGTTTGTGCACCGCCCGCCCCTTCTTCGCGCCCACGTAACCAACAAAGAGCTTGTCATCCACCCGGAACTGGCGTGTGCGATCAAGGTAGAAGTAGAGCGCACGTTTTGGGTCCAGACGGTGGAGCCTCTTTTCCTCTTTCGAGGGATGCGGAGGCGGAAAGAAGGTGGGCAAGGTGATGGACTGCCCGATGTGAAAGGCCGTAACCACCTTGGGCAGGAAAGAAGGACGCGTTCTTAAAACAACCTTGTCCGGATGGACAGAAAGGAAAGGAGGCTTAGAAGATAGAGCCTGGAGCTCACCCTCTCTCGTGGCAGAGGTGATGACAACCAGGAATGCAGTCTTGAAAGTCAGAAGACGAAGAGTGCAATTGTGAAGTGGCTCGAAAGGAGCGCACATCAGATAAGTTAGAACAAGATTCAAGTCCCACTGAGGCATCACGAAAGGAACAGGAGGAAACATGTACGTGATGCCCTACAAGAATCTATTTACAACATTTGACTTGAAAAGAGAGGGCTGAACAGGAAGCCTCAAGAAGGCAGAAATGGCAGAGTGGTAGCCCTTAAGAGCGCCCAGAGCCCTGCTGGGCAAGAGAAAGAAGGAAGAGGAGAACCTCTGAAAGGGGGGCAGAGAGAGAAACCACAGCCTTTGCTGTGCACCCTGCCACAAATTCGTTCCACCTGCAGGCGTATACCGATTTTGTGGATGGAAGCCTGGTTGCCAGAATCACATCACAGACATCAGGAGGCAATTCAAATGGCCTCAACTGCCGCCGCTCAATCTCCACGCATGGAGGTGGAGGCTGGACAGGTTCGGGTGGAGGACCGTCCCCTGCTGCTGTGACAGAAGGTCCTCCTGAAGAGGCAGACAAATCGGGGGATCGACTGACATGCTGAGTAGCTCGGGATACCAGTATCTTCGTGCCCAGTCAGGAGCCACAAGGATGACTTGGGCCCGGTCGTGCCTGATCTTCTTCAGCACTCTGGGCAGAAGTGGTATAGGCGGAAAGGCGCACAACAGACCGCAGCTCCACTCGCGACGAAAAACGTCGCCGTGCGAGTGCCGCCTTGGAAATTCCAACGCGCAGAACTGATGACATTGCGCGTTCTCTTTGGTGGCGAATAGATCAAACCAAGGCTCTCCCCACTGCCGAAAGAGACCTTGCGCCACGTCCGATTTCAGACGCCATAAGTGATCCATCATGCACCGGCGGCTGAGTTCGTCCGCCCCGGCGTTCAGGGAACCTGTCAGGTGTTGAACCACCAGGGTGACGCCCTGGTGTTCCAGCTATGTCCAGAGGGACAGAGCCTCTTGACAAAGGGTCCATGACCCCACCCCGCCCTATTTGTTGCAGTACCACATGGCGGTGGTGTTGTCCATGAACACCTGCACGGACATAGGGAAGGAATGCTTTCAGTGCAAGTCGGATCGCCCGCAGCTCCAGAAGGTTGATGTGGAGCCGGGACTCCACCGGAGACCAGAGGCCTCTGATCTCCCTCTCTCCCATGTGGCCTCCCCATCCCAGGAGGGACACATCCGTAACCACTACGTGCTGCCGGAGTAACGGCCCAAAAGGCAGGCGGTGTTGACAGACCGCAACCCCAAACTCAGGGAGGAGAACAGCTTCTTACCAAACTTGTCGTACCTTTTGGATTCCCGGTCCGGAGGGGCGGTCGGGAATGAGGTCTGGGAAGTTGAGCCCTGGATCACCAGGCTCTCAGGGGTGGGGTGAACGGACAGGAAACTGGGGTCGCCCGGAGCCGGGGGTGGCGTCGGGCCATGTTCCGATCCACAGGGAGGCCTGTGGAGGCCTTGGACCAGGTGCCCAACAGAACTTCAGTGAGGGCCTTGTTGAACGTCAGGAGAGACTCCGAGGAGCTTGCCTGCGGTTTGAGTACCTCAGTGAGGAGTTTAGTCCTTACGGCCGCGACTGGGAGCTCAAGAGCCAAGGCCTTGGCTGCCCGAGTCAACACCACGCTGTATGCAGCCCCCTACTCCGTAGTCAAGGAAGGAGGAGAGACAAAACCAGTGTCGGGCGAGGTGTCCAGACCACTGGCCTCCCCAAGTTCGTCCGTTCAGTCCTCAGACCACTCCCATTCACCCTCGTCCTCCATCCCCTGAAAGTCAGGAAGAAAAGATGGAGCTGGATCGTCGGTGAAGGGATCACCTATCGGCGTCGAAGACGGCGCCGGGCGGCGCCGGTCCGACGCCGGATCCGGACCGGGGGCGACACCGCCCGAGGAAGGCGCCGGGGGCGGCACCCTTGGTGACGATGCCGGTGGAGGGGTCGTAAGGTCGACCGTCGTCGACACGGATTCAGGCCTGGATCCTGAGGAGCCCTGCGGCGTCGGGACCAAAGTCGCCGAAGGCGCCGGGGCCGAAGCACCCGACGGCACCGCAGCTGAAGCACCCGACGGCGCCGGGGCAGAAGCCGCCAGCCCGCTTGGGCTCCCAGAGGGGTCCGCGGGGCCCGAAGGCACCTCGACGGGACCCGACGGAGGGAAGCCCGACCTCATGGCCATGAGGAAGGCGCTGATCTCCTCCGGCGTCGCGTTCAGCCCAGGAACCGGCGGGTGTGGAGCTGGACGTGGCGGTTGCGGCTCCGGTGGAGCCGTGTGGGCGGTGTCGCCTGAACCCCCGGCTGCGCCGCGCGAGCGTCGGGGGAATCAGAAGAGCGATGTCGCCTCTTCGACTTCTTTTGCCTCGACTTACCTGAGGACTTTGAACCAGACGAGTGGTGTTGACTCGCTGAGCTATGATGACGAGTCGCTTACGGGACCGCTCCCGCCTAGCTTTCGAAGTCAAGGCGTGACTTGTCATCATGGTCGGCCCGAGGCAATAAAGGCACCGACGGTGGGGGTCGGTAACCGACATCAGTCGGTTACAGTTGTCACAGGGCTTGAACCCGGGCATCCCTACCGGCACCGGAGTCGATAACGACTCGAGAAGATCCAAAATAGATCGAAAAAAGTTAGTCAAAAAGTGACTAAGGAGTACTGCTCTTCCCGGATCTGCGCTTGCTGGTGCGTAAAAACGAATAACTGACGTCAGCGCGCGAAGGCGGCGTCTAAGTACTCTGACGACGTCATCCCGGCGACCACGACGCCGCCGACGGATGCAGAGCCGCAGAAGACGCCTACCGACGCGCAGGGGTACTTCTACGCAAAACTTTCCGGATCCAGTCTGACACCTGGGGATATTCTAAGGTAAGGAATCTAACACTAACCTGTTTCTTTCAGATGGAGGTATTTTAGCTATACCCAGGTCCATTTCTGGTGACAGCTTTAAACACAATCGTATCCTGGGCAGTTGTAGGGACAATATTCATCAATTGGGGCGCAGGTTCCCTAGGCAAACTATGCACAGCTGCCACCGAATGGTGGTTGGGGGCCAACTGCGATGGCGAAAAAAGAATTAACAGTGATCAGTTTAACTGACCCGTTTCCTCCATTGCCAAAACCGAGCTTGGACAGTTTCCACCGGGAGAATGATGATCTCAAGAAGAGGGAAAAGGGGGGACTCCCAACAATCAGCCCAGCCTACCCAAAGTATGTCGCCCCTGGATATTTAGCATTAAGATTAAGTCAATCGTTCTCATCCAGATCAGTAAGTGGCTGGGATCTGTTAAAAACTGGACTGTGCAAGCTCCCCTTGCACCAGCTCAGAAAGGGGGGGGGAGCAATGGGGGAGTGTGACCATGCCTTGTCCCCTGCCTGCTGAAGGAGCTGGGATTACAGAAATATGGCCAAAATGGGCCTAGGGGACCCCATCTCCTGGGGCACTATTTTACTTAAAGGGGAGGAAGGCACATGGCCCTCCTTCCTGAGCTTTAACAGGTCTCAGGAATCAAATCCCCAGGGGCCTATAACCATAATTTGGGGAGGTAGACCAGGTGCCCCCCACTCCCTGAGCCTTCTTGGGCCCGGGGCCTCATACCTTGTGGCCACAGGTTGGGGCCCAAGTGCCCACCCACGGCACCCACAAGCCACAAGTTGGAGGCTGTTAGGGGAGCCCCAGGGCCTCCGCAGCACCAGCTGGCTTCCTCCATAGTGCAGGAGCCGGAATTACTCCTATCCAGAGGGAGCAACCTCTTTGCATGTTCCCTCTGGACTGGAGCAATGTCTGTTTCTCTGCCCACAGCAGTGCTGGCAGGGAAACAGAAGTCTTCTCCCACCCGGCAGGATCATGTTTAATCTAATGCCGGCTGGGAGCAGACATGCCTTCCTTGCACGTGCAGCTGCAGGCTGGGAACTAATCCTCTTGGTTTCACCTTGTCCTCTGTTTCTAGGCTTGACACGTTTCGGCCATACTCATTAATGGACTCTTCAGGACTAAGAAGACTGGAGAACCTAAACCTAAGAGGCATTACATAATTTTTTTACGCCACATAAATTGAACTAACGAAAAAAAATCAAATTTCAATTATTGAACCAGAGAACGATGGTGCCACTAATGAAACCACATATTAAAGAGCCGCTAATTGGTAGCGCCCGTAAAGTCCAGCATGAAGTCAAACGTGACAACAAAGGTTCAAAGTGCCAGTGAATCTATGCAAATATGCACTAACATGCAGGGAATTACTTTTACTCCATGCATGTAATTATAGCATGCCATTTAATTAGGTGTAATAGGTGTGTCAAACAACCTCCCGCATAAAAGTACATCTACACTTTCCATCTGTGTCCTCAGCACACAAAATAACTAATTAATGTAATCAAGCCTGAGTCACAAAGCCTCAATCTACCTATATCATGCTCATGCTCGCAGTGCCACCATCCAGTACCCAAATTGTAGTTCAAATGTGATTTAGTGAGACAACAATGGAGAAAAGGACACCAATAACTCTTCTATCCAAAGTCAGACCTGTATACATAAAAATCAGTTTTCAGTTATTTAATACCCACTGAAGGAAGAAAAACTGGCCCATGGACAAGAAACCCGTCGTGAAAACGGAGAGTTGCTTAAATAAAACCAAGTTCTTGTTCTAGAGTTGCCCTTGTTGTTTGTAAATCATAAATAAAAGCAATAGCCACTATCAAATAACCAAATAGATAATAGTCTGAGAGCCTACCACGTTGAGACAGTATTCTGCTCTTTCAAATAATTATCTGAGTAAATACAACTGCTGGTAACTCGAACGTGCACGTAGGAATGAATGAAACCAGACAAGGATGCCACCAGGGAAAAAGTGCTGCAGACGCATCTCAAGCAAAGCATGCTGGGTGCAAGTCATGTGATCACCAGAAAGCAGTGGCTGCCATCTTAGAATGGTACATGCTTCTTTTCCAGGCAAAGGTGGCAAGGCAATCCTTAACAAAATTACGAAGGAGGGACCATGAACCAGTACATTAAAATTATGTAATAGGTAAGGTATGCAGTTCCTATACTGAAAACTGATAAAGTGTGATGACCAGGTCCTTCAAGTCCCAAGGAGACAGTAGGGAGTGTGACTCCTTAGGAGCAAGTGCCCTAATACCCCCTGAAGGGTGTCATGCTTCATCACTGGGCGAGCACCACTTTGGGCCGGCGCTGAAATGCCTGATGGGCACCCACAAGGGGGCTCTTTACCAGAGATCTTATCGGTATGCCGTTTCAAATTGTCTGAAGCCTGGGTGTGGTGCTGAACAGTGTAGATTGGTGTGAAGGGATTTTGTCAGCTGTGAATACTAGAGAAGTGCAGGTTAAAAATTGGTCAAGAGGTCCTCTAAACTAGCCTATGTTAAAACAAGGTCTGTGATATCAACAGATTTTATGGTCTATGATAGCTGGTGGATCAACATGTTTCTTCACCTGATCAGTTCACAAGGGATCTGGTGGCAATTCTTCAGGACAAATAAATCCTAAACTACACAAGTGGCTGGAATTAGTAATTACTCAATGACCCAATTTCCATTCACCAGGCAATTGCCTATATCTATAAAAGTACCTTACAAAATGTAAAAACCTACCTGTAATCAAGAAAGAAAATGTTTACAACATAAATAGTGACACATTTTAGGTTTGGCATGCATGGCACTGCCAAACATGCCGGTAGATTGTGCTCGCTACACAAGATACTGCACATTTATTAATGAAAAACAAGATGTGACAAACATCACATACATTTTCCAACCACTAAGACCACCAGGGGTTATCAACGCCTCCTATTGTGGTGCAGTGGGGCTTCCTCAAATAGGGGCATAGCAACGCGCCATTTACGTGGACTGAAAGACAAATCCACAAAATTTAGGATGGCCAAACGGTACACCCTCCATCTCATACAAAGCGTCCCCATAAGAGCTACAGAGAACTTACAGACTCCACAGCAAAAGTATGCGGCAAGACCTACCCGGGCTCAGCTCTCTTGGAAGATACGGAGCTGGTCGGGAGGCCACTACCAAGTACCGTGTTCACTCTCTTAATCGGTTTCAGGTGTAATCGGCCCGTGCTGCTGAACCGCTCACTGACCCCTGACGGGGATCTATTACGGGTGCCATTTTACTAGTGAGGTCAGGGAAACTAGAACATTCACTGCCCCAGGTCGGGGGCTCATTATGGGTTGCATTATTTGGCTACTTTACGATTAGTAATACAGCTCACCATGGATGTGAGTGCAAAAACATCCCTTCATCACAAATTGGTGTTCAAAATTCTGTTGTTTGAAAGGCCTCAGCTGAGTAATATGAAATTTATTTTTTCAAAATGGTATGGATTCTTTGAAAACCAGCCAGGAGGTGCCACACAGACTGATCAATCAGTGTAGAAGGATTAGAAAGTATGAATATAGGAGCATACTTATTTCAGGGGTTTCTAGATGTTTAACCTTCCTCGTATCGACAAATGGTCGATCGTCAAACCAGAAGTGTTAGAGACTAGCGGCTTCTCCAAAATTAGAGTGACATAGCTGGAGCTACTGTCTCCTAAACAAATTCAGACCATGTTTTTGATCTCATACTGGACAGTTAGTGTATGATCTCATTCCAAGGGATCTTATCGTTTAATCCTTGCCAAATGGAAAATCCATTTCTGTTCCCTTCTGAAAAGTTGTTTTTGTTCATGTTAGGGTGTGCCTGATGTGTGGCCCATGTTGAGATAATATGTACTCATCTTAGTACTCATCTTTTTACAGCGTATGTTGCTACGGTGTTCATTTATCTTCACTTTCACTGGACGGGTGGTCGTGCCCACTTATCTCAGCCCACAAGAGCAGGTAACCATATAGACAGTTTTAAAAATTGCAGTTTGTATGTGTCATTTGTATCTAGATAACAGTGGTATCCAGCTAGATATATTTTGCGAATGGTGGCATTTGCATACAGGACATGTATCCACAGGGGCAATGACCCCTAAATGCTTTTCTGTTTTTTGGGGCCTCGTTGTCTTGTACATATTGATATACGGACGCATCTGCGAGCACTGAGGCACTTTTGGTCGCTGACCCTGCAACCCCAGCGGTATTCCCTGAACCTTCCAGGACTTTGCAGGACGACTCGCCGCACCCGCTCCGCGGGTGCCGCTTCGGCGCTTTGGACTCTGGGACACTTGGTGCGGGACCGAAGACAGGCTACCGGGTGAGTGCGGTCAGCGGGGCTGCGAGCGTGCAGGGGACTCCATTGCCCAGGAGTCCCTGCTAGACCATTGCCTAACATCCGGTCCGCTCTCCCTGCTGCCGCCCCCCGCCTTCTTCCGTCTTAAAAACCCTTACCTTCCCTTCACCTGCGGGACGCATCTGCGAGCACTGAGGCACTTTTGGTCGCTGACCCTGCAACCCCAGCGGTATTCCCTGAACCTTCCAGGACTTTGCAGGACGACTCGCCGCACCCGCTCCGCGGGTGCCGCTTCGGCGCTTTGGACTCTGGGACACTTGGTGCGGGACCGAAGACAGGCTACCGGGTGAGTGCGGTCAGCGGGGCTGCGAGCGTGCAGGGGACTCCATTGCCCAGGAGTCCCTGCTAGACCATTGCCTAACATCCGGTCCGCTCTCCCTGCTGCCGCCCCCCGCCTTCTTCCGTCTTAAAAACCCTTACCTTCCCTTCACCTGCGGGACGCATCTGCGAGCACTGAGGCACTTTTGGTCGCTGACCCTGCAACCCCAGCGGTATTCCCTGAACCTTCCAGGACTTTGCAGGACGACTCGCCGCACCCGCTCCGCGGGTGCCGCTTCGGCGCTTTGGACTCTGGGACACTTGGTGCGGGACCGAAGACAGGCTACCGGGTGAGTGCGGTCAGCGGGGCTGCGAGCGTGCAGGGGACTCCATTGCCCAGGAGTCCCTGCTAGACCATTGCCTAACATCCGGTCCGCTCTCCCTGCTGCCGCCCCCCGCCTTCTTCCGTCTTAAAAACCCTTACCTTCCCTTCACCTGCGGGACGCATCTGCGAGCACTGGGGCACTTTTGGTCGCTGACCCTGCAACCCCAGCGGTATTCCCTGAACCTTCCAGGACTTTGCAGGACGACTCGCCGCACCCGCTCCGCGGGTGCCGCTTCGGCGCTTTGGACTCTGGGACACTTGGTGCGGGACCGAAGACAGGCTACCGGGTGAGTGCGGTCAGCGGGGCTGCGAGCGTGCAGGGGACTCCATTGCCCAGGAGTCCCTGCTAGACCATTGCCTAACATCCGGTCCACTCTCCCTGCTGCCACCCCCCGCCTTCTTCCGTCTTAAAAACCCTTACCTTCCCTTCACCTGCGGGACGCATCTGCGAGCACTGAGGCACTTTTGGTCGCTGACCCTGCAACCCCAGCGGTATTCCCTGAACCTTCCAGGACTTTGCAGGACGACTCGCCGCACCCGCTCCGCGGGTGCCGCTTCGGCACTTTGGACTCTGGGACACTTGGTGCGGGACCGAAGACAGGCTACCGGGTGAGTGCGGTCAGCGGGGCTGCGAGCGTGCAGGGGACTCCATTGCCCAGGAGTCCCTGCTAGACCATTGCCTAACATCCGGTCCGCTCTCCCTGCTGCCACGCCCCCTTGTATTACTCGGCCACCTACTTATTGTCCCAGCACTCCCGCAGCGCGGGACGCAGCCCGGGGCGAAGACCGGGCAAAGAGCGGGCCGTTTGAGGCCGTTCGAGGACTAAGAGGGCTGGGCTGGGCCACCCCCCCTTGTTGGTACATTATACAGTCTTATCGTTGTTTGTATTGTTATTTATTCACTTGTATTCTGTAAAATGTGCTCAAGGGGTAGCCGGAGCAAAACCCTCATGGCCGCTAGCAACCCTAATAGAACCCTGGATGATTTCCTAGTCAAAACCAATTTGGCTATTGACGAAGAAATCAGTAAAATGCAGCACAAGGTTTCCTTAGAACTTGATGCTGCAAGAAGGCTGTCAGAACATATAGCCAACACAAAAAAATCATCCTTGGGGAATATTGCATCTGCCCGTACTCCCGATCGTACCATAGCTCCCCGGCCCTTATTAGCAACGGCAGTTATTCATCCCGCTCCGCTAACAACTCTCATAAATTCCCCCCCTATCCCCATCCCAACTCTAGTGCAACAAAGCAAAGCCCTTGTCCCACTAACCAATGGTATAGGCTCTATTCCTTTCCCCAAAACTAACTTAATCACGAGATCGTGTAGTGCTAAGAAAGCAGCAACCTACAAAAAGAAATGTCTAGCGAGGTCTATTTATGCTCGGAAAAAAGCTAAAATTGCAAGATCCCAGTTTTTTAACAGTAGACGTACCATGGGCTCCCTTGGGGCGAAAGATGATAGTCATAAACCGACTCCTAGTGGTCCGGGGGGGGAACCCGTTCCCAGTTCATCTAGCCTGGCGGAAGATAACATCCTCATCACCTCCCCAGGGGAGAATAGCGTGGTTAATTTGGAGAGTCGGGTGTGCAGTCCCGTGAATGGAAGGGAGGGGGATGAAGAATTCCTTAAGATAGTTTGGGGTACGCTTAAGCAATTACTATCCCCTCTGGAATTAAGACTCTCCCGCATAGAGAATAATCTGCTGGAAATGGACAGGACCATAGTCACCTTGGCTAGTTTGAGCTTAAAAAACATGGAAGCCAAGCTCCCATGTGTAACCGACCATATCCCCCAACCCAAGGTACCTGTCCCCATACCACCTCCTCAGCATGTATCTGTAAGCATTCCTGCGACCTTGCCTGCACCAAAACCAACACCTAAGCCCCGCACTATTATTGCCAATCCTATAGTACTCACTCCTAGCTTAGATGTACCACTATCTCTCCCCTCGCAAAAACCTGCCAATAGACAGAATTTTGTCCCAAGAGTAGCAGCCCATCAACTCTCAAGGCCTGAACGCACGAAATACCCACTACGACAGGCTACCTGCCCTAACTTTCGTGGAGGGTTTATTGATTTACCCCCTGAAGCTGGGTCCTATGTCATTATATTAGCTGGTGTTCCTGAATTGGACCCACATTCTCAGGAGAATGATCTTTCCCTTAAAAACAAGGTCATTCATTGGCTTAATTCTAATAAACAGCTTCCCGGTCAGTATAGAAGTAGTGTCTTAATGGTACGGAGAGTGCCCTGGATAGGCCCCACGCATAAGTCTATAGCTGGTGACTGTGTTGTGGTATCTTTTGCCGACCCCCACACAGCCCAGCATCTTTGCGCATGGCCTTCCTACGGAGCTAATTCTACTATAGTCGTGAGGCCACTTACTTTCTTTTACCCTCCTAGACACCAACCTACGCAGGAGGGCTTATGGTTAAATGTTCAGCACTCTAGACGGCCAACTCACATGGTTGATGGATATACCCAGCATAATTGGTGGCAGGGGGCACCGACATCAAATATGTTCGGTTGTCTGGAGGATGTCGACTGACATGGGGGGTCTGTTGACACACTGCCACTAAAGAATTTCCCTCACACTAGGGAGATAGTCCCATTTATCACCTCTACTAAATCCAGTATTAACTTAACTCCTCCTAGAAATTTGTCGAACTCTCCTCATCCCAGGGAGGCAGCCCAATTTACCACCCTAACATCGCCTAGTATTGGCCTCACTGCGCTTGGAAATCTGTGTCCAGCTCCAGACCCTAGGGTTGTTCTGGCTATGTCTGGGTTAGATGCGCAGGGCCTGGCTCCCATTTGCCGAGTAAATGGTACGGATAACCCACTGAGAGTGGCATCCTGGAACATCGCAGGGCTACGGGGACGCCTGGATAATGTCGATTGGACCAACTTTATCGACCTATACGACATCATTATTTTCCAGGAAACATGGTCAACAGTCCCCTTATACAGGGTGGGTTATCTTAACTTCTCAAAACCCGCCACTCAGAGTACTAAGGGTAGGGCCTCAGGTGGCTTAACCATCTGGATTAAAAATAATCTGGGCTTTCATGGCAAGGAGATTTTGGTAGAGAGTGTGGATCTTCTGTGTATTACTTTGAGTAAAGTCAACGCCATTGATCTTTTTCTGGTTAATGTCTATGCCCGTGGCTGCCAGGGTGGGAGAAAGCAAACCGTGTTGAACGACCTTGACCGGGTACTGAAGAACTCCACAGGTGACCAGATTGTTATGGTAGCGGGCGATATGAATTCCTCCTTTGAGCCCATACTTACCCTGGCAGAGGATGTGGGTGCAGAGGAGGATACAGCATGGAACATTCCCCCGTTAACTATCCCTAGGGGAGTTAGGGGTACTGAGGCAGCCCTACATTGGCTGGGCTTTTGTTTGGAATGGGGCCTCCGGGCTGTTAACGGGCGCACACGCTCAGATAGATTAGGGACAAATACCTTTGACAATGGTTTAAGCTCTAGCCGTATCGACTACATATTGATCAATATTGAATGTTGGTCAATTGTGCGAGATATGGTGGTAGAGCCCCGTCCAGAGAGCGATCACAATCCCCTTTCACTCGAGATCTTGGTCTCTGGCTTGGGTGCCCAAGCCTGTGGAACCAACTGCTTGACGTCAGACGTAGTCTTGTGCGACAACAGACGTCGTGTAAAATGGTCCAGGGTGTTAGACGATCTAGCGCTTATCGCCAAGATAGAGGAGAAGGTCAGGAGCGCGAGGAGTAGGATGCCACCATTATCCCCTTCTGGTGTTGTTGATCCAACTTTCATCACTCTCCACGAGGAGTGTTTTTTGAGTCTCAAAAACCTCCTTACTAAGCCCTCTAAACCTGCCCCCATCAAGGCGTACAAAAAATGGTATAATAAGAGTTGCAGAGCAGCTCACAGTAGCTTAGTAGCTGCTGTTAAGGCTAGGAACATTGTAGATATTAGGGCTGCTAGGCAGTGTTATAAACATACCCTCTGGGCGGCCAAGCGGGACTGGGATGACTCTTACTGGCTCGCCCTCCGTATGACCTGTGAGTCTTCCAATCCAACTGAATTTTGGCTGATCGTGAGGAGGGGAAGGGCTTCAATTGCCCAAACACCTGATAACCACGTGTCAGCACAATCTTGGGTTGAATTTTTCTCGACACAATTCAACGACCCAAATATAGCTCTGGATCAAACAATAGCTACCTTCCCACTGAGTCCCCTACTACCAATAGGAGATAGACTTACCTTTCTGGAAACTGATACCTTACAAGCTCTTGAGTCAGTCCAGTCGGGAAAAGCCCCTGGCCTAGATGTCATCCCCGCAGACCTTTTTAAGCTTAATCCTGATTTATGGGTTCCATATATTACACTATTGGCAAACAATATAGCTGCTGGCGCAGAGATTCCGAAATCTTGGAAAGGTGCGGAAATCCTGCCAGTATATAAGAAGGGTGATCGCTCCGTCCCAAACAATTATCGGCCAATTAGTCTGATCGATGCGATTCAGAAAATTGTGTCTAGGATGATTTTAGTAAGAATCCAGGAATGGATCGACACTAATAACATACTTTCTCCCATGCAGGCAGGGTTTAGGTTTGGCATCAGTACTATTGACCAGGTTCTCCGGTTTTCACTACTTTTTTGGAAAGTGGTTTTGTTGGGCGGCGGCGTAATATACGCCGCGTTTGTCGACCTTAAGTCGGCTTTTGACTTAGTCCCAAGGAAGAAGCTATGGGAAGCTCTTAGATCAATGGGTCTTCCTTTAGAGCTTTTGAGCCTTGTCCAGCGCTTACACGAGGATAATTTCGCTCAGGTAAGATGGGGTAGCCAGGGGCAGGTGACAGAATGCTTCCCTGTACAACGTGGGGTGCGTCAAGGCTGTGTCCTGGCCCCCACCTTGTTCCTCTTGTTTATTAACCAGTTGGCCCAATATTTTATTAACACACAGTCTGATGCACCAATGTTGGGTGGTCGCAAATATCCTATGCTTATTTTTGCAGACGACACCCTCCTCCTTTCGAAAACCAGAGGAGGGCTTCAGGTGGCCCTGAATAGATTTTCTGAATTTTGTAATGCAAACGACTTACAAATAAATGTTGATAAGACCAAATTTATGGTTTTTTGTAAGAAAACCCCCCCGATCTGTTCTGTGTCTCTAAACGGGGTCCAACTTGAGCAGGTCAAGGTCATGACATATCTTGGTGTGACTCTTGATCATCATCTTGACTGGAACTCCCAATTGGAGACGTCCAAATTGAAATTTAATAGGTTGGCTGGTTGTTTGGTTCTTGAGCAAAAGAACTCTTTTACAAAACCTATTACCCCCGCCCTTAAGATCTATGAGGCTAAGGTCCTTTCTGCAACCTTATATGGAGCCGAAGTCTGGGGTCACAAAGATCTTTCATGCTTGGCTGTGGCACAAAATAGGTTGGTAGGTCTCCCGCAGTCTGCACCCATAAAACCCTTGTTACTTGACCTAGGTTGTAGACCAATCAATGATTTGGCCCAGTATCGCATAGTGTCACTCTGGCGTCGCCTTTGGTCCACTCCCGAGCTTAGTCTTTTTGCTCGGGAACTAGACGAGGTAAAATCATTATGGGGTGCACAAAAATTACACTGGTTTAGGGAAGTCAGAAACACCCTACATATGATGGGCCTTCCTGAGCTTTGGTCAAACCCAGGGGGGTCTATTTTCCCATCCAAATCTGAGTTTAAGGCGCTCTTTTGGGCATGGAAAAAATCCATCTTGGTAACCCAATCCCTGGACACTAATTTAACAGGAAAATTTTTATTGCACAAGGTCACTCCCTTATTAGAGCAGTATTGGGATTTGATACCCAAGGTGTTAGATCGTAAGCTCTATCATCAGTTTCGTACTGGCACCTTGCCAGTCAATTCCTTTACTGCTAAATGGGATGCGAAGACAGGAAGCAAATGTCCCTGGTGTTCTGACCAGGAAGAAAGTATTGGTCATCTTTTCTTTGGTTGTCCTGTATATCGTGTACCTAGAAACAAGTGGCTAAAACCCATATGTGCATCCTTGAATTGTAGTGGTTATCGTGATGCACTTAGGAAACTGCAAGTTGTAAGATCGGAAACTGTGGTGGTTTGTGTTGCTAAATTCCTGGGATGGTCCTGGCTGATCCGAATTAAGAGACTTAATGCACCTTTGCACTGATCGTCCCATTTAGATGTATTTTATGTATACTGTTTGTGTATTGTGCTTTTTAGTCCTAGGGATTCCTAGTGTATTTTATATTGTACATGATTGTATATTGTCTTTTATGAATTCTTATCATTCGAAATAAAGACTAATTGAATTGAATTGAATTGATATGTCTTTGAGGTTAGAGGTGCGTTTTAATGCAGATCGAGGGAATTTGAGGGATGTGTCACCCATTTGTATAATTGACTAACGTTTTTTGATAGTGTTGCTTACTTTGTTTTAATCAGGAGTGTGGGTGGTCGCGCGCGTCAGTAAGTCCTCCTGTTGTCTACTGCATGGTTTTAATAGTGCTTCTCTGTTGCAGTTTCTCACACATCTTTGGGCTTTTCTTGCACTGTGTGGGAGATATTCTTGTGCCTTGTGATTGGCCGCCAGGGATTGTAACTGAGTATCATAATCTTGTAGTGTGCTGCAGTTGTGGCGCATCCATAAAAATTGCCTGCAGGGTAAATTATCCCTGAGGAACTTAGGATCGTGACTCCGTATATCAACTGTCAGGTTTTAGGTAGTTACTAGCAGTGTGTCTCCAGTCTGTGATCATGAGGTCGAGGAAAGGAATTTCCTCTTCTCACATAATGGGCGAAAAGTGTAGGAAAGGTTTTAATGTATTAACCCCTCTTGCATTTTCCATAGACTTTTTTTAGGCAGTGTTACCCCAAAAACTGCTGAATGAAATTACACAAAATATGGCAGGAAGTTAGTGGGATTTGGTGTAAATCTGTTCACTAGTTTTTGAGACCTTAAGGTTAAAAAATATTTGTATATCTGGACAGAACCCAGTTTAAAAATATAGAGTTTTCTGATTGGCCCAGAGAGTTTTTTTTTCCCCTTGGGCCAATTTGCTTCCCAAAAGTAAGGGGGACCCCTGGGGCCAATTCGTTTTTAAAAAGCTGGTGTTTCTGACACAATCCTGTGGGATCACGGAAAAAAAGATAATGGCAGATCTCCATTATAATTATAAATATATGGGTAGGGGGCATGATTAGAAAGAGCATCAATACGGGCAGAGGAACATGTGTTAGCCACTGCATGGCAGTAGCATTTTTAAATCTCCTGCCAGGCAGGAGCACGCATACTTAGGCTCCATCCATTCCTTCTCCTTTTAGACATGCCACTGGATTTGTTCCTTAAAATGACCACACATTTTAGCTCAAGCGTTTCTTTTCTCTGATCCAATCCTGAGGAGCATCCAGCAGGCACAAGATCAGAAAAGGAGGTATAGCAAATTACTGGTTCATCCTCAGTTCTCCCATTTCAATTGAGAAGAAGCAGAAAACTTCGAAATGCTGTGCAAATGCACTCTGATACCGTCCAGCCATTAAAATTTCAAAGAGGAGCACATTATTGATAAGGCAATACCATGTATTTGTCAAGAAATTAGAAAAAGACTAAAATAACAACAAATCATGAAATATTTCCCCAGGGAACCTCTTAGTTCGACATGATCTCAAATTGCTAAATTGAGGAAACAAAATTACCGTGTGCCTTTGAGATCCGGAAGAGCTTGGGTGCTCTAAATCTGACGTTGTTCCAATTGGAGGAAGTAGATGATTTCTGTTGAATGGTACAGGTGAGGGGGTCAGCAGGTCACTTGCAGTAGCTCTTAAATTCAATACAGAAAGACAAATATTCAGCATTGTAGGAAGATGGCTCTGTATCTACTATACCAAAAAGAGGTATAGTGTGCACAGAGTCCAGTGAGTCCCTAAAGGTATGGCAGAGGTTAAAGCAGATAATACCTTACTCTCAAGTTAGTGGTAGCTGGGCTGAGCAGTAAGGTTTATTAGAGGGTAAGAATTAAGAATTTATTGTACGCACTCAGGGAAAAAATGATGTCACACACTCGAAGACTGAATCCAAACCAATTAACTGTATACAAAGTTGTTACTTAGCTATTTTATTTCTAGAACCAAGAATCACTTAGTGAAGGTAAGTTATACAGTTTGTAGAACTGGCAATACGTTTCAAGAACGCAGCAATGTTTTGTAAATGCAGTAAATACTATACAGTTTTTTTGTACATGTCGAACAAATACAGTTTTAGATTTGCAGTGATCAAGATATGCAATGTACTGGTACAGTTCAATGTATTTCTATGGAGGAAAACAAGGTTAGTGACTTACAGGTAGGTACTCAGTTTTGTAGTTCAGTTTCCGACTTGTAGCACTCACACAGGGCACAGGTCAGGATGATAAAGAGAGTGCACCCTCAGCAGCAAAGGGGCGGCCGGGTGCGGAGGTCAATGGAGAGTTTGGGACTCCAATGTAGTACTATGGATACAGGAGGTACTCTGAAGAGCATCTGTCACAGGTAGGCACAAAGGGGGCCACAAGTAGGCACCAAAAGCGCACCTCCAGAGGCACTTGGTCGGCAGGGTTCAAAGGAGGTGCTGGGCTCCCAATGCAAACTAATGGGGAGAGTCAGTTGTGAAGAAACGCTGAAGGTTCGGCACAGGAGGCTTGAAGGAGGGACCCAGTGACTGGAAGGTGAAGTTGGTGTTTTGCTGGACATGGAGTCATGTAGGTTGGGCACCCCACTGCCAGGGTGCTGCGGAGCAGTGGTGCCCTTTCCTGTTGGGTTTTCTTCTGAAGGTATCGCAGTGGAGGTCGGAGGAGGTAATCCAATGCTGGATCTCATGCCAGGATTGCTGGGGGAACTTACTGTAGTGTTGGTCCACTTGGACTCGGGCCGCGGGCACCAGGTAAGAGTGGTTCAGACACGTGCTTCCGTCCGGATCTCGTGTCTGAGCTGGAGTTGGTTGTTGGACAATTCCGGTGTCCACAGGAGATTAGAGTCTTTACTCAAAGGTAGGATAGGTTCCTGGGGTTCTTGAAAGCTGCTGGCTGCAGGATATACCGGTTTTAGCTTGCAGGGGTTCTGAAGCTAGAGACAGGCCAGTAGGGCTAGAGCCAAAGCAGTTGTCGTCATCCTCTTCACTTCAGGATGGCTCTTCGGTCCTTCTTCTTGTCAAATCTAAGAAGCAGGATTCCGGGGTGCCCCTAAATACTAGCTTTAGGGGTGCTACAGGGGCGTGCAGGTTAGGACCAATGGGTCCCTTCCCTGTGTTGTCTACACCCGCTCGTATGCCACCCTCCAGTGGGAGGGATATACCTCGTCCTGATTGGGGGAGTCCCCTCATCTTCAAGATGGAGGGGACTGAGATGTGGGCTTCACTTTGCCTTCCCCACCTAAGGGGTGGAGTTGGCAAAGGTCGGCACACCTTGGTTTCTCACTAGGGTTTCCCGTCCACAGTGGGGGTCAGGACTGGTGGGAGCCAGCTGCTGACTGCAGCAGAGGCTGGGTGTAGTTAACAAAGGTGGCAAGCCTTTGAAGCTTACCCTTCGGGGAGGAGTAATGACACCACTGCCCAGGATGGGCTTTGTGTCACGACCCAGAGAGCGGAGGCTCTCTAACCAGGGGTCCAGAAACCTGTCTGGTGGTGGCAGATAGCTGTGAGCCAGACAGGCACCATACCACGGCTAATCGTTTTTCAAGGGGCACCTCACAGATGCCCTCTGTGGGCATTTTACATTAAATCCCACTCTGGCATCAGTAAGGGTTTAATGTGCTAAGAGGTTTGGTACCAAACTTCCCAGTCTTCAGTGGAGGCATCATGGAGATGTGGAGTTCGTAATCACAAACCCCAAGCCCCATACACAAAATGGCTTCACTGCACTTACAATGCCTGTGAATGGCACAAGCACTGCAGCTATGGTGGTATGGTACACCCTGCCTTTAGGACTGTAAGGCCTGCTAGAAGGGTGACTTATTCATGCCACAGGCAGTGTTGCTGGTGCCATGTCGACTCTTCAGTTTAGTCTGCACCAGAACACGCAGCCTGCAATGGCAGTGTGTGGGTGTTCAGGTGAGGGGTCTCTGAGGAGGGCATAATGCATGCTGCGGCCCTCGGAGGCACTAACTGGTCACAAGGCGCTTGTTGCTAGGGGTACCATTTACAAGGGACTTGCATGTGGCCCAGAGGTGTGCCAATGGTGGAAACAAGGGCACAGTTTTGGGGAAAGACCACAGGCCCTAGGAGCCTGATTGGCAGGGACCCGGGGCACACTTAGTCAAGTTGGCATCAGGTATCTAGTTACAAGTTGGGTAATGATGTAAAAAGGGGAACTTTCCTACAAGCGTTTAAACCAAATATAGTCCCATTTATTTTCCAACAATACTGGTCATCAAATGTATACAGAACTATTATATTCATACAGTGCAAATAAAATAATATCAATAAAGTACAGGAAACGCCAAGCGAGGAGAAGATAATGTTCCATTCACTCTATATTTTAAAATTAATAGAACATTACCCACCCACCACATAATCTGATATGTATTCATGGTTTGAAGTGACTGGAAAGTTACTTACCAGTGTGTTATAAATCTTTTGCAATAAATCAGAGTGCATGATGTAGGTGGAACACTTTCTATGGCACTAGTATACTCTGTCAGAAAACGTTGTTGGCTACTGTTGTAAATATCAGTCCAATTCCAGGGATAGGGAAAGGGGAAAGTTTGGGGAGGATAGTAGAGACTGGCACTGTTTGGAGGTTGAAGTTTACCTTCGCTGGTCTTGAGAACATTAACAGTGAGGTGGATGGTCAGATTGCCCTTCTTAAGTCACTATGTAGTGAACTGTCTATTCAAGCGTGTTGTTGATGTACCAGCTCTGTTCAACCCATATCCAGTAAAAGACGACCAAGAAAACATTTGGCTCGTCTCTCCTTAGGATCTCCTTCACTTGTATATATTGTAGGGTGATTTGTCTCAGTTTGTAAGCTCAATTCATGGGGATCCGACTTCAATGGGTGCTCCACTTGTAATTGATTGGTACTAGATAGGTTGGTTGCAGAGACTGTCTCTTTCTACAGGCCTAACTGCTATTATTATTGCCTTGGTCCGAGTGGTGGTATCAGAGTGTGTCATGATCCTAAAGGGTTGTTTATAGTTGGTTTCCTGATTTTGGTAATTTTAGAAGTGCATACGGTGTACAGGTCCTTTCAAAGCTAATAAGCGGGACTGTACCAGAGGCGGTCTATTACATCTATGGGTGAGAAAGCTAATTGAAGTTAATTTCAACTAATATTTGGAGGTTTCACTTATACATATACGTAATTATCATTTGGTTTTACTCACCATCATCAAATCTTTATTTGGTTGACCAAAACAACCATAAAAGAATACAATAAACAATATAAAATCATCTCAGAAAAACATTTTCACATTTAAAAAAAACAGTCATTAAAACCCAAACACAGCAAAATCACGCCAGCAATCAATCAGTGAAGCGAGTTAAACATAAACCTGGCCAAAAGAAACCTACCTCGCTGGTGGAGAACCTGAGCAAAATAAGGCTCCAGTCCTGAACAGTCATCAGGAGCATATGTGCCCGCACCGAGTTATCTGAAGCTGATAATTTGATTTGATTTTGAGTTTATAAAGCTCAACAAATACCCAGAGGCCTCTCAGCGCTGAGGGAGGGAAGATTGAGGAAAAGAGATTACATTTTAGTAAAAAGCCAGGTCTTAAGAAGCTTGCGGAGATTCCAAAAAGGAGGGAGCTGATTTAAATGACAAATGAAGCTTTTTTCAGTGCTGGGCTATGCAGACCAGAAAACTCCTGCCACTCCAAGAGGAGAGCCTATACGGAGGCCCCACCACATTCTTCGCTGAACCAGATCTAAGGGTCCTGTTGGGCACTTACTTGATGATTTATTCCGTCAGTCCCTCGGGAAGGCTGGCCCTTGACCCTGAAGTGCTTTATAGATTATACAAAGCCCTTTAAAGATAATTCTTTGCCGAACAGACAACCAATGCAGTCTAACCAGAGCAGGTGCCGCTGACTGGAATCTTGGAATTTCATCAGCAGCCTAGCTGCTGAATTTTGTGGAATTTGTAGTTTTTTTAGCTGAGCCTTACTTAGGAAGATTAACATAGAGGCTGTTGCAATAGTCAATCCTGAAGACTACAAGGCAAAGGATCAAAGTGGACAGTAAATTGGAGGGAAGAAACTGTGCTATCTTCCTGATCATGCACAGCATAAACAAAGAGGTAGAGATCACTTTGTTAACTAGTTCCTTGAGGTAAGGCTAACATCAACCAGGATACCTATATTGTTCACCCTGTTCACAGGTACCCGGAGGGAATGCAATTCTTCAAGCCACCACGAGGTATTCAAAATGGAAGTGTTGTTACCAAATAGAATAACTTCAGTTTTTGTAGAATTCCGCTTGAGGTAGTTCACATCCATCCAGATACCAACTTCTTGCATGCATGCTCAGAATGAATCACTCAGGTCCGGGCCACTTCTGGAAAGAGACACAACAATCTGGGTATCATCTGCATATGAGACAATGGAAACCCCAAATTACTTCACCAAGGCAGCCAATAGTGTAACATAGAAGTTAAAAAGAGTTGGACTCAGAGCCAAACTCTGAGGAAACCCGCAGGGCAGAGAAAAGACTTTGAAGTGAAGCCACCAACGGCCACTGTCTGGGTTCGCTCAGTCAAAAAAGATCTGAAGAGGGACAGGGCAGCCCCATCTACACCTAAATCTGCCAGCCGGTGCAACAGTAGATCATGATCGATGGTGTCAAAGGCTGCCGTCAGGTCGAGGAGGATGAGAGCATCACTACCCTCCCGTCATCTATAGCCCTAATCATTTCAATGGCTACAATCAGAGCCGAATCCGGGAAGAACCCACTGCAGAACCCAAATTAGGAGTCATCCAGCAATCGGTTGCTGTTTGAAAAGCAGATAATTGGAGATTCATTTCTTTCTCTATTATGTTTGCGGGGAGATTGGTCTAAAGCTGTTAGGGTCAAGAGAACTCAAGTTGGCTTTCATCAACTGAGGAAGAATGGAGGCAGTTTTTAAAGCTTTGTGAAAGACACCGATCTTAAATATTCAATTGAAGGTAGGTGTCAGTCGGGTAGCAGCCAGATGCGGAATGAGATGTAAAATTTTTGGAGGGCAAGGATCATGAGGGAGACCTGATTTTAGTTGAAAGAAGTTCGGTCAACTGAAAGACAAGTAAATTCAGGAAACTACTGCTTATTGATGTCACAAGGATAGTTGTTGAACCCGGAAGATAGGGTTGCAGTGATCAAAGTGAACTTATTAAAAATGACTTCCACTTTGTTCAGAAAGAAGGATGCCAGGGAGTCAGAGAAATCCTGACTGATATGTTCTGAAATCTTAGTCGCTGGTGAGAAAAGTTTGGAAACAACTTGGAAGAGGGCCTTGGACGAGTAGCTGGTTGCTTCTATAGAATTAATGAGGTACTCTGATTTTTCCTTCAAGATCAGTTTCTGATTGTCTGCCAGCAGCAATCTATATTTTTCTTTCTCATTGTTATCATAATTTTCCGTCCAAATCCATTCATGTTTCCTACAGGATTTCTTAGCAGCCCGGAGCGACACCCCAAACTATGGAGAGGTGGGTTTGCTCCTTCTAGAGAGGGACATTTTAACAGGCGCCAACTCATTCATTGCCCCAGATAGCCATAAGGTGTAACTGGAAATCAATTTGTGGGGAGAATCAGATTTTTATGGTGGAGTATTAGCGAGAGCAGAGAAAAGATCCTGGGCCTTTATCTCATTCCAGGCCTGGGAATAGATTAGCTTCCTAGGAGCCCTTTTAGGGGCAGTATTGCGATGAACAAGGATTTCCCAACTAACTGCACTGTGGTCAGACCACGTTACAGGAAGGATAGCAACATTAATGGAGAGATTACAGTTGGAAAAAATCTCATATAGAGTGTGGCCGGCACAGACGGTAGGCCCAGACATGCGTTGCTCTAAGCCAAAACTAGACATTAGCTTGAGGAGAGCAGTCGTATCCTAGTCAACTCCGTTCTCTAAATAAAAACTTAAATCCTCCAACAGAGTGGAATCAGTTGTGTAGAGGATTCTAGGGACTGGCCAACTGTACCAAAAAAGTGACTACATTAAAAGGCTGAGATTTGGAAAGTTCAAATTTAAAAGTCATACCTTCAAACTCGGTATGGGGAAACGGAGAGAAAAATGCAGCATAAATATCCCGGTAGATAATAGCAAGCCCACCATATTTCATGTCAACCCCGTCAAGCCTGTAAATCCTAAAGCAAGATGGGACTAGAGCTGTCATTTCAGGACCCGACGACTGATCTGCACAAGTTTCTGTCACAAAGACGTTGTCAACCTGATGGGAGTCTATTAGTTCAGCCACTTCCAAGTGGTGCTTGACCAGTGATCTTGCGTTGATTAAAACACATCTAATCCGGGAGGCAGATTCTGGTGGAATGATCACCTGACCTCTGTTTAAAGGGGCCAAGGTGAGAGGGCTTACATGTTCGGGCACAGAAATAAAATGATGCTTGCAAGCACGGCATGTATTTAATGACAAATCCGAGCCCTACGGGAAGATTTTAGGGCACGTCAAGTTGTTGCCTGGAGAGGTTAGTGCCCACAACTTAGTACTAGAATAGGTCTTCCGAGGCCAGGGGGACAGGCCTGGGCCCAGTTCAGGTGCGGACGGGTGTAGACGGGCTTACCTTTGGCACGCCCACTGCACGCGTATGCTAAGCGTCTGAGCCTTCATCTGTGTAAAGTAGAGGAGCTGACGCCACTAGAGCGTTAACCTTCCTCCTCTTAATACCCGGCAAGGAGGGAAGTCAGTAGGGGCTCTTTCCATGCAATCTGCAGAGCCACGGTGGACCGGAGAGCATAATCAACAAAATACCACACAGTTTAGGTGCAATGCCGCTTTCCTGACCGTAATTTATAAAGCAGTGTTTAAAATAATATGTTAAAAGCTAAAAAGGTAAGAAGCACAGTAATATCAGCCCCAATGTCGTGACCGCAAGCAAAGGCCCAAGCTGTTCTCTATCCAATAGGGCTCGTTCCAAGAACAGCGTCATTATACAGGTTAGTTCTCAAGCGTAAAGAGAAATGGGATTGGTAAAAATGTCCGGTCTCCCAAGAGAGGTGAAAGCTTCTTTTACATACGCTCTCCAGGGGATTTTATGTGCACTGTCAAGGGCCAGACAGTCCGAGAAGATCAGCCGGTTAAGCTTCAGATCCTCCCTGGTCCAGACCTTAAACACAGTAGAGGGCTTAAGGCCATGTAAAAGCTTGAACACTGAGGGAGGCCCAGGAAAAGATAACTTTTTTTTGTTAAGTACAGCATATTAGACCTCATCCATCAAATGTAAGGGACAGCGTGGTCCATCCAGCTGTAGTTCCAATCAACTGACTCTCACGGTCCCTACATTTCAGGTGATGATGCTTAGTTACAGAATGACGTGTAATCACCTAGAAATAGGAATACCACATCACCTCATTCACCCAATACAAATCTGGAACAATTTGAGAAAAATTAAAGATGTAAAATATACAATCATAAAGACACAGCATTAATAGAGTTATAGCGTAAATAATTCCCAAATTTCACATTACAAACATTATGTTGCAACAATGATGAGTTACAAATATAGTCTTACAAATGCACAGGTTTCTTTCGACCACGTTGGGGCCTCACATTTTGATTTGCTACCAACTATTTACCACCCCTTCCTTCACAGAATTTCTCAATGAAGCACCATTTCCACTCACAACAGGATAAAACTTGGCTACCCTGTTTAGGATCCAAATTCTGTAGTCCAGCGATAATCTCCTACCTTTTTCTTCAATACATTTTCTCACTTCCCTCCAGATACAACAGCTTGTTGAATGCACTCTTCAAGCACCATAATAAAGTGCTCAACAACACCATTGGACTCGAGGTGGTACAGGGTTGCTTTATTGTGTCTAATGCCTCTGTCCTTTAAAAATGTTTCTACCACCTCAGAGGTTAAATGAACCCCATTATCTGTAAATATCGGGAGGAAAAACTCTCTCTCTCAAATAGCTCCTCTCTCTCTCAAATAGCTCCTCTAGAAATTATATTACTTCTCGGGATTCCATAGAATGCGCACCGTCTAGAGCCGAAAGCGAAAAAGCGTGCACACTCACATCGCTCACCGCGTCTGTATATTATATATACACACCAAATTTCACTATATAGTCACTGAAAATGGGTAATGGAGATGTAATACAAGCCAAAACTAACGGCTACAGTCCGAGGTGAAGAAACAGGCCTAATGTAAAAAAACAAAAAACAAAACAGCGCTGTTTCAGGGAAGATTCCACCACACTGTGCCTGGGACAACCATGGAACTTGGAAAGAAAATACTGCTGAGTGGGGGCAGCAGGGGAGACAATGGGTGTGGGTGGGGGCTGTAAAGATTAATTAGGAAGTTCAATCTGGAGGTGCGGCAGCAACAGGGAAACTGGGAGTCCTGGGCGAGGGGGGGGGGGGGGGGGGAGTAGCTCTGGGGGCTGTAAAGATTTAATGCCACCACACCTGATAATCTTCTAGTAGAATTAAAAAATTCAGAAATTATGTCGTTTCGTACAGTACAATACCACGGAAGCTTTTAATTATGTGCTTTACATAGGTATCCGCTGAGATGCTTCGCAGTAGCACATGCACTTGACTCAGAATTAAGTGCCTGGGGTCTTGTAAAAATAATGCAAGCATTACGCATTATGCCTGCCCAGCCTACCAATCTCCAAGAGCCAGGTGGCTTGCACCTAGATGCAGGGAGATGGGAACATGTAACCATGTTGAAGCGATGCAAATATTTAGATCATACCCAAGCCCAGTGCTAGCATGCGCTGTGGCAAAATTCTTGGCTTCATGTGGGACAGCAGGAGAAAGCTCCTACAAGCAGATTGAGGTTGTTGAGGTTGAAGAGAAACTTCTGGTAGGTTACTGTTGCCACTGTTCTGGGTAGCGTAGATAGAGGACTGTCTCGCTTGCGCATTGTGCACCTGGTCTTAGTCTTAAATGGCCTGAACTGATAATGTAGCCTCTTTAAAATGTTTTATAATGTTATGAATGAGGTGATTCTGATAATGTATTAAGAGAACTTTTAAGTAATAGTTGAATTGCTTTTTTATCTTGAGGCTTTTTTTGGATTGTTTGTTTTTAATGATCATCTGTCTCACATTTTAACATTGTGTGTAAGAGTTGTATTGTACATGCACTTTTATGGTTGAATGGCCGAAATAAACTATAAATAAGAATAACAAGCCTTTGCAATGCAATCGGTCTTGCCTTTGGGACCTTATATGTATTTAGCTATGCAGCACATTAGCCTGGGTGCTGAAACATCTACTGTTCTTTAACATGGAGGGAAAGTAAGCCCAAAAATGCGTGTCATGCCAGGTATGGCAATATATGGAGAAGAATATTGCCTTTCAGCGGGAAACGGTATAGTCCAAAGCTCTGTTTTCAATATAAAATCAGAGCCTTCGGGCCATATTACTGAAAATACAAGATTTGAAAAAAATATTATTGTCTACGAGTGCTCATGGAAGACAATTTCTATGGATTGGAATCTAGAGAATGCTAAAGGGATTCTGGTATTTTACTCACCTCAGCTGGTTGTTTTCTATCAAGAAATTTAAATAGAGGCAGTTGAACAGGAAAAAAAAGCCCCTAAGTGGAAGCAGACAAGTCTTGGGGCTGATCTCCAGAGCCCACAAAGTACATACACATATAAGTATATACTAAAGTATATAAGTATATACTAAAGTATATACAAGAGGTCTCGAATGCTCGACCTAAAAAGGATGCAAGCATTACGCTTAACATGGCTGTTTCATTAAAACATAGTAAACACATCAAGATGATAGACGGAGGGCTGAAGCTTGTCAACCACTCACCCCCAGACAAGAGATCTGGGTTTAATCCATTTTTCTTTTGCTCACTATGCCACCCAAGTTTGGACCCAGCCATATACATATCGGTCTTGACCCTGCTCCTCATGGGAACAGTCCAGTACAAACTGACAGGCCAGGTCCTCCCTGGACCGGAAACAAGCATCCTAGGACCGGGTTCAGGATATAACCCCTTATCAGCCAGGCAGCTTGATTCCAGCAATGGATCCACGTCTGGGCATACCCCTGGCAACTTAGGGCGAATATAGCAAACACAACAAGATGATGGACGGAGTGCTGAAACTTTTCAATCACTCACCCCCAGTCAAGAGATCTGGGTTTATCCATCATTCTTTTGCTCACTATGCCACCCCAGTTTGGACCCAGCCATAAGCAAATCAGTCGTGATCTTGCTCGTCATGGGAACCGTCCAGCCCAAATTGCCAGGCCAGGTCCTCCCTAGACCAGACATAAGCATCTTAGGAACGGTTTCGGAGTATCACCCCTCATCAGCCAGGCTTGTTTGATTCCAGTGGCATAGCGAGCAAGCCTAGCAGTTTGGGCTGGACTGTTCCCATGGGGAGCAGGGTCAAGACTGATTTGCATATCGCTGGGTTTAAACTGGGATGCATGGGTAGCAAAAAAACTATGGATTTAGGCCCAGATCTCTGTACTGGGGTCAGGTGAATGATTAACATTGATTGGAATTCTGTCCTCAAGTGATCTTTTTGCATTTGTCACCCCAAGTGGGGCGATTATATCCAGCTCTCCATGCCACTGGAGTCGAGCTAGCCTGGCTGATGAATGGTGAAACCCCGAAACCAGTCTCAGGATGCTCGTTTCCTGTCCAGGGATGACCTGGCCTGGCAGTTAGGTATGGACAGTTTCCATGGGGAGCAGGTTCAAGACTGATTTGCATATGACTGAGTTTAAACTGGAGCAGCATGGGGAGCAAATAAACAATGGATTTACGACCAGATCTCTATACTAGGAGGAATGTTTGACATTGATCAGCATTCTATCAATTTATTGTTTAGCATTTGTCACCCCGAGTGGGACGGGTATGCCCAGATGTGGGTGCTGTGCTCTCCATGCCACTGGAGTTGAGGTAGCCTGGCAGATTAGGGGTGAAACCCTGAAACCAGTCCCAGCGTGCAAGTTTCCGGTACAGTGAGGACCTGGCCTGACAGTTTGGGCTGGACTGTTCCCATGGGGAACAGGGTCAAGACTGATTTGCATATGGCTAAGTTTAAACTGGAATGGCATGGAGAGCAAAAAACAATGGATTTAGGCCCAGATCTCTGTACTGGGCTGAATTTTTTACACTGATCAGCATTCTGTCCATCAATTTTTTTTTTACGTTTCATTAAAGCATGCATGCTTTGTGAGCCAGCCAAAAACACCTGTTGCCGCGGTAATGGCGCAGCAGAAGCTACAAGACGTGAACTTTTTTCATAAATGTCTGGGGAAATAAACACATACAGAGAGGGCATGTAAAAGCCCAGCAATGCCAGTGGTAATACACGTGCAGTAAATAGTATCGCAATGCAACAAAACCCATTTCTGCACTTTAGAATATCCCTAAGGAAACCTATACAGCACACATGTGCTACGATGAACATATATACATTGGCTAATCATCAAGTCCCTGTGAGCACAATACAATACCAGATAGCGTGCCACAGGTGTGAAGCCTCCTGCAAGCCTTCAAACTTTAAAAAAATAATGTACACACAGTGTCCCTATAGTTTAACTTCATCTTGTCACAGACTGCGAAGGGTGGGATAGCAAAACAGAACAGGGGCACAAGAGTCGCTGGGATGGGAGGAAGAATCACAGAGCTAGAAGAGTGGGAGGGGAAGCAGCATAACACAGACAAGGGTAGGGGTAGGTGTGGGAGGGGAAGAAATAAATATGGGAACTAATAACTAAGTTCTCAAAAGCCAACGCAGAGACACTAATTAAGAAGAATCAATATGTGCTTGTCCATGCGCCAGAGAAGAAAGAGGAAGTGACGTCTGG
Source organism: Lissotriton helveticus (assembly GCF_964261635.1). Taxonomy (NCBI): domain Eukaryota; kingdom Metazoa; phylum Chordata; class Amphibia; order Caudata; family Salamandridae; genus Lissotriton; species Lissotriton helveticus. The sequence goes on along the minus strand of NC_136065.1, from coordinate 695,767,077 downwards.
TCTGCTCTGCCCAATTTAGAGGCAACAAAGAAGAAGTGACATAGAAGCCAACGAATGGTAAGCAATGGGTGGGCTCTGAGCCCTTTTTGTAAACAATAGCGTCTTACTAGTGAGAAGCATGCCTTAGTGCATGCTCTCGCAAGCTCGGTATATGGTAGATGCCAGGATCAGAAAGCTCCCTTTACAGGACTGGTATAGTAAAATAGCCAACAAGAGGAGCATTTTGACAGGCTAACCCCGCTCTTAACGGTATTCTCCGGGAGTCCATAATTATTCGTTTTCATTTTTAACAACGGTTTTCAAAGCCAACTAAATGGCATCCAGGTCCTCCGTTGTGTATTTTTAGATACAAATTGGAAAATATGAAAAAAACACTCCCCAAATAGCATTGCAAATGTTTGAGATTCAGCCTATATATGAACTTTTCACCAAATGTAAAATGGGACTAATGTACAATTTACATTTGAGTTGAGCCTACAGTATAAATGAAATGGTGCAAACATACCCGGATATAATTCCCAATATTTAGATTTTTTTTCTCTGAGCCCTCAACACTGGAAATAACACAGAAGGATTAATAATAAGGACTTCCAAATTTCCTTTGTTACACCGTATGGTGATAAGACCCACAGTATCTTTTGCCACTGAATCAAAATATTCTATTCCTCCAATGGAAGCATTTGTGTTTTCCATGGTAATCGCTTATAGGTATGAATGACGACATATAGAATAAATCTTAAATAACTTACAGACGTGTTCCTCGTACAACATCATCCATCCTTGGTGTTCCAGATCGGGAGGGAGAGCTACTGTTAATTGGATGTAAGATACGTGGTGGGTTACGCCTTCTAGTAGCCTGTGATGAGTGCGTCAAAGAAGAGGCACTTTGTTCCTGGGGGTGGACCGGCCAAGGTCTGCTGGAGATCATAGCACCAGAGGTAGGTCTCATCTGTGGAATTTCGTCCATATCACTGAAAAGAGGAATTAAGAAACCGAAATTGTCCGTCATTCTCATTATGATAATATACCATTTTACATCCAGTGGTTCTGAGTGACAACAAATAGAGAAAAAGGGCTCAGCACAGATAGCATGGCTAGATAACATGGCCTCCACTACTGTAAAAAAATCTGGTCACTGCCACACGCTCCACCACCACCTACGTTTATCTCCTACCTCCCCCCCAAAAAAGAGGCATTGCCTCACGCCACCTATTTCCACCATCCTGTTTCGTTCTTCTACCTGGCAGTCCAAAGCCAACCTCGCCACATTCACAGTGACAGCAAAAAGCTGCCGCTATGCTGACAGAGGCTATGTGAGAGCTGCTGGTCAGTGCAGTACGTTCTCCCTGTGAACGTTGGTCCATGAAGACCCATTTGTCTTAGAAATGAGTGGTGCAGGCAGTGCACGACCTGTGTACTCCTGCTTCTTTCAGGTCTATCGAGATCTGAGAGGGGCAGTCAAAGGTCTGCCACCATTTTGCCACCTACCTCAGGTAAGCAAAGACCTCGGAAAGTCACCAGAACAAAATGGAAGAAAGCAGTTCACCTAGTGACATCACATCCATGGGATAGAACATTTGTTTCCCACTTTTGTAAAGTCATATAGTGAATGAACAGATTTAAATCTGCTTAATTATTCTAATAGCTTCCAATGAAAGCTATACATAACATACAGAAATATAGGTGGATATCTGTGAATAATGGGGGTGTTTCTTCACCGAGGGGTTCCGAATGGCTCGGCCTGCTCCCACCAGACTGATCCAATAGTGACCGAGGCCTAAGGAGGCCCGGGGAGACATCAAGAATTGTCCCACAATCAAACTCTGGTGCCTGTGCTGGGGCAGTCCTTGGAAAGGCTAGTGGACTTGGGCTCAACAGAAAGCCAAGGTGTGCTGGGGAGACAATAACCTTTTTTAGGGCGGCACCATCGAGACGTTTGAAAGGCTATTGAGCCTAAACCCACCCCCAATAAGAGAAAGCAGTAATCACATGCTGGGGTATCTGAAGATAGCACCGTCAAAATAACAGACTTGCTGGCAAAGAACATGGATCAGTTTGTAATGAACTAGCAGTTGTTTAAGAGCTGATCCACGGGTGCTTCATGGTTGCTGGTGGGGAGAAGCTGCAGGCACCTCGTACACTCACTCAGTAATAACCTGAGATTGAGAATCAGACCTGCTTGGACCTGTGGTTGGACCTTGAGCAGGTTAAGGGGTATATGCAAATAGACCTATTGTTGAACCTCAGCTAAGGAACAATTCTACCTGTGCATGGTCTGGTCTGCACAGCTGTTGAGTAAGCACTAACCATAATTAAAGACATAGGGTCCACCTAAAAACTACAAAAGATTGACAAATAGGCCAAGTGGTACAATCAGAGCCCTTGGCAGTCAAGTTATCCGGAACAAAATGGACCATAAAGAAATAATCAAGAACAACATCTTGCGAGGGGGCACACGACTGCAGCAAACAAGATGGCCCCCTGCTGATTTTCATCCTCGGGAGCCAAGGAATTAGCTACATTTTTTCGAGCAGCTTCGGTCCGCATTTGCATTTCGGTGGCATAACTAGTCATCGGAAATGAGAGCGAACGGCCTGGTGAGCTTTTAATTGCTTATTACGACCATTTTTGTGAGGTTTTATTCGCCACTCTAATCCTTTCAGGATTGGTGCCACCATTTTGAGGGTATTTCAGCCTGCCTTCATAATTACAATGGCTTGTTTTTAGCACATTAAATCTCCTTTTTCTCTGCTAATCGGTATAAATGGCCACCATTTTTGTTTTTTTCACTTTCTCTTTACATTTGAGATTTTTTTTCTCATCCTCCAATTTACCGTGCGTTTTTCAGACACTTCCCACGCTGGTTTCATTCTGTTTCCTGACGCAGTAAACATCACATTGCTAAGTTGCCTCACCGAGTCTCAATATGGATACTGCACACTCCTCCAAAGCTGTGGTTTCAAATGTTTCAGGCGCTCGCAAGGAGTCTGGAGGTGGCACAAACAAAAGAGTTAAAAAAGATCATTCTTCGCCAACAAAATCTCCTCTACCCTTGACTCTGGAGGATATTATGGATGAATTAAAAAATATATAACCTTTCATGGTTGAGACAAATGCGACTTTACAATGGATTGAAGAGAAGTGGTCCATTCGCGATTCAAGACTCACTGAGGTGGAACAACAGATCAGTGAGCTCAAGATGTGGCGGTCAAGGAATCCTATTTAACTACGGAGGTCACACAGCTTAAAAGACTAGCTGAAGATTTGGAAAACTAATCACGGCAACAAACTACACATTTATGTAATTCCAGAGGGGTCAGAAGGTCAGGATATGATCAAGTTTCTTAAGCTGCACATCCCCAAAATAGTGGGGCTGTAACCTTCTGGAGAATTGAACAATCAAAGAGCCCACAGGATTGGTCTTTCATCTACCGCATCTTCTAACAGACCTAGAGGTATTACCGCTCTGCTCTTAAAATATTCTGATCTTATGGAAGTCCTTACGATGGCCAAACAACGCAAGCAGATGCTATGGTCTGGGCATAAAGTCTTCTTCAGTCAGGATGTGGCCATGGTCACTGTTGCAAGGCGAAAATAATTTCTGGACTTGAGACCAGTTTTTAGATCTATGAATGCACGGTTCGGGTTTCTACATCCCTGTTTCTTCAACGTCACCTAAAGGCAGGACAGTCTCCTTTGAAGATCCCAAGGGCCTCAAGCAATTCATTTGTGAACATAAAGGAGAAGATATTGAAATCAGTAAAACTTGATTTGCGTAACCTCAATTTCTGCTTTCTTACTGTCTGTCTTTTTGATGTTTTGTACAGGCTCTGCGTTTCTTTGGTCTGTCGGATCGTTCTGTGAAGGTTGTCGTCTGTTCACTTTCAGTCTCCATGTTTTTCGTGTATGCTATATAAAGTGTTTCATCGCATGGTTGGTCCCAAGTTCCTTGTTTATTTGGATATATTATATTTATTTTTATATCTTTTTTCAAATCAAGTTACTGTTCCCGACTTCATATGTTTATTTCTTACTCTCTAAATACTTAAAAAACACAAGTGTGGAGGGTCAAGGGGAATATTTAAAGACCTGACTACTCACTCCCCATATTCTAGATATATAACACACAAAAGGGTAGAACAGGTCTAAGGGTGGTGTGTTACTGTACAAGCGACTGAGAAACAGTTGGATCTATGTGTAGGTGAAAAAAGACTGTCAGGTCACTAGGGTTTGGATATATCCCATCAGCCCACCCATTTGGCGGTTTTTCATCATATGGGACAAGATAAGTATCCAAAACCTAAACCGGTGTCATAGTACCGGGATAAAATCAATACTATATGTAAATCGTTCCTCAACATAATGGTGTTCATAAGGTGCAGTGCTCAAGTGATAGTGTTGGGTTAAAATGACTACTAGGACTAAGGATGTTTCCAGAAAGAAGTCTAAGTGTCAACAGTTTAAAAACACGCCGGGTAGTACACTCGACACGCATTTTTCCCTATACGCAAGCACTTTGAACTGTCGATGGGTAAATATACAGGGAATAGTGTTCACAACCTGGACATGCGTGCATAATAATATTACCCACGAGACCAGCAAATATATCTCAATTCAGATGCACGTATTTACATAGACCCATTGTTTTCCCTGTCAGAATTGCGTATTCTTTACCACTTTTAGCACAACGTGGTGCTTGCAAATAAGGGCTCTGTAAAGAAATACAGTGCTTTCGGCATCGCAGCCCTATTGTCACTACGCATGCTCAAAGGTACTGCGACTCACGATGTGCGCATGCGCAGTCAAGTCAGGACCCGTTACAGCTTTTGATTGTGAAGGGCATTGCGATATGAGTCCCATGTGACTAATCAACCTATCGTCGCTCCTCTACAAAAAGAAGGTGGGCGTAATGAGCAACACCTCCACTTCCGCTCGATTTACACAAGGGGCACCGACGGACAGGTAACTTGCAGGATTTTTTAGCTACGGTTACGGGGCTCCATTTGGCAGTCACCATGTTTGTAACAAGACTGAAGTGCCCTCTTATCACAGACATCGTGGTTTTTAACAAGGGGCACTGATTAGGTCCTTCCAAATGGATGGTTTATTTATATCGTCCAGATTTTGCTTTGAGTCTAGGTTTTTCCAGCTGAGCTCGTTCCTACACCCAATATAATTTACCTTTTGTCATCAATTGGATGCCTTTGTGAGTGGTATCGTTTTTCCACCACACAAATTAGTATTATCTATTGAGTGTCTTCAGTAGGTGTAGACGAGGAGCTATCCAAAGAAACTTTCTAGTGCCTAGACGGTGTTTGGAAATACATGTGTACAATATGACACTTGGAGCCCCTGGTTGTCTTATTGTTAACCTCCTTTTAAACAATCGAGTGGTCTGATACTTGGGTTTCCATCACACGTTTGTTGGGTTATGTGTAGAGCTATTTGGCTGGGCATGGTAGATGATGCGCACTTACTATGTCCTTTTTCTACACTGTAGAGCGGGGCCTCATTCTCCCGAGCGGTTGCCGGGTGAGGTGAGGTCGTCACCCTCACAAAGCTGGGTGAGTATCACCACGAGGAAATGCCTCTGTGTGATGTAGCTATTATGCTTGATAATGCGGAACAGAATCTGTTTACGCAGGTGTGTTAAGCTGTACTTTGTCTGTGTATTCATGCGGGTGTATGAGGGTGACCTTATTCTGTTTTGTTGTGTTATCTTTTGTCTCCTCAGGAAGAAGTAGTGTCTCTCTTCCTCCAGTAAACATTGCAAAGCAAGGTTCCTGGTAGATATGTGACTCCTTATAAGCACATACATTTTTGTTCCTCATATCACTAATCACTGTTAGTTGCAGCAGCAACTAAATATGAAAGGTCCTGAAGAAAGCCGGGGTAGTTCCCCATCAGGCTGAAACATGTCGACCATCTTGCCTAGCGCCGCGGGGTAGTATTAACTTTCACTACCAGGCGTGTTTTTAAACTGTTGACACTTAGACTTCTTTCTGGAAACATCCTTAGTCGTAGTAGTCATTTTAACCCAACACTATCACTTGAGCACTGCACCTTATGAACACCATTATGTTGAGGAACGATTTACATAAAGTATTGATTTTATCCCGGTACTATGAGACCGGTTTAGGTTTTGGATACTTATCTTGTCCCATATGATGAAAAACCGCCAAATGGGTCGGCTGATGGGATATATCCAAACCCTAGTGACCTGACAGTCTTTTTTCACCTACACATAGATCCAACTGTTTCTCAGTCGCTTGTACAGTAACACACCACCCTTAGACCTGTTCTACCCTTTTGTGTGTTATATATCTAGAATATGGGGAGTGAGTAGTCAGGTCTTTAAATACTCCCCTTGACCCTCCACACTTGTGTTTTTTAAGTATTTAGAGCAGCTTCTTAGTTGTGGGTCATGATTATGTAAACGTATCTTAGGTTTACAATTACAGCTCACCCAACCTAATTGTGATGGTTACCCTACACAGACCATGTTTAACCCGTCAATCACTTAACTCATAAACTATTTTTCCAGTTTTTGAGATAATAAACAAAAAGACACTTGTCCCACTTAGGATTTTAATAGAGAGTGATCCTGACATATGCAGTTCTTAAAACTGGGTTCTGCTCTTGAGACAGAGTTATTGGTAGTACACTCGACACGCATGTTTCCCTATACGCAAGCACTTTGAACTGTTGATGGGTAAATATACAGGAAATAGTGTTCACAACCTGGACATGCGTGCATAATAATATTACCCACGAGACCAGCAAATATATCTCAATTCAGATGCACGTATTTACATAGACCCATTTTTTTCCCCTGTCAGAATTGCGTATTCTTTACCACTTTTAGCACAACGTGGTGCTTGCAAATAAGGGTTCTGTAAAGAAATACAGTGCTTTCGGCATCGCAGCCCTATTGTCACTACGCATGCTCAAAGGTACTGCGACTCACGATGTGCGCATGCGCAGTCAAGTCAGGACCCGTTACAGCTTTTGATTGTGAAGGGCATTGCGTTATGAGTCCCATGTGACTAATCAACCTATCGTCGCTCCTCTACAAAAAGAAGGTGGGCGTAATGAGCAACACCTCCACTTCCGCTCGATTTACACAAGGTGCACCGACGGACAGGTAACATGCAGGATTTTTTAGCTACGGTTACGGGGCTCCATTTGGCAGTCACCATGTTTGTAACAAGACTGAATTGCCCTCTTATCACAGACATCGTGGTTTGTAACAAGGGGCACTGATTAGGTCCTTCCAAATGGATGGTTTATTTATATCGTCCAGATTTTGCTTTGAGTCTAGGTTTTTCCAGCTGAGCTCGTTCCTACACCCAATATAATTTACCTTTTGTCATCAATTGGATGCCTTTGTGAGTGGTATCGTTTTTCCACCACACAAATTAGTATTATCTATTGAGTGTCTTCAGTAGGTGTAGACGAGGAGCTATCCAAAGAAACTTTCTAGTGCCTAGACGGCGTTTGGAAATACATGTGTACAATATGACACTTGGAGCCCCTGGTTGTCTTATTGTTAACCTCCTTTTAAACAATCGAGTGGTCTGATACTTGGGTTTCCAACACACGTTTGTTGGGTTATGTGTAGAGCTATTTGGCTGGGCATGGTAGATGATGCGCACTTACTATGTCCTTTTTTCTACACTGTAGAGCGGGGCCTCATTCTCCCGAGCGGTTGCCGGGTGAGGTGAGGTCGTCACCCACACAAAGCTGGGTGAGTATCACCACGAGGAAATGCCTCTGTGTGATGTAGCTATTATGCTTGATAATGCGGAACAGAATCTGTTTACGCAGGTGTGTTAAGCTGTACTTTGTCTGTGTATTCATGCGGGTGTATGAGGGTGACCTTATTCTGTTTTGTTGTGTTATCTTTTGTCTCCTTAGGAAGAAGTCGTGTCTCTCTTCCTCCAGTAAACATTGCAAAGCAAGGTTCCTGGTAGATATGTGACTCCTTATAAGCACATACATTTTTGTTCCTCATATCACTAATCACTGTTAGTTGCAGCAGCAACTAAATATAAAAGGTCCTGAAGAAAGCCGGGGTAGTTCCCCATCAGGCTGAAACATGTCGACCATCTTGCCTAGCGCCGCGGGGTAGTATTAACTTTCACTACCCGGCGTGTTTTTAAACTGTTGACACTTAGACTTCTTTCTGGAAACATCCTTAGTCCTAGTAGTCATTTTAACCCAACACTATCACTTGAGCACTGCACCTTATGAACACCATTATGTTGAGGAACGATTTACATATAGTATTGATTTTATCCCGGTACTATGAGACCGGTTTAGGTTTTGGATACTTATCTTGTCCCATATGATGAAAAACCGCCAAATGGGTGGGCTGATGGGATATATCCAAACCCTAGTGACCTGACAGTCTTTTTTCACCTACACATAGATCCAACTGTTTCTCAGTCGCTTGTACAGTAACACACCACCCTTAGACCTGTTCTACCCTTTTGTGTGTTATATATCTAGAATATGGGGAGTGAGTAGTCAGGTCTTTAAATATTCCCCTTGACCCTCCACACTTGTGTTTTTTAAGTATTTAGAGCAGCTTCTTAGTTGCGGGTCATGATTATGTAAACGTATCTTAGGTTTACAATTACAGCTCACCCAACCTAATTGTGATGGTTACCCTACACAGACCATGTTTAACCCGTCAATCACTTAACTCATAAACTATTTTTCCAGTTTTTGAGATAATAAACAAAAAGACACTTGTCCCACTTAGGATTTTAATAGAGAGTGATCCTGACATATGCAGTTCTTAAAACTGGGTTCTGCTCTTGAGACAGAGTTATTGGTAGTACACTCGACACACATTTTTCCCTATACGCAAGCACTTTGAACTGTCGATGGGTAAATATACAGGAAATAGTGTTCACAACCTGGACATGCGTGCATAATAATATTACCCACGAGACCAGCAAATATATCTCAATTCAGATGCACGTATTTACATAGACCCATTTTTTTCCCTGTCAGAATTGCGTATTCTTTACCACTTTTAGCACAACGTGGTGCTTGCAAATAAGGGCTCTGTAAAGAAATACAGTGCTTTCGGCATCGCAGCCCTATTGTCACTACGCATGCTCAAAGGTACTGCGACTCACGATGTGCGCATGCGCAGTCAAGTCAGGACCCGTTACAGCTTTTGATTGTGAAGGGCATTGCGATATGAGTCCCATGTAACTAATCAACCTATCGTCGCTCCTCTACAAAAAGAAGGTGGGCGTAATGAGCAACACCTCCACTTCCGCTCGATTTACACAAGGGGCACCGACGGACAGGTAACTTGCAGGATTTTTTAGCTACGGTTACGGGGCTCCATTTGGCAGTCACCATGTTTGTAACAAGACTGAAGTGCCCTCTTATCACAGACATCGTGGTTTTTAACAAGGGGCACTGATTAGGTCCTTCCAAATGGATGGTTTATTTATATCGTCCAGATTTTGCTTTGAGTCTAGGTTTTTCCAGCTGAGCTCGTTCCTACACCCAATATAATTTACCTTTTGTCATCAATGGGATGCCTTTGTGAGTGGTATCGTTTTTCCACCACACAAATTAGTATTATCTATTGAGTGTCTTCAGTAGGTGTAGACGAGGAGCTATCCAAAGAAACTTTCTAGTGCCTAGACGGCGTTTGGAAATACATGTGTACAATATGACACTTGGAGCCCCTGGTTGTCTTATTGTTAACCTCCTTTTAAACAATCGAGTGGTCTGATACTTGGGTTTCCATCACACGTTTGTTAGGTTATGTGTAGAGCTATTTGGCTGGGCATGGTAGATGATGCGCACTTACTATGTCCTTTTTTCTACACTGTAGAGCGGGGCCTCATTCTCCCGAGCGGTTGCCGGGTGAGGTGAGGTCGTCACCCACACAAAGCTGGGTGAGTATCACCACGAGGAAATGCCTCTGTGTGATGTAGCTATTATGCTTGATAATGCGGAACAGAATCTGTTTACGCAGGTGTGTTAAGCTGTACTTTGTCTGTGTATTCATGCGGGTGTATGAGGGTGACCTTATTCTGTTTTGTTGTGTTATCTTTTGTCTCCTTAGGAAGAAGTCATGTCTCTCTTCCTCCAGTAAACATTGCAAAGCAAGGTTCCTGGTAGATATGTGACTCCTTATAAGCACATTCATTTTTGTTCCTCATATCACTAATCACTGTTAGTTGCAGCAGCAACTAAATATGAAAGGTCCTGAAGAAAGCCGGGGTAGTTCCCCATCAGGCTGAAACATGTCGACCATCTTGCCTAGCGCCGCGGGGTAGTATTAACTTTCACTACCCGGCGTGTTTTTAAACTGTTGACACTTAGACTTCTTTCTAGAAACATCCTTAGTCCTAGTAGTCATTTTAACCCAACACTATCACTTAAGCACTGCACCTTATGAACACCATTATGTTGAGGAACGATTTACATATAGTATTGATTTTATCCCGGTACTATGAGACCGTTTAGGTTTTGGATACTTATCTTGTCCCATATGATGAAAAACCGCCAAATGGGTGGGCTGATGGGATATATCCAAACCCTAGTGACCTGACAGTCTTTTTTCACCTACACATAGATCCAACTGTTTCTCAGTCGCTTGTACAGTAACACACCACCCTTAGACCTGTTCTACCCTTTTGTGTGTTATATTTCTTACTCTCCTCATGGCTTCCGTTTGGGTTGGACTACTTGTCTTGACCCCCGCTCCTATACGAATATCCTTCTGTTCTTCATTCTTTTGTACAATATGACTGAAGTCCTTTGGCTTTTTGTCATCTTTTTATCTTTCAATACACCAGGGAGTTCTTTTCCTCACTCCCCACTGTCCTATATTCCTTTTCTATCTTTATTTAATCTTTCTCTTTACTTTCTCTGCTTCCTCTTTTTTTACTATGTATTGTGGCTCTCCATTAGTTTGTGCTCATCCCTCTATATTCCTTTGTACTATTGTACCTTTATTTTACTTGGTATTTGGTTAACTGTTGCAATTTTCATTTATGTCTCCCTAATAATTAGTCATTATATAGGTTACTTATGGCTCACTTACGTATTGTCTCCTAGAATGTAAAGGGACTTCGTAGCCCTGTTAAAAAACAGAGGGTGTTATCTCACCTATCCAGGTTGAATTGCCAGATTGCTTTTTTAAAGGAGTCACATCTTAAAGATACTGACATTGATTGTATGCCCAGGCAATGGGTAGGTTCTGTTTTTAGTTCTTCTGCTGTTAATAATAAGAATGGTGTATTGATTTTATTTAATAAATCTCCTCACATCCAAGTGATAAAGGAAACCAAAGATGACGCTGGGAGGTGGTTATTCCTGAATGTCAAAATTAATGACACTCTTTTCTCATTATGTAATGTTTATGGGCCCTACAGGTGTGGATTTACAATTCTTCTGTGAACGATTTTCGACCATTCTATCTGATTGTTCTTCAGATAACTGTATAGTGGGGTGGGGGGGATTTGCAACCAGTTTATAGACCCTTTTATAGACAGGCGCTCTAAAGCAAGATACATCCTCAACAAAATGCAAAAATCCTTCAAAAGGGTTATTTCCTCAAGAGGTTTAACTGATGCCTGGCGAGCTGTACACCAAGACGTGTTTGAATTTACTTTTTTTTCTTCTGTACATGCCTCAGAACCAGAGAATAGGTTATTTGTTTGTCACTCAAAACGTTCTCCAATCAATTTTAAATGCTGAGATTGGCTGCATTTTCATTTCAAATCATGCCCCTGTTATTTTAGACCTAGGTTTTCCCAATAACAAATCTGGGCCTAACAGATGGAGGTTTAACAACATATTACTGCAAGATAAACAGTTAACTGATGCATTTGTTGATTTCACTACAAATTTCTTTGCTGTTAATTTTCCTGTTGATACACAAATGAATTACATTTGGGATGCTTATAAAGCGAACCCTAGGGGTTTTATAATAGACTATATTGCAGTGAAGAAAATTAAATCACTTAAAGACTCTTCACAACTGCTTAGACAATGAAAAGGGTGAATATTTTTCTGCTAAAAAAGCAGACAGCTTGTCTAAACTAATCCAAGCTAAATTGCAGTATAACAAGCAATCTTGTATTGATGCGTGTGGTACTCTACTTAAAAATAATTCAAAGGTGTTTGGTGGTCGTAACATAGCTGGGAAAATGTTGCCCAACGATTTGAATATTAAAAAACAAAAATCGAAAATACAAGTTATCACAGACAAAGAAGGACTGAATTGCACTAAAGAGACAGAAATTCTAGACTGTTTCATACAGTATTAGATCAACTTATATTCAACTGATTTTTCTCCCACGACTGACCAATTAGATGCTTTCTTTCAATCTATCTCCCAATCAACAGTAAAAAAGCTAGACCTCTCCGCCTTAGATGCTGATTTAACCGAGTTGGAGCTCAAGAATGCCATTCTTCAACATCCCAAGGCCAAAGCTCCTGGTCCTGATGCATTTTCTGTTCAATTTAACTTGCAATTTGCACATCTTCTTCTTCCAAAACGACTTCTTTTGATTTCTTATTTTGTCACTTAAAAATGCACACAAGGAACTTTTTCACAGGTGATGCTTTGCTTGCTTCCTAAGAAGGATAAAGATTTATTTAAGTGTGGGAATTATAGGCCCATTTCTCTTATTAACACGGATTGCAAAAAGTTTTCAAAGGCCCTCGCATTACGCATTAAACAGGTTATTCCAGTTTTAATAGACATCCATCAATCAGGATCTGTGAAAGGTCGTCTTATTTCAGATAAATCCCGAATCTTCCTTAATATAATCCATATGGCCTCTAAATCCAAAATTCCTTACGCAGCCATAACTTTGGACGTTGAGAGGGAGGGGGGGGTGTGGCCTGATAACATGACCGGCTAGTCGCAAACCTGCGTAACTCCTGCCCCAATGGTCGAAATCCTACAGAAATCCTGACAGAATCGTGACCTCTGATACACCGATTGGCAGCGGAGGCCCCCCCGACCCGAGGGTCCTGGTCGTGACGACTAAAGACGACCCGCGGTCGGAGGAATCAACCTCGGGCCTGAGGAGACCCGTCGGGATAGTGATCTTTAAGATGGCGGCCCAGTCCTGTTCCGAGAGGTAGGGCTCGCCGTGTGCTGCCCCCCATTACTCACGGGCTGAAAGCTTGCGTTCGGGACCCAGCCGGACCCTTTGCCCTTGCTGCGTCGACTGGAGGCCGCTGGAGGAGGTGCCGGGGAGGAGGGACTGCTGTGGTTCACCCGGCCGAAGTGAGCCCAGAGGCCCGAACGCGCGATCAACGCGAGCCCGGTGCTACGTCACTGCTGTGATTGGCCCGCCCTGCCGAGAGCGCCCAGATACATCGCTGGGGCCGCTGCAGGGTCCGCGTGGCCGGACGGGCATCTGGATTACGGGATTGAAGCTCCTGTCCGAGGGGTGAGGCTACCCTCACTTTGATAAGGCATTGACTACAACGGTGGGGTCGTACGGCCCATGACGGTGATCGGCGGCTGGGGCACTCCCTCCGTGGATCGGTGGAGGCTCTTCTCGGCCGCGAGCCTGGGAGGCGAACGGAGGCGTGAACAAGTGGCACAGATCAGAAATCAGGCCGGTGGTGACCACTAGCAGACACTGGACACCGAACGAGGTGGACTGAGAGGCAATTACCCTATTGAGGCCTGTTGCTCCGGACCCGGGTAGCGCAGGGCACCCGAGCGACATCCTCGACTCCAGGTTACCCTCTGGGCCGGTCCTTGCACCATCCATCTGGGAGTGAGAGGTCACCAGGGAGCGCCTTGCGACATTTGCGCTGGACATGGGGAGAGATAGAACCCTTAGAGGCGCCCATTCCAATAAAATTATGCAGTACACGGTGCCAGGCCCAACCTCCGCTGACCGCCTCAGAACAGATCCAGAACAGATATCACACCAGGGTTCAGAGGCCCGCGACACGTCCGACATTCTGGAGGCCATACAGAAATCTCAAGTGGCGCTAGAATCCAAAATGGATGGGATGGCCATGGACATCAACCACCTGCGCCTGGATCTCAGAAAAGTGGCGGACCAGGTTACCACCACTGAAGGAGTCCTGAACACATTGCAGACCAAGGTCCAACAACTGCGGGCAACAGTATCGGCCCTCCAGGAGCACACAGAGGAGCACACAGCCCGTCTTGAGGATAGGGCAGACGACGCAGAAGGACGGTCAAGAAGAAACAACCTCCATTTTTTAGGGCGCAATATGGTGAGACCAGACGGCACCCTACTAACTGAGATGGAGGCGATACCGACGCAGAACCAGTTATCTCCATTATGTCTGGTGCAGGAAATGCAGTCGGAGCTGGGGGGCGCCACCAGCCCAGTGGATGGGGGCTCCTGAGACACTTGAGGGCCAGCCACTGAATTGAGACCTTGGGGTTCTGGGTCATTGACTGTAAGTACGGGAGTTAGTCCGGAGAGAACTTGACTCTGATACAGGGCTCCTACGAGGGGGCCTCGAGCCCCAGAGACAATGGGAGGGGTGGACTATTCCGCCAACCTGCACTTCAGACACTCCAGCTGTAGTGCGCTGAGGCGGCCTAGCTAGACCACCAGTCGGGCAGGGCCGCGTGGTGCCAGACAGTTTGGCTGTATATCTGAGACCGGGAGGGTTACCTTGCTTGTGAATGTTCTTCAGTTCATAGTCGTTAATACAAGTTGGGGAGGGTGGAAGCTATGGGGCGGGGTCGTGAGTCCCCAGACCAGGGTTGGGTTGTGAGAATGTAGTACTACTGCCTGTGGGAGGGGGGAGATGGGATTGGGGGTGCGCAATGTTATGTTTACAGTTTAATGTCAGGTCTGTTCTATGCCGTGTCGCTAGAGGTCAGGAGAGACTACAGCGTGAGGGGTCACACTGCAACACTATTGGGGGTCCCTCACACGAATAACGGGTGCCGCCGCACCAACAGCTGTCAAACTCATGCCAGGTGACACACAAAAGTATAAATTCATAACGTTGAATGTCAGGGGGCTCAATAATGTGGTCTAACGGATTCAGGTGGCGAAGTATCTTAGACGGTATGGGATAAGTATAGCCCTGCTTCAGGTAACACATCTATGGGGAGACTATCTTAAATATGTCCAACGCAGATGGCGAGGCCAGTTTTTTGTGGGGTTTGCTAGAGGAGCGCTTATTTGGGTGGCGCCAGGAGTTCCCTTTAAGGCTATAAACACTAGACAAGATCCAGAGGGGAGATATGTGATGGTGGAGGGGACACAAGATGGGCGAAGCATATGTTTGGTAAATATTTATGCCCCGAATAGTGACGATGGAGAGTTTCTGAGTCGGGTCTTGGGGCAGTTAGATCTGGATCCAGATACAGAATTGATTGTTGCAGGAAATTTTAATTGTGCCCCTGATGGGGAGTTAGACAGACAGCCCCCTAAACTGGACGCCAAACCTAAAGTGAGAGAGGCTATGGCTCAGATGCTCCAAAACTATCGCTTACTGGATATATGACAACACCGCAACCCCTGCCGTCGAGTGTACTCATGCCACACACCTGCTGCCAATAGTAGACTAGATTATTTCTTTATTCAGATGGTGTCTGCTCATCAGATAGGGGAGACGCAATATCTGGCCCGCTATCTGTCCGACCACTCCCCCTTGTTAATAACATATACTTTGGGCCGGTCGTAATCCAAGGTACCGCTATGGAGACTAAACACAGAGGCCTTTGCAGAACCGACCTATAAAGATGGCACGGTCAGAACTAGGGCGTTTGAATTGGACGCGATGAAGGTTGTGATACGGGGGGGGTCTGTATGTCCACGGAGGTGAGGATAAGAAAGTGCTGGAATGGGATCTACACCCCCAGGAGAAGCGTTTGGCAGCTCTAGAGAAAGAGCTTCAGGCGGACAGGGAGGGGCTGGTTAAATGGGCGGAACTACGATGGAAGATAGGGGACATCTGGGACTCACTGGGCAAATTTAATAGAACTGCGAGTAGACGCCGCTGGTATATGGAGGGGACAAGGCCGGGCGCCTACTGGAGCGCCTGATTAGGATGGAGACTCAGCCTCACCCGCTTTTGACGATCAAAAATGAACATGGCCATATGATTTATACACAACACAAGATCAATAGGGCATTTACAACCCATCTGCAAAAGATATATTCTGAGCCCCAACCCCCACCACACCTCAGGTTGTGGAGGCCTATCTAGCCGAGGTGGAACTGCCCTGCCTAGACCCTGAGAGTCAGGAGTCCTTGGGGGCCCCTTTTAGAGGGGAAGAGGTACGGGCAGCGATCGCCCATTTGAAGAACGCTAAGTCTCCTGGGATGTATGGCCTAGTGGCTGAGCTCTACAAAGAATATGGGAGGGTCTTGATTCCTAAACTCCTGGAAATTACGGTGGAGGCTGGCGAAAACTGCATACTCCCAAATTCCATGTGCAAAGCATTAATAGTGATGATTCCCAAACCGGGGAAGGATCCCCTACTCCCCAGTTCATATCGGCCAATTTCCATGCTGAACGTGGATCTCAAAATTATTAGCCAAGTGCTGGCAAGTAGGCTCCTCCCGTATCTCCGGCAGCTGGTGCATGATGACCAGGCCTGTTTTATGCCAGGCATGAATGCATTAAGGAATATCCGCCACCTCGCACAGGTTATGCAATCATTGGAAGGAAGAGCCCAACAGAGCGCCTCAGTGTTCCTAGATATCGAACGCACGTTCGACTCGATCCGATGGGAATATTTATGGTAGGTGCTTCTAAAAATGGGGGTGGGCGAGGGTTTTGTATATTGGGTAAAACTACTCTATGCTCGGCCGGTGGCGAGGGTTCGCACGGGACGGTACGTGTTGGACACAATATCAATATAAAGAGGGACACGGCAGGGATGCCCACTCTCCCCCTTGCTGTTTGCCCTGGCAATGGAGCCATTGGCATGTCATGTACGTGAGTTACTTTAGGGGCGGGGCATTCGAGTGGGTGGTACGGAACTATAATATCGCTGTACGCCGACAATGCTTTGGTATACCTGCACCGGCCAGCCCAGTCATTGCCGTTACGGTTTGCTGCCCTGACCCAACTCGCTGGAGCCTCCGGGTTTTACATTAATAAAGTAAAATCCCAACTATACGCGATTGGGTCAGCGGACGAGTGGGACGGAGTTCAGCTCTGTGAGATGGGACTTCCATGGGTAGCAGACACACAGCGCTATCTTGAGATATTAATAAGTAGAGATGCGACCACCTTTTACCAGCACAATGTGGGGAGGATACTTAGGGGTCTCCGGGGTAGTATTGCCTTCTGGAAAACAATCAAACTCTCATTGATGGGGAAGATCGCCTTGATAAAGATGGTGGTACTGCCTAGATGTCTCTTCACAATGCAGGGTTCCTTCTTTGAACTCCCGCATCGGGTATTTAAAGAATTAGACGCACTGCTCATACAACTGCTATGAAACGGGAAATGCTGTAGAGTTAGCCTAGAGGTCATGAAACAAAGGAGATTTAGAAATCCCAGATTTGGAACTTTATTATTTTGCATCACAACTACAGCATGCTATAGCCTGGTTGGACAAGGACCCCCTCCTGGGAATGGTCCTTACTGGCAGACACTTATAAAGACCGACAGTTAGGTGCACTTCTTTGGCGGGCGGGGGGGAAACAGGAATACTCTACTCCACTGGTGCGGCTATTCGCTGCAATATGGAACTGAGTGGTCCGAAGGCTTATCCGAGAACAGCCGTTTGCCCCAGAGGCAGATTTCGGGCTTATGCCGCCCTTTAATTGAGCAGGTTATGTCAACTGACAAATGGAAGGAAGGGGGCTACCTAATGCTGTCTGACCTCTACCCGGACAACAAATTCATTACCTATCAGGAGGCAGTGGCTACCTTTGAGCTGGGGTCAGGGCAATTCCCACAATATACTAAAATAGAGGCAACGGCACGGCAATTATGGCCCTTGTTCCCAGAGGCCCCGGGGCACACCCATACCCTGGTCACTATGATCACCATGGCTGGGGGGCGGAAGTTTGTCACCCACCTATAAAGGGCGCTGAGGGGACAATAAAAAGTCTGGACCCCTTAAAGTAGAGGAAAAATGGCAGCGGGTGTGTTCGCAGGAGATTACACCACGGGTCTGGGAGAAAATCCATGAGAGTGTACGGAAGGTGGCGGTATGCAATTGATTTAAGCAAATCCAGTATATCATAGTTCATATGACCTACCTCTCACCCAGGCGGCTCCATGCCATAGATAGTTTCAGAGATCCACATTGCCCTAGAGGTGGCCACGTTCAGGAGAATTTTCCACATATGGTGTGGACCTGTCCAATATTTCAGACGTACTGGATGGCGGTCCTAGAGGACCTAAACAGAATAACAGGGTGGACGATTGCCATGGATGCGCGCTCTTGTCTCCTGAGCTTGATTCCTTGTGATCCTAAACGCAAGACGAGTAGGCGGTTCCTGGTTTTGGGACTTGTCATAGCTAGGCGGCGTATAGCGATCCACTGGTTAACTCAGCAAGGGCAGCTATTGGCGAAATGGAAAATTAACTTGAGATAGTGGGCTCTGGCAGAGGAGGGGCATATGCGTAGCACTAGAAGGATGACAAACTACCTGAGACACTGCTGGCGTGAGGAATGATGGTCCAGGAGATAGCGGGACAGGCCCCACATTCCACACAGGTATCTTCAGAGGGGATGACTTCCAATGGGTTGGTGACCCAAAGTCAGGAGGGGAGGCATGAGGAGACCCAGAATGGTTTTTGAGATACATGGACCTCAAGTTATACAGACCCGGCAGGGGGAGGGGGGGCAGGGGGGGAGTTGGGGGATGTTGGGGGGTTGAGGGTAGGTTTAGTTACAGTTGGGTTACAATTAAACAAAAGAACTAACACACCATGTTAGATTGGAAAACTTGCACGGAGGGGAGTATAGGCCTTAATTCCTGAGTTTATTATCGGAATGTTCACTGAATCGGCTGTTGTACATGAGATGTGTAATTGTATGTGAACATGGTTTACAAATAAAGACGTCTGAAGAAAAAAAAAGTGAGTACCAAGTACAGGGGGGAATGAGGGGCGATTATAAGTTAAGCGATAGTAGAATACATTTCCCGAACCCAGACGTTTGAAAATGTGGAGCTATATGTTATTAATAACCAATGTATAAATAAATATACTCATATGAACCATTAGCGATTATTTGAATGATAATGTCAAATGATGCCTTCACATGTATGCATTCCATAGATGTCAAAATTAAAAAAATTAATTGGAAATTAAAAAAAACTTTGGACGGTAGGAAGGCCTTTGATCGTGTTGATTGGGATTTTATGTTTGGTGCATTAAAATGGCATGGATTCAGTCCACATGTTCTTAGATATATACTATATTCTCAGCCTTCTACTTCTATCTATGCTAATGGCATACAATCCTCATATTTTCCTCTTATCCAAGGCACCAGACAGGGCTGTCCTCTTTCCCCTCTCCTCTTTATTCTTTCTCTGGAAACTTTCCTTGAGAAAATTTGTAGATCGTTGGCTTTCTCTGGATTCAAATACATTTAGAGATTAAATTCACTGCTTATGTAGATGATGTACTATTATATATCTCCAACCCAGGAAAAACGCTTACAGATTTTTTCAATTATTAAATGAATATTCCCTGCTATAGGGATATCAACTTAATATAGATAAGTCAGAGGTGCTGCCATTAAATAAATATTGTCTCCCAATCAATCAATCATATAATTTCTAAAATGCACTACATACCCGTGAGGGGGGAAAGCTGCTACTGTTCGAAGGGCCAGGTCTTGAGGAGTCTCCTGAAGGTTAGGAGGTCTTTGGTCTGCCGTAGGCGGATGGGGAGGGTGTTCCACGTCTTGTCGGCGAGGTGGGAGAATGATCTGCCGCCGGTGGTCACTCTTCGGATGCGAGGGACGATGGCGAGGGCGTGGTCTGCGGAGCGGAGCTGGCGGGGGTGTAGAGGCTGAGTCGTCTGTTGAGGTACGCTGGTCCGGTGTCGTGGAGTGCCTTGTGTGCGTGGGTGAGGAGCTTGAAGATTATCCTCTTGTTGATGGGGAGCCAGTGCAAGACTTGGGGTGTGATGTGGCTGCCACGGGGGATGTCGAGGATCAGGCGTGCGGAGGCGTTCTGGATGCGTTGGAGTTGTGTCAGGAATTTGGCCGGGGCTCCTGCGTAGAGTGCTTTGCCGTAGTCCAGTCTACTGCTGACAGGGGCATGGGTGACCATCCTTCTAGTTTCGGTGGGGATCCACTTGAAGATCCTGCAAAGCATGCGGAGGGTGTTGAAGCAGGAGGAGGAGACGGCGTTGACCTGCTTTGTCATGGAGTGTGGGGTCGAGGATGACCCTTAGGTTTCGTGCGTGGTTGGTGGGTGTAGGGGTGCTCCTAGTGCCGTTGGCCACCTGGAGTCGTCCCAAGCCGAGGGGGTGGAGCCAAAGAGGAGGGCCTCTGTCTTGTCCGAGTTCAGCTTCAGTCGGCTGTCCCTCGGCCTCTGATCTCCCCCTCTCCCATGTGGCGCCTCCATCCCAGGAGGGACGCATCTGTCACCACTACGTGCTCCGGTTGGGGTAAGGAGAGGGATCTGCACTGACCCAATCGCGGTCCGTGAGCCACCACTGCAACTGACTCACAGTGCCCTTCGAGATCAGGACGTGGTCGGACAGGTTGCCCTGCTGCTGTGCCCATTGAAACTTCAGGTCCCACTGCAGAGCCCGCATCCGCCACCTGGCATGATGCACCAGAAGGATGCAGGAGGCCATCAGCCCCAGGAGCCGCAGCGTCAACCTGACTGAGACTCGGGATAAAGGCTGAAAGATCGGAATCAGAGCCTGAATATCCCGAACCCGCTGTTGGGGGGGATAAACCCAAAACTGTGCTGAGTCAAGAACCGCTCTGATGAAAAGTAGCTTCTGAGATGGGCACGGGTGTGACTTTGGCACGTTGATGGAGAACCCAAGCGAGTGCAGGAGGTCGGCCGTAGTCTGGAGGTGGGAGATGACCATCTGGGGCGAGCCTGCCATCAACAACCAGTCGTCGAGATAGAGGAAGACTAAAACCCCTGATCTGTGCAAATGAGCTGCGACCACCGCCATCACTTTCGTGAACACCCGAGGGACGCTGGTAAGTCCGAAGGGGAGCACGGTAAACTGAAAGTGCTTGTGGCCTACCGTGAACCGTAGGTAGTGCCGGTGGGCCGGCAGGACAGGGATGTGGAAATACACGTCGTGCAAGTCCAACGCTACCATCCAGTCTCCTGGGTCCAGGGCAGCTAGGACCTGAGCCAAAGTCAGCATCTTGAACTTCTCCTTCCGGAGGAAGCCGTTGACGCTCCGTAGGTCCAAGGTAGAGCGTAGGCCTCCTTTGCCCTTCTTGGGTACCAGAAAGTAGTGGGAATAGCAACCACTTCCTACTTCTGGCCCAGGAATGCGCTCGATGGCCCCCTTGGCCAAGAGGGCCGTAACTTCCTCCTGCAGAAGTTGCAAGTGATCCCCCGACATGCGGTGGTACTGCAGTGCCATGGCTGGAGGGGTCGCCTTGAAGGGGAGGGAGTAGCCCCTTCGGACGATTTGCAGCACCCACCTGTCCGACGTGATGGTGCGCCAGTGGAGGAGGTGATGGCGAACCCTGCCCCCCACTGGCGTCGAATGGGCCTGAAATGCCGGACTAGGAAGGCTTAGAGGCAGATGCTGCGGGAGCGGACGTGGACTGACCTTGCCGTTGTCCCCCGGCACAACCACTGTGGTAACCGCGACCACGTTGAGACTGGTTCTGCGGCCTGTGGCTGGCTGGACGTGTGGGGGCGCTCCATCCTTGGCCACAAAAGGGGCGAAAAGCAGAAGTTTGCTGGCGTTGGCCTAGGCCCAAGGACTTGGCCGTAGCCCTGGAGTCCTTAAAACGTTCCAGCGCACTATCCGCTTTGTCGCCAAAAAGGCGACGGCCATCAAAGGGCATGTCCATGAGCGTGGCCTGGACATCCCCGGAAAAGTTGGCGGACCTCAGCCAGGCGTGGCGGCGAACCGCCACCGTCGTTGCAATCGCTCTACCCAGCGAGTCCGTGGTGTGAAGTCCACACCGGATCGAGTATTGTGCTGCATCCCGCCCTTCCGCCAGGGCTTGGGCGAGCCATGTCCGGGCCTCCTCAGGGCACTGTGGCAGCACCTCCGCAACTGTATCCCACAGGGAGTGGGTGTAACGGCCCAAAAGGCAGGCAGTGTTGACAGACCGCAGCCCCAAACTCAGAGAGGAGAACAGTTTCTTCCCAAACTGATCATACCTTTTGGATTCCCGATCCGGCGGAGAGGTCGGGAATGCGCTCTGGGACGTAGAGGCCTGGATCACCAGGCTCTCGGGGGTGGGGTGCACGAACAGAAAACAAGGGTCGCCCGGAGCCGGGCAGTGGCGTCGGGCCACGTTCCGATCCACAGGGAGGCCTGTGGAGGGCTTGGACCAGGTGCCCAGCAGAATGTCGGTGAGGGCTTCGTTAAACGGCAGTAGGGGCTCCGAGGAGCTTGCCTGCGGTTTGTGCACCTCAAGGATGAGGTTAGTCCTCACAGCCGCGACAGGGAGCTCAAGAGCCAAGGCCTTTGCTGCCCTGTTCAACACCATGCTGTAAGCAGCCCCATCCTCCAAAGCCACGAAGGGAGGAGAGACAAATCCAGTGTCAGGCAAAGTGTCCAGACCACTGGCCTCCCATAGCTCTTCTGCCCAGTCCTGACTTAACTGGCACTTATGTGCCAGAGGGTCCTCAGAGCCCTCCCAGTCCTCCTCGTCATCCATCTCCTGGTAAACAGGCAAAAATGATGGAGCCGGATCATAGGTGAAGGCATCACCCATCGGCGTCCGAAACGGACCGGGGCTGAAACTGGGGTCGACGTCGTCCGAGGACGGCGCCGGGATCGACACCTTTGGGGTCGGCGCCAGCGGAGGAGTCATGAGGTCGACTGGCGATGGCCTGGATCCAGTCCTGGATCCTGCGGCGTCGGGACCAGAGTCGACGACGGCGCTGGGGCCGAAGCACCCGACGGCGCCGGGGCCGGAGCTGCTGGCCCGCTAGGGCTCCCAATCGGACCTGTGGGGCCCGAAGGCGCCTCGGCAGGTTCTGACGGAGGGAAGTGCGACCTCATGGCCGTGAGGAAAGCACTGATCTCCTCTGGCGTCACTTGCAGCCCAGGGACCGGCGGGTATGGATCTGGACGCGGCGCCTGTCGCCCAAACCCCTGGCTGCGTCGCGCGAGCGCCGGAGGGAGTCGGAAGAGCGATGACGCCTCATCGACTTCTTTTTCGAATGCCTCGACTTACCTGAGGACTTGGAGCCCGACGAGTGATGGTTACTCGTCGAGCGGCGATGACTGCGGCTCCGCGACTGGTCCCTCGACTTTCTCCTCGACCGGGACCTCGAGCGGAGCCGACTGCCGGATCTCAAGCAGCTTACGGGACCGCTCCCGTCTAGCCTTCGAAGTCAAGGCCCGGCAGTCGGGGCACGACTTGTCATCATGATCGGCCCGAGGCAATAAAGGCAACAACGGTGGGGGTCTGTCACTGACATCAGGCAGTGACATTCCTCGCAAGGTTTAAAACCAGGCATCTCTAGCGGCTCCGCGAGCCGAGGGTCGACTTGAAAAGTGATCAAAAAGTTAGTCAAAAATTGACTGGAGTACTGCTCTTCCCGGATCTGCGCTTGTTGGCGCGGAAAAAAGAAGAACTGATGCCAGCGCGCGAAGGCGGCGTCTAAGTACTCCGACGACGTCATCCCGGCGTTCACGACGACAGACACGGAGCCGCAGACAATGCCTACCGACGCGCAGGGGTACTGCTGACGAAAACTTTCCGTATCCAGTCTGACGCCTGAGGATATTCTAAGGTAAGGAATCTAACACTAACCTGTTTCTTTCAGATATATATATATATATATATACATGCATACACTGTAATGTAAAAAGGCAGGAGAGAGGTAAAAGTTAATCTGAGACAGTGAGAGAAGTAACTGGCCAAACCTAGATTGTATTTTCTGATCAGTACTCACATAGTGAAACTTCTGTTTGAATCATCACACCTCTTCAAGTTAAACACTACCTTTACTTGGGCTTGTCTTACTTTGCCATGCCAGATAATGAGACTCAGGCTGAAAATACTACTCCACCTTCCTTTACCTTCCAGCCGTTAAAGGAAATAAGATCTGATGATCCATCCTTGGAGGAGGCTGCTATCCAGGTACCATGAGGCAGTAGCAGCTTGGTTTGTGAGCTGCAGACAGGCTATAAGACAGCCTCCAGTCCATTATAAGCCAGATTACTTGGGTGTATGAGGAAGCAGTGGTTCACCCCTCTAAGTCAAAGGCCCGCTAATTGCATGCATCATGCAACACCACAAATCCGAAAACTGATTTCTCTTGTGGTTGTGTTGCAGGCCCTTTAATACATTCAAAGTGCATGTGTAAGTGTGGGGCTTTGGCACTGATTTGTTTTACTACCACTCAGGTTCTAGACCTAATCATCATGGCCTCCTGCATATGGCAATGATCCTCTGAAAGAAATAATGGTTTGAGCCACATGCCTTCAAGTTACTTCCTATCAACTCATTAGCCCACTACAATTTCTGAGAAACTCGTAAGAGTCATATGGTCAATGTTGTCATGATAGCTATTGATGGCACCTATCTTGCCTGGAGAAGCGCAGTATGCCAGCTTCAAAGAGGAAGAGATGCTGCTTCGAGTACACCTCTGATGGACGGAAGCGGCATAGTCAGTGTAAGCGGTAATTCCCAAAAGGAGACTCTTAGGCTCCACAGAAGTAATCATGCAAGGGAAACAGTTTACAGAGGGCTGCAGAAAGACCGGAGAGAGCAGGATGTACTCCGGTAAAGGAGGATAGGGGTTGGGGGAAAGGTAATTAGATTCTTTCCTCAAAAAAGCATGATTGGTTCAGGCTTAATAGTTAAAAGTATAATTTATCAGCAAGTCATATCCAAAGTTGCATGCTTACATAGCTTTTCGTAATTTCCTCTCCTAATTTGAAAGAACATGATGAAGGATTTTAGTCTGTGCAATATACAGTGGATAAGAGTAGGGACAAACAGGGGCTGTAACTTTTAAGCACAGCCGATAAATTGCCAATTTAGGGATACAATACAAGGAAACAGATATACCATCAAAGAAACTGATGCTCATTACGCTCAACCACATTTAGGACATACAAAGTGACTGAACTATTTGAAGGGGCCAAAGAACTCAGATAGGCTGTTATGAATCTACACCACACCATTTGAAAACACTAGACCTGTATGCCGATAAAATCTAAACTAAAGACTGTGAATAAAAAAACACACCGAAACTAAGCACATTACCGGGCGCATCTCAACTAAGGCAACACCTAGGACCACTCCTTAACTAAATTCCTTTTTCAAAAATATTACAAAAGAAGCAGAGCATGCAACCCAAAAGAAAAACTTTATTGTCAAAAGCAGGAAGGATGAGGGAGAAGGCCTCAGAAGATGAGCCAGGAAAGCCTGGAAGATCCTGGTTTTTGGAGGATAGTCAGGACAAGACAACTAAAAAATAGCGGACAGTAGGCAAGAAAGCACACAGGAAATGAGCAATGACTTTATATATCTCAATATAGTAATGGTCAACTGATTTTTCAGCACTTCAGCTAATACAAGGGGAAGCTCCAGTGACCAAGCATGTAGCTGCACCACTACGCATAACAATCTCCTAAAGACACCAGTGTCACAAACGACTCCTTGGCTCCAGCCTCAGAAAGAGGAAGGGGAGATGGTCCTATCCTCATGAAAGGAATCAATTTTGCTAGATCTAAAAATAGAAATGGAAAAGGGGTTAGAGACAATAGAGTCTCACCAAAAAGACATCAAAGGTATATCCCTATGCCTTGGAAACTTAGCTCAAAGAACTAAAACTCTTGAGAAGTGTATAGAAAGTGTGAAACTGAACCTACAAGAAAATACACAAGAAATAAGTCACCTACAATTGGAAAATAAAACCTTATTGGAAGATCCGGAAATATTAGAAAATCAATCAAGGCAAAATAACGGAAAAAAATTCTTAATGTCTCATAAGGAGCTGATGGAAGTTACATGAAAAGTTTTAGGATTAAATGGCTTAGAGTGGGAGTGTTCAGAAGAAATACAGAGTGGAATTTCCACACTGATTTCAGAGGTTACGCAGACACTCATTTAACCTAATCAGAATAGGAAAACACAGAGGAAGTGCCTGAGTAATTTACCTAGTTACATGATTAAAAAACAGATATTAGGTTAGGCCCTTAAAGGAAAAACACTGACACTCAACAACTTTACATACTAGATGAGATTAGGCATTTGATGAATAACTGCACAGCATCCATGGGAGCTTATCAGAAGCATGGACAATCAGAAGATAAGTGCATAAGTTCAACTGAGATTCCCAGCAATGCTGAGCATAATGTGAAGAAATGAAACGTATAACCTAAGGAAGGCGGAGGAGGTTGTTAAGATGATTAAAAAGATGACAACCAAATGCATGTTGAGTGAGAGGTTTTAATACCAATCAAAGAGAGATTTCGGGGGGGGGGGGGGGGGGCAGAGGTATTGGTGCACAGGAGGAGTACATTCCAGTTAGCAACAATATTGCCCTTATTCGGTAGACCTTGAGTAGGCATATATTGTATGCCAAAGCATAAAGTAAAGGTTCAGTGGGGAGTATGAGGGGAATAATAAATGAAAAAGATGTCCTCTCCACATAAGAGGACTATAGTATTTAATAACAGAGACTACATTGTAATGCCAAATTGTTATGAGAGTCAAAATGGTGAATGACCAATAATAGGAGAAAGAGTTTTGGTATAATAATAATGTGGAAGGTAACCAGCCCATGAACTAGAAGGAAACCAAAGGTAATTTTACAATATCTAGAAAGTTCAGGTGCTCGTGTTCATGGAAACTCATTTGTCACATTCAGAATGTGAGATCTTTTTATTATCAGTGGATTCTGGAGGAGGTGTGTACAGACCAGATAAGCATCGCTATAGGTGTAGCTATAGTTGTTAGGTAAAATTGCGGGATTAGAGTCACAAACGGTATTACAGACACTACATGAAGACTGTTAATTTGCATTTTGTCAGTCCAGACCGCAATTACAGGTGTAGATTATTATGGTGCATTAAGTGGCAAACAAACACCTCTAAGTGCATATCTGCCAAATCTATTTGTAATTTCCCCTGTCATTTTGCTAGAACATGATGAAGGACTTTGGTCTGTGCGATATATTGTAGATAAGAGTAGGGACAATCGGGGGGCTATACGGTTCACATTAAAAAGTATGGGCACTACCAGAGGCTAGATTACTTTCTTATTGATTCATCATTTATCAGTGGAGTGAAAGATGTACAGCAAGTTCAGCGGATCTATGCAAGTCATTGGTACTGAACAATAGAATAAAGGTATGGCGTCACCGCTGGGTAGGATTCCCCCCTCACGGTTGCGGGAGGTGCGCGTTCGGTTGCAATGACAGATGTGATATGCATGCTTAAACTAATTCACAAGCCAATGCAAATTGTTAGTTATGTATTATATTGAGTTCTGGTTAAACATCTACACCTAAAGCGATCCCCTCATCCATGGGATGGAATAACACAATATATTTTTAAGTGATATTGGGAATATTTGATTCTGTATGTGCATAGGAGGTACAGTGCATACCGCATACAATTATCGGCTGCCTGGTTGGAGTGTGGTCAATAGTTAAACTTGTATGTTTAGGGCATGGTGCCTGACCCAAAGATGACAGATGTGAGGCTTTCAAAGCACTGGATACAAGTGTATGCATGCACAAGTGTATTGACTGACTAATAAATCTTTTTTTTTTTAAAGTGTAGCACGTTCCAGCACATTGTTCAAATCATTACGCCATAATACTACATCTAGAAATCCCGAACATAAAGACACAAAGATAATGGACTCTACATTGTACACTCTTATTAGATGTAGATATTTTGCAGAGCTTGAATAACATCAGCCATGAGTACGTTGGCTTGAATAAAGCAAAGCATCTCTGAACATGGTCTGGGATGTATATAAGGCCTATATAATTGGGGGTCATTAGCAAATTAGTCTACAATAAGCGCTAAAGAGCTCGCAACGAAGAGACAAGGCTGGAGTTCGACATCAAAGCATTACAGGATGATATTCACTTGCAAAACTTGCTAGACTCCCAATTGAAATATTCAAATATTAATACGCTGAGACAAGATTATAAAAAAAGGACAAATATAAAGTGATATTTCAAAGGAAAATTAAAAATTGTTGGCAAGTAAGCACGCTGCAACATTTTGAGTATGGGGAGAAATGTGCGGCATTCCTGGCTTGGAATGGTGAATAAATTAAGGTCTTGGCTTAGCTTTACAAAGTTTGACTTTTCCACCCACAGATGGCTGAACTTTGCTTAGTGCACCAATGTTTGAGCATGAAAGAACAGTTAATATGGTGACCAGAGAGTTACGCACAGTTAATATGGTGTCCATGTTTTCGGGGTTACTAACAGTTCCTTAGAAAGGTCAGGGACGCAGTGGTAATTCAAACCGAATTTCATACTTTACACTATCATACACTAGTACTGCAGTAAGAAAAATACACTTTTTATTTTAACAGTTTCATTCTGTTGCTTAGCACATGAAAAATAAACTCACAGAATACTATTAAAACATCACTAATGCATGTCATTAACAAAGAGAATAGCATGAACATATCTATCATTGTTGAAATGTCATTTGGCAACCTAACACCCTAAAGACTAATTGTATGCGCTATACAATGAAAGGATGATGTAGCTTAACTTGCATATAACGTTTTTTAGGATTCAGCACACTGCATACCTAGTTAACAGTATGAAGCTGTAATTATCAGTAGTCAGGACAGAGTGTTTCCACAAAAGGAAAATAAACAACATCTGGGCTCAGGTCCTCTCCTCTAAGACTTGGTTCTGTATCATCTTGCAGCATAAGACTGAATGCTGTAGCAGTTCAACAATCTGGCAGCCTATGTCAGGCTCTCTGGCATTATAGCGATCTGATCTGATGTGCGTATGTCCTTTGTTTTATCTATGAAGAATGTGAGACATGTACGCAAGTCTAAAGAATGTAATCATCTTCCTGCTGTTCAAGATGGATTGGGAAAGAAGGATCTAAGAATGACAGGCTCATTTAAATGGAGGTAAGTAGGCACCTTAGGAATAAATTTAGGATTGGTTCCGAATATTACTCTGTTCTTAGTTGAACTGGAGAATAGGTCCTCGGATAGTAAGTGCATGAATCTCCCCCACAGATGTCAGAGCCAGGAATAGTGTTGCCTTCCATGAGACAAATTTTAAGTCTGCTGTACCTATAGGTTCAAAAGGAGGTAACAATGGCTGGCAGAGGACTGTATTAAGATACCATGGAACCAGAGTATGTAGAAGAGGTGGCAATGCTTTAAAGAGCTCTTTCATAAACTGTTTAATGATAATTTGGGAAAACAGAGTAGACCTCGCTGTATCAGTCTTTCTAAATCTCGAGATTGCAGCTAAATGGACCCTGTCTGATGAATATTTACGACTGCTCCTGGCCAAACTTAACAAATAAGAAAGGACGTAAGAAGGCTTTTTTGAAGTGGATGATAACCATTACAGAAAACACAGAAAATCGTTTATTTTATCGCTGTAGGTCTTACTGGTCACTGGAGCGCGAGCCTAAGACAGAACCAGTGTGCAATTGTTTATCTTCACCTTTTTCAGCACCCTGGGATCAGGGGACAAGAAGGAAAGGCTTAGGCTACTATCCTGGACCAACTGATCGAAAGAGCATTGACCATTGTCCCTGGATGCCAAACCTGCTTGCAAAGCACCAGCATTTCCTGTTATTCAAGGTGGCAAACAGATCAATAATGGGGTGACCCCACTGATTGAAAATGTAATCCATCTGCTTCGGTTGTAGCTCTCAATTGGGACAATCTGACATTCGTCAGCTGTGTGCAGTCGCTTGATCGTTCTGACAGCCAGGCAGACGTTTCATAGAAATGTCTATCCTGTGAGAAATTGCCCAGTTCCACAGTAGCTGATCTTCTTCTGAAAGGATCTTTGTCCATGTTCCTCCTTGCTTGGCTATGTAGAACGCGGAGGTTGTGTTGTCTGTTCCGACTAGGAACGTCTGACATGCCAATCTGGGGAGGAATCCATGTCAACCTAGTTTTATGGTATGGAGTTCCCACACATGTGAAGCCTCATTCCTGCATTTAACACAGGCCTCTGGTTGAAAGCTCTTGCAGGTGAGCTCCCCATCGGTCCATGGATGCTTCCATGGTCAGTAGCAACCTCTACATTACTAGTACAAAAGAAAGACCTGAATTTAGGTGTGATGGAATCCTCAACCACATTAGTGCTTGTTTCAAGCGCCTTGTTATATGGACCATATCGTCCCATGAGCCTTCTACCGGTTTCCATTGAAAATCCAGCTCTTGCTGAACAGGTCTTATATGAAGCATGCAAAACGGAATGAGGCCTATACATGATGCCATCAGGCTTATCAGTGATTTGCATTGTCTCACTAAGATTGACTGTTTTCCAGCAATAGTCTTTGTTATTGTCTACAACTTTCTCCTTCTTTCTCCCGATGGAAAAGCTTTTCCCAACAGAGTGTTGAGCATTCCTCCCAGAAACTGGATCTGTGAGGTTCCAACAATGATTTTTCCCTGTTCAAAGTGAGACATACTCTCCAAAAGAGATTTATGCAAACATTCATGGAATCTTTTGCTCTTTTCCTGGATGGCACTTTGACTAACCAGTTGTACACGTATAGCGAAACCGGGTGACCTTTTATCCCGCGTAAAGCGGCAACTGGAGCAAGACATTTGGTAAATATTCTTGGCACTAATCTGAATCCAGACGGGATCACCATGAACTGGTAGTGCTGACCTGCTGCTGAAACTCGAAGGTACTTTCTGTGTTTCTGATACATGGGAATATGGAAGTATGCATCCCGAAGATCCAGGGAGGTAAAAAAAAATATCACCATTCTGCCACATCAGGAGGACTTCTTGCAAGTAAACATCTGAGATGCCTGTTTCTTTAGATACCAGTTCAGCTCTCATGAATCCAATATGATCTCCATTGACCTGTCTTCTTTTGATGTAGAAAGGACCTGGAATAAAAACCTGGATTCCTTTGCGATCTGTGGACAATCTCTATGGCTCCTTTGAAGAGAGGCAAAAGAATTTCCATTTAAAGTTCCTTTCTCGGTGGACAAACTGGGGGTCTCTGATTGAACTACAACGTATGTCCTGATTGGACAATTAGTATCACCTATTTGTGTGGCGTTATTTTCCTCCATACGGGAGCAAACACAGAAATTCTACCCCCTCCCCCCAACTTCTGAGGACCAGAGGGGGTATGAGCTGGGAGTCAACTTCTCATAGTCATGGGTTCATGGTTGTGGAGAACCTCTCTTCCTTCCTGAAGAATGTAGGAAAGTAGGATCTGCTTCTTATGGTTACCCCCACTTTTTGCTTGATGTTGCACTCTTTTTGACTAGTCTGACTGGGATACTGCAAATCAGGACCCAAGTCTATCTGCTGTCTCCCTTAAATTGTCATGCATGTACTTAAGTACACTCCAGATTGGATACTGGGGTACTCTTATCAGTCCTTAGTGTATGGCACCCATGCACCCAGGGCATAGGTACCCCAGAGGCCTCCGATGGACTGAAGCATGTATTATGCCACCCATGAGAGGCCATGCAAAATGGAACTACAGGTCTGCTACTGCAACATGTGTAAGATGGTGCTTGCACCACTTACGTTAGATATATGTTCACTAGATCTATAGGTTACTACACTTAAAACGTATAAGTCAACCCTAGAAAGGCCTTATCAACCCCGAAGGCAAGGTGCTGGGTTTTTAGTGAGAGGGTAACAAGTGTGGGAGGTATGATTCCACCCTTCAGAAGTGGTCTAACCGGTGCCAGCCTTCGCGACCTGGGCAGCACAAAATGGCTGCTGCCAACCAGAGAAAAATGTCTGCCCTCCTGCTGCTGAGCCAAGCTCGAGCAGAGGAAGGCAGCACAGTAGGCATCCTGTCACAGGGAAGTGAGACCACCTCCCAGACAGGATTTAATGTATTGGGGCTGGGTGTTTGCACTCTGAGAGTGCCTGAAAGTCTGCACTGAGGGCACAATTGGTGTCCCTGTGCATAGTCCAGCTCAAACTATTTCTGGGAGCCATGGGCTCCTACTATGGAGCGAAACTGGACAAAGGACATGGGTGTAACCCCCCCATTTGGCCTGACCCTCCACTAGGAGGATCCCACGAATCTGTGCAAACCCTCTCCCGTGGGTACAAAAGGGCTTACCTGGCTGTAAGACTTTAGATTTTAAGTGGAAAAGATTCTACAAGAAGAAACCACTGACCTTCGATCGTCTGGACACCCTGTACTTTGCCTGGCCTCGACTTCGTCTCCCTCTCCGTCCGAAGCTTTGTCTGTGCCCTTGCTTCATACAGGCTCCACGAAGGACCTGTGGTGCACTGAGGACAACTGAAGAATCTCCCTAGAGTGAAGGAGTGACTCCCCTGCAACTGCCGGCACCTTAACGCAACAGACCGTTCTGCTGCTCCTAAGCTCCGGCGGACTCCGAATATTTCAGCAACACAGGAGGTGGGTTTTCGAAGGTCCCTGAGGTTGATCTGCCCTCTAAGCAAGTCTGAGGCCAGTATCCCTCGTGGGGACTGCATAACCTGAACCCTTGTACACTGCGTTCATGTGCAGTTGCATATGCTTGTTGGCGATTCCTGAGCTTGTGTATTGGACTCCGTGTAGTCCTGACCCTGAGCAGTATTTCCACCAAAGAACTTCAGCCTCCTCGCGCCGAGTGCTCCGTGGGCTGGTACTTTGCAATCTTGCTCAAGGTCTCCTCGCAACTTCTAGTCATTCGGCCTGTGGGTTCTCCTGAGGGTCATCTTGATGTCTGTTGGGCTTTCCTGGTTGCTCCAGACGTGCTCTGACTCCCAATTGTTTGGTGAGTCTCCTGGACCTTGCTGGTCCACACCGTAACCTGCTTGACCTTCCTGTGTAGGTTGCTTTTGCCAAGGCTTGTTGGTGCTTTAGCCGGACACATACCCCTCAGAACTCAACATCCTTCGTGGGACAGCTCACCTCCGGCTCTTGGTCGTCCTCGAAGTCTCCTGGTCCTCGTAGCTGCAGAGTCAATCCTCCCTTCTTCGCACCTGAAATCGGTGGGCATTCGTCTACCGAGCCCCTGGTCACTCTGGAGTGATCCAGACTCTGTCCCCTCTGCTTTCAAGTTCTTTCCTTCCAGAATCCATGCTTGGATTCCTCCGGACCCTTTTCACCTTCACAGCAGCAGTGCTTCTTCACAGCCCTCCATTGAGAACGACAGCGGTCTCTGACATGGCTCCAGCCCTATGCACCTGGCTCCTCTGGGGTAGGTAACTCTGGTACTATGGTATCCATGGGTGGGGTGGCTCTCCAACCTCTTAAATTCAAAAATGTTTGCTCAAAGTCCTCCTAGAAGGGTCCTTAAACTTTAAAACTGTAACCGCGACTTCCCCTTTAGAATTGAACGGAGGCCGCAGTCGTGTTAGCACACTACACCCATCGTCCATGGAGTCCCTATCTACTCACCTTGGGTTGTTCCTTGGGGTCCCAGCAATTCTTCGTGCTCCAGACCTTGTTTTAACGTGATTGTTATACCACTATTTTAGTATATGGGTTGGTTTCCCCCTGTAGCCCACTGTGTATAGTGCTACTGACAACTATTCTATTGATCTTGTATTTATGTGCTTTGTGTTCTATCCTCGTGTAGAGGATACTAGAAAGTGTTATATTAATAAATACATATTTTTATATAGCTACTGTGTGGTTCTCCTTTCATTTAGTCAATATAAGAGGTGATATTTTGGTCAAAGAAGCTGATTTACATTCCTTCAAGATTAAGCCTGAAGGCTGCTCTCCACAGCTACCACTAGGACCACTAGGATAGGTTTCTAAAGATTATCTTTGACCTCCTACAGCATAAGGGTCGTTTGGACTGGTGCAAGGTGCCCACTTTAATTAGTGGACAGCATATACCAGGCCAACTTCTCACAAAGACCTTTTGTAAGACTGTCATTGGTTTCTATTGAGGGAGTATCCTTGATCATATCCAGACTGTCGTTGAGGATAATAAGGATGTCCCTGACCTCCATACTGATTTAATCCTTCTTTGGAATTTAGTGATCTTCATGAGCCAAGAAAATAAAGACCTAGATTTGTCAGGGCGTAATTGAGGTTGCTGCCATAGAGGAAACTCTTCGTCCCCTGAGAGTCAATATATTTGCTATCCTTGCTGGCAGACTAGATGATGGCGTTATTGGGGGTCTTCATTCTACTCTGAGCTGCTGAAGCAATTACGGAATCCGGTCTAGTATGATCAGTGAGGCAGGTTGGAGCTGAATCCGGAGCCTTATATTTCTCTTCCAGAAGTGCTATCACAACTGGAACAGTAGCCGGTGTCTTCATTAATTTTAACCTTTCTGACCAGACATAATCAAGAGTGGGTATGAAATTCACATATTTCTGAGGTTGCTCATTAAAGTAAAAGAGAAAGCATGGTTGATTTACAGAGCTCTTTGGTAGATTGATTTTCTTGGCAACTCTTTTAATCAATGAATTATATTTAGAGGTCCCATCTGTAGAGTCCTGTGGAATTGGTCCGTCATTTCATATCAGAATATGTAGAACCATTAGAATAAGCATCATTCATATTCTCTCCACTGATCCCAAAGGCGTTTAGGGAAGGGGGGGAGGGGGGGTTAGCGGTGATAGCAGTTTAGGAGGTAAAACTGGTAAAGGAGCAGACTGAGGAGGTAAGAGGATGGGTGTAGCAGGTAACCCCATACTAGGATTATTAACTGGTTGTTGCGGTGATAATTTAAAAAAAATATCCATCAGGGCGTGGCCGGGCAAGATGACCAGGTGGACGTGATTCACTTTGGCTCCGAATCCACGTCGCTGTCCCGAGCTTGAAATCCTCACTAGAGATCACCAAAACCACCCCAGATACAGATCAAGGTGCAGTGGATGCGAAAATGTCAAGCATAAGACCCATCGGGCCGAAGTAATTGCACATCTAGACTCCCGGAGCAGCAACAAGAGTCTGATGCGGAGCCTCCCAAAACGGAAGAGATCCCGGATGGACTGGAAGGGTCGTTTGGACTGGTGCAAGGTGCCCACTTTAATTAGTGGACAGCATATACCAGGCCAACTTCTCACAAAGACCTTTTGTAAGACTGTCATTGGTTTCTATTGAGGGAGTATCCTTGATCATATCCAGACTGTCGTCGAGGATAATAAGGATGTCCCTGACCTCCATACTGATTTAATCCTTCTTTGGAATTAACTGATCTTCATGAGCCACGAAAATAAAAACCTAGATTTGTCAGGGCGTTGGCTATCTTAATTGAGGTTGCTGCCATAGAGGAAACTCTTCGTCCCCTGAGAGTCAATCTATTTGCTATCCTTGCTGGCAGACTAGATGATGGCGTTATTGGGGGGTCTTGGTTGTTCTCTGAGCTGCTGAAGCAATTACGGAATCCGGTCTAGTATGATCAGTGAGGCAGGTTGGAGCTGAATCCGGAGCCTTATATTTCTCTTCCAGAAGTGGTATCACAACTGGAACAGTAGCCGGTGTCTTCATTAATTTGAAACTTTCTGACCAGACATAATCAAGAGTGGGTATGAAATTCACATATTTCTGAGGCTGCTCATTAAAGTAAAAGAGAAAGCATGGTTGATTTACAGAGCTCTTTGGTAGATTGATTTTCTTGGCAACTCTTTTAATCAATGAATTATATTTAGAGGTCCCATCTGTAGAGTCCTGTGGAATTGGCCCGTCCTTTCATATCAGAATATGTAGAACCATTAGAATAAGCATCATTCATATTCTCTCCACTGATCCCAAAGGAGTTTAGGGGGGGTGGATTAGCGGTGATAGCAGTTTAGGAGGTAAAACTGGTAAAGGAGCAGACTGAGGAGGTAAGAGGATGGGTGTAGCAGGTAACCTCATACTAGGATTATTAACTGGTTGTTGCGGTGATAATTTATTAAAAATATCCATCGGGGCGTGGCCGGGCAAGATGACCAGGTGGACGTGATTCCCCTCGGCTAAGAATCCACGTCGCTGTCCCGAGCTTGAAATCCTCTCTAGAGATCACCAAAACCACCCTAGATACAGATCGAGGTGCAGTGGATGCGAAAATGTCAAGCATAAGACCCATGGGGCCGAAGTAATTGCACATCTAGACCCCGGAGCAGCAGCAAGAGTCTGATGCGGAGCCTCGCAAAACGGAGGTGATCCCGGATGGACTGGAGCTGCGCACTGCTGCCTTCGAAATCCACTGGGGAGGATCGGGAGGCCCTGAATCGCCTACTCCCTCTCAACTGACGCCAAACACTCAGAGGAGCTGCAGCAGGATGCTGGATAGTGGTGCTCAGCAGCAACCGCATAGTCACCAAGGCGGTGCTCCTACTACCTGACGGTGAGGGGCGGCCTGGTTTCAGGAGTGAGGCGGCAGGCGAGGCAACAGCTCCGGGCCTGATGCAGCAAGCAGCTGATCGAGGCACACCAGAGGAGTTTGGCCTGGCCTTGCCTGACTTTAAAATGGCGGTCGGCCTCATGACAAGTGTGTCTTTAATGGAGTGGCTACAATCCAGGTGCCCACAATAGCAGGTCCCCCAGCACATCAAGAGGGGTACTGAGGAAGCTTGGTGCAGTACACTCCCACGAGAGACAATCATTGACAGCGCACAGAGGGGGGGGGGGGCCAAGAACAGTGCAATATACCTTCGGAGGAAGGACTGCTCATCATAAGCAGCCCGCCCTATCGAGGAAAGGAGACATGCCAGTAAAGCCAGTGGCTTTTCAGGGCATTGTGGGGGGAGGCGATTTCGCTCTCCGCAGTAGACCACACGATCACAAAAGAAAAGGGGTCACCCAGCCTGTATCTATGCCACTGAAGAAGGGGTCAAACAAAGTCTCCAATTTCTTCACTCCCTCGGAGAAAAGACAGCCCTCAGAACAAGGAGAACCCTCTGCCACCATGGCCCTCACAAAGGAGGACTTGCTGGCATCATTGAGAGTGTTCCACATGGAACTACGCTCCGAGATCAGTCAGGATATTAAGGAATCCATTGAACAACTCAAAACGGACCTGAATTAACGCATGTCCGCCCTCCAAAAAGACGTAGACTCAATGGGCACTAGAGTTATGGAGGTGGAAGCACAAGCCCAGGACCTAGACAGGTGGGCCACGGCCACACAGGAAAAGATGTAGGAACTCCAGGGTCAACTGCAACTAGCCCAATTGAAGATAGAAGATTTCGAAAATAGGTACAGCAGGGGTAACATTTGAATTCGGGGCTTGGAGGAAGGGGCGGAGGGACCGGAATTTGGAGCCCTTCCTTGAGGGACTCTTTACGGAGATTCTGGGTCCGCGCCAGCTAAAAATCTAGATCGAACGAGCGCACTGTGTTAGGAGGCTGGGCGGCCGGAGAACGCCATTGTACACGTGATATCCTCGCCAAGCTTCACTCTTTTAAGGTTAAGAAAGCTATATTCGGGGAGGAGCTTCGCGGGCATCCATGATGGTCGCGTGAGCACAGAGCTCCCGAGACCCGCGCCGCCCTCCGCAAATATCCTGCTAATATCCTGTTTCTGAAGATGGGCTTTTGAAGGCGATCCTCGGCTGACCTCAATTTTCCTTTCAAAATCGAAATCGGACGTCGGGGGCCACTTCTACATCGGCTCGTGCTTCTGCGACCTGCCCCGGGACGAGACCGGGGGCTCTGCTGATTTTCAGGCCGTGGAGTAGTTGAACAACAACGGCCAGAGGGATCTTCCCCAGGCGGCCTCACTTCAACGTTCAGTTTCACTTTCCTACTCCGGGCTCTGGTTGACTGGCATTCCTTCTGAGTCTGTTCTGCTGCTGTGTGCCTTCTTCAGTGAAGGGTCGGCTTCCAGCCCTATTGGATCTTCTCTCCTTTTGCCCATTTTGTGTACTTTTGGCCTCATCGTGATCGGCCATTTTCACCAGGTCGCGAGGGCCCCTCCGGGGCTCGGTTCTCAAGATGGCCACCAACCGGACACTGGGAAGCGCAAGACGAAAACGCCTCTCAGTGGGGGTCTCACTCAAACTAATGTGATGGACCGTTACACCCATCCTAAAGGGTCCCCCAGCGGCACCGGCCGTTCTCCTGAGGACCCATCGGTGGACCTTGCTGAGCCCTCTGAGGTATCGCTTCAAGATGTCATGAGCGCCATCGCCAGTATGAAGGCCTCTATGGGACAGCAGTACGAGGCCCTCGCCTCCAAGATCGATACGGTGGCTGTCGATGTTACACTGATTAGAGCGGACCTGGCGAAGACCAATGAAAGGGTAAAGGCTTTGGATTTAAAGACCTCCAGCCTGACGACTGATGTCACGGAGGTACAGACTGAGATCGGCAACTTGCGTTCGTCACAGGACTTGGTGGCCCGTCGGCTTGAGGAAATTGAAAATAGGGCCCGGCGTAATAACATGCGCATTATAGGTGTTCCGGAAAATCCCGAAGACGCTGCCACCGATACCTTGGTGGAAGACCTGGTCCTGAATCACCTCACCCCCGCCGGTCTCAGTAAATTCTTCGCTGTTGAACAGGCCTACCGATTTCCGGGTGGGAAGCCGAAATCGGGTGCCCCCCCGAGACCTATTATTGCCACACTTTTCCATTTTCGGGACAGGGACGCTATCCTTCGGGCATCTCGTGAGTGCGGCCCTGTGAAATTCGACAACACCACTGTGAACTTCTATCCTGACTTTACTCCATTGGTTCAGCGGCAGAGAATGGGGTTTCGGGGAGTGAAGCGGAGACTGCGCGATTTGGACCTTAAATATGCCATGTTGTTTCCAGCCAAACTACGAATCGAATATGAGGAACAAACGTTTTTCTTTGATCGTCCGGACAATGTCAGTGACTGGCTTGATTCCCTGCCCAAAAGGGGTGACCGAACTGAGCACCCCGGTGGTGCCGACGGTGGCTCGCCAGAGCGGGAGTGACATTATGGTTCCCGACGTCTGAACTTTCTGCTTATTTGTCAGCTGAGTTTGAATAATTGCCTTTTGTTCTATTTCGGATCGGCCCGAGGGTGGCGGGGGTGTAAGGGGTCTCTTCCTCCTCCTGGGTTTCTTTGTGTAGATTAGTTTAATGATTGGGCGACAGGCACTCTGCAAGTTGGGGTGGCTTCTGAGTCGTACGCAGGGGTGCAGGGTAGGGGGTGTTGTAACGGGTTCAGGTTGGGGGGTGGTGGGGGGGTGTTCGTCTGTTTATTTTTTTGTTCACAAGGCATTGTATTGTTTTTCGTCCATTCCAATCATTGGGTCCTGTGAGGGGTGTGCTCTGTCTCTTCTACGGGGATGGGGGGTGGTGAGTTGAGACTGCTATCCTGGAATGTCAATGGTTTGGGAGATAGGATAAAACGTGGGGTTGTGCTGCAGTTTCTTAGACGCCATTCCCCCGATATTGTTCTTTTGCAAGAAACGCACTTAATCGGTAACGCATGTCAAGCTATGAATAGACGTGGATACCGACTGGTCGCTCACTCTGGATTCACTTCCGGCTCCAGAGGAGTGGGTATTCTCATCCGGTCCTCCCTCCCTTTTGAAATTGATGATGTAAAACTCGATGACAGGGGGCGCTATGCCGTGCTCACCAGTAGATGGGAGGGTAAGACGCTTTCCATACTCACACTGTACGTCCCTCCGGGCCTGCAGACGTCCACTTTTGCTGACCTTGGGCGGCTCCTATTGGGTCTTCCCGAGGGTCTACTGATCCTGGGTGGTGACTTTAACTCTGTGGTCTCAGCACTTTGGATCGCCACCCCCCTAGAGATTTGACTAGGTCTCAATTGTGGCTTGCTGACCTGCTGGACACTTTTGGCCTAATAGATAGTTGGAGGTTGATGCACCCTACGCAGCTACAATATACCTTTCACTCGGGGGCCCATGGTAGTCTTTCCAGGTTAGATTATTTCTTAATGCCAGCAGCGCAGTTACCCTCTATCAAAGAGATTCGTCAGCTCCCAAGGGGCCTTTCTGATCACTCCCCCCTGTGGCTTTGTGTCAAGGCTGGGGTGGGTGGCGAGGGTAGAGTGGCTCCTATAAACCCCTGGCACCTTCGCAATCCTAAAACCCGCTCTGCACTGCTGAAATCCATTGACCACTACTTTGATGAAAATGTGGGGTCTGTTTCTTTCTCTGTTTCACTGTGGGAGGCCTTCAAGACTGTTATTCGTGGACATTCATTGTCTTTGATTGTTGCTTCCAAGAAGGCTAAATGTGAGGAACTTGTGCGCATCGAAACTGAAATAACTGTGCTTGAAAATGCTCTTGAAGGTGCTGTTACTCGTTCTCAACTGCATTCCCTCAGTCTGAAACAAGCTGAATATAGGGCCCTTGTGACTAACGCGGCGAAAGCGATGAATAGAGAGTAATAGGGCAGGATGTATGACCTGGGCGACAAGGCTGGTACATTGATTGTGTGGCTGGACAAGAAAGAGAGAGTGAATCGTGTCGTCCCTGTGCTTGAAAGGCCGGATGGTGAGTGTGTTACTGACCCAGCTGGTATTATTGAGTGCTTTGCTGATCATTTCAAAACCGTATACGCCTCGGTCAGTGATAGGGACGAGGAGGATTCCCACTTGTTGTTGCGAGATATAGCATTGCCTCGCCTCTCCGATGCTGATAGAGCCCTACTTGATGCGCCTTTCACTATAGACGAGGTAGCTGTTGCCATACGTTCTCTTCGCTCTGGCAAGGCACTGGGTCCTAATGGTTTGCCCATTGAACTCTATAAGCTACAACCCGACAAAATGGCGCCCTACTTAAGGAATATGTTCCTTGAAGCTTTCGATTCTGGTTCCCTCCCCCTTGATCAGCGATTAGCCACCATCGTAGTAATCCACAAGGAGGGTAAGCCGCGTAATCGCTGCGCCTCGTATCGGCCTATCTCACTACTTAACGCCGAACCTAAGATACTGGCTAAATTACTAGCTAATCGATTGATTACGGTGATCAGCGACTTGATCCATCCGGATCAATCCGGCTTTATTCCACACCGGAATACCGCCCTTAATCTTCGCAGACTTCACAGAGTTCTCGCGAGGGCTGAGATTCTAACTGAGCAGGCCATTTTGGCCTCCTTGGACGCCACTATGGCTTTTGATACTATCGAACGGCCTTATCTTTGGGCTGCCCTCTCCAAATTTGGGTTCGGTCCGACATTCATCGCCTGGGTGCAGCTCCTTTATGAAAAACCCCTCGCCCAGGTGGTTGTTAACGGTAAGGTCTCCGGCGTCTTTACACTTGGGCGTGGCACCAGGCAGGGTTGCACGCTGTCTCCGTTGCTTTTTGCCCTCGCTCTGGAACCATTGGCGGAGTGGCTCCGTTGGGAGCCCTCCATGAAAGGCATCAGGTGGACTCCCGATTTTGAGGATCGAATCTCGCTGTATGCGGATGACCTCCTTTTGTACCTTACGTCCCCCCATCAATCCCTTAATGTGCTTTTCGATGTTCTGACCTCCTTCGGGAAGAACTCGGGTCTCATTATCAATTGGACCAAATCATGCGTCTATGTTCTGTTCGGTGAGCTTCCCCCACTGCCGCGTAGATTCCCGATTCAATTGTTGACACTGGCTTTAAATACTTGGGGATTTATGTTTCCTTGGATCCCGCAGTTCGCTATGAACGCAACCTGCTACCCCCTCTTCACCGGCTTCAACTTGACACTGCACGGTGGCGGCAGTTGCCTTTGTCGCCACTGGGTCGCGCAGCTCTTTTTAAAATGATGTCGCTGCCCAGATTTTTGTATGCACTCCAAAACTTTTTTGACCCCATTCCTTCTGGATATTTTCGTGAAGTGGAACACCTGCAGAGGCGGCTTGTCTGAGACGGGCGTGCGCGCATTGCTCTGTCTAAGCTCACGCTTCCGTGGTACGATGGAGGCATTGCCCTCCCACACATCAAGCGTTACTATTGGGCTTCTCAATTAAGTGCTGTTAACCACGCAACTTACGCTCTCGGTCCTACCCCGGCCTTTGCCATGGACAAGCACCTCTTGCCCAGTGGGAATTTTAATAGAGTGCTATATTCCAAGGAGCTTCATAGGACGTTGACCGGGCCCACGAAAATCGCCGCCAGAGTGTGGCACGATGCAAATGCGGCCTTGGGATGGTGTGATAGGTTGACGCGCGCGACTCCCTTGTATGCTTCCGAAAGTTTGTGCAATCTATGGCGGACGAAAGGTTTTGATAAATGGGACATGATTGGTCTAAGTAAGGTGGGTGACCTTTGGACTAAAGGAAATGTGAAAACCTTTGAGGTGCTCAAGACGGAATATGAGCTTGGAGACAGGGAATTTTTTAGATATGCTCAGGTACGTCATGCTCTGCTGTCAGTTTTTGCTGCGGGAACTGCTATTCCCGAATCCTCGCCTCTCGAGGAGCATATCCTGGACGGCCATGTCCCCGATAGTACAATTTCACTGATTTATAAAAAACTGATCAACACTAGAATCGACTTGCTCTCGATCCTCAGGGCATTATGGATTGCTGATGGGCTGGAACTGGACGACGAGGACTGGCAGTCTGCTTTGTCCTCGCCTAAAGAGGTTGCCATACCCGCCCGCCTTCTGTTTGTCCAACTCAAGATCCTTCACCGTGTGTATGTTACTGGTCCGAGTCTGGTTCGCATGGGTTATTCGTTGGATGGGTTGTGCAAGCGTGGCTGTGGCATGATTGGCACCTTCCTTCACATTTTGTGGGAATGTCCCGAAGTGGCTGGTTTTTGGTCCCGAGTGCATGCGATTATGGAAAATGTCATGGGGGTTCCGCTTCTGCCTGAGGCCCGACGCTGCCTCTTGAATGTATGGGAACCTAACGATTATACTGCTTCTCAGATCTGCTGGGCGACCCTCGGCAACATGGTTGCTAAGAGAGATATTGCACAGCTATGGGGCTCTCATAGACCGCCCACTGTATTGGCGTGGAAGGAGAATATGGACTGGTGCATGTTTCGGGAAAAGACAGTATACTTGTCCCGGGGCAGACCCAGAAAGTGGAACAGAATTTGGTCACAGTGGAATGCTTATCGTGGAAATATATGTACTCCCCCACATGTCTCTACCCCTGATGTCTCCTTGTCCCCCTAACTGACATTCCCAATGTTTTGTATTGACAGTATATATTGCATTGTTTCCTCGCTGCCCCCCCCCCCTCTTTCGCTATTGCTTTCAGCTATACTGTACGTTTTGAACTGTTCGGAGCTGCTCCCGATTGGACTCAAGATTGCCATCACTGTATTTTTGCCTTGTGTTTTTTGTTTTACTGTCTCTTGTTAATTTCAGTAAACTTTTCATTAAAAAAAAAAAAAGAAAGCTATATTGTAGAAGGCCAGGAAGAAGGATGACATCACCTTTCAAGGTTTTCAGTGTAACTTATACCAAGATTTTGCACCCGCCTACGCTGGCACGGAGATAGCAATTTAGGCCCATCACCACGAAACTCAGAACAGACAAAGTCAAATACAGGTGAACGTACCCTGAGTTCTGAGTACAACAACAAGATGCGTCATAACACAGAACTCGAAGAAGGACTGAGAATACAAAGTCTTCCTCCTTCGGACACAGAGAGCGCACACAACATGTCGAGGGGGGTGTACCGAGACCACAATAAGGGATCAAAATGGAGCACAATTGCCAAGGGAGGACGCCTGAGATCATAACTGAATAAGGGTACAAGAATCGAGACCAAAAAGGACATACGCGGTCAATGCACCCAAAAGGTGGCCATGCCGGGGTGTGTGTAGTAACGAACTCTTGATGAACAATGGCTGGCTAGACACTTCACGTCGCATTCTGGGTAAACGAGGGAGTGCGCTACCAGCTGGCAATAACTTTTAGCAGATGGGACAGGCGTGGATGTGGATTATGGTCAAGTCGCTCGGCAACACGTTCCAGCAAGTCGTAACCTACACAGCCGGAGACCCATCACCTATCCAACTCGAGATTATGTTGGTATTGTTGTTAGTATTGTGGCGGGGGGGCTTCCAGGGAACTGGTGGTGGTCTACAGGGAATGCTAACTATGTAAAGACGCTGACCCAAGAGGCTCTTATGAAGGGTGGGAGGCTAGGGGCGGCTGCTGGCAAGAAAACTAGGGGATGAGAACCTGATTGATGATTCAGAAGGTGGTTAGGAGGAAAGGGGGGAATCAATACAGTGTCATGGTGATTTCCATAGCGTCATGGAATGTGAAGGGAGTAAATATGCCACTTAAGACTGACAGACCATCATTTTGATGTAGTGGCACTCCAGGAACCACACTTAAAACGCTCTGAAGAGTTTAGACTCCATCATAAACAACACGCCCTCATCTATCGATTTTAAGCTAGCACCAAATAGCGAGGGGCGGTACACCTTTTTCATAGCTTGATTAAATTCCAACCAGAGGACATTAAATCCGATAAAGAAGGCCGGATAGTCATGTCGAAGCGGACACTGAGAGGGAGGTTATGTACATTTGTCGCGCCTATGCACCCGATGTGGGCCAACCCGCATTTTTGGCAAAGCTTCTAGAACAAATGGGAGAATTTGTGGAAGGCCCGACGATTCTCATGGGGGACTTTAATCTCACTTGGCAGGTTGAATCAGATAGTAAACTTCCACATAGAAATGCTAAGGGAATTAAACAGACACTACACAATCTCGGACTCAGGGATGCCTGGCGTACCCGTTATCCCTCGACTAGAGACTACACATTTTTTTCCCATGTACACCAAACTTATTCAAGGCGCGATTATGTTTTTATTAGGCAGAGTCTATTGGGCTCACTCTAGGAGGCAAAAATCCTCCCACTCACGATCTCTG
The DNA here is from genome assembly GCF_964261635.1 of Lissotriton helveticus. Classification (NCBI taxonomy): domain Eukaryota; kingdom Metazoa; phylum Chordata; class Amphibia; order Caudata; family Salamandridae; genus Lissotriton; species Lissotriton helveticus. The sequence goes on along the minus strand of NC_136065.1, from coordinate 695,722,082 downwards.
ACCATTGCCCCGTCTCAATCTGTTTAAACTGGGGCCATGTTACACCCCGGATTTCAAGGTGGTACTTTCCGGTTTCAATTAATAGGGGCAGATTGTTAAGGGCCGAACTAAAGGGAGGGAGGGGAGGGGCGATCACAGAATGTTTTAAATTAAACTCACTGCACGACACTTCGCCCTTTAATAACTGGGATGCATTTAAGGCAGTCATGAGCATTAAATGCCTAGAGCTTAATGCCACACTGAATTAGCAGAGAGCTCAAGAGAGGGTGAGTTTAGAGACAGAATTGGAACTTGTTGTAAAGGAACAAAAACACGCCTTCCAGGGTGTTACAACGTAATCTCACTGCACTTACGGGGAAAATTAAAGCGATCTACAACAACAGGGCTGAATACACTTTACTTCATCTACGCCAGATCTCCTATACACAGAGGAACAAACTAGGTAAGCACCTAGCCAGACAGCTTAGAGAAAAGAGAGAAAATGAATACATCAGAGGCATAAAAGATGGGGACGGCAAAATAGTGAACTCGGATGCAGAGAAGGCTAACATATTTGAGGCGTTCTACAAGGGGTTATATACAGGGAATCACGTGAGGTAGACGGGCAAAGTCCGTATCTACAGGCGCTAAAGTTTCTGAAGGTCTCCCAGACTTGGAACAATATCCTCAATGCACCTATAACTGAGGAAGAGGTGGGAGTGGCAATCAAATCACTTAAGCCTAATAAGGCCCTGGGCAGGATGGCATGACGGCTCATTTATATAAAACACTTGCACCAGATATCATTCCACATCTAACACAGCTCTTTAATAAGATGGCAGTGGACATCGGGCTGACCCCTTTCATGGTAGAGGCGGTAATAACAGTGATCCCTAAGCCGGGGGGAAACGCACATCACTGTGCATCGTATAGAAACATTGCGCTCCTGAATCCGGATGCTAAATTATACTCTGCTATCTTGGCGGCGAGGCTAGAGGACCTCATGCCAGACCTAATCCACCCTGATCAATCCTGTTTCATAAAGGGCAGGCAGACCCATGACAATATCCGTAGGATGCTACACTTGATTGAAAAAGTAACTAAACGCAAGATACCGGCGATCCGTGTGGGCCTAGATGCCAAAAAAGCTTTTGACAGGGTGGATTGATCATTTCTCTTTAGCACACTTCAACACTTTGGGTTTGAGGGAAAATTCATTAACATGATCAGGGCCAATTATGTACAACCGCAATCTATAGTGCAGGTTAATGGGACTTTTTTTTACCCTCGCTAGAGGGACAAGGCAGGGGTGCCCGCTATCGCCTTTAAGCATAGAGCCGCTGGTGCTGTGAATCCAGGAGACTCCAGAGATAAAGGACATTACCTTTGGGGGAGAAATACATAAAATGTCACTGTTCGCAGATGATATATTGCTGTCCCTCATCGACCCAAATCTCTTGCTTCCTGCTCTACAGAGGGAGCTGAACCGTTTTGAGGAGGTAACGGGGTTCAAAGTCAACTTAGCTAAATCTTTCATTCTAAACCTCACGATATCAGCTGCTGAGGCTAACTGCCTCCGGGAGCGCACTCCATTTCAGTGGGCCAGGCGATCACTCCAATATTTGGTTATACAATTAACACCTCGCTTGGAGGAGTTATATAAAGCCAACTTTCCGCCTCTCCTTCTCCAGCTCCAACACGACCTCAAACGATGGAAACCCCTCTTAATCTCCTCGTTTTCCCGCATCCATGCAATTAAATGACAGCGCTGCCTACATTTCTGTATCTTTTCCAGGCACTACCAATTGATTTGGACAGGAAGCTCCTCCCCAAGATTCATTCACTGATCATCCGCGTTATCTGGCAGAATGGCAGGGCCCGTCTTCCCTTCCATACCTTGAGCCAAGCAAAGAGTGCGGGAGGAGTGGGGCTCCCTGACTTTGGTTTGTATTACAAAGCAGCCCAACTGAGGATAGTGGCGGAATGGTCCAAGAGGGAAGCAGATAAACACTGGTTACAGAAGGACAGGGCGATAGTGGGATTTTATATGGAAACCCAAGAAAGACAGACCAGCAAACACTTACATTAGCACATCCACCCGCACTACTCTGAAGGTCTGGGACGCGGTATCTTGGGGAGAGTGGTAGACCACATTTCCTTCACTGTATCCACGATCAACTTCAACCCGGATTTCTCCCCGCGCTCCACGAGGGCACTTTTGCTACATGGAGGGTGAGCGGTTGCCTCATGTTGACAGACCTCTTTCATAATCATGATATCCTTACCTTTGAGAGTTGCCAGAGGGAGTTCCTGATGGAGTGGTACTTGTACCCCACCAAACTTAAAAAAATATTCCCGGACGCCTCAGATCTGTGTTGGAGGGGATGTGGCATTCTAGGAGATTTCCAGCACATTTGGTGGGATTGTCCCACAATCAAAACTTTTTGGGAGGAAATCCTGGCGCACATTAAAGACATGCTGGAATACCCCAAACCAACCTCCATAGAGGGAGTCATTGTGGGCATTAGGGATCCGTCAGTCGAACATCAAACCAAGGCAGAGAAAGCTGTAATGTGGACCTGCTTGGGGGCAGCTAAAATTGCGATTGTGGCAGCCTGGAAAAAGAAAGTGGCACCCGATATTTCTCTATGGCACTCACGCCTCTGGAAAATCCTTTGCCTTCAGAGAATGTCTGATATTTTCAGGGATGACTAGAAGAAGTTTTAATACAAATGGAGACCATTAGTTCCTTACCTTATGCATGGTCTTCCCCTGGCGGGCCTGCCCACTCTCAATTAGGGATATTCATCTATTCGAGTTCTAGGTCATATGATCCATGGGAACAGGGCCTAGTCGAAGAGGCACTCCCATCGAAGGGACTAGAGGGGGACAAGCAGTTACGTAAATTGTTCTGGGGCTCGCTTCTTACACCATTGGGCCAAAGAATGCACCACGTACCCACCACCACCACTGACCACTACATTACCTGGGTGGGGGCATGGGTTAGTTAGTGGGAAGACTTTCCCTGTTGGAAGGGATAAAATAAAAAACTCGTCCCAAAAGAATAGACAGATTGATCATGCATGGGGCTAATATCAAAGTTTTGTGCTTCCGCATTGTTTGAAACTGTACACCTTTTTGTGTACTTTATAAAGGAGGAGGCCTTTGTACTTTCTTAATGTATGGTCAACCTCGGCATCGCTTAGTATGCTACAAAATGAATTTGTTTCTCAAGCTTTCTGTGAGCCAAATTATTTGCTAACTGTGAATTAATTGCTATTAAAAATACATTTGAAAATAATATCCATCATTTGTTGCAACATTGATATGAAGGCCACTGACACTTGGACTACATTTGGTTCTCTATAATATTTAGGTGGTTGCTGCCTCATATCAATTTGAGTACTCCAAGACTTGTAGTCCTGTTGACAAACATATTTGCTTAAGACTCCTCATTGTCTATTGCTTCCTCTCCAAAATCAGGGACATATCTCACATCCAATTTTGTTAGGTTGTAAGCCGTCAACGAGGAATCATAAGACTATTCACCAGACTTTTTTCTCCATCTGACTGAATTGCACTGGAAGTAAATCTGTCACCCCTAAAGGTGAAAAAAAACGTTTCCTCTCATTTCTTTTATTGACTGCTTGATTCTCAAAAGTGAGGCCATCGACGGTCACTTCATAGTTGATGGTATTGTCATAGTTGACGGTATAGTTGTCATCGACCATATGGTTGTCATTGACGGTGTCTCCGCAGTCGACAGAAAGCCCAATGTCGACTGTGTCATTGTCAACGGAATGCTTGCCTTCATCGACAGAATGCTTGTTGTCAACGTGTCAAAGTTGATGGAATGCTTGCCGTCGACAATGGAGTTGCAGTCGTTGATGGACTTGTCGCCAATGAGGTTTCCTTTGAAGACTTTTTTTTTATTGCAGGTGAATCTCTGTAGCACTTAAAAGCATACTCATCTGGTTTGTCAGTGAGGAAGTAGCTGCAAGCGCGTACCAAATAAATCATGCTTACAAAACTGTACAAGTCTCCTCTTTTGCGCTGCCTTCATGGAAGTGCTTGGAGGAGCACTTCTCACGAATTCTTCCCCTGAAGAGGTGGCATCTCCTTTAGAAGGAGGAAAATTCTCTTTATGTTATGTTATGTTATAGTGAATTTGTATAGCGCGCTAAAACTCTAGAGTGTCCTGTCTTTCATAAGGAATAACGCCACACTCCTTTCTATGCCCTTAAGAGTCATAGTTGAGAAAGACTTAGGATAAAGACACTGAATGCACTGAGATATTGTGTCATCTGTGTAAATTTTCTTGCTGCCACACGAGAAGCAGGTTTTAAAAAGAGATGTCTGCTCTGTCAGCCATGGTGACAGTTAATCGTTAGACCAAATGATCTTCCCGGTCCAGAAATGGTAACAATTTTCCTAAAAACAACCCACAGTACAGTAGTGTTGAAGATAGGGTTTATTCAAATCCATAGCAGAACAAAATGGAAACAATTAAAAGTTCGCTGAAAGGTTAGAGCAGAGCTCTGACAGGGAACACCCGCACACACGACGTGCGGTCGAAATCTGATCTCTGGTGGCCTCTAGAAGAAGTAGGAGAGCTTAATCTTACACCTCCATTGGCTAAAGTTTGGGTTTTTACAAATGAAGTTGATGTGTCACTAAACATACAATGTTGTTTCAGGCCTATGGCAATTTTACACTATATGCTGTATATAATTCACTGTATACTGCTATGTTAACGTACCAAGAATTCCCAGCCTAACGACGGGGAATGATTCAAGCATGTGAATATACAAAAGATCCGATGCTATGGAATGGGTGGTTATTAACCTAGAACACAATCCTAAAGAGATCCTGTTACTCTCATAGAAGCTTGTTACACTAGCTTCCAGTGTTCAGCAGGGTAAAATTGATATTCCTTGGTATTCATCATTAATTCTTCATATTTCAAAACCTGAAATATATGTTTCTGACTTTGTTCTGCTGTACTTACCAAAGCAGCATCTTCACTCTGTACCACATAATCCTTACTCCACGTTCAAGACCAGCTGCCCCCTTCCTTGGGGAGGGTCCATGTAAAGGAGTTTTGTAAACATTTTATGTATCAGGTGTCCCATTTTCAAATGTTCCACTCTTCTGCCCTCCTCAAAGCAGAAATCATTAATTACCTACTGAATTTTTGTCTCAACAGTATCTAGATTGCTGGAGCTCTATTGTGGTGATAGTAACTGGTTTAAAACAACCATAAATTCAATGGTTTGTGCTACATCTGTCAAAGGGACAGGTGGCATTTGGACATAGTGACCAATTAATAGAAAAGTGAGATGGGCCTTCAGGAAGGTAAGACCCACCAATCGATCAGGGATATAAGTGAGATAAGAAAAGTAACAAATGCATAAGGCAATGACCACTGTGTTAGGCTGTACACAGCAGTAAGGTAGCCCGTGTGCCCACTGAGCTGGGCAGAGTGAACACTGAGCTAGGATGGATGACCAATGACCCAGGCAGAGTGACTAGTGAGTGAGGCTACATCTTTTGCATTCTGCAAATCCTTCCCTTTTATTCAGTCATCATTCTGTCAATGCGCAAGTCTTCATTAATGTCCTCCTCAATCTCTGATTCCATTGCTTCGCTTTCATGCTTTTGATTTTTCTTTACTCGTCCAGGCAGTCTTAAGCAACATCTCTTTTCATTCTCCAATCTTCAGTACATCTTGCTTATGCAGGATAGGAAAAGTGTTTCCATTTTTTATCCTGCATTCCTTTCTCGCCTATCGGTCTGGTGTCAAACCCAACAGGTTGTACGTTAATAGGACTCTGAGACGGGAGTACATTTTTTCACCAGTGATAAACTATAATAAATGTATATCTCATTTATCCATGTCTCACATCACATTTAGGATAGAAAGCTGAAGAGGAGCTCAAAAATTATTACTGATTGTAAACCGTGAGAAGAGGCAGGTCAATGTATTTGGAGTTGCAAACAGAGGCACTATTCTGTGTGATATTGTCACAAACAGACATATATCACACTCAATTAACATGAGATTTCAGAACAAATAAGGGTATAAAAATGACAGTTCACAAGGAAAAGGCAATAACATGAAAAATACAAATCTCAATTGTCATCACGAGCAAACGGAAAACTGGGAGAAACCGGGATAGAAGACAGCAATATTAATTATTTACAGTATTTATCAACCACCTTCATAAGTACTGCACCCTAAACCTCGACCCACCACTGCACCACTACAAGAACAAGCTTTGGCAAAGCCAAAAAGGTTCGCCTTCCCAAGCTGATGCTGTGGTTTGTTCTTTTGGCTTATTGCACGCATATGCCATAAAAATACAAACATGCTACCAATTTAATATGGTTTAAAAATTAGCTATTGCATACAACCTTAATAGAACAGTAAGTGCTCTGTCTACCTGGTTGGTATATGCAGAACAGCTATGGAATTCCTTTTAATTTTAATATAGGTTGACAGGAAAATATGATTCTCATTGATGCAAAGAAAAAATACTATTGGCCTTGAAATACTGTAACCTAAAACCATAGTTTAAACACACAAGGATAGTAAAAGACTACAATTATTTATTTTTAAGTGACTGTGCATACGCAATTAGGAAAATTGGAGGCACTCAGCGCATGAGAGCCAATGGCTGATGGGAGTTGGCCCATCCTTTATGCTGTTGTGGACAAAGCAAAACACGGAAGACATTTGAACCGACAGACAGATGAAGAGGGCGGACTCAAAATCCCACTGTGTATGTACATAGGTACAAACTTTTTATTTTTTAGAAAAATAAATAGCTAGCAAGACTGATAAAGCGGTCTCTAGAACAAACCTAACTAAAGACAGAATTTCCTCTTACTGGCTTTTGTCAATTAGAGACAGGTTTCTGGGCTGCAAGGGAATTCCTTGAATCGTCATAATGCTGTTCAGATTCCACTGAGGCCCAGTACTTGCTGTCTGAGAACGAGTTCCCTGTAAAATGTAGATGGGAATAAAATGAAATACCCACAATTTCTTTTGAAAATTGGCTTTGTACTAACATCATCAGTAATTTTCAGTTTTCTTACATATTTTCCATTGAAGGCCAAACTGGAATGAAAAATACTCACCTGTAGTAAAGTGTTTTAGTTCATAGGCTCTTTTCCAGTAACAGATACTTGAAAGATATATTTTTAAAATTGTATTGTGTTTTATTTCTGGTAATGTTTGTTTTTTATGAAGTGTGGACCTAGATCTGAGAAGCAACGAATTGCTCAAAAAGTAGGGCACAGGTTTAAAAACACATTCAACCAATGCAAGCTTATAATTAAGCAAAGAAGATTTCAATGTTGTTAGCAATCATGAAAGAATTTTTAGGGTCTTAGTCTAATTCAATGAAAGCAAAACAATAATACACCACCCACAATGCATTGGAAACAGTCTGCAATGGCCATGATGGATTTGGTCACGCCAGTGCAGGCTTACAGCTCAGATGCATGTTCCATGCCCATCCACGCAGAAGTAAATAAGAGTCTTTAGGACAACTCAACTAAATGCTCTCTCTCTGAAGACTCAGATGCACAAGGAGGCAAAAATCAGCATTATCTATAATATGAAGCACATCATGACCTGCAGAACCAGTAGTATCTGCAACACTGGGGTGTAACGAGTGACTGCAAAATGGCAAGAAACTACCATTGTTGTTTGGGATTTTCATTTATAGTGGGGACCACTTGTCACGTATGAAACACTCTGACTGCAAGCCTGCAAGACGAGGAGCTCACACAGCATTGGGCCACAATACAACAGTTCATGGTACAAGTGAGGTATTGACTCAGTATTTACACAAGTGCTGTATTGACTCAGTATTGACTTTCTACAGTTTAATGTGCCTTTAACAGATGGAATGGTATATCTACTGTGTCCCGCAAGAAGGGGAACAGATTGGGCTTGGAGCTGGAGTTGCCTGGAGCAGGCTGAGGCTGGGGTGCAATTCATAAAATATACATCTGAGCAAGACAATATATGACACACAGGAGAACAAGTGTATACGTTGAAATGTAACCATAACTCTGTAACCAAGACGTACTTGTATCCTGTAGATATTTAGCAAATGAACAGTATAAATCAATAAAATACTTTGAAATCAATAAAATATACATCTCATTCTACAAGTTAGATGCGCTCATCTATACTTTACAGTGGTGACGAGCAAGCACCTATCACAGTACCTCAACACGCCGAAATTGCACCTCAGATTACTTGTGTGTTTCAAGTGGGACGAGCAGTGCATTTCTTGAAAACATTCAGGATAAATTAATTGACATGACGTGAGATTCTAACCGGATTAATTGCTGAACTGTTATTTTATTTTTTATTAATTAGTTATACTCGGACCATAGAGGCTATCTCCGTCTTATGCTCACCTGATTTACAATGACAGCTCCATACCACTTGCTCTACAAGGCCTGTTAAATTGTCAAGCAAGTTTTGACTTGGAACTGCAGTGATGCTGCCCTACATTGTCACAAGATCTGTGGTGTTCTGGGGCCAGCGCCGATTCGTAAGACCCAATGATGCTGGTACTTGCATGCTCACAAGGCCTGATTCAGACATCAATTTGGAAGAAGTGGATGTGATTCCCAGAGTCACAGCATCATTGCATCACAGCATCGTCATTACTGGTCTTGTAAGCACTAGAGGGTAAACTCTTCTGCTCTGCGGGTTTAAAGTGCTGATGGACACCATGTGTCTCCCTTCAATCTAATGTTCGCTGACTCCCACAGCGGAACAAATGTGAACAATACAATTTTGGCAAAAGAGATTAAAAGACCAGGAGAAAGCCAAGAGGATTAAATTACAGCATTAAAGAGGTTGGCATCTTCTAGTAAATTTGGGTCTATGCTGGAAGAACGTGTTTGGGATCAATTCATGCTTAAACGCCATCCTGACAAAGTTAGGCAAGAATTATAGGTGAAAGATGATCCTTCACTAAGTGAGTTTATTGCTTTTGGTAAATAAATACTCAGTGGCATGGCATGTCTGGAAGACTTAGAGTAAAATGTTAAACCCACTATTAATAAAGTTGAGACAAACGACTTAAAAGGAAGTAATCACACAGGTTCGAATGTGCTTGCTAAAAATGTGGTGTTGTTGGTCATAATTTCACCTATAGGAACTGTCCTCTTAACGTTGATGCAAGATTTGAAAGTGGGGTCACCTAGAAAGGTCTTGCTGTTCTGACAAGAACAATATCAAGCGGCAATGATGGTATGTCAGAAGTGGAAAAGGGGGTGGAAAAGGCAAGTTTCTTACCTTCGGTAACGCCTTATCTGGTAAAGACAAGATCTAGCCGCAGATTCCTTATCATAGAATTTCCCAGGTGTTACACCGGATCCAGAAGATTTTTCATCGAGCAATATCCGTGTGAATCGGTAGGTGGCGTTGGTCGGCTCCAGAACAACTAGGGACCTGAAAGGACTCAGCCCTGACCATGGAAACCTGTCATTGCAGTTCCCGCATATGCCATCTGGCATGTGCCACAAGCAGGATGCAGGAGGCCATGAGGCTCAGCAGCCTCAGAGTCATTCTCATCGACATCCAGGATTGAGGCTGAAACATCGGTATCATGGCGAGTGCCTCCACTCACTAATAACACACTATCCGGGAAGGCCTGAAGTATAGGGCCTCCATATATATTTATTTTGCCCTGACGAAGGCCATAGACCCGTAGGGTGTATTTCAGGTCGAAACATGTTGACCCGACCACTAGGTGTCGTGGACTGATGACTCATCCACTAATAAAGATTTACCTAAAGGATAGGAGATCATTTTAATCCACTCACCACTGTTAACATCCAGACAGTCTCCCTCCTGGTGGAGGTTTTGATGTCACTTGTAGAACGGGACATTCAAGTTACAAGACCAGATGATGACGCCATCCATCGAACCATACTAGGCGGAGATTACATACACCGTAGTCTGTGAACGTGTGGTTGAGGGTCTCTGAGACAAAAAGTCTGAGACTCTGGTATTGAGACTCATGTAGGTCATAACCACCCCCTTTCTGATAGCTAACCAGTACCAGAACCTCTTGGAAGCTGAATAAACCTCTGCTTGTTCCTCCCTCCACTTTTTTGATTTGTACTACATCAGTATCAAAGCCTGAATATCCTGGACTCATCACTCAGTAGGATAGGCCCGAAAGTGCACTGTTTCCAGAACTTCTCAGATGAATGGGGGTGCCTGATAGGGAGTCAGGTGTGACTAAGGCACACTGAGAGTGAACCCCAGAGAAGGCAGGAGGTTTGCTGTAGTCTGGTCTTGGGTGTACCCGCCTTTAACAACCAGTGATCAGCATGACGTCATCTGCATTGTCTCCGCCCTAGTGACGTCCGCGCCTGCAATATAGGCACCACTTCGGTGCACTGACGTCAGTTACTTTTTACGACTTTCCATACCAGGAGCATCGAGCCATGAAGTGCACTGACTTTGGTGTGTTTAGAACTACTAGGGCCCTGAAAAGGATCAGCCCTGACGCTGGAGACCAAAGTACAAGAAGGACGGGTGGATGGGTTGGTAAGGAATATGTGGCTAGATAAAGTCTCTACCAGATAAGAGATTACCGAAAGTAAGTAACATGTCCATCTGATAGAGACCGATCTGCGCAATTGAGCTGCAACCACATCCACTATCTTGGCTCCCTTGGCCAAAGGAGTCATGACTTCCACCTGAAGCAAAATTAGGTGATCCTTTGTCAGCCAGTCCGCAGTTGGAGCCCTGGAGGTAGGGGTAGTCTCGAAGGAGAGGGAGTAACCCCTTTGGGCTACCTGCAGAACCCACCTGCCCAATGTGATTTTTTTGCCTGTGGTGGACGTGAAGGTTCATCCTGCCACCAACTGGCCGCCTATGATCTTTAAGGGCCGGACTAGGAGTGTTTGGAGATTAAGGTGGCAGGGGGATGATGGACTGACCAGACCTCTGGCCGCCCGACCCACAGAGTCAGAACAAGCTTTACCCACAGCCACGCAGATGTTGCTGAACTTGTGACTGTTTTGTGGCTGGGGTATGGCTGGGGTGGCTAAAAGCCCCTTCCATAACCACAAAGGGACGAAAAGCAGGCAGGGGTGTGTGACCACTGAGAGGCCCAAGGACTTGGACGTAGCCCGTGAGTCCTTATAGTGCTCCAGAGACATGTCTATTTTGTCTCTGAAGAGACAGGTGCATCAAAGGGCATGTCCAAGAGGGATGCCTGGACATACCCAGAAAAGCCAGATGTTCTCATGCAGGTGTGGCGTCAAACAGCCACTGTCAATGACATCGCTCTGCCCAGCGAGTCGGTTATGTTAAGTCCACAACGAATGGTGAAATTTGCAGCAACTTTCCAGTCTGATACTGCTTGGGAGAGGATGGCCGGGCCTCCTCTGGGACCTTTGGCAACACCTGCGCAAATGTTTCTTCCAGGAAATGGGAGTAACAGCCCAATAGACTTTCACCAACCGCAATGCAAAGCTGGCGGAAGGAACATATTTCTTGCCCCAACTAACCAGCCTCTTGGATTCCCTGTCCGGGGGTGTGAAAGGGAACTTGCCTTGAGAGGTAAAGGCTTGGACCACCAAGTTCTCATGTGTAGGGTGGATGGTGAGGAAATTTCGGTTGCCAGGTGGAGGGCAATGGCATCAGGCAATTGTCTTATTCACAAGAGCCCCTGTGCTGGGCTTGAACCAGGGTCTCATAAGAACAGAGGTCAAGGTCTCCTTGAATGGCAGGAGGGGTTCAGAGGAGGAGATACCTGGCTGCAGGAACTCTGTCAAAATGATCGCCATGACTTCCAACAAAGGGAGCGGAAGCCCAGGACTTCACAGCCCTTCTCACCACCATAGCGTATGAAGCTTCCTCCTCCATAGCCACGGAGGTGGTGTGGGTGGGGGGGAAGCAGGCAAGAATCAGTGCTGCCGGCGCGGAACCCAATGGAACCCCCTCTGACCCTCTGGAGCCGAAGGAGCGCAGGGAGGGTCAGGCCGCCCAAATAGGTGGCACATGGAGTCATAGAACTCTTTGAGATAAAGGGGGGTCGCTCCGGCTCCCAGGAAGGTGGGGAGGTGTGGAGCCAACCCAGGGGCAGGTTCTGCAGAACGAGACCTAGAGCGCCGAGACTCCTCCTTCACATCGGCCGACAGACAGGGGGAAGTCGAAGCACACTTCAACTCCTTGTGTTTCTTATGACTCTTACCTGACTGACCCGATGACTTCAAGTTGGAGGACGAGGACTTAGGACTCCCGGAGCAGTCTCTTGACCTTCCTCTCGACCAGGACCGCGAACGAGACCTCCGAGGCAAACGAAGCGGTGCCCAGTGCCGGGTTGCAAGCAGCTTTAGAGACCATTCCCTCAAAGCTTTTGGGGACAGGGCCCGGTTGTCGGAGCACAACTTTGAGTCATGGACGTACTCCAGGCGCCAAAGACAAATCAAGTGTGAATCCATCACAGACATGGCGTGATGGCAGGCGCCGCACGGTTTGAATTCAGAAGTCTTCTTTGACATGTTGGACAAACCTACACACTAAAAAATCATCAGCAAAACATTAAAAAAAAGCCTGTCAAAAAGTGACAGAGGGTAGCTCTGTTCACAAATCTGCACTGGCTTGTGCGGACAGAAAAGAACTGACATGCGCCGATATAAGTGATGCAGACGTCACAACGGCGGAGACAATGCAGAAGAAGTCACACGGAACTGTCTGATGCCACCTACCGGCATGTCAGGGTATTGCTCGATGAAAAATCTTCCTCCACATCCAGTGTGACACCTGGGAAAGTCGACGGTAAGGAATCTGCAGCTAGATGTCTCTATCAGAATCTTCATTTTGATTGTGCTTTATCGGACAATTAGAAACCATCCCAAGGATGAGGTAGCAATACTTGATATTCAAGTTGAAGTTCTAATTGATTCTTAAGCATGGTTGACCCAAATACTTAATGAAGTCTTTGAGGCAGCATTTCTTCTGGGCAAGATTCAATTGAAAGACGAGGCCCTGGGGGAATCGGTCAGTGGCTGGAGCCTCCCAGATCCTTGTGGAACAGACCGCTCTCGGGGCAAAGTCAACAATCTAGTGCCTTGCCTGGTGTGCCTGACCCTGACATGGCAGCCGGAGTCCCAACATCATTCTAGATACACAAGGGTGTCCTAGAGGTGCCCCCGATGACTTTGCCTGCTTAAATGGAGAAATAATAAGGAGGTTGAACCAGAACCCTGCGCCCCAACCACAGCTGTGCCGCTCACAAGACCCCTCCTGGGGGTACCAGGGAGCTACAGAGTACACCCCTAGAGACTGTTACTAATGTTTATCGGATGATTCAGGGTGCAGAGGGAGTATAAGTTGAGGATCCTGCGAACAGAACATGACCCTGGCTTAAAAAGGAAGGAGGGGGAGAACGTTTCTTGCGCCCAGCGCCACACTCAGACACAGACGGGCATCTGCAGACGCACCTATGCTGCCGAAGAAGATGCCTGCTAAAGTTTCTAACTTTTTTTCTCACCAGCTGAGAAACGACAAACACCGGTGCAGGGGGACTCCACGTACACCATGGCACTTACGAGAGAAGATCTGATGGCATCACTACGTGAGTTCAAGACAGAGTTGCGCGTGGAGATTAACCAAGACATTAAGGCCTTGTCGAAGGGAGGAAACAAAATCTAGGAGGCCGGACTATGGGCTCAATTATGGCTGTTTATTGGAATATTTCTTTTAACAGAAAAGAAGACAGAATTCTTCCTCATTCTACAGTCCTTCTTTCTTTCCTCTCTTTTTCTTTCTTACTGTTTCTGTGGTGCTTGGTGATGTCTTCAGAGCGGTTGCCTGCTCCTGATTAATGTTCTGTGGTTATGTAGGTTTCATTTTTCTTTTCATTCTTTATTGCAGCCATTTTCACAGACTTCTTCCTCTTCTTCTTTAGGTTTCGAGACTGGTGTTGGACGCCCCTCAGGATGCTCGCAGAAGAGAGTCAGAAGAGAAGGTGGTGAGTATATGGCTGTTCTCTTTCTATTCTTTCTTTACAGGAGAGACCACCACCACACCGAGAACAGGAGCGAATAGAGCGCAAGAACCGCACAGGGAAGAGTAAAATGGTGGGAAGGAACAAAAGTTGCTAGTGCTCACGCCTTTACTTTGGCACTGTCTCTAATTGGTGGTCATTTATGTAATGTTAGCAAGGGGTAGGAAACAAACAAAACAAAAACAAAAAACAAAAAAAATACAAGTAGAAAGAGAGGATTCTACTTCCAGAAACACCCTTGTCCTGTTATCACACAGAATAGCCTACAGCATTTTTCCTACAACTCAGGAAATAGGAAAATAAAAATAAAATGAGTGAAAGGGTTGCTCTTCTCATGGGCGCCTGCCACTTTGCCCCCGATTTCATTCCTGTTCCGGGCCCCACTGCCTCTCGGAACGGGAAGGTCAACAATACTTTCAGTAAAAAAAGAATGTTTTAAAACACAAGCGTCAGTTGCTTTTCTCCCCTCTACCCTGTTTTGGGACTCACCAAAGAGGCCGCGGCTCTCCAGAGTCGCGGCAGCGGATTATCGGCTCTCCTGGGAGGGTGGGGGTCCACCACTCCTCGAACCACCTCTCTGGGAAGTCGTCTTCAGGACCTTCTCGGCTTCCCGGTACTAGAATGCGACAGATGGGTTCTCCGTCTTCTGTCTCCCGTGGCTGTGACGCAGCTTCCTTCTGCTTATCGGCGTCTTCTGTGCGTTTCTCCTCTTCCTGTCTCTCGACATCACGCTGACTCTCCCTTTCATCAAGGCCGCCTCTCATTCCCCTTTGGATCTCTGGGGAGGCGATCTCCGCGCTGACCTGTACGGTGCGGGTTGAAGGATTAACCCTTTGTGTCCCTTGCTTTGCTATAGCAACCCCCAGTGTCGTCTCGGCCCCTGAGGATACGGCGTCAGGTAAGGGGTGAGGCTCATGGTATATCTCTCCCTCACAGGCCTCCATCGAACAGCTCAAAACAGACCTGACTACACGGGTGGCGACGCTCCAGCAAGATGTGGACTTAGTAGGCACGATAGTGCTTGATCTGGAAACCCACACTAAAGATCTCAGCAAGCAGACCGCAGACATGCAAGAGCAGCTTCAGGACCTACAGAAGCAACTACAGCTCGCACTGCTGAAGTCGGAAGACTTGGAGAACAGGGCCAGAAGAGAGAATATTCAGATCAATGATCTGAAGGAAGGGGTGGAGGGGCAAAACCTGCAGGCCTTCCTTGAGAGTCTCTTCGCCGAATTCCTCAGCCCGTGGCAACTCAAAATTAAGCTGGAGAGAGCACAACCGGGGGGGGGGGGCAGCCCTCCAGGGACCGACGGCCTCCAAGTGACGTTCTCGCGAAGTTCCACTCCTTCAAGGTAAAATAAGCAGTACTGCAAGAGAACCGGACAAAGAGCGACATCTCCTTCCAGGGTTTTCGCTGTCACGTTTACCAAGATTTAGCCCCTGCAACATTGGCGAGGAGGCAAAAGTTCCAGCCCATCACCACGAAACTCTACCATACCATTTCGGGCCTGAGCTTTGAATTTAAGAACATGATGCGCCATGTCACGGAGTTCGAGGAGGGAATGAGGATACTGGGTCCCAACGCTGGAGATGCTGGGAACACGCAGGATACGTTGGGGGGAACAGACCGAGAAACCCAGAGAAACCGCCAGTGAAGCACAAGTCTGAAAGGAGGGCATAAATGATCGAAGCCACACATGGGGTCTACTTCTGGATTGTCGACGAACTACGGGCTCAACAGCCTATTTAGATAGAGGCCCTATCAAGAGACATGATGTGGGGCCAGAACCGCCGGGAACGGATGGCAGGGTCAACACAAATTCTGTGGGACATTAGCCAAAGCCCTATCTGAGGAATGCTGGTACCGATCCACACTTGAACGCTAAAGCGATGGCGAACTTTGTTGATATCTTCCGAAGCAGGGATGGGTGCGGATGGGGACTCCGGTTGAGTCACCCTCCAACAAGCCCAGCCGTGGGGTGACCCACTCCAGCGACGATCCAGCGTTTATCTACCATAACTGATTGTTGGGGTTTAATTTTCTGTCTTTGGTGGGTGAGGGGGGTTGGACATGATGGTGGCTTCTGGGGCACAGAGGGAGGGTACACAATCCAATAGGTGAAGATACCATGAAGGGATTTTGGCCCGAGTGGTCCCTAGCAGGAGGTCATATCCAAGATGCAAAGGGGGGAGACCTTGACAGTCGGAAGAGGAGGGGGAAGAGAGGTAACGTAACGCCATGGTGATCTCCATGGTATCATGTAACGTTAGAGGTCTAAATTCGTCACTGAAGCGGCAAAAGATCTGGAAATACCTTACAGATCACCGCTTTGAGATTGTGGCACTCCAAGAGACACACTTAAAAAGAGAGGAGGAGCTGAGACTTCGCCATAAACAATACCCCCTTATCTATCCCTCTACCGCAAAGAACTAAACACCGCGGGGTAGCCTTACTCTTCTATAAATAAATCAAATTCCAACCGGGGGCCGTTACATCTGATAAGGAAGGCCATATGGTTATGGTTAAAGGTAGCCTCAGAGGTAAAATGTGCACTTTTATTGCAGCCCACACACTCAACGTGGGCCAGCACGCCTTTCTATCCTCACTCCTAGACCAGATTGTAGAGTTCGCGAAGGGGCAGATAGTCCTCCTGGAGGATTTTAATATCACTTGGCAGGGGGAGCTGGACTGTACCCACCCTCACAGATTGATGGTCAGCACCTTCCCCACAGGGATCAAACAAACACTCAACGATATAGGCCTTCGAGATGCATGGCGCACGCTTTACCCTACAACCAGAGACTACACGTTCTTTACCCATGTACACCACACCTACACTAGTCTAGACCATATTTTTTATCAGTCAGAGTCTACTGGGGTCCCTCCAGGCAGCAACAATTCTGCCCCTCTCGATTTCTGACCTCTGCCCGGTCTTGATCTGCCTTAGCTGGGGACATGCTACAGAAGGCACTCCCAAATGGTATTTCCCGGTATCCCTCAGTCGAGATAGACTGCTTTGGGGAGAACTGAGGGGAGCGATAAGGGAATTTTACGAGCTGAATGCGCCCCATGACACCTCCGCTTTCAACAACGGGAATGCATTTAAAGTGGTCTTTAGGGGTAAATGCCTGGAGCTTAACGCTACCCTGAACAAACAAAAAGTGCGAGAGAGGGAGGGGTTGGAAACAGCATTGGAAGCGGCCGAAAAAGAACACAAGAATGCACCCACCAGAAGTTCACAACGAACTCTCACTGCATTGAGGGGGAAACTCAAGGCAAAGTACAATAACAGAGCTGAATATACCGTATTGGGGCTCCGCCAGACATCCTATTCTCAGGGGAAGAAAATAGGCAGACACCTGACGAGGCAACTTAGGGAGAAAAGAGAAAGGGAGTAAGTTAGCAACATACAAGATGGGGAAGGGAAGCTGGTATCCTCTGATACTGGAAAAGCCAACATATTTAGGGCTTTCTACAAAAGACTATACACATAAGAGACACAGGACCTCAAGGCTCAAAACTCACACCTACAATCAATAAACTTACACAGGGTCTCGTCGGCCAAAAATGCTAGCCTCAATGCACCCATTACACAAGACGAAGTGAGCTTGGCTGTCAAAATCAACAACGCTCCTGGACCAGATAGCCTAATGGCCCACTTTTACAAAACCTACTCACCAGACCTTCTCCCACACCTCACACAACTCTTCAACTCAATGGCGGATTCGGTTGGGGTGACATCCTCGATGGCCGAGGCAGTAATCTCTGTGATCCCTAAACCGGGGAATAACGCACAACTGTGCGCTTCTTATCGTCCAATAGCTCTATTAAATTGAGTTGAGAAGCTGTATTCCGCAACTCTGGCAGGACGGCTAAATGAGCTCATGCCAGAGCTTATCCACCTGGATCAGTCCAGGTTCATAAAGAGAAGGCAAACCCACAACATACGTAGAACAATCCACCTGATCGAAAAGGTGACGAAAAGCAAGATTCCAGCGGTCCTCGTTGGCTTGGATGCCGAGAAGGCGTTCGACCGGGTGGACTGGACGTTTCTCTTCAACACACACACACACACTTCCGCTTTGAGGATAGATTTCTCAACATGATTAGGGCCAATTACACACAACCCCGGCCCCTCGTGCAGGTCAATCGGAGTCTGTCTGTACCTTTACCCTCACGAGGGGGATGCGACATGGTTGCTCATTATCTCCCCTGTTATTTGCCCTCAGCAATGAACCACTGGCGATGAGTATGAGTATCAAGGAAAACCCAGGGATACAGGGGGTTCCTTTGGGGGGGGGGACATCCGTAAAATCTCACTTTTCGCGGACAACATCCTTCTATCCCTCACAGATCCAAGGCTTTCACTCCCTACCCTACAGAGGGAATTAGTTAGGTGTAAGCGGGACAACAAAGAGAGGTCCACAACCACTGGTATTTTCTTGAGAAGCGAGTTTTATTTACTGTCTGTCCAATTTTTTTAAAGCATCAAATTTTAGAAGGGAGTAATCCGTCTTATCACTGTAGACAAGGGTACGTCATTTCTGGATTTTGCTGTACTTGGAACTCTTCCGGCAGGAGCCTGGAGCGTCCGCGTCCCTCAAAGGAATTGGTAAAGGATTCTATTTTCTTATACCGTCACC
Organism: Lissotriton helveticus; assembly: GCF_964261635.1. Taxonomy (NCBI): domain Eukaryota; kingdom Metazoa; phylum Chordata; class Amphibia; order Caudata; family Salamandridae; genus Lissotriton; species Lissotriton helveticus. The sequence continues at coordinate 695,703,399 of NC_136065.1, read as the reverse complement.
ACAGGGGAAAGGGAGTGAGGAGGCACCGGGTGTCTTTAGATTCACACATCTAGAGAAAATGAAACGGTTAGCCATCTTTGTGGGAAAGTGTACGTGAATGTAGGCAGCGGCTTCGAGAGTCCAGACGTGGTGAGGCTTAGGCAGGGGATCAAAGACCTTCTACCGCCACCCGACCCACCCCGCAACCCTTGCATGCACCTGTGAGAGCCACGCTGCTCCTGGAGCGTGGCTGAGTGAAGTGTGACACATAGGCCTCCTGACTTCTCCGGGGCTTCTATCTGCTCGTCTTTGGCGGTCAGCACAAGGACCGGGCGTCTTCCCTTCTTCCTCTGTTCTCCGAGCCAATGGCTTCAATGTCGGTGCTCTCTTCTTCTGTTCAGGAGTCCGTCGTCTTTGTTACGAGCTCTCTCTTTTCATTGGGAGCAGGGCCAATGACGTGAAACCCGGAAGTATGTTCCTCGGACAGCCCTTCCCATTTAAAGGGGCCTTGGCTGAAGACTGGCGTAAATGTATCTGGGTTTGAATCTGCCGCGGTAAACCAATCCGAGGAGTTCCCCGGCTGTGAAAAGAGGAGAGGATCCCCAATTTCAGGTACATGCCACCACTCTTGTCTGCACAGTAGGGGTCGAGACCCCTTGACACACCCCTCCCCTAGACCTTTCCCGCTCGGGGAAAGGAAACATGCGAGAAAGCAAATCAGTGTTTCCGTTCTCTGACCCTTTCCTGTGACGCACCACAAAGGCATATGGCTGTAAAGGAAAGGAACTATCTGAGGATGATTGGATTATTGTCCATGTTACGACTCATCCAAAGGAGAGGTGCATGGTCAGTATAAAGGTTCATACGATTGCACCCCAGGTAATATCGGAGCTTCTCAATAGAACATTTTATGGTGAGGCACTTCTTCTCGATAGTAGGGTACCGTTTTTCCCTGGGGAATAATTTCTTGCTGATAAAGAGTATTGGATGTTCCGCCCGTCCTGGTTGAGTTGGGAAAGGACCGCCCCCACCCCGCTGTCAGAGGCGTCGGTTTGCAGAATAAAAGGCTTGGAGAAATCTGGTGAAGCTAGGACTGGACTAGATGTTATTGCTTGTTTGAGTTGGAGGAAGGCACTTTTGAGCGTTTCAGTGGGTCGTAACAGGTCTGTTATTTCGGCTTCTTTCTATAAGAGGTCAGTAAGAGGTCCCGCTATGGTTGAATATTGGGGAATGAATCTTCTGTAGTATCATAGCAACCCTAAAAAAGCTCGGATCTCTTGTTTCGTGGTAGGGAAAGGTGTATCTAGGATTGCTTTTACTTTTTCGGCTTGCAGCTCTATCAACCCGTCCCCTAGGACAGAGCCCTGATACTTAAAGGGTATCTTCGAATTTTTTTGAATTGACGTGAAGCCCTGCTTGGGAAAATGCCTGGAATATTTTATGGAAAAGGACTAGATGCTCCTCCCATGTAGAGCTGACGATGACAATGTCGTGGAGGTAAGCAGACGAGTAGCTATGGTGTTCACGGAGCACGGTGTTCATTAACCGTTGAAAGGTGGCGGGTGCTCCGTGAAGACTGAATGGGAGGACCGTAAACTCAGAGGCCATCAGGGGTGATGAAGGCGTTTTTTTTCCCTGTCTTGTTCTCTGAGCGGGACCTGCCAGTATCCTTTTATTAAATCGAGGGTTGTTATGTACTGGGCATTCCCGAGTTTCTCTATTAACTCATCTATCAGTGGTAGGGGGTACGAGTCAAATTTAGAGATGGCGTTCATGGGCCCATTCGCTCCTAGAGGCACGTATAACGCCCATCTTTAACATGGTTAGGACCTCATTTTGGACGGCTTGTCTCCTGGTAGCTGGAATACGGCATGGTCGTTGTTTAACAACCTTGCCAGGGACCATCTTGATGATGTGTTCAATTAAGGACGTCTTCCCTGGTTCATCTGAAAAGATAGAGGAGAACCGCCTAAGTGTTTGCCTCAGGGACTGCTGTTGTGTGGGGGACAGGGACTCATTCACTACTAGCTGGGGTATGGTACACGTGACTCCCACCCCTGTTGACATTACCGTGTGAGTTGTTTTCGGGATGGGGCATAACCACTTCTTTAAGATGTTGATGTGGTAAGTTTGTATCTTGGAGGGTTTGACTTAAACCGTATTGCTGGTTTTCCCTACCACCCCCACCACCTTATAAGGGCCCATACACTCAGCTTTTAATTTAGTCGTGGAGGAAGGGAGTCAAACTAATACCCAGTCATCAAGGTTCAGGGTTCTGCACTTTTTCCTTTTGTCGTAGTGATATTTCTGTTTTCTTTGTTGTTTTTCTAGGTTGGAATAAGCGAGATCCCGCAATTTTCCTATTCTGGACCTGAGACTACGGGTGTATTCAAGGAAACCACAAGTCTCATATTCCTCCTCCTTTTCCCACGCTTCCTTTGTCATTTCAAGAAATGATCTGGGCTGTCTTCCATAGAGCAGTTCGAAGGAAGAGCAACCCAGACTGCTCTGTACTTGACTGCGGATGATGTACAGCGCGAGAGGAAGAAGTAGATCCCAGTCCTTTCCCTCGTTTTTGAGCATTTTTTTTAGGGTCAGCTTCAAAGTCCCATTATATCTCTCCACGAGCCCATCAGTTTGGGGGTGATAGACCGATGCCTTGATATGTCCTATATTCAGAGTTCGGCATACCTCCTTTATCAGTCGAGAGACAAATGGGGTGCCTTGGTCCATCAGGATCTCCCTGGGGAAGCCTACTCTAGAAAAGAGCTCAATGAGCTTTTCTGTGATGTTTTTAGTTGTTGGTGCTCTTAAGGGGAAGGGTTCAGGGTAGCGGGTCGCATAATCCACCACGACCAAGGCGTAGAGGTGTCCCTTCCTTGTTTTAGGTAGGGGGCCAATTAAATCCATTCCGATTCTCTTGAACGGGTGTCCTATTACCGGGAGGGGCTGAAGAGGAACTGGAGGCGGTCGGTAGAGATTCTTCCTCACATTCTTGGCAATGGGTGTTTATGGACCTATATGTCCCAGGCCAATAAAAATGTCTTAGAATATTTTGGGTTGTTTTCTCCGTCCCTAAGTGGCCAGCAGTAAGGTGGGAGTAGGCAAAGAAGAGTATTTGATCCCTAAAGACTAGGGGTGCCAGTAACTGAGGAGTACTATCTGGTTTCTCTTCTCGATACCAGAGGCCGTTCTTTACGTGTAACCGGGGATAGGTCGGAGGTTTGGTAGAATCAAAGGATTGGGCTATTTGCCAGGCATTCTACAGGGTGAGATCATTACTCTGAGAATATTTAACGTTTTTATCTAGGAGCCAGGGGGTTGGGGGGACAAGGGATTGGTATGGGGGTTCCCTGACATTGTTCTCCTCTCCTCTTGTTTTGGGGGTCTGTAGAGTGGTGACAAAGAGCTCGAAAAACCCGGGATTTTCTATCCTTGTTATGGTCACCCAGTACTCCCACCCTCACCCTGTATGGGGATCCTTGCTCAGTTAGGAGAGTTACTAGTGCAACCGGATATGGTTTAATATCCCTATGTACACATCGTATGTGTATAGAGTCCGTTTCTATTTGTTTCTTATTGACCAGAAATGCCTGTACTACCGACTGAAGACATCCAGAGTCTAGGAGAGCCTTAACCCATTGTCTGTATAGTTGTACACTCACATAAAAGGCATTCCCCAACTCGGCGGTGTAGAAGATGGTCTTCGGGTTATACCCAATGTCCATGGGCTCCTCCTGGAGATTTTTGTGGGGGCATAAATGAGTGATGTGTCCCCACTATCCATAATTGAAGCATTGAGGACCCCGCTGCATTGGAACGTCTACTTTGTGGGGTCGGAACCGCTGAAGTTTCTGGATGGATTTTGGGGTTACCTTTTTCTCCAGTTTCTCTAGTACAGGACGGTGGGCTCTTTCTAACTCCCCCGTATATCCTGGTGGTTGAGCACGGGCGAAGGTTGCAGCCATTTCCACTACTTCAGCGGTGGTGAGGTGCCTATGCTGTCGCAGCCAGAACTGTGTGTTAAACGGTAAGGCCTCCAGGAATTGCTCAAGATAAATCATATCCATTATCTCCTCTTTGGTATGTTCTGTGGGTTTTAACCACTTGTCTGCGTGGCCTTCAGACGAAAGAAGAGGGTCTTGGGGTTTTCTCCCGGTACACTTTTTTCCTTGCGGAACCGTACCCGGTATGCCTCTGGATCCAACCCAAGGTGGTCTAGGATGATTGTCTTGATTTCGGTGTACAGTGTATTGCCGGTAGCGTTTGCCACTTGGTAGGCCACCTGTGCTTCACCTATAAGGAGAGGCGCCGGGAAAAAGGGCCATTTCTCATATAGCCATCCTCAGGCCCGGGCGGCTCTTTCAAAATTAAGGAGAAATGCGTCCGGAACCTCCCCTGGGACATATTTCTGCAATGAGACTCCTGGGGGACCCGAGGCGCTACTTCTTACTTCTCTTGTCCCAGAGGTCACCTGCTCCTGGGAGCTCTTATGAAGCCCTTCTAGTTGCGCCGCTATACTTTTCTTAATCAATTCCCTGTCGGCCTGTGGCAAGGTCATTTGCTGCTGGACTGCCAATTCCACCTTCTCCTGGCTCTCCACAAAGTGTTGAATTAAGGCTTCCATTATTCCGATTCTAATGGATTGTTGCCCGCATTTTCCACTACTTGTAAGCGGCATAATAAAGAGAGAGAGGTCCACAACCACTGGTATTTTCTTGAGAAGCACCTTTTATTTACTGGCTGTCCATTTTTTTAGAGCCAAATTTTACAAGGGAGTAATCCGTCTTATCCCTGTAGACAAGGGTACGTCATTTCTGGATTTTGCTGTACTTGGAACTCTTCCAGTAGGAGTCTGGAGCGTCCTCGTCCCCAAAAAGGAATAAACAAACACAATACCCAATTGGTAAAGGATTCTATTTTCTTGTACCGTCACCACAGGGGTAAAGGAGTGAGGAGGCACCCGGTGACTTATGATTCACACATCTAGAGAAAATGAAACAGTTAGCTGTCTTTGTGGGGAAGTGTACATGAATGTAGGCAGCTGCTTCCAGAGTCGGGGACGTGGTGAGGCTTAGCAGGGGATCAGAGACCTTCTACCGCAACCCTTGCACTAACCTGTGAGAGCCACGCTCCTCCTGGAGCGTGGCTGGGTGAAGCGTGGATACCTCCTGACTTCTCCAGGGCTTCTAGCTGCTTGTCTTCGGCGGTCAGCACAAGGACCGGGCGTCTTCCCTTCTTCCTCTGTTCTCCGAACCAATGGCTCTGGCTTCAGCGTCGGGGCTCTCTTCTTCTCTTCCGGAGTCCGTCGTCTTTGTTATGAGCTCTCTCTTTTCATTGGGAGCAGGGCCGATGACTTGAAACCCGGAAGTATGTTCCTCGGACAGCCCTTCGCATTTAAAGGGGCCTTGGCTGAAGACCGGCGTAAATGTATCTGGGTTTGAATCCGCCGCGGTAAACCAATCCGAGGAGTTCCCCGGCTGCGAAAAGGGGAGAGGATCCCCAATTTCAGGTAAATGCCAATACTCTTTTGTCTGCACAGTAGGGGTCGAGACCCCTTGACATTAGGTTTGAGACAGTGGCGGGGTTTAAAATCAATCTAGATAAATCATCTATTCTTAAACTCACACTACCGGAGACCGAGGTCCAACGTTTACGAGAACATACTCCCTGTCAATGCTCCAAACGTTCCCTTCAATACCTGGGTATCCAGTTGACTCCCCCACTAGACGGACTAACAAGGCCAACTATCCGCCTCTACTCCCACAGCTCCCAGGCGATCTCAAACGATGGAAGCCTCTTTTCATCTCCTGGCTAGGTCGCATTCATGCGATTAAAATGACAGTCCTCCCTAAATTTCTGTACCTCTTTCAGGCCCTACCCATTGAACTAGATAGAGACCTTCTACCTAAACTCCGATCTCTTATCACCCAGTTCATTTGGCAGGGCGGAAGGGCCCGCTTACCGCTTACCTTTGAGATGGTCGAGAACAGAGGGTGGGGTGGGCCTACTGGATTTTGGCCTCTATTATAAAGCTGCCCAACTAAGAATAGTAGCAGAATGGTCCAAACGTGAGTCGGAAAAACACTGGCTGCATATGGATCGGACCATTGAAGGGAGGCCGAATCTGGGACCTCATTTCAAAGCCAAAGAGGGACAGGCCCACCAACTCCTACATTAGCACCCCTACACGTACTACACTGAAGGTTTGGGACTCCATAACTGGGGGAGAGGAATGGACCACGTTTTCATCCCCATACACCCAGATTCATTTTAATCCGGCCTTTCCCCAGCACTTCAGGAGGACCCCTTCAATCACTGGCGAGAAAGCTGTTGCATCAGGTTATCCGATCTTTTTTATAATTATGATATTTTAACATTCGAGCCCTCCAGGAGGGAATTTTATTTAGAGCCAGATTAACACTTCCACTACATTCAACTCAAACATTGGGCTCTCACCCCCCCTATTCAGAGATGCGGCTACAAGGGAGAAAACGGGTTTTGAAAAGTTTGTGCAGAAGGTGGGCACTATGAGAGGCATCATCTCTTTTTTATATTGTTCCCTACTCACTGCCTCCAGAGCTCCACGCCCTAGGTACATGCCCTTGTGGGAGGGGTTAGTGAAGAGAGACATCTCTGATAAGGAGTGGGCCACCCTCTGGTCAGGCACTGCCAAATTTAACCACACCCTAGAACTGCAAGAAGCCCATCTAAAAACGCTGACGGATTGGTATTCATACCCCACCAAACTTAAACGAATATTCCCAAACATCTTGGATTTATGCTGGAGAGGATGCGGCCTCCTTGGGGACTTCCAACATATATGGTGGGACTACCCTACGATCACGCTCTTTTGGGAAGAAATCCTTGCACACATTAAAAGCATGCTGGGCTATCCCATACCCACATCTATGGAGGGAGTGCTATTAGGCATACGAGACCCATCACTAGTACATCAAACAAAGGCTGACAAGGCCATCATGAGGACCTGCATACGGGCAGCTAAAGTGGCGATCACTGCAGCGTGGAAGAAGAAAGCAGCCCCCACTCTCTCCATGTGGCATGCTCGGCTCTGGAGGATAATCTGTCTTGTGCGTATGACGGATATCTTCCGAGACGATTATATAAAAACTTTGAATACAAATGGGGGCCACTGATCGCTTACCTTACTAAAGGCCTGCCGCTGGCGGTTTGCCCACCCTCCATAGGAGCGTGAGCAAGTCAGAGAGAGCGAGAGACAGAAAGCGCCTGAGAGAGAGAGATGCTCCAAGCCGAGCTCCTAATGTGATGAAGGAAACAATAAGGACAACAAAGATGCAAAGCAGTCTGGAAGGGGAGTGCTCTAATAAGAGAGTGTAAACCTGGTCCCCAGGCCACCAGCTCCTAATAAGACCTAAAGAATGGCTTATGCTTCCCCCAACTGCAAATACAGCATCCATGGACAACCACATTTGCCAGTAGCAGATCACCCGCAGCCAGCCTGGTGCATGCTCAGGCCTAGGATGCCTCTTTGCTCCCTGTTACTGCGCAACCTTCTTCCTGGGGATTCAGCACTCACTATGTCCCATGGGACAGGCATGGCTCTACTTATTTGATAAGTCCTACAGAAGATGGCAGTAGGGTGGGTTGGGCTCGACCGGCTTGCGGCCTTGGTGCGATTTGCAATGGAGGTATGGCATGGCACCCAGCAGCAAGCACTGGGGCGGAGATATTTTTGGGAGGCAGGGCTGAACCTTAAGGGAAACTGCCAGCAAAAATAAGACCCATTAAAGCAAGTGTTTTTTTAACTACTATCGATGGCCAGAACCTGAGCAAGCATCTACACAGTACCTTCTCACCACCAATAATGCGCTGCACCAGGCACAAATCAAGACAAGCAATTGTTCCAATCCACGCTAGAGCGTGGATAGCCAACTATATTCGCGAAGTGATGGCACGCCAGATGTACCAACAGGCATGACAATTCAATCTCCTCATAGCCCTAATCTACTGCAGAGCCTGCCCCAAAATCTCCAAATAACGTCTCAGTACAAAGCTGTAGAATAAAGCAACCCCACGCGTAGCATGCTCCGGACGCAGAACCACTGTTAGGTATTTGGTCGCCCATTTTGGAAGAGGACACCAGTGAGACAGAACGCAGGCATCAAATTATATAGACTAATACTAGTGATCATTTATTACAACAGAGCAACAACCAGGCAATGCTTGAATAAGATGTGTAGAGGTGTTGGTCCCTAACAACTTTGGAAGCAACGTCAAGGACACTTGAATCTCAATTGAACAAATTTAAATTTCAAATAATACTGGATGACCTTTGCCTAGTAAATAATAACTTTTGACTCCTATTTGAACATCTTCACATGACTGTTAGGGATCCATTGGTTGGGGCAAATAAGGATCCTCCACCTGATAAACAGGAATGAGATTCAATCATGGTCAAATTAGCCATGCTCCCTGCAATATTATCTTCTCTGATCAAAGAGGTGAAAATGGTTAAATTTCATCCTAGCGCTGCAGCACGATACGAAGTGGTGCCTCCTGTTCTCAAGAAAGAGATTTTAGGAGTTATACATCCAAATATCCCCATACCCACTTTTGAACAAACCAAATATAGCACAATTATGCATATAGCTGAGATTCATGCCCAACCTAGCCTGGTAGAGAAAACTAGTAAGGAAGATTTGTCTTCAGATATGAGTTAAAGGGTACATAACCCAACTGCCACTTCAGAGCCACAAATCACAACTAGGAGCCCTTCAACGTCCACCAATGTATTTTCTTGATACAAAATAAAAAACATAAGAAGGCAAATAAAAAAGAGAGAAAAAAGTGAAAGCGCAGAGAGCGACAGATGCCACTGCAGATAGTTTTCAATTTTTCAAATTTCCTACAAGGGCGCCTGACAATACAGAGTGCAAGGGCAACATCTTTGTGCCTGAAGCTGATTAATCAGATACTTGATCTATTGCTGGAAAGAAAGTAAAGAGAGCTCATCACAGAGAACGGTACAAGGGGCATGCATGCCGATTAGCCACAGCAAGGCTCCTTGGAAGTCAACAAAAAGATGTATTAGCAGAAGACCACTCCTCGGTTAGCTCAAGTAGAGGAAGAAATGCCAGCAAGGCAGCTCACTCAGAACTGAAACTCGTATTATGGCCGTACATGTTCGCTGTCCTGCGCAAGCTGGGCTTCGGCCCCCGATTCACGTCGTGGGTTCGTCTCCTTTATTCGGACCCGCTGGCACAGGTCCTAGTGAATAATAAGGTGTCGGAGATCTTCACTTTAGAACGGGGTACTAGGCAGGGCTGCCCCCTTTCCCCTCTCCTGTTCGGCCTCTCCCTCGAACCGTTGGCTGCCTGGATTAGACAGGACGTTTACCTTCGCGGAATAGAGTGGGCGGAGGGATGGGAAGATAAAATATCCCAATACGCTGACGACATTCTTTTATACCTCTCCAAGCCGCGACGATCGATCATTGCTGCACTCGACATCTTCGCTAGCTTTGGTCGCAATTCCGGCTTCAAAGTCAACTGGAGCAAATCCTACCTTTATGTCCTCAGAGGGGAGGCCCCGAAGCTTCCTGCCACTTGTCCCATCACGGTTGTTGAGGACGGCTTCAAGTACCTGGGAGTGTTCATCTCCACGGACAAGGCCTTATCCTATGAGCGTAACCTACTACCTCCCCTTCGGCGTCTCCAACGAGAAGCCAAGTCCTGGCAAGGTCTGCCATTGTCGCTGCTAGGCCGGGCTGCCTTATTCAAAATGATTTTTAATGTAAAGGAGTTAGGCCCTTGAAATGTGGGAATGTCTGGACCTTATATATACGTTTCTTTTAGAAAATGCCACCCCACTTCGTTTTGTTTGCTCTTAGTTATAAGCAACACATCAATCTTAGTTTGATATGTTAGGTATATTTATTTTTACCTTTTCTTTAAATACTCTTTTTTTGTAAGAATCGTTAATTCTATGTCAGAGAAACAACACACAAAAAAATTATATATAACACATATATACTTCAACTTATACACAATATTTACAAAAAACAACACATCATTACATCCATATATACAATACATTTACTATACACAACATGACTTCTGTATGTAACTGTTTTAAACTGTTCCAAAAGGCGAGTGTCACTCCCTCGTCCTATTCACCAGCAGTGATTTATTATACAAAGAACAGTAGTAGACAAAGTCACGATCAACAGGAGATGTCACAACACATTAATTCTGTGGCTCAGTGATTGTTAGTATTTCTAAATTTAATCTCCCTTCTGCCGACGCGTTTCGAACTCCATACAGCAGTTATGGGTTCTCCTCAGGGCCTTGTCACTTCTATCTGCATGTGTGTAAGGAAAAGAACAATGTTTCAGTATCAATTCCCATAGCCTCAACTTATCACTCTACTTACAATATCCTACGGATAGGGTGCCAAGTTACCTTTAGTGTAGCTGTAGTTATCCCGTGTCCTGTTCTAGGTGTTTTGAGCTGCAGTCTAAAGGGTATTAACAAATCCCATTAGAGCCACATTCGTTACTAGCCTTACGGTCATATCAGCAAAAACACTGCAAGACATACCTTTCAATATCTTTTGGGTCCGTCCATGGGCGCCTCCCTACGGCTCGGTAATGCTTTTGACCTACAGGTAATGCAAGATTGGTTTTTACTCCTAGTGGGCTCATGTCACTCCTCAAACGTGTTCTACAGCTTATGGCTACCATCATACCTTAATCGGTTCACCAAGGGCTTTTTGGGGGCGTCTCACTCCATGTTCCTCTTGTTTTATGTGCGCGGACAACCTGCCAAAATTTAACATACAGTGCGTTCTAATAGGAGTTATTTCAGTCGGGCCAGATTATAACACGTGCGCAGCACGTCCATACTGACCTTGTTAAAAAGCGGTCCTCAGGACTCGAGTTGTGCGCGCCACGTATTTGGCTTGGGTATTATTCTCCGGTTCAAGCGTTGTTTAAAAGAAAAACCGGGTCGCGTTTTAAAACCCATTCGATGTACCAGTCTCTCCCTGCATGCCTCAACCCTCTTCAGGCTCTCCTTACCTCTGTACAGCTTGCTATCAGTGGACCTTCCTTCACTATGGAGGGCGGCGGCCAGGTTGCCTGGTTACGTATAGCGGTCACGTGACCGCTGGACTTCTGGGATTTGTAGTTTTTACCACATTTACATGACGAGGAGGCGCAACTCTATGTGATATTGTCCCTCAACGTTTTAATAATTTGATGTTCCGCATTGCCTCACTATTCATTTGCATTTCCTGAGAGATTACCAGACCCTCGTGGAGCCCCACACATTTCTTCCACTACAATCTGGACACCTCAGAGAGAGAATTCAATCCGTTTTGCGTGCTATTAAATTTAAGAATCAGGTATGCCTCTTTTCGAAGGAGTGTGTCTTCAATATCCATTGGACCTTTATTTCCTGATGATACTATTGTGCATAGCACAGTCCATTTAAAGTCCGTCTCACTATGGTTTGAGTCCAAAAAGTGTTGGACCATTGGGGCACTCACCACCTTCTTTTTAATTCTTGACCTATGTTGGGTGATCCTGCTGTTGACCTGTTGTGTAGTGTTTCCTATATTCCTTTTTTTGCGTGGCACAGACGACTGCATAGACTACGTTGCGTGTCCTGCAATTCGAGAAACTGTTGTTTTTACATTTTACGCCCCTATGTTCAAATTCAGATCCCTCTATTGTGGACTCGCACGATATGCAGTTTCCACACTTGTGGTGCCCTTCAATTGGTTTAAGGCCCCATTTAGAGAGTAGGTCGCTTTTTGGTTTAGGTGTTAATACATCCGCTCTAATTACATGTTGGCCAATGCTCTTATTTTTCTTATAAGCGAATAGCGGCCGCGGGAACGCACATTCAAGTTCCTCTAACAAGTGCCAATTCTTCAGGACCATTTGTCGTACTCTATGTGTGTCTGGCCCAAATGTGGTTACACATACCAACCTATCCAGGTCTCGTTTCACCTTTCGTTCAAGTAAACACTCACGTGGAGTGTAGTGTGCCCTCTTCTTCGAGTGACTTAGCATCTTTTTGGGATACCCTCGATTCTTCATCTCCTCGCAGAACCTTGTTGCGTGTTTCTCATATTCAGACACCTCAGAGCAGTTTCTTCGGATCCGAAGTAGCTGCCCATAAGGCAAGTTATCCTTTAAGCTTCTGGGGTGTGCACTTTGATGGTGAAGGATCGTATTTTTATCCGTCTTCTTTCTAAAGAGAGATGACTTCAAATACCCATCCGTGCATTTTATTTCAATGTCAAGAAATGTCATTTTGTCATTACTGGACTCCAGTGAAAACTTGATATCACGGTGCCTTCTATTGATCCACATATGGAAGTCCACCAACTCCGCGTGGCGACCCTGCCACAGGAGCCACACGTCGTCGATGTATCTCAACCACTGTTTAATGTGTTTACTGAAGGGATTATTGGAGTAGATGAATCTATTCTCATACTCGGCCATGTACAGTATGGCCATCTCCGGCGCATAAGGACAGCCCATGGCCGTCCCTTTGATCTGCATATAAAATCAGTCATTAAACCTGAAGTAGTTTTTCTTCAATGTTATTTCTGCTAATTGCAGAATGAACGAGGTCGGGACTTGGTGTGGCCTCTCCCTTTTCTCAAGGTATAATTGTAGCACTTCTAGTGCCTCATCTTGAGGAATTTGGGTGTGCAAGGACGAAACGTCCATTGTCACCATCAATTCCGTCAACGGGTCAAATTGCATTCCTTCAATTTTTAGCAAAAAGTCAGTGGTGTCCTTCAGGTATGATTTTACACCACCCACAAAGGGCTTCAGAAAGAAATCTATATATTTCGGGAATTTCTTTATCAAAAATTCACTTTCCTTCTGCCCCACAAAGGGTAGAGGGTGGATTTGTGGGGCAGAAGGAAAGTGAATTTTTGATAAAGAAATTCCAGAGAACGCCCATTTTATATTTCTTACCCAAGATTCATAAAAACCCGGAAGAGCCCCCAGGACGACCAATCGTTTCTGGGTGTGAGTCTTGCTTAGAGTCACTTTCGAAATATATAGATTTCTTTCTGAAGCCCTTTGTGGGTGGTGTAAAATCATACCTGAAGGACACCACTGACTTTTTGCTAAAAATTGAAGGAATGCAATTTGACCCGTTGACGGAATTGATGGTGACAATGGACGTTTCGTCCTTGTACACCCAAATTCCTCAAGATGAGGCACTAGAAGTGCTAGAATTATATCTTGAGAAAAGGGAGAGGCCACACCAAGTCCCGACCTCGTTCATTCTGCAATTAGCAGAAATAACATTGAAGAAAAACTACTTCAGGTTTAATGACCGATTTTATATGCAGATCAAAGGGACGGCCATGGGCTGTCCTTATGCGCCGGAGATGGCCATACTGTACATGGCCGAGTATGAGAATAGATTCATCTACTCCAATAATCCCTTCAGTAAACACATTAAACAGTGGTTGAGATACATCGACGACGTGTGGCTCCTGTGGCAGGGGAGCCACGCGGAGTTGGTGGACTTCCATATGTGGATCAATAGAAGGCACCGTGATATCAAGTTTTCACTGGAGTCCAGTAATGACAAAATGACATTTCTTGACATTGAAATAAAATGCACGGATGGGTATTTGAAGTCATCTCTCTTTAGAAAGAAGACGGATAAAAATACGATCCTTCACCATCAAAGTGCACACCCCAGAAGCTTAAAGGATAACTTGCCTTATGGGCAGCTACTTCAGATCCGAAGAAACTGCTCTGAGGTGTCTGAATATGAGAAACACGCAACAAGGTTCTGCGAGGAGATGAAGAATCGAGGGTATCCCAAAAAGATGCTAAGTCACTCGAAGAAGAGGGCACACTACACTCCACGTGAGTGTTTACTTGAACGAAAGGTGAAACGAGACCTGGATAGGTTGGTATGTGTAACCACATTTGGGCCAGACACACAGAGTACGACAAATGGTCCTGAAGAATTGGCACTTGTTAGAGGAACTTGAATGTGCGTTCCCGCGGCCGCTATTCGCTTATAAGAAAAATAAGAGCATTGGCCAACATGTAATTAGAGCGGATGTATTAACACCTAAACCAAAAAGCGACCTACTCTCTAAATGGGGCCTTAAACCAATTGAAGGGCACCACAAGTGTGGAAACTGCATATCGTGCGAGTCCACAATAGAGGGATCTGAATTTGAACATAGGGGCGTAAAATGTAAAAACAACAGTTTCTCGAATTGCAGGACACGCAACGTAGTCTACGCAGTCGTCTGTGCCTGCCAAAAAATGTATATAGGAAAAACTACACAACAGGTCAACAGCAGGATCACCCAACATAGGTCAAGAATTAAAAAGAAGGTGGTGAGTGCCCCAATGGTCCAACACTTTTTGGACTCAAACCATAGTGAGACGGACTTTAAATGGACTGTGCTATGCACAATAGTATCATCAGGAAATAAAGGTCCAATGGATATTGAAGACACACTCCTTCGAAAAGAGGCATACCTGATTCTTAAATTTAATAGCACGCAAAACGGATTGAATACTCTCTCTGAGGTGTCCAGATTGTAGTGGAAGAAATGTGTGGGGCTCCACGAGGGTCTGGTAATCTCTCAGGAAATGCAAATGAATAGTGAGGCAATGCGGAACATCAAATTATTAAAACGTTGAGGGACAATATCACATAGAGTTGCGCCTCCTCGTCATGTAAATGCGGTAAAAACTACAAATCCCAGAAGTCCAGCGGTCACGTGACCGCTATAAGTAACCAGGCAACCTGGCCGCCGCCCTCCATAGTGAAGGAAGGTCCACTGATAGCAAGCTGTACAGAGGTAAGGAGAGCCTGAAGAGGGTTGAGGCATGCAGGGAGAGACTGGTACATCGAATGGGTTTTAAAACGCGACCCGGTTTTTCTTTTAAACAGCGCTTGAACCGGAGAATAATACCCAAGCCAAATACGTGGCGCGCACAACTCGAGTCCTGAGGACCGCTTTATAACAAGGTCAGTATGGACGTGCTGCGCACGTGTTATAATCTGGCCCGACTGAAATAACTCCTATTAGAACGCACTGTATGTTAAATCTTGGCAGGTTGTCCGCGCACATAAAACAAGAGGAACATGGAGTGAGACGCCCCCAAAAAGCCCTTGGTGAACCGATTAAGGTATGATGGTAGCCATAAGCTGTAGAACACGTTTGAGGAGTGACATGAGCCCACTAGGAGTAAAACCAATCTTGCATTACCTGTAGGTCAAAAGCATTACCGAGCCGTAGGGAGGCGCCCATGGACGGACCCAAAAGATATTGAAAGGTATGTCTTGCAGTGTTTTTGCTGATATGACCGTAAGGCTAGTAACGAGTGTGGCTCTAATGGGATTTGTTAATACCCTTTAGACTGCAGCTCAAAACACCTAGAACAGGTCACGGGATAACTACAGCTACACTAAAGGTAACTTGGCACCCTATCCGTAGGATATTGTAAGTAGAGTGATAAGTTGAGGCTATGGGAATTGATACTGAAACATTGTTCTTTTCCTTACACACATGCAGATAGAAGTGACAAGGCCCTGAGGAGAACCCATAACTGCTGTATGGAGTTCGAAACGCGTCGGCAGAAGGGAGCTTAAATTTAGAAATACTAACAATCACTGAGCCACAGAATTAATGTGTTGTGACATCTCCTGTTGATCGTGACTTTGTCTACTACTGTTCTTTGTATAATAAATCACTGATGGTGAATAGGACGAGGGAGTGACACTCGCCTTTTGGAACAGTTTAAAACAGTTACATACAGAAGTCATGTTGTGTATAGTAAATGTATTGTATATATGGATGTAATGATGTGTTGTCTTTTGTAAATATTGTGTATAAGTTGAAGTATATATGTGTTATATATAATTTTTTTTGTGTTGTTTCTCTGACATAGAATTAACGATTCTTACAAAAAAAGAGTATTTAAAGAAAAGGTAAAAATAAATATACCTAACATATCAAACTAAGATTGATGTGTTGCTTATAACTAAGAGCAAACAAAACGAAGTGGGGTGGCATTTTCTAAAAGAAACTTATTCAAAATGATGGCGCTGCCTAGGTTCCTATATGCCCTCCAAAATTACCCTGACCTGGTGCCCAACGCCTACTTCACAGCGATTGAAGCCGCTCAGCGTACCCTCCTCTGGGCGGGCGCCCCCCGTATTGCCTTGCAAAAACTCACACTGGGGTGGTATGACGGAGGCATTGCCCTACCCGACATCCGTAAGTATTACTGGGCGGCCCATCTCTCGGCGATTAATCAGGGGACCTACGGGGATGGTAATGATCCAGCCTATGGGATGGACAGATGGCAACTCCCGGGGGGAAACTATGAAATCGCGCTCTACTCCAAAATGGGTAAACATCAATTCACTGGACCTACACAGCATTCGGTACAGATATGGCACATAGCCCAGAAACAACTTGGCTGGTCCGGGGTCCTCACCATGGCTACGCCGCTCTGGGCTTCTGGCACGTTAGGCAACCTGGGTCGTTCTAAAGGGTTCCGGAATTGGGACTTGATTGGGATCTCCCAAATTAAAGACGTCTGGGGCCCTAAAGGTGTCCACACATTCGATCACATGCAGGCAACGTATGAACTGGCGCACACCGAATACTTTAGATACTTACAGTTGCGACACTCACTTCAGACAAACATTCCGCCAGACACTACACTGCCTCTATCCTCACCTCTTGAAGACAGGCTGTTAGATGGCCTCATTCCAGAACATGCTATATCCCTCACATACAAAAAATTACTTAATAACTCCCCCGACCTACTCCTTCCCTTAAAAGAGAAGTGGATGGCAGATGGACTAGAAATTGATGAGGAGGAGTGGACCTATGCTCTGGCATCTCCCCGTGAGGTGGCAATATCAGCCCGGTTGCGCCTAATTCAACTGAAGATACTTCACAGAATTTATATTTCGGGTGCGAGGTTGCAGAAAATGGGAAGAGAAGGGGACGGACTCTGCAGAAGGAGTTGTGGTGCGGAGAGTACTTTCTTTCATATCCTTTGGGGGTGTCAAAAAGTGCAAATGTACTGGGGGAGAGTGGTTCGCTGCATGCAAGAGGTGTGGGAGGTAGAAATACGGCTAGAGGCCAAAAGATGTCTGCTCAACATTTGGGAATCAACGGACCTGTCACACAAAGGGAGGCTTTGAGTCACGCTTGGGCTGATGGTGGCTAAACGCAACATTGCTAGGCTGTGGGGTGATCCCAACCCGCCGAAACTGAGAGACTGGAAATGTGACATGGACTGGTTCATGCTGCAGGAGAAGACGGTGTATGTCTCACGAGGCTGTCCTCGCAAATGGGTGGAAATATGGTCCAGGTGGAACGAATACAGGGGATACATCTGTGAGCCCCCGCTGATCACACAGTCTAGCTCACTGGAAATGTAAGGCAGCCCATTGCAGCCAGACTCCTAGCACTCGTACTCGTTTAGGTACCGTATATGCACCTGAACTGCTCTGAACCTGATAGTCATGTAACGAAACGACCAAGTTAAAGGGGGGGTGTTTTCTGTTTGTTTCCCTTTTCGGGGAAACCTCCACACATCGATCTTATTATATGTGTTAAACTTGAAAATGTGACCTTCCTCATCCCTCATTATCCTTCGAGATCCCACAGTTGTACACTCTGCAACGCCGCCGTACCCCCGGGTTGACGGTATGGGCTGTGTCTTAAAATTACTGTACACTGATTTGGTCTTCACTGTTGGCCGGCCCGATGGGTTGTAGGCGAGGAATGTTTGATGTGATCTGCTAAATAAAGGTCTTTATAAAAAAAAAAAAAAAAAAAAAAAAAAGAACTGAAACTCACAGGAAGTAATTGCGAGCAGGGCCTGCCTGGGAATATCGCCAGATATAACTCACAGACAACCTCAAAACTGTGCCAAGGAGTCCAGTTCAACAAAAGCCTTACAACTCCAGAGGGACTGGCAGCAAATTACAAAGCAGGAAAATAACCTGTCCACAACTTACCTGAGGGAAATAAAACACACTAAAACGATAACCCTTGTTTGTCCAGAATATAAATCAAGAATTCACAATGACATCCTGCACAAGGAGTCGAGCAAATAGGCATACACCAGCACAGAATCCATGGAATATAGGGCTCTTTCAAATGGAAGGCAAAATGAAGCCACCATTGCCACCTAGGCAAAGGAGGAGACTGCGAACCTCATTTCATCAAAATCAAATGGAAGGCAAAATTAAGCCACCATTGTCACCTTGACAAAGGAGGAGACTGTGAACCTCATTTTATCAAAGTATAACATTTTTGTAGAATGGGGGATCATCGTATCCAAGCTACTAGAGGAAATATATCCGAATGCCTGCCTCTTAGAAGCACAAAAAAGCAGTACAAGGGAGCTACAATCATCAAAGAGACCATATTACCCATAGTAATGACATGTGGGTAAGTGTTCCTAAAGAGAAGAAGAGCAGGCCAATTATGGTCGCTGGGCAAGACTGTGAGTAGCTTACTCACAGGGTAGGTTGGAGACAGAGTAGTGTGGAGGTGGGGAAATTCTTCCTTTTGGAAAAAGTGCCCTCACATACCCATGCGGATGTCATTGGGGAGGCGAAAAGTAGCTTCTATGCGGAGCGTATCGCTAAATCCAACAACAACAGTAAGGACATTTTCACTATTGTCCAGAGCTTCCTATCACCTTGCGCTGAACACATTGCTATCTCTGCCTCGGCAAAATGGTGCGAGGAGCTGCCATGCTTCTTTATTGAGAAAATAGAGACTATTCAGGATAGCCTAGTGATGTGCTCTCCCGTGCAGGCAGAGTCCCACACGCCGCATATCTCAGTCCCCATCCCATCAGCTTCCCCGCTGATGGAATTCTCTTCCATTGATTTGTCAGACACACTGTCTATCCTCAAATCACTCCGGCTCTCCCACAGACCCATGTCCGGCTAGGTTATTAGCAGGGGCTGCGGAGGTGGTTAACCAGGAGGTAAATACCATTATTAATCTGTCTTCACAGACCGCCACTGTCGCCACTGAAAAAGCCCACTCTAGATCCCATCAAACTCGCTAGCTACCGCCCTATTTCCCTTCTTCCTGCAGTGCGAAAAAGCTGTCTTTAGACAGCTGGACGCCTATGTCGAGTCATCCGGGGCTCTCCACCCTGCCCAATCCGGATGCAGGTCCACATACAGCACAGAGACTGCTCTCGTCAACATGTCACAGGCAATAAGGGAGTGCCTGGACGCAGGAGGCAGAGCGGCTCTGATTTTACTAGACCTCTCTGCCGCCTTCGATACGGTGCCCCACCAACAACTACTTGCCTGACTTTCGAATATTGGCGTAACTGGTCACGCCTGGGATTCGCTTAAATCCTTCCTAGAGGATCGCGCCCATCAGGTTTGGATGCCACAATTTTCATTGTCACCCAGAAAAGTGTCCACAGGAGTACCGCAGGGCTCTACTTCGAGCCCTCTGCTTTTTAATATCTATATCACACCCCTGATCTATCTTGCAGACGAGTTGGGAGCAAAGATCATAGTGTATGCTGATGATACCCAGCTCCTCTTTACTTGGAAGGATAACGACCTGTCCTCGGAAACAGCTCAGAAATGTCTTTCCACTGTTTTGTAATGGCTTGCACTAGCACAACTGAAGTGCAACGAGGACAAGTCAGAGGTCCTCCTGCATGGATCCTTCCCTCCTTCTTTTATGGAGACTCTGTGGCCCTTAAACTACCCTTGGACCAACTCAGTGGGCAACCCTGCTAAGAACTTGGGGGTCTGGTTTGGCGAGGATCTTAGGTTCTCTGTGCAGATTAAGAGGCTTGCAGGGGTAGGCTTTGATACTCTCTCAATTCACAAAGTTTTTTCCCTTGCTACCTAGGCCAGCCAAATAAATGGTGGCCCGTGCTCTTATCCTGTCATGCATCAACTATGCCAATGCTTTGTACATTGGCATCCCTGGCTACCTGCTAATTAAATTGCAAACAATACAGAATGCAGCTGTCAGACTTCTGCTGAATTTCTCAGGAAGGTCAAGCGTTAGACAGCATCTGCGGGATCTCCATTGGCTTCCAGTGGCCCACAGAGTGCAATTCAAAGCCCTCACTCTGGTTCACAGAGCCTTGTATGGATTAGGGCCGACGTATCTCAGGAAGCGCTTCACCTTTTATGTCCCTGGCAGATCCCTGCGCTCGGCCGCGCAACAGTTGGCTGTGGTTCCCCGTTTTCGCAGAACATGTTTGGGGGGCCACTCCCTCTCCGTCAAAGAAGCGGTAGCCTGGAACTCCCTCCCCACAGAACTGCTGAATACTCAGGCTCTTCAAAAAACAATTATAACCCCTAATTTTTAATATGCCCATTTAAATCTCAGTACCTCACTCTCACGGACACCTCCCGCGCCGGGACACTCTTGAGTATCTGTGCACGTTATAAGTGTATTATAACATAACATATAACATGCTTCATCATCGTGTAGTGCTCCTCGTGGGGGTGGTGCTGCAATCCTCCACGGCCCCAGCGAGAGGGCTCTTTGACTGAGTTATTTTTAGGAGTATCGCCGCAGTTGTGAGTGCGGGTGTGTGGGGGAGAGAAGAAAGGTGAATGGATTAAATCGCCACACTGGTACCTTACAGAACCTTTATTGAAAGGTCAATGTAGTGAGGTTAAAACTGATAAAAAAGAAGGCCTATAAAGATATTATATCTGAGGGGTGAGAGTTTTCCTTCTGATCGGATTGTCAACAGGTGAAAAAGTGATGACGGTGGGTGAGAGTGTTAGGTCAACATGTTTCACGCCTTTTAAGGGTCCCTAGTGGATCCCGTGGCGTTTCTTCAGGACCGTGCTATAAGTGCAGAAAAGTTTCAAAATTGGAATCCGTGACAGCGACACCCAGTAGTCCGATGTTATCTCTAGTCAGATTTTTTGTGTGTCAGTGCACCTATAGGAACATCCTTAGGAGTTCCTCGATTCAACCCCACCAGTAGAAAAGGTTGGCCTCATTGGCTTTTGTAGCGCGGAACAGGAAAGGATATGGTGCCTCTCCCGAAAATGCAGTCTACTCCCTGCCCACCGCAGCTAGAATGCCAACCTAGCCTGTGAGTAAGCTACTCACGGTCTTGTCCATCATCCATAATTGACCTGCACTTCTTCTCTTCTCTTTAGGAACAGTTATCTACATGTGTTTATTACATTAACTTTGAAAGCGCAGCAACTGGACCTGGTTTTCTCCCAACTCCCTGCCCCCCTTTTTGTGTGTGTTAAAAACCATATTACTCATCTCATCTATGCTTAAGTCCAAAGAGGGACAGTTTTTACACACAGAAGCAATAAGAATCTCATGTAATAAATCACTGACCAGACCTTGCAGAATGGCCTATTTAACTGACCTGTAGTCAGATGACTGGGAATTGCTTACAGGGAGGCTTAGTACGAATATATCCATCTGTCACTATGTCCATCAAGAAGGCCTTGGAAACAACAAGCATACCTTTGGCTAGCCCAAACATGCTAGCGTTAAAAATTGGGAAGTGGGATTTTCAAATCTATATTAGACCAGTGGTATTAATCCGAAATTAAGTAAAAAGCTGAAATTTAGCAATACAATGGAATTCCACCCAACAGAGACGGCACAAAAATCCAGCAATATCACCTGGATTATGACTGGGGATTTCAATTTAAACCTCAACAATTTTCAGAGGAGAGATAGGAATTATAACAGAGCTGATGCCAGATGAGAAATCTCGACCCAGGAGTCAAAATACAGCAATTTTGATCAGTTTGACCATCGTCTTCTAGTTGAATTAGAGGCACTGGGTTTGCATGCTCTGAAAGGTCGCTTCCAGTCTGACCACCCAAAGGCATATACACATAAAGTGAATAAAAGTCATATAGTACCTGACTGCACTTTTATTTCAGTAAGCCTGTTTGGCAGAATTGAAGCTTTGCAATTATTCCCAGATGTGAAAGTGACTATCATGTACAATGGCTCATTATTAGAAACAATAAGCCAGCAGTAGTATTGTCACATGTTGGCCCCCAAGCCGGCCACTATCAATGGAGAAGAATATCATGGAACACTCTGTTTCTATTAAACTATAATGAATGTAAGAAATTAGCCAACATTGCATGTTGGCAGAAACCAGATCCAATATCTACCTGGGTCACTGTGAAACAAGAGCTAAAAGTTGATCTCAAGTCCCTGAGCAACCCCGAGCTCTAATAAGCGATCTCCGTAAAATAAGTGGTACTCAAAAACCTTAAGGGCCCAGCGCCAAACCTTTAACACAGAAATAAAGAGATTAAAAACTGTGGAGAACCCAGCAGAACAAACCATTAACATAAATGAAGGAAAGCTTACAAAAAACACGCTGTGGGAGGCCAGATGGGACTAAGAGGGCCATAATTGGATAGATCACTTTTCAGCTTGCAATTGCGAAAAAAGCAGGGTTTTGGCTCTTTATCCATCGTCCAGAGAGAAGCCCTGACCGTTCAGTAAGTAACAATGTCGGTCAATGAACCTGGATTAGTCACATTAGGGAGCTCTCTCAGGAGAAAGGCTCCCTCACAGCTCTAGAACATGATCTTATCTACCACTGTCCTTTGAACTTCCATGAGAGAGAAAACAGAGAAAGAATCCTGTTGTGCAGGGGAAGCGGAGTCCCCAGCCCGATGGTCTTCCTGCTGTTATTTATAAACAGGATCTGGAGTTCTGAACAGATCGTTTTTGCATTCAATTTGATTTCTGCCTGTCTACGGCATCATTCCGGATTCTTGAAGCAGGTCAGTATTTAATCCGATTTATAAAAAATGAAGAAAAATCAAGCCCTGGCAGCTATCATCTGATTGCTTTATTGGATACAGAATCAAAGTTCTTTTTGAGCCTCCTGCTGTCCGATCAGTAATAATAGGCCACCAAACAAAATCGAATTCAGTTGAATCAAACAGGGTTTTGATCTAAATCGCGACAACTGAAAATTTGGTCGCACCAGCGATGATAAATGAAAATTAAATCAACAGGAAAGAGCTACTTTATTCCTGCTTTATTGACATCAAAAAAGCATATGATCATGTCAATAGGAATATGCCCTGGAAGAGACTGTCCTGGAAAATGACGGCCAACCTGCTTAGTGCTATCCAATTGCTGTTCATTCATCAACACAGTGCTTTTGGGGAAAAGTTGAAAAAGAAAGACCACTGGCATATGGATCGCAAGCTTATAATGGTGAGCAACAAGTATATTTAAGGGTGTGGCTACAAAATTGAGGCACCCATCTTTTGCACGTTAATGCACTCAAATAGAAGCTTATATTACTAATTTCAGCGTTTCAGAAGCTACTCTAAAAGTCTTCTAGTCAGTCTTTGATCCCTTTATTAAGAGATATTAAAGCAAAACTCATCCCCATACTAGCTTTCGACATGGAAGCCTATCTGGAGAAACCTGGGCATTTTCCAAATATTTCGCAGTGTAAGGCTTACCGGCTCTTGTTTGCCCATCCTCAGAATGCCTCAAAGTCACAAATAAGATTGGAGTTTCGGCTAGTGAACCAACAACTAGCTCTGAAAGCATCCTTCCTTAAATATACTAACGTACTGCGGCAAATGTTACCATCTAGAAGGAGTTTCATTGGTGGGGAAAGTCAATGCCTGGGGGAAAGCTTTTACCGGGAGCCGTTCAGTGTCTGAATGCTGAACTTTTGTGAGAGCATACTGGTTTAAAAAAAACTCCTATCTATACACATAAAACAAGCTTCTTTCATTAATAATAAACAAATATTCAGTAAGAGGACCCATGATAGGCTCATAATAAACTCATACAAACGTCGCTATCCACAAAGCTATTTTGGCAAAGATTTAAGGGCAATTTCAAAATAGGCCTATCACAGTCATGCGTCAGTCAATTTTTGTTGTATGATTTACAGTGGTCCATGGATCTGACGTCAGGAGAATGTAGGCTAAGCTCACACCAACAGGAGTAGTTAACCCACTTATTATGCATCTGACCTTTTTTGTTCGAGGAACACAGATATTAGGCCCAGATGCATGAAAGGAAAATCTGGTCGCAAAGGGTCAGATTCTCAGAATCTGCCCCTTTGCGACCTGTATTTTTGCATTTGGGGTGCATCATCCCAATGCAAAAATCGTAATTGAAGGAATCTCTAAATTGAGATTCCTTAAATTGTGATTGTATTTAAGGAATCACAAATTGAGATTCCTTAAATGCAATGCAACAAAGTAACAAAATTAGCAATTTCGCTAATAGGGGGAGCAAATTACCATGAAGTTGAACTTCATGGTAATTTGCAAAAACTTTGAAAAATGCACTTTTGTGCATTTTTCAAAGTTTCATGTTGCGCACATACATGCCCTTAGGGCATGTGTGTGCGCAACATATGTGCACAGATTAATTTCAGGGGGGCAACATGGTGTCCTTTGGACACCCCTGCACCCTTGAAATTGCATTCTCAATTTGTGTTTCGCTAATTGCTAATCGCAAATTGAGAATGTCTTCCCATTCATTCTTATGGGCCTCTAGGCCCATAGGAGTGAATGGGGAGGTATTCCTTAATTGCGACTCTCAATTTGCGATTCGCAATTAAGGAATATTAAGAAATCGCAATTTATTTCAGCGATTTCTTCATGCATAGCATTTTGCTATTCCTTATTAGCGAATCCTTATTTTTCGCTAATAAGGAATCGCAAAATTGATGCTTGATGCATCTGGGGGTTAGTTCGGTAAATGTTTCAACCAATTTGCGATCAGAACATGCTGGCAAGCTGCAATTTTCTGTATGCCAGGTCAGTTTGCAGTGTTGACTGTATGATTTATGAAATTTATGAACACAGTAGGCAAATTGTTAACAGAGAAGCAGCAGCAATGAGGATTATATTTTAACAGCAAAAGGTCAGGCTGCTACCAATTAAGATACAATACAATAACAAGGGGAGCTTAGAGGGAAAGACGGGTACCTCAGGGAAAAGCCCTCCACTCAATGTAATTCCAACACAAGAAAACCCTGTACCCAGGACATTAGTTAGTAGTCATCTAACGGGCATGAGAACATCCTGTTCCAAAATCCTCTGTTGTCAGATTCTAGATCTACCCCCTCTATGGTTGGGTATCTATTGTCTCTAATGCCCTACTGTCCATGCCTAAACACTATTTGCAACTGCTACTCGGGGGTTCACGTGTGCATTCAACTCGACACGACCTATGATGTCAACCCTACTAGGGCAGTACATACAACCACACACAATTAATAACAACAGAAAAAAATGTGTGGCGGAGAGGAAGGCACCTCACGGGCGAATACCCTCGGGGAAAATTGGTTAGATGTTTACCAATACTCCGCCCCTTTCTCATCATCGGTTGCCATTCCTTTTCCAGTGAACAAAGGTTTCACAACACAAAAAGAATTTAGTGAGAGAAAATTGAACTTATAAAGGTGCAGAGAAAAGAACTCAGAGCATCGCTCCCTCCCGCCTGTGATAACACCCTGGAAGCCTGGCCCCCCATCTCGGTGGATATACTGAAAACCACTCTCAAAAACATCAAGTCCGGCTCCCCCAGGGATCCGATTCCGATTAAAATAATCAAACAACTGGACGATCGCTCCTTGGAAATCATCGCGGATACGCTTAACTCCTCGTTTGAACTTTCTACAGTTCCGACCCTCTGGAAACATGCCATGATAATGCCACTGCTAAAAAAGCTCACAGCAAATCCAGAAAGTCCTGCCAACTACAGACCCATATCCTTGCTCCCTGCCTTCTCTAAATGCTTGGAGAGACACGTCCACTCGGTCCTATCCATCTTTACCGAAGAAAACTCGCTTTTACACCCCTCACAGTCGGGTTTTCGGGCTGGCTTCTCGACTGAAAACACCCTTCTAGGGGTTACGGAGCATATCCGGAATCTCCTCGATAAAGGTCAGACGGTCACGCTCGTACTTTTAGACCTGAGCGCGGCCTTTGACACCATATCCCACCAAACCCTCATCAAGGGGTTACACAGAAATGGTGTCCGCGGAAAACCGCTTGACTGGATCCAATCCTTCCTGGCGGAACGGTCCTTCCAAATAACTTCCTCACTGGCCTGCTCCGACACCTTCAAGGCCCCCCACGGCGTGCTACAGGGATCTATACTGAGTCCCCTGTTTTTTAACCTTTACCTCCGACCCCTAGCGGACTTAGCCGAAAAATCTGGGCTTACCCTCATGACCTACGCCGACGATTCCCAAATTATTTTCTCCTTATCTGAATCCTGTCCGACATCCCCTTCTCTCCTCAAATCAGGGCTACAAAACATCCTTAATTGGATGACAAGAAACTAATTAAAGCTCAATGGAGACAAGACAGAGATTCTCCACTTAGGAAAACGTCAAGATCTTTGGAATCCTTCACACTGGCCAAACCAGATGGGCAACTTTCCTACCCCAGTGACTCAAGTTCGTAATCTAGGAGTCATCTTGGATAGCTCCCTCTCCATGAGCCAACAGGCCAACAAAGTTGTTGGCCTTTGCCTTACCATCATCAAATGGCTGAGGAAAATTATTTGGATGCTGCCCTCTTCCACGCAAAAGACCGTAGTCAATGCCCTCATTACATCACGGCTTGACTACGGCAACATTCTGTACCTTGGCTCAAACAAAGCGGTAGTCAGTCGACTACAACTTGTCCAGAACACTGCAGTTCGGCTACTGCACAAAATCCCCAAAAATACGGGAGTCTCGAGCTACCGTCGCGAACTCCACTGGCTCAGGATTGAATGCAGAATCCGTTTCAAAGCCCTGAACTATATGTTCAGAATCAAGGCAGGTACTGCTCCCAAATACCTCCTAGCTCTGGCTCACCCCTATACTCCCAAGCGTAATCTTCGTTCGCAATCTGCTGCCAACTTCTGTGTACCAAGATTTAAACTGGCAAAAATGGGAGGCAGATCCTTCGCCCACCTTGGACCATCCGTCTGGAACACACTCCCTCCCTTCATTCGAAAGGAGGAAAATCATGTCAAGTTCAGAAAGCACGTTAAGACCTGGCTATTCGAACAATAACTTGAATAGCCTGAAATCTCTCTTGACATCTTTATGCTGTGTCTCGGCGCCGGGAAACCCTTTCTGGGTAGCTGTTGCGCTTTACAAATGGAAAAAATAAAATACATAAATAATAGTGTAACATACAATACAGAGTGAAGATAAAATCAACAGTCATACCAACTGTATCACTTTATTACTGAATAAGGTATGCACAACTGAATTAAAAAGGCTGGTAGCTTATTCTTGCGTACCACTACCTGTAACCAACATGTTTCTCTGCACAATAATCTTATAGCAGATTCATCAGGGTTAGCACTCTGTTACTGCACCAGCGTTGGACATCTTTAAAACAGGAAACCTCTACCGGCCATGTTCACTCGTACCGGCCGGTTAGGCACTTCTCCGCCTTACTGTAGACTGTAGTATCAATCGTACAGTTGTCGTACCAGGACCATAAATCATCCCAGGATACCCAACCATAGAGGGGGTAGATCTAGAATCTGACGACAGAGGATTTTGGAACAGGATGTTCTCATGCCCGTTAGATGACTACTAACTAATGTCCTGGGTACAGGGTTTTCTTGTGGTTGGAATGCTACCAATCAAGACTCTGAGATCCGCATAGTGAAAAGGCACTATTATGATACACCTCTGATTTGCTTCTGAACTCCATGCTATCCTCCCCGCTTTTCTCTTCTTAAATTCACTAAAACAAGTTTTAACTTAGTTTCATTTTAGGGGACATACGCCCTGATTACGAGTTGAGTTGCTATTTATTGCACGTGATAAATAACGATACCATGGAGTACGTTATTTATCAGGTGCGATAAATAGCATCTATTACAAGTTGGTGGGGAATTACATGCGGATTTTGGTGTTTTACACACACAAATCTGCATGATTCGTTAAATATTGCATGTTTTTTCCATATTAAATTTCTGCAGATTTAACTTGTGAAATTTTAAGGAAGGTTGAAGTATTTAACAAATCCAATAGTTATCGTAAGCGTTAAAACCTACCAACTCATAATTCCGACCCATGCTTAAACAGGGGTTTAAGCATGAGTGGGAATATAAAGGCCCACTCGTAATCAGGCCCATAGAAGGGTTTTAAAGCTGAATATGGATTTTTTATTATGACATGATTTGTTGTTGTATATCTGTCTTGGTTAGAGAACTATGCGCTTAACTGTTGTGCACAATGTGTTCATGGTTTTTATTAACTGAAATAAACTTACTAAGAAAGAGTAAAACTGATAAAATTGTGGTGAGGATGGAATACTGATAGGGACGGAATATGTGAACCACCGACAGTATCTGCTGACCCGGAATTGTAATCAGATAGGTTATAGCTGCATGTATAGCAATATGTTTGGAGAGTACTAGTTATGTGTACTGTTTACAAACCAGCAGTGACGACAACCGCTAATGATGTGTATTTCGTGTACTATATACTTTACTGACTATAATCATGCAATATCATATATTTCGAAATAAAGAGTTAAAAAAAATGTGTAAAACTGGCAGAGTGCCAGTCGATATTAAGTCTCAATATGGAACAGGATCAAGGTATCAGTAAAACAAAAACACAAATCAGATTATGTTACGGGTGGCCAGGCATGGATACTCAAATAGAAAGTTTAGTAAGAGGGTGTAGTGATTACATCAATAGTGACAAAGACTACCAAAGTAAGACATCTGCCTGTAGAACACAGAACATTGCCATAGAAGCCTTGGAAGAATGGTCCACTGGATTTTGTGAGTCATTTGTAGGGGAAAAGGTCGGGAACTTAGTAATTATTTTTACAGGATCAATTCTCTTGTTGGCCAAAGATTGGTACTGGAAGCATCATTCAAACAAGGAAAGGTCACAGATTTCTTGAGCAACATTTTTTCTGGAGAAGGACTTCCAAATTGTATTTTGACTGACAATGGTTCTCAATTTCTTTCGAAGGAGATGAAAGAATTGTTTAAGCTCAGATGGATTAAAATAGGTAATGTGTTTTGTAGAATCTGGAAGGAAATGGCACTGTACAGAGTTTCAATAGAACAAGCCAGGAATGCATTTAGTTGAAGAGACAAGCAGAGAGAACTCTGAAGAACGGTTTGTAGAAGTTTATGTATGGTTACAGGTTTAATCCTGATGCTCAGACTGGAAGGTTCCTTTTGAGTTATTCAAGGGTAGAAAAGGAAAAACTATGCGTAGGAAAGGATGGATCTCAATGGGCAAGAAGAGCAGTGTCCACTTGGAAGGTGACAATGGAATGAGGAAGTAAGAAAAATGTCTAATTGATCACAAGTGGAGTTATGATGCAAGCAAGGTTGTTATTTGTCATGACTTCAAGGTTGGTGATGTGGTTATGATTAAGTCTCCTGTTACCTCACAGGGAGTTTCTAAACTTTCTGATCCATGCAGAGCTCTCAAGTTGTTTCGTTAGGTCAGGTAGGTCGCCCCCCTAGGCACCGCATGGTCCTCCCCGTGCTGTGTGCTGCGACCGCTGTTTTGGTTCTGTATTCTTTCGTTTCCTTGTGCCTGTAATTCCGCCGTTTTCCCCCTCGTTCCCCTTGCCTTCTGTGCCTGTAATTCAGCCGTTTTTTCCCCTCGTTCCCCTTGCCTTCTGTATTCTGTGGTTCCACTCGTTCCCCCTGTGCCTGCTGTGCCCTCCCGCTTCCCGCCTCGCCCT
This sequence comes from Lissotriton helveticus, assembly GCF_964261635.1. Lineage (NCBI taxonomy): Eukaryota > Metazoa > Chordata > Amphibia > Caudata > Salamandridae > Lissotriton > Lissotriton helveticus. Next base: position 695,673,676 of record NC_136065.1, on the reverse strand, counting down.
CTGCTTCCCGCCACTGCTCCCTGCGGCCCGCCCCCCCGCCGTTCCCAATCGCCACCCCGCTCCCGCCTCCCAGCTGCTCCTCCCTCCCTCAGCCCCTCATATGGAGGCCGCACGGTGGTAAAGGGAGCGACCCTTGACCCTGCCACCAGGTAGGTCGCCCCCCTAGCCACCGCGTGGTCCTCCCCGTGCTGTGTGCTGCGACCGCTGTTTTGGTTCTGTATTTTTTCGTTTCCTTGTGCCTGTAATTCCGCCGTTTTTCCCCTCGTTCCCCTTGCCTTCTGTATTCTGGTTCCCCTTGCCTTCTGTGCCTGTAATTCTGCCGTTTTTTCCCCTCGTTCCCCTTGCCTTCTGTATTCTGTTATTTTGGTTCCACTCGTCCCCCCTGTGCCTGCTGTGCCCTCCCGCTTCCCGCCTCGCCCTCTGCTTCCCGCCACTGCTCCCTGCGGCCCCGCCCCCCCCGCCATTCCCATTCGCCACCCCGCTCCCGCCTCCCAGCTGCTCCTCCCTCCCTCAGCTCCTCATATGGAGGCCGCACGGTGGTAAAGGGAGCGACCCTTGACCTTGCCACCAGGTAGGTCGCCCCCCTAGCCACCGCATGGTCCTTCCCGTGCTGTGTGCTGCGACCACTGTTTTGGTTCTGTATTTTTTCGTTTCCTTGTGCCTGTAATTGCGCCGTTTTCCCCCTCGTTCCCCTTGCCTTCTGTATTCTGGTTCCCCTTGTTCCCCTTGCCTTCTGTGCCTGTAATTCCGCCGTTTTTCCCCCTCGTTCCCTTTGCCTTCTGTATTCTGTTATTTTGGTTCCCCTCGCTCCCCCTGTGCCTGCTGTGCCCTCCCGCTTCCCGCCTCGCCCTCTGCTTCCCGCCGCTGCTCCCTGCGGCCCCGCCCCCCCGCCGTTCCCATTCGCCACCCCGCTCCCGCCTCCCAGCTGCTCCTCCCTCCCTCAGCCCCTCATATGGAGGCCGCACGGCGACCGCGCAGCGGACGCGTGCAGCGGACGTGCTGAAGGCAAGCCCGTCTGCGCCCGTCCGCGCCTGGACCGCGCCCAGCTCCAGACCCCTGGTCCTCGACGATGCCAGCCCACCCGACGGACTTACGACGCCGCAACCCTCCACGCACTCAATGCCAGCCGGAATCCTGCCTGCTACCGTGCCACCCCGAAACGCACCCATGACCCTTCACCTGCCAAGCTTTCAAATTCACCTGCCTCCGAACCTGCACCGCACCCGCCACGCCGAGCCCCAGCAATAACCACCTCAAGTGCATCCTGCTCAACACCCGCTCCGTCCACAGGCACGCCGTCGAACTCTGGAACCTCCTCGACACAACATCACCAGACATCGCCTTCCTCACAGAAACCTGGATGAACGCCTCCTCAGCCCGACATCGCCATAGCCATCCCGGAGGGCTATAAGATCACCCGGAAGGACCGCGCAACCAAACCGGAGGCATCGCCATTGTCCACAGAAACACCATCCGCATCACAACCAACTCCGTCGACACCCTCAATGCCGCTGAGCACCTCCATTTCCAGATACACACCGACCCCAAGACCACCCTCAGAGGCACCCTCATCTACAGACCCCCGGGACCACGCACACAATTCAGCGAAGCCATCGCTGACTTCGTCAGTCCACACGCCCTCACCTCCACAGACTCCATCCTCCATGGGGACCTCAACTTCCACCTGGAGAACAACAAGGACTGCAACACCGCCGCCCTGTTGGATAACCTCGCCAACCTCGGACTCAAGCAACTGGTGAACACCCCCACCCACTATGCCGGCCACACGCTTGACCCCATCTTCTCCTCCAGCAAGCACATCTCCTTCAGCCACTCAACCGCACTACACTGGACAGACCACAGCTGCGTCCACTTCAGCTTCAGGAGAACCACGACCCACCACCACCCGCAACAGGTTCCCCGCAGAAACTTGAGTAAGATCACCTCTGACCAGCTCACCACCGCCCTCAGCCAGAACCCACCCACCAACATGACGGACCCCAACGAAGCAGCCCGCAACCTCACAAAGTGGCTCATCAACTGCGCAAAACCTGCCGCGCCCTCGAGAAAGCCTGGCGCCACGACCAGACAGCAGAACACATGACCGCCCTCAAGAACGCCACCCGCAAACACCACCAGCTGATCGCACCACCAAGAAGACAACATTCAAAGAACGTCTGGACAACAACACCCACAACAGCAAGGAACTCTTCAGCATCGTTAAAGAGCTCTCCAACCCCAGCGCCTGCAACAACGACATCACACCCTTGCAAGACCTCTGCGACTCACTCGCCTCGGTCTTCCACCGCAAGATCGCCGACATACACAACAGCTTCAGCGCACAGACCACGGACCCAACCACCGAACCTACGCCCCCGACCACCACCCTACGCACCTGGACCCCAGTCAGCACTGAAGACACCACCCGCCTGATGAACACCATCCTCTCCGGCTCCCCCACCGACAGTTGTCCTCACCACATCTTCAACAAAGCCGACTCCATCATCGCACCCCAACTCCGGAACATCATCAACAGCTCCTTCGCATCCGCCACCTTCCCGGAGACTTGGAAACATGCCGAACTGAGCGCCCTCCTGAAGAAACCCACCGCGGACCCCACGGACCTCAAGAACTTCCGCCCCATCTCGTTCCTACCCTTTCCAGCCAAAGTCATCGAAAAGACCGTCAGACAACTCTCCGCCTTCCTCGAGACCAACGGATCCCTCGACCCCTCACAGTCCGGGTTCCGAGCAAACCACAGCACCGAGGCTGCCCTCATCGTAGCCACCGACGACATCAGGTCCATGCTCGACAACGGAGAAACTGCTGCCCTCATCCTCCTGGACCTCTCAGCAGCCTTCGACACTGTATGCCACCGCACCCTGATACAGAGCCTCAGCAACACCGGAATACAAGGAGCGGCCCTGAAGTGGATCATCTCGTTCCTCGACAGAAGAACCCAGAGAGTCCGCCTCCCCCTGTTCCGATCCTCGGCCACCGAAGTCATCTGCGGCGTTCCGCAAGGATCCTCACTCAGTCCCACCCTCTTCAACGTCTACATGAGCCCTCTCGCAGCCATCGCACGCCTACACAACCTCAACATCATCTCCTACGCCGAAGACACCCAGCTGATCCTCTCCCTCACCAACGACCCCGCCACCGCCAAAGCCAACCTCCAGGAAGGAATGAAAGACGTCGCGGAATGGATGAAGCTCAGCCGTCTGAAACTGAACTCAGACAAGATGGAAGTCCTCATCCTCGGACCATCTCCCTCCGCCTGGGACGACTCCTGGTGGCCCCCTGCCCTGGGCACCGCACCGAAGCCAACGGACCATGCACGCAACCTGGGCTTCATCCTGGACTCCTCCCTCACGATGACCAAGCAAGTCAACGCCGTCTCGTCATCCTGCTTCAACACCATGCGCATGCTCCGTAAGATCTTCCGATGGATCCCCACCGAAACCAGGAAGACGGTCACCCAGGCCCTCGTCACCAGCCGCCTGGACTACGGGAACACCCTCTACGCTGGAACCACAGCCAAACTCCAGAAAAGACTCAAGCGCATTCAGAACGCCTCGGCACGACTCATCCTGGACGTCCCTCGCCGCAGCCACATCTCGGCCCACCTGAGGGACCTGCACTGGCTCCCCGTCAACAAGAGGATCACGTTCAGACTCCTCACCCACGCACACAAGGCTCTCCACGACACGGGCCCGAAGTACCTCAACAGCCGACTCACATTCTACACACCCACCCGCCAGCTCCGCTCCACCAGCCTCGCCCTCGCCTCCGTCCCACGAATCCGCAAATCCACCGTCAGAGGAAGATCCTTCTCCTACCTGGCAGCCAAGACATGGAACTCCCTCCCCACTCACCTACGGCTGACCCTGGATCATCTCTCCTTCAGGAAACAACTCAAGACCTGGCTGTTCGAGCAGTAGCATTCCCCCCCCCCCCCCCCCCCCCACCCCTCAGCGCCTGAGACCCTAACGGGTGAGTAGCGCGCTATACAAATTCTATTGATTGATTGGTTATGTTATGAAGGTAAATAACAGGAGAAAATGAAACACTAACCGTGTAATGCATATGAAGAGTAGCATTTGCGAGAACCCTTAGGAGCTTTTACTGTCAAAGATATGGTTATATAGTTCAGCTTTTCCTTATTACAGTTGTTTATTGTTTAGTTTTTTAAATAAGGGAAGGAATGTAATATTGTCTCAAATATTTGAGTGATTTAATGTGCCTTTAACCAGTGGAGTTTTATGCCACTTCCTTTCGACAGATTATAAAGCTTACCTAAATTCCATTGGAGGTAGTTGGCGGCAAGAGCTGGGGCAGGCTGTGGTTGGAATTGTATTAATAAAAGCTACTTCTGAACCTACAAGTTGGATGCTCTCATATATTCTTCACAAAAAGCTAGATGGAGGCTTATCAAGTAATTTATGTGGGGAACATTGGTAATTGGACAGGCAAACTAGTGTAAGCTTCCATGTCTCCCTCTTTCACTTTCATCCTAAACTACTGTTCCTACCCCACTACTTATCCTTTCTTTTATGTTTCTAATCATGCTCCTGGTTTGTTCTCACTTCTATTATTTTCCTTGCCTGTCTCATGTTCTCCAAACTTCTTCTTCACTTATCCCTTCTCTCCACTCCAATTAATACACTGTAAGAGTCTCTTGATGCTTACTTTAGTGAGATGACTGTCCTGATGGGACCCTATGAATGGCCTGGGTGTGGAAACATTTTTTTTTAATACTGTTTTTATTGCAATTTCAAATAGGTGAGCAGGTTCATCAGTTAAACAAAAGCATTCAAAATATGTAGCACATATGTAGTGTAGTACAGCTTCATAACAGCCCTACTGACTTTTCAAGGCAAAAACAAGCCTTCTTCTGGTTGCTCCATTCCTGACACGTACCATGCCGATCTTACGCTAACAATGTACAACACAAGTTAAAAATCGAAAAATAACTTCCCCTACGCACATTGTAGAACCTCCCCCCACTTGTTAGGGTGAAGTGAACCCACTTAAGAGCTGTACTGAGAGATACCGTCCTGCCAGCTCTAACCCTGCTCCCTTTATTCATATCATATGTGCAGTGTGTGATCCGACACTCCCCATCAGGTGCTCTTTCCCTTACTGTTTGTCCATCTTCGAGGCCCATTCCTCTGATGGGTTCACTTCATCAGCTAGATGGTAAGGCATATACGCCCAATTCCTGAGGTCTTTCGTGGCCTTTTGTTTATCCGTATCTGCTTGCAGCAGATCGCTGCCTCCAGTGCCCACTTCAACATGTCCTGTCACCATGTGCCTGTGGTGGGCCCGGCACTGGACACCCAGCATATTGCAACCCTTCTTTTCGCCAACAGAAACCTATAGTGCATCGCCCTCTTTTTAGGCCCTCTTTTTAACCACTTCCTTCCGATATCTTGTTACCGTCTTGCATGTCCATGTCATGGTGATCAATATGGTGCCTGGTACGTTACATCAAGGGCACTCTGATGACTGATTGTGGTAGATCTTATGTAGCATAGCAGGGGGTTATATATGTTTGGTGTAAAGAAATAAAGTGCACAAATTTAAACATGCCATTACAAGCGATTTTTTTAACTTGGGACACAAGCCAGTCCCCATTTCATATCGGTTAGGAGAGTTTCGATCTAGAGTCAGAGCCTAGTACAACCTGTCAATCAGTCGTCTTCCCTGTTTGCTCCAAAAGGATCTCTAAGTGTCTAGAACACCGGTGATACATTTGGAAAGTCTGTCTAGATCTCCCTGGTGGTGTCCACAAGCTTTGCAAATTGCTAAAACTGCCCCGCAATTACCCTGAAGCTCTCCCTGACTTCTGCAAATGTAATGAATGCCTACACTGGGAAGAGATCCACCAATAGGAGGCAGCCCCCGTCGTCCAGTCGCTCAGTGTCATGAGCGTTACTGTATTGTCTGTATAGCTTTAGTCAGTCCAGTCGGAGGGATCTACTAAATGGTAGACACCTGAACACTTACAGATTATTCTTTCCCACACCGTCGTCAACTGTGCCACCACTCCTGGCACTCACACGGCCTGCCTCCGGCCTCACATTAGGCAGACTGGCAGTGTATCCGCTTCTGTCGTGCCACTCAGGAGATGCGTCACCCAGTTGGGTTCAGAGGCACACCATTTCACTGCATGCTGCAGCTGTGGTGCTGTATAATAAAGCTGAAGATCCAGCAGACCCATTCCCCATTCCTCCCTGCTCAGTTTTAACGCCTTAACCGCGGCTTCAATCCCGCCGCAGTGCGGGCGTTCTAATGAGTGGGCGGGGCTGTGACGGCCGTTGGCCGTTCCCAGTACTGGGGAGCTCGGAAGGGGTTAGTACGTCCAGGTGGAACCTGTTCCGTTCCCCGGCCCACACTAAGGGAACTAAGAGCATGTATAGCTCCTTGAAAATAGAGTACGGGACCAGATGCAGTGTGTTTGGGCGCAAGTAGAGGCACCAGGGATGGAAGACCATTTTGATAAGCACCACCTGTCCTATTATTGAGAGAGGGAATGTCTGTTCCAAAATGCATTTGAGGACCGGAGCCCCTGCAGTATTCTTTCCATGTTCAACCGGAGATACCATTCCACTTAATCTGTAGTCCAGATACCAAGATATTGAATATCTCTACATTCCCACAGGATCCCCACCAGATCAGCCCCAGATGGTCAGACCCAAGAGTACCAGTCAAGGCCACATATAGATAGAGCACTGTCTTCTGCTTATTAACTATCAGGCCTGACATTCTTTCAAAGGAATACTATTTAAACAAAACAAGGGAACCCAGGGCGCAATGTGCTAAGGACCATGGGTAGTTACTTAGTTTTAAAGACAGTGGTCCTTAGACGATAGGGAAATCTCGGGAAAATGAACATAGACCAAATGGAGCTATATTTTATAAGAAATGTCCAGCCGGACAATTTATTATCTTAATACAACCAATCATAGAACAATTAAACACAGAGTGTGATGGAAGCAGGACACCAGCCGATGTCAGGCCAACACACTGGGGAAAGACGAACAAAGGAAAAATTATTTTTGTTTTGGTAGGCAATAACAGGTCATCTGAAAAATTGTCAATCATAAACCAGATAATCCAGAATGTACACATATGCATGTAAAATTAGTGTCAGCTATGCATTCAGTGCATCTCAAGTCGACGACGTTTCGAACCTTAAACAATATCGGTTCATCCTCAGGACATAAAATAATTGCCTAAAGAATTAACAATCCAAGTTGTAACCACTTTGTAGAAACAATGTGCCATATCATGACAAAAAATAAAATAAAATGCAAAGAAATGAAAAGGAAAGAGAAAACATAAACATGTCAGTAAATCATAAACCTTATGGCAACAGCTTATATAGTGCAAGACTCACACCATGCCAGAAGTGTCAGCGGCGGCAAAGTGTGGTACAGGCTAGATAAGGGCAGTGCTGAAAAACATAGCAAGGTGGAAGGCACAACATCCAGTTTGAGATAAAAGGCTCACTCATGCTTTGTGTAAAATTGAAGTGAATTACTATCACACTATTATACAGGTGACCTGTGGCAACAGTGAGAGGATAAGGGGAGTGATGGGGGCGGGGGAACCCAGTGGAGGCTTACCAGTGGGAGTGGGGATTCCCTGCAGGGAATAACAACCCAAGACAATGTGGGCGGCTTTCTGCAAAGGAAGAAAATAAATTGTCAAACCGGGGGATAGTTATTCTAGTGTCAGTCAGGCCATCGGTTTAAGTACCGTGAATGCAGTGAACCTTACCAGATAGGTGGGTTCCAATTCTTATATATGAAATTCGATCTGTGGGGAGAGGGAAATTGTGAATAGAAGTGTCAACGAGCACATAAACATAGAACGAGAGTGCTCTGGTGAGACGGGCTTACCGGTCACTGCATTCACGGTACTTAAACCGATGGCCCGACTGACACTAGAATAACTATCCCCCGGTTTGATAATTTATTTTCTTCCCTTGCAAAAAGCCGCCCACATTGTCTTGGGTTGTTATTCCCTGCAGGGAATCCCCACTCTCACTGGTAAGCCTCCACTGGGTTCCCCCGCCCCCATCACTCCCCTTATTCTCTCACTGTTGCCACAGGTCACCTGTATAATAGTGTGATAGTAATTCACTTCAATTTTACACAAAGCATGAGTGAGCCTTTTATCTCAAACTGGATGTTGTGCCTTCCACCTTGCTATGTTTTTCAGCACTGCCCTTATCTAGCCTGTACCACACTTTGCCGCCGCTGACACTTCTGGCATGGTGTGAGTCTTGCACTATATAAGCTGTTGCCATAAGGTTTATGATTTACTGACATGTTTATGTTTTCTCTTTCCTTTTCATTTCTTTGCATTTTATTTTATTTTTTGTCATGATATGGCACATTGTTTCTACAAAGTGGTTACAACTTGGATTGTTAATTCTTTAGGCAATTATTTTATGTCCTGAGGATGAACCGATATTGTTTAAGGTTCGAAACGTCGTCGACTTGAGATGCACTGAATGCATAGCTGACACTAATTTTACATGCATATGTGTACATTCTGGATTATCTGGTTTATGATTGACAATTTTTCAGATGACCTGTTATTGCCTACCAAAACAAAAATAATTTTTCCTTTGTTCGTCTTTCCCCAGTGTGTTGGCCTGACATCGGCTGGTGTCCTGCTTCCATCACACTCTGTGTTTAATTGTTCTATGATTGGTTGTATTAAGATAATAAATTGTCCGGCTGGACATTTCTTATAAAATATAGCTCCATTTGGTCTATGTTCATTTTCCCGAGATTTCCCCATCGTCTAAGGACCACTGTCTTTAAAACTATTCTTTCAAAGGAAGCCAATTCTCGAAATACACCTGGTAGTGATTCCTAAAAGTACACCAGGGTATCGTCAGCCTACATAGATACAACATGTGTCAAATCACCCACTCACATGTCCCAAATTTGCAGTGTGTGTTGAGGTCTCATGGCCAAAGGCTCCATTGCTAGGGAAAAAAGCAGCAGAAATAGGGGCATCCCTGCCAGGTACTGCGCTCTATAGACCCTACCAGTGAGAGCCATCTGCCAGTGCGGAGTTTTGCCGCCGCCGATGTAAAGGAGTCACACAGGCCAAATCCTATACAGGTCAAGACCTCAACCATGTAGTCCCAGCTCAGGCAATCGATAACTTCTCAATGTCTAGGGGGGTTATGGATCCCCTCCCATTGGGTATCCCACTTAAAATTTAAGATGTGCCTGAGGCGCCACAGATTCATCATGGTGTTTCGCCTGGGGATGTACCCAAATTGATCCTTCTGCACCACCGTCCCCACCTTGGGCAGAAATCTGTTGGTAAGCACACAAGTGAGGATCTTTGTGTCTCCATTTAGCATGGAGAGGGGCCTAGATTAGGCCATTTCCGCAGGGTCCTTATTGGGCTTAGGCACCATAATAATGATGCTTCTCGCAAGGATGCAGAGAGACTGTTGCTACGTGCAGCTTCTAGGTACACCTCCAGGAGGTGATCTTCGAGGATATTTGCATATGCCTGATAGTACTCAGAGGGAAAGCCATCACTTCCTGGAGTCTTTCCCGCTACCAGGCCATTAATATTGATCAACACTTCCTGATTTGTGATTGCAGTTTCCAGCCCTGCCCTGTCTGCCACCGCAAGTGTAGGTATGGGGGGGTCGACCAGAAAACCCACATTCTGCCTATGGTCAGTGCCAGACAGTCTCTTATAAAGAGTCGGCAGATATGCGGACAGTTCCGTGTTTATACCTGTTTGCGTCACTGCACTTGTTCTAAGGACAGAATGAAGGGGTGTGGGGCATCCCTCTTCAGGAGCAGTGCAAACATTTGGCCCGACATGTCCTCCTCCGCTTGCAGTAACAGGTTATAGTCATGAAAAGTGTGTTTATCTAAGGCATTCCACAGGTCTGCCATCTCTTGACGCAACACTAGCGGGGCTCTGCAAAAGGTCAGTCATCTTCCCTCAGAGATTGCAGTTCCGGCTAACATGCCTCTTTCTATTTTAGCTCATGGGTCAGTTGTCGCCTAATGCCATACGTTTTTGACATACATTCCCCCTCACCACTGCCTTCAGCACCTCCCACTCGGCCGCCCGTGCCAGTGCGGAGCCCCAGTTATGCCCCAGGTAATCCTTTAGTGCTACTCTGATGTACACTCGGAAGAGCTGATCCTTCACCACCTCAGGGGCAACATGTACGAGGAAGATTGTGCGGCCCACGTAAGTTACTAACAGCAGCGTGTGGTCTGAAATTATTCTGTTCAAATACTGGGCTGCGTGTATGTCAGGGTTAAGATTTTGGGTAACCAATATATGGCCCAGCCTACTATATGTGTGGTGTGTGGCTGAGTAACAGGATTACTGTGCAAGTGTGGGGTATAACATGCCATATATATCTATACATCCCTCCTCAAGTAGGTCCCCCAGTGTGTAAGTGTCCCCCTCCCTCCCAGTCTCTCCCACCAGATAAATACTCCAAAGAGAGAAAAACTGTGCTATTACTACAACTGTTTAGTAACTACAAAGCAGTCCAACAGAAACTACCAAACTATCAGATATTCAAAAAGTAGGCGGTCCTGTGACACCCAAGTCTAGCCAGCAAACACCTCCCCAATGTAAAGGACAGGCTCCTCCCACGTCCCTACCAACTAGTCCTAGGTCCAGTGTGTAAATAGTGTAAATAAACTTTATTGTATAGTTAATAAAAACCATTACAAAAAGTAGAAAAAGGGACAGCCATTTAAAATGAATGACCAACGAGCATCCATGATTAAAATTAGCAACATTAAAATACAAAGGTACGTACAAGAAACATCCAGTGCCAAGTAAATTCAAATTCAATTATATATTGTCCATTTAGTTGTTGTGCAATAGTAAGTAGAAACTCGTCTTCCGTTAACTACCAAAGAACAAAAAAAAAAAAAGAAAACAACATTTTATTTACTTTTCAAACTTGTACGGTAATACCCCTTTTGTTCTCAAAGTTCATGATAAATTTGACTAATCTGCAGATCAATTGTGGATCCACTGTACACAAGGCTTGTATGACCGCGGAGCGACAGGTACGTATTCTATGTTCAATTAACTTTGACTTTAACCAGTACCGTCGTTCCTGATCCAGTGCAGGACAGATGCATAGTAGATGGATAAAGTCTTGTTTTGAATCTCCACATAGATCACACTCCTTAGTGTCCGGTTTTCTCCAATCCGATTTGTCAGCATTTGTCGGCAGATTACCCATCCTCAAATTAAGGTATTTCGTTTTGACATGTGAGGAAAAGGAAAGACCAAAGTAGGCTGCAGGTCCAGTGAGACCTCCCACTTTCCGGGTTCCTCAAATTTACCTCAGTGCACATCTTCCGCTAACCACCTTATTCACTAGCAGTTCATACATGTGCCCACCCACCATTTTTGATTCACCAAAGGGGCTTCCCCACATTTTCCTCAGATATGTCCAGCTGCTTTCAGGGAGAGGAAGATTTTTGGGCGGAGGGTTGAGGTGTCATACACAGCCCCAACCTTGCCTTAACGGAGGGGAAGCCATAAAGTGTACATACATTTCAACTACTAGTTACAGACCGTTTCTATTGCACCAAGGATAAGTTAGCATGCTGACTGCAGTCATTCAGATCAGTTCTCCAAGGTGTCCACCTTAGTTTCCTCTGCACTCACGTTGGCATCTGTAGCACCAAGTTATAGTTCCAAAGTAGCCAGGAGTGTCAGGGTGCTGTCCACATGAGGGACAAAGTGCTCTGTCACCATGCCCCATCGGTGGTGTCTGCTCCTCGAGACTCTCTCTGGGCAAATCAGCACCTCAGGTCCACCACACCGTTCAATGCCATCAAGACAGACCCACACCTCCTCCGGGTCGCCAAAGAAGTGTGTACGGCCTTCATACACTACACGCAGTTTCGCTGAGAACAGTAGCATTTAACGAATTATCCTGCCTCCATTTTCGGTTTACTGTTAAGAAGGATTTCAGTTCCCAATTGTACCCTTTTTGTGTAGTCCGGGAATTGAGAATACGTCAGTCTTCCGACTGGATATACCTCTGCCCATTTCAGGATAGCAAATCTCTGTTGTGCTTATTTAGGATACAAGTGATCATGGCTCTAGGTAGTCCTCCCATGGGGGCCGAGGTGCTAGGGCGCGATGGGCGCGATGGGCTCTATCTATGACAAAGAATGGGGAAAGTTCTTACAGTCGGAGTAAGGCTTTAAGCCAGCTCTCCAAGAATTATTCTTGTGCTGTGCCCTCTTGAAAGCCCACAAATCTGGGATTACATCTTCGCATCCTTCACTTCGCATCCTCCATGAGGGTTCGAGATATGCAACTTTGTATGTGAGGTTGCAGGTCATCATTCATAACTCTTCCAGTTCCGCAGTTATCCCCACCACAATACGCTCCGTCTGAAGTAAGCCCTCATTCACCTTGCAGAGGTCGGCCCTCAATAGATTGACATCCATTTTTTGTTCCAGGGTGTGCCGTAGCTGTGCATTGGCTGCCAATATTTGACCATCAGAAGTGTAATTTTGCAGATGTAGAACCGTCACTTCTACTAGGCTATGTGTACCTGTCAATCTTGGCTTGTTGACCTGTGCATGAGGTTCTATCGTGCCCCTATCTCAGCGCCAATCCAGCCTTTCAAGGCACTTCCTACCTGGTAAGTGATGGCAGGGACAGATTGGCACTGCGGGCACTCTGTGGGCTGGTTTTTCCCCCTTTACCAGTCCACCGAGAGCACTGACATGGAGAGGAAAGCAGCGATGATCAGCTGTGGCCTCTCCTTCACCCCGCCCTGCCAAGCAATCATGCTGATGGTGGGCTGGGGAAGGGTGATTGTGTGCCAGAATCGGCCTCCCAGGGGGCCAGGTGTTGCTCAGGCCTATGAGCCATTTTCACCTGGGGCCCACGCAGCCCAGAAACAGTGCTTGCATTAGTACATGACCACAGCCCTTCTCATTCAGGGCATAGTGGGCGAGGAAGAATGGGTCTCACTATGGGGGCCAGGTGATGTGGGGATCTCGCACCATCTTCACCTTAGCCTTCCCCCCCCACCCCCATGGATGGCCCAGAAGCTGTGTTTTTGATATAGCCCCTCTCCTGCCACGCCATTGCCCTTAGGCAGTGAAGGGCTGGGGAGGGCTGAGTAATTTACAAATAGCTGGGGCCCTGCTGTTTTTCAGGTGCTTCTGCCCTGGAGGGCTGGGAAGTAATTTTTTATGAGAAAGGGGCCTCGCTGTTTTCAGGTGCTCCTGCGCTGGAGGGCTGGGGAATATTTTTTTAGTAGACAGGGGCCTCGCTGTTTTCAAATGCTCCTGCGCTGGAGGGCTGGTAAAACTTTTTTTAATAGAAAGGGGCCTCGCTGTTTTCAGATGCTCCTGCGCTGGAGGGCTGAGGAATAATTTTTTAATCGAAAGGGGCCTCGCTGTTTTCAGATGCTCCTGCGCTTGAGAGCTGGGGAATAATTTTTTAAGAGAAAGGAGCCTCGCTGTTTTCAGATGCTCCTGCGTTGGAGGGCTGGGAAATACTTTTAAAAGAGAAAGGGGCCTCGCTGTTTTCAGGTGCTCCTGCGCTGGAGGGCTGGGGAATAATTTTGTAATAGAAAGGGGCCTCGCTGTTTTTCAGGTGCTCCTGCGCTGGAGGGTTGAGGAATCATTTTGTAATTGAAAGGGCCCTCGCTATTTTCAGATGTTCCTGCGCAGGAGGGCAGGGGGATAATTTTTTAAGAGAAAGGGGCCTCGCTGTTTTCAGATGCTCCTGCGCTGGAGGGCTGGGAATAATTTGGTAATAGAAAGCGGTCTGGCTGTTTTTCAGGTGCTCAGCTTGTAGGACACTGTCACCTTGGCCCTGTGTCCTTCCCAAGAACAATATCCTTGCACTTACATTCCTTGTGTGCTTCATGAAAGGGCACACCCGCGAATGTGGGCCACGCCCAGCGAATGTGAGCCGCGCCCCGCAAATGTGGGCCACGCCCCGCAAATGTGGGTCAAGCCCTGCAAATGTGGGTCACGCCCCACAAACGTGGGCCAAGCCCCGCAAATGTGGGCCACTTTTTTCGTCAGTGCCTGGGCCTATGTCCCAACAAAGGGTGTGAGAAAGGAGCACGCTCTCCTCTGATGGCACCCAGATCCCTCTATTGTCACTCCACCTCTCTGAGTTTGAGTTGGCTGCCCAGGATATCAGGCTGGAAATAGGTTGATACCTGTTGTCAGGACTAAAGGAGGAGGAAGCCTGGTCCACAGTTGTCCTTTTTTCTAAGAGGCGAGTGGGATGGGGCACAGTCTTACCTCCACTTTCCTTCCCGGGCCTATCAAGCCCAGGGTCGCCAGCACTCTCAGGTCTACCTCGGGAATGCGCTGCTCAGTCTTTAAGGGGGCCCACCTCATCAGTAAACGGGGCCCCCATTACGCCTCCGACTGTCTCTCTGCAGCAAATCAACTGACAGACCAGAGCCATGCGCATCTGCCGCAGCAGCACTTTAGAGAGCCACAGTTGTCACTCCCTCTCAGCATCCATCTCATGGGGGGTGTCACCTTCAGGTCTTTCAGCTTCACCAGCAGCAACGGGGGGCCATGAGCTGCAGATCTCCCACACTGTAGTCACCCAGTGTCGTCACTGCATATCTACTGATTCCAGGCCAGGAAGCTTGCTCCCCTCCTCAGATCTTGTGGCGCCTCTAGACCACGTAATGACCTAAGACAGCTCAGGCAGTCGGCCTAGTCCAAGGTGCTCAGACATTGGTCCCAGGCTTCGGCAGTCAGCAGCAAACAGGAAAGGTGGTTGGGGAGGTGAGTTGGAAGACCACCCTTGCTGGCACAACCGTCCACTCCGGGCTGCTATGTGGTCTCCCTCAGTTGGAACCAACACCGGCAACAGGGCCCGATGCAGCTCAACGAGGCAGGGCCCTCAGCAACACCTCTGCAAAGCTGCCGTGCCATCGCAGCCGGGTCGCAGAGCCCAGCAGTGTTTCGTCATTTTGCTTCCAGGCGGCACTTCCGGGGTACACCTACGGACTCAGGCAGTATGCCTGAGTTCAGGGGTCTCCATATCTGCTTCAATCAGCCAGGTGGAGGAAGGATGGCGAAGGATTAGGCAGGGTGGCTAGTGGAGCTAACACTTAGAGCGACCGGTTGATCATTTTATTTGGCCACGCCCTCCTCAGTGTCGAAACATTAAAAAACAAAACCTTGGTTTATAAGGACTATTGTATATGAGGGGTACCTGAGAAGTGTTAAAAGTCCTTTGTATAGGTTGTTACATGAACCAGAGATTGTTACCAAGAATTGTTTTTATCTCTTTGTAAGTCACTTTTGTACCTTTATCACACACTGCGTTGTCTGCACTATTGTTACAAAGAAGTGTATTGTGTTATGTGCCTGTATTAAATACGTTGTATACAAGGAAAGATATACAATAAAAATTAATTTGAATGAGAGAGGCCTAGTTGTACTGATTACATTTATTTGTTGGTATTCTCATTAAGTGACATATGAAAGTTCAAATTGAATTAGTGTACCACTAATCCAAACAGAACGGATACCTTTTAATGCAAGGGTCACAGGACCATCTATAGTAGGCCTACCCAGGTCCTTGCGGGATATGTGTGTTAAACATATAAATGGATGTGGGTCATGTGCACATGAAGCCATATTCATTGTTAGACCCAACAAAGCTAAAACACATCTGGTGTTTGTGTTCCCTTATGGAGGTGATGTGACACACATTTAACCTTGACAGTTTCTATTGAGGAGGAACAAGCCCGATTTGTACATAGCTGGGCCATGTATGTCTGCCATACAACAGTGAACAAACAATGTGGCCAAGAAATTCACCAGTAGCTGAGATTAATTGAATCATTGTATTCATCACATTGTTTTTCTCTCTAATAACTCAAAGACTCATCATGGTTGAAAGTGCCTGCACCATACCATCTCTCATATGATAAGAAGGCAACATTATTAAAATGGTAAAATGCTACTTACCCAGTATGCATCTGTTCTTGGCATGTAGAGCTGTAGAATCTCATGCTTTGCATAAGATCACCATCTAGTGCTGGGTCCGGATGTTTGCACTTTGTTTTTCTGGAAGACGTTTTCCTTAGTCACGAGGTAGGGGACTCCTCCCTTAGTTGACAATGTGCATGGTCATCGGCTTCATCTTCATATTGTTTTCCAAGAGGGTAAGAGAATGGAGTGGTAGTAAAGAATAGAGATGTCCATGCGTAAGTATGTGTAGTAAAACAGAGAACTACAGCAGTCACAGGTACCCGGGGAGGTGGGTGGGCGCATGAGATTCTACAGCTCTAAATGCCAGGAACAGAAGCATACTAGGTAAGTAGCATTTTCCGTTCGAGGCATGTGAGCTGTAGATCACATGCTTTGCATTAACTATACAGTAGTGTCCCTGAAGCGGTAGCTATCCTGTAACGGTTGAGTTGTCTGAAATAACGTTTTAAGTACTGCTTGGCCCACATTAGCTTGTTGTCGTGCTAACACATCCACACAATAGTGTTTGGTGAATATGTGTGGTGTGGACCATGTTGCAGCTTTGCAGATATCAGCAATAGGGATATTCCCTAAGAAAGCCATAGTAGCCCCTAACTTGCAAGTGGAATGTCCTCTAGGGGATACTGTGAGATTCTTTTTGGCTTTCTGGTAACAAATCTGAATATACTTTTTTTTTTTTAACGTTTTTATTTGCTTTTCACAATGCATAAACATAACAAGCATGTCACAATTGATCATCATACCCCATCCTTCATCCCTCCACCCTCCATTCTCCATCTTTAAAACCATTCACAGTACTCCGCATCAACTGGTAAAATCATATCTCTCCCCGGTCTCCGATCCGTCACAACCCTATACCCTCCTGTGCACTCCCTCCCGCCCAGTGCAGGACAACCACCCGTCCCCTCTAGATCAGAGTCCTCCGTCCAGGCCATGGTATCGGCGCCATTTGCCCCACACTCCACCAAATTTTTTGGGACATACCCTTGCCTTATATGTGACCTGTTCGGCTGCCATGTATAAATCCATACCCCTCCTCCACTCTTCCAGCTCTGGCAGCGCTGGGACCCCCCATCTTTTTTTGCTACCACTAAAGCCAGGACTAAAAAGATCAACAGTGGGCGGGTCAGGTCCACATCATTAGTCATACCTAATAGAACCAGTCTGGGATCTAACGGCAGGGTAGTGGCCAAGACCTCTCCAAGCTCTCTCGGGACCTCTAACAAATATGTCTGAATTTCAGAGCAGGACCAGACCGTGTGATAAAAGTCCCCCTTGTCTCGGCCACAGCGCAGGCAGTTTGGGTCACTAGCTCTTCCCATACTGTGTAGGCGCATTCTATCATAGTAGGTCCTATGTAGGATATTATACTGAATAAGCCTCAGGCGGGACTTTATGGCTACTTCACTTGGGTGCATCAGCACAGTGTCCCAATCCACTGTATCCATTTCTCCTACATCCCGCTCCCAGTTTCTTTTAAGTGTTTTCAGCCCATCCGGCATGTTATTCATCAAGGTTCTGTACATCAAGGACACTGCCCTACCTGGAATCTGCTCCTGCAACAGACGTCCCTCCAGTGGTGCGTACTCTGGGAGCGTTCCCGTCAATGTCCCCTCTGCCCGCCAGGCATGACTCAACTGTGTATATTTAAAATGTTGTGTGTGGTGCAGCCCATACTCCACCCTGAGTGCTTGGAATGACTTCAGCTCCCCTCTCTTCATCACGTCGCCTAGTGCCGATATTCCTATGTCATCCCATCTCTGGAAACCCCGTAATTTTCCCAATTCCTTCAGCCAAGAGCATCGCCAAATTGGTGTCTGTCTCGTCAGTTTTCGCGCCCAACCTATAGTCCTTGTCGCCCGTTCCCAGATCCCCAGGGTAACTCTAGTAGCCGGAAGCAATCGGCCTTTCCCCTTTCCCCCATAGAGGCAATGAATGCATGTGTGTTTCTCCATGCCACGCTTCTCCAGAGCATAAGTGGGGTGCGCGGCAGGGGTGTGTATCCAATCATTAATAGGCACCAGGTGTCTGCCCAGTAATTGGCTTCTATGTTAGGCAGTGAGATTCCACCATTATATTGGTGTCTTTGTAACATGGGAAATCAATACAGAGATGATACACTTTTTGGACGTAGAAGTGAGAAACACCCCCACGGGTTTCAAAACCAATCTATATCAAAAAAGTACAGACAGAAACAACACACTACAATATCACAGCTTTCATCCTCCATCACTTAAAACACATCTACCATACTCTCAACTGATGAGGGTTAAAAGGGTAGTCTCGGAACCAGAGCAATTTGAAATCCAATCTAAATTCACGATGGAAAGATTCAAAAATAGAGGATACCCAGATTCAGTACTAGAACAAGCAAAAGAAAGAATTGCGCAAAAAAACAGAGAAGACCTTTTTACACCACGAAACACTCAGGAAGGACAAATAATCACTTGTGTCAGCAAGTTTTCCACCATGAGCTACCATTTTTAAAAAATCATAAAGAAACACTGGCTATTATTAGCCACTGAACCAGATTTCAAAGGTCAATTCCTTCAAGAGCCGCTTTTTGCATACACGAGGTCTAAAAACATTGGTGAACTGCTCAAACCCAACATCAACAAAAGACCTCCCACCAAATATAAGGGGACTATCCCCTGTTTAAATTGCCACAATTGCGGAAACATCATGAAAGGCGAACATATACGCCATACACAAAGTGGAAACATGGTAAAACTTAAAGTAAATGGAACATGCGATTCCACCAACATCATCTACCTCTTAAGCTGCCCCTGTGGTAAACAATATGTGGGACAAACAGAAAGGAAATTAAAAGTAAGGCTCAATGAGCATAAAAGCAACATCAGAACCAAAATGACGAAGTCGTCAATAGCCACACACTTTATAGAGGCTCAACACCAAATTGATGCTCTAAAAGCATGTATCCTGGAACAAGTGGACAAATTACCAGGAAGAGATAACAGAAAAACATTGATAAAAAAGAAAACCATTGGATTTATTTTCTACAGACAATGAAACCGAAGGGATTAAATGATAGGATCGAATTTGCTTGTTATCTGTGAAAAGTATTATTATTATATCTGACATTGTTGCTAATTGAAGGCTGTACACTAAGAGAAAGCGTCCCATTAAGGGTGTTCACATAACACACTGTGCCTTTAAGATCAGTTCAGACGCATAGGAAGGTTCTTTAAATACACGAACAGCACGCTCGCGTTACACGCATTATTCCCAGCATGCACAGAGCGAGGAAACGTCTCGAGAACGCCAACACGGTAAGCGCGACCCTCCTCGGAGGGACTACCACACAACCTAGTGAGTTTTCTCACACATAAGCAGTTTCAAATTGTTTACGATATTTAGATAGCAGCTTCTAGACACAAAGCACAGGTTAAGCGGCAGCGCACAACTACGAGCCAGCCAGCAACGCGAAGAGTCTAGTCTGTTAGACAAATGACTTTAAACACAAGCATCGGGGCGGTACCACATTACATTTAGGCAATCCGAGAACACGGGTTAAGCTTTCCCATTTTGGAGACTAACAGCCATGAGTTGAGAATTTGACGAGAATTAGAATTAACTACATGTACTATAAATGTGAAAAATGGTTGCATGAGAAACTTGAGTAATAAAATGTATTATTGTTTTTTTGACAGATTAATCCCTTGACAAAGGCGCAGAGCGCCGAAATGCATTGGGAGTAAAAGGGAATATCAATGATTCAGATTGTTAAAACAATGATTTCGAAAAATAATTGAATGATGGATACATAATGAGATGTGAAAACAACATCTAAATAAAAAGTGAAACTATTGAATAAAAAATTCATTATTCAACTATCAATCAAGCGACATGATTTATTTTTGAAATAATAATTTGAAACGCAACCACAGCTGGATTCTCAGCATATCCTGATGCCCTAGGAGACAGAGCTAAATCTTATGTTTTGCAGACTGGATTATTACATAATCACTCGAGAGTAGTGAGTGATACCTAGGAGCACGGAAAAATTAAGCAACCTACAATTCAACCGGCAGTGCACATCCACGCATCATAATTGTCTTTGTAAGGTCGCCAGTGCCACCCGGGGCTGTTTCCCCAGTCACAATAAAGCCCCCCAATTCTGCATTTATGTCCAGAAACACCTTACGTGGGAGAGGGAAGTATTCGTTCTGAAAAGCGTAAAGAAACTTATGGGAGCGTTATCATTTTAAACATAGCTGCGCGGCCCATGATCGTGAGGGGGAGCATCCTCCACCGAGCGGCATTCTCAGTAAAATTATTTCATATTCGTCTGATGTTCCGCTTGTAGGAAGGTGGATATCTGACTATGTTTACCCCCAATTTTTTTGCTTAGTGTTTAGCTGGTTTTCGACCTAGTTGGCCTGTGGCCCTGCTATTCAGGACCACAGACTAATTGCTCTCTCTGTAAAATGGACTCCATGTACCTTAGGTACATACCTAATTGGATGCTGGGTCACCTTATCAGCCCCTGTACAGTGTACCTTAGGTACCCATGGCATAGGTGTACCCAGGGCCTACCAGGGGCTGCAGCATGTATTATGCCACCCCTGGCTGGCCATCCAAAACTGACACAACGGGCTGCATAGCAGCTGGGGCAAGGTGGTGTAATCACCCGTTGCTATAAATATAGTATACCTATATCTAACCCTAAAATGGACACATATATTCCTATCAGTCACTCCTATGGCAGGCCTTATCAATCCTGAAGGCAGAGTGCTTGGAATTATGTGAGATTGTGCTCTGCCATGAGCTGAGCCTGTCTGAAGCTTGCGGAACCAAGTCCTTATAGCTGTTCCATGATAACGCTATACCATATACTCTTAAGTGCATTATAATCCTCGCGGTGAAATGCTAACTTTGGTATAGCATTATCAAAACATGTCGAGTAAGGTGTCATACGAATTGGAATACTACCCCCTCGCCAATTCTGGCGACGGGGGTAGCATTCCACCCTTTTAGAAGGGACACAACATGTATGTAACTGTGAACCCCGGTTAAAGTTAAACGAAGCCTCAGCATCACAAAATGGATGCTGCCACCACAGACACAAGTCTAACCTCCTGCTGCTGGGAGTCCTTCCAGCGAGGGAGGCCTGGACAAAGG
Source organism: Lissotriton helveticus (assembly GCF_964261635.1). Lineage (NCBI taxonomy): Eukaryota > Metazoa > Chordata > Amphibia > Caudata > Salamandridae > Lissotriton > Lissotriton helveticus. The sequence continues at coordinate 695,652,494 of NC_136065.1, read as the reverse complement.
GTTTCCTGCCTTGGGAGGTGCTAGCACCACCCCAGACAGGATTTTGTGTATTAGGTAGGACAGGTCTGAAAGGAATGAGACATGCCTGGGGCACACAAGGTGCCCTGTGCATACACCGGTTCAAACCAGTTGCTGGGGCACTCCAGCCCCAGCTCTGGCGCGAAACCGGACAAAGGATAGGGGGTGTAACCACCCCCCTTCCTGGTCCCACCCAGGGGAGGGACCTAGTCACAGTACAGCCCAATTTAGGAGAATAAAGGTAGGAGCTGGTCCCATTCCAGATTAGATTATCCTGAATTGAAACTCTACAAGAAGAAACTCTGGACTTCGACGTTCTGCTCCACAGAAGACTGAAAAATCTCCCTTGTGGGCAAGGAGTGTCCACCCTGCAACTGCAGGCACCATCAAGCGTCCTAGCGGTTCACTTTGTCGTCCTTCCTGCCGGAACCAGACTTCAGAGCCCGACGAGATCCGGACTTCCAGACCTCTCCGACCTCAACCTACATCTGCAGCACAGCTGAGATCCGTGGGTGCGACGAGACACGTGGGACCGGCCATCTTGAAGAAACTGCACTTGGCTTCCAGCACGACTTCAGAGGCATCCTCGAGAACGTGCTTTGGGGATTGAGAAGCCCCAGCCCGAGCAGCTCCTGCACCGAAGACCAGCCCCCAGCATCCACTTGATTGCTGCTCAACGCGTTGTCTGGTCACTTGCCGGCTGGCTAGTGGCCTCCTAGACGACGATCCTTGAAATCTTCACTGCTGGTCTGGTTGCTCCAGACTGGCCCTTGCTCCCTTCCAAGAGAGGAGCACCCCGGACCCTCCTGGTCCGCACCCGACGCCGTTTCCACTCACCGCGTGGGTTGCCTTTGCCAAGGCCTGTTGACTCCAAATCCGGATCTGACACCGCCGACAGTGAGAGCCTGCGTGGGACAGCTCGTGCCTCCATCCTGGTCGTCGAAGACACCTCCTGGTCCACGTGGCTGCAGAGACAAGCGTCCACTCTTCACCTGATCGCGAATACAGCTCCTGGTTCCTTCCTGGTTCCACACCGGTCACTGGCTAGTGACTTTGAACACTGTCCCCTCTGCTTTCAGGTCCTCTTCTTCCTCGATCCACCCGTGGATCGCACCAGACATCTTCCTCCTGGTCGCCTGCAGCATCTTTCTTCAAGGCTCCATAGACTTCGAAGCGGAAACCCGACACACTTTGACACCTATGCACCCGCAGCCAGTGGGTGAAGTAACAAGAGCATTTCGGTGCTCAAGAGTAGATTAACTCTCCTAGTGTCCAGATTTCCAGTGGTTTTAGTCCTAGATAGTAAAGACTGTCTGTACTTACCTTTTTCGTAACCTGTACTGTCCATTGACTTTGTTCCGCATCTCGCGTGTGAGTTCACACTCTGCACACGCGTCCCGTGGGCCTCCTATTACTTACCTGAGGTTAGGATAGTGTAGTCCCAGCGAACCTACAGCCTCTGGACAGCTCCATTCCTTCTATCGATTTCCTTATACCATTTACTTAGTATATGGTTTGTCGTGCCCCTAGGGCACCATTGTAATTTTGTGCAACTTATCGTATTTTTCCTAGGAGATTGTCATGTGCTTAGCCCTCTGAACTCATAAAGAGTTCAGAGGTGTTTTTATTAATAAATATATTGTTTATTTTCATAACAACCTGTGTGGTGTCCTTTCATCTGGTATTCAAGGGGTTATATGTGGTAAAACAGCTGGCTTCACATGCCAAAAGAGTTTAGCCTAAGACTGCTTTGTCCATGCTACCATTAGGATAGCTGGTCTATAAGGTTGACTTACAACCAATCACCATAAGGGTTGTTTGGACTGATACAAGGTGATCACTAGAACTAGTGAACATCATTTATCAGGCCAACTTCTCACACCGCTCATAGGAGAGGGTAATGTCTAATGTCACAAAGATCCCTAGGTACAGAAAACCTTCACCCGTCGTCTTCAGCCTCCCTGGCAGATCTATCCAGTCCTCCCTCCCCAGGGGATCATAAAGTATCGACTTATGCCAGTTAATCTGGTAGCCAGCTCGAGCTCCATATCGCTCCAGCTCCAAGAACAGTGCTGCGATCGTGATGGCCGGGTGTGTAATGTACAGGAGGATATCGTCAGCATACAACAATATTTTTTCCTCCGCCGCATCTGACTGTTCTATTTTAAACCCTCTAACGTCACCATTCTGCCGGACCAAATCTGAATATACTTGACAATCCACCTAGCTATTCCTGATTTGGAGATTGGATTTCCTTTGTGAGGAAGTGCGAAAGCTACAAAGAGTTGTTTGGTTTTACGAAATAATTTTGTTCTTTCAGTGTAATACAAAAGAGCTCTTCTGACATCTAAGGTATGTAAAGCTTGTTCTGCAACAGAATCACGTTGAGGGAAGAATACAGGTAATTCACCTGACTGATTGATGTGAAATGCAGATACATCCTTAGGTAGGAATTTAGGGTTGGTTCGAAGAACTACTTTATCTTTATGTAACTGGAAAAAGGGTTCTTCTATGGTTAGTGCCTGTAGTTCACCCATTCTCCTCAATGAAGTGATTGCCATGAGGAATGCTGTTTTCCAAGCAAAGAACTGTAGTTCACATTTGTGCATGGGTTCAAATGGCAGACCCATTAACCTTGTGAGGACTATGTTAAGATTCCATACTGGTGCAGGTGGACGTCTTGGTGGTACTACCCTTTTTAGCCCTTCCATGAATGCTTTGATGACGGGCACTCTAAATACCGACAAGGGTTTCCTATTTTGAAGGTAAGCTGTTCTGGCAACAAGATGCAGTCTGATAGATGTATAAGCAAATGCTGACTGCTGCAAATGTAATAGGTAGCACAGTATGTTCTGTATGGAAGCATCAAGAGGGTTGATTTGATTATTTTTACAATAAATAACAAAACGCTGCCATTTGGCTGCGTAGCAGACCCTTGTGGTAGGCTTTCTAGCCTCTCTAATTATGTTCATACAATCTGGTGGAAGTTTGAGGTAACCAAATTCTATGACTTCAGGAGCCAGATCGCAAGGTTCAGCTGTTTGGGATCTGGGTGTTTGATTTCTCCATGGCTCTGTGTGAGAAGACCGGGAGTCAAATGTAACTTTTGGTGTGGTACCAGAGAGAGTTCCAGCAGGGTTGTGAACCAGGGTTGACGTGCCCAAGTTGGAGCTACTAGTATTAGCGTGAGTGATGTTTGCCTGAGAAATAACATGGTCGACCGTGTCAAAAGCGGCCGAGAGATCTAAAAGCACTAGGGCCTGGGCCAAGTTCTTATCAGCCCCCCGCCTCAGGGTGTCCATCACCGCCACCAACACTGCCTCCGTGGAATGGGCCGGTCTAAAACCTGCCTGTTGATCATCGAGGAAACAAGTTTCCTCGATAAAAGTACTTAGGCAACGGGTGACATAGGTCTCTAGGACCTTCCCCAGATAAGGAAGGAGGGAGATAGGTCGGTAATTGCCCAAGACCGCAGGGTCAAATCCAGGTTTTTTTAAGATGGGTACCACTACAGCGCTTTTGAAAGCATTAGGGACAGAGCCTGTAGAGAGTGAACGGTTTAGAAGGTCAAGAGGGGGGCCGGGACAGGCCATAAAAGCATCTCTTAGAATTTGCGGAGGGCAACAATCATTGGGAGAGCCCGAGCCAACGGTCTGAAGGAGTGAAAAGAAGTTATCCAGGGAAATAGGGGGGAATTGATACAAAGAGTGAGGATTAGAAGGGGGGAGAACACTGACCTGCGATGGAGTGGTAGGGGGGATGTTGTTTTTTATCGTGGAGATTTTATCGATAAAGAAGGAATTAAGGGAGTCGCACAAAGCTTGCGAAGGTTGAGGCTGAGGGGTAACACGGTAAGGTAAGGAAAGTTCAGCCACGATAGAAAAGATTTCTTTTGTTTTAGATGCGGAATTGATAACTTTCTGGGAATAATGGGAAGATTTAGCCAAAATAATAGACTTTTTATAGGATTTGAGTAGGTCAGTATACGTGGACTTTAGCAAAGGGTCGTAGTTACGCCTCCATCGGCGCTCAGCCTGTCTAAGTGAAGTATAGTCTGGGGTAGAGAAGGTGAAGGAAGAGCAAGAGGAGGGGAAGGATTTATCCAATTGTTCTTTTCTTTAAAGGTATGTGGTATTCCTCTTCTGTAGTAGCACCTCTTTTTAAAGTTACTTTAGAGGTGAAATGTCCAGTCTTTGGGTGTATAACCAGGATTTTTTGTTTCAGATCCGGTTTGTCGATTGGATCACCGAAAACATGTTTTTTTGTGACTTCGGCATCTCAGGTTTTTTTTGGCACTGAATGTTTCAGCGCCGATGGTTTCTTGGCCAGGTTTTCGGATACAAAGTTTGTTTTGGTGCCGACGAAGTTTATTCAGTGCCAGACTTTTTCCCTGATTCCAAAGTTTTGGGCTCGGTGCCCGATTTGGCAAGGGGTTTTCGGAGCCGGGAGTCTTCTTAGTACGCTTCGGTGCTGAGCCGGAAGGCGGGGCTTCGGAAGCTTGTTCCACCGAGGCCCGAGGGCACAGGTTGGTGCGGAGCCTTTTTCTTGGATGGAAGTGGAAGGTGGGGCGAGGTTGGGGCTGTACTCACGGTACATTCCCCGCAGGATGTCTTCAACCTCATCGGAGCTATCTTCGGGAACGAAGATGTCTTTCTGTTCCTAATCGGCTCCGATGGGCTTGTCGCCTTTGTCCTCTTATGATTGAGGGCAGAAGAGGTCCGGAATGTCTCTGCATGTCGCGTTGTCTGGCCTGACGCTCGCAAAGAGTCTTTTTGGAGCGGAAAGCTCGGCATGCGTCGCAGTGGTCTTCTCGGTGATCGGGTGACAAGCACAAATTGCACACTTTGTGTGAGTCGGTGCACGGGTATTTCGCACGGCGAGGACAGAACTTGAAATTAGTTTGTTCCATTGACTGTGAGTTGAGCTAGGCTCGACAGCTTACCACAAGCTCTCCGATTGAAATTTTCTTTAGGAATAACGATCCACTATGAAAGGGGAACACAAACGGAAACAATACTGTCGAGTGTGAATATGATACGCGCAGAGAAGGATCGAAGTCGAACCGGAGCACAGCAAGGTACATCCGAACCCGATGGCGGAAAAAAAACAATCTGAAGATGGAGCTGATGACCATGTGCACTATCACCTAAGGGAGGAGTCCCCAACCTCATGACTAGGGAAAACGTCTTCCAGAAAAATTAAGTGCAAACATCCAGGCCCAACACTAGATAGTGATCTTATGGAAGTATGTGATCTGCAGCTCACATGCCTTGAACAAAAGATTTTACTCCTGCAGGAACTCCAACAGAGGAGAAAGAGGATATCAATTTAGAGAGCACAATATTAAACTTTCCAAATGAGGAACGTCAACTGGCTGGAGGCTGAGATTTTTTCTAGCCAATTAAAGAAATATTTAGCCACAGAGAAGGTGAAAAAAGATACCAGAAAAGGATCCTTTAGATAGACTGTGATCGAACTAAATGGAATTTTGTAGGTAAAAATCAGCTGCTGGATTTTAACAAATACATATTACATACAGTAGTTCAAATCTCCTTCAAGTCCTTCATAGCCACTTCTTATGAAGATGATGAAGCTCCCTCTAAGAATGCTCTCTTACTATTGCCAATGCCTCCTTCCCTCAAGGCATCTTCCTAAAAGCTCTGAAGACAGGCCAGGTCCTTCAACTCCTAAAGAAACCTACAATAGACCCTGATGACCTCACTAACTACTGTCCCATCACTCACCTACTATTCATGGGAAAGATCATTGAAAAGGTGGTCTATGTTTAACTCCAAGATCACATCAGTGCTAACCATCTCCTGCATGACTACCAGTCTGGCTTCAAATCAAGCTGCAGCATGAAGACCGCTACCTTAGTGCAACCAGAAATATTTCACTGGAGACACTAAACAAGAGCTAAACAAGAGCTCTTCTGAAGAAGATAGCTTAAATTACCATTGTTCATTGTGCCAAAGGTGAGGCCAGGCAAGAGACTTCATCCATAGTATATGCTATTTGCATAGTATATGCTTGCGGCAGAAATGTTTCCCTTTTTCTAATTATCTATGACAATCAATTTGCCCTGGATTCAAATGTTTTGGTCTTAAGCATCTGAGATAAGCCCACACCACGGAAACAGTCTAACTTGTTCTGTGGTATTATACTGATGATGGCTCACTGTGACAGTCACGTTGTGGGGTAGCTTAGAGGCTCCAACGGTATCTAAATGGGTATTAAATATGAATCCGTGCAGGGTCGTAGAAAGTAGTGCATTCGAGGGCAGAGGGTGACAAGAAAATCCTAAAGATCTGGGGGGCTATGGATGGAACACCTGGGCAGTGTAGATGATGGGTAGAAGTTCCGTGAGAGTAAAGTGGTGTCATGCACAAAAATATTGTCTTGTTACAATAAAGGGTACATAGCCCATCAAGATATATATAAATGGATGACACTCTTTTTTTTGTCAAAGATGTTTTTATTAATATTTGTAAGACAGAAGAGAAAAAAGACATGCGACAGTCCCGCACACTTCCCTCGCAAGGGGCACACAGTAAGTCAGGCGGCAGATATGGCATGAAGCAAGGGGACCCGTGCTCAGGTTGTAGAAGTCCACAAGTTAATGGGAAGAACATGTTGTATAGCCCAAAGGAGATACAAGTCTGTGAAAGGGCAGGGCTAGCAGCAGGAACAGGCGCTACTGCGTATTTAGCATCGTGAACAGGGTCAGCAGTACCATAGGCTTAGTCCATCAATCCGCCTCCTCCATGTGGCGGGCTGTCGCAAGAATAGAAACGAAAAGAATTCCCCAACCCTCCCCTGTCCCTCCCCCCTCCCAAGTGGTGGTAGCAACCGTCATACATACTTAGTCAACAGGATGGAAAATTCTTACACTTAAAACAGGTGAAGAGCCCGCACTGAAGGTGGGCAGACCGCAGACGGCAAGCCCTTAGAGAGAAAGCGAACTAGTGGGCCCCATCAAAACGTGAAGTTCCGGAAATTGTTGAAGAAGATGTCAGCCATATGTTCCATACTCAATAACCTCCATAATCTGGCATGCCACAGGGAAAGCGCTGGGGCCTCTTTTTTCTTCCAGGCCGCCGCTAGGGTCAGTTTGGCCGCACCAATACAATGCCAATGTATCTTTTTGTTTGCTCTGGTTTGGTGTTCGAGAGCCGGATCTCGCAGGCCTACAAAAACATGAGCCATAGAGTCCGCAATTGGGTAGCCCAGAATCACCTTAATGTGGGACAGAATCTCCTCCCAATAGGCACGTATGGCAGGGCAGTCCCACCATATGTGCCTAAAGTCTCCCAATAGGCCACAACCCCTCCAAACCTATCTGAGGAGCCCGGAAAGATCCGGCTCAACTTGGCTGGATATGAGTACCAATCCATCATTGTTTTAATATGGGCCTCCTTAAGTTCCACCGAATGATTATGTTTAGCTATATCGTACCACAGGTGGGACCACTTCTCATCCGAGATATTGCGTCCAAGGAGATCCTCCCTAAGGCCCATATATCGTGGTCTCGGGGAGATGGCCGTAAACAATAGAAGACCACAGAGAAAGGAAATGGCACCACGCATGGCAGATGTCTTGGTAAGGAAGGTCTCGAAGGGGGTAAGCGGTCTGGTGGCCGCATCCCTAACTGAGGTGGAAAGTGCCCACTGGAGCAACTGGGTATGGCGGAACATCTCTGAGCGCTAGACCCCGTAGTCTCGCATGCATCAAAAGTGAGCGGGGCATAGCCATGGAATAAGTGCGTCAGGGCCAGGCATCCCCCTCCCTCCAGGCATCAAAGGGACCCACTCTGACAGCAGGGGGAAAAGCAGGATTAAAGATATTGGCGTAAAGGGGGATGGGAACGATGTCCAGCGCTCATCACCAGAGACCGAGTCCCATACCGTCAGAGTAGTGCTGGTGGGGGTGCTAATGTAAGCGTTCAGGGGCCTATCACCCTTGGGTTTCCACATCAAATCCCATATCGTTCTCCCCGTAACGCTCCTGTCCATGTGCAACCAATGCTTCTCCGAAGTGGGTTGGGACCACTCCACCAACACTCGCAACTGTGCAGCCTTGTAGTATAAGTGCAGATCGAGAAGACCCACCCCGCCCTCCTTCTTCGGGCGCCGGAGAATGTGAAATGAAAAGCGAGCGCGACCCCCCTGCCAGATGAAGCGAAGCATCAACGCTTTGATACGAAGGAAGAAGTCTCTATCCAGAACAATAGGGAGTGCCTGGAAGAGGTATAAGAACTTATGGAGAAGGGTCATTTTGATCGCGTGGATCCGTCCCAGCCAAGATATGTATAGTGGCCGCCATCTACTCAGGTCATCCCGCAGTCTCTCCATGAGGGGGGGAAATTAGCAGAGTATAACTTCCCGATCGTGGGAGTTAGATGAATCCCCAGGTACAGTAAAGAGGAGAGGGTCCACGGTAATGGCGTGAGTGGCCGAAGACGGTGCACTTCTGCTGGAGGAAGCGTAAGATTGAGAATATAAGATTTATCATGGTTAATTTTAAAGCCCGTCACTTCCTCAAAGCGTGCTAGAGCAGCCTGAACGTGGGGGAGGGAGTGAGCGGGGTCCGAAAGGGAAAGCAGGACGTCATCGGCGAACAGGGTGATCTTGTGGTGTTCCCCAGTGAAGGGCAGTCCCCGAATGTCAGGGTTCTTCCTCACAGCGAGTGCCAAAGGTTCGATGCTTAAAGCAAAAAGCAGAGGGGAAAGGGGGCAGCCCTGTCTAGTTCCGCGCGAGTGCGGGAAAAACGCCGACAATTGCCCATTAATTCTCACCCTAGACCGGGGACTGGTATAGTTCGCCTTGAGCATCTCTAAGAATTTGGGTGAGAAGCCAAAGGTTGTCAAAGTCTGGAACAAAAAGCCCCAGTCCACCCGGTCAAAGGCCTTCTCAGCGTCAAGGCCTAGTAGAACTGCTGGGATCTTGAACCTGTTGGCCTTCTCGATGAGATGGATGACTCTCCTGGTGTTATCATGGGTTTGGCGCCCTTTAATGAATCCTGATTGGTCCGGGTGGATGAGGGCCGGCATCAGGTCCTGTAGCCTGTTCGCGATTAGAGAGGAGTATAATTTAGCATCTACGTTAAGTAGGGCTATAGGTCTGTACGCTGAGCACTTTGGACGGGTCCTTCCCTGGCTTGGGGATGACCGATATAACAGCTTCCGCCATGGAGTCCGTGGTCAAGCCGGACTCCGCCATAGTGTTAAAAAGTTGCACCAAGAAATCAGCCACTTCCGAGGTAAAGGTCTGATAAAAGAGGGCCGTAAAGCCATCGGCTCCCGGAGCTTTATGGGGCTTCAGAGCTTTGATGGCCGCCACGACCTCCTCTCTGGTGAAGGGGGCGGTGAGGAGCTTGTTTCACTCTGTGGAGACCTGAGGGAGAGGGAGTGTGTTCAGATACTCTCTTTGTCTCTCGGGATCCAGAGTGTCACCCGAATACAGCGCTGCATAGAAGTCCCCGAAGAGGCCAGCTTTGGCCTAGTCACTATGCACCATGGACCCTGCCGCGTCCCGGATCCCCCCTATATATTCCTTCTCTCTCTTATCCCTGAGTTGGCGGGCCAGGTGTTTCCCTACTTTGTTACCCTGCGAATAGGAAAGGCGTCTCAGTTTCAGCAAAGTAAACTCCGCCCTGTTATTGTAGTGAGCCCTGAGTTTGCCCCTGACAGCCGTCAGCGGTCTCAGCGTCTGCCTGGACGGGTTTTGTTTATGCGCTAGTTCAAGAGCGGACAGTTCCCTCTCCAGTTCCTCCCGCTCCGTCCTCCTCAGCTTGTTGAGGGCGGCATTAAGTCCTAAGCAGCTGCCCCGTATTGACGCCTTGAAGGCGTCCCATCTCGTAAAGATAGAGGTGTCGTCCTCGCGATTCAGGTCAAAGAAGTCGTGGATAGCCTTCCGTAATGCTTTACAGGAGGAGTCATCCCTGACCAGGGAGGCCGGAAAGTACCATTTACGTGGGATAGAGCATCCCGCCACCCAATGCAAGCAAAGCGTTAGCAAACTGTGGTCAGAGACAGACAAGGCAAAGATCTTGGCATCGCGCAGAGTCTCCAGAAGGGATTGACTCACAAAGATGTGGTCTAGCCGGGAGTAAGACTGATGTACGTGGGAGTAGAAAGTAAAGTCTTTAGTCTGGGGGTGGAGAAAGCGCCAACTGTCTACGAGACCCATGTCCCCTATCTTCTGTTGTGTGTCAGCAGAGAAAAGGCCCGTATCGGATCTCTGGAGACGAGAGCTATCCAGCTCCCTGTTCCATAACAAGTTGAAGCCCCCCGTCGCAATCAAGACCCCTTCTACGAAGTCGTCAACCACCCGCAGCAGGTCCCGGACAAACCCATTTTGACCGACATTGGGAGCATAGAGGACCAGGAAGGAGCACATTTTGCCATAGAGCATACCCTTAACCATAAGCCAGCGGCCCTCCTTGTCAGTACGTACATCCAGGGGTTGGAAATGCAGGGCCGCGCGGAAAAGGAGAGCCACTCCCCTATGTTTCGTGGGGGCAGAAGACCTGTAAATAATGGGAAATTGCCTATGCTTAAGGCGGCCCTCATCCTTTCGCGCCAGGTGGGTTTCCTGAAAGTCCACCACGTCCAATTGATGGTCTAGGATAAACTTCCACACCTTCTGGTGTTTCTGGGGAGAGTTTAAACCTTTCACATTCCAAGTACCTAAGGTGAGAGGCATCATGGTTTCAGACCCCCCCCCTCTCCTCATTCGAGATCAGTTCGGCCTTCTCCCCCCTCCCCTCCCCTCCCCTCCCCTCCCAGAGCCAAAGCCGCCCGCCACTCACCCCTCCACTGGTGAAAGTATTGCACAGAGGCGCAGGCCCCAGGACGCTACACGGAAAGCAGGACTTGGCACCCCCCCCCCCCCCCCAAGTCCACCCAGCCCAGTGCATCCATCACCCTCCAACCACCACAAACCACACACACAAGAATCTTTGCTACCACCACTGCCCTTCCTCCCCCTCCCCCCCACCCGCCAGAACCCAGTCCCCTAAACAACCATCAAGAAACAATAAGTCTGAAAAAAACATGTAACATAGAGCAGTGCGAGGCACTGCAAGGGGGCCTCCCAGTAAAGACCGCTGGGGTCGGGGTGGCGAGACCAGGCAGTGTCCCCCCAAAACACAAGTCCGGGGTGACGCACCAGTGAGTCCATAAGGTACCTGATGGAAGTGTGTCCCTCCGGCTACCACTCAACTCCGTCCTGAAGCCTCACGCTGCAGATGAGCTATGGGACCTCGTCGCCTCCGTAACCAGCGCAACCGAGGCAACCGCAGTCCCCCTCTCGTGCAGGCGGGCCGAAATGTCCGGCCCACCCGTTGTTGCAAGGCGACCCACTCTCTGCCAGGCCGGGGAGCGCGATCGACGACCTGAAGGGGAGCCCCTCTCCCCTGGGGGTGCGGCGTCGTCATCCAGTCCAAGGATCTCCTTGGCAGCCGACAGCGACCTGACCTGGACAAGTCTGTTGTGCCATCGAAAGATAAGACGGAAGGGGTAACCCCAGGAGTAGGTCACATGTTGCTCTCGGAGGAATGCGGTCACTGGACGGAAGTCTCCCTGTGTCTGCAGCGTCGAAGCAGCCAGGTCCTGAAAAAGCTGAGGATGGTGATCTCGAAATTGCAAGGGGTTGGGACCCCGGGCCTTTCTAAGTATACGTTCCTTCAGCTGGAGGTCGTGGACACAAACCAATATGTCAGGGGTGGAGCTCTCGAACCCCGCGGAAGGCCCACACGATGGACTCTATCCATGCGAATTTCCTTGACATCGTCTTCGGCCAAGATCTGTAGGAAGAGGGCTTCCACATATCCTCGTAAGTCCCCCCCTCTCCTTCCCATGGCACTGCTCTTATCCTGATATTGTTCCGCCGCGACCTGTTTTCTAAGTCCTTGGCATGGGCCTGGAGGTCCAGATTCTGCTCCGATAACCTGAGTACTTCCTACTGTATTTGGTGGACATCTCCCGCCAGCCCCAGGTCATGTTCCTTCAAGGTCGCCACCCTCTCTCCGATGCCATCCACATCCCTTCTCACCTCACGGAGGTCCGACGACAGTTGGGAGCGAAGCTCCGAAATGTCCTCCTTGATGGCTTGGAAGAGTTCAACCATAAAGGCCTTGGTGGCAGGCGCCTCATCATCTCCCCGCTGAGGAGACTTGCTGGGCCCAGGGGACGAGGCAGGCGGCGGGCCCTTTGACGCTGTGTCCTTGCCCGGCTTATCCTTGCGGGCCTAGTCGTCATAGCTCCAGGCCGGCGGTCCCCCCAAGGCCAGGAGAAGAAGTCCAAACCCGCTCCAACCAGCGCACGCCGGGAGCGTAAATCGGGTGACCGCGATTAAAATCGCCACTGCGCCGCTCGGGCCCCCACAGCTCTGCAACTGGGATCCCGTGGGTACTCACACAGGTGTTCTCTCCAACTGGGCCCAGAGTCCAAGGCTTCCCACGTGGAGCTGCGGCCTCACCGGAGCTCGAGGGCCCCCGAGCCAACCGGGGACCCCCATGCAGCCCTCGACGTCCCTCCAGGCATCGGCCCACGCCGGGTCGGTCCCTCTGCACCCGTCCGGGGGTCTCGAAGGATGGCAGGCCGCACAAGGGAAATCGGCCAGAGTAGGCCGCAAAGCACCGGCCTCAGGTAGCGGCTGCCGGCCCCCGGAAGGCGCCCGATCCCCGGGCACCGCACACAACAGGGGGCCCACGAGACCCGACCCCGGGCGCTGCGTGTGGCTGTGTCACAGCGGGGGGGGGCCTCCAGCCGCTCAGCGCTAACTTCGGCTGTTCGCTCCTCGATGCTGCAAATCGGTCGGGCGCAGGAGGTAGAAGCAGCCCGACCGGCCAGGAGCAATGGCGGCCGTCGATCCAGGCCTCCTCCCGCTATGCCGTGGATCGGCCGGTCTCTCGTACCGGGCCGGAAACTCACACTAATCGCTCCCGGTAGGCGACGGGTGCTTGCAGGCACCAGGTCGAGCCCGGTGGCGGTCTCAGGAGGCAGCTATACAACGCCCCGATGACACTCTTTTTACGTTGGAGTGGATACTAAAGATGGTAGTCATCTGATGATGAGAACGGTTGTTAATCCAACAAATATACTTTGTTATGTTTGATTCAAAGATGAGAAATTCAGTTACAAAATGTTTTGTCTTAAAAAACAAACAACTCAAAAAAATCTAAGGCCCCCGCTGGAACGGTTTAAGCGGGACACGACATGTTGGCGCAACCTCCCGCTGACACTGTTGGGCAGCGCTTTTTAAAACGATGACACTCCCCCGTTTTTTATATGTCCTTGAAAACACCCTGTTTGCCGTCCCACTGACATACTTTAAGGCAATAATGGCTAAAGTCTCTAGATTGTTATGGGGGAGTAAGCCAGCGAGCATTGCGCAAGATAAACTAGTACGGAGCTGGTATGACGGCGGGATAGCCCTCCCCAGTATACAACTGTATTATTGGGCAGCTCACCATAAAATAATTAATCAGTGGATACAAGCCCCCCAGACCGATCCAGCGTTCCAAGCAGATAGGCAGGGGCTGGGAGAAGATGGCATATTATCAGCATTATATAGCGAGCGTAGACTCCCTGATTGGCCCAACAGCACACACGGTTGGTATATGGTACAGGGCGCAGGCCAAATTAAAATATACAGGGATTATAACGCAGATGATGCCTCTCTGGGACTCGTGGCAGGTTGGGCGCCTTAGAAATAGTAAAGGGGTTTACAGCTTGGGATGTCATAGGTTTATCCACTATAGGCAATCTTTGGAAAAAGGGGGAGGTGGTCAAATTTGAACATTTAAGGGCCCAATATGAACTGGCGCCGACAGAACAGTTTAGATATATGCAAATTCGGCATGCGCTACAGACAATATTATCACCTGCCGCCGTCATACCAGAGGCTACCCCTCTGGAAGATAGACTACTGACAGAACATATGTACAAAAGGGCCACATCTTTCACATATCGTAAATTAGTTAATAACCCCCTTGACCCGATGACGCCGCTGCAACAAAAATGGTCCCGGGACTTGGGAGACTTAGAAGATGGGGAATGGCAGGAGGAGTTATCATCTCCGAGAGAAGCTGCCATACCCTCTCGATTAAGGTAAGTGCAGTTAAAGGTGCTGCATCGTTCATACTACACCAGGTCCACCCTCCACAAAATAGGGAAGGCTCAACGTCAGTTTTGCTTACGAAATTGTGGGGAGGAGGGTACATTTTTTCACACCCTTTGGCAATGTCCACAAATAGCAGCCTTCTGGGCTAAGGTGATGCGCACCATATCACAGATGGTAGAAATATCATTGTTGCCGGAACTAAAGCGATGTCTGTTAGCGGTGTGGGAACCCAACGATCTTACCCACCAGATGCAGGATTGGGTGACTTTGGGATTGACTTTTGCCAAACGCATTATCGCTCTGCTGTGGGGGTCAGGGGAACTACCCACATTCCGGAATTGGTGCAAAGTTATGGATGAGGCCATGGTAGCGGAAAGGGCGGTCTTTATCCACCGCGGCTGTCCACGGAAATGGGAAAAGGTCTGGGGAGCGTGGAACAAGTTTAGAGGTTATATTTGCGATCCACCTGCACTGGAGGCGGACGATGTGTCTAACTAATAGACGAGAATAGTGGGGCGACAATGAGCAGGGGCCAGTTGCAGCAACTGTGCCAAAATGGGTGTTGTTGAAACGTGTAATCTCGTCGCGTCCTGTAGTTATGCTTACAGCCATGTATGTGTAGCAAGTGAATGTATTATGTCCTGATATTAATACCAATAAAAAAGTTTTTTTTAAAACCCCAAAAACAAACAACTAGTTTTGCAAATGTTGAAATAACTTCAAAACCCAAAGGCACCAAACCTTGCACTTGGAAAAGAGTAGTGAAGATAACATAAGGCAATTCCTACTCATAACAATCAAGCACAAACAGGGAACTGGGAAGGAGGGGTGGATTGTTAAGGGTGCCACAAGACAGACGGACCATATTACTGATAATACGCACTACCCTAGTCTGTGCAACATTGAGCCGTTAACTGGGTGCATCTGGCATAAAATGGGTAAGTGCAGGCTATCACAATAAATGTGCTGTTACAAGGCAGCGGAAACCAGCCTCCATTTTAAAGGGGACGATGAACCCCACAGAGGCAGGTGCAATGAGTGACTGCACCTGCCAGGAGCTGGATGTTTGGGGAAGGTTCATAGGACCCCAATATCCCACTTACAGGAGTCTCCCTTAAGGGGCGCACGGACTGTGTGCCAACTTAATATAAAGCAAAGCGATTCCTCATTTGCATGGTGCAACCCCCCTGTATTTTGTGCCAGTGCACATTTAGCGCTGGTGCAATATATATTACAGAAGGGGTTGTTCAAGTATTTGTACACCCAGAGGGGCAGAAAGAAGGCACACATGCTCACTGTGCTACTGGGCAGTTAGAATATTACTGTCCCAGTCACGAAGTACGTTTTGAGACAAGGTAAGACCAACGAAGCACATCGTTCTCAGCACAGGTTACACATCATTTTACAAATCTATTAGCTATAAGAAAGAGTTTACGGCCACACCACAAGGTGGCATCACATCTCACAGATTAGCAATTAAAAAGAAAGGACAATAAGGTTGATACACCTTTTTTTTTTGCATTAATTCATCAGGGAGAGGATTTGTTAGACTCAATCTCATTCAATTGTTTTTCTGGTCAAGCTTTTGTAAAAACTAGACCTGGGGGCTACATCCGTGCTTCTTGTATCATCACATAACTACGGGTGACATAAAACAGGATTCTTGTGTTAATAGATTGGTGTGAGAAGTTGGCCTGATGTATGATGTCCACAGTTCTGTGGGCACCCTGTATCAGTCCAAACAATCCCTTATGGTGGTGTTTGTAAGTCAACCTTATTAGACAAGCTATCCTAGGGGTAGCATGGACTAAGCAGCCTTAAAGGCTTAACTCAAGAGGACATGTGAAGCCAGCTGTTTTACCATATGCAATCCTGTAATATCAAATAAAAGGACACCACACAAGTTATATATTATAAAAATATATGTATTTATTCTCAGAGTAATCCCCACTACTCTTTATGAGCAATGAAGCACAAGCGTTTAAACAAAAGCACAATATAACATATACAAGTTGCACGTTTTTGGATGAGGCCGGTGGCCACTCAAACCATATATCAAAAAAGTGGTATAATAATCACTAATCGATCGGGGGTAAGGCCTAGGGCCTTGGGAATCGCTTGGACTACACTGGACTAACCACAGTTAGGACGGGAGTAGCCCGCGGGATTCGGGTGCAGTGCAGAAAGCACAAGCTTGCACCAATGCAATGTCAATGGTGCGTAAAAGTTATCGAGTTACAGTTTTAAGAGTCTTCCGACTGGACTAGAAGGACAAAACTTTAGACTTAGACACTAGAGGTGTAAACCTCTACAGAAGCATCGGCGTTCAAGTGTTACCTCACCCACAGGAAGCGGGTGCACAGGTGCAAAGATGTGTCGGGTTTCGTCACGCAGTTCTATGGTGCCTGAAGATGAAGATGCTGCAGGCGTCCAGAAGAGAAGTGTCCGGTGCGATCCAAGGGTGGATCGAAGTCGAAGGATACCTGAAAGCAGAGGGCACAGAGTTTGGGTCACTAGCCAGTGACCAGGAAGGAACCAGGAAGGAACCAGGCAATGTCGGGCGCAATCAGGTCGATGTCGTGTAGCTTCTCTCCGCTGCCACGTGGTCTCTGGGGCACCGAGGATGTCCTGGAGTGAATCACGAGCTGTCCCACGAAGGCTCTCGCTGTCGGCGGTGTCGGCTTCATGATCGGAGTCAACAAGCCTTGGCAAAGGCAACCCACGCAGGATTCGAAGATGGCTTAACACTCGGACCAGCAAGGTCTGAGCGGGTGCTCCTTTTCAGGGGAGCGAGGGCCAGTCTGGAGCAACCAGACTAGCTGTTCAAGTTTGAAGGCTCGTCGGTTCTGGGGCCACTAGCCAAGGGGCAAGCGACCGGACCAACGCGTCGAGCAGAAAAATGCAAAAGGGCCCCACGCAGCACTCGTCGAGTGTGGAGGGGTGAGCTTTGGTGTAAAAGCTGCTCGGGGCTGGAGCTTCTCACGCTCCAATGCACAGCTTCGAGGAAGCCTCGGGTGCTGCACGGTCAGCGCTTCGTGGTTTATTCAAGATGGCCGCTCCCACGCTTCAGGTCGCCTCCAGGGGTCCCAGCTCTGCATAGACTGTGGATCGGGCTGTTGGAAGTCAGGATAGCTGGCTCTTGTCGGTCTCTGTCGCTTGAGTTCCGGCGGGAACTGCAACAAAGCAAACGTCGAAGTGCTGGATGGTGCCTGTTTGCACAGGGTGGTCACTCCTTGACCACAAGGGAGATTCTTCAGTCTTCCACGTCGAGTGGAATGTCGAATGGTCCAGAGTTTCGTTTCATAAGTTTCAGTCAGGATAATCTGATGTGCATTGGCACTGCTCCCACCTATATTCCAAATCTGGGGGCTGGATTACCTGCTAGGTCCCTCCTATGGGTGGGACCCAGGAAGGGGGTGGTTACACCCCTTTTCCTTTGTCCAGTTTGCCGCCAGGACTGGGGCTGGAGTGCCCCAGAACCGGTTTGACTGGAATCTGCCCAGGGACACCTTGTGCGCCCCAGGCAGTGTCTAGTTTCTTTCAACCCTCCCTGCTACAATCCACTATCTCCTGTCTGGGGTGGTGTGACACCTCCCTGTGACAAGAGATCCTTTGATCAAGCCTCCTCTGCCGAGTTTCGGTCAGCAGCAGGGGGCCAGACTCGTGTCTGTGGCAGCAGCATCCATTTTGTGATGCTGGGGCTCTGGTTAGGATTAACCGCATTTGCAGTAAGTAACGTCTTCTCCCTCTAGAAGGGTGGAATGCTACCCCCGTCGCCAGAATTGGCGAGGGGGTAGTATTCCAAAATGTATGACAACAAACACGACATGTTTTGATAAAGCCAAACCAAAGTTAGCATTAACCGCGAGGATTATAATGCACTTAAGAGTATATGGTATGGCAGTATCACTAGAACAGCTATAAGGAAATGGTTCAGAAAGCTGCAGACAGGCTCAGCTCATGCAAGAGCACCATCTCACATAAAACCAAGCACTCTGCCTCCAGGATTGTTAAGGCCTGCCATAGGAGTGACTGATAGGTATATATGTGTCCAGATATAGGTTTAGACATAGGTATACTATATCTAAGCAAGGGGTGATTACACCACCTTGCCCCAGCAGTGTGAACAGCCAGTTGTGTCGATTTAAGTACCAGCCAGGGGTGGCAAAAGATATGCTGCAGCCCCTGGTAGGCCTTGGATGCACCTATGCCCTTGGCATCTATAGTGCACTGGATAGGGGCTGACAAGGTGTCCAGTACCAAATTGGTGATGTACCTAAAGTACATGTCTGTGAATTTAGAGAGAGAACAGCAGGCTGTGGGTCTGATTAGCAGGCCCACAGCCACATTAAGTCGAAAACCAGTGAAGCAAAAAGCAAAAATTGGCGTGACCATAGGATAGCAGACCCTACTCTCCTACAATTGGTGAAAGGAGGAGGAACGCTGGAGCCGTATACAAGCGGTAGCTATTTAGAACTCAGTGCTTGGCTTTGCAATTCCTGTATTGGATCAGAACCACGCCCATTGTTTCTTCCTTGATTCAGTTACCGCTTCCGTCTTCGTGACACAGCGGTCTAGTTTTCTTTCCCTTCATGACCCTCCGGTTGCTGAGGTCAGATGAATATTTCAGAGTTAGCCGTCTAGGAGCAGCTTTGGATTCCGGTGTTCGGGACCGTGTTCTTGATCTTAAAATCATCTCCGATCTTAAGGAGCTTGATATATGCCATCTTCGATATTCAGTGAAGTGACTCCAGTTTATCGGTGTGAGGGGCATAGTTTACGGTTTTGCTTTTAGAACATGTCAATTTCCTTTTGTACCATCGAACCTTAACGTTTATAAACATCAGTACACCCACGAAGACTTCATTAGTTGTGTGAGTGCTGTCTATTTTTGTTCATTTTTTGGGGCAGCCATATCACTCTCTCTGCTCCTCTCCTAAGTGGAGGAACCTTTAATTTGAACATTGCCATCCTAGCGAGAAAAGGATGATTACTTGGAATAGATGAGGGTAAGTGTTGATGGGGTAATAACACAGAGAGAAATACACAGAGGGAATGGTGCAGTTACTTTAATTAAGGACCAGAAGGTTACTAGGAGTGCATTAGTTCGCGCAGATTTTAGTGCTGGGGTTTGTCCCGCAAATGGCACCCACTTGTGCTGCTTCTTTCTGCTGCATGATTAGATTTTCTACTCGAGCAGCAGCTTCCTCAACACGAACGGATGGTTTCTCAATGCAGTCGCAACCATCTGCGCCCGCCTGCTTTGAGTATTCTCGATGGGTGGTGATCTAGCGTTAGATTTTTCTGGCTCACGCTCGCCAACGTGTCAGAACTCTGTGTGCTCCGTGGAGCCTCGAGTGCGGAAAAGTACACAAACTCCGCAACTGAAGCGGAGTTTACTATCCAGGCCTAGTAAAAACATGGTAAATCAGCGTGGAGCCTGGAGTGCGGACAACTACATAAAGTCCGCAACGGAAGCAGAGTTCACCAGCCAGGCCTAGTAAAAACATGGTAAATCAGGTCTTCACTTTTTTCGGCAGATTGAAAACTGTGAACAAGACACTCTCCTGTGTATTTTTCAATAAGAATAGACACTAAAATTGTTCATTAAAGTTTAAAACTGCACGGTTTAGCTTACCATAATCAATGTGGAAGGGTGCATTTTGGGTAGTGGCATGCGAGGCAACGTCATCGGAAGAGATTCAGACTGCTGTAAAGGGCTCAGAGACTCCATGTTTGTTGTTTCAAAAAATAGATCTCTTCTTACTGCATCTAAAAAAAATAACATCTCCAATTAGAGTAATATTGGCTAAAATATTTGAGGAGCGTAGACAATACTACCTAGTCTTAAATTAAATTAAGTCAACTTTGTAGACTTTCGTATTTTTACTATTTTATTAAAATGTTAAGTGTCAATGGAAAATTGCTGAAAAATCAGTCAAACAAATAAGTATAGACTGAGATGTAAAAACTGGAAGCAAAAAACACCAAAAACAAGTAAATAAGTGGCAGAACACTGAATATTACATAATCCACAACATTAAACATTACTGTGAAAATGAACCCATATAGCCTCAACATAGTTAGCAACATTACAATCAGTACATTTAATAAATATAAAGTTGATCTGATGTCATATTTAGTTATCTTTATCTGCAATAAGAGATTTTATACCTGAGATAGATTTTTCCCAATGTTTGCGAACGAGGCCTTCCATGCAGCTTACTACTTCCCTCCAAACGTCATCGAATAAGTACGCCAACAAAGCATTACTCATGCAGTTGAATGGAGATATTGGAGGACGACCCAAGTTTAATGTGTCAAACAGGAGAGCAAGGTTTTCTCCACACAACTCTTCCTCACTGCAACAAAATGTAAACTTCCAAAATTAATATTATAATATTATATATGGAAAATGTTACTTACCAGTATGCATCTGTTCTTGGCATGTAGAGCTGCAGATTCACACACTGTGCATAGATCACCATCTGGTGTTGGGCCCGGATGTTTGCACTTTGTTGTTGTCCTGGAAAAGTCTTTGGAAGTCACGAGATAGGTGACTCCTCCTATGAACCATAGTGCGCTTGGGCGTCGGCTCGATCTTCAGATTGTTTTTTCGCCAGTTAGGGAAAGGATGGAGTTTTGTAAGAAACAGAAAAGATGCCCATGTATGCTGTATCTAAATAAGATAATACTGGAACAGATAAAAGGTAGCCAGGGAGGCGGGTGGGCTTGTGTGAATGTGCAGCTCTACATGCCAAGAACAGATGCATACTGGTAGGTAGCATTTTCCGTTCGAGGCATATGAGCTGCAGATCACACACTGTGCATAGATTGTATAGCAGTACTCCACCTTAGCGGCGACCAACAGTATCTGTTGCAGTTGTTTGAAATAGTGTTTTGAGTACAGCCTGGCCCACACTAGCTTGTTGCTTTGCTT
The DNA here is from genome assembly GCF_964261635.1 of Lissotriton helveticus. NCBI lineage: Eukaryota > Metazoa > Chordata > Amphibia > Caudata > Salamandridae > Lissotriton > Lissotriton helveticus. The sequence goes on along the minus strand of NC_136065.1, from coordinate 695,631,410 downwards.
GCACATCTACAGAATAATGTTTTGTGAATGTGTCTGGTGTAGACCATGTAGCTGCTTTACAGATGGCCTCTAAGGGAATGTTCCCTAAGAAAGCCATTGAAGCCCCTATTTTTCTGGTAGAGTGGGCTTTAGGGGGAATAGATAATGTGCGTGTTGCTTTTTGATAGCAAATTTGTATGCTTTCGACAATCCACCTTGCAATTCCAGCTTTTGATATAGGATTGCCTTTATGTGGTGGTAAGAAGGATACAAAAACTGTTGAGTTTTGCTAAAAGGTTTTGTTCTGTTAATATAATAAAGAAGTGCTCTTTTTACGTCTAGTGTATGAAGAGCTCTTTCTGCGACTGTTTGTGGTTGCAAGAAAAATATTGTCAACTCTACAGACTGGTTGAGATGAAAGGGAGAAATAACTTTAGGAAGGAATTTTGGATTTGTCCTGAGAACCACTTTGTTAGGATGGAGTTGTAAAACTGGTTCCTGAATAGTAAGTGCCTGTAGCTCACTGAAACTTCTAAGGGAAATAATGGCCACTAGGAAAGTGACTTTCCATGTGAGAAATTGCAATTCGGATTTGTGCAGAGCTTCGAATGGAGGACCCATTCGACTTGTGAGAACAATATTTAAGTTCCACACAGGTGAGGGTGGTACTCTGGGTGGAATTATTCTTTTGAGTCCTTCCATAAAGGCTTTGATGGCAGATACTCTGAATAGTGACAAATGTTGTCTGTTTTGTAAGAAGGCTGCTATAGCAGCAAGGTGTAACCTAATAGATGTGTATGCTAGGTTAGACCTTTGGAGATGTAGGAGGTAACTTATGATGTGTTGGATTGGCACATCTAAGGGATTGATGTTGTTATTGTTGCAGTATATAACACATCTTTTCCACTTGGCTGCATAGCAAGTGCTAGTGGTGGGCCGTCGAGCTTCTCTGATAACGTTCATGCAGTCAGGGGAAGGTTAAGGTAACCAAATTCTAGGACTTCAGGAGCCAGATCGCTCGGTTGAGCTGTGCCGTATCTGGGTGTCTGATCTCTCCATGGCTCTGGGTTAGGAGGTGTGGGGAGAGGTGTAGTTTTTGGTGCGGGACTACAGATAGCTCCAGTAATGTGGTGTACCACAGTTGTCTGGCCCATGTTGGAGCAACTAGGATGAGAGTCAGTGAGTGTTGCTGTAGTTTGCGCACCACCAGTGGAATGAGTGGGAGAGGCGGAAAAGCGTACGAAAATCTGCCTGACCAATTCATCCATATCATATACCCTTTGGACAATGGGTGTGGATACCTAGTGGCGAAGCTTGGGCATTTGGCGTTTTCGTGTTTGGCAAAGAGATATATATCTGGCTGCTCCCACAACTGGAAAAATGGTTGAAGAACTTGCTGATGAAGTTCCCACTTGTGAGTTTGTTGTGTTTGACGACTTAAGAGATCTGCTATGCTGTTTTGGACTCCTGGAAAGTGTTGTGCTAGGAATTTTTTTTATGAGGACTAGCCCACCTCCATATGTTTTGAACTAGTTTGGAGAGTTGCAGGGAGTGTGTCCCGCCTTGTTTCTGTATGTAATACATTGCTGTCATATTGTCTGTGCGGACTAGGACAGCCTTGCCCAGAATGTGTTTCTGGAACAACTTTAATGCTAGGAAAATGGCTAGTAACTCTAGGTGATTGATGTGGAACAACCTTTGTTGGGGTGTCCACTTGCCCTGAATTGTATGATGTAACAGATCAGCTCCCCAGCCGGAGAGCGATGCGTCCGCTGTTAGCACAATCTGTGGAACTGGCTCGATGAACGGTTGCCCCTTGGAAATGTTTTTGGTGTTCCACCACTGCAGAGAGCGATGCGTGCAACCGTCCACCAACACCAGATCTGTTAGCTGACCTTGAGCCTTATTCTACTGTCGTGCTAAACATTCCTGTGGGGGACGCATCTGGAGTCTTGCGTGGGGTACTATGAATATGCAAGAGGCCATCATCCCTATGATTTGCATGAACACTCGAGCTGGAAGAGAGTGTTGCGGTTGAAACTTTGTGATGAGGCTTTGTATGCTTGATATCCTGGCTGGACTGGAATATGCAAGTGCCTTTGAGGTATTTATTGTAGCCCCGAGGTATTGTTGTATGTGGGACGGTTATAGGTGAGACTTTGGGTGGTTTATGGTAAACCCTAAGTTGTGAAGCAGTTAGATTGTGGCGCGAGTGTGTTGTACACACTGGCTGTATGACTTGGATTTTATGAGCCAGTCGTCTAGGTAGGGGTAGACATGAATATGCTGCCTTCTTAGGTGAGCCACCACTACTTCTAGACACTTGGTGAAGACTCTGGGCGCTGTGGTGACTCCGAATGGGATTCGCCATTGGTAATGCTGACCGTCGAGTAGAAATCTGAGATATTTCCTGTGAGAGGTGTGAATGGGAATATGAAAGTAGGCGTCCTTGAGATCTAGAGTGGCAAGGAAATCGCCTTGTGCAAGCAGAGAAAGGACTTGTTGAAGCGTGACCATGTGAAAATGGTCTGATTGTATGTAGAGGGGTCCATCCTTCTTTGGGATGAGCAAGTATAGGGAGTAAACCCCTGTGTTTTGCTGATGCAGGGGAACTGGTTCTATTGCATGTTTTTGCAGGAGGGAGATGACCTCCTAATTTAGCAGTGATAAATGTTCCAGTGACATTGGGCGCTGCCTGGGTGGTATGGGTAGAAGTGAGTTCAAGACAGTAACCTGTTTGAACGATTTGTCTCAACCACCTGTCTGTGGTGATGTTGTTCCAGACAGGAAGGAACTATAGTAATCTCCCCCCCACCGGTGTGGAATGGTCTGGGGGAAGGGGTGGGAAATCATTGGGTAGGGGTGGAGGCAGAGCGGGTGTTGTTGGTTTTGCTTCTGCCTTTGTTATTATTACCTCTGTAGCCCCCTCTTAGGTAACCCCTAGTTAATGTGGTCTGGGTGGGAGACTTGTAGGACGTGGAGGGGTTGTCAGAGGAGTAGCCTCTGGAGGTGCCTCTGTAAGAGGAGCGACAAAAGGACCGTCTGGGAGCTTGCGTTTGCAAAGCTTCCATTGATTTAGCCGTGTTGGTGTCTTTTTTCATCTTTTCAAGAGATGAATCCATGGTAGGTCCGAACAAGTGTTGCTGGTCAAATGGCTGGTTTAGGATGGAAGTTTGTACCTCAGGTTTAAAACCGGAGATACGTAGCCAAGCGTGTTTATGAGGCGGACTAGCATCCCCTAGTGGCTCCTCGTGTGCACCCTCCCCTGTATGATCAGAAGTGTCACTATCGTCCGTTGAAGGAGGAGATGGTGTAGGAGAGTGGTGTGGTGGAGAAGGAGGTGGAGGAGGAGGTAGAGACGGGGTCCTGGGAGGAGAAGTTGCAATGTCCCTCTTTTTAGGTGGTGGAGCCGGTGCAGGCGAGTCCAGTGGTCTCTTTTTAGAACTGGGAGTCAGTTGATCAGTTTTTGGATCTTTTTGGAGAGTCTTTTGAGTGGGATCCGGTTTAAAAAGCAATTCTGTGGGAAGAATGTCTTTCGGTGCTGATTTTTTACGGTTCCGAATGCTTGCGCGGCACCGACTCTAGAGAGGTTTTGTGCTCTTTAGGCTTGGACCCATGAGGTTTTGAGATATCTGTTTGAGGCTGTGGAACCGGCTGTTTCTTTGGTTCCAAGTCTTTTTTCGCCACCAAAGACTGAGTATCTGTAATCTTTGTCGACGGCTTGTCGGTCAGCTCCGATGGTTTCTTCGGAGTCGAGGGATTGGTGCCGGTAGGCTTGGTGCCGAATACATCGATGCGGAGGCAGTAGTCGGCACTGATGAGGAAAGCGGTGGTTTCTTTTTCGGTGCCGGGGTCTGGGTTTCGGCACCGAGAGCAGGCTGACTCAAGCCCGAATGGCCTGAAGACTTTGTTGTGTGCTTCTTGGCCGGGCCTGGAGGTGGGGCGTGAGAAGCTTTTTCTCTGTGTGCACCTGGGCCCGAAGGAGAAGGTGTGACCTAAGCCTTTTTCGGTGACGGGGGAGGGGGTCGGGGTCGACGTTAGTACTTACGACCCGCTGCCCAGGAGTGACGTCTTCGATGTCGGAGTCATCGGCTTCGTAGTGTTCTTCGACCCGCTCCTGTTTTGGGACATCGATTTCTTCCTAGAAGATGTCATCGGGAATGGAGCGAGCCATTGTTCTTCAAGCTCGACAATCCCGATGGTCTTTTTGGAGCGAAAGAGGCACATGCTGAACAGTCTCTGGCTTCGTGCTCCAGTGAAAGGCAGAGGTTACACACCTCATGCAGCTCTGTGTGTGGGAATTATGACCCATATTGAGGACACTTCTTGAATGGAGTCCTTTCCATGAGCCAGATGCATAGGCCCGAAGGCCTTCGTCGACGACCGGAATCGAGGACTTCGAAGTTGTTGAGATAAGCGACAATGGGGGATCGCGATTGAAAACAGTACTGTAGAAAGGGTGAAGGATTGCGTGTCAAAAATAGGTTCGATAACGATACCGAGCTGGAGCGCAATAAACACATCCGAGCCCGATGGCAGAAAAAAACAATCCGAAGATGGAACCAATGCCCATACGCACAATGGTCCAAAGGAGGAGTCACCTATCTTGTGACTTTCAAAGACTTTTCCAGGACAACAACAAAGTGCAAACATCCAGGCCCAACACCAGAGGGCGATCTATGCACACTGTATGATCTGCAGCTCATATGCCTCGAACATATATATTGAAATGTGCACCAATAAGAGTATCTGTGTCTTACGTTCATTTACCTAGTTTCAAATTATTTTTAACTATTCATGTGCCATTGTTCATCATCCATACATGGTAGCATTCCAAACCGGAACCCACAAACATTTAATAAATCGGAGGCCAACTTGAAGGAAAAAAAAATACGTTATTATGCAAATAATAGAGATGCTGCACACAGTTGAACATCTTTTTTTAAAACAATTTAATTTAGCATTTTCAGGTAAAAAGAAAAAAAAATCAACAAGACGTATTGCACATAATCATCGTACATAATAACTCAAGCTCACATCCAGTAAGGAAAGCAAGTCACATACAGTTTACCCATTAGGAAGCTAAGATTGATGAATAATGACCGAAATTCTCACATAATGTTCAAATTTCAAAGAGTCGACATTTAAAGCAGAAGAAGTCATAATAAGAATATCAAACGTGCATAGTGTTAGCAACATTGCCATGTAGCCTCCAGTTCTTTGTAATCGCTTAACATAGGTGGTGAAGGGACTCCAGGTTGTGTCAAATTTAGCCACCCTGTCCCGAAGGAGAGCATAAAGAGTCCAAACCTTAACCCACGCATTGCTACAGTAGGAAAGCGTGGTTGTTTCCATAGTTGTGCCACACAGAGCCATGCTGCAAGGAGAAATTGAGATATAAGATGGTCCTGAGGGGTTGTCGAGGGAGAAGTAAGTTCAGCCATTCGGACTGTCCAATAAAAACTGCTGAGGTTCAAGTGGGAGGTGGACACTGGTAACGTCTCGAATTATACTCTGTAGCTCTAACCAGAAAGGCTGAATCACGGGACATGCCCACCAAGTGTGTAGAAATGTACCCATCTCACAACATCCCTTTCAACATAAATCAGGGCGCCCAAATATCTCGGCCAGACAAACAGGTGATAGGTACCAGCGAGTCAGTATCTTGTAGCCATTTTCTTTGTAACAAATACAAATCGATGAGCGTGCAGCTCTCTGCTAAATCGCCCAACAAGTATCGTCTGATAACTCTGTGACCGAATCCCTCTCCCACTGTAATACAGAAGTGTGTTTTTTAGGCGGTATCACCTGCAGCAGAGACTGATATAGCCACAAAATGACTTTGTGGAGCATATTATTCAAGACGGACTCTGTGAATATGGCTTCGTGTTGGCATAGGAGACGTGTCGCCGGGGGTTAACTTGACAAATGAAATGCCTGTGTCAAGCTGAAGTTGTGTCGCCGGGTAATGGCAAATCTGGCTACCAAGTCCTCCCTCAACCTAAATCTCCATTCTCAAAGAAAGCCCCCAGGATGAGGGGACGTCCTCAATTCCAGCCAAAGGACCTGGGATTAGTCGCGCCAGGGGCAAAGTCAGGAGGGGGGGGTCTGTCGAAACGGGTAAGCCAGGAAAGCCTTCGCCGATGCACCTCTCCCTAAAAGAACAAGAGCAACGATGCCAAAGGCAATAGGTGCGGGGATTGTAAGGATGAGGAAGCGGGCAACCACAGCAACCTGCCAGGAGGGAAGAGAAAGGGCCTGCTCCACCAGGGTTTCTTGTCGAAGTTGTGGTTCCAGTCCAAGGAGGGGTACTGTTTTGCCACCAGAATATAAGCAGAGACATCGGGGAACCCCAAATCTCTGTCCGAGACTGGCATACCCAGAGTCGCTTCCGCTACCATCAGGGACTTACCCCAGTTGAACATGTCTTTACTGTAACGATGATGAATGTTACCTCACAATTAAAGAAAATCAATAAGCAGATTTTTTAAACAAAAATATCTAAAGGCTTATCAACATATATGGTGATACGTGCTGCTGTCATATAAAAGGGTTAAAATACAACAGGTCTTCCAGAAAAAACACAGTGCCCCGTGGTGGCAAAGAAGTCAATTTAGAGCTTTTGTGCCTCGATGAAGAGAGATAATCTCAGAGTCCAGTAAAGAGGCAGAACTGGTGGATCAGAGGTCTTGATGGTGCAACACTAGGGATTATTCAGGAGTAGCAATCAGTTGGAGGTGAGTGTACGGTGCATGATTATTTGTAGCCAGCATAATGGGTGCGTAATATTTTTGGTGGAAACATAATAAAATAAAATTATGAAAGGAGTGTTGAAACCTCCTGAGCAGCAGGCAGGGGACAATGATGGAAACAACGCCCAGTGAGTTCGTCATACGACACGTATTGATGTACTCTGTAGCATTTGTAAGGATAGGACTTGAATCTGCATGCCTCAGAAACATTCCATGACAACAAACTTTGTCACACATCGCCCTGACTTCTATTCCGCCATGTACAGGACATGAACCACAGTTCAGACCAACAATTAAAAATTTGACTTAGCCACAGCTTTTCTTAGACGGCACCTCTCACAATGCTTCATCATTGATCTTATAATTGATAATTCTTTTCTTTTTCTTTTCCTTAAAAGTTGTAGTTTCGTATTAAAATGATAATGTCTATAATTTCTGAAGGTCTGCAAATATATTGATTACGAGATATTAAATGTTGAGTTTTGATAAGTGTTATCTATGTAAAGAGTATTTGTAAGTATTTAGGCGTTTTTGAAGATTGTCAGCAACTGATAGGACGATGCGCTCATGATCTGCAAATATTGCTATGTCATTAGAGATAACGATATACGTGTGTTAAGGAAGAACATAAAAGTTCATACATGAACACGAATGCACATGCTATTGCTGTATATATATTGCTGTGATTACATGATGAAAATGTCTAAACTTATATACACAGGATCATAACACCATTGTCTTTAATGTGTGTAACTCATATACAATTGTATGTTTAAAATGAAAAAGAGAAAATTAAAAAAAGATGTTTAAAAAATAATATGAAAGGAGTGTTGAAACTTTTCAAAAACTCACCCACAGTGACAGATCTGAGTTTAATCCATCATTATTTTGCTCGCCACGTCACCCCAGTTTGGACCCTGCCGTATGCAAACCAGTCTTGAGCCTGCTCCCTAGACCCTCCATTGAACAGAAACAAGGATCCTGGGACAGGTGCAAAATGTCCAACAAAGGGTTCCTGGACACAGCCACAGATAGAAACGGTAGGGTTAAAACCACAGCAACTTGATTGAACATGTCTGCGAACTAGCAGGAGCTTACCTCTGAAGCTAATCCAGAAGGAGATAGAAGAACCGAGACTAGAGATGATTCCAAACCACTCGCATTTCCCACCTCAAAAACCCAACTGGTGTCCAAAGGGGTTAGACCTGACTGGAGAAAAAAACACATCTTCTCCTTCACTTCCAAATTCACTTGGTCGAGAAGGAAATGGAATAGTGGAATGTGGACCCACAAGGAACCAAAAATGGAAGCCTGAGCCAGCCGGCTCTATAAGCGCTACATCTGACACAGCACGACGTCGACCGTTGTCATCAGTGTTGGAAAGGGAAAGTGTTGAGACGTCGATCGGCGCCGTCATCAACATCAGATGGACTGCCACCGGTGCAGTAAGTGGAAGTCTCGGAGGGCTGTGCACCACAGGCACCGGCAACAAAATCAGTTGTTCGGAGCCAAGCGCCTAAGGTGGTAACCCCGAAGGGCTGCCCATCGGCGTCGATATGGAGATGGCCTCTGATCGCCTGACTGATGCCGAGGGTGAACCGGTGGGCAAAACACACAAGATGATGGACGGAAATGCCCGCCGGTGAACCGGGGGGCATTTTAACAGTCTCAGCCTCCTGCATGGGGCCCGAAGGCGCACCAAGGGAAGGTGTAGACCTGAAATCCTTGTGCAGAGAGTAATAATATTTCCTGATCTGGGATAGGGTTGCCGCAGCTCCAGGATGACATTTTGTGTCTTGACTTGCTTCAAGAGGAGGACGGCGAATCACGTCCACCAGAACGGCCTCTGGAGCGAACCCGCTGACCGTCCCAGGAGGGTGAAGGCGACAGAGGCCAATTTGATGCCTTAGAGGGGTGCGACACTTGTGCCACCAACAACTACACATCCCCACTCCTTAAATGCCTTAGGCAGAAGCAGCTGACATGAGTCACACAACGTCGAATCATGGTGCTCACCCAGGCACCACATACAGATGGGCTGAGGGCAGCGCCCGACATTTCCCGACCACAGGATACGCAAGCCTTAAAACCTGAGGGCATGAAAAAGGCACATTGTTTCCATCGACAGAAAACCATCAAAGTTGACCAAAAACGGTCAGAGGTACCGCTTTTCCGAATCCGCGTGGAAGCGAAGAAAAGAAGAAACTGAAATCCCCGCGTTGGAGGATGTCTTTTATAAACTCTGGTGACATCCCAGATGTGGTCGGCGTCGATACGGTGTTGCGCGACGCCACCTACCAACACACAGAGGTGCTGCTGCTGAAATTTGTTTGGGTCCAGTCTGGCGCTTGGGGAGATTTCAAGAGTTAAGGAATCTGCGGCTAGATGTCTCGATCAGATTTGTTTAATTTACAATCAAATGTAGAAGAACATTTAGAATTTTTAGAATTTTCAATTTTGTTTCTTTATTTGTATATACTGCATTAAGTTTAGTTTATTCATTTTAAAATTATTTAGTTTTGTTAAGCAGTTACGGATCCGCTGAATAGGTCTTGCGTACCCCCAGGGGTCTTCGGACCACAGGTTAAAAATCATTGATATACAGTGTCAAGGAAGTCTTACTTTGTGAAGAAAATTGGAAAAAACAGAGGCTGCTTTGGTTTACTGTTCAATGTATGTTGTCTTGTGGAAACGTAAACCAAAAGGAACAGATGTGATAGTACTAAAAGATGCATCAATAGCATCTCAAGTTTTATACTGTTGCCAAAACTGATTTGCTTTTGGAGAGAAAGGAAGTTTTCAATTGAGTGGGAAGTTAAAGACTTTGTGCGTTAGAGTTTGTAAAATGTTCCACCTGCCCTATTTAGAATGAATAGGGACTGTATAAACTCTAAATTGGGCAGATATCCCAAATTCCCCAAGCTCTAAATAAGGTCATTTGCCATTAATGTCCGAGTGCAGCAAGGATGTTCTTAATTACGCATTCTTTTTCTAACCACTGTTTGTTCAGCTGATTGTTCATGTATGTCTGTGAAAATCCCTGTAAAATTATTTCTGACCATTCCTTGTTTTTCAACTTAAGCAGTTGACATGCAATTCAATTTGATATAGCTTGTGTAGCATAAGAGGCAACAAAGTTATGGTATTGCGGCTGCCATTAGGAATATGTAAATACTACTTACTTGTAGTCCTAGTTCCGCATCGTAGGTATTTTGACTGAAGTCATAAACGTAAAATAGTTCTGCCTAAGTGCATGTCTGTAGTATTAAGAAATGCACGGTTTAAGCTCATTCGTTTTTGTTTGTTCCACAGGGCATACCTCACTCCAGGGAGGATTATTAGATATTTTGCGGTAGAAGACGTGAAATTCCTCCGGCGTGGAGAGGTGGGGGCTTAGTTTCTCCACATGTTCTGGGGATGCCCAAAATTGATGGATTACTGGGAGAGTATCACAGGAGTCCTGGCTGAGGTTACAAAACGAGACATTCAATACCCTCCTGAGTACTGTCTCTTATATTCGTTCCAACACACAGGCAAGACTAAGACCCCAAGCAAGTTTTAGGTTCTAGTGCAGATTTTAGCGAACAGAGAAATAGCCAAGAACTGGAAAACCCAGGAAGGGCCAGAGGAAGACAATTTGGAGGAAGGAACTGATAATATGGGCTGGGTATGAAAGGGCAGTGCACCTCCAGAAGGCCAGGAGAGGGCAGGGATCACTTGTAAATTGATACTTGTATAGCGCACTACTCACCCGCAAGGGTCTCAAGGCGCTTGTACGAATACCACTGTGGAACCCATCCTGGCTTTCCCTGTGAGGTGTCCACTCCTGGGCACCCCCAAGGTGGAGGCCAGGCATCCTTAGCGTTGTGGGGGCCGTTGTGGAGATTAAGCAAGCTATTGCCCAGAGTTGCAGAGTGGGACTCCATGATTGGAATAGGCACCGAGGCGAGAATTATCAGGTCCGTGGAATTTTGAGCCCAAGACCCGCCGAGGCGGGGAATTGAACCCTGGTCCCGGGCTAGACCTCTGCATCAGGGTCTGCCGCTCTAACCATTGAGCCACACTTCTCCTTGACGTAGCCAGGGCATGGGAATCCTTAGTAGAAGCATTACAGCACTCCGGCCCTTCATCACCAGAAGAGATGCCGAGCACTCCCTGAACAAGCACACGTATGTGGCTGAGAGAGGAGCCAAGCTCCTACAACCAGGTGATACTGACAGCAGGGGGGATTAGAAACAAACAATTTAGAGGCCCGGGATAATACAAGGACTGCTTTTGAGGTATAGGCACTGGGATGGAGAAGCAAGCAGTCCACCCAACTTCATGTTTGGATGAGGCACAGACAAGAGAGAGGGTGGGCTGTCTAAGGTGAGAAGAAACCTTTGAATTGAGGGATGTTTCCGGTCATCAACCTCTGAGGGCGATGTCCTTATGTTATCACAGATGCATAGTTCCCAGTTCTTTATTACTAGATATGTATGCTGTGTACATTCCCATGTAGACACTACATATGTATGCTAAGAATGAACATGAGAACTCAGGAATGCCTAATAATAATTTATGCATAAAGCTGTAGGCAGAGGAAGGTATTATTTCTAACGCAGAAGTTACTTACCTTCGGTAACGATTTATCTGTGAGAAACAGTAGTTCATGTTAGATTCCTTACCTTAGAATATCCCCAGACGTCGGACTGGATCCGGAAAGTTTTGCGCATCGGTAGGCGTCGTCTGCGGCTCTGCGTCCGTCGTCGGCGACGTGGTCGCCGGGATGACGTCGTCGGAGTACTTAGACGCCGCCCTCGCGCGCTGACGTCAGTTCTTGTACATAGCTTTCCGCGCCAGGAACGCAGAGCCATGCCAGAGACCAACACTGGTGCCATGAAACTAGGGCCCTGAAAGGGATGACCTTAACCCTAGATATCGGTTCGCAGAACGGGGAGGATGGATGGGGCGGTAAGGAATCTAACACTAACTACTTTTTCTCACAGATATATCATTACCGTAGGTAAGTAACTTGTGCATCTGAAAGAAACAGGTTAGTGTTAGATTCCTTAGCTTAGAATAGATACTACAGCAATACCAACCCCGGTGGTGGGTCTGCGAACCAAGATCTCACCAAAAAGTCCTGAAGAACGGAACGGCCGAAAAAGCCATCTCTCCGGACTTGGCTGTCCAGGCAGTAGTGCCTAGCAAACGTGTGCAGCAAGGCCCACGTCGCTGCCAGACAGATGTCCTGCAAGGGGACTCCCCGACCCAGGGCAGTAGTAGCTGCCGTGGCCCGAGTGGAATGGGCCCTCAGTCCAACAGGGGGCTCCTTTCTAGCCAAGGAGTAGCAGACCTTGATGCACAACGCGACCCACCAAGAGATGGTCCGTTTGTGCACCACCCGTCCCTTCTTCGCGCCCATGTAACCAACAAATAGCTGGTTGTCCACCCGGAACCGGCGTGTGCGATCAAGGTAGAAGGAGAGCGCACGTTTTGGGTCTAGACGGTGGAGCCTCTCTTCCTCCTCTGAAGGATGGGAAGGCGGAAAGAAGGTGGGCAAGGTGATGGAGATGTGAAAGGCTGTAACCACCTTGGGCAGGAAAGAAGGACGCGTTTTTAAAACAACTTTGTCCGGATGGACAGAAAGGAAAGGAGGTTTCGAAGATAGAGCCTGGAGCCCACTCACTCTCCTGGCAGAGGTGATGGCAACCAGGAATGCAGTCTTAAGAGTCAGAAGACGAAGAGGGCAATTGTAAAGTGGCTCGAAAGGAGCGCACATCAGATAGGTTAGAACAAGGTTCAAGTCCCACTGAGGCATCACGAAAGGAACAGGAGGAAACATGTGCGTGATGCCTTTCAAGAATCTATTTACAACAGGGGACTTGAAAAGAGAAGGCTGATCAGGAAGCCTCAAGAAGGCAGGAATGGCAGAGAGGTAGCCCTTAAGAGTGCCCAGAGCAGAGCCCTGCTGGGCAAGAGAAAGAAGGAAGAGGAGAACCTCTGAAAGGGGGGCAGAGAGAGGATCCACAGCCTTTGCTGTGCACCATGCCACAAATTTGTTCCACCTGCAGGCGTATACCGATTTCGTGGAGGGACGCCTGGCTGCCAGAATCACATCACAGACTTTAGGAGCAAGTCAAATGGCCTCAACTGCCGCCGCTCAATCTCCACGCATGAAGGTGGAGGCTGGACAGGTTCGGGTGGAGGACCGTCCCCTGCTGCTGCGACAGAAGATCCTCCTGAAGTGGCAGACAAATCAGGGGATCAACTGACATGCTGAGTATCTCTGGATACCAGTATCTTAGTGCCCAGTCCGGGGCACAACGAGGACCTGGGTCCGGTCGAGCCTGATCTTCTTCAGCACTCTGGGCAGAAGTGGTATAGGCGGAAAGGCGTGAACCAGACCGCAGCTCCACTCGTGACGAAAAGCGTCTCCGAGCGAGTGCCGCCTTGGAAATTCCAACGCCCAGAAGTGAAGACATTGTGGGTTCTCTTCGGTGGCGAATAGATCTAACCAAGGCTCTCCCCACTGCCGAAAGAGGCCTTGCGCCACGTCCGAGTTCAGACGCCATTCGTAATCCATCATGCACCTGCGGCTGAGTTTGTCTTACCTGGCATTCAGGTGTTGAACCACCAGGGTGACGCCCTGGTGTGCCAGCCATGTCCAGAGGCGCAGAGCCTCCTGACAAAGGGACCAAGACCCCACCCGCCCTGTTTGTTGCAGTACCACATGGTGGTGGTGTTGTCCGTAAACACCTGCACTACACTTCCCCGGACAGAGGGAAGGAATGCTTTCAGTGCAAGCCGGATCGCCCGCAGCTCCAGAAGGTTGATGTGGAGCCGGGACTCTGCCGGAGACCAGAGGCCTCTGATCTCCCTCTCTCCCATGTGGCCCCCCCCCCATCCCAGGAGGGATGCATCCGTCACCACTACGTGCTCCGGTTGGGGTAGGGAGAGAGATCTGCCGCTGACCCAATCGCAGCCCGTGAACCACAACTGCAACTGTCTTGCAGTGCCCTCCGAGATCCGGACGTGGTCGGACAGATTGCCCTGATGCTGCGTCCACTGAAACTACAGGTCCCACTGCAGAGCCCGCATCCGCCTCCTGCCGTGATGCACCAGAAGGATGCAGGAGGCCGTCAGCCCCAGGAGCCGCAGTGTCAACCTGACCGAGACTCGGGATAACGGCTGAAAGATCGGAATCAGAGCCTGAATATCTCGAACCCGCTGACCGGGGGGATAAACCGCTCCGATGAAAAGGAGCTTTTGAGAGGGGCACAGGTGTGACTTCGGCACGTTGATGGAGAACCCCAGCGAGTGCAGGAGGTCGGCCGTAGTCTGGAGGTGGGAGACGATTGTCTGGGGCGAGCCCTCCTTCAACAACCAATCGTCGTGATAGGGGAAGGCTGAAACCCCTAACCTGCGCAGATGAACTGCGACCATCGCCATCACGTTCGTGAACACCCATGGGGCGCTGGTAAGGCCGAAGGGGAGCACGGTAAACTGGAAGTGCTCGTGGCTTACCGTGAACCGCAGGTAACGCCGGTGGGCCGGCAGGACAGGGATGTGAAAATATGCGTCCTGCAAGTCCAATGCTACCATCCAGTCTTCTGGGTCCAGGGCAGCTAGGACCTGAGCCAAATTCAGCATCTTGAATTTCTCCTTCGGGAGGAAGCTATTGACGCTCCGTAGGTCGATGATAGGGCGTAGGCCTCCTTTGCCCTTCTTAGGTTCCAGAAAGTAGTGGGAATAGCAACCACGTCCTACTTGTGGCCCAGGAACATGCTCGAGTGCCCCCTTGGCCAAGAGGGCCGTAACTTCCTCTTGGAGAAGTCACAAGTGATCCCCTGACATGCGGTGGTACTGCGGTGGCATGGCTGGAGGGGTCGCCTCGTAGGGGAGGGAGTAGCCCCTTTGGACGATTTGCAGCACCCACCTGTCTGATGTGATGGAGCGCCATTGAAGGAGGTGATGGCGAACCCTGCCCCCCACTGCCGTCGAATGGGCCTGAAAATTCGGACTAGGAGGATTTTGAGGCAGATGCTGCAGGAGCGGGTGTGGAGTGACTTTGCCGGTGTTCCCCGGCACCGCCACGGCGGTTACCACGTCCGCGACCGCGTTGAGGTTGATTCTGCGGCCTGTGGCTAGCTGGACGTGAGGGGGCGCCCCTTCCTTGGCCACGATAGGGACGAAAGGCGGAAGTTTGCTGGCGTTGGCCGAGGCCCAAGGACTTGGCCGCAGCCCTGGAGTCCTTGAAACGCTCCAGCGCACTGTCCGCCTTGTCGCCAAAGAGGCAACGGTCATCAAAGGGCATGTCCATAAGGGAGGCTTGGACACCGCCCGAAAAGTTGGCGAACCTCAGCCAAGAGTGGCGGCGAACCGCCACCGTCGTTGCAATCGCCCTGCCTAGCGAGTCCGTGGTATCCAGTCCACACCAAATAGAATATCGTGCTGCATCCCTTCCCTTGGGTAAGCTTTGCCAGGACCTCCGCCGGGCATTGCGGCAGCACTTCCGCAACCGTATCCCACAGAGAATGTGAGTAACGGCCCAAAAGACAGGCGGTGTTAACAGAACGCAACGTCAAACTCAAAGAGGAGAACAGTTTCTTGCCGAACTGATCGTACCTTTTGGATTTCCGATCCGGAGGGGCGATTGGGAATGCAGTCTGGGAGGTTGAGGCCCGGATCATAAGGCTCTCAGGGGTGGGGTGAACGGACAGGAAACTGGGGTCGCCCGGAGCCGGGTGGTGGCGTCTGGCCACGTTCCAATCTACAGGGAGGCCTGTAGAGGGCTTGGACCAGGTGCCCAACAGAATATCAGTGAGGGCTTCATTAAACGGCAGGAGAGGCTCCGAGGAGCTTGCCTGCGGTTTGAGCACCTCAGTGAGGAGGTTAGTACTCACGGCCGCCACTGGGAGCTCAAGAGCCAAAGCCTTGGCTGCCCTAGTCAACACCACGCTATAAGCAGCCCCCTCCTCCGTAGCCACGGTCGGAGGGGAGACAAAATCAGTGTCGGGCGAAGTGTCCAGACCACTGGCCTCCCCCAGTTCGTCTGCCCAGTCCTGGCTCAACTGGCACTGCAGGGCCAGAGGGTCCTCAGACTCTTCCCCCTCCCCCTCGTCATCCATCTCCTGTAGGTCAGGAATAAATGATGGAGCTGGGTCGTCGGTGAAGGGCTCACCAATCGGCGTCGAAGACGGCACTGGGCGGCGCGGGTCCAACGCCGGACCCGGACCGGGGTGGGGATCAGGGACGACACCGTCCGGGGACGACGTCGGGGGCTACACCCTTGGTGACGGCGCCGGCAGAGGGGTCGGAAGGTCAACCGGCGTCGTCACGGATCCAGGCCTGGATCCTGAGGAACCCTGCGGCGTCGGGACCGGAGTCGTTGACAATGCCGGGGCCGAAGCACCCGACGGCGCCAGGGCCGGAGCCGCCGGCCCGCTTGGGCTCCCAGACGGGACCGCGGGGCCCGAAGGTACCTCGGCGGGACCCGATGGAGGGAAGCGCGATCTCATGGTCGTGAGGAAGGCGCTGATCTCCTCCGGCATCGCGTGCAGCCCAGGGATCGGCGGGTATGGAGCTGGACGCGGCGCTTGCGGCTCCGGAGGAGCTGCTTGGGCGGTGTCGCCCGAACCCCCGGCCGCGTCGCGTGAGCGTCGGGGGGAGTCAGAAGAGAGATGCCGCTTCTTCGACTTCTTGTGCCTCGACTTACCTGAGGACTTGGAGCCCGACGAGTGGTGTCGACTTGCCGAACTGTGATGACCGTGGCCCCGCGACCGGTCCCTCGACCTCCTCCTGGACCTCAGACGGCAGGGGCCGACTGCCGGATCTCGAGGCGCTTACGGACCGCTCCCGCCCAGCCTTCGACGTCAAGGCCCGGCAGTCGGGGCACGACTTGTCATCGTGGTCGGCCCCGAGGCAATAAATGCACCGACAGTGGGTGTCGGTAACCGACATCAAGCGGTTACAGTCGTCGCAGGGTTTGAACCCGGGCATCCCTATCGGCACCGGAGTCGAGGATCGACTCGAGAAGATCCAAAATAGGTCGAAAAAGTTAGTCAAAAATTGACTAGGAGTACTACTCTTCCCGGATCTGCGCTTGCTGGCGCGGAAAAAAGAAGAACAAGAACTGACGTCAGCGCGCGAGGGCGGTGTCTAAATACTCCGACGACGTCATCCCAGCGACCACGACGACGGACGCGGAGCCGCAGACGACGCCTACCGACGCGCAGGGGTACTGCTATGCAAAACCATCCGGATCCAGTTTGACGCCTGGGGATATTCTAAGGTAAGGAATCTAACACTAACCTGTTTCTTCCAGATACGATGTGCAGGAAGAGGTTATCAGGAGAATCATTAACAAGGACATGGTGCATACAATGCAGGAAACAGTAAGAACGTTTCTGAAATAAGGTAAAAGAAAGGGTGATATAATGGATGAGGATGAATTCTGGTCTATGTCTTATGAAGAAGACGCACTAAATAGGGGACCAGCAAGAAAATGCTTTCAAAAGAAAAAACACAGGATTGGAATTGATGTATCAGGTGCAAATGCAGGACTTTCTAGCGACTCAGAGATAGATGTCCTAAGAGGCACAAAAAGAAGGCAAGTAAACCCTGCAAAGGATAAGGGGAGACAGACTAATTGGTTGGAGCAAGAATTAGATGACATTGATAAATATGTCTTTGATTTAGGGTATGACGATGATCTAGATGAGGTTTCAGGAGTGGATAGTACAAGGAAGGATGTGAAAGATCCTTTGGGACAGGCTCTGTTCAATCCCTCCGAAATTAGGCACCCTCGAAGTTCAGAGTGGTGGCGACTGGCACATTTGCAAATTATATCAAACATTGGATTAGGAGACCTTTAGAAAGAAATGAACGTAATCCAATGAAATAGTGGTTTTCCTAGGAAAATAGTTGTATTTATTGTCTTTTCGAAATAAGAAAATAACAGTGCAGCACTGGCACTTTGCTGTGTTGATTTCATTCGTAATCCAATGAGGGCAGAGTGTTTTCGCCCTCTTATTGATGTGAAAGAAACAATGACTCAAAATTTGGACCCATACCTCATTACTTACTTATTTAAGCTGGGTTGTGATCCAAGGAAGGGCCTGGAAAGGTCCTTGAAACAATGCAAGGACAAACTCCTTGATGTTCAGGGACATGTTGCCAGAGTACTTGATGAAGTGGAGGAGTCCTAGTTAAATAGTATAGAGTTAGACATTAATCTATTGAGGGGATGGAGCCAGAGGGTGGTTTGTTATTTAGACAACGCCAACGGGGGCCTCATAGCAGAGAGGCATAAGGCTATTTCAATGAGAACAAGTCCTACGTTAGGGGGTTTGGTCAGAAAGAAATCCTGTTAGGAGTCCAAGGGACTTCTGTTTGGTGAAGGGTTAGTGAAAACCTTGGGGAAACATGTTCAGACCTTTACAGCCCTTGACGAAGTGCATACCTCTATGAGGAAAGTATTTGGAGAAGGAAATTTATATGGCAGTGTCAGAAGGCGGGCCAGACTTTCGGCCGATCATTCTACCAAGGCCCATATACACAGGGAGGATATGGACAAGGAAGAGGAGGTTATGGAGGAAGTTCTTATTCAGGAAGTTTCAACCCTCATAGAGGGAGAGGAGGAAAGAACAGGCTCAGGGTTCCCAGGCAGATCATATTGAGGATAAGGTATGATGAGTAGTTTTGGTTCTACCCAGAAAAACATAGGAGGGAAACTGAAGCATTTCCACTGTGCATGGGAGGTAATAACAAAGGCACCTTGGGTTTTCAAAGCTGTAAAGGGTTATGTGGTAGAGTTTCGGGTAATTCCTTTTTAGAGGAAGGAACCCAAAGCAATGTATTTCCAAGAAGAGGTGCGGAGGATAGTGGCAGACACATGAGCGATGGGGCACAGAAAATAAAGTGCAAAAAAGCATAAAGTAACATGTGCTTTGACTGGAAACACCATCATATGGGAAAGGTGGCAGTGTATTTTTTTTAACCCGTTTATTAATCAGCATAACAAATAGTGCAGCTATGCAAATCAGCAATGACATACAATCAAATGTAATATACAGGTAGATTATTCTTGACATACTGTTACAATATAGATTCATCAATCAAGAATCTCGACCTCAAAGTGTAATGGGCTATGCAGTCTTTCTTCGCTACCTTGTAATTCCACAGTGGGAGACAAGCAGATCTCAACCCTGTACGTGTTCCAGGCAGTCCATTTACAATCCTATTTTTTTAGGGCATCTTCTCTGTTTGTACACATCCTTTTCAGCAATCATGGCCCTATCCATATCAGCAACCCAGTACCGGACAATTGCTGTTTCACCCAGACCCCATTTTTGTGCAATGTTTCATTTTGCTATGGCCCAACGAGTGAAACCCATGCTTTCTCGGTCTGGGTGAGGTTTGTGGCATCCCATATGTTTAATAGGCATAGTTTTGGGGTAGCCGTCAATTTCTTCCCCCCAGCGCTCTCCAATTGGTCTGCAATTTTCCAGTATACTGGGCTCTTCCAGATAGTGTGAATGAAAGTTCCCTCCTGGCGACACTGTCTAAGGCAACAGGGGTCATGTCTCCCACCCATTAAGACCAAGACTCCTGCGACCAAATAAACACGATGCAAGACTTTTAGTTGGACCAGCCACAGTCTCATAGGAATAGCAACCTCCCTTGGGAAGACCAGGGCGTCACGCCAGTCCTCCTCTTCTAACTCTCCCAGGTCCTCCTCCCAGCACTGCCAGCGGCGCGTTAAGAGATCTGGGCGGTTGTTGATCAGTTTTTTATACATTAGGGATATGGCCTTCTAGATCATGGGGTCAAGTATCAATCTATCTTCGAGCAGGGAAGCCTCAGGAAGTGGACCACCCCCAGGTATTGCTGATTTCAGTGCGTGGCTAATTTGCTACTATCTAAATGTTTCAGTGGATGCAAGGTCATATTCTTTGTGTAAATCCGAAAATGTGACCAATCCACTGGAGTTCCACTAGTCCCCCACTGAAATCCCAAACAGGTCCCTTTTATAGAACCCGGGACACACCCTCAGTCGCGCCAACTGTCGGGTTGCCAGAGAAGAGTTGCACGCGTGATGTTATTGTGGCAGCCCAGTTTTTTTTTGACTGCTGTCAGTCCGGTAAGGCCCAGTTTCCTGGGGTTGGTGTATAGTGCCCTGTGATATCCACCTTGTCCCATAAGCCACCAATTCATGCGAAATTCAGATTTCTCCGATCTCAGTGAGCCAAACGATTAACTGCCACGAGTTGAGATGCCAGTAATTCTTCGTTTTTGTTTTGGGAGGGCCGCAAGTCATTATGAAATAGTTGTTGTGGTTTACTTTTAAATCCAAACGTTTCATTAAAGACAAAATGAAATTCAAGAAAGTTTGGGGGTGATTAGCCGTTCCTGAGACGAGCACCGCATCATTGCCGTATAATAAAGCGCTTCTCATCCTGCTAATGTTCAGTGTGAGTGAATCCCATAGACTGACAGTGCTCCTCGCCCGCTGTGAGAGCTTTGCCCAGATGCGTCTCCTGTTCTGCAGGGGACGCTCTGGCTGTTGTCTGTCCTGTACTTGCTTTAAGAGTGAGGGACTTGTGTACTTATGTGCGAGCACGTGGGTGAATTAAGCATTTACCTATGAATATTCTGAAGCATCCTTTGTGTGCATGCGGGAAGGTTTCTAGCTTTGCAACCTTTCCTACAGTTGTTCTGATAATGACAGAAGGGCTTGCACAGCTGGCTAGTACGTGGGCAAAGATTGCGAGCTGCGTTTGCTGTACTTATTACTGCACTGCAGCACATGAAGTCTACTACTGGAGAGTTAAAAGCACGTGGAATTAGAATAAGTATTGGGAAAGTCCATGTATTTGGCTTTGGTACACAGCATGGAAAGAGGCACACAACAAATGGTCACACATCCACAGAAGGCGTGTGCATGAAATCCGATGTACCCACAGAAAGTCAATTTCCCGAAGTCCAATGACACGCATGCATCATAGAGACAGGCCAACAAAGCCATCGGTTCGAACAGGCTGGCAGTTCTACATAACGCTGAGAAGCTGGGAGCAAAAGGTGACTTGAAGCGCAGGAAAACACTCTGTCTCAAACTAAGCTACATAGCAGGCCAGCAGAGATGTCCAGGAAAAGGACAAACGGATAAATGGCGTAATTGGGCAGTAATTCTCCAGTAACCTGCGAGCCGGGGCTTGGCGGACATGTTGCCGGGGAGGGGGGGGCTCCTAATGGTGTCATTCATTGGCTGGTGGAGGAGACAGGCACTCTTAATTGAATTCCCCTGGGGGGAGGCGGGCTGTCCTCTGATGGAGTGGGTGGCGGTGCAAGCTGTCAGTGTGTGGGCAGTACGGCATACAGTGATGCAGCCAGGCTAATGGCCCAAGCTGGATAAAGGATCGCCCACCCCCGGGAGGGCACAGCTCACCACAATACCTCCTGTCCACTTACCAAAAATCTTATTTTAGGTTCAGACAGCGCCGTAAAAAAAGTGAAATTTGGAGGTTTCCTCGGGGACTTTTGCAACACTAGGGCTTTTTGTTCCTCTCGTTGTGGTTTTCCGTCTGTTTGTGCACACTCTCTTACTTCGTCTCTAAAAACCACTGTGTCGCCGTCAGTCAGAAATTTCATTCCCTTCCTCAAAAAATTGTAGTTTATCTCAAACTGCAAGACCCGTAATAGTTTATTTTCCTCTAACAGATATCTTTGCGTTCAACGCACATACTTTTAGTTGGAGCTGTATGTTTAAAACATTTGTCACAAATACACATGACACATGCTTTGGAAAACAAGCCCTCACCCAAAGGAATAAGCTGTCGCCATTACTCACACAGCAGTGTGTTTATTTTAGCATTGTGCTTTCAATTTAAGTGAAAGTGAAAGTGTGATGTTAAAACAAGCATCGAGCTCTTGTGGTTAGGGGGCCATGTGTTTAGAAACACATGGCTCCATAAAGATAAGAAACTCCTTTGCGACAGATGCAAAGCAGACCACGAGGAGGCAAAAGGGCATCCATCAAAAACCCTAATTTCCAATGGCAGGCCACCATTTACCATAAAGGGGCGGGGCTTAGCGCCTTTTTCTAAAACCCTTTTCTAAAACTTCTCATCTGCAATAAATCCTGCTGAGCGAGCTACACATGTGCGCAGCAACGCTAGGCGAGACCTAAATGGAGCATGAGCCTCCTTCCCCTGTGGTCGACTCAAAGCCACTCAAAAGTGGTGAAGAGAGTTTTGTACTCCCCACAACAAGGAGGGTAGAAATTAACGAATATATTGCACATCTCATATTGTGGGAACAGTAATGTGCGTTGTAGCCCAATTCATGCTTCTGACTAGAGTTTACTGGAAGGCCATATTCAACATGGTCACCCGAGTGGGAGAGAGCATAGTGAGGAGGAAAGGTCGGAGTCATGATCATAGTCATCACCCTGTACATATCATCCAGTATGCCCCAACTGAATTGTGTAGTATTTGGTATTAATGCGTAGAACTGTAAAAGCAGGTGTGGACTTGCAGGGAGGGTTAAGGGGAGTAGAGTGATACGAGGCATTCCAAAACAGTTATATTCTAGCAGCGCAGGAGCCCACCAATCATTTGTGTTTCAAATAGAGATGTGCAGGTTTTGACTGTGGCTACGATAAGGACAGAGCTCTACCAAGCTGGAATTGTCCGCCCTTGGAAACGTTCAGGTGGAGATGAGGCTTATCACTAGATTGTGCTAATAATAGCCACTTTCAGCCCAGAATGAGTAGATTGAGCCTGAACCTTTAATAGGTTGCACAGGTTCTGGTAAAGTGATTAAGAGTAATTGGTGTAGCAGTTATAATCATGTTCATTTCGTGTTTATTCAAGAGCAGATTGCTGCATGCCTGAAATGAAAATGCACTGAAAGGAAGGGGTCCCAGTGTATACAGGGAATGATTAAATACAATTCATATGAATTAATCAAGAACAATTCTTTGGATCCACAACGGTTTATTCACAGCGGGATCCAGTGTATTGAATATACATGAAAATGCTGCAAAGGTTTCTGCATATGTTTCCAAATGAACTAACAGGACTGATATGCTGTGGTAACTTCTTTTAGAGTTATGTAATGGAAACACACACAGGGCCACATTGCTATTCAGGCGATTAGTCACTATACGCAAAAGGATGAAATCAGACACTTGATACCATGAAAACACGTGCTTACACACACTTTAAATGCATCCCTCCTACATCCAACAGTGTTGATTAGCCCTTTAGTGAGCCATCATATTACTCTCAACAGCATCTACCACCAAGACACACCACACACAAACATCCACACAGCCAGGGACACATAGCCAGGAAGACTAATCGATCGGCAAAGGATGTTTTCTGCCTAGAAGTAAAAACACGGTTATCATACATGCACATATCTGAACTCCCTAGCGACATACTGCAATTTGCATGCATTAACAGTAACAAGGTATATTTTCTGTACTAAACTTAAAGTTGGTGTTGACTACGTGGATGTTTAAAAATAAGACTTTTCTGTTATTTTCAAATTTGTCATTTTGCAACAAAGGAGATGCTTCTTTTAGATTATTAACCTCTGATGGGAATATTTTTCCTTGATAACAATTCCTCAGATTAGATCACTTCACTGATGGGCAAGCACGAAACACTCAGCTTTGTACCAGCATCAGACCAATAGGAAAAGCAGACCTCCTATGAAGAATATGGCACAGAAGGTAAACTCCTTCCTGAAGCAAGATGCTTGCATATTACTGTCACTCAAACAATCACAAAGCCCACAAGTACCCCTTATCCATATAACTTTAAAAGGATTTTGCATATGAATGCCATAAGTAGCATTTTGACTAAATACAAAAAGTAGCAATGACAGTACAAACTGTTGGAGAAGGGGATGTCTAGCAGCTGTAACATATTCTTTCTGGGCACAAGAGAAAAATTCTTCTTAGATCAAGCAGAAGGAGAGTGAGCCAGGACAGAAAAGATAATCAGGAATATAATTTTTGGGAAAGTACAAATCAA
The DNA here is from genome assembly GCF_964261635.1 of Lissotriton helveticus. Taxonomy (NCBI): domain Eukaryota; kingdom Metazoa; phylum Chordata; class Amphibia; order Caudata; family Salamandridae; genus Lissotriton; species Lissotriton helveticus. Next base: position 695,607,652 of record NC_136065.1, on the reverse strand, counting down.
GAAAACATTGTTGTTTGAAGTTTCAACTACAACAGAGGCCAATCACAGGAAAGGTAGATTTTTTTGCAGGATTGGAAGGTTCTAGTGAGTGCCATGATACTGCCTCCAATTGGCCAGTAGAACTTGGATCTTGATGATCTTCGTACTACAGTTGTAGGCAGATGACGAGAACAATATACTGGGATTCAGTGTATCTCAAGCTGTGACTTGAAGGGTCAAAATCCTTCACCAGCCCAAAAGTCCTATTCACCATCACAGGCTAGATACCAAAGCTTCTCACACCAATAAACTGTTTTGGCTGCTACAAACGCTTAACACCCTGCACACCTCGAACGTACACCAAATGTAGCATGCAGCTATCATGACAACACCATTCCATAGAAGGATGGTCCGAGCGGTCTGGAGAGCAGAGCCTACCTTCTTCCTCCCATAGTAGAAAAACTGTTTTACAATATGACTCAGAATATAATAATCAGATGAGATTTGATTACAGGTATTTGACATCTCTTAGTGTTGGATGTTATGTGTATAGTTGCATCTATTTCTAGGCGAGAGTCAATCAGTAGGTACTTAAAATAACTGAGCTGCATCTAGTCTATATAGAACACATGCACTAATGTACTGCTAAAATTTAGACAACAAAGGATAGTGGTGCCCTGAAAAACAAGCAACCTCCTCTTGATCCCAAAGTCTAATAAACCTCTCATATGCAATATCCAATAGAAATTCAATCTACGAAAGGGATGGGCCTGGCAATCTTCTATGACACAATAACAGACTCGAAACCTCTGAACTGAAATGGCTGCTTATCAAACACAACTTCAACACAAAGCATATGTACAATAAAGATGGACCACAAACTGTCAACTTAACCTCAGACTTGAAGATCAAGGATTCGATATTTGCTTGAAAATTACTATACAGATAAACTAAAGACACTCTGAGCCCTATACATAGATAAAATGATTCCGTATTCAAAGATATAAAAAGCAAGTCTATGCTCAATACCGAAGCCTCCAACGTTTATAACTTCATGAAACAGTCATGGTCAAGTAATATATAAGTTGGAATCGATAAAAAAATTTGAAATTGTGATAGGATATACCAAAGTCTTTGCAGTAGGTACTTTAAATGTCCTGTATTTGCATCCACATCTCAAATTCTTTTATTTATAGCGCCAGGTTCCCCCCAAGTTCCCATTAGAAGCTTTCTAAAGAAAGACTTGCACATGATTCCAGGTGAAGGAATAATAATAAGGCGACGCAGATCTTGAGGGCAAGTGGTTCTGCTACTCTACACTAGGGTCTTATTGGTGTTATTTAATAAATGAATGATAACCTTTTCCATGCAGCAACCCAGGCTTTAGGGACCCACTGAAAGATCTCCAATTAATATCACGTTGTTGATTCCAAACATGCTGGGCTTCTAATTTGCATGAAATGGAAAACAAAACTCCTTCACATGCTCACAGCTGGAGTGTCCTTTACTTGCAAGATAGATCCAAGAAATCACTAACCCGTGAACCTGACAACCCAAGACAATGTAGTAACATTTGGGGTAATCTACACAATTTTCTCGGGAAAGTCAATGCCGAGAACAATGAAGACAAACAATGTATATAAATCTAAAAACCACTGTCTTAGTCCATCATCCCATTTTGGGAAGGGCTTAGTTCACACATACACGCCATCCTCTATTGTCACGCATTCCATTCTACAATTATCCTGCATTCACCTGTACTACTTCATCGGCCCTCAACGCTAACTAAGTCTCAAAACAGCCCTGGACTCCAGGCTAAAGCTTAATTAGCTGTTAGCTGTATCGATCCATTGGTTAACATCTACTTCATTATGATTCTCTCTTTATATTGAAAATGACATTAACAAAAGGACAGCTGATTAAACTTCAAGAAAGCAGTTCATTCTTCAGTCATTGGTTGCTGAGACCTATGCATGAGAAAGTTGGCAAACAGATGGTAATACCTACATGTCCCTGCCGTCAAATGCCAAATATTCCTCCATTATTCCTTCGGATACATTCAAGTCCTCACTATCGTCCTCTTCTTCAATATGTACAACAGGACTGATGCCAGGGTGAGGCTTCCCAGGGATGTCATCGTCATAAGCACTTGTAAGAGAAAAGGGAGCCTTGGTACCGAGAACGTTCAACCTGAAAGACATAACAAATCCTTCAAGAACAAAAAAGCACCCATATACTGTTTTATTCACATAAAAAACTCACTCACCCACACTTTAAAAGACAAAGTGACCATGACTCTTCAGGATACCATTACTTGACTTACTAGTAGAACGCATTTGTTAATGACAGTACATCAAAGCTTGTCAGTATTCAATGGAAGAAACAAAAAGCAATGGTGTTAAATTGAAGCACAGAGAAATAATAACATGGTCTATGTCCTGAGATTAGAATGACTGGGTTCCTACAAAAATGGAAGATTGCCAGTTGGCAGGCTCACACCTAATCTTATTGCTAACACGGATAACGATCACTCTTTAAGCACTTAAGATCCTCCAGCTAAAACATTCTTTACCATCTTAAAGCTAACCTCCAGCTGCAGCAAACAGAACTATTTATGAAACAAATAGAATATACATGCATACATCCGCTCTAGAATGTGCTCACTTCAGTTTTCGTCTTTGGCATACATAAAATAAGGTGTTGGAGTTTACTTTCCTCACAGAAACAAAATCATTAGGTGGACAACACACGTGAGTTGAAGAAAGATAGTCTCTGCCTTGGATTGTCCGCTGAGCAACAAATTATTTACTAGGGGATAAAAGTGCACATCATGAAAATTGAAGGGTGCCGCTAATATTAACCTCATCTTGGTGGATTATCTTGGAGAAGGCTTGAGACTCAAAAGAAAAAGGAAAACTGGTTAGTGGGCTCTTCACCCGAGATTCATAGGTACGCTTGGTGAGACAAATGGATGAATAAATTAAGGTGCATTTATTCTTTTTTCTAATACATTTTAACATCTCAAGTCTTGCTGAATTATAGGCTTTGAGGTGCTTAAGATTTAATGAGTGCAGATAGCCCTTTGAGTTTTAAGTGGAAGGGAGAGTGCAGAAGCGGAGAGGACAATATTTACATACCAATTCTAAGACCTTGTTATCCACTGTTACCCAAGACGATGGTCCCAGATAAAGCAACACATGCCTTCCCATTGTTGCCGATACTTCTTCTGCCATCAGAATTAATGCTCTCTCATGACACTGTAAAGTCTGGGAAGTTGGATGAGTGGTCTGATCGGATAATGTATATCAACTTTTCTCCTGAGTCTATTGGTTCTTTTTTCTTGTACATTTTCTATGAGGTAATTTACAAACTTTGTTGTTGATGAACTTGAGGAAAGGTTTCTTTACCGAGAATGCTTCCGTGTTCCTGTTGCACCTAACACAAATGAAAGTCACAAGGACTGTTGTGTTCCAAGTGAGCTTTTGTCGGATTTTCCCTATTAATGGGCTTAGAAGTACTCTTCAAAAGAACTCTTTGCACAGTGTTACATTCCTATAGATGCCTTTTGATTCTTTGACAACTCACTAGGCTAAGAGTGAAAGCTTGTTTGAGGACCTGCGGTATCTTGAAAAGGCTATCAAAAGCAGCCTTGCTGACTCATACTTCAAACTAGAGTTTGCAAGAAGATGATGTTTTCACACATGTGTATCTGCAATGGACGGATTACCAAATCTCCTTCAGTCTAAAAGAAGAATCAAAAGTACGCACTCAGGGGCCATGATATTGCATTATAAGTCTTTCATTTCGTGAATGTATCTAAGGATTACAGGAATAGGAGGAAGAGTATAAGCAAATGCTCCCTATCAAGGAATCCACTTTCTATGATGATGGCCTTGGGTGGTGCACAGCAGCCTTCAGGTAGCTTGTCCAAAAATGATGCTGTATCAAACTAAAGTTGCCTGTCGAATCAAGTCAGAATTGGAGTGGCATTTGGCAATAAACACATTTATTTGACTGCCCATGGTAGCCTTTTTCCCTTGTGATCTGAGAGAAAAATACATGAAAACAAGGGATTACGTGATCTACTTTGTGCAGCTGCTGATATGGCAGACAAAGTATTGATTTGGCAATGAATTTGGCATCCTGCTGAGCAGTACCAGCAGAATCAGTGGCATCAGACATGCTCCAATATGAAGATTAACTTTTTGGACTTGCTGGCATTTATCTCTAAAATCGGAGTGGAAGCAGGTCTTCTAAGCTGTAGTCACGGGGAGATTAAACGTCTGCATAGCTTTATCAATAAACTTGTGCACCCTGACAACATTGTTGGTAGGAAGTCTATTTCTTGGGATTTGACTGCCCATCATTTAGGGCGGTATAAGTGTTGTGCATTCAAGGATTGATTGATCATGCTCTTGTCAAAGCTCATCATCGTTTTTTGACTCCTTATAATCCCTATTCTGTTTTCCACATGAGGTCTGCACATGGGTATGGAGCATCTAGTACATACTGTGGAGGCTTGAGTTCTGTTGGAAGCTGCTAAGTAGCTGGTTGGGCAAGTGGATGAGATGGAGGCTGACCCAGAGGGACCACTTGAGGTTCTTAGCATTGGCCATGTGGTTAGAAATGTCCAAAATGCGGAAATTCATCATTAAAAAAGCTAAAGCTCCAAGAAACAAATAGTGAACAGATCTTAAATAGTGATGAGGATAATTTTCTGGCAGTTAATAGCACTACGCAAAGTGGAACTTGTATGTTCACTTTTCCCCATTATAAATATGGGCCTACAAGTCCCAGCATGTTTAGAGTATTGTCAGAAATACAAGGACTGCCCATAATTACCCTTATGACATGCACGGATTGACAGCTAGAGTAACAGATCTGATTTAACACACAATGCATAATCACATTGTACATGAGAAAACATAAGCAAACTTCACCTCTTAAAGGCATTTCACTCTATCTAGGTAAACTGAATTCCCACTGAAGTCATTTTACATCAAGTATTGGCAAGTAAGGCTGGGCAAATCATGAGTGATAATAATGGATCTGCTTTTTCTGTGCTCTGCTTCCCCTCACCATGCTCTTAAAAAAAACAACTGCAGGCTGTATACCGCTGTGATCCACGGGATTTCGTGAGATGGGCAGATCCCACAGGAGACACAGGCAGTCCAAGTAGCAGCTATTCTACTTGACTGCCTAAAGGCCATCAAATGAGTCTTAACAAAGTACCTTATTCTGATTTTTTTAAAGCATGGCTGTTAGACTTGGCATCTTTTGGCGTGTTTCACCTGAGTTTTTGCTTTCTCACCTCCCGGTTTTGACACTGTTTTTGCTGGGTTAGTGTCTCTGCGCACTTTCTCACTGCTGGTCAGTGTTAAAGTGCAAGTGTTCTTGTTGTAAAATGTGTTATGGATTGGTGTTTCCATGATTGGCATATTTGATTTACTTATCAGTCCCTATCAAAGTGCACTGAGTGTGCCAGTGTTAAAAATTGCAGGGATTTATTAGCGTGAGCTGAAAGCCATTTTGTATTTGGCTGCCATTTTAGGTAGCCATGTGCTCGCCATGCGCTGTTTCCCTCTTCAGAGCCTTGCACATACTCAGAGAGGCCTAGCTAGTAGAATGCACCTGCTCCTCTTATAGAACTGTCAGGCTATTCTTGCTGATATATGGAGAAGTAACTCTCCTCCCACTTTGTTGAGCAAGCAGATCTTGCATGCCCATATTAGTCATTTTGCATGCTTACCTGAGCCAGGACCTCCCCTTGGTTTTATGCTGACTGTGTAACCCTAAGCATATATAAGGCCCCTGTTTTCTGTACTCCTTAGACTGCCTCATACAGTTTCTGAGGGTACTGTGTGACGTAGTCTCCCTCATCTGAGGTTAATAAATTAATTCTTTTTATATTACAGCTGCTGTGCCAATCTCTTCTTTGTTTGTTTAAAAGGACCAGGTTTATCAGTGAGACCCCTGAGAAGGTTTCTATTTTATTCAAATGGTGCTCCAACGTAGACCTCATCAGAGAAGTGGCTATCCAAGGGAGTGATCTTGACAGGAGACAGGAATCTACTGAGGAGGGCAGGGCAGGACTCTACTAAGGAGGTACTCTGTGCACGGAGATTCTGGGGATTCTCTGTCTCTGCAGCCCAGTATATTTTTGGTGTTCTTGATTTTGGTCCTCCACATGTTTACCACTCCTGACTGAGAACCTTTGTGGCGTGAGTATTCTAAAAAACGATCATTCGGTCATTCAGAACGTGGCAGTTAGAATCTGGGCACCAGGGATTGGTAAGGGTCGTTTTGATGCAACACTTGCTGTTGGTTTGATGCCAGGGATTAGTAAGATCGTTTGATGCAGCTTCCTGTTGCTTTGGAATTTGTATTGGCCAATTTTGGAATCTGTGAATGAGAATATATGAATTGCAATTTGTGTAGGCATGTAATGAGGAGACTTTTCTCTACTTTGTGTAAGATTTGAATGGCACAAAGTACAAGCGTACTTTAAGTGCTACTTTGCGTATAATATTTGCATATGTTGTAATATTTTTGGCATGCCTGTTTCAAGCACACATCGAAGAATGTGTTGCTTTTTGGAGGTACCATAGTGAGATGTGAAGTAAATTAGCCGCCTTCCCTAGAGGGAATACCTAAATATGTTTAGGTATAAAAACATATTTCTTCCTTGGTGATTCTGTACCCCATGGAATTAAAATATGAACATAAAACAAACAAGGATCCTATTCTGCCACTTTTATAAATGGAGATATGCAGAGCGATTTTTTTGTTGCTCTGCCAGCCAAAGCTAGTGAGTTGAGTGTATTTTGACTTCTTGAAAATAAAACAGTCTGTTGGGCTGTTTTGTGCAGTCTTTTGGAATACTATTGAGAAGCTCTTCTTGTAAATATGACTTACAACTAGTATTTACAAATGGTTTGGTTTAAGTACAGTATGTGGGCTGTGTTTGTTTCTGTCCTAAGTTTTGATCTGTGGGTTAAATGTGTGTTTAAATGTCTATGTGGTTTGTGGGTTCACATTGGTACTTCTGTGAGTAAATAGCGATTGCGCTCTTTGTGAAGAATGGCTAGCCTTAACTGCGCTGTATTGTGTGTTCTGAGTGTATGACCCCCTTCTGTACATGTCTGGAAGGAGCTCAATGTGATTGTTTGGTCTTTTATTGCTGTCAGTATTCTGTTATACAAAATGCCATTTAATTAATATTAAATAAAAATCCAGAATTAACTTATATAACATTTGCTACATAACTACATGTTACGATTGATAGAGTAAGCAACTATGCACATGTACAAACTACCAAAAGGCTAAAAAGATAAAATTAGAATTCACATTCAATAGGAATAAAATAAGCCTCAAAAACGAAATTGTGTGTTTTGCAATAAATAAAGTGAACTATAAAATATTACAGCATTTTCCTTAGATACATTGTATTAGATATTAACAGGCAAACATATCATCTGATTAAATTGGATGTTGCTGACCTAAACACACATTATAGAACGATGCATTGAAATGTCTGTTTTAAATAGACTGTTATAGTGCTTACATTTCAACACTAAAAAAAGCTTTCCAACAGCTGTGTTTTAACTGTCGCTGAGAAACAGCTGTCGTTTTGATTGTAGGCCACGGAGAGAAAGGGATGCTGACTCAACTAGGATTTAAGTCAGTGCAAACACGGTGTAAAATCCTGCATTTCAGACTGCTGTTTTAAAAAGTTACAGAAATCAGGTTCATTATTTTGGATAACAGGAAAACATTTCAAGTAAGGATTTATTTGCTTAATGCCTTTTTACATAAGCACATTTTTGGTTCTGATGTTAAATAATGACTGTCCTTAAAAGTGGCAATTTTTTTTTCTCATGTTTCAAGTTAGGCTTCTGTGCTTAGGCTTATCAATGAATGCATCTAAATATGATAGGCAAGGAATTAAGCTTGCTTTCATATGTGGAATTATCAAAATGATTGGTTTTATTTAAAAAAATATAATTTTTAATTATATGAAGAAAAAAAATATTATTGAAAATAGGTGCTTTTAAATTCATTTTATTTATTTATTTATTTTTTTTATAACATTTTTATTTTCAGTTTTAAAGAAACATTACACACAAGAAATTCACCAAGGTGCGATACAATTCCTCTCGAGGAGGACCTGTGTGGAAAAGTAAATTTTGCCATGTTCTGTGTCCCTACGCCTCATCCATCATATGTTATGTGTGCATGATCAATATGCATATGTTATTCCCCATTTCTGATTAAAAACGCAATTACAGTTGTGTCCACCTCTAGTATGTTAGTTTCCAGTCCTCGTGAATACTACGAATATCAGGCCTATGTAAGTAATGTTGCCACGTTTCTTAGTGTGCACGTTATTCAATTATAAAGTCTCCGTTTCCAGGCCTCAAAAGGGCCCGGACCACAGATTCAGCTCCTGTCTCCTGAAAGCCTCGCTGAGGAGCGATACAGCCCCCACCTGTATCCTCGACCCTTCACTCACTTCCTGCCTTGCAGTGCCCGGTGCGCCCCGGCTCTGCCTCTGAGTCTGCCAAAAGTATGTTATAGTTCCTGCTATCAGTTCAGTCCTCCTCCTCTGCATTCCTAAGCTACTGAACTGCATCAATAGTTTCCGTCATTGTCTAGCCTTCTCGTCTCCACGTTAGAGAAATACTGTATTTAATGGTCATTTAATATTCTTCACGCACTACATATAGAATAATGCATGGTCCAGTCTTAGAATCAAGTTAGCCTCTCCCCTCATGACTTCAAGTTTATATCAACATGTTCCCTAAACATTAGATACCAGATAGGGTTTAGGTACATGTCGCTCCGACCCTCCAGACTCTAGTCTCTGCTCCTAGCACAGAGTTCGTAGCCCCCAGCTTCTCCTAGTAACACGTCATTGCTAGTTTTCGCGCACCATTAGGTTAGAGGTCCCGGCTCCTTAGGTAGCCCCCTCCAATGTTTCCGCCCATTCATGACATATTCTGTTACGTTTTGCATCACATGTCTAAGTAAACTCCCAGTTACACCTCTTATTTCTGTTATCTCTCGCGACTGCTACACGTCACGCCTTCTACTCCACCTACTGTTACGCCTACTGCAATGTAATGCTATGTGTTTGCGCTATGTATATAAGTCAATGTTTTGTTATTAAATGTTAGCGCGCTCATCCCAGACCCAGCCCCGGCAGCTGCCGGGCCTTATTCCCATGCAGGTTGTCCTGATCCTGTCCTTATGCTGTAATAAACCTGCAGAAACTCCTACTACCTCGAATCTTGACTCTTGAGCTATCTGTTATGCTATAAGTCTAGTCAAAAATAGGGTATTATTTATTTATTTACCACATAATGGCGCCCGAATAGGGACTTGCCCTTTCCCCACGCGTCGGTGAAGCCACGCCGACCCCCTGACCCTCTGCAGTCGTGACGGAACCATACCGTGCACTGGCAGATATTTCTGCTCCAAGTATCCCTCAGGCCCACGGAGGAGACGGAGGAGGCGGTCCAGCATCCGAACGAGACGGTGGAGGAACGCGGCGAGTCCCGACCAGAGCCCAAGCCGAGAGTCCAAGGTCCGAGGTATCCGGAGGCCCACCCGTAACTGAAGTCTGAAGTCCGAAGTTCGTCGTCGTAGTCCAGTCCCGTCCGAGGCCTTCCGTTCCGTGCTGCCCGGTGAGTACCATTGCTGGGGTAGTGTCTAGACAGGGTCAGTCTAAATTGATTCCTGGTCCGTGGGTTGGTGGTACCCAAGCCCACAAACGAAGTGTTCACCTAGGTGGATACGGGTCTTGATGCGTTCCTTTATGGGACCGGTATGTTCCGTACTGTTACAGCAGTGCATCCAGTAACTCTAGTCTGTTCCGTTCTCGAGAATTCTGTTCTGTTTCTGTTTTCAGTATTTTCAGGTAGTATCCTGTTCGAACTGTTTATTATAATGTTGTTTAATGTATTTTCAATGTCGTGGTATGCCTGAATTGTTTTCCCAATTGTTATTGTTTTTCGTGTATTGTATTGTGTTCCGATTCAAGTTTAGAATGCCGCTCTTTTCCAAGTTACGTCAGTTAAAAACTAGAAAGGGTCTGCTGGAAGCAGCAGTTCCTGTTCCGCCTAGGGACAGTCCAGGTCACTTTATGTATCAGAAACATGGCATAAGCGCCATATTGTATCTAGATTTATGGGTAGAGTATACCAAACAGTTAGAAGAAAAGTATAGATGGCCCGTATCGGGTACATGGGATGCCGAATGTATCATGCGAGTAGAAGAAGCATTATGGAAAAAGAAAGCCAGACAGTCACAGAAAGATGCCATCGAGTTATGGCGTAAGGAAGCGCATAGAAGAACGGAAAAGGAAGTCAGAAAGTCAGAGTTAAGTAGAGAATCCCAAGAACGAGCCCAAGAAAGAGAATTAATCGAGATAGGTGAACAAGTCAAAGCCGAACAGTCAGACAGACAGAGGCATGCCCTTATTAAGGGTATGTATCCTCTCCTTGCCGAAGGCTTGCCAAAAGCGACCCTAGAGGCACCCAGTAATTTCCCGCCACCATTAGTTCCGACCAAGCTACGTCACAAACCGACCGCAGCTGATATTTTTATTTCGTCCTATTTGGACGACACAGTTCCAGAATATGCAAATCCAGTTCGCGCTCCACCTGTCCCTGTAAATCAGGCACTTCCCGTTCCTCCAGACACCGGAGTACCTGTTACGGTACCCCCGGGTCAGCCTGCCATACAAGTTCAGCCCACGTTACAATTACCGACCCTGCAAGCACGAAGAATGTCAGTCGACGATTCTAGTATAGGGGCGGCAGGAGGAGGTCCTCCTCAAACCCCGCCGCCACACAAGCGTTTATCAGCACTCGAATTACATGCTCAAGCATCACAGCGTACTCCTAAAAGTAATAAGTCTGTTACAGAAATCAGACAAGCCCTTGCCGAATGTGTCTATGACACAGTCCCAGGCGAGTATAATATGGTTTTATATTCCGTACGCGTAAGAAGGGTGACCGAGTATCTAGTCACCTTACCAAATATGAAAGAAGATCTAGACAGAATATATCGTTTCATCCGTACAGGGGATGATCCAGAAAGTATTGGCGAGATTATGTCTCAAAGGAAAGCCGAGATTCAGCTCATGATATTAAAGTTCCTGATCAATTGTCTAATAAGAGAACAAGATTACCCGTCTAAAGATCCCGCCGAAATGAGAATCCTAACAAGGTGGAGTGATAATATAGCCGAGGGTAAGCACAAGACCATTAGTGCCATGGAAAGTATGTACAAGAAAATTCGTAAAGAAATAATAAGGTTACACGAACAGCGTAAAGCAGCACAAGTAAGCGAGAAAGAAAGTATCTCTGACCCTGAAGAGGAAGACGAGAATCCCGCCAGAATAGCGTATGTAGGAAAATCCAGATTTCCAGATCGCCATTTACGTCCAGAACCTAAGTCTATTTTTCATCATCCAGCACCAGAACGAGGCTCTCTAGAACAAGTATTTCAAGCTACCGATCACATTCTGAAATCACGAGTCGGTTATAGCGAATTAAGTACCATGCACGAACAAGAACTAGCCCGATCAGCAGTCCGATGGATTACTGATTCTACCACTTTTCCAGACGAAATAGTGGCACAAATGTTTCTGAAACTGCCCCCAGCCGAGCAACGACTGGTGGGTATGTATATGATCCAGCACCTCATTACCCTGTATGAGGGTCAACATTCTGATCCAGGCCCGTTACATGATATCCTGAACGAGTTACTCCAGTACAGATGGAGAGGTCTAGGTACCGATTTAATTAGTGTCATTCTAGAACAGCGCCACAAGTATAGAACGTTCCTGAACCCGCATTTTGTTCATGTCTCACCCCCAGAAAGTAAACCATTCTACATAGACAGACAGAATCCGCTACGAGAAGTCCACCCAGTCCAAGGGGCGGGTGGCGTAATGCAACGAGTGTTTGTATACACTCCGATATCAAAGATGGAACTTCTTGAAATGAAGAAATTAATTCCCTGTCATGACAAAGATCCAGCGGGGTTCCATAGAGAATTAAAAGACATGCTCCGTATGGGAGAATACACTTACCCAGATATCATTAAAATGTTAAAGGTCCTGCTACCCGCAGGGGTGTATGAAAAGTTAAAGGAAAAAGAATGGGAGGTGGGAGAGAAAAAGATCGATTGGACAGCTCTAGAAGCTGAAGACAAGGCACGAGTACCAGGTACCGGTCTTGGAGATAAATGTAAAGAATTACCAGAATTATTGATTCAAGTTTTACCCAGATTATTGACAACTAGGAAAGAAGACTGGGATGCAATCTCAGCCTGTAAACAGAAACAAGATGAGGATATTAGTGATTTTTATTCTAGATTTGAGAAATGTTTCAGTATTAACAGTGGTCCCAAGACAAGTAGTGAGTCATACCCTCACCTTTTCGTTACCAAATTAGTCGAGAATTCAAGTCCACAAATTAAAAACCGAGTTTTGAAAGTCGAAAGCACCTGGCAAGCAAATAGTCCGTCCCAGATGCTCCAGATGCTCCAGTATCACCAGAATAGAATCAGAGAAGAGCAAGAACACGAAAGAAAACGTATGAAAGACACGAAAATGAAAGTGCTAGTTGCACAATCTATTCCTCAAGACAGTCAGAAGAGGGGTCCGAATCAAGCCAGTCATCCTGCGGCTCCCGTTAAAGGGAACTGCAATTATTGTAAACAGCCAGGTCATTTTATAAACGAGTGTGCAGTTCTGAAACACAACATAGCTACTGGTAAGACTAAAGAAAGACCACGTCCGCCGAGACAAGAACAAGTTTCACAGACTCCTCAGTCACAGAATGCACCACAGACAGTTACAGTACCGCAGCCTATTGCTGCAACACAACACGTTACATCGCAGATGTACCAGTATGCACAGTCCGAGTATCCAGAGTACCAGTCATATTCATGAAACAGCCTAGAGAGGGAGGTAGGCTTGCCTCTCATCGAGATACCTGTAGACCAAGAAGGTCCCTATGTTCACAGTCAAGTATTAGGGAAAGACAGAAAGTTTTTGATCGATACAGGGGCAAGTAGGACCACAATTAGTCACGCCGAAGTTCCAGGGGCTCCGCTCTCAGGCTCAAGAAATGTTTCCCTTGGATTTTCAGGAAAACCCATAGTTAATGAGATATCAAAGCCAGTTACTCTAGAAGTAGGTCCATTGTCCCGTACTACTGATCTGTTACTTACTAAGTCATGTCCAGAAAATCTATTAGGCATTAAGACATTGAAAGAATTAGGTGCAGTTATTTGCTGTTCCCCAGAGGGAATACGTCTGTTCCTACGTGACTTTAAGGGTCACTATGTATTACGAGATTTTGATTCAAGATTGTCTAATGTTCCACAGCACTTATGGGCGCAAGGTCCAACTGATGTAGGTTACATGCAAATCACACCCTATCGTGTGACTCTCAAACCAGGTGTAGTGTTACCACGAATCAGGCAGTACAGATTGCCACCTGAGGCTGTAGCAGCCTTATCCAAAATTATTGACGAGCTCATGGCTCAAGGAGTAGTTGTAGAAACTGACTCCAATGTGTGTAATTCTCCGATCATTCCAGTCATGAAACGTACTGATCCAAATGCACCCCCAGTATATCGATTAGTGATTGATTTACGAGAGCTTAATAAATGTATTATTCCTCAGTACCCAGTTGTCCCAGACATTTCTTCCCTGTTAACAGCCATTGATTCCGAAGCCATGTTTTTCACTGTTATTGACCTCAAGAATGCATTTTTTAGTGTTCCAATTCATCCAGACAGCCAGTTTCTTTTCGGATTTTGTTTAAATGGAAGGAGCTATATGTTTACACGCGCTCCTCAAGGTTTCACAGAAAGCCCTAGTATTTACAGTCAAGCACTCAAGAGACAACTAGACAACATTCACATGCCAACTGACACTGCCCTGCTCCAGTATGTCGATGATCTACTGATCACAGCCCGTTCTGAACGTGACTGCGAGCGTGCATCACTTACAGTTTTGTATTTCCTTGCCGAGATGGGGCACAAGGTGTCACCTTCGAAGCTTCAATTCTGTGTCCAGCAAGTGGTATACTTAGGACACTTGCTGTCCAAGAGGGGTAGGCAGTTGACACCCGACCGTATCCAGTTAATAGCGAGTCTTCCCCAGCCCAGAACCCAGAAGGAGGTACGTGCCTTTATCGGCCTTACTTCTTATTGTAGACAATGGATTCCCCAGTATGCATTCCTAGCCAAGCCACTGATACAGTTAACGACACAGGAGGCAGCCGTATCGACTGTCCTCCCTTGGACATCTGACCATACACTTAGTTTCAACGAGTTAAAGAAAGCCCTATGCCAAGCTCCAGTTCTAGCTACACCGAACTACAGTAAGCCTTTTACACTTTTCGTTACAGAACGCAAAGGTACAGCATTATCTGTTCTCACACAAGATCAAGCAGGTCAATACAAGCCCTGTGCTTATTTTTCGAGCACATTAGATCCAGTCGCCCAGGCGTTGCCTGCGTGCCTCAAGTCAGTTGCAGCCACAGCACTAGCTATCAGACAAAGTGATTCTATAGTTTTAGGACATTCCCTGACAGTACAGGTCCCACATTCAGTAGAAGTTCTTTTAAACCGAACACAAACTCAGCACTTGACAATTGCACGTTTAACAGGTTATGAATTGACACTGTTCCAGCCACACATAGAAATTAGACGCTGCAACGTCCTGAATCCTGCTACACTGTTACCATCAGTTAGTTCAAATCCAGACACACATGATTGTGTGGAAGTAGTTAACATTACGACAAAGCCAAGACAAGACCTGACAGATATTCCGTTACCAGATCCTGACCTGACACTTTATGTGGATGGTTCATGTATGAGAACTAGTACAGGAGAACTAGTCGCCGCGTATGCAGTGACTACTGACACTGAAGTTATTGAAACACACCGTATTGATACTCTGTCCGCTCAAGCAGCAGAGCTAGTCGCTCTGACACAAGCCTGTATACATGCCAAGAACCTGAAAGTTAATGTTTACACAGATTCACGTTACGCATTCGGAGTTGTACACGACTTCGGAGTGCTCTGGCAGGAGAGAGGTTTTATGACTTCTCATGGAACCAAGATTCAGCATGGTCTCCTTATTCAAGCCCTGTTAGATGCCATACATTTACCGACATCTATTGCTATCATGAAGTGCAAAGCACATACGAAAGTCACAGACATTATTTCCCAAGGTAATGATTTAGCAGACCGCACAGCCAAGCTTACAGCACAGACTCCAGACATTCCAGTTAATCAGACACATATTCCAGATCTGACTACATGCATGACAGTTAAGGACCCTACTCAAGATGTCATAGATATCCAGTCACATGCTACTCCCGATGAAATCAAGAAATGGTCTGTACAAGGAGGGGTCCAGACAGATCAAGGATGGTTAACGAAGGGTAGAGCCACATGGTTTCTCCCCGATTCTATGGTTCAAGTCATTATCAATACCGCACATAGTCCAGCACATTTAGGAGAAAAAGCTATGTTAGACAGTATCCAGAACATTTGGTTCAACAAGCATTTACGAGCTGCAGCCAAGCAGAAAGTCCGTACCTGTATGATATGTTGTCAGTTTAATCCAGGTAAAAGTGTCCCGGTGGAACAAGGTGGTTTCCAGCCCCCTGACCACCCTTTTGAGGTCCTCCAGATGGATTATATTCAAATGGAGCGATGTCGAGGTTTCAAGTATGTCCTTGTAGTTGTATGCGCTTTGTCCAGATGGACAGAAGCATATCCAGTCCCAGATTACACAGCCGCGACCACTGCCAAGCAGTTGGTTCGTGAATTCTTCCCTAGATATGGACTCCCTAGAGTCGTATATTCTGATAACGGCCAGCCATTCTCATCTGAACTCATGAAACATGTTTCCCTTTTGTTAGGGTACCAGTGGAAGTTCCATTGTGTACGCCATCCAGAAGCAGCTGGACTAGTCGAAAGGCATAATCAGACTCTGAAAATCCGTATTGCAAAAGTCTGTAAAGACAAGGGTGTGGACTGGTTAGTAGCTTTGCCAGTCGCTCTGTTTTACATGCGTATGGTCGCACATTCTAGATCAGGTCTGTCCCCGTATGAGGTCGTTTTCGGCCGCCCCCCTAACATGTGGGGTACTCCTAGACCCCGAAGTATTACCGATGTTTCATGTAATATGCTGACAGATTACCTAGCTTCCTTGATGTCTGCCCTCAACTCATGTCGTTCACAGGTTGCCGCCGCATTTCCAGACAATACCGAGGTGGCACCGCACGAGATCGTTCCAGGCTCCCTTGTGATGATCAGAAATTTCGACAGAGCAAGTCCGCTGGAACCACGTTGGAAGGAGCCACGTCAGGTCCTCTTGACCACCCGAACTGCCGTCAAGTTGGAAGGCAGGAAGGGGTGGGTCCACCTTTCTCATGTAAAACTTTTCAAAGGATCGAAACCAGTCTTCAAAAACATTTCCAAGAACATTTCCCAGGATTCGAAGGATTGCCAGAACATTGTTTTAAAGGACTGTCCCGCACAAGACATTATTGCAACCCCTCCCTTGTTAGAGAAAACTCCGCAACAGGAGTATAAGTTAAAGCTCAGGTCTAATAAGTCAGCCAGTTTGATTGTATAAGTCCTCCCCTAGGTGAAACGGTTAGACTGTTTCTGACATGTATAAAATAGACCCCCATAGTGAGAGAGTCAGTCAAAGCTCAATCAAATGTATCGTTTTTCTGAGTTTCGTATTATTCATCAGCATAATGGCTTCCTGCACCAGCTATGCTTTCTATCTGTGTTTTTCAGTTCCTCATGTAAATATGTCTGCTCATGCTACAGTAGAGCACACGTTTAGTGATCTGCCTCCTCACGAATATTCATACCGCCTCGCTATGCGTAATAACACATTTATCCGTATGTTACATTATTCACACCAGACCAGCAATGCCACTAATTGTTGGGTGTGTGGTCGACTCCCCCCTTTCCAGACACCGAAGGGAGTTCTGCCACTCTTTCCTTATCCATTCTCACACAATGGTTCGTGTGGAGCATGGTCCACGTTAACGTCATCCTCAACAGATATGTCTTTTCTTAACAGTACATGTTTCCCAGACAAGCAAGGTCTCCCCCACAGAACAGGTTTAGATTTAGAAAATGAAGTATATAATTTAGGAAATTATTCGTCGAATTTCATGGTTCTGAATGTTCAGTCTGATACTACTCCAGACTCACCCGCTATTTCAGTACTACCAGTCAAAGGCGAATTATGTGTCCGTAGTTATGGTTCTGTACACGTAGGACATAGTGAATGTACTACTGTTATCAAGTATAGTGACAGTGGGAAATCTATTTTCAAAGCTTCACGTCATTCTTATTTTATTTGTGGTCAAACTGCATATGTCCGTCTGCCCCTCGATTGGGAGGGAACCTGTTACATTGCTTTCCTACTGCCACCTGTTTTTCTAGCCCCACCTGACTATCATAGGAATTCTTTCTTAGTACACACTAGACACAAGAGAAATCTCCCGATTGTCGATTATACTGAAACCGCCGCAGAGCAATTCATTGATATAGATAAAGGTGTTTTCCCTTATTTAGGTACAGTTGTAAATAGTAAGCTCATTCGTAGGTTAACAAAAACCCTTGAAGCAGTAGTAGATGAGACTGCCTCCGCTCTAGGTAATTTAACTGAAGAGCAATCCTTTATGAGAATTGTCGTTTTACAGAATCGTCTCGTCCTTGACGTCATACTGGCCGATAGGGGCGGGGCCTGTAGAGTTCTCGGATCCAGTTGTTGTATTTTCATTCCAAATAACGCGCCGTCTGTTTATTCAGCTATAACCAGACTCCATAAAATTGCCCATCTGTTACACCAAGATCCAGGCACCTGGACATGGTCCGGTTGGTTCTGGAATATAATTTCCGCATGGGGTTGGAAAGTCCTGTCCTTTTTAGGTATTGCAGTAGCGATCATATTTAGCTGCTGCCTCTGTATACAATGTGGCCCTGCGATTTGCAGCATGTGTGCTACCTCCTGTATTCCCAGTTCCAAGCCCTGTTCTAAATCCCGTTCCAAGACAATTCGAGACGAGCAAATGGTACTGTATGAAATGATAGACGGTATCATGAATATTGATGTTTCCTGATGGAAACGTAGTGACAAGGAGGGAATGTGGAAAAGTAAATTTTGCCATGTTCTGTGTCCCTACGCCTCATCCATCATATGTTATGTGTGCATGATCAATATGCATATGTTATTCCCCATTTCTGATTAAAAACGCAATTACAGTTGTGTCCACCTCTAGTATGTTAGTTTCCAGTCCTCGTGAATACTACGAATATCAGGCCTATGTAAGTAATGTTGCCACGTTTCTTAGTGTGCACGTTATTCAATTATAAAGTCTCCGTTTCCAGGCCTCAAAAGGGCCCGGACCACAGATTCAGCTCCTGTCTCCTGAAAGCCTCGCTGAGGAGCGATACAGCCCCCACCTGTATCCTCGACCCTTCACTCACTTCCTGCCTTGCAGTGCCCGGTGCGCCCCGGCTCTGCCTCTGAGTCTGCCAAAAGTATGTTATAGTTCCTGCTATCAGTTCAGTCCTCCTCCTCTGCATTCCTAAGCTACTGAACTGCATCAATAGTTTCCGTCATTGTCTAGCCTTCTCGTCTCCACGTTAGAGAAATACTGTATTTAATGGTCATTTAATATTCTTCACGCACTACATATAGAATAATGCATGGTCCAGTCTTAGAATCAAGTTAGCCTCTCCCCTCATGACTTCAAGTTTATATCAACATGTTCCCTAAACATTAGATACCAGATAGGGTTTAGGTACATGTCGCTCCGACCCTCCAGACTCTAGTCTCTGCTCCTAGCACAGAGTTCGTAGCCCCCAGCTTCTCCTAGTAACACGTCATTGCTAGTTTTCGCGCACCATTAGGTTAGAGGTCCCGGCTCCTTAGGTAGCCCCCTCCAATGTTTCCGCCCATTCATGACATATTCTGTTACGTTTTGCATCACATGTCTAAGTAAACTCCCAGTTACACCTCTTATTTCTGTTATCTCTCGCGACTGCTACACGTCACGCCTTCTACTCCACCTACTGTTACGCCTACTGCAATGTAATGCTATGTGTTTGCGCTATGTATATAAGTCAATGTTTTGTTATTAAATGTTAGCGCGCTCATCCCAGACCCAGCCCCGGCAGCTGCCGGGCCTTATTCCCATGCAGGTTGTCCTGATCCTGTCCTTATGCTGTAATAAACCTGCAGAAACTCCTACTACCTCGAATCTTGACTCTTGAGCTATCTGTTATGCTATAAGTCTAGTCAAAAATAGGGTATTATTTATTTATTTACCACACCTGTCCGGGAGCAGAAAAGCAGAAGCGTCAAATCCATAATAACACAGGCAAATTCAGGCCTTGGCAAGCGCCCATGGCTGTAGTCTCTTATCGTAACATATCCGCCAAAAGGTTCAGCATAGAGCAGAGCTGGCAAGTCCATAGTACGGCAGAACCAAACAACCAGGTCAGATAACCTCGCTATGTACCTCGGTGAACCACAAACCGGTAAACAGAACTTCCCCCCCCCACCCATTCCCACCCCCCATGGTGGCGACTCAATCAATCCAAACACCTTCGAGCAACCAAATTAGACCTGAAACAAGTGGAGTGACCTCAAGGATGCGGGGCAGACAGCGGACGGCAAGCCCTTAGACAGGAAATTCACCAATGGACCCCACTGGAATTGGAAGTTCTTAAAGTTACCAAGGAATATGTCCGCCATTCTCTCCAAACTCAGCAGTTTCCACAGCCGTGCGTGCCACAGCGAAATTGCCGGTGCCTCCGTTTGTTTCCAGGCAGCCGCCAGTGTAATCTTGGCAGCCCCCAGGCAAAGCCACAAAATCTTCTTGTCTGCCCTGGTCTGGTGCTCTAGGCCGGGATCTCGGAGGCCTAGTAGGACGGAGGCCATCGAGTCCTCTATGGGACACTGTAGAATATCCCTAATGTGCGAAAGAATCTCTTCCCAATAGGGCCGAATCACTGGGCAGTCCCACCAGATGTGGCGAAAGTCCCCAAGAAACCCACACCCCCTCCAACATTTATCGGAAGTGGCCGGGTAGAAGCGATGTAGCCTGGTCGGGCATAAATACCACTGCATAAGAGTCTTAAGGTGGGCTTCCCTGAGGTGAAGCGAGTGATTAAACTTCGCGATGTCCCGCCACAGTGCTGTGCATTCAGTGTCTGAGACATCTCTCCCCAGCATTTCTTCCCAGTGTCCCATATATCTAGGCCTAGGCGAGACCGCTGATTTAAGCAGAAGCTGATACAGGAAGGAAATGACCCCCTTCATTGCAGACGTCCGCAGCAGAAAAGCCTCGAACGGGGAAGGTGGCCTCGTGGCCGCTTCCAGTACCCCTGGCGACGTGGCCCAATGGAGCAGTTGCGCATGACGATATTGGTCATTCTGGGGAACCCCATAGTCCCTCACGCAGTTAGCAAAAGTGTGGGGAACCCGACCATGGAACAGGTGGGTCAGAGCCCTACATCCCCCCTCCCTCCAGGTATCGAAGTTCCCCTCCCGTTGCGCCGGCGGGAAGGCCGGGTTGTAGTGCAAGGGCGTGAAGGGTGAGGGGAACGTAGTCCACCGTTCGTCCCCAGCAAGGGTGTCCCATACCTTCAGGACAGTACCCGTAGGTGTACTTAAATAGGCGTTCAAAGGACGGTCCTTCTTGGGCTTCCAAGCCAAATCCCACACCGACCTCCCCGCCACACTCCGGTCCATGTGCAGCCAATGCTTCTCCGATGTTTGCTGCGACCACTCTACCAATATTCTCAATTGCGCCGCTTTGTAATAAAGCTGGACGTCAGGAAGACCTACACCGCCCTCGGACCTCGGCCTACGTAGTAGTGCAAAGGACAAGCGTGATCGGCCCCCTTGCCACACAAACCGCAGTATCTGCGTCCTAAGACGCCGGAAATAGTCGCAGTCCAAAGAGATGGGCAAGGCCTGAAACAGATACAAATATTTAGGAAGGAGAACCATCTTCACAGCATGGATCCTGCCCAGCCAGGACAGAAATTTAGGCTTCCATCTGTCCAATTCGGCTCGAATCTTTGCCAACAAGGGGGGGAAATTGGCCGCGAATAGTTTGCCCACAGTAGGAGTCAAGTGGACCCCCAAGTAGACAATCGAATCAGCAGCCCAGGCTAAGGGTGTCAGAGTGCGCACTCGCTCCATGTCCATCGGCGATAGAGTAAGATTCAGGACATATGACTTGCTGTAGTTAACCTTGAAGCCGGCCACCTCTTCATAGTCCAGCAATGCCTCCCTAACACAAGGCAGCGAACGTTCTGGGTCCGCAACGGAGAAAAGTACGTCGTCCGCGAAGAGCGTGATTTTGTGTTGCTCTCCCGTGAACGGAATGCCCCGTATGCCCTCATGTTCCCTCACCGCCACCGCCAAGGGCTCTATGCTCAACGCGAACAGAAGAGGGGAAAGGGGACATCCCTGCCTAGTGCCTCTGGTATGCGGGAAGAAAGCAGACAGGTGACCATTGACTCCCACTCGGGATCTAGGACTGCAGTAGTTGGCCTTCACCATGGTAATGAACCTTTCCGAAAAGCCAAAAGCCGTCATCGTAAGAAACAGGAAGCGCCAGTCCACACGGTCGAATGCCTTTTCGGCATCCAACCCCACCAGGACCGCCGGAATGCGAAACCTGTCCGCCTTTTCAATGAGATGTACCACTCTGCGCGTATTGTCGTGTGTCTGGCGCCCCTTGATAAACCCGGACTGGTCAGGGTGTATGATCGCTGGTAACAGATCCTGCATTCTATGCGCCAAGATCGCCGAATACAATTTCGCATCCAATTTAAGGAGCGCTATGGGGCGAAACGAGGCACACTGGGTGGGATCTTTCCCCGGCTTCGGTAGGACCGTTATAACCGCCTCGGCCAGTGAACCCGTCGAAGAGCCGGACTCAGCCATGCTGTTAAAAAGGGCCACCAGGAAGTCACAAAGTTCAGAGGCGAACGTCTTGTAGAAGACGGCAGTATATCCATCCGGCCCAGGGGCCTTGTGCAGTTTCAGATTCTTAATAGCCCCGAGAACCTCTTCTCTGGTAATTGGAGCCTCCAGGACGTCATTCCACTCTTTGGACACCTGGGGCAGGGTCAAGCGCTGCAGATACTGCTCCTGGGATCTCGCATCCAGCTCAACTCCAGCGTAAAGGTCCGCATAAAAACGGCCAAAAACTGCCGCCTTGTCCTCATCCCGGTGATGCAACCCTCCCGCAGCGTCCCGAATCCCCCCGATATACTCACGCTCCCGCCTATCCCGCAGTTGCCGCGCCAGATGTCTTCCCACCTTATTTCCGCAGGAATAAGATTGCCTGCCCAACCTCAAGAGCGTCAATTCAGCCCTGTTGTTGTAATGGGCTCTCAATTTCCCACGAACAGCGGTCAAAGGCCAGAGGGTCACTCTAGAAGGGTTGAGCTTGTGAGCCTGCTCAAGTTTCGCCAATTCGGTCTCCAAAGCTTCCCTGTCCTTGCGCCGCGCTTTATTAAGATTCGCATTGAGGCCCAAGCAAGTGCCCCTGATGGACGCCTTCAAGGCATCCCAAGTGTTGGAGACCGAAGTGTCCGACACCGGGTTCAGCTCGAAAAATTCCCTGATGGCCTTACGTAGCGCCTTACTAGAGACTTCGTCCCGCACCACCGAAGCCGGGAAGTACCATTTCCGCTGCCCATCACCAGGTGACGACCATCGGAGGGTAAGCACCAGCAGACTGTGGTCAGAGACCGAGAGCGGAAGAATGACGGAGTCAAGGACATCCCCCTGAAGTGCCTGGCTAACAAAAATGTGGTCCAATCGGGAATAAGAATGATGGACATGTGAGAAAAAAGTGTAATCTCGGGAGGTAGAGTGAAAGAAACGCCAGCCGTCCACCAGTCCTAGTTCACCCACCAACTGCTGCGAGGAGGGAGAAAACACCCCTGTATGTGCCCTATGAGTACCAGAGCTATCCACACTCGCATCCCATACCAGGTTGAAGTCCCCCAAAAGGAACAGGCTCCCTTCTGCAAAGTCACCCACACGTTGCAACACACCTTGCAAAAATTGATTTTGACCAGCGTTGGGGACGTATACCACCACAAAAGTACAAAGTCGCCCTAGGACAAGCCCCTTCACCATCAGCCAGCGTCCATCCTTATCACTACACACATCATGAGGCTGGAAGTGCAGTGTAGAGCGGAATAGGAGAGCCACCCCCCTGTGCTTCGTGGACGCCGAAGATCTATAGATAATGGGAAATGCCTTATGGCGAAGGCGCAGCTCGTCCTTACGCGCCAGGTGAGTCTCCTGGAGCCCCACAACATCCAACTGATGGTCAGTCACATACTTCCATACCTTCTGCCTCTTTTGTGGTGAGTTCAGGCCCTTAACATTCCATGTCCCTATACTAACAGGCATGGTGACCCCATAAACCAGAACCCTCCATAGACAGCACTGGGGCCCCCAATCCCACAGTCATCCACCCCACGTGCCGAGGAAACAGTGACAGGCGGCCCAAAGTCCCCACCCACGCCTCATCAGCCCGACCATCCGCCTCCCGCAAACCCTCCAGCTCCGCAGCCCGTTCCTTACACGCCACATTCACTCCCCTCCAGACCCACCATATGTGCCACAACGCGCTCCAGTCGCCACCAACATTACCCACCCCCTCCCCCCCGACAGTCCATCCCCCCCCTGAAATAAAGAAGAACAGTAATATTGTAAACAGAACAGGAACATTGAAAATGATACTCATCAATCCCAGCTGTCCAAAGTTCGCGGAGATCCGACCACTCCGGGGACAGGGTAGGGAGACCATTTCGGCACCTCCCAAGGTCATGGTCTGGGGAGTCTTCTCCAAAAGTACATCCATTCACCCAGACCAGGGGGCCCATGCCCCCTCCAGCGCCGATCCGCCATCAATCGATTCACCATCATGCCGCTCCGGAACTGGCCTGCGACACCGGCAGCGTTGCTGAGACTACTGAAGCCACTGCGTTCCCCCTTTCCTGCAAGCTGGAATTGCGGTCCGGGCGCCCCCGAACCGGAGAGGACCCCACTCTGTGCCAAGAGGAGGATCGACGGCGCCTCCGAGATGGGGATGCATTCGACCCCTGGGATGGTGCAACATCATCCAAGCCTAAGAGATCCTTCGCCTACTGGAGGGAGCGTGTCTGCACCAGTCGATTCTGCCATCTGAAGATGATCCTGAAGGGGTGACCCCAAGAATATGCGATGTTGCGCTCCCGCAGAAGGGAAGTCACCGGGCGAAAATCCCTCCTTTTTTGGAGCGTAGAAGCCGCCAAGTCCTGAAAAAGCTGAGGACGATGGTCCCTGAACTGCAGCGAAGCGATGGCCCTGGCTTTACGAAGGATGCGTTCCTTCACCTGAAAATCATGGACACAGACAAGGATGTCCGGGGGCGGCCCCCCCCCTCTCCTGGGTAAACCAACTCGGTGGACTCTATCCATCTGGATATCCTTCACATCTTCTTCGTTCATGATCTGCAGAAACAGTCCCTGTACATAGCCCCGCAGGTCTCCCGCCTCGCCATCCCAAGGCACCGCTTTAATGCGTATGTTGTTCCGGCGGGAACGGTTCTCAAGGTCTTCCGTGTGTGCCTGCAAGTCCAAGTTCTGTTCTGTGAGACGGAGGACATCCTGCTGGAGTAGATGTACATCATTGGCCGTGTTCAAATCATGATCCTCTAGAGTCGCCACTCTCTCACCAATCCCATCCACATCCCTCCTCACCTCCCGGAGGTCAGATGCCAGCTGCGCCCGTAGCTCGGAGATATCCTCCTTGAGGGAAGCAAAAAGTTCGGTCATAAATGCCTTGGTAGCCGGGGCCTCGTCATCGGACATTCTTGGCGACCCACTGGGACCGGGGGACGCCGGCTGCTGGGAGGATTTGGCCGCTCCGTCTTTCACTACCCCCCCCTTGCGTGCCTGGTTAGACCCACCAGTCACTTCCAAAGCTAGGCGTAGTAGCCGGCTCCGCAGGGCAGCCCAACTCGGTGTCTACTCCTCTGCACCAGGCCGGAGGCTCCCAGAGAACCCCCGGACGCCGAGACTCCAATCTGCGGGAATGCACAAAGACCAAGGAACAAGGAGACCCCAGTCACCGATGGCAAGTCCCAGAGAGGGCGGCGCGGCGGGGCAACATAGACGCCAGGTATCCAGGCGTCAGCGCGAAGCACTCAAGCGACCAGGGGAGCCAGGCAAAATGGCGCCGCCACTCTCCACGACCAGACCGCCTCCAGACCACTAGATGTGCTCCCCCAGCCTCTCCTCCAGTCCCGCTCCAGTCCACAGCTCAAGTCCGGGGCCTGCACAATCAATGCCTCACGAACCCCTAGATGTCCATACACAGCAAGCCGGTGGCCAGCCTCCTCGGACCCACACACCACCTAGGCCGGCGGTGGCTGCAATTCCCAGGGTCCCTCCGCACCGCAGGAAGCCGAGCCTGCTTCCACTACACTCTCCCTGCCCGGATTGCTGGCCGTCAGCTACTCTCCCCCGCCAGGCCTGTGTGCAGCTCCACTCGTCGCGGCCGGGCCCCACTGCGTGTCACAGAAATATGCAGTGGCTGGAATGCGCCCGGAGCCTCCACTACCCCTCCGGTCCGGCACTCCTGGGTCTCCGTGCTCCTCCTAAGTCAGGCCCCTTCCTCACCTCCAGCTCGAAAAACACCACCGGTGACCTCCGACATGCAGCGCCGCCCTCCGCCGATTGCGCAGCTCACTTCAAGCAGCTGGCGTCCGGGGGGACCTCGGGTGGGCGGCGGGCGAGCCCCCTCCACCTGCGCGGTAGCCCGAACTTCTGGCCGGCCTCCAGATCACGCGAGGCCGGGGATTCCAAGGCCTCACCCCTCCTCCGCTCCTTCCGCCGTCGCGTGCGGCGCCTCGCACCGCTGACTGCACCGGACCCCTCCGCTACTCCTCACGGACCTCCGCCAACAATCCGGGGGCCGATCTGCGCCGGTGACACCGATCTATAAGCAGCTGTGATGGATCGGCGCCGGAGAGGCACGGAAAAGCGTCTTACACCGACGCCATCTTGGCCACGCCCTCCTAAATTCATTTTTTAAATATTTTATAAAGCTTAATACTCATACAGTGACCTCCTAGCATCAAAATGTAATTTAAGTAGTGTTGTACCGCATAATGAGGAAACTTGCATGTGAAATATCACTCTGCGCAGGCGTAAAAAAAACACATTTTTTATAAGGGTATATATTAAATATTTCTGATGCCCCATCTCTGGAATGTGTAGAGAACATTCTGAGGATGACTATTATGTAAAAACATTATTGGATATTCATTTTTAAGTGCCCCAAATATCAAAGTCGAAATTGGGTAAAATTCACTATTTTGAAAACAATTCTGCCACTCTGAGCAGCTTTTAAACTGCCTTAGGCTTCAGTAAATGCATACATTTTGGTATAACACAAAGAGCTGACTTCTATATTGCTAGAAAAGTATATTGCACACTGCTTACAATTGAAAATATGTATCAAAACCAGCAGACAGAAGTTATTCTCTTACCACTAAACTGGCAACAGGGGAACAGGTCTGCTATCAGTATCCAGGGTGACTTTGAATTAGGGAAAGCCGCATGGAAACCCTTGCACACAAAATGGGACAGCTGCTAATGAGTTCTATATTTAGAAGCTTAGCAGGGCTCCCAGAGAAGGTTTGCTTTGACATTTTGACCTCTGAAACTTTTTGAAAGATGACAGGGATGCACTGATATGAATAAAAAGGCAATAAATTGGTATATGGGCATGTTGATTAACAGAAAGCATTGCCATATATATACAGCACTAATGCTTTTAGTCTGAGGATTACTGTACAAAAGCTGAGGCAATGAAATTTAGTTTGAATTCATGTGCCCTCATGTTACCATTAGTATCCTTGCCAAAAGGATTGGGAGTTGGTTATTCATGTTCTTTAGCTCTTTCAAATGTGCCATTTATCTCCTCACTCATGTTTTGATTTGTTACCTTTACCTCTAATTGTAAAGAGCTCAGACATCCTTCGGGATCAAGTTTACGCTATATAAAAATGTATAAACAAATAACTTTGTTTATGCCCAGTTGCTACAAATAGAGGTTGATAGTGTTGACAGAAGTGAAACCTGTTTTAGGTTTCCTACTGTCAAAATAGAGGAAGGAGGCTGGCTCCTCTACAAATTAAGGGTAGGCAACATTTATGTTTCTCTCTCTTTTTCTCAATTTTTTTAGCCTGTCTAAGCTGTCTGTGAATTAGCAATGAGACATTTAATTGGCTATTCAGTAATACTGTTTTAAACATTGTTAGCATTAATAAAATGAATAAGTATATATGTTATGTTTAGGCTTTTCTGTTTTCAGTTTCTATTTTTGGTAAATTCATGTGGGGTTTTTTCAGTGTTTTCCAGTGATATCAATACCTTACAAAAACAGTGATTATCAGTGGTTACACATTTTCGCACCATAAAAAAACAATAGAAACAGTGTTTTTCCAGTGTTTATGGACCATTTCTACACTTATAGCATGGTATATAGACATTACACGTACAGTATACATGAGGGTCAAATACGTTTTTTACAAATTAAACTTATTGTAGTACACCATACAATACTTCCTCAGTGAGCCTTTGGTCTTGTGCGCTCGCTCCTTCCTTTCCATGTAAACTTTTATCTGTGAAAAATGACCATCAAATAAGGGATTCAGCAAACTGTGGCTAAGTACAGACCATGGCACATGGAAAGGGCCGGTGTTCACCCACAGCAAAGGCAAGGATAGGTCTTTTGTGTGCACAATAAGGCTGCCATACTCTGTTGACGGCTGTTCTGCATGTTTTACCAAATTTATTTGCTTCTGTATTCTCAATTTACTTCTCAATTGCAGTAATATTATTACTGCATGGGGGCCCTACCCCTAAAGTTAAAGCTCAACTGTAGATTAGGGCCTCAAGTGGGTCTGCCTACAGCAAGCACCTCTACCAACCCTTGCGGTCATACACAACAGAGTAGCTACTTACTTGACCCACCAGAAAGCACCTTGGGGCCTCTACAAGATGTAGGAGAGCGCTACAGCAGTTCTACAATACAATGCAGGCGAGGGTCTGATTGAAAGGCCTGGAGGCCATGATTTCCAGCAGCCTGCATCTGTCAAGCTCTAGGTGTCCATCGCCCAGAGGAAGCGCAGAGGTCCTGGGTGCTAGGGTGGTCCAATGTCAAAGCGGGTGCTTGGGGGGCGGGGTTTGGACCAACAGAAGGGGCACAGAGAAACTCAAAACGTGTTTCAAACACCCAAGCAACAACAGCCTTGTATCCACTCACACTCTTTCAAATATTAGAAGTCACAAATACGCATACACATTCTGCGGATTTAACAAATGCCCTTATTTTGTGCATAGTAAAACAGCACACATGGGAACTCCTCTGTAACTCTGTGTCTTTATCCATTCATAGATGTGTGTTTATCTTTGCATGCGTGTTGAGGTGATTAAAAACAAACACAGGTACATTCTAGATTGGTCCTGCCGCAGCGGCTAATTTGCCCTCATCCTCACAGTACAAAGATAACTTTTTGTGCACATGCTTTGCTGTTTCCCAGCTCCGGACATGCTGAGCGGGTCCCACAACTACTAATATGAAAAGAAAAAAAGGTCTTATGAGAAGCTGAAGGACTCAGGCCATCCTTCCTCACTGCCCTTTGTAGAAGCCTTTCCTCTTGCCAGTGCGAAAGACATCACCCACTTGACTTAGTTCATTTACTGCATCTTTGTCCTTTTTCATTAGACACACAGAAGACATACCTCTACAGTGAGTCTGCGCCCTGGTTTTAACCAGAGTAGCTAAGCCAGGTTGTAATGGAGAGGTGGGTGGGAAGATATAATTACGAAAATAATAGACAACATTGTACAACTGGTTGTCACTTATTTTAATTTCCTAAATTTACAATCTAGAACGTGTGGAACAAAAGTGATGTACCCAGGATTACACCATTTTTTTAAAGTTCTAAATATGGCATTAGGGATCTTGGTCGACAGTATACAGTCATCATTGGTACATTTTAGATTTGCTACTAAAGATCTCAAATCACTACATGTAAGGTGTAGGCAGCTGAGCCAATTCTGATTTTTGATGCTAGAAAAGTTAGTGCTCTTTAGTCGATGGTTGTATGAATATAGCCGGGCTGTACTTATGTGCTGCGTGTAAAACCTCCTGATGTATGTCACAACTACTTTGTGACTCGGTTTGACACTCTGTGGCCTTTTGTCTTGAAGGACACTTGTTGTCAGATCTGGCTACATAGGCAACACCATTATGGGACGTGTTGTTTTACTTTCAAAATAAATACAGGCTGAAAAAAATAAGTATGGGGAGTGCTAATGGTTTAGAAGTCACAAACACCTTATGCTATGGTACCATATTGTGAAGTCTGTATAGTTTGCAGTACTCCAGCAGGACACAAAGTTACAAGCGACATCTTCCACCAGTCCTGAACTTTTATCCAAAAGCAAATCACATTCTGAAACATATAGCTTTGCTTGTAACAATATAAGTGTGGGCTTACAAATCTTCAGCATAAGTACATATGTTTTTATAAAGCGCTTTGTAGATTTTTGCTGTATCTCAGCACTGCACATAATGACGCAGTCACCCAACTGAATGTATGTAGTGGTACTGTACTGACCTACTGGGAAAAGAGACATGTGCACAGAAATAAGTGGACATAGAAAAAAAAACATGCAGAAAGGCATAAGGGACCCTACTTGTGAAGTAAAAAAATGAGATTTTCACAGCAGTAATGGTGCCTGCCTAGGGGACATAACTGAAGTAATAGAACAGCTTAATGCAGGATAAACTGACCAGCCTACGGAAGTAAAAGAGTGACAGGCGTAAAAATAAGGAGACATACCCCAGAAGTAAAAAAAAAGCAGCTGTATACACGAATAAAGGGGACTGCTTGAGAAGTAAAAGAAAACAGTCACAATAAAAGGGAACTACCTGGGAAGTAAAAGAGAACTGTACACAGAAAATAGCAATTAATGAAGAGAAAAACATTTTCCCCAGAACAGAAAAAATATCACTCGTTCATAGGAACTCCTGCGCCATTTATGCATGAGGATTTTCAAGATTTCCTGGTAACAGTTGTTTTTGTGAATTATATAAAAGTGCAACACCTATTCAAATTAAGCTGTTTGTAAAGAGTGAACTCAAGAACTCACAGTTTATCAGAAGCATGAAAGGCCAAGTCATCCCTGCTACCATACCTTTGCGAGACCTTCCTTTATGGCAGATTTCTGAGCAACACCCTTAATCTTAGAGACATAAAGGTAAGAAAGAGTAGGCCTCATATTAAGTGTGTCAGGGTGGCTGACTTGAAAACCCTGTGGGAGTAAGGCAAAGATATTCATGAGCCAGTCTGTTTATGGAGAAAACTCACCGGGACTCCAGTTGCACAGACATGTCAAGAAGTCTCCCGGTTCCTCTCTGTAAGGAAGCCCTCGTGTGTTTACATCAACATCATTGTGAGGTCAAGAAACTGTAACGGCTAGAGCTGTCGACTTTGAAACTGCGCTGGGGAACTGGCTTTGAGTCTCGGCAGCGGCTCAACATCCTGTGATTCTGGGAAAATCAGTTAATTTCACTGTGCCTACACAAAATTAATCTGTCCTGTCTGTAATGTAACTGGTACTCATGGAAAGCACTCTAAAGCCTCCGGGTCGAGTTTGCGGATTTAAAACTGCCCCAAAAAAGAATTACAGTACAGAGACACACAAGCTAGTATTATATTCAGCCAGAGGCGCAACTAGAGCCAATGTTTTTTTGGGGGTTGGGGGGGCTAAGAAATGTTATGGGGGAGTGGGCTAATTCTTAAAGCAATCGGCAGAGTGGAGCTTCTGGGGCTCTAAGAAGGTGTGAAAACAGAACAAAGCATCCTTAACAAGTAAATGGTCTTTTACAGAGCTGTGAAGAGCTGTGTATGTGTCTGGGGAAGCTGTCTCACCTCGGCTGACACACACGACATAGGGGGAGGGGGGCTGACGCCCTTTCAGCACAATGGGTGTTGCGCGCCTGTACAGCTTAATGGGAAAAAAGAATTGTACTGTAGAATTTTAAACCCATCAAAGTCCAGTATTGGGCTAACAAAAATTCAATGTGTCTGACTCATCTACTTGATCCTAGTAGAAATTTAAGTCATTGGGGCTCGAGCTCACATCAACGCGGCAGGTGCACTAGCTCACTGAGCTGCTTTACAACCCCTCGCTGCCTGCTGATTGCCTGGGGGTGAGACTGCAGAACCTACAAAATATTTTGGTACATCCAGTATTTACTTCTACAGTGTTGTGTGCTTATATCGTACTAACTAATGTGCATCACTCATAACAATAGCAATGGTACTGCGTTTACCAACCTCCAAACAATGGACAGACGATTCAACCGTACCAGACTTCAGGCAGATTTCAGCACCTGATTGACTAACCCACTGAGCTATCTTGCTTCTCAGAATGGATGATGCAGCGGTGCTCAGGAGGTACGAAAAAACTAGACACTGGCCTTTAAACTGCTTGGAAGGGAGGGCAAGGGTAGGGCGGCTGTAACTTCTGATTGGCTGACCGGGCCCAGCCCCTTCGAGGAGTCCCAGTGCCAGTCCTTCCGTCGGAGTCAGAGGACGGAGATATAATTACGTAGTGGGCAGGGACCAAGAGGTGGTGCCAAATCCAGATACGTCACGTTTCATTTTAATGGACTGGAGAAGAACTGCTGCTGATGTATGGAGCCTGATGACACAAAAGGTAGCGTGCTTAACCCTCACGATTGCCAGAATCTCCGCTGCAGGCAAGGCTGGCCTGCGTGTATTTTTTTTGGCAAGGAGATGGGAGGGTGCACACGGGAAAATCGGGCTGGTCCAATCCAGTCTCTACCAGGGCCATTGAGTTCGAGGGAGGGCGGGGGTCACTCTGGTCCTCAGCTGCTCCGGCGTCTAGATTGCACGCCCGCCAAATCAGTGATAGTCGGTTTAAACCGGCTCAGCTCATTTTCAGCCGGTAGGGTAATGTCGGTTGCAATCGGTTTTAACCGAATTCCGGACAGCCTAGTTATGTTACTGGCCATCCTGTTTGATGAAATTATGACAGGATGAGTAGTATAGATTGCTGTTCCCTTATTGTGATCTTTAAGGGGAACTAGATGTGGGTAGTTTTTGTTCTAAAATTCTTAGGTGATAACACCATTATTGTATGTTATTCTCATGCTACATAGTTTTGCAAGGGCATTGCTAGTTTTTATTAGCTAGTCTGTGTAAATAAACTGACAGTCCTTATTAGAGCTGATGTTGCATATTTTGGATAATGAAAAGTAGAACTCAGGGAAGATGCCCATGTGATCCTTAGCAAACATTTTGAAGAAAATATTGTTTTGTAGGAGTTTGTTTGTCATAACTTGTTCTACTGGAGAAAATGTAATCCTTGTTAAAATGAGCAGTTTTAGATTTTCCTGCTGCTCCTATAACATGAGAGCATGGTCCTAAGCGTACAATGTAGGTGCTTTTATTAAGAGAAATCATTTTAGAAATGTCTGCAGTCCTGTACAAGTGATGTAAAGTTTATGAGCAAAAGTGTAGAACATTTCCTTTTTTTAGGGTTTTCAGATTAGTACACAGGAATACACCAATGTAAGGATTTAGGGTATGTCTGTGTTGTTTTTCTCTTTTAAATGAACACAGCCTTCCTTGGCTGCTTGGGATTGGTTGATGTATTACTCTTGTCAGTTCACCAAAGCGTTCCTTTTATACTTCCCAATAGGTTCAGGCTGTTGTTTTTTTTACTCTCACATAGATAGATGGAAGTGGTTCTTGGGTGCCTTGCTAATGTATGAGGCGTCTCAAGACTAGGAAGTATTCCGAGACTATCCTCTCTGTTGATAGACTGTTTATGTGCCTTGTCTAAAGACCTTTTGTTCTGTCCACCAATAGATATTTGCTGCCTTACAACCATTGCCAGAGGGGCCCGGACATCAGATTCAGCCTGGGGAGTCAGCGTCAGCACCAGTCCAGCTTGAAGCCGAAGTGAAGATAACCAGCACAGGCATTGCTGGCAACTAGGACCTCAGTGAAGGCGGAAGCCCTGGGATGTTAATTGTGTACCCCTGTCACTGTCTTGGGCGAAAGACGGGGTCACAAACCAGAAAGGAGAGATCGTGGATCAAGTTTTTGATGCCCAGCTGAAAGTCATAGACCGACCAGAACGGCGAGGAGGCTTTGCTTGAGGTGACCTCTTTTGAAACAAGGGTTGCTTCAGAGATCCCAGCATCAGGCCTCTGAATCCTGGTCCTAAAGTGAATGCAAGTTTGCTCCTTTATTTGTAGGTCAAGAGGGGCCGGAGCACACTGGATGCAATGTGTGGGGCGATACGGCGGAAGAGGTCAACGGTGTGCTCCCAACTCCGGTATCCACTTTTTCTTGGCTCCCGGTAGCCATGTAAGCTGACGAGCTTGTTGGAGATGCACCTGTGCGCCAGAGGGGCAACGAGGCCCATGACGGATGTTTGGCGACCTGTTCTGCAACCCCGAATGTGTCTCTACTGATGAGGGAATCAATCCCGAAACACGAGCTAGGCTCGTGTCTAGAGATGACCACAATACAAGTACTTGCTTGCACCGATTGAGGTGAAATACTTTGAAATTTGACATTTGAACTGTTCTTGAAATTACTTTAACTGCACAGACCACGATGCAGTGGGGCGATACGGCGGAAGAGGTCAACGGTGTGCTCCCAACTCCGGTATCCACTTTTTCTTGGCTCCCGGTAGCCATGTAAGCTGACGAGCTTGTTGGAGATGCACCTGTGCGCCAGAGGGGCAACGAGGCCCGTGACGGATGTTTGGGGACCTGTTCTGCAACCCCGAATGTGTCTCTACTGATGAGGGAATCAATCCCGAAACACGAGCTAGGCTCGTGTCTAGAGATGACCACAATACAAGTACTTGCTTGCACCGATTGAGGTGAAATACTTTGAAATTTGACATTTGAACTGTTCTTGAAATTACTTGAACTGCACAGACCACGATGCAGTGGGGCGATACGGCGGAAGAGGTCAACGGTGTGCTCCCAACTCCGGTATCCACTTTTTCTTGGCTCCCGGTAGCCATATAAGCTGACGAGCTTGTTGGAGATGCACCTGTGCGCCAGAGGGGCAACGAGGCCCGTGACGGATGTTTGGCGACCTGTTCTGCAACCCCGAATGTGTCTCTACTGATGAGGGAATCAATCCCGAAACACGAGCTATGCTCGTGTCTAGAGATGACCACAATACAAGTACTTGCTTGCACCGATTGAGGTGAAATACTTTGAAATTTGAACTGTTCTTGAAATTACTTGAACTGCACAGACCACGATGCAGTGGGGCGATACGGCGGAAGAGGTCAACGGTGTGCTCCCAACTCCGGTATCCACACTGGATGCAATGTGTGGCCCCAACGAATGAGCAGTGCGCTAGCAGAGTAATATAGGAGTTAGGGAAGGACTTGAGTTTAGGGTACAGGTGCTGTGTCTCTGGTGCCTGTTAGATTGAAGTGAAGGAAACTGGTGCACTGCCTGAGACACTGGACAGGATCGCTGAGCGCATTTGCCCTGGTGGGGGACTGCCCTATCCTGAAAGAAGAAACTTTTTCCTTGAAACTGGGCCGTGATTCTTGAGTTGCGAGTTGTACAGCTCCACCGTGGAAATAACAAGAGCCTGCCTATGAGGCTCAAATGGACACAGGGAGAAAACTCCCCTCTGGCTTGGTTGTACAGTGGCTTCAATTTCCCCAAGGACTTTTTCTTTTTCGTCAATAATGTACCCTTTTGGTCATCCCATTTTTGAGGAGGAGCAGCCCTTTGCAGCTCTTTGTCCTAATTCCTATGGCCCTGTGTGGTCCTCCAGGTCCCAAATATAATTGATGTTCTAGTCCTCATAAAGGGAACACTGTAAAAGTCTAGTGAAAATGTTTTTATTAGATATGTGCTGTTGGCTATTCTGAAATTGAAATGAATGGTCACTGAAATTCATAGGAGCCCTGAAAATGTTTACTAGATGATTCTAGGATTCGCTTTTCCTTAGGGTTGTGAAAAATGATCATTCTGTTTGTGATAATAGTCATTACTCTCTCCTACTGTCGGTATGTTAATTATGACCCCATGCTCTGTTCCCTTTGTATTCCTGCTTATACCTCATATATACCCGCTTAATGAAATGTTTAGAATGGAAAATGCCCTCCTAGCAATTAATTAAGATATTGATAAATTTATGAAAATTAATGTGCAAATATTTCCTGTGGTCCTACTGGATCATAGGAATGTCTTTAGCTGATGCTAAAAGGACAATCTGTTAAAGATTGCAGAGATTTATTAGCATGAGCTGAAAGCCATTTTGTATTTGGCAGCCATTTTAGGTAGCCATGTGCTCGCCATGTGCTGTTTCCCTCTTCAGAGCCTTGCACATACTCAGAGAGGCCTAGCTAGTAGAATGCACCTGCTCCTCTTATAGAACTGTCAGGCTATTCTTGCTGATATATGGAGAAGTAATTCTCCTCCCACTTTGTTGAGCTAGCAGATCTTGCATGCCCATATTAGTAATTTTGCATGCTTACCTGAGCCAGAACCTCCCCTTGGTTTTATGCTGACTATGTAACCCTAAGCATATATAAGGCCCGTTTCTGTACTCCTTAGACTGCCTCATACAGTTTCTGAGGGTACTGTGTGACGTAGTCTCCCTCATCTAAGGTTAATAAATGAATTCTTTTTATATTACAGCTTCTGTGCCAATCTCTTCTTTGTTGGTTTAAAAGGACCAGGTTTATCAGTGAGACCCCTGAGAAGGTTTCAATTTTCTTCACGAGAGCCTGTAAATCAAATGCTGTTAGTAGGCTGCAGCACTGGATTGTGCCACCCACGCAAACAGCCTGTAAATGTAACTTAGGCCTGCCATTGCAGAGCCTGTGTGCAGTCTGGGACTGCCATGTCGACTTGGCAAGTGTAACAACTTGCCAGGCCCTAACCTTCCCTTTTCTTACATGTCAGTCACCTCTAAAGTAGGCCCAAGGTACCCCTGTGGGCAGGGTGCAGTGTATGTGAAAGGTAGGACATGCCCTGGTGTGTGTGGCATGTTCTTAAATTGCGGACAATTTAGTTTTTCACTATTGCAAGGCTACTTGTTCCATTAGTACAGAATGGGGAGTTTGTTTAGTACATCTTATAAACATAACTGGCCCTGGGAACTAGGTAGAAAAATAAAGTTTAGTGTGCCTGAACTCAGAATCTAAAGATGCATCTTTTAGTGAAGGTGATTTTTACATTCTGTGTTTGAAAATACCACTTTTAGAAAGTAGGTATTTTCTTGCTCAGCCATCCAGTAGGCCTCTGCTAGGTTTGTAGATTATCTGGGTTTTGGATCACAGGGGCTAGGGCAGAGCAGTGGCTCCAGGTCGTCTGGGTCAGTCAGGAAAGGCCTGAATAGACCTGGGCTGCATTTAGAGTAGGGGGAGGAGATTTCCTTTCACCTGAATGGGCCTGGTCTGCCTCTGACAATGCTGTCTCCATCTCCTGCCAGGAAGCCACCCCAGAGAGGGCACAACTGGTTCTGGCTGGGCGCAGACACTCTCTGCCTGAAAGGACAAAGGATTTTGGGCTATAAAAAGTGGGGCTCAAACCCCTGAACTTTAGAACTCCTTTGGACCAAGAATACTGCCAAGAAGAGCTGGAAAAGCTGTGAGGGGAACTACCACTTTGGTGAGTGTTTTGCTGTGTTGGCCTGCAATGGCTGCTTCTGTCATGGGCAGTGAAAGGACTGGACTAGACTTTCTGTAATCTATTTTTGTGAGTTTCTCCAAGGGCTTGAGGTAGAGCTTGCCCCCTGTTCACGAAGTCTCAGGAAGAGCAAAGACTTCAAGTTCTTCTGCCCTCAGAACTGGGGACTGTATGTTTTGTGCTACAACAGAAGAAAAAGCTACCCAGCACCATCTAAGACGCTGCTGCCGGTCCCGTATCTTGAAGGCACCGCCGCCATGCCGCTACCCGCACTGCGACCTGTGGCACCGCACTCTGCATCGCCTCGCTTCACAACGGCACGGTATCCCCGACGGCGATGCGTCATCGACGAAATCAACGCCGCTGCCTGCACAGTGGTTTGAGGGCACCGCTCATAAAGTTATACGACGCACCACCCTCATCCCGTACCGCAGCCTTGGCCTACCGACGCCATCAACTCCAGTTCGTCAGCCCACGACAGCGCTTTAGCAACAAAGACGCCGCTACTTGCACCGTGACCTGCCAGCACCGTGACGAGCACCGCATCACCTTGCACGGCAACCCTGGTCTCACAGACGCCGCCATCTGACGCCGCCATCGATTCCCTGCTTGCACCACGACCCGAAGACATCGCATGCCACACCGCTCCACTTCGCACCGCAGCACTCAACGCCTGCCGACGCCAGTGCTCCTGACTTTAACCGTCAGGAGTTCGATCTGCAACGTGTGTGACTTCAAGGGCTCGACGACTCCTGCACCAACCACCGGAACCAACGCCTGCGGACGCCGTGCTTTTGGAAGCTCAACGAGAGGTCACTAACGCCCTGAATTTCTAAAGGTACTGTTTTGTTGGTCTTCCCGACACTGTAGCTGGCCCGCGACGCCGCAGTCAACCAGAACTGTTTGGATTTGTTTGTTCACGACGGCGTGATAGCCACGGAAGGAGCTATTCACTTCAAGGAACTTTATTTCAAGGTTATGTTGATAACTGAAGATTTCCAAATACTGTATTGTGGATTTTTATTGTTTTTGGTCTTGTCTTAAGTATATAAAAATATTGGATATTTTTCTAAACTGGTGTGGTGTCCTCTTGTAGTTCTTACACTGTATTACTGTTGGTTATGTGCAAATGCTTTACACACTGCCTTTAAGATAAGCCTGACTGCTTTTGCCAAACTACCAAGGGGGGGAGCAGGGGTTATTTTAGGAGTGTAACTCCCTTATCCTGACCAGAAGGAAGGGCCCCTACTAGGAGAAGGTGCAAACCATTGCCAACTAGAGACCCCCATTTCTAACAATGGCCTATCGGTTTGCTGAATAAACAAGTTGTTTACATATGAGAGGGGTCAGCTTAAAAACACAAGAGCCTGCCAACATCTTTGGTGCCTTCCTAGTCATGATAATTTTAAATTTATACAACTAGCACACTGGGCTCAACATCAGAAATAGAAAGAGGTGACTTGCAGTGAGCTCACCTCATTAGAATACTTTTTGAAAAGTGGTTTGAGGGAGATGGGAATATCACATTTATACATATTGCTTGAAAAAACATCAAGCAATAAGTCCCACTACATGACTGCATGGGAAAACAACTTGGGAATTCAAGTAAAAGAAGAGTCCTGGCTAAATACATGGACACACACAAAATAAGGAAAATAGCTACAAGATTATTAAGCAGTGGTACCTCCCCCACAATGTTTAGTTCCTCTGACTTATGTGGAAGAGGCTGTGGAGAGAGGAACAATGGCCCAAATATGGTAGCACTGCTTCCAAGTCCAAGCGTTTTGGAAAGAGGTAATTGAACAGATCAAGTAAATTACGGCTCTGGACATATCCATTAACCCTCTTGACGCTGCTTCTGGGGGACACCTGTGAGGGTCAAAAGTATCTATTAATCATACATACAGGTACACTACACTCACATTGTTTACTTGCAGTTCACCTTACGACAGCTTACGTTTGGAAGCAACCATATCCATCCCTTTTGAATATGTGGTGGTCCAAGATGTGGCATATATATATATATATATATGCCTGGGAAAAATGTCTATATTGATCATCAATAGAACGAATGGGTTTGAGAAAACCTGGGCCCCTTTTTGTATATTCATTAAAAATACAGGTCACCAAGGAGGAGACCCAGATCACATGGCCATTGTGCTACACAGGTCTGGAATGTGGCGATCTGGTCCCTCTTTTCGCTGTGGGTTCAAGTCATTCTGGGACCTTGTGCCTGTTCCACTGCACAAAACATTATTTCCAAGACTCCACGAGTGCTTCAGAAACTCCTGCCTCGCTTTGATGAGTTTTGTGCCACACGTGGCTTGGAGATCAACACTTCTAAGACAAAGGTGATATTTTTTATTCAATTCAAATCCTTTAAGGGCAGCCTGTACTCGGGCGGGGGGGGGGGCGGTGTCATATCCGCAGAGGGCATGTCTTGGCACCTTCATATCAATAAGGCAATTATAAAACTCAAACTGATTTATGGAGCGATACTTAAGGAATTTAAGAAACTAGCCTTGAGTTTATTAATAGCATATGAAGTCAACATGTAGGTTCAAGTCATTTCTAGGAGCTTGTGTCTGTTCCACTGCACAGAAAATTATATTTCCAGTTTTGAATAGGCGCCTTACCTCTTAGAGTGTTCACTTCTGGTTGGGTTGGTGGAAGTGACACTGGGTGTCCTATTTGCAACTCCGCAGAAGACAGTATTCTGCATGTCTTGTTTGTGTGCCCAGGAAATGTCTCCCCAATGTACCTGGCTTGCACCAGTATATAGGCACCCAGGGACCACTGCCTGCCCTTAAAAAATGGAACTGAAATGTTACATTGTTCTTTTTTTTTTTTTAAATACATCCAGTTTTCTTTTAAGGAAAACGGGCTGCATTTAAAAAAACCTGCTTTATTTAAAAGCAGTCACAGACACCCTCCCTGTGAGTGTTAGTCATTCCTAATGGGGGTCGCATATTGCTCCGGCCTCATTAATATTAATAATGCATGCAATTACGCGCCTCTTGGCGGGCAGAGCGAACGTGCAGGCGCTGCGGGTCGCACTGATGCAGGGAAAGGGAGCGGACGACACTCTGCCTTATGTTGTGCGTAGGCTTTCATGTTTTCAGTTTCTATTTTTGGGAAATTCTGGTGGTGTTTTCTCAGTGTTTTCCAGTGATTTCAATACCTCAAAAAACAGTGCTTTTCAGTGGTTACTCGTTTTCGCGCCATAAAAAAAAATTGAAACAGTGTTTTACCGGTGTTTATTGAACGCTTTGCTTTTATTATTGCTTTTCCCATTTTTCATCAGAAATTGTTTACTGTTCTACATTTCAGAAGCTTAATACAGTCATGAAATACTTTCCATTGTCCTTTGATTCTGCAGCTCAGATTTAACAAGCATTTGCAATGCAATAGGTTTCGGATTTATGCGAGTTTAAGCTATTGGCATCGTAAATGACAAAGCCTTTTATTAATGTTTTAAAAACGAAAACAAAAATAAAAGGCATTGTTATTTGCAATGTCAATAGCTCAAACCCGCGTAAATGCCAGACCTAATGCATTGCAAATGCTTGTTTTAAATGAAAGCGTGAATTGGTCACTCAGTACGTTGGAAGTTACAGTCTGTGTTCCAGAGTCACTTCCCCTCTTCTGCTCGGAGAGTGCTGCACTCCACGAAGGACATGGTCACCTGACTAGTGCGGTATCTGCTTTTTAACCACTTGGGAGCTAGTAAACAAACCTCCCCAGTGCTGCGCTGTCCATTATCCGGTGCTGAACTGGACGTCCAGCGGTCGCACGCAGCACTGGGGAGGTAGTGCCCGTGACGACCGTTGGCCGACGGCAGCACTTAAGGGGTTAAGCATGTTTCTGGTAGCCCACCAACTCTGATTAAGGACTTGGTCAACATCAGTTGCATAGTTTGAGTTTGCAGTTCAATGAAGATGGGGAATTGCGCACATTTAAAAAACAAGCATTGGCATAGCCAATAGGTCTCACCTTGAGGAGCACAAGGTTATGAGCGGGGTCGGCAATTGGGTTGCTACAGGTGAAAGTTTGTTGGGAAAGGGGCTCTCTTCCATGTATTGAATAATAAACATGGCAGACTCAAATGAAATACCTCTCAGTAGGGAGCCAATGTAAACTATGAGTGAAAACAGACACATGCTCCTGTCTCCTCAAACCAAGTATTAACTGGACGACTGAATTCTGTACTACCTGAATTTTGGAAAGCCCAGCATTTGAAATGCCAAGCTAGAGACTATTACGATAATCCATGCTTGACAGAATGAGGGCTTGTACAGCTAATTTATGACTCTAGAATGGATATTTCCCCCCGTAGTTTAAAATGGAAGAAGTCAGTTGATATGAGTATTGTGTCTTATTTTCCTTTTTATTGTGCAACACTGCATCCTTAGCGGTTGGAATGTTATAGCCCTTCAGTCTCTGGTTATACTGATTGATGGCTCAAGTAGTCAGTGGACCATATTATGGACCACATCAATTAAAGTAATCTACAGAGGGAACTTAGCTAGCGCATTATTATTATTACAATAGGTGCAACTGTAACGAGACCACAAAGGCTCTCTGACCCACAAGTAAAGTAAAAAGCTGACGTGTAATGGTTGGAATAGTGCTATTTGCTACCAACACCCTTTAGGACACTTCATTAGTCAAAAATTAATTGCAAGTTTCCCCTGAATGTGCTTTGATGTCTGAGGTAATACTTGGAGAAGGAGAATAAAGTGGTGCTTGAATGAAGACTAGCATCAACATTGTATCGTTGGTAGTTTTACAAAGTGTTCACACAACAACAGAGTTGGAACACATATTTCTCGGTTTTACTGGTTATTTTTTCTTACGGCTTGGCTATGGTGTGGTGGAATGCTTTCTGCTGATTACTGGAACGGCAGAATACAAAAGGTGCCCTGCAGAAGCAAAAGAGGAAGCGACGAGTATGTGCGCAAAACAAGCAAGCATTAACAGAAGTTTTGTTTGTTAAAACAGATAATGCCTTTAAGCTAACTTGTGTTCCCTGTCTCTTCCCTAACATGGTCTGTCCTGTTTGTTCAGGAATCCACTTCAGGCGGAATCTAGGTAGACACGCCCTGCCCGTCGCAGGCGCTTGGGACACCCAGCACTGCCAAGTACCACACATCAGGCATTACACTAACGCATTTTAATGTGGTGATCCGCATCACCGCATTAAAATGCATTAGTCACGCATTTTTAGCGCCTTGACCACCTTCGGGATTAGGCCCGGGTGAAGCAGGTAGTGACTGCAGTCACACTGCAATACAGCAGCTCTGCGTTCAAGTTCTAAATGAATCAGGGTTCCTATGAGATTTGCAGGGAGGCTCTGGGACAGGAGCATGGACAATAGGTTTCCTGTCCAGGGAGGTGCTGACACCTGCCCAGACAGGCTCTTAGTGCATTAGGGCAGGGAGGGCTGCATTCAGAGAATGCTTTCCAGACACTGCCTGGTGCACACAAGGTGCTCCATGCATTTCCCAGTTCAAACCGGTTGCTGGGGAACTTAGCCCCAGCTCTGGCGCAAAACTGGACAAAGGGGATGGGGTGTAACCACCCCCACCCCAGGTCCACCCGTAGGAGGGACCCTAGAGTTAGTCCAACCCCTAAACGTACTATAAGTATAGAACCCCAGTCCCTAGGAATTTAGATTACCTGGACGAAACTCTGCAACATATATCCTGGACCATCGACATTCCATTTCGACTGGAAGACGGAAGAAATCTCCCTTGTGGTCAAGGAGTGACCACCCTGTTCAAACAGGCACCAACAGCATCTTTGCCGGTCTGCATTTTCGAGGCTCCCCCCCGGATCCCAAAGAATCTGCGACACAGGACACGGACTTCTAGACATCTCTGCCCCCGACCTTCGCTCCCAGCAAAGCTGTGACCCGTCGAGGACACGAGACGTGGGACCGGAACTCCTGGACATCCTGCATTTTGCTACCTGCACCGACTTCCGGAGGTATCCCGAAGTTGTGCATTGAGGTGCTTGAAGCCCCAGCCCGACCACCTTTTGCACCGAAGCTCAGAAGCCCACACTCCACGAGTGTCCTGTGGACC
The DNA here is from genome assembly GCF_964261635.1 of Lissotriton helveticus. NCBI lineage: Eukaryota > Metazoa > Chordata > Amphibia > Caudata > Salamandridae > Lissotriton > Lissotriton helveticus. Next base: position 695,564,707 of record NC_136065.1, on the reverse strand, counting down.
CGCTTTGTGAATTTCAGCTTGACGTGTCTTTGCGGTTCCTAGTCCGTTGGCTAGTGAGCCCCCATGAAGACCAACCTTTGATTTAACTTGCTTTCCTGGTTGCTCCAGGCTTGCTCCAACTTCCCTGTAAAGGTGAGGTTCCAGAGACCTTGCTAGTCTGCACCAAAGCCAATCTCGACATCCTGCGTGGGTTGCGTTTGCCAAGGCTTGTTGGGTCCAATCCGGATACCGACACCGCAGTCAACTAGATCCTTCGTGGGGCAGATCGAATCCAGCTCCTGGTCGTCGTCGACGCCTCCTGGACCTCGTGGCTGAAGAGACAAACTTCACCTTTTCACCTGAAATCACCAGACATCTGGTGGCATCTTTCTATCACCGCCCTGGTCACTGGCTAGTGGCCCAGGCTCTGTCTCCTCTGCTTTCAGGTTCTTCACATCTCCGATCCACCCGGACACTTTTCCTCTGGTCGCCTGCAGCACTTCTTCACAGCTCTCTATTGGAATCGACAACGAAACCCGACATGAAAAGACACCTATGCACCCGGCTTCCCTGGGTGAGGAAACACGAGTGTTCCGGTGCTCCCGTGTGTATTGACTCTCCAAGTGTCCTAGTCTAAAAGGGTTCCATCGTAATTCACCTCCTTGTACCCTTAATCTTTAAAATTGTAACCTGTTTGTTCCCCATATAAAATCAATGGTAACCCACGACTGTGTTTAGACACTGCATACGTCTCCCGTGGGCATCCTAACCTTTGGTTGTTCTGAGTAGCCCCAGCGATTCCACAGGCCCCCTGCCTGCTTTCTATTCCTCACGTAGTTCTTATACCACTATTTTAGTATATGGTTTGTGAGGCCCCTAGGGCAAAACGTATACTGTGCAACTTATCGTATGCTAATTAAGTTCCTTGTATTGTACTTTTACCTCTGACCTCATAAAGAGTGCAGAGGGGTTGTGTTTAGAATAAATACATATATATTTGATCTCCTAAGTGCTCCCTGAAATATGGTCGAGCCTACCCTGGCCTTTAGGAGTCAGGGTGAACCTGATGATGAAGCATGACACTACTAGAGTGTGTGCAGGTTATATAATAAAAAGCAATGGCTTCCTTCTCCGACCAAGAGCGGATGGTGTACCACCTGATAAGAGTAGTGCCCGACATCTCAAATAACAAGGTGGGATACTTTTATGTTTGCAGGTATTAGACAGGGAGGACGTATCCCTCTAGTACCTCTTCCAGTAAGTGGAGGAACCTCTCTACCCTTCTGGTTTGGATTAGGGTGCCTCCCCTCTTCCTTAAGTCAAGATTTAAGGATACTTTACAGTCACCCAGGCACTACTCAGGCACTCATCCAATCACTTAGCCACTACTCAGGCATTTATTGAATCACTCACGCACTATCTACCCACTTATTACATTACCCAGGCACTACACATGCACTCTTCCAATCACACAGTCATTAAGTATGTAATCACTGAACTACGCAGGCAACAACACACATGTATTCATCCAATCACCCAGGCACTAATCATTCACATATACAGTCACCAAAGCTGTACCTATGCAGGTATTCAAACACCCAGGCACAACCCATGCACTCACCCAAACACCTACTTATAACCCATGCACTCATCCAAATACTGAGGCACAACCCATGCACTCATCCAAACACTCAGGCAATAGTCATGCACTCATCCAATTATGCAGGAAGTACCACTGTAGTGAACCTATCTCCCATCCAGTATCTATGCTCTCATCCAATTACTGAGACAATACTCTCGCACTAATAGAATCACCACAGCAGTAGGCTTCACAGTAATCCAAACACTCAAGCTTTAACAATGGACATATACAATTACTCAGACAATAGTCATGCACTCATGTAATCAGCCTGGCACTACTGATACACTCATTCAATTATCCAGACGTTATGTTAACACCCAGGCACTACATGTTCAATTAACCAAAAACACGGGCAGTAGTCATGTACTCATTCAATCACTGAAACACTACTCACGCAATCTGCCAGGTGCTATGTATGCACTTGAACAATCACGTATACACTATCCATGTACTCAATAAATCACGTATATACAACGCATGTAGTCCTGTTATCACCAAGGGACTACAGTAGCACTCATTTAATCATGCAACCACTATCTATGCATGTATTGAATCATTGAGGCATTAGTTATGCACTTATCTAATCATCCAGGGAGTATTGTTGTACTCAACCACAAACACATATATGTACAAATCTTATTGAGGAATATGTACTCTTCTAGAACCATCTAGTGAATTATATATGTAACCTGTCACACACTCCTTGCATGTACTCTGAAGAATTAGTGAGCTATATGCTGTGATACCAATTAATGTGCAGATTTTTATATGCAGTGTTTACCTAAATTTAAATCTGAGTAGAAAAATACTCAAATACTAAATCTACCAGTGATACAGTGGTAGAGAGACACAGAAATAGCTCTTATGTTTTCAGATTTACAGTATTGAGACACTGTATATAATTTTACACTTTGATGTTTATTTTAAGATTTAATACGAAAAGGATAAAGTGGTCTTTTACCATGTACAAGTGAGAACTGAGATATTGTACAGCTGTGTTGTAGGAGGGAGAGGGTGCTATAATATTAAAGGTAACTAATAAATCAACAGCCAGATTCATCATTGTCCTCTTTTGCGAGTCCTTAATAGCGATTATTAAGGAATCGCTATTAAAGACTCGCAAAACGGGATTCATATAGAAATCGCAATATTATTTGCGATTTCTACAGCTTCCTTATTTGCGATTAGCAAATTGCTAATCGCAAATAAGGAATGACTCCCCATTCATTCCTATGGGCCTAAAGGCCCATAGGAATGAATGGGGAGTCATCCTATGGGCCTTCCTTATTTGCGATTAGCAATTTGCTAATCGCAAATAAGGATGCGATTTCAAGGGTGCCAGGGGTGTCCAAAGGACACCCTGTAGCACCCCTGAAATGTAAATGTAGACTGATGTTGCGCACACACATGTCCAAAGGACATGTGTGTGTGTAACATACAACTTAGAAAAATGCACTGAAGTGCATTTTTCTAAGTTCTCGCTATTTACCACGAAGTCAGACTTCGCGGTAAATAGCGTCCAAAAATAGCGATTTCGCAATCCTAAAATGGTTCATGAATTGCAGAGATTCCTTAAAAATGCAATTCCTCGCAATTTAGCGATTTCGCAATTTGCGATTTTTGCATTTGGGGTGATGAATCCCAAATGCAAAAATTGCGCTCGCAAAGGGCCAGATTCTCAGAATCTGGCCCTTTGCGAGCCGATTTTCCGTTGATGAATCTGGCTGTAAGTCCCGTGTTCTGGGTTGGTACATTGAAGTAAGTGCTTGCAGTTATGTGGCTAGGTTCATCCGTGGATTTAAAACAGCAACATAACATAAAAACAGTTTTTGTATTATATGTAAGCCAGAAGTAAAGTAGTTGGTTCATTGGCTAGAATAACAATTTTAATATAGTCAAGTCAAGTCAAAAACCACTTTATTCGATTTAGTTAAAAATCATAAAAGCATACTACAACAATTAAAAGACAAATCAGATACATGTTAAAATTTCATACAATACAATATATAAAAACAGTAAAAAGGTCAGATTTAAAAAGATCATCATGTGCAAAAAAGCGAAGTATACCACATTCATCACGGTTCCCAATGTTAGACTCATAATTTCCTCTTCCTGATCCGAACAGCAGCAACAAGGTAATTTGCCACACTGAACATCACCAAGGGTGTTTCAAGCATTTGTAAGAACAGAAGAGCTGGTTTAGCTTGCGTGAAAGCTTTCTCCTTCAACAAAGGTACCAGATACTTCTGCCTTGGGACATTATAAAAGGGACAGAACAACATAAGGTGCATATTGTCTTGAGTGGAGAAGTTATCGCATTTGCATACAGGTGCGTCCTCAGGCTTAAACCATCCCTGTCTATCACAGAGTACCAAGTAAATCTGGTTAAATCGGAACTTAACCAGAAGCCACCTGTGAAACGGGATATTAACTAGGGCAAGATACGGTTGGATAGTTGTGCAGGTAATTGTCATGTAATGTGCTCTAACCGTAGGTTTTGTTAACTGGAGTTGCTCTCTCTCCAAGATCTTAAGTTTATAAAAGTTTTCCTTGACCCAAGCTAAATCTGCTTTTTTCAGGTCAGACGGAGAGGAGAAAATCTCCGGGCGTCTGAGTTCTACTGAGCACTTATAAATATATGACAGCCAAGCAATGTCTTTATGTTTATCAAGTTTTAAACAATCCATCAGAATTTTGTGGTTAAGACCTAAGTTGTTATTGATCCAGACCCTAATCCACAAAAGAATGGGTGCCATAGAAAGGATATCACTAATGTACCCTACTCCAAGCTCCTCGTGGACAGAAAAGGTGGCTGTCGACAGGGGGAGTCCTAACATAGAACAAAAAAACTTGTTAACCTCTGTTTGAATAGTTTCAGTTTTTACATAGCCCCACAGTCCAGCTCCGTACCTGGCTATAGCCAATGATTTCGCCCTGTACAAAGCTAATAATGCACCACTTGGCTTCCCTCCAAGTCTCCTTGAGAAGCTCAAGATGGCGTTAACAGAGCTCCTCACTGCTTTGGTTTTTGCTGTTATCTGAGGGGACCAACTGCCCTTGGTGTCAAAAATTACACCGAGGTAAGTGAAAACTTTAACATTAGTGATCACTTCCCCCTTACAGTAGAAAGGTTTAGTATTATTTTTAGCAGCCCCAAAAACCATAACATGGGATTTAGAGTACAAGATCAAGAGAAGACATAAAGTCACTGAATGTATTTAAGAGTCTCTGAAGGCCAAGATGTGTCCTGGCTATTAAGGCGGCATCATCCGCGTACAGGAGCACTGGAATATAGGTGTCTCCCGCACACGGTGTGTCCACAGAGGCGGCCAGAAGATTTTTTTCCAGAGAATGTATGTATAAAGTGAACAGCATAGGGGCAAGGATGCAGCCTTGCCGCACACCCCTGCCTGATTTAAACCAAGCTGTACGATGTCCCTCTTGATCCATTCTGATAGAAGCCTTTAAGTCCTTGTGCAGTTCAGCTAAAAAGTAGACCAGAGGGGGATCCAATCCCATTTTTAACAACATGGCCCACAGCTTTGTTCTATTTACTAAATCAAATGCTGTGGATAGATCCATGTAAGCAACAAAGATTGCCCCTTTTTTTGCCTTTGTATACTTAGAGATTATCATATGCAAGTTTAGGCATTGGTCCTCTGTCCCTCTTCCTGTCCGGAAACCATACTGGGCATTGGACAGAATATCATTTTCTAGTGTCCACTTAGTAATTTTAGCCAACAGTACTTTACCCAGGATCTTCATAGAAGAATCCAACAAGGAAATAGGGCGATAGCATTTGGGGTCACTTCTTAGTCCTTTTTTAAAGATTGGGACAATGATCGAACATGGCCAGGTATTAGGGAAACCCCCTACAAGTACATGGTTAAAAACATTCCTTAATATCATTGCCCACATGTCCGGATTTGATTTATAAAAATCTAGAGGAACCCCATCGGGTCCCGGGGCTTTACTCTTAGCAGAACCAATTATCGCGACCTTAACTTCATTTTCATTAAAATCTAGATTGGGTTGCATGTCAGAATAACAGGGCATATGGAATGTTTCGTAAGCTTGATTGCTCCCATAGATGGCTGAAAAATGATTAAGCCACTCTGATTCTGGTATATTTGCCTCAAGGTCTATGTTACGTGATTGGGCAAATAAGGGGTTATTTATTATAGACCAGAATTTAGAACTGTGTTTGAGGGTGGTTGAATCCATTAAAGCGTCCCAGGCTTCTTCTTTTACGGTTTTTTTTACGTGTTTTTACCGCCTCAGCATATTTTTTCCTTAGCTGCGCTACCACTAGCTTATTTCTGGGGGAATGTTTGAGTGCTGCCATCAATGCAGAGTGAGCTTTCGAACAAGTATGGTCGAACCAACCAGAGACTGGGGCAGGTCCCCTCTTTGGGCTAAGTGTAAGCTCTTCTTCCACCCTAGAGCAGATAGCCTCAAAGGCGGCGACTATCTCTTTGCCCCCCTTTTCAGGGTCCCTACAAATCTGAAGTTCCACCATCATATCTTGTTCGATAAGATTTAAAAAATCCTTTGGGCAAACTTTACACCATTTTAATCGCCTGCCTTGGTCTTTGCTCTTTACATTCTTCACAGAAGTGACCATCAAAGCCCCTTTGAGCAGTCCAAGCGACCCATCCAGAATTAAAGACACCGGATTGTGGTCACTAAATCCACTTTCAATAGCATTATAAAAATGAACATAATGGAGGAGTCCTGGAGATAGAAAAATGTAATAAATAATAGATTCACTACCCCTCGCATTATATGTGACCACACGATCATTTGGATCAGAAAAGCCCGGTTCATATAGATCATTTGCTGATAATAAATGTTCCATAGCTGATCCCTTCAAACTATGCTCAAAATGGGGGGGAGTCGTAAGGTCAGGCCCATTTAAATCTTTGATCTGACAGTCTAAACCGCATAAATGAACATTAAAATCACCCATTAAAATGATTTGAACAAAAGTGGTTTGTTTTGACATATAATCAGTTAAGAACATACTTAAACTTTCTAAAACAAAATTTGGGGGTCCGCCCTGCAAGGAGTTATAACAATTAATTAAAACAATCTTATTTTTGTCTGGGTGGAGGATTTCTAGGAACTGGAAATGATGTGACGAACTAGTAAATTCCCTCACACTTCCAGCTATATTAAGGGACACCAATAACATCAGGCCACCTCTGTCCCTTCCCACCAGGGTGCACTGTGCATTGACAAAGAATGAAGAGTAACCATCCAACCAAAAAGAATTATCCCTAGCCCATGTTTCCTGCATAGCAACTATATCGTATTCTTTTAACTTACCCAGCCAAATTGGGTCATTCTGTTTGGCACGTAGGCCCGCAATATTCCAGGACAGAATCTTAACTTTTCTATTACCTTGCTCTATTGTAACCTTCCCTTCATTAGATGTAATGTTACATGGGGTAATAGTGTTAACATTATCATCCTGGACATTAGCTATCAAATTTAGTTGCTGGGGCTCTAGTCAGTCCATATTTGCCTGGTTAGCGAGAGCCGCAAATCTGTTTGAAAGGGGCAGGTTATCTGTGTATATATTCCTTGCAGAAGTGACTACACCACCGGCCCTGGATTTCTTTGTCACCCATTCATTCCCTTGGGGAGGGAAATTTTGTCTACCCTCTATCCCATGGTTGTTATTTTGCTGCGGCCTACTATGCCCGCCTTCAGCTGTCATGAGGGCAGGTGGATAGAAGAAACCCAGAGGCATGGCGCGCACACCCTTACCTAGTGAATCCAACGGGGAAGCATCCCAGAAAAGGCGACTAATGACATCACGAGATTTAAAATTGACTATAACACAGTCTCCTGCCACACATTTCTTAGTTTTTCCCACCCAATTAACCCTTCTACACATCAAGATATTAGCTGCGATGTTACTTTCACACGTGCAATTCGCATTACACCATTTTTCCGTGTGATTAAGCAGCGTTTCATGTTGTTCCACCTCCCCGCGTTTAATTTAGGCACATTTACCAATACTGCTACAAAGGGAGTTGCATCGGGGGGCAGGTGCACTGGAGGTACCCTGCCCACCCGCTCTCCCAGAAAACCTCTTGGCTTTTCCAACAAGAAAGGTTTAGGCGCTGTTTGCGGCAGGGGCATGTATCTACCATTTACAACATTCCCATTGTTTGACACAGAGTTTACAGCGGGGGGATTTATATCAGGGTTATTCGGCGGGTCGATTTCTATAGGGGCAGAAACCTGTGGGACATGAGAACGTGTCAGATTTTGTGATGGCAGTACAGGGGCCTGACTATTTAGAAACTCATTAATGCGTTCACATTTATTCAACAAAGCATTAACACAATCCTTCAGAGTCTCAGTTATGTCTGTCGCAATCTGAATTAAGGCGGATTCAAGTCTATCAGGAAAAAGTTTTTCCAGTAATGACGAGAGACCCTCCTCGGTGATATGAATAGCATGCTGATCCATGGACTGAATATTGGCCTTCTTTTCTTTGTCACCCATGTCCATAGATGTGGGAGGTGCAACAGTAACAGGAAGCTCTGGAGAGGGTAGAACTGTGGGAGACTGCGCCACGTTTGGTCGGCATGATTCAATAATAATCCTTGGCTCCAGTGGTACGCAGCTAATAGGCATGGTGTTTATAATGCTTGTGCCTGCAGATGTATTTTCCAGACCCAACGCACGTTCAGAAACCTCTATCTGGGTGGATAATTCGTCAACTTTAGACGTCAAGTATGTGATTATACTAGTCGTGTACTTGGGAACCTTGGCCTTAGCTTCACCCAGCACTGGAGTAACTAATTTGCGCTTACCCATGATGTTAGAGATGTGGCCCGTCCCGTCCCTGGTCGTCCTTGGACGGCCTTAGACGGCCCGCCCTCTGCCCGGGCTCCGCCCGGCGTCGCCCGCGCGCGTCCCGCGACGCGGAGGGAGCGTCCGGTTTTTGTAGCGCCTCCGGGCGCGCGGCGTCAGGCAGCAGGAAGTGGGCGCTAAGCTCCCTGGGAGCTGTAGTCTCTAGCCGCGGGCCGCGAGTTGGAGATTGCGGCGCGGCGAGACCACAGCGTGCAAGTCCCAGGAGTGAGCGAGCGCCTGTCACAGGTAAGGTTTCCAAGTCCCTGGGCGTGATGTGAGCCCCCGCTCCACCGAGGGAGCGTCCGGTTTTTGTAGCGCCTCCGGGCGCGCGGCGTCAGGCAGCAGGAAGTGGGCGCTAAGCTCCCTGGGAGCTGTAGTCTCTAGCCGCGGGCCGCGAGTTGGAGATTGCGGCGCGGCGAGACCACAGCGTGCAGGTCCCAGGAGTGAGCGAGCGCCTGTCACAGGTAAGGTTTCCAAGTCCCTGGGCGTGATGTGATATAGTTTTTTTTATGTAACAATATCTACATAACTACAGACTGTTATAATGCCTAGAAAAACTTGGAGGAAAAAGCAACAGAAGCAACTACAGTATCCATGCAGAACTGAGACACAAAAGGGGCAAAATGCAGGAAAACTGGTGAAAGAAGAAAGAGCTACTGACGAGTACGAAGTCATTTCTTGAAAGTATAAGTGGACATTTGCAAAGATTACGAAATAATGAAAATAATATTCAAACTATGTGAAAGAATAAGAGTGGACAAAGTGTATATTGCAAGAGCATTAAAGAATGTAACGAAGATAGGCATACCTTAACCAGGAGACAGAACCAATTTAAGGAAACCAGAGCCAGAATGTTTCCTAGTAGAGTAGTTATAAATCTCCAGAGAACTATGAAGTATAGAACAAGGAGAGAGGCACTGAAACAGAAAGAAGTAGTTGAGAGAGTAGTTGATAAGGCTTTTACTTTGAAGAGGAAGCTTTTCATTTTGATTACAAAATGAAGACTCTTGACAAAATGGTGGTGTGCATGAGGAGACAAAACCAGAAAAAAGATTACTGAATAAAAGTAACTTTTGTTCAGTTTTTAGTGGAGAATGGATGCATGCTTCTAGTACAGAGCCGTTTTCAATAAAGAAAGCTATCTCCAGGATAATAGATTCGTTTATGCTATTGATGTAAGAGGACGTTGTTATGAAATGAAGAATGGCACTCCTATAGCAAAAGAGGTGATAGTACCTACAAATGTAGAACAAGTTATTGCAGAGGTGTCAGGAAGGCATAGTCAGGCATCTGTATACAAATGGAACTGTAGTAGTGTTTGTAGTATTTGACAGCAATCTATTGATATATTCAGGAAACTCCTACGTATCTTTCCAAGGCGTTGTTTAAAACACAAAATAAATACGTAGCAAGGATTGGATCCTTGCAAGGTTAGAAAGCATACAAATTTGCAGGGACACTCACTAGCTGTCATGGTTCTAGTTGTGCATGCCTGCTTGAATGAGCGAATCTGGTTGTGAGCGTCTGAATGCGCTAGAGCGCTCAATGACGTCAAGCTGTTGGTCGGCAGTCTAGCCTTACCCTACCGGAAGCTGACACCAGTACGATGTCAGCACTTCTGGTGCCCGCTGGACAGCGCTTTGGATTAACGCTTTTGCCCCGACAGTCCGTTCCTCGTGTCAGCGGATCTTCGTTCAGGTAATGCCTACGTGCTGGAGCGCTGCATTCAGTTTGTTTAACTTGTTTCATTCCGTTTCACGGAACTAGCACAGGAGCGCTTGTCCCGCTTTGGATACATTAACAAGTACTGGTGCACTTTATTGGACTTCCTTCTCGAGAAGTAAGTGCATGCATGCTCTCCTCGCTACCCTTCTACTTTCACTGGTGCACTAAGAATAGCCTTAGTCACGCACCTGGAACACAAGTTCTTTTGCCTTTCTGCAAGTACTGGAGCACTTGCAGTTATCTTTCGTCTACTCGCAGGAGCGCCCTTTCTTTCCTTTGCCTGTCTGCACGTGTTGGAGCGCTTACAGTTGCCTTTCACCTACGCGCAGGAGCGCCCTTTCTTTTCTATCCTTGCTGAAGACATTTCTATCTACCTATGGTACCACATATAAGGTGACTATACAGTTCAATGTGCGTTTGTGTTGGTGATGCATGGGCAAGACTGCAGGTATTAATAGTAATAGTGTTTCCCCTGCATCTCTCCTTCCAGACGGTGCTTCTCGAAGGATTCTGGGAACACATTAGGTCATCAAACCACTCTTCAGGTGGATATCTCTTACTTCACTAGCATCCTCCCCCGATTCCATCTTCATCCTGGTCAGTACACGCATTTACTAGGGTAATGTTGGAGACAGTGGTGGTTGTTCATGTCATCTCTGCGAGATCACTTCACAAGCAGAAGGTAAGACTTGTGGGGTCCTGACACTAGCTTGTTTATCAAAGAAAGTGTGCCAAATCACCTATCACCATTTCAGGATGTTATCTGTACACTAATCGACAATGCGAACTTTAGTTAGGAGGCTGTATTACGTGAAAACTCCTGCTTTATATTTTTAGGAGAAATGAATAAAGTACTTTTTCATGTTACTGTGGCAGACATAGAAAAGGTTTGTGATGATGTGCAATTTTGTTTCTTTGGTCCTGAGCAAGACTCTAAGAAGAATGAAGAGTTGTTAATAGGAGGAGTTGCAGAACAGGACACAGGTATTACAGTTGATACTTTTGAAGAAGAAATTAAAACATTTAACACAATGTGCATTGAAAACCAGAATATGTTTATATATATTGTCGACACACTCACTAGAAGATTCGAACACGGACTGTTGACTTGCAGTTAAAAAGTGAAAGAGAAAATAATGTTAACTGGCAAAAGTCAGCTGTGTACTTATTTGTAGAGGAAAGCTTTGACTTGTCCATACCATATTATATGTAAGTACTGTTACAATAAATTAGAAGATAATAAAATGCCTGCTTGAGCTGTGCTTAACAAGTTAGAACTGGTTTCTATTCCAGAAGCACTTCAAAGTTTAAGTATTTATGAGTCCATTCTTATCCAAAGTATACATCCTTTTCAAGCTATAGTCTGTATGGAGCTAATGACAGGCAAGTTATCGCCAAAAGACAAAAGAGCTGAAGAAAGGTCTAAAAGGTAAAGTAGTGGATTTGCCAAGAACAATATTGAAACTCTAGCGGTAGATAGAGATTTAGAAGAAGGACTTGTAATTCTTATAAATGGTGTGCCTACTAGAACAAAATGATATGGCAGGAGTTATTAGATGTTACCAAAATTAAAAAAGCAACTTTATATCTGGTACAAAATAATGTTAAATGTAGAAAGCCTGCAAGACTTCAAACATATGGATGATTAGACATTTCCATCAGCAGGTCAGATTGAGAAGGTGGATCAGTCCAGAACTGAAGAAATGTATAAACATTACAGTATCCACCCTTTGCATTCTAAAGAGGTTATTGGTGATGTCAATGATCTGTTTCAAATGAAGAAGGCAAAAGGAGATCCATTACGTGTGCGGAGAAAAGTTCAGAAGTTCGGTGTTTCCCACAACTTTATTCAGAAGATCCTAGATTTTGTCAGTGTATTCCGTATTTATTTCACCTACTAATTATGACCTGTCTGGCCTCTCATATGCTGTGCATCACATTTTAAAAACGGGAGTTAATGTGCAGAATATATCAGAAAGAAAACGTCTGGAGAAAGTTCAGGAAAAAGATGATCACTTGGAATACAATTAATTATACCTAATGGCATGTCAACATGGGACCAATGAATATTGGTATCGGCGTCAATGGGAACTCAAGTGTATGTTGAGGAACCTTGGAGCACCTAAATGGTTTACGACGCTTAGTTGTGCTCAGTATGCATGGGATGACCTGCTAAAATTCATGCAGGAGGCAAATTCTAATATAAAAGACTCTGAAGACGCAAGGAGAACTGTGCTCGCTAGACCCTGCAAATGTTTGCAGATATTTTAATCACAGATTTCAAGCAATGATGGCTTTCATCTTGAACAAAACAAAACCTCCTCTTGGTGAAGTGACTGACTTCTTTTGGCATGAAGAGTACCAAGCCAGAGGTGCTCCCCAGATTCACATGCTGTTGTGGTTAAAAGATGCCCCAAAGTTTGGACCTGACAGTGATGAGTCTGTGTTGTCTTCTGTCGAGCAGTATGTAACTTGCTCGATCCCAAAGGAGAGTGGTGACAAAATATCAAGACAACAAGTTTTACAATTCCAAAATCATAGATGCGGAAAATAGTGTCAGCAAAAATAGAAAGCAAAGGGAACGTTTATTCAGGATGTCGCTTTGGATTCTCACGACCTGTCATCTCACAAGGAAGAGTCAACACTTACAAGGAAATCACTGAAAAATACATACAACCTAAGGCGAACAGAGTCCTCTAAGTACATTAAAGACTACAATACTGTGATTCTGAAGATGTGGAAAGCAAACATGGATGTACAGCTTGTTGCAGACAACTCAATTGCTGTTCCTAGGTAAGTTACGTCTTGTATAACAAAGTCAGAGAAAACTGAGATGAAGGAGATGTTGAGCAGAAAAGAGTCTTACAAACAGATTGTACAGTTTTAGTTTGAAAATGCTTTCTCACAGAGAGATAGGCTGTTATGAATGCGTAGATCGGTTAAACTCAGCTAGTTTGTTTTCTAAATCTAGAGGAGTTCTATGGGAGAGTTTAGAGCTTGCTAATACTCGTAACAGACTACTGAAGTGTTTTCCTGAAATCTAATATCTTGCAGAATGTGAGCCACACTCAACATATTCTGAAGAGTAACATGCTGGATACGTACTATCCGAGAAGAAGTCCTGATCTGGAAAGGATGTTTCTATATGAAATACTTCAACAGTATACATTCAGAAATAATGTCAGTGAAAACATAGAAGGAAAATTTGCTGTGGTTGGGTGTAACGGATGATTGGTCAGACATAACAAAGGAAATGTAATCAACCATCGAAAGCTAAGTTGCCAAACTCCAAACAAAATGGAGATTTTCCATTTAGCCTTGTTATCGTTGTTTAAGCCATGGCAAACTGAAAGAGAGCTACTTGGTGAATTTAACTGTTATGAAGACTCATTCAACACTGTGAATGGCAGCATTGAGTACTCTGTGTTTCCAGCGTATCTTCAAATGTTGCAAGAAGAGATTGAACAAGAAGAAAATTGCTGCTGAGATAGCAAAAGAGAGTTCTCAGAGTAGTAAAAGTTCAGCACCTGGAAGTCAAGATCCTCTTGGACAGCCAATCATTCAAAATGAAGCTGCAATATCCATGAATGAGGTGGAGAAAGCAATGCATCAAGTAAGACGGGAAACTGTGGCTCTAGAACAGCTAATACAGCAATTGAATACAGATCAGAAAGACATTTTTGATGGCGTAAAAGGTAAAGTTGAACATGGATTTCTGCATGAGGAAAAAGAGTGTGCATGTTCTTCATATAAACCAGTTCTATTGTACATAAGTGGTCAAGCTGGAACTGGAAAACCTGTATTGATTAAAGTACTGACAAGTTATCTACAGAAGACAACAGATTCCAATTTGTCATGTGTAGTTACTGCGCCAACAGGATTAGCAGCACATAATATTAAATGAGTTACCCTTCATCTATTATTAATGCTGCCTGTTGAACATGACAACAAATTAAAATACAACACATTATCTGGTGATGCTTGTCATGAAGTGGCAAAAGGATTAAAGAAATTAACTAATTATTGATAAAGTCAGCATGGTGTTTAACCTAATGCTAGCTTTTATTAATTTAAGAATGCAGCAAATATTAAAAACTGACTTCAACATGCTTTTGGGAGGAAAACACTTAGCAGTCTTTGGAGAACTGCTACAACCTACTCCAGTAAAAGGACAACCTGTATTCAAGAAACTACTACATAATGAAACAAGGAATTCACTAGGAAGTATTAGAAATGTAAACATTTGGGAAAACTTTCAAGACAAAGAATTTATCAAAAATATGTGCCACACATCAGATATGCATAATGGAGATATACTAAAGGACATAAGAGTGGGAGTCCTTACAAAAGAAGAACAGAGAGTATCAGAAACCTGTCTCATCAAAAATCTGTTTCCAAGTAATGTTTCAGCTTCAGAAGTAATGTAAAATATTGTTAAGGAAGAGAAGTCTTGTTTGTTTGATGCCAATTCTTGAGGAGTGTAGTAAATTCAATGAACAATTATTGCAACTGGAAAAAGAAGAGATCATTGAAATTAGTGCAAATTATAAAATGGAACATCAAGGAGTTACAGTGCTAGTAACAGAAAACCTGCAATCAAAATTGGATAGTTCAGAAAAAGTCTGTGTCAAAAACTGCAAGATTAGAAAAACAGTTACGTATCTGTAACAATTGTCGAGTAATCTTATGTCGTAAATTAAATGTTGAACAGGGCTAGTGAATAGCACAATGGGTAAAGTTATGAAATGTATTAGTTATCCCCACAGAAATGTTGTGGAATACTTAGCAATAAAATTTGATGATGTTGGTGAAGTTAAGCAGCTAGGTAGATGCGTTGTACGTTTCCTATTTGTGAAAATCTTGTATGTCCAGCGAAAGCAGTTCCCAGTTTCTTTAGCATATGCAGTAACTATCCACAAATCGCAAGATTCAAGTGTAGCTACAGCTCTTGTTAATATTGGTAGTAGCGTATTCAAAGAAGGAATGTCATATGTAGCTTTGTCGTGAATTAGAACATTGTCTTGTTTATTTCTGATCGACTTTGTTGAGAAGAAAGTAAGTGGTGATATGAACTTTGTAAGGGAGTATAATCGGTTAAGAGGTCAATATGCTCCTCATTTAGGCCAGTATCCTGTGTTTGAAAAACCGATAATGTGTCCAAAGCAGAAAATATCAAAGCAGTCTATCAGACCAGAACAGAAAAATGGCAATGTCCTAAGAAAAGAAAACTACAACAAAATGAGGAAATGGAAGGCTATCACTTTGATAATAAACCCAGAGTGAACTGTTATGCAAATGTAGTGTTGATGAACTGTACCATTGGCCTCATTTTACACATTCAATTAAAGAAAAAGTAGATAAAAGAATGTCTTCACAACTATGTGGTTTACCTCAAAATTAAGAAGTGACTGAAGTATTATACAGTCTGCTACTAGAATAATAAAACTTACAGATGAACGCACTGGATCAGTAGTGTTTTCTCAAAATCTTCAGCAGGATGCTCAAGAATATTTGATCGTAATGCTAGCACTATTAGAGGAAGAAGATGTGAACATTAATGAATTATTTGGTTTAACTTATAAATGGAACCATAAATGTGAAGAATGTGAATTCACCTCTAACATTTAAATCAATTCAGAACGATTCCTCTACTTGATATTACCAGATTGTAAAGATGTGCCCTTTGAAAATGTAACTAAAAATTCCCATCAAGATATGACCTGTCCAACCTGCAGATCGGAACTTAGATCAATGTTGTTACTACAAAGATATGGAAAATATGTCATAGTCATGCTACAACGATGCAGAGTGGATGGTACTAAATTAGAAACTGAAATTACAAACTCTGTAGCTGGACAGATTTCCATTTCAAAAAGAACTTTCACAACTCTATCAATCATATTTCATGAAGGAGTTAATAGAACATCTGGACATTATACAACTTATGGACAGAGTGCAATGACATACAAATGACGTTCAAATCCAGATTACCTAAAAAGTTACCAAACACATATCTGCCATTTCTACAACGGAAGTTCTAAGGAGAATTTAGGATAAGAAAGTGTTGATATAAATATGGATTATGTGTTTCTCAGACATTATTCGGCTTAATAGGGGGTTTTGTCTACAGCAAGCTGTTAGAAATGAAAGACTCTTTTTAACTGTCGGAAAGGCATTAATAAAAATTTGAGGACTACATTCTGTTACAACAGATAAAAACTAAATGGTGGTACTATAATACCAGAAGCCTTAAGTTGCATCTAAGAAGTCGCTTCAACAAAAAACATGCCCCTTTTGTTACTGCTACAGCAACCTCTACGTAGTACTATGTGTTATGTTTTTCGTGCATGAACCAAGAACATTTTAGACATCATTTGGCCTAACAGGGATGATTTGTAGAAAGGGATATTGAAAAATGAAGACTGCTTCATAATTGTTGGACATTTTGGACCAGATATAAAAATATATTGTTGCTTTCATTAAGGTAGTGACCTGTCAGCAAGGTAGTATTAACAACCATGTAGTGAGTGTAATACACAGTATGACATATTTGTAACGATCTACTGAGTAATTTTCTTTTTGTTTATACAATCCATTGTTTTTCCCCCGCTGTTTGATGATGATGCTTCATTCAGACCACTGCTAAAAGTGAAGAAGTATGAAAGCTGACAACAGTAAAACATTTGACTATGTTGAATTCAAGTTTTGGAGAAAAAATATTGTGTGTTGTTTTGGTTGCCTAATGTTCAAAGTGAAATCCTAATACATTTGTCTCTGTTTATATTTTTTCACAGTGGTTAAAGATCAGGATATATTACGTGAGTCAAATCACTAATCTACTGTTGGATTAATTGAGCCACTACTCATATAGACATCATACCTCCCAGGCACTACACCTCCACTCACCCAGGCACCTCCTAGGTACTCATCCAATCACTCAGGCAGTAGGCATGCACTCCTATTCACTCAGGCACTACCCATACAGTTATGCTATCACCCAGTCACTGCACTCGCACTCACACTCATTCATTCACCCAGGCATTGCACCATACTGGTATTCGTCCATTCACCCAGGCACTACACTTACACCTATCCATTAACCCAGACAGTATACTTGCAGTTATCCAATGATCCAGGCACTTATGTTACAATCACCCTGGCCCTACCCATACACTCATTCATTTCCTCAGGCACTACCCAAACAGTCAAGCAATCACACAGGCACTGTACTTGCACTCATTTATTCATGCAGGTATCACACTCATCCATTCACTCAGGCACTATACCTGCACTTACTCATTCACCCAGCCACTGCACTTGCACTGATCCAATGATACAGTCACTGCACATGCACTCATCCAATCATGCAGACACTGCACTTACACTCATACAATCACTCAAGCATTACCCTTTCTGTCATGCAATCACCTAGGCACTACCCATGCACCCATCCAATCACCCAACCACTACTCATACATTCATCTAATGAATTAGGCACTACTCATGCACTCATTGAATCACCGAGGCAGTACACATGCACTCATCCAATCGCCCAGCCACATCTTATGCACTCATTCAATCACCCAGGCACTGTAAGTGCACTCATCCAATCATGCATGTACTACCCATACAGTCATGGAATGACACTGGCACTACACTTGTACTCATCCATTCACCCAGACACTGCACTTGCAGTTATCCATTCACTCAGGCAGTGCATTTGCACTCATCCAATGATTCAGGTACTGCACTTGAAGTCATCCATTCACCCAGGCTACACATGCACTCATCTATTCACCTAGGTACTGCACTTATCCATTCATCAAGGCACTGCACATGCACTCATGCAATCATCCAGGCAGTGCACTTGTACTCATACAATCAGTGATGCATTACCCATGCAGTCATGTAATCACCCAGCCACTGCACTTGCACTCATCCAATCATCCAGGCACTGTACTTACACTCATACAGTCATCTAGGCCCTACCCACACACTCATCCATTCACCCAGGCACTACACATGCAATCATGCATTATCCACTCACCCCAAGCACTGTACTTGCACTCATCCAATGATCCAGGCACTGCACTTACAGTCATGCAATTATCCAGGCACTGCACTTGCACTCACTCAATCACCCATGCAGTACCCATGCACTCATCTAATCACCCAGGTACTACTCATGCACACACCAAAGCACTACCAATACACGTATCCAATCACTCAGGCACTACCCATGCACTCATGCAATCACCCATGCACTACCTATGAAGTTATCCAATCACCCAAACACTACCCATAGACTCATCTAATCACCCTGGCACTACCCATGAACTCATCCATGCACTACTCATGCAACCACCCAGGCACTACTTATGCACTCATATATTTACCTAGGCACTATTCATACACTCATACAGCCACCAAGCCACCCCCCATACATTAATCCAATCACCTAGGCACTACTCATGCACTCATATCACCCAGGCATTAGTCACGCACTCACCCAATCACCCAGGCACTACACATGCACACACCCAGGCACTACCCATGCACTACTCATGCACTTATGCAATCACCCAGGCACTACCCTTGCAGTAATCCAATCACCCTGGCACTACCCAGACACTCATCCAATCATCCGGGTACTACCCATGCATTCATCCAATCATCTGGGTACTACACATGCACTCATCCAATCACCCAGGTACTACCCATGCACTCATGCAATCACCCAGGCACTACTAGTGCATTTATGCAATCACCCAAGCACTACCCATGCACTCATACAATCACCCAGGTACTACACATGCACTCATGCATACACCAAGGCACTACCTATACACTCATGGAATCACAGTATTGCAAATAGCTGCAAAACACTGCTCACCAGCACTTATAACAACACCACAGTCCATGCAATACTTAGCCACTGTCAAAAACTCTGGAGCCATATCTGTAGTAGTAGTCTCGACCTCTGGAGGGACTTTCTGGCAGGGAATTGTTGCTGCTGCAACTGATATAGATGTCCCTCCAGCTTCTCTCTGCTTGATTGTCAGTTGCAGACGTTTTCCATGAGAGGTTTTAGGATGATGTAACATGGACGTCGTCCCACATGAATATTTTTTGTTTGCCCCTCTAGAGAGGGTCTTCTGACGGATTGTGCATTACACTAGTTTTGCAACAGTTTTTGATTCCCCAGATGGGATTTAAAAAAAATCCCAAGCCACACTTGCCCTCTTCTGGGGAGGCCCCTCATCTTCAATATCTTCTGTGTCGACCTCCTCCACATTCTCCTGTTGTCGTACCTGATCCACATCTCCATGTTCTGTTGCCCTTTTTGTTACAAAAAAAATACCCTTAAAGTCTCCAGGCAAAATCACCCACCTGCTCACAACAAAGTTCAGGAAAAACAGATTCAAGAAGGAGGAGTGGTTGCATACTTCCTATTCATTTTGCTGAAAAGTATATTATCTAATGACATTCCTTGCTTTCCCAGTCATGTGATATTGGCGGTGACCGACATATTCGCGATTAACCACATATACGTGGTTACCGCGCACCAGCAGAAATTCAAATGACAAGTTTAAAGTAGTTTTCTTTAAAAATGAAAGCAAAAGCAGAATTTTCAATACTATATTAGTGATCAGCTATACTGAAACTTGTTCACAATATCTCTATTTATGTTTCAGAGTTGTCGAAAAACAAGCAGTATCCGAGATTACCAATGTCATTTTCGACTTCCACGTTCGCTGCAAAAATGCAAAAAGGCTAAGTAAAAGTGATTTTGTTAAAAAATTACTATGGACCGACACTGAAAAAAATGAAAGGTTACTGGCACATTAAAGTTAGCAAATATAATTTTTAAAAACCTAAGAAGTTCACTGAAAAAACCAAACGTCACGGGGACTTTATAGTTAGGAATTATCCTTTAAAAAAACCTTACAAATTCATGTTACAGGATGTATTAGGTATAAATAGAATTTAAAAAAACTTATAGATAGGAATCAGCATTTAAAAAATCTTAGAAATTCACTGAAAAAAACAAATGTTAGAGGCACATTATAGTTAGGCTGACATTTCACTCGATCAAAACCAGAGAAATTCAGCAGTTATAGTTAGATGAGCTAACTATAACTTGTGCCCCGCAATGCAGGGATGCTTTGTGAGAATCCTATGGGTGCCTCCCCACATGCTCTGCAACAAGTAAAGCTAAAAATGTACTGAGTCAGGTGTTTGCCATGATTCTATACATAGATGGTACCAAGAATGCAGTTTACTTTTTAGCTTTCCTCCTTCTGGCCAGCCTAACTCTATCCTACAGCCTTTGATCTTCCAAATACGGAAAAACAACTACTCCTACAATCTTTTTTAAATAGGCACCTCGCATGTTTGCTGATTAGGAAAATTAAGACTCACACCCATCCCTTTTCTCATTGACTAAGGTATACCCAAACTTGCACGGTTTACGTCAGTGCAAGCATGCTCTCCAGCACAAATGTGTGGCAGGAATCAGATCTATGGCTCTTCAAGAACATATGCTATGGGGAGAGTACCTGTGAGAAAAATTAGCATTTCTTTTTTGATATTCAAGGTCTTAGCAACTGATGTGGTAGAAAACAAGAGCGGGAAATATTTTTGCTGAACGAGAAAGACGTTACTGTATTTCAAGATGGGTTGCAAGATCACAGCTACAGCGTACAAGTAACTATTTTATTGAGGAAACAAATAGTTAAATAATGTATTAACAAGGGAGATAGGAAGAAGAGGAAAACTAAACCATATTCTCTGGAAAAAAGAGTTACAACCAAAATTGCAAAAGTGGAGAATAGGCCAAAATATATACCCTATGATCAATATTGTGAAA
Organism: Lissotriton helveticus; assembly: GCF_964261635.1. Lineage (NCBI taxonomy): Eukaryota > Metazoa > Chordata > Amphibia > Caudata > Salamandridae > Lissotriton > Lissotriton helveticus. The sequence continues at coordinate 695,543,621 of NC_136065.1, read as the reverse complement.
GGTATGTAGAAATTCTTTTACTTACTCAGTAAACTCATTTTCTTGGGCGTTTGGGGCCTCTGACAATTTGTAGAGGGAACTGGGATACCAGCCATAACCATCATCTGTTGGGATCACAATCTGTTTCCCGCGAATTCTGTAAAATATAACATATATTTGGAAGGTATAGAAGAAAAGAGAACATGTATATGACAAATAATAAAGTGGATCTTTATTGTGGTAACAATGGACATGCCTTATTAACAGCGATGTAATGTATAAGAATAGCTTTTACTATGAATCATTAAGGATGTTTGCACACCAATGTAAATTAAGAAGCATTTTATTGCACCTGACCACCATGCTTTCAGTCCTGTAATAAGCACATCCTGCCAGAACAGAGTTCCTAAAACAGGGGTCACTAACTTTTCATGTTGTGAAATCTACATCTGAGTAATGAAAAACATTCTGAGCTATTTCTCTAATAGGTGGATTATACAAGCGTAAAGTCAAGGCAACTTATACACTGGCAGTGGATAATCATGTCCTGCTGCAATGACCATACAGCATTAATGACACAAGACCTGTACTGGGAAAGGCTTACTACCTCTGAACCACCCACCAAGGAACCTTTCCTCTTGTTCAAGAATTATCTCTCAGAAGTGAGTGTCTGAATGCGGTTGGTGGCATGGGATGCTTTTACAGCCGAGACCTTCATGCTGTACAGATGCTGATGAGAGTCTCTCTGCTTTCTTAACTTCCGCTGTTAGCTTGTTGCCCCTCACTACTAATAGTGCCTATGTAGGAATATAGACCTTTGGTTTTTAATTTGGATGCCACAAGTATCTCAGCTGTATTACACCCCCTCATAGAATTTCTGCCAGTTTTGGGGAGGGAGTATTCTGCTCTGTTCAAGTCCACCATTCTAAGTTGAGTTTGGAAGCTCAGGGGTTTGGGCCATACAAGCCTGGATTTAGAAGTCTTATGTTGTGCTTCTGACTCACCTAGTTCCCTCAGGAGTTTCATCCTCATGTTATCTCTAATTCAATGCAGTTGTACCCTATTAGCAAGAAGGTGGCCTCTTACCACAGTCTGTAGCACATTCCAGACCAAATCCAGCTTGTTGTGCTCTATGTCGACACATTGTGGAAAGTCTTTCCTGATCAACTGCTGAGGCATTTACTGCTGGATCGGTCCCCATTTATAACGGCAAACCACCAGTGTATAGTCTGATAGAAATATCACCCCATGGTCTCCTGTGTCAATATATGGAAAATAATAAAATACCATGGTGCAGTGCATGGATGATTACAGTGCTGCTGAGTGCAGAATACAGTCTACCTGACTGGGGCTCCGCACCTTGCATGTGCCAAATAAGCTCACTTCTGATGGCCATCGACTCCCTCCCCTAATAGAGTACCAGACCATTCACAGTTCCATTATGTCTGATCAATACTCTTATCCAGCTTCTAATTTCATACTTTTCCCATCATCAAGGACCTACTGACCACTTGACTAGCATTTGAACAATAGTTTTATGGGAGGGTTTCAAATTAGAGTTACATGAATAATCTAAGGTCAATAAGATCATCCTTCTCCCTCGGATGGCAATTAGCCAAAATCTATCTGCCCTCTCTGTCCATACGGGAGACAGGCAAGCACTCTATTCATGGTGTAACCAAGCAGCGAGAACCTTGCATGTGCTGCAAACAAGATACACATGTCTGCAATTTTAGTAAAGGCAAACAACTCCATGATGAAGTACAGAGATCATAGCCACCACTGATCTTTACGGGGTGATTATGCTCCTTGCAGGAAAGCAACATCTAAACCAAAATTTTCTAACTTTTGAGATATCATCAGTGATATCACCAATGATGTCATTTAACATGTCATGAGTAATACAAATACGCAAGGAAATAAACCGTGCAAGGCAGGAGTGCTAGTTATAGTTCGTTCAGTAAACTCTTAACTGTTGAATGACAGTGCATTATTAGCTTTTAAACGTGAGTTTATATCGTATTTCAATAGCTAACTGTAATGTCACATTAATCTTAATTTCTTTCAGCAAGCTACTAGGGTTTTTTAAAACGTAGCTTATGCTAAAATCCTATTACCAAACTAAATATAATGTTACTTTAACCTTTTTTTCGATGAATTTAGCATAACAAAAAACCCTCATACTGTAGAAAATGTGATCTAACTATAACTATACAGTGTAAACACACACACACACCCTCACACACACACATTACCCAGTGGTGGGCGCCACCGGATACTTATAGTTAGGACCACGTTTCCGCAGGAAAAGCATTTTCTAGTTTGCTACTAACTTTGACACCATTTGATGGATCTTCACAAAAAGTTCCTCCAACACAGCTCCCTGCTGAAAGGTTTCGGGGTGATCTGTCAAGCGTGGGCTGAGAGAAAGGGGAGTTCCAAAAGACGTTTTCTCCATACATTTTTCCATAGGAAAACTGAACTAAGATATTGCAAAACCTACTGAACATAAGTACCTCAAATTTGGCAGAAAGCAAGCTCTTGTCAAGGAAGCATGCATTTTGTGATTTGGTGTAAATACATTCAGTAGTTTTAGAAAAATCATGGTTAGCAAAACATTGTATATTTCACACCGCAGTGGATACTCGGAGCAGAAAAAACTAGAGATAGGAACCGATTGGCTGCCAGCACATCAACAAAGATGAGATGCCAGCCATTTCAGGACTCAGTGACACAGTCTCTTGTGCTGCAAATAAGTGCAAAAAAATATAAGGGGGCAAGGTAGGGATACACTGGCGGGAGGGTCTGATCAGCCTCATTTTATTTTTTTTATTTAATAGCATATTCGCAGAGGATCCCTCCAGTCTGTTTTTTTTTAAACCCTGACCTGGGGCAGAGCCCGTGGCAAGCCATAACTAAATGTTCAGGGAAGTTGGTGTGTGGTCCCCCTGCCCGAGCCATCACAAGGCCTGCACCAACAGGGCAAACAATTAACGACTACTACTGAAGTAAGTTATCATGCACTGCATTTACCATGATGCACTGGGGCAAATTGACTGCTGAGATGTGGGGGAAGTGTGCTTCCACTTTCTTTCTGTTTGAAAAAGATCTCTTGAGCTACCGAGCTGACAAGTTTGTTGATGTACTTGCACCCAGTCAGTGGTACAGGGACCTGAGAAGACTTTGGGCAGCATTTTCATCACCCTCAAAAAGACTTGTTGCTCTCTACTAATGAAGGAATTAATCAAGAAAATGAAGGAATTAATCCAGAAACAAGTGTGTATAGTTACACAGCACAAGCTGTTCCAACAAAGTTTAAAAATTAACAACTACTACTGAAGTAAGTGTCATCATACACTGAATTTACCATGTCGCCTTGTGGCAAATTGAGTGCCAGGATGTGAGGCAATGTGCTTCCACCCTCATTCTGTTTGAAAAGGATCACCTGAACTACAGAGCTGACAAGCTTGTGCTGATGTATCTTTACCCAGTGAGTGGTACAGTGACCTGAGAGAACTTTGAGCAGCATTTCAGCACAACAATTATTGTAGCTATCAATGAACCCCTAATCCAGAAACACGTGTCTAGAGTTACACAGCACAAGCTGTACCAACAAGGGTGAAAAATTAAATACTGGGGGGTGGCCAAGCAAGATGGCTGAAAGGTCGAGAACCGCTTCAGCTCCGGACCCTCGTGGCTGCCCTAGATGGTTTTTCTAACTATGTGAGAGCCGAGCACAGTCGGATTTGTTTGGATCGGAGTGTAGCCAGCCTGGAGTAGAAAGGGGTGCAGGTTGGCGACTTGGTGTGCAAAATACTACCCGTTGACAGCGTAGGAACGCGAGACCGGAGCGTCCTTCATTTTGATGAGGAGAGTGACGCGGGATGGGACAGGCACCGCCCGCCGCCAGCCTTTACCCCGTGAGCACTGCTACCACAGAAGCAGACGCTCGTCCTCGGTGCTGCGATCTTGAGGGGGCCATCTGGATGTGTCTTGACACAATCATTTTGCTGCCTTACCGCAGGAGGAGTTGGCGCTGACTACGTGGCGGCTGGAGGCCATAGATGAGGCAGGGGAGTGCAACCGGAGGGGTGCCTACCGCCTGAGGGACGACGCAGAGCGCGGAGGAGGTGAGCTCCTGAGGGCACACATCGCCAGCAGGTTGGGACTCTTCTGGTCATTTCTTGGTGCCCTGCGACTCTTACGATGAGAAAACCCTCCATGTGGCGTCTGCCTGACCCCAAGATGGCGCCTGAACCCTGAACTGGCCTCGGGGATCCCCAGAGCTGCACCTTTCGAACGCAAGAGTAGAGGTAGGCGATGCGCCCATTCTTCTGAGCCCCCACCGGGGTGGGGTTGTTATGTCTGGCCGCTCTGGACTGATTACTGCTCCCTCACACCAGTTGCCTGACCTCAAGATGGCCACTAACACACCTTAAATACTGACAGGCCTGGGTTTGCGCAAGGAGCTTGAAGAGCCTAGGGTACGACCCGGAGCCGCTTTCCTCAATCTGACCGGCCCCTGGCTCCGGTGCCTTTCGTCGCACAGCCCCTATGCCACCTAAGAAGTCCTCAAACAAGGTCTCCAGTTACTTTTCTGCCGCAGATAAGAATCCTCCTCCGGACACGTTGGACCAGGCGCAGAACATGGCCCCCACTAGGGAAGATCTAGTAGCCACACTACAGGACTTTAAAAAGTATCTCTGTCAAGAGATGAAGAAAGATCTCCACGCCACAGTGGATCAACTGAAAGCCGACCTCTCCGAGAAGCTGGCCTCCCTGCACCAAGATGTCGACGCTGTGGGCTCTCGGGTGCTAGAGGTGGAGGCACAGGCCCTTGAGGCTCGATCACATAGCCTACATGAATCCCCGCTGTCGCTTCAGTCCCAACTGCAATAAATGCTTCTGAAGACCGAGGATTTGGAAAACAGGTCTCGGAGGGATAATATACGTATTCGAGACCTGGAGGAAGGGGTGGAAGGGCCGGACCTTGAGGCGTTTGTCGTAGGGCTCTTTTCAGAGCTGCTGGACCCGTCAATTAAAGATCAAGATTGAGCATGCACATTAAGTTGGGCCTGCGCAGGCTGGTGATTGCAAACGGACCAGAGATATTTTGGTGAAGCTACACTCCTTCCAGACGAAGGAAGACATTTTGGGAGCAGCGAGGAAGAAAGATGTGGTTTCCTTCCAGGGATATAAATGCGCCCTGTTTCAGGACTTGCTGCCTGCTCCTCTGGGGCGTCGGCAATCCCTGTGGCTTGTTACCGCCAAGACAACATTAAATATCGATGGACCTATCTCTTTGGCCTCACCTTTGAATAACGTAACAAGCCTCACCATGTGTCTGAGCTGAATGATGGGTTGTGGATTCTCTGCCAATGGAGGGGGACATCCCTGGAACCTTCTAGCGGTGAGAGCCGATCCAGGAAGGAGTCCCTTTCATGGCAAACGGTCCCGAGGAAGGGTTCGTCACCAAAATGACTCGCATGTGCTACGCAAGGGAGTTTATCTATGTTAGTGGGCTGTCATCCCCACATTGCGCTCCTTTATGCAGTTGCAAGGGGGTAGCCAACAGGAAAGGCGGGGCTGTGATAAGGCCACGGTGGTACTCTGAATGTTGATGCAGCGGGAGGACTGTTATCACCACCTTATCAAAATACTCTGTACGCTATAGCAGCATGGCAGCAGGGGTGAGGGTCTTGACCGTACTGCCCGAAATTTTGTTTTGCTTCTTCATGCCGTTTTCTGCCAGGGGCCTGCTGGTGCCCTGGCACATTTTTTCATGGGGTTGTTGGGGATTTAGTTTTGGGGAGGGGGTACCTGGTGGTGATACTAGAGGGGTACGAGAATCTTGGGCGAGTAAGGGCAAATTCTGATGGGCGATTGGACTAAAGCCACTGCAGCAGGCGAATCCTACGCAGTGTGATTCTTGGGGGGAGTTCAATGGGCAAAGAGGGTACACTCAAACTCTGGTATGATTTCGTTACCCTCCTGAAACATTAAAGGACTTAATTCCCCACAAAAACTGCAAAAACTCTGGAAATATATTAACAACAATCAATTTGAGGTTGTGGCGCTCCAGGAAACGCACTTGAAAAAGTCGGAAGACATGCGGCCCCGACATAGAGCATACCCGTTAATTTTCCAATCATCGGCTCACACCAAACATAATGGGGTAGCGTTGCTTTTTCGGTCTTCAGCTAAATTCCAGCAGGAAGCAGTTAAGTCGGATCGGGAAGGGAGAGTCCTTATGGTAAAGGGGAGGTTGTGGGGCATCATGTGCACCATTATATCTCTATACGTGCCCAATACGGGACAGGCGACTTTCATTTCAAACATGCTTGATTCCGTAGTGGGCCTCGCGTAAGGCCCAGTGATCCTCCTGGGCGACTTCAATCTCACATGGTATGACACGGTAGATAGCACCCATACACACAGGGCACCGCCTGCCTGCTTTCCCATGGGCCTCAAACATAAATTCCGTAACCTAGGCCTTCTAGACGCATGGAGATTATTTAACTCTGACACCAGAAACTACACCTACTTCTCCCACATACACCGCACCAATTCCAGGATTGATTACATCTTCATCGGCCAATCAGTTCAGGGGTCTATGCGGGCAGCCCAGATTTTCCCCATCTCCATCTCGGACCATGGTCTCGTTTCTCTTAGTCAGGAGTGGGGTGGGCCTAAACCCAACACCGCCCTATGGTATTTCCCACCTTCACTCACCAGAAACAAGTCCCTCCGAGAAGAACTGCGATCCATCATTGCTGAATTCTTTACACTTAACGACCCGGCCAACACCTCCCCGCAAAATAACTGGGATGCCTTTAAGGCCGTTACACGGGGAAAATGCATTCAACTAAACGGTGCCCTTAATAAGCAAAGAGCGGCAGAGTGCCTGGCCTTAGAGGCAGAGCTGGCGGTCGCCGAAAAAGCATACAAGGAGCAGCCTACACAGGCATTACAGAGGCAACTCACGGCCCTGAGGGGCAAGCTCAGGGCAATCTACAACAATAGAGTCGATTTCGCCCTGCTCAAATTGCGGCAGACATCGTACGCACACAGGGATAAGGTTTGGAACCCATCTAGCACGTCAGTTGAGGGCAAAAAAAGAGAACACAAGTATATAAGGGGTATACTAGACACAGACGGGTGCCTCACTCATGACAATGCCAGTAAAGCCAACATTTTCGGAGCCTTCTATAGAAACCTATGCCAGAGAGATCCTCCCGACCCTATCTTACAACAGCAGTACCTTGATTCCTTAGAACTCCCATGCCTTGCACCAACGATGGTGGAATCATTAGATGCCTCCATCACGTCGGAAGAGGTTAGATTGGCTATTAAGAGACTTAAATTACATAAGACCGCGGGGCCCGATGGCCTCAGGGCACACTTCTACAAATCCTACGCCCCCGAACTGATCTCATGTCTGTCCTCCCTGTTTAATGCCATAGCGCGGGACGCTAAGGTGTCGGCATCGATGCCCGGGGCAGTCATCTCTGTTATCCCAAAACCAGGGAAAGCCCCTCAATGATATTCCTCTTATCGACCTATAGCCCTTCTTAACCTATACGCAAAGCTTTAATCTTCAATTTTGTCTGCCAGACTTGAGAACCTGATGCCCATTCTCATCCACCCTGACCAGTCTGGTTTTATAAAGGGGTGGCAAACTCATGATAATATTCGCAGCACTATGTACTTTATTGAAAAAGTCTCTAAATTTAGAATACCTGCTGTTCTGGTGGGACTCGACGCCGAAAAGGCTTTCGATAGGGTGGACTGGTCCTTTCTTTTTCTCACTATGCAGAGATTCGGCTTTGGAGAAGGATTTCTCAAAAGGGCCCGGGCTAACTACCAACTCCTGCAATCGAGGGTCCTAATTAATGGTCACCAGTCTCTCCCCTTTGACATCAGTAGAGGCACATGTCAGAGCTGCCCGCTCTCCCCCCTTTTATTTGCCCTTAGCAATGAACTTCTTGCCGCACGGTTCCGAGCCAATAAGGCCATACGAGGCATACGCTTCGGCGGCACGGATCACAAAGTCTCCTTCTTTGCAGATGACGTTCTACAGACGCTACTGGAACCATCCACTTCCCTCACGTCGGTGCAAGAGAACCTACGTAACTTTGAGCGGTTCTCTGGCTTCAAAGTAAATCTCTCCAAATCTTCCATACTTAACCTCACACTTTTCAGAGGCAGCTGCTGTGAACCTCTGAGGCCAAACTGCGCTACGCTGGGCTAAACACTCCCTGCTTTATCTATTAGTGCACCTCACCCCTAAAATTGGTGATCTCTATAAGGCGAACTTCCCCCCATTGGAATTACAGTTTAATCGAGATTTTAAAGGTTGGAAATAGCTATACATCTCCTGGTTGGGGTGGATCAACGCCGTTAAGATGGTGGTGTTGCCAGAGCTTTTATATCTCTTGGAGGCACTCCCCATAGCACTGGAGCGTGACTTCTTACTGTGCTTACGTGGCAGGGAGGGAGGGCACGTCTTCCCTTTCATGTTATGCGACGTACCAGACAGAACGGGGGTATGGCTCTCCCTGACTTCCAACTTTATTATCAGGCAGCTCAGCTGAGGGTGGTGCTTGAGTGGTCGTTGAGGGAATCAGAAAAACATTGGCTCCATATGGAGCGGGCCATTGTGGGGCGAACCATCTGGGATGTCCTATGGAAACCAAAATCCGACAGGCCGGAAATTGCATACCTTAGCACGCCCACTTGCACCACTCTCACGGTTTGGGATCAGGTCACGAAGCAGGAGGGCTGAACCACTTTCCCCTCTCCCTACACCCCAATCATTTTAACCCTGCCTTTCTACTGGCAAGGAATGAGGTTATAGATGGCGGGAAGGCGGCTGTTTAAAACTATCAGACCGCTTCCACAACTTCGATGTGCGGACTTTTGACACCTGTAAAAGAGAGCTCCAGGTTATCCACAAGGAACACTACCATTACCTGCAGCTCAATCACTAGCTCACACTCCCTCACGTTAGGGACGCTACCACCAGAGAGCTCACAGCCATGGAACGTCTGCTTATCAAGGCAGGAAACATGAAGGGGGCGATCTCTTCCTTATATGATTTACTCCTCACCACTCTCCACGCAACCCAAGCGCGCTATAGATGTCCTTTTGGAAGCAAGTACTGGGTCGGGGGGGGTCTCCGACGGCGAATGGAAACATGTATGGGGTGACATTACCAAACATAATCACTCAGTAGCTCTACGAGAAGCACACTACAAGACACTACTAGACTGGTATCTCTACCCCACCAAACTCAAACAAATCTTCACTGACACGTCATATCTCTGCTGGCGGGGCTGCGGGTTGCAGGGGGACTTTCGCCACATCTGGTGGGATTGCCCAGGTATCCGGCCTTTCTGGGAAGAAATCCTCTCTCATATTAACGACATCCTGCTTTTGGGTTTTTTGATTGTTCCTTTTGTTGTTTTTGTGGTCTTTTATGGAGCTTTTCGCCCGGTACAAAACGGTTCTCAGCATTGATGACTACAGGATGACTGTTACATACCTAGTGCCATGTGTAAATGAACTTCCATTAGCTGACAGACTCGATTCTGGGTTCTGTGCGTTCTTCTGTACTTTGTGTGTTTTTACTAATGCAGCTGAATAAAAAGATCTTTGAGAAAAAATTAAATACTACTACTGAAGTAAGTTGTAACATACACTGCATTTACCATGATGCATTGGGGCAAATAGAGTGCTGGGATGTACGGCAGTGTGCTGCCACCCTCCTTTTTTATATATTGGCAAAATACCTCTCTCCTTTCGTCCTGTTAATAAACAGAGACTAGCCGCGGCTCAATTCCTTGAGTGTGGAGATTTTATTTGACATCGATAGACGTTGGAAAATCGTCAACTTTTGATAGTTGGAAGAAAAAAAAAATATATATATATATACATATATATATACACATTCATTTGAAAAAACAGAGGTTACAGTTAGGGAATAGTATTTAAAAAACTTAGAAATTCACTTAAAAAAAATAAAGGTTACAGGGATGTTATAGTTGGGAAATAACTTTTAAAAAACAAAAAACATAGAAATTCACTGAAAAAAACAAAGGCCACTGGTACATTATAGGTAGGCTCAGATTTCACAAACCTACAGAAATTCAGCAGTTATAGTTACCTGAGCTAACTGTAACTTACACCCCTGCAATACACTGCTTATAACCTCCCATATTATATCACTCATGACATGGTCATTGAATTTCTATGTTTTTTTAACTAGTAGTAGCGTCTGCACTGTGGTAGAGAAAGGGGGGGGGCCTCCAACCAGCTCTCAGCAATCCTGGTGAGTAGGACTTACTGGAGGGAACAGGAGGGGTTCTTAGCCCCCAAGGACTCTCCGAATCCAAGAGGACTTCATCCCCCAAACAGTAGTGTGTCAGGAGGTGCATTTGCAGACTGGTGGATAAAGGGGCGGCCCTCCGATGACCTCTCAACAATCCCAATGTGTGGAACATACTGAAGGTAAAAGGAGGGGTTGTTGGCCCCAAGGACCCTCAGCAGCCAAGGGGACTTCATGCCCCAAGAAGATTTGCACCAGGAGGTCCCTTTGTAGAGTGGTTCAGAAAGGGGGCAGGGCCAACAGCAGTTTCCCCAGAACAGGAGGTTTTTTTTTAAATTTCTTTTTATTAGGGGAGGGGGCAGCAGGGCCCTCCTCCACAGGCCCATTTCGGCTCCGGTGTAAGGTTGCATCGTCCCAACGAACACTGACAGGCTGTGTAGTAGGAATCAGGCGAGAAGTGAGTCATCTCAGTGTATTGGGAACTCTTCTTCCCAGCAGGACTCGTGCTCCTGAAGTAGCACACTGCGTTGTGCGTGCCGTTGTGAAACCCAGATATAGCCGGAATGAGAATCCGGTGGACTGACGATTATTCAGGTCACAACCGGCGTTTGGGATTCCACGGCACAGGTCGCGGCCCGGTAAGGGTGCTAGTAGCACCAACTTTTGAATTTCTAAAGTTCCTTCCTTTGCTGGGCTTTCCTGTCTGGCACAGCTTTCCTTTCCTGTTGGCGAGACCGGCTGTGTTTGCGGTCTCATGCGGGGAGGAAGAAGTTAAAGGGCACTTGACTGAATAAGTGTTTACTTCTACACATTTCTCTCTTTCTCCTTGAAGAGAACAGGGTTGTTCCTGCTCATCTCCTCAGTTGGCGGGTCATGGTATGCGACTCATGAGGAGGAGATTATTGGGAACTTTTATTATAAGGAAGAGGGCGTGAAGTAACTCCCATTTCATTGCTGTATTAAGAGGTGATACTTTCGGTGGACCCTTCCTAAGTGGATATCTGGCTAATCTTTGGAGGTGTTGGAAGTCATTACCTCATAACTCTTACAGCCTAATCTATTCCTCATTTTCTACTGCCTTGTTACTCATGGATTTACTCCAAGAACAGATTTAATAAGCAGTGGAAATGGTGTTTTCTTTTGTGTTCCTTAACAGGGGGGTCTGTAGTGGGTGATTAGAAGTTTGATGCTCCAGCCCTCTGTGATTAATTCCAACCTGCTAATAGAGTAGGTGTCTTGGTAAAATAGTTTTGTATTGTCTCTAGATCATAACAGTCTTTATCGCTGAAAAAAAGGTGTGCATCTCATATAACCTCTGTTTTTTTTACTCTATTTCAGTACTCGTATGAGAAACTAGAATACACCCTCTCACCTCCCCTGTTACGGGGTTTGTTACTTTCCTTTACAGATAGTTCATGGTATCTTATATACAAGACTAATCTTGCTTGTTGGTTTTGATAGTTGCTATCACACATAAATAGTATCTTATAAGTCTCTCTCTCTTGTTTCACAGATCTCCCTCCCTGCAGTTCCTAACCTTTCCTTTCCCCGCTTGACCATCCCAATAGTCTGCTCTATAACAATAATCCAGACTTGGGGGTGTCGAGAGGGGTACCACTCTGAGCATCAGCACGACCCTGAGGATAAGCCATTATCAGGACACCCGGGGACCCCATCCTCTGGAGCCAGGCCTTTTTGCAATGGGGGAGGTGGTAGTGCGGCCCCCCTCACCGGGCTGATTTCGGTCCCAGGAACCCATGTCCCTGGGCCCGACCTTTTCTTTGATAAAATAATTTAAATAAGAGGGGGGCATTGTGGCCCCCCTCCCCTGGCAGATTTTGGCTCTGGGGACCTATCCATTTAAAAATGGGGGAAGAGGGCCTGTGCCCCCCCCCGGATGATTTCAGCCCTGGGGACCCAATCCACCAGGGCCCAACCGGTTCTTTTTAAAAGAAATTTTTAAAAGAGGAGGGGTCTCATGGCACCCCTTCCCCAGATTATTTCGGCCCCAGGAACCCCATCTCTTGGGGCCTGGCTATTTAAAAATGAGGGAGATGGGCCGCATGGCCACCCTCATCAGCCCTATTTCCGCCCTGGGGTCCCCATACCCAGGGCCCAGCTCCATTCTTGGTGCCCTGGGCCTACCCAGGGCATCCAGGGACTTTAGTTGGGGACTGTGAGGGAGCCTGAAGGCCCCAGCGGACCCTGCTGGCTCCCCACATCCTGTGAGAGCCAGCATTGCTATAAGACATAGGCAGCTGCTGAACATGCAACTCTCTGTGCCTGAAAGCAATTCTGCTCCGCTTCTAGAAAGCGAGAGCATTTTCAATGCTCTCGCTTGCTGGAAGCGGAATGTATGCTATGGCTTGGCAGGAGCAGTAAAGCTCCCACCAAGCCACAGCCAACAACAATGTCCTGGGGGTGGCACCCCGGGAAAACGCGCGAACCGTCCTTAGGGAGAGGCCATCTGTGGCTCCAGGAGGGAGACCTAAAAGTTAACTCCTGCTTCATGCACTTTTTAAAACAAGAACAAAAAATAATAATAATAATTCCACACATAAATCACCAAATTCGATAAGCTATATATAGTGTGTTACTCAATCTATATTCAGAAGACACACGCTTACATTTCAGACTCTCATTCACCGGCCACCCTCCACAAAATAAGATGGGGATGGAAATATGGTAAAATGTAACTGTACTCTATGCTCTCATCATACAATATTTAAAGTGGCGGCTCCTAGGAGCGTCGCCCAGCTGAGCAGGCCAACAAGGAAAAAATTTGATGATTATAACTCATTGTTATTATCATTTTCTTTTCTGTCCTTGCTCAGCTGAGTAGGGGCAGGGCGGGGATGCTCTGCTCACAGAGCAGGGCAGGAGTGCTTTGCCCACTCCAAGTGTGAAAGACGCTCAGCCAGACAAACCGCCTTGCACATTTTGCATGTTCTGCACCAAGCTGCATTACAGCCTGGGTGCAGAACATGCCCAGTGTTAGACCTGTCAGCCTTAGGGTGGTCTTTCCCTATTTTTTTTTTCGCCTTTGCCTCATTTTTCCCACCATCTTTTTGTTGGCCTTAGGTCTCTGGGCACCTTCCCATTGCTAATCAATGCTAAGGTGCAGGTGCTCCCTTCCCCCAACATGGCTGCCCCTGACCCCTGCTACTGCAGCGTGGTCTTTTTAGACGCCCTCTAGTAGCCAGGAGCTGGCTGGAACCCCTAAACAATGTTGCGACTCCAGCCTGCCTGCCCTGCCCATAGCTAGAGTGAGGAAGCTCCTGGAACCTTCCGGAATAGGAGAGCGGTCACCAACTGCCACTATAAAAGAAAAGGGAGGGAAACTTTCCAGTCAGTTGGGGCATCACTGACCTGGGGGACCCTACGCAGGAGACTTAGGCGGTAGGGCCTAGTCAGGGGCCTATGCCACTGGGGGTGACAGGGCTTAGGTGCTGCCTTCCAAGTAGAGTGAGGAACCCTGAACTAGCCCACTGATCTGGCCCGGCGGGAGGGGCACCCAGGGACCATCTGAAGTGACCTGCTGAGGAAAGCCTTCAACTCAACCCCCCCCCCACCGCAAGAAACCAAGAGACTGTAACCTATCAAGGGCGCAGGAACCACCAAGCGCCAAGGACAAACCTATCTGCCAGGACTACTGGGGATCAATCAGGTACCGGGCCTGCGCTGTCCTGCCTAACTCCCCTTGGCTGTCCTACGTCATCTCCACTGAGGTGCTGCCTGCCCTACCTGCCCAGCGCTCCCCTACTGTGCTCTGAAGCGCTAGTGAGAAACCTGTCCCCAGCGCTATCCCTACTAAGCGCTGCATTCCCCCCTGAGCTCTGTGCCACCTGTGAAGCGCTGTAGGTCTGCCTCAAGCGCCCACCTGCTGGGTCCTGTGGAGCGCTGGTATTGGCGACCCTGAGAGGGACTTCCAAGCGTTCCTATTCCCCGTGAGACGCTGCGAGGAGCGGGGGGGCTGTGTGCCTTGTGGAGCCCCCCGACCAGCCGGAGATCTCCGCAAGGGCTCAGGAGGAGCCGAAGAGACAAGGTAACCCCCGGGGAGGAGGGCGGAAGGCCTGAGTTCGCCCCTCCCCTGGGGAAGATTGTTGCTGGGCCCCGTTGGCCCCAATTGACCCCTTTCAAGCACTGGAACCGGGCCAGGGCCCCCAAGAGGCGCCGTGGGGGCCGCAGCTGATAACAGTTAACCCCTCGTTAGGGGAAAGGCCCGATTAAGGAACAGTTGGTTATTCTTGCCCCAGGGATGGTGGTTATCCTGGCCTAAGGAAATGCTCATTTTACCAGGAGGCATGGTTTACTAGTGCCTGATGCCTAACTAATGAACTGATGTATTGTTTACCTAATGAAATGGTTACTGCTGAGCAATGAAATGGTTATGAATTCCGACAGGTAGCTGTTGAAAGGGTTGTCCTTACCTACTGAAGGGTTTACTTCTAATTAATGAATTGCTTTATTCCAGCCCTATGAAATGTTCAACTTCTGCTGTTGAACTGTTTATCTTTGCAGCTAGGAAATGTTTTACCCCCATTTAATGATATGCTGATTCCTGCAGCGATGAAATGTTGATTGCTAAGTAATGCAATGTTATTTGAATGTCTCTATAGGGAATTCTTTGCAGGTGCTGACTAGGAGCAAGGCTGATGTCAGGCCTACAGTTATTAACTATTTAATATTTATTTATTTATGTATTTATGGCCAAGTAATGGAAAATATGCGCTTTTAAGGAAAGGTAACGAGTTAGTACTACTGTGATTTTTGATTGCCCTGATCTTGATCTTAGATAAAACTTATTTATTTGAGACAAACATACTGGTGTGGTCTCAGTCTTTGCGTGCATTTTATTGTCTCAGTGGATGTGTGTGCTGTGTAGTCACTTAACACCTGAGCTTTCGGGTGCCTACCTGCTCGAGCCAGGCTACCCCCGGGGAACTGGTGACCCCAGTTCCTACACCCAGCCTCCCAATCCCTGGCTGAGCGCCGGACCACGGCGCTCTGACAAATCACAGCACAGCATTGTGATTGGCTATGGGCAGCCTAGGAGCTGGGTAGTTACTGCTTCATGCCCTGGAAGCAGGCAAAGAGGAACGAGAGGTGGCGACGGCAACAGGTACGTGTTTTAATTTTTTCCATTCCCTCGCCCCTCCCCCCGATCCGTCCCTCTACAGCTGCTGTTAAACACCAGCAGCCACTGAACATTTAACATCTCACTTCTACCCACAACAAGTCATGGCTAAAAGCTGATTCTCCCATGCTAATTTACAATTGCTCAAATGGGGTCATCATGTTAATAAGGGTGCTAAAAGGGATTTCCTACGAAATAAGATGTCAGCCATAACTACTGACAGGTGACTGACCCTCTGTTATACATCTACGCACAGACACACACAAAAACACCCACTGGTCTCTGAATTTTGACAACTGAACCGGAGACAGAGATGCAACCTAAAGGCTGTCTCAAATCAATACGCAAGTAAAGAACAGCGCCTTTTTTAATTGAACCTATAAGCTCTACGAGATCTGTGTATTTTCAGTTTTTCCATCGTAAGCATATTCCTTGTCATCTGATAGTGACCGAGAGCCTGCTTGGAATGGGTCTTAAAGGAGGTTGAAAGCATTAGCGAAGAAAGATGTCCTATGCATTTTAAAAGATAATGGATATGCAATTTGACATGGCCTAAGTTATGTATTTAAACTGCCTGTAAAATGTATAAAAACCCATACCCCCAAAGAAAATTGCAGCAGAAAATTGATAGAAAAAATTACCCTTCAGGAGACACAATAACAATTTCAGCTACAGGGAACTTGTACCGAGACGTCAATATAAGCGGATTCGGGATGCAGCAAACTACATAGTAAATGCCTTTATATACGAGATAGCACCAGTTTCACGTTAACTCCATGAGGAGATATCAGCGCCAGAATTAAAGACTCCGAGCAGCATGTCCCCACAGGTTAGCAGGGTCACAAGTTAAACTCTCAGAATGGGGAATAATGGCGGGGACCCAGGTCCTTTGCCCGGCTTTTGCTGTTTCGGGGAATGTAATGCTCTCACTGCCCACCTGATCTCAGCTGGGGGGCAATGGGAGCAGGAGAGTCACAGCAGTTTGCTGGGCGGGGCCATGGAGTCGGGAGGGTGTGAGGAAGATAGGGAAGGCCCCAATGCTGCTGAACAGACCACCGCATGTTCCCTCTACTTCTCAAAGTGAGGGTGAGTTAGGGGCTGGAGTTTTCCTCTGTCCACTGCCCGACCTGAAGCCAAGCTGATTTTATAGGGTTCGCTTTCCCACTATGTAAAACTGTGCCTGGTGTTTCCACACAGTGTGGGAGCACCTTGTCACTTGGAACTGACCACTGTGGTATCCCACGGGAATACTGCTCATGGGGGGCGAAAAGAGTTACTAAAGCCGCTTATGTACACACAGCATTTTATTCACACCGCCAATCAGGTCTTAGGTATTGAAAATTCACAACAACATAGAAGGCTACCTTGAAATACCTGAGATGAGGGAAGGTAGAGCTCCACTCCTGGCACTCCTCGTTCAGTCCCTTTTGGAGCACGCCTGTTTTTTCACCATACAAAAGCTCATCAATATCTTTGAACAACTGTTGTACCCGCTGAGTTGCAACTCGGTCATACTCCTGAAAAAGAAAACAATACACACAAAAGAATAAAAAAGATGAAGTCGCTTAAAAAATACTGCAGAAAAAGTGCAGAAAACGACGCATGTGTAAAGTGTCAGAAGAACGTGTATGTACTGTGTTGTAAGGGCACTTAGAAAGGGCTCACATGACGTGACAAGGCACTGAAGCATATGTGGATGGGTAGCACACTACTCGGTGTGCAGCCGCTGTGTTTACAATGGCCTCTGGTATTTCCATTGCCTTGTTTTCCAGGAAGTTGCCACATCTGAAATCCACGGCGAATTGTGACCTCTAACCTACTGCCCATCCCTCTTATTCTGGCTCCCTAGGTAACTGGCGCTTTTGAGAAGTTGAGCAGCACCAATAAAGAGAGATGGGCAAAGGCTAAGGAGTGTCATGAAGATAAACAGAGGGGCCTCAGCTCACAACACGATTATTCTTCAAAAAATAATTTAATTATATATGTTTATAAAACAAAATAAAGAGAAAAAACAAAACGAATAACTTTATTTCTACGGATGTTATTTTCACCAGAAATACGGAATCTAGGCTACAAACATATATCCGATGCAGTTGCACAAATAGTGGTAACAAACTCGAATATTACAAAGTAAAAGAAAAAAGAGCCAAATAGAAATGGAGCCAGACACAGGCCAAGAAAACGATCTTCCTTTGTTGATTTAGCACCGCTAGATGGATGCTTCTAGGACAGAGGTCTTCAAACTTTTGTAGGTTGAGCCCCAGCAGCTGATTTTTTTTAAATGTCGGGCCCCCCCACCACCTGACAAAGTTCTGGAATCTCGTACACCACGTAATCGACCGCCACCCTCATATCCGGGGCCATATCCGGCAAATAATGTCCAACACAATAAGTGTGTTTAGTTAACTGCAGGTTTGTGAGTGGGTGTGGTTAAATGAGAAAGACTTATTACACAGCTCAAAACTCAATCTTCCAGCAGGTACATTAGTCACCAGACCCTGGTGAACCACACCTGAATATAAGCAATGCCGCTTTTATTATTGCCTAAAAAATGCTGAATATACAAGGAACTTTGCAGTGTCAGCCCCCATCTAACTGTTGCCTTCAAGAACACACTTCTGTTTCTCAAAAACGACCGCCATGCTAGCACAAGCACTTAAAGAACTTCTGTTAGCGCATTTGTTGGCAGAGTGGTAGTCCGCAGTACTGGGCCAGCTGTTCGTATGCCACAACGGCGTTCCAGCCCCACTGGAACATCTTTCATGTGCCCAGGTGCAGTGTGCAGACACGAATAGATGTGGATAGGTGGCGTCCTGTGTGCTGTTCCATGGTAGAGAGGCCCATCGGAAATTGGAATGTAGCTGCTGCACAGGTAAGAGCAGTGAGGCAAAGGCAGGCTGGAAGTTGACAGATGACAGGATAAGTAATTTCAAATATAAAAATAAATAAAACCACTTACTTTGCGCTCACCGCATCACCGATGCGGCAAGTGCAAAGCAAGTGGTTTTATTTATTTTTTATTTGATATTACTTATCCCGTTGTCTGTCAACTTCCACCATCCCCCCGCTACTGCTCTTACCTGTGCGAGCCGCAACTGACATTGGAAGGTCATTTACCCCACAACTGTGCAGAGCTTCAAATACCTCACTACAGGGGCAGTCAGCAATTTATTTAGTAAGAACGTCCTTGCTAGGAGCAAGTAGCAGAGGTTAAAGGGACCATAGCAGAACACTGTTTTCACACTCCACAGACAGTCAGGAAAAAAAGATAAGCTCGGCCTGCCCCTTCAGAATATGGCCAAGATACAAACCGGGCAATGCACTGTAAGTGTGCATATGAAGTTATACTAACACTGACCCTTCAAATAACACATGATACACATTTACTTCAGAGCACTTATTAATAAATAGGTGTTATTTATCTAATTAGTACTCCTTTAAAAAAAGAAATAAAAGAAATACTGGTTTAACACCTTTAACAAGTCACGCTTGTGCCTTGAAGATTATATTGAAATGTTTGCCACAGGTGCGTATCCCAGTGACCTGCCTTATAAGGATGGAACTTGTTACGCCAGAATCTCTGCAACAGCATCATTAACGACTGAACCTGCAGATTACCTGAAGGCACCATAACCTTACAAGTTACGTTGTGATCATTCATACTGGTAAACCAGCAGACTACACACAGCTCTCTGCAGCAAGCACATTAACCCACTAAGCTACCTTACCACACGGTCTGTCTCAGCAAACACATATACCAAAGCAGCATTACTAGCGTATTCCCCTTCTCGACAATTTCTTTGGGCGGTACCATTTGGAAAAATAATGGGGCACATTATCAAGGGATTTATCTCCGCTTTTTTGGCTTTAAAAGCCAAGAAAGCGGAGATAAAATTATCTCCCTATTACCTAGCTGTCGCTAACACCAGTTAGCGACAGCTAGTAGGGGATAGCGACCATCTTTGCATATCAGAGAAATTTATCACTAATGACATGCAAAGTGGGCGTGCCAAGATGTTAGCGACTGGAAACAGTCGATAACATCGCAATCTCCTATTACCAACTTTTGGAGATATTCGCGCTAAGCGCGAATATCTCCAAAAGCTAACACCTGCCCTGAGCAGTTCTTAGCCATGTTATCCAATGGGAGGTGGATAACATGGCTAAGAGCATTTGCTCGGTAATGCATGAATATCGCTGACTTTTCAGCGATATTCATGCATTTCGGCCGATTTTTATCGCTTAGGAGATAAACCTTGATAATATCAAGGCTCTTAAGCGATAAAAATCGTCACTACACGGCGATAAAATTATTGCCGCTAAGCCAACCTAGCGATAATTACCGCTAGTTGTTGGTAATATGCCCCAATGATGCTTCCTGCTATTAGAATATTGGTTTACTGTCGTGCATTCACCCCTCAAGACTCTGCTTTTTCTCATTTCTGCTGTCATCACTAATTTGTGGGTTTCTGGAGCACGTGTTTACTATTTTCAGTTTCATTCAATGTGCTAGATTCTGAAAAATAAGCATTCAAAAACGTGAGGACTTTCAGGTGCTTTCCCTTGAAATTATAAAAGCATGGGCACGTCGTGACCCATCCATTTACCCTTCAACCCTCCGTGACCCCTGAACCCCCTCCATGTTCCCCCACTCCCCTCCCCCCACGGACTTGCGACGTGGGAAACGATGGAAAAAGTTTAGGATGGAGTGTGCGCCCCCCCTGAGATGGCGTCGCGCCCCCCAGGGGGGCGCGCCCCACAGATAGAAGAACACTGTAATCTAGGATCAGGAGTGGGGCCAAGCGATAGACTGATACAGGAGCTGGAAGCAGCCGTCCTCTCACTGAGCAGCGTCAGACAGTCTGAAACCCTGCTGGTCTCATCAATAACACATCATGTTGGAGCAACAACTTGAATGCAACCAGAATGATGGAGGTGCTTTAGTAGTAACGTTAGAGATGAGTTTCTCCGGACGTTAATACTAATCGGGAGTGGGGCTGCAGAGAACTGAGTCCGCTGGTTTACAAATAACCTCATGGGTAAACCCGGAAGTCAGGGTAGGGGGTCGCACCAAGGAGAGCTGGGGAGATGAGACACCAGGGGTCGCACCAAGGAGAGCTGGGGAGACGATACACTAGCTGGAAGGGTGATGCTGACTCGTAACTGCAAACTTCGCCTCTTCAGGAAATGAACCAACCTCCTGGAGGAAGAGGTGAAATGACGCCTGGGGAAGTCCCATACTGCAGACCCGGAGACATATCCTTAGCCACACACTTCGCTATTTTGGTGCACCGACTTTAGCATAAAGAGACTTTGGTCTCTCAATAGCCCCTTGTTATGCAAAACTGCTACAAAAGTAAATTAAACAGAAGACACAAAAAGAAACATGGGGCACAGTGCAGTGTTTCGTACCAGTGGAACCTTCCTACACACTTACAGACATATTAAAATTTACGAGGATATCCACGAAACATTTTACAGCAGAATTAACTGGGAAAACCGATGATCGTGTAAACAGGTGTCCAAAGTTGCAGGGACAAAAGCATGATCGTGAATAACTCCAAATCTGCATTTTCCCCACACCTGAGCCAAGCCACGTAGTTGAGGAGACACGAATTGCAGTCAGCATCGGATTGGCAGGGCGGGCAATCAGCCATTGCCTGAGGGGCCTGAGGCCAAGGCCAGCAGTGGCCCGTTTTTGTGAGATGTAGATAAAATCACATTTACCTGGGCCAGTTTGTTATTAAAGGCTACTGCGGTCCTAGAGGTATCAGAGCTTATTTATAGGGCTTCCGGTTTTATCTAACATGGTATTTCTTTTTTTTTTAACATTTCCGTCTGTATTTATCTATTTTTTTTAGGGGGGTCATCTTATTGGTATTTATCCATATTTATTTTGTGTTTTGTAAACAGATGAGGTGATAACTCGTATATTTCGGCATTAATTTAACGGATAAACATGCACTCATACATTGATGTGTGCCAGGTTGTAACACATTACACAGCTCAAAATAAGAAAAGAATAAACCCACAATAATAAAATACTATAATAGGACATATACATATTGAGATATGCAGTAATTTAAGCAAATCTCATCAAGCTTTGTAGGCCCCGTGCTGCATTTATGTATAGGTATTGGCCTGAAAGTCATTAATCTCAGCATGGTGAGTCACTCAAAAGAAGTCAAATTATCTGTATTTTTCCGCTTTTAAAAATAAATACAGACAGGAAAGACAGTGTTTTCTGTCTGTATTTATCTGTAAAAATCAGTAAAAACAGAAAACAGGGAGCCCTTCTTAATTTATTATAACGAAGTACAGATAATGGCTGGCTCATTATTTTTGGCAGTAGGACAATGAGTCGCACTAAGCGGCAGGCACAGCATGTGGTGGATCTCCTCACTCCCTAGTCTCCCAGCCTGACAGTGAGGCCACTGGGAGTGGATGTGATCGTTTGTGAGCATCACAGCCAGCAGTAACATTACCTGGGGGTTCGGTTAAAGGGGCCTGGGCATGGAAACAAATTATAAGTGGTGGCCATCTAAGAGTCTCTACTTTAGTCTCCAGCAGCAGATGAGCCGCAGGTGCCCGCTTCCATACTGTCATCTTAACAACTGCGAGGGGGCTCCTGTTCACCACTGAACGAAAATAAAAACAACGCAAACAACCAAAATGAGCAAAAAGAAAAAAAAATTGACAACACAAAACAATTTAAATTTAAAAAAAACATTACTGTGAAAAATGTTAATTCTGGGACAAAATGACAAAGGAACACAAGAATAGACGTGGAAGGAGAGTAACAAAACGGAGCAAAGAGAGCAATGTGGAGCAAGACAAATGGAGAAGTGAGACAGCAGAGTGGGGAAGAATGACACAAATATTGGAAGAGGAGAATGAAATCAAGGGAGGAAGAAAGGAAAGGTAGAGGAGAGAGGATACAAATGCTAGAGATGGAGGCAGAAGAAAGAGTGGAGAGGGCAGAAATTGTTAAACAGAGTGAAAGCTGGAAAGCAAAAGTGGAGATGAGGTAAACAGGAAAGTGGTAGAGGATGTGGCATAGTGGCTAGGGCTGCCCACTTTGTAACTTGAGAACCGTTTCAGTCTGGCTCAACATCCTGTGATTATGGGCATATCACTATCTCAGGGCCTAAAAAAAGTGAATAACAAAGGAAATAATGGAGAGGAGAGGAAAGCAGAAGAGGATGTCAAACATTTCCTGGTCTATGAGAAAAAAGGAAGGATGGTTGCTACTCACATACACTATCCTAATTCTCTCGCTCAGTGTAGGGCTTAGATTAGAGGTTGTTGTCATTCCAGTAGGTAGTGCTAAATGTAGATTACAATCCACAATTGACATTTCCTTCATCAAAGGGATGGAATGGTAAAGGAAATTCCACCTGTGGATTCTCCTTTGTGGACTTACCCGTACTGCCTGCAGTAAAGCATTAAAGGGGACACATGAGAATATAACATTAGGTATAGTAGAAAGGAATTCAAGGAGTGCAGGGCTGAGAAAGAGGCTGACAGGAGAGAACAAGACAGGAGTAAAAAGGGACGGTTTGCAAGACAGAGAAATTAAATATAACTTCAAGGACATAAACACAATGACAGGAGGAATAAGGGCATGAGAGAAGTAAAAATAACTGAAGAAGGAGCCCATGGAGAAACAAGCGTGGAAGAGGGGGGCAGGATTTTTGTAAGAAGGGGGGAGGAAAATAGTAAAATAGAGAGGGAAAATGTGACAGACTGAGTGAAGCACATAGGTAGAATGAGAGACACCAAGGAGGGGAAAAGAAGTAGAGTGTGAGAGAAAAGGAGAGAACTAGAGAGAGGGGCAAAAAGTGAAAGTGAGAACAAGAAAGGTGTACACAGCAAGTAAGTAAGGGGTACAGAGACAGAGAGAAAGAAAGAAAGGCATTTGGAGTGAATTCTTCAGGTTTTCCAGATTCGAATCATGTCTCTATCCACAATAGAAAAGATAAAGTACAAAGAGAGGCTTCTGAGTGACGACCAAAAGAGGAGGACCCTTGGTTCATTGAGGGCGAATAGAAGCCTCCAGACACGAAGGGTGCGCAAGGTTCTCTGACTCATGACCTGATATAATGCAATACATTCAGGGATCTTTTGGAGGAAGGGGCACACACTAAGGGACGAATAGGTGACTATGAATTTCCGGCGCATGAAGTAGAGAAATGTAAATGCTTGAAGATTAGGTGACGTGACGTGGGCGAGTTGCAGTGGAACAATGGTGCATCTAGCCTTGGCAATTGCTACTGACCCCAAAAGCTTAGAAAGCTTAATGTATCAGAGATTTCTCTCAAAATTACGCCCAATACTAAGCAACGTTTCATGAAAAGTCATTATCCACAAATGTGTGCCTCTTGTTCTTTCGGTGCCAGGGCCTAAATTTGTTTCCAGTCTGACCCTGATTGCAGTATATCAAGAAAACAGGATCAAAAGCTTCTCTAGGGTGGCCTGCCAGACAGAAGGGGGTGCATTCAGATAAAACGCACCTTTTCTTCTAACATGATGTAGCGCAGGAATGTTTTGATTTACAGAGGAGGAACAAGGGGTTCGGTGAATGAGGAAGACGGAAGCATATCCAGTTTGCGCCTCGGCCTCTTATGATGAAAACGTTGAGCAAGTTTGTTTCAGCATCAACAACATGAAAGGTGGAGAAGGGTAGGGCTGAAGATGCAGGTATTTCTATTTATAGATGCTCGTCCAGATTATTATATAGTTGCGACACTAAATTATACCTCAAGCATCCTACATTTTCCTATTCATCACCCTATCCCCCAGCATGTTCAACCAATGGCACTGTGTAGGAAAGTGCCCCTTTTTGTATGGATACCCACTAACTTTTTGCCAGATACCGGACGCCAACTTGACTGAGTGTGTGCTGGGATCCTGATAACCAGGCCCTAGCACCTGTGTTCTTCCCAAAAGTGTACATTTGTACCAACAATTGTCACATCTCTGGGCACAGGTAAGCTCCTGGTAAAAGGTACCCTGGGTACCAAGGGCACTGTGACCAGGGAAGGCCTCTAAGGGCTGCAGCAACTATTGTGCCACCCTCAGAGACCATGCCCCTTAACACCCACACACTGCCAGGCTGTGTTTTTGGTGCAGAGAAAAGTGAAGTCTACATGGCACACATCCCTGTGTGCCATGCCTGCAATCCAATGCCTGTGTCCTAGGTAAGACACCCCTCTCGCAGGGTGCACTAGACTGCACAGGTGAGGGTACAGTTGCATGAGAACTGTGCCCCTACAGTGTTGAAGTCCATTCTTAGATATTGTAAGTGCAGTAAAGCCATTAAGAGTATATGGTCTGGGAATTGGGCATTACAAACTAGACAGCTCCATAATGGCTTAACTGAAACCTGGGATGTTTGGTAGCAAACTTCTCAGCACAGTAAGCCCACACTGATGCCAGTGTGGGATTTAATGTAAAATGCGCTCAGAGGGCATCTTAGAGATGCCCCCTGAAAAATGCCCAGCCATGGTGTGGTTCTTGAATGGCTATCTGCCATTTGCCACCACCAGACAGTTTTCTGGACCCCTGAGTAGAGGGCATCTGCTCTCGGTCCAGAAACAAACCCTGTCCTAGGCAGAGGTGTCATGCCTCCACCCACAGTATGGGTGGGGTCCACAAAGGGGAAGCTTCAAAGGCCTGCCGCCTTTGTTAGCTGGCCTTGCCTTTTGCTGCCCCTAGCAACTGGCTCCCATCATTTCTGAGCTCCACTTTGGGTGGGAGAATCGGTGGGAAAACCAAGTTAGAAAGAGAGGTGTACTCACCTTTGCCAACCCCACCCCTCAGGCAGGGGGAGCAAGGTGAAGCAGACATCCCACTCCCCTCCATCTTCAAGATGAGGGGACACAGTGAATCAGAAAGGCTCATGCACCCCTCTCACTAAAGGGTGACACAATAGGGGGTGTACTCCCCCCAAGTAAGGGACCCATTGGTCCTAACCTGCACACCCCTGTAACGCCCCTGTATTTATTATTCAAGGGGGACCCTGAATATTGCCTACTCAGGTTCGAGCAAAAAGAAGGACCGAAGAACCATGCTGAACGAGGAAGAAGATGACAACAAATGCTTTGGTCCCAGCCCTACTGACCTGTCCTGACTTCGACCTGCACCCAGCGAAACCCCGGCGGATCCCGCAGCCAGCAGCCATCCAGTACCCTGAGGACATGTCCCCCGTGAGCACTGGATTCTCTCAACCCAAGACCCCAACACAGACCCCGGATCCAGCTTGCTCCGTGGTTATGCAACACTCTGCACCCATCGCCCACGGTCTGAGTTCCAGTGGCCCAACACCATGAGGAGGTCTCTCAAGTGATCCTGACCTGGGATCCGGTGATCCCTCACCTGCCTTGATCTTTTACCCGAAGCCTGCAGCCTCATCTTGAGGGGTCCCACCACCAGAGTTGGTAAGAAACCAGACGCCCAAAGACACCCCAGCACCGAAGCTCCTCATCCTTGGGTGGCCCAACAGACAGTGTCCAGGCATCCGTCAACAATCCAACTTACCTCTCTTGCCAGCGGTCGCCCTGAGGAAGCTTCCTTGACCGAGCATGCAGCATTTCTACCAAACCAGAGAGCTCCATTGGAAACCACAGGGCCCGATGTCTCCTTGGCACCCTGCATCCGGCCGCCTCTGTGCCAATAGTGGTGCAGCTACTGTGCTGATTGTTGACCCCTGCAGTGCTGATCTTAACCTCAGGAGCTTTTGCTCCCACAAACCAGTGGCCTGCTCATAAGCAGCCCCTGACAGACGGCCCCCTAGCCAAATTTGCTAACATTGGGCCTTTGCACTCTGCACAACGCCGTCCTAGTGTGGCTGGTGGTGCGACTCGAGTGCCTCCATGAACCTTGGTTCTAACCTCAAACACCCACATTGTACTTCATTTACTTACCTGCAAACCAATAACACTCTTTTTCTCCATATGAAGCCATGTTGTGGTTTTTCCTCTGAAATGTTCTAAGTACCGACCTGCTTTTTGTGTGGAAGAAAAGTAACTGTGCTGTGAGAAGTAAATTGTCTTACTTACCTTTGTATTGTAGTACCCATAGTGTGATATCTAGGCATATCTCCCCAAAGTATTTGATGTAACTGAAAAGTAACGCAAAAGTAAACCAAAGTAATTCCAATGTATTTTGAACTGTTTCGAAAGCAAACACAAACTTGTAACAATTCCAGTTTCAACTACAACTGCATTTTTGTGCACATCTTTGCATTTGAAAGTATTCAGTCTCTGAGTGTGTGCCATCAGTTCTTAATATCAAACAAAGGGAATAAAAATGGACGGTTATTTAATGGGGTCCAATGTACTCGTCCTAAGCAGCAGCAAACAAGGAGTGTTGTACAGAGTTCCCCAGTGAGAGCTAGTGATATAGCTCGGTCAATTTTCTCTCTCAATTGTGGTGGCGGGACAAGTGCATGGTGTAGACCCTTTTCAGAATATAAGGATACCTCACACAGGTTACCGACAGGCCAACACCTGTTGTCCCAATCGGTGGCCGTCCAGCGTCATCATCGGTATCCTGCTCCTGCGGCAGGCTGGCGGTGCAATGCCCGTCGGGCAGCCCAAGGGGCTGCACTTTGATGGAGATCTTTTATTCCGAGCCAGCGGGTGTATGTGTGTGAGGGGCCTAGGGGGTGCAATAGTGAGCAAAGGGGTGTGTGTGTAGAATTAAAAAAAGTCAGTCGAGTCCATTGGGAATAAATTTAATGATCAGGCTCGCTGCTTTGTTAAAAATAAGGGGTATTAAGGAGTGATAAACAATGAGACCAATCCTTATTCAACCCTTCATGTGAAAATGGTCGACATGTTTCTTGCCGTAAGGGCAATTCGTCAGGACCTTAGTGCTCATATAATTGCTGGGTGTCCGCTGAATTGAGAAGACCCCCATATACGACCTGAATAGTATCGTACTGGAATGGTTCCAGGCGGGAGACCTACTGGAAACTGAAAAAATTAAATAAACAGACATACATGATGTTAAGGTACGGTAGTGGCAGTTTACATCAGAAGGTGCCTGTGTACAAGGTGACTTGACAGTGCGTGTCCCGTGAATAAAAGCTTGCAAGCTGCATAGTCTTGAGTCACGCCCTTTGCACTAAGATGCATGCTTTAAGACTTACAGCATGACTGCCCACATACAGAGCGTGTTCAACTGCGCGCACTGGTTTTATCAATCACCTCTCTCTCACAGTACCATTGAATCTGCTATGGCACAGCGTTTGTATTCACGGGACACGCACTGTCAAGTCACCTTGTACACAGGCACCTTCTGATGTAAACTGCCACTACCGTACCTTAACATCATGTATGTCTGTTTATTTAATTTTTTCAGTTTCCAGTAGGTCTCCCGCCTGGAACCATTCCAGTACGATACTATTCAGGTCGTATATGGGGGTCTTCTCAATTCAGCGGACACCCAGCAATTATATGAGCACTAAGGTCCTGACGAATTGCCCTTACGGCAAGAAACATGTCGACCATTTTCACATGAAGGGTTGAATAAGGATTGGTCTCATTGTTTATCACTCCTTAATACCCCTTATTTTTAACAAAGCAGCGAGCCTGATCATTAAATTTATTCCCAATGGACTCGACTGACTTTTTTTAATTCTACACACACACCCCTTTGCTCACTATTGCACCCCCTAGGCCCCTCACACACATACACCCGCTGGCTCGGAATAAAAGATCTCCATCAAAGTGCAGCCCCTTGGGCTGCCCGACGGGCATTGCACCGCCAGCCTGCCGCAGGAGCAGGATACCGATGATGACGCTGGACGGCCACCGATTGGGACAACAGGTGTTGGCCTGTCGGTAACCTGTGTGAGGTATCCTTATATTCTGAAAAGGGTCTACACCATGCACTTGTCCCGCCACCACAATTGAGAGAGAAAATTGACCGAGCTATATCACTAGCTCTCACTGGGGAACTCTGTACAACACTCCTTGTTTGCTGCTGCCATCAGTTCTTGCCTGAGTATATACAATAACTTCTTAACTCGTTCGCTGCTACGCCTTTTCCCCCTTGTGCTAAGCCTTTTTTAGGCTATTTGGGGCAGTTCGCGCTTAGGCCCCTGTAACTTTTTGACCACATAAGGTATCCACGCCAAATTTGCATCCTTTTTTTCCATCATCATGTGGATTCTAAAGGTACCCAGGGTTTGTGGATTCCCCTGGAGGGAACCCAGAAATTAGCCAAAATACAGCTACATTTTGGTTTTCATGGGAAAAATGGGAAAAAAGGGCTACAGATGAAAGCGTCCATTTTTTCCCTGCAAATGGTATCAAAAAAGGGGTTGTGGTGCTGAAATCACCATCTTCCCAGCTTTCAGGGACAAGCAGACTTTTGTCAGAAAACCAAAAATGTTTACACAGTTTTGGCATTTTTCTGAGATATAGCCTATTTTTTTTTTTTAAACAAACTTTATTGGTCAATTTGCACAATAGGTGCAGGGCTCTGTACCCCAGAGACCACTGCGGCATCGTGTTACACAATTACAGGCAGCAATTGACTTTTTGGAAAAACAACACAACCAGCATATTTCATGATAACATCCCCCCTTGCCTCAACTATATCCCCCCCACCCCCGAGTTGCGCCACTACCACCGAGACCCACCCACCCGCACACACACGCACGATTTGAGGGAGCCATCACGCACAACATAGCCCAGGGTGGAGATGCCAATGGCGTCCCAACTCCGAAAGCCCTGTAGGGCTGCCAGTTCCGGGGTTTGCTCTGTCAGTGTGTTTCACCACCCCATACGCTTCAGAGATTGTCGCCAGATTTGAAAGACTACTTTTGTCACAGGCGGCAGCGCACCATTCGATGCAGCTGAATAGAGTATCGTATGGAGAGTAGACTGCCCTATCATGTACCGCTCCACAGCGTAGGCCGGGTCCATCCTGTCTCCATACCACCACTCATTGAGGACCATCAGGTGTGAGGCCTGATAGTAGGAAAGGAGATCTGAGGTTGCGAGGCCCCCACAGTAAGTGGAGAGAAAGCACGTACGCAATGCAACACGCACCGCTCCTCCCCCCCAAAGAAACTGCCCCAGTGCCGAATTCACCAGCCGGAACTACTGGGGTGCGATCGGGTACGGGTGATTCTGCAACTGGTATATAGAGTGCCACCATCTTGAAGATCGCCGACCTGCCATAGATCGTTAGTGGCATACGGGACCAGATCTTGGAATCCGCCTGTACACGCTCCCAGACCGGTACCACATTCCGCTCCCAGGACACATCGGAGAGGAAAACGCCCAGATATTTGAGGCCACTCACCGCCACCTACAACGCTGACGCCCATGGACCCACTCCATCCCGAGCCCCCAGTACCCATAGGGTAGACTTGCGAGGGTTCTTGTACAGCCCGGACGTTTCCCCAAATATTCGCATAATCTCCAGGATCCACGGCCCGTCCTATCCAACGCCGTTAAGAAAAAAAGAACATCATCCACATATAATGCGATCCTATCGGAGAGGCCGGCAGCCCACGCAAACCCCTCCAACTGTGCATCAATACGCACCCAGGCCGCAAGCGGTTCCATAGCCAATGCAAATAAATAAGGCGACAAGGGGCACCCCTGCCTGGTGCCACGGAGAATCGGGAAGCTAGACGATACCGCACCCGCCACCCGAACTAACGGTGTCAATTCGGTATACAGTAGTTGCACATACGATAGGAACCGGGGACCAAGATGAAGCCTACGAAGGAGGGCGAAAAGGTAGACCCAACTCAGGGAGTCAAACGCCCTGCCCATATCCACCAACAGGAACGCTGCTGGCACCCCGGTCCGTCGGACCGCAGCCAAAGTTATGTGGGCCCGTCGTATGTTGTGCCGCGTTGCTCTCTGGGGCATGAACCCGGCCTGGTCAGGGTGAACCAACGCGGAGATATGTGGTAGGAGGCGGTTGGACAGAGCCTTAGCTAAAACTTTCGCCTCGACATTAAGGAGAGAAATAGGACGGTAGGAGGCACGCTGCTCCGGGGGGCGGCCCAGCTTATGAAACACCACCACCTCAGCATGCCGCCAGTCGGGGGGAAGCCGACCGACCTCTCTGGCCTCCTCCACTGCCTGCCGATAGTAAGACACCAGCTGGAGATTGTACCGATGATGGAATTCAGCGGGGGAACCCATTGGGTCTCGGGGCCTACCCAGTATTGAGCTCTCCTACGGCTGTACCCACTTCTTCCACCGATAGGGGGAGCTCAAGCTGTTCGCCGACATCATCGGACACAGTTTTAGGCGGGAGATCCGCATTAAACTTGTCCACTGTGGGCTCGGGTAAACACTCCAGCGGAGCATAAAGATCCACGTAATACGTGGCAAAGCTCTCCGCAATGGCCCTGGGGTCTGTTATCGGTGCCCCACTCTCATCGAGCACCCCTGGAAGGGCCTGCGGATGAAGAGCACCCTGGCAGAGCCGATGTAGCATCTTGCTCGGCTTGTCGCCCCATTGGCAGATTCTGCTGCAGGACAAATTTGATGGGCCTCGTCTAGTAGGAGAGAGGCGTACGACTGTTGTGCCTGCAGCAGCAGACGCACCCCCAGCCCATCGCTCGCACCCTGACTTTGATGTTCCAGACCCTCCACCTCTGCCTCCGCCCTGACCAATTCGCCCGATGTTTTCTACGGGCCGCCGTACACCATGCTATATCTATCCCCCGTAGAGTGGGCTTCAGTGCCTCCCAGAGTGTGACGGAGCCTTCATTAGCGGCAAAATAATCCTTGATCGCGCCCCCCATGTGCTTCTCATAGTCCGCATTCTGTAAATGCCATACCGCTAGACGCCAACGAAAAGGCTGCCGCCCCCTGCCCAGCCGCAACTCCACAAACACGGGAGAGTGGTCCGATAGCCCCCGGGGGAGGATCCTAGCTGTCACCACACTAGTCGCCGCTGCCCGGGGGACAAAGACATAGTCTAATCGGGAGAACGATTTATGCACCGCCGAGAGGTAAGTGAATTCCCTCTTGTCGCCATGAACGATTCGCCAGGTGTCCACCCAATCCAGGCCAGTAACAAGGGAGGATAGCTTCGTGGGCTGCGCGCCACCCGGGCCCCCTCCCGCCCTACTCCCATCTCGACCCATATCGAGAACATCGTTCCAATCACCACCCACTACTGTGGTCACGTCTGGAATATCAGCCCACAGAGAGAGCAGCCGTTCAACATAGGACCACTGCAATGGGGGAGGGGCATATACACATCCCAGAACGATGGAGTCTTCCCCAATCTTGCCCCGAAGTAATACATATCGCCCCTGCGGATCCAGCCACTGCTGCGCATGCACATACGGGACCCTGCGGTGGATGAGAATCGCCACCCCCAAGAACCTTGCACAAACCCTGCATGAAAGACCTGTTGGAAGGCCATAGCGCTGCAGGCAGAGGACCTTGGTACCCATCAAATGGGTCTCCTATAGGAGGAGGACATCAGCTCCGGCTCTCTTGGCCTGACGCAGGACAGCCCCGTGCTTGATTTTATCATCCCACACACATTCCAGCTTGGCATCAAGCATGGCGTATCATGGACCGGAGGACCCAGCAGTGCGTGAGTACATATTGATGTGCTCAGTGTGAAAGAGCAACCCAAACCCCCAACCAATACCCGTCCCCCCCAACAAACCCCCCCACCCCATACCTCAAAAACACTGAAGTACCTGTTGCGGTGGGGCCCACCCCATACCTCCAACAAGGGGGGGGGGGGCACAGATCGCACTCACCAATGGATCCACTAGGCAGGTGGGGATTCAGCCCTTCTAAGAGCCCCCACAACATAAAACAGCTAAATCACTGACACAGTCCAATTGGAGAAGCATCTCGGTGCCATGCAATACACAAGCATTAAGGATCATCCATGGTTTGGCGTTGGGAAGCCAGATCTCCCCGGGAGGAGGCTCCACAGGACACAGAGCGCCTCTGGGACCGAGATCGCCTGTGCCCCCTCCGGCGCTGTCCACTGGGATTCTTCAGCGGCCCCTCACTCAGGAATGAGTCGGAATGCAGTCCAGGCGGCGTATGTTCCTGCACCCGCACAGTCTCTCAGTCCACTTGAAGACCTCCTCTGGGGAGTCAAAGAAATGAGTGCAGGATTGAAAGCGCAGGAGGGCCAGGAACAGCAGGGCATACGGGAGCTTAAGTTCTCTCAGCTTGGCCTTTGCCACCATGAACGAGTGCGTTGC
Source organism: Lissotriton helveticus (assembly GCF_964261635.1). Classification (NCBI taxonomy): domain Eukaryota; kingdom Metazoa; phylum Chordata; class Amphibia; order Caudata; family Salamandridae; genus Lissotriton; species Lissotriton helveticus. Next base: position 695,510,957 of record NC_136065.1, on the reverse strand, counting down.
TGTTGCACAAGCCTCGTGTAGTTTGGGAACACTAAGATGCGATGGTTGTCATAGAGCAAGGGTTCTTTGAGGCGGGCCTGCTTTAGCACAGAGTCACGGTCCAGATAATTCAACAACCTCGCAATCACTGGTCGCGGGCGAGCACCCACCGGCGGTTTCTGAGTGAGCGCCCTGTGGGCCCGCTCCACGACAAAGCACCGGGACAGCGCATCAGGTGGAAGCCAACTTTCCAGCCATTGTGTGAGGAAGCGCTGCATATTACCATTCTCGCACCCCTCCGTAAATCCAACAAAGCGCAAGTTGTTCCGCCGTGCCCGTCCCTCAGCATCCTCGACCCGGAGCGCCAGCCCCTTCCGGGTGCCCTCCATGCTAGCCACCTTCTGCTTGAGGACCGAGACATCATCCTCCACGCCTGAGATGCAGGTCTCGGCCTCCGTAATGCGGGACACTGCATTCCGTAGATCCTGACGCAATAGCATAACGTCCGCTCCCACCGCACCAATGTTTGCGTCCAGCACATCCCGGGAACCCCCGGCTGCACCGCCCGTCGCTCCGGGGCCAGTGAATTTATGAATGGGCCATGTGTCGCGGAACCGCGACACATGAACCACCGGATCTCCCACACCCAGTGCCGATAATGCGGCGCTGACCAGTCTCCGCACACGCCTCCCCGGAGGGGTTTATGACCCGAAAGGGCTGCCGATCTCCGGCCCCACCACCACCGTCTGAGCGGGGAGACCCCGCCAAGTTAGGTCCACCAACCTACAGGCACGTCCGGGGCCCCCACAGCGGCATAGGCCAGCAGCCGTCCAGCGTCTCGTCCTAGGGGCTGTGCCACCCCTCCTGGCTCCTCAGCAGGCACCGGACCACCACGAATCACCACCAGAGGCCATGCAACCGGCCAGGTCCACCGCCACTCCAGCCCAGGGGCTTCAATGGTCCAGGGCCCCCACTGTGCCTGCCCTCCGCTACCAGTCCAGGGCCCCGGAATGTAAGGGGGAACCAGCCTGCACGCACCGGGAACCTCCTGCACCCCCACGCGGCCCGATACAGCCGCCGATCCCCGGGGCACAACCAGCAGTCCAGAGAAGGGGGGACGACGGCCCGCACGCGCGTCTCCCCTCAGACTATGCTCTGTCACAGCAGACCCCGGCCGAGCCCCGGGGCAGGTCACCACCATCAGCACAGGGCCCTCGGGATTGAGAAAAGGAGGGCCCGGCCGCACCCACAGGATTCCCGCGCACCCCCTATGCGGCCCGAAGCAGCTGCCGAACCCCCTGCACAAAGGGGTTGAGAAAGAGCTCATACAGATCCTTGACCCGCACAGCCGCTCTCCGCCCGTCAGCCGACCGGAGCGGGGGCGCAGTCACACACCCAGAGCCCCAGAACCGGGCCTCATCTTCTGAAAGCGGCACCTGGGGGGCCTCCAGACTCTCCTGCCGGACTCCGAGGCCGATCCGCCTCGCAATCACCAAGCCGCCAGCCACCGCCGCAGGCACCCAAGGGGGGCAGCACTGCAAGCACCACCTCCGGGGCACACCAAACTCCACGCCCCTGCTCCACCACAAAATGCAGGCCGCACCTCGTGGACTCGGAGGCACTGGCCCGCCGCCACTCCCGATGCTGCAGCCGCTCGCCGGACCACGCACACCAGTACTCGGCACCAGGATGCTTCCTCCAGGACTAAGCAAAGTCTGAGGGAGCCAGGATAAGGTAAGGATAAACGTTGGGCTGGACGGAGCTGGCTAGCACATGTCGGCCTGCTAAGCCGCGCCCCCCGATATAGCCAATTTTTGCTATTTTTTGTGCTTTCAACTCCTTTCCAGTTAAAGTTAGAAATGGGTATGAAATCAATAATGAATCCTAAACTTTTTGCTTTTAATGGTGACCTGGTGATGGTGATTTTTGGGTTCTGCGCACTTTCACTGTGTCCCAGTGGAAAATGCGTGCACACTTTGAGTGCATGTGGTGAGATAGGCCTGCCCTCCCATAGGAATGCATGGGGAATGTATGTGTCCCTGGTAGTTGCTGATGCGTGGGGTGTACAGGCTCGAGTCTGGTATGTGTGGACTTGTGTGATTGAATGCTGCGAGATGATGTATGCGGCATGAATGAGTCTAGTGGGGAAGTGCCACTTCTAGACATTGATGTACCTGTGCTGTGAGGGTGCTGGAGTGTGATTGGCTGGAGCTGGCTGGGATGCCAGGCTCCAGGATGTCTGGATGGGTCTGCCCAGTGGTGAGTGCTGAGATCAGCATGCTGATGTGAGGGGAGGGCTGCACCTGGTTCCTGATGGGGCTGGGCTTTCCCCACACAATGCTGGCTCCGCCCCCTGTGGTGCGTCTAATGACCCTAGCCCTGCCAGTGAATGAAAAGGGTGATTGGGCCATCAAGTGTGCTCCAAAACCAGCGGCGACTGGTTTCTCCCCCACCCTGCACCTACAGACAAAGGTTTCCATAGTATAAAAATGGGGCTGGGTCCCCACAGAGGTTGTTCTCTTCCAGGATCCTGAGGGGGCTGCTGCTGGGCAGGAGGACCGCCACTTGGATTGTCTCCCTGCCTGGAGATCCAGTGAGCAGGCCCCTGGCCCAGCCTTGCCCCACTGCCTTGCTGAAGGACTTTGCCTGGACTTTGCTGGCTTCCAGCGCCTGGAAGCGCTGCATCTTGACCTCTAGCGCTTGAGAGCGCTCTATTCTGCCCCTAAGCGCTTGGGAGCGCTTTTTGCACAGCCGGTGCCCACCCGGCGTTTGCCCGCTTTAAATTGCCGCATTTTAAGGTCCCTTGGCAGGTGCCCACCCCGCCAGGGACATTGCCGCTATTTCGTGGCCTGATCGAGTGCCCACCTCGATTTATTATTTCAAATGAGCCGGTGCCCACCCGGCATTTGCTTTCTTTGTCCCCCCGCCGGGCCGCCGCGCTGCCTGCGACGACCCGGAAGTGATTGTCAGGCCGGCCAATCGCTGCGCGGCCCAGGGGAGAAGGACCGGAAGTCCCGCCCCACCGCAGCCGCGAGACGAAGGAAGGAAGCTACCTGCCGGTTCCCCCGGGGCTCCCGAGTGTAGGGAGAGCCCCGGAAGTTCTGCTGATTCCCAGGGAGGCCGGGAGCCCACCCCGCCTCCCAGGACGCCCCCGCAGCGGCAGGTGAGGAGGAGCAGAGTCCGCCGTCCCGCCTACAGACGCCGACGACCGGAGAAGGAGTCTCCGTCCAGCCCACAGATCCCGGTGAGTGCAGTCCCGGGTTGTTGATTTCTGGGAGGTGCGGGGCTCCTTGCATCATTGCATCCCCAGCCCACAAGGGTTCCAAGCGTCATTGTCTGTTCAAGTCCCCAGGAGGGGGACTCCAGCCAAGCGGGGGCATTTTTGCAGAGCCCCCGGAGGGCTCCGGGCGCATTGATGGTAATACGAGCCCTGAGAGGGCTTATGGGGCATTTCCGGTGGTTGCACACCCACGAGGGCGGGACCCCCCACGGCCGCATTCTTGTAAGAAGCACACGAGGGCTCCTTGGGCCATTGTCCTTCTTGAGTCCCCAGGGGGGGGACTCCAGCCAAGCAGGCGTCCTGTTCTGAAGAGCCCCGAGAAGCTCAAGCTAGGGGCCACATTTTGTTTCTCGAGCCCAGAGAGGCTCAAGGGGGCACAGTTGTTTGTCGAGCCCAGAGAGGCTCAGTGGCAGCCCACAGTGTTTGTTTAGAGCCCAGCGAGGCTCTGGAGGGTCACACTCATTTCTTAGGGCCCGGAGAGAGGCTCCAGGCGCCAAAGTTATTTTGCAGAGCCCAGCGAGGCCCCAAAAAGGGGACCGTCATTTCTTCAGAGCCTGAGAGGCTCCAACGTTGGCCCCATCAATTGCTAGACAGCTGCCCAGCACTTCGTGGGCAGCTGCCACGTCTAGGCCCCTGACACTGGGACACAGGGCGTCCTAGCCCTAGGGAGGCCAGTTGGCCTAGGGACAGTCACAGGTGGTGACTTATGTGAGTTTGGCGCAATTGTTCTTTTGCTGCACCTCTGAATGTGTTTTTATACGTCATGTGCCTTGTTCCTTACACCTCTGAATGTGTTGTTTATGCATCATGTGTTTTCCTTCCTTACACCGCTGAATGTAGGTTCTGCATCATGTGTTCCTTTCCTGCACCTCTGAATGTTTTTAGGCATCTTGTGTAATATGCTTATACCCCTACAGGTATTGTGATACTTAGGTGGTTGTTTTTCTCCTAGTGCAGGTGGTGCTAGTGAGGTCCTGGTTACCAGTGATTACTGGTTGTGTGCTATTTTGTGCTACAGTGATTTTACATTCTATGTTTTATATTCTAAAAAGTGCTGATTCCTGACAGTGGTCCAGGTGGCCCTGTCTTGTACATATCCCCTGTAAATTCTGCCTGTGCCTGTTGGCACATTGTAAAGTGTGTGTTTTTATCTAATGTGTTTTGGTGTAATACAAAGGCTATATTTTTATATAACCTTGTGTGGAGTTTCCTTTGTGGTGGGCCTTGGGTGTGTTGCTGGGGTGCGTGCACAAATATTTAACTCACATCGCCTCCAAGTTTAGCCTTGCTGCTCGCGCCACGTTACCTAGAGGGTGAGCAGGGGTTATCTTGGTGTGTAACTCCCTTGCCCTGACTTAGGAGTGGTGGTCTCTGACTGACTTTGGCGCAAGCCCTGGCCAGCCAGGGATCCCATTTCTAACATTGGCGGCAAGCGGTGAGGATGAGGATTTGTGTTTGCGTTGTACCACAGTGGCAACTGGCCGCACTACAAAACTCTGCATTTTAGATAACCACATTTTGGGGATTATTGTTTTTGAAGTTTCATATTTTCTTCTCCTAAAGGTATCATTGTGTAATTGTGTCCAGTACATTTGTTCCCCCACCCTGCGCCCAGAGTCGGTACCTGTGTCACGTGTGGTCAGGTTGAGGAATCAGGGGTGGTAGAAACTGCCTTACTAGTCCGAGGGGAGGGTTGTGTGTGGATGAATGGTGTGTGGCACTAGACAAGTGAGGGTGAGTTCTCTAGGGTAGAGAGCTTGCTGAATCCTTTGTGAATTGTGTACTCCTGTATTAAACTCAGCCCCCTAGGTTCCCTGTGTGATCTTGTCTCTAGAACGTCCTGCCAAGATGGAGCTTGTTTTTGATCTCAGTGATCTAGTTTGGTACAATACGCAGGAGTTGGAAGGGTTCTGTAGAGAGAGAGAGACATAGGGGTGGATGGGTCAGATACTAAGTACGTACTTAGGAACTACCGGGTCCAATGGTGTAAGGAACAAAGGGATCTTGAGCGCAGTGAGGAAAGGGCCCGGGCCTCACACCAGGAGGGAGGTGGGTCTGTAGGGAGCCCTGAAGATTCAGAAGAAGAAGAAGAAGATGACACTGCATGGACGCCAGTAGAGAGTAGAGACCCCATAGATAGGGAGTCCCTTGCTGGATCCAGTGTAGGAGGCAGCTCCTCATCCCTTTCCCTGTCCCCAGAGGAGTGGGAAGATAGGAGGAGAGAAAGGGAGCACCAGCTGGCTTTAGAAAAGCTCAGGTTAGAGCATGCCCAGGCTATGGCACAGCTGGGCGTTAGAAAGCAACAGCTAGAGACCGAGAGGGTCTTAGCGCAAGAAAGGATAGAGGAGGCTGAGAGGGCCTTCACCAGAGAGAAATTACCTCTGGAGGGTAGACTATCCCCTGCGCGCAGTTTTAATTTTCTGGACTCCCCAGGGCGGGTTGAGTCCAGTGGTGGCAGCTATATAGAGCCCAGTGTGAGCAGTCCCACTTCCAGTTCCCAGAGTATGGTACCTGTTTCCCAGGAAGAGGAGTATAGGTTGAAATTCAGGGGCAGTAGGAAACTGTCTCACCAGTCATGGGTGGAGTTTGTGGATGAATGTTATGGAACACTGTCTGATTGGATATGGGTTCACACGGACTCTGATTATGACATACTGTTTGGTATGATTTTCAAAGAGCACCTGCTCAGTGGTTGTTCGCCAGAGTTGCACCAACACCTGTTGCAAGTTGGATTTACTGATCCAGAGTTACTGGCAAGGGAAGCCGACCGTTTGGAGAGTGCTAGAGGTTCTCGAGAGTCATTGGTGAGTGACTCCAAAAGTAGTGGTTCAGGTATCTTCCAGCCCAGCGTGGTGGAAGAGGCTCAGTGTAGCCCAGCTAGGGCCCAGGATAGCGAGGAGGGTGTAGGGGCTCACTGCCTGGCTCAGTGGAGCGGGAGTGAGGGGGAGACCGAGGGTCCCCAGACGCCCGAAGCTCTGCCTCAGGACTTGGATGGTTTCTGTAGGGAACACCAGGTTGGGGACCTAGGCTGTCCTGTTAGTCCACTTGAGGAAGATATTCTAGTGAGTAGAGGACCTGGAGCGTCTGTAAACAGAGCTCCTGTGGTTCTAGAGTCTGGCGGTACCGCTCCGGTAGGGAGGGTACAGGAGTCCAGCGTGAGGAGTGATTGGGGGATGAGTTTCCCAGTGGATGCACCAGTGGACCAGGGACTAGCCAGTTGGGCTAGATCTTCTTGGGGGGACCCGGGTGGCACCACTTCTGGTCTGGGGAATCTCCGCGCACTGTCAGGTGGACAGGGGACGGGAGATCTGCGCCAGACAGACAGTCACACAACATATTTGTCATTTGTTAGCCTCAGGGGGATGGTGTGCGAGTCCCCAGAAGTCCTGGAGTGCCAGGCAATTGTTCAACCAAAGGTTTTAGACCAGAGGTTGGGAGGCCAGGTTCAGGATCAGCCTGACCTGAAGGATAGGACGACTGTAACCAGTGTCCTGACCGGTTCTTCTTCCAGAGGAACCTCTCCAGTTGGGGGAGGGCAGACCTCTGGAAGGGGGTGCAGAGGGTGGGAGAGCCCACCTCTGACCCCGGTGCAACCTGAGGGGTTTAACCCTGGGTTGGAATGGCGTTCTAGGTGTACCCCTCGTCGGAGGAGGAGGAACCCTAGGAGAAGAGGTAGGGGGAGGAGAGCCTTCCCTGAGACTCCTGGTCCACCTGAGGTTGTAGACCCTAGGCTGGAGAACCAGTGGCAGTCTAGTCCTGTCTTGCAGACAGGAAGAGTGGAGAATGGCTTCTATGTGCCAGGGGTTACTACCCTCCGCTCTGCGAATAGGCAAGGATCGGTGGCACCTGGGTGGCCCATGTCCTGGTCCTGGCCGCGGACAGCTTGGGAGTACCAGTGGGGTAGCCCAGTTGTTCCAGACAGTGGTTTTAGAAGGAATCCCATGGGTTCACCGTGGCGTAGAACAGGAGGGTGTCCCTGCAGTTGCGGGCCCGTGTCCGTGTTCTATCGCCCCAAGCAGGGAAGTCCATCACGGTGGTGATTGGTCTACCCTGCGTTTTGGCTGGAAGGGGGTTGTGTTGAACTTGGCCCTTCTGGCAGGTTCACCCCTAAACTTTTTGCTTTTAATGGTGACCTGGTGATGGTGATTTTTGGGTTCTGCGCACTTTCACTGTGTCCCAGTGGAAAGTGCGTGCGCACTTTGAGTGCATGTGGTGAGATAGGCCTGCCCTCCCATAGGAATGCATGGGGAATGTATGTGTCCCTGGTAGTTCCTGAGGCGTGGGGTGTACAGGCTTGAGTCTGGTATGTGTAGACTCGTGTGATTGAATGCTGCGAGATGATGTATGCGGCATGAATGTGTCTAGTGGGGAAGTGCCACTTCTAGACATTGATGTACGTGTGCTGTGAGGGTGCTGGAGTGTGATTGGCTGGAGCTGGCTGGGATGCCAGGCTCCAGGATGTCTGGATGGGCCTGCCCAGTGGTGAGTGCTGAGATCAGCATGCTGATGTGAGGGGAGGGCTGCATCTGGTTTCTGATGGGGCTGGGCGTTCCCCACACAATGCTGGCTCCGCCCCCTGTGGTGCGTCCAATGACCCTAGCCCTGCCAGTGAATGAAAAGGGTGATTGGGCCATCAAGTGTGCTCCAAAACCAGCTGCGACTGGTTTCTCCCCCACCCTGGACCTACAGACAAAGGTTTCCATAGTATAAAAATGGGGCTGTGTCCCCACAGAGGTTGTTCTCTTCCAGGATCCTGAGGGGGCTGCTGCTGTTGCTGGGCAGGAGGACCGCCACTTGGATTGTCTCCCTGCCTGGAGACCCAGTGAGCTGGCCCCTGGCCCAGCCTTGCCCCCCTGCTTTGCTGAAGGACTTTGCCTGGACTTTGCTGGCTTCCAGCGCCTGGAAGCGCTGCATCTTGACCTCTAGCGCTTGAGAGCGCTCTATTCTGCCCCTAAGCACGTGGGAGCGCTTTTTGCACAGCCGGTGCCCACCCGGCGTTTGCCCGCTTTAAATTGCCGCATTTTAAGGTCCCCTGGCAGGTGCCCACCCCGCCAGGGACATTGCTGCTATTTCGTGGCCTGATCGAGTGCCCACCTCGAGCTTACAGGCTGCGTCAAGAGGTCAGCACTAGGTAGAGGGACCTACTGTGTTTCTTACCGCTCAACCTATTTGCCAAGCAAGGGAAAACGGATGAATGAGTCTTAGGAAACGTTTCATTATGGTTCAACGTTCTTTATTATAAGGCGCTTCCTCCCAGAGCATCGCTCCTTCTTAGCACTACACAAAAAAAGTGCAATATTACCCACTCCAATATTGTTTGTTTTATAGACTTGGGCATACAACTAGTAGCCTCTAGATTCTACTCAGGTGCCTACAGTTTGAGCATTAACTCGCTGAGCTGTCTTACATGCAATTGTGGTACAAAAGGGGGTGGTGATGGACGCATATGGCCATGTCTGAACTGGGGTGGCAGAGTGGGCTAAAGGACGGTGATGGATTTAACCCAGATCTGTTGACTGGGTGTGAGTGTTTGATTGGTTCAGATGCTCCGTCCATCACCACCCCCTTTTGTACCTTACATGCAATTGTGGCATACACATGTTGAAGAAGAAGTCTCAAACAATATGCCAAGGGAAAAAGTTTCAATGTTTTGCAGTTCAGTATAACACAACGCAGTGTAACAACCAAAGCTGCTGTTCTGTGTTGGTCGAGGGGGAGAGAGCAGTGCAGGGCCATATTGACTTAATGTGTCCTGCTGCTCGATTTCCTTAAGCTGCTGCACTAAAAGACTCTCTAGAGCCATGCACACATCTTCGCACCATGGTGCGAAGGTGTAGTGTGTGTGATGTTTAGTGTCGTTTTTGAACTGGCTGTGTACCCTTCTAGTACGAATTCCAATAACTAGGCACATTTTAAAAGGCTTCATACACTGCATGTGTGCCGTTCAGTGCCGTACACATGTGATATGTGAACCTTTTGCAGAAATAAATATATTGCTCCAACTTTGTGTTTGTCTTGAGGAGCTGTTATTTTTTACACAAAACCTGGTCTGAAAATGTTAGTAGCTATGGCTATGTTTAAAAAAACCTGGGTCTAGCACTGAAATACCCAAGTACCACCCATGTAACACCCCTGCGACACAAAATGGTGCAAAGCGCTATTTGTGTTGAAAACAATGGAACTTTTTCAGCGCAAAATAGTTTATAGCTGGAAAGAAAAATATCAAATCAATACTTTGTGCAGCTTTGTGTCACTTTCTGCAAGTTTACATTCCTGCAAATTCTTGATAAATTTGCCCAGAGAATGTAGCAAATCAGAACGCCAGAGATAAACTGGAGGATATATGGAGCTGTAGCCCAAACATTGCACCAGTGTACAGCAGTTTTGTACTCAGATCTGGTAATGTTTTTGATTTGTCCCTCGGTCTCGTGGTTTATTTGCTTCCTTTCTGTCACAGAATGCCAATTTTGGGCCCGATTCATAAAGGTAAACTTAGATCAGAAGTCTAAGTTTACGACTTGTGATAATCACAAAGGTAAGTTACGAGTAATACCTTTACATCCAACCTCGGAGTGGGGTTTCCACACTGGGGGTGGAATATCCACCCTCGATATCCACCCTCGAGTACGAAGATTCCACCACACACTCAAGCCAGAATCTCCGCACTCGGGGCAGTATCTCCACACTCGAGGTAGATTCCGCCCTGTGAGTGTGGATGTAAAGATATTACTCATAACTTACCTTTGTGAATACCAAAAAGAAGTAAAGTTAGACTTTGATCTAAACTTAGACCAAAAGTCTAATTTTACCTTCATGAATCAGGCCCAGAGTCTTCACCATTTGACCGAAAAACTTGGGATTTCTTCAAAAACTGTAAGTCTGTGCCATGTAAGATTAACTTATGTGTAAATCTATGTGATGTAATAAGCAATTATCATGCCTTGTGCTGTCCTAATTATATTTTTAAAACACCCCCACTTGCTGATTCCATTGCACCTGTTTCTCTAATTTCAGCTGCTCATCACACACAGTACTGTTCTGCCCACAGCACATGATGTCTGGAATTTCTGGCACAATTGCAATATACTTTGTAAAGTCTTCTGCAGTTTCTAGGAGCTAACAGCCTTATTCATCAACGGGCCGTTTTGCGAGCCCCTAATAGCGATTCATAGCGAATCGCTATTAAGGACTCGCAAAACGGTATTCATGTAGGAATTGCTAAATAAATAGCGATTCCTACACATTCCTTATTTGCGAGTAGCAAATTGCTAATCGCAAATAAGGAATAACTCCCCATTCATTCCTATGGGCCAAAAGGTCCAAAGGACATGTGTGTGTGCAACATGCAACTTAGAAAAATGCTTTTAAAAGCATTTTTCTAAGTTTTTGCTATTTACCGAGAGGTCTGACCTCTCGGTAAATAGCGGCCCAAAATTGCATTTTCGCAATTTTAAAATGCTTCATGAATTGCATTTAAGGAATCTCAAATAGAGATTCCTTAAATTCAATTCTTCGCAAATGTGCGAATTCTTAAATAGCGAATTTTGCATTTGGGATGATGAATCCCAAATGCAAAAATTGCACTCGCAAAAGGTCTTGCCCTTTGCGAGTGCAATTTAGATTGATGAATCAGGCGGTAAGTCGGTGCTTTATTAAATGTCTACAATGCACGCATGACGTGCAGCTTATTTGAGGACACTCGTACAGGACCAGCTGCTCGTCCGTTCCTGCAGTCTTGATGGCAAGGTTGCTCAGTGGGTTTAGCTCACTCCTTACTTCTATTTTTGGCTTGCAGGTCTCAAGTTACTTTAATATTTGACTCATTTTCTGATGGAGCTCCAGACCTCTGTGTCTTTCTTAGGGAAGTTTCTGCTCTTAGTAATTGAATCTGCAGGAGGTGGTTTGTCTCTCCTTACGCCTTCTGAATTAGGCATGAAGTCTGAAAGGCAGTGATGTGTGAATACCCACACCTTGCTCAGCTAGACATCAATTTGCATTTTTTTTAATAATAATTGTTCTGACCCTCTATTTACCCACAGGGAAATGTACATATTACCATAAGCGCCTGGACCCAGTTTACTCAACTGTTTGGCTCTATAAAAGAATATTCACATACTCTTGAAAACCTGGATATTTAGGTGTAACATCCAGGACAGGAGTAAGACACAACTCCTCATCCGAAAATCTTTGTGAACCAGACCTTTAGTTCTCATGCAGAGGTACGGAGGGAGAGTTGTGGCGCAGCGGCCAGCGCGGCTGTCTCCGGAGTACGAGGCTCTCATGGTTCGATCCCCGGCGCCAGCGGTCACCATGTGACCGGCGCTTAAACTTTCGATGGCCGCCAGCGCCTTGAGAACCTTAGGGGGGTGTTTAGTTCGCGCTTTATAAATACCGGATTTTATATTATGGCTTTGTTTGACCTCTTAGAATGGTTAGCTGTCAGCTCTTCCCTACACACCTCTCCATCTATATGCCGCGACTGTTCTCTTACCCCAATCACCCTCCCTTTCTTCCTGGGTTAGAATATTTTGGGATTGAAGCACAAATGTTTCTAATTCTAAATTCCAAGCTTACACCATTAGCAAATTCTGAAACTGCATGCAAAACGGACAGGTGAATCACAACCACTGGAGTTGTCACACAGGTAGGAGAAGCGCTTAGAAAACTTGTTGTAAGAATTCTAGTAAATGTCAACAGCTGACAGGGTGACACAAAACACCTATAGGATAGGGAACCCCCACGTGGCTTTATATTAATCGGATTCACTCACAAACAGTACAAATCCTTTCTCACACTGGCCTTCGGTTGTTAACTTGCACCTCCATGGTACAGGCATTAGGGCTGAAGCATTATTCTCTCTTTTTGCCAGCAGTGCGAGTAATGAAACGATGTTTCTTGGAAACACATTCTCGGTCCCTATGCATGCAGATACTCAGTAAGTTGTTGATGCACCCATGTAAGGTTAGGATATACGGGAATATGCTAGAAAAGTGGCCGAAAAGCATGCATTTAGGTATGTAAGCTACAAACCTGATTAAGGGGCAGACACATATGTCTGAGAACTCTATTTCTCGGGTACACAGTTGTAAGTATCGTCAATGGAGAGTCACACGCCCTCTTGAGATTTACAGCTTCTTTGAAAGTAGGGCCTATATGCCCTCCCTCACCACCTTAACACCACTCACGGTATCAGGAACAAAGTGTCTGATTTACTAGTATTACAAAGTTTAAGATTATTTTAGCCAGAGAAGCAATTCAATGGGCAGGTGCACTTATAGTTTGCCTTTCCTTGCCTGCTCTTTATAATACTCACAGAAGCTGCTGAGTCTCCAGCCTTCAACACCTAATGATTCCTTTGGTCGCCCTGATCTATTCATAACGTGTTTCTTATTTTTTCTCCACTAGCTTTGCTTCCATGGTGTGCCTTATATGCACACCTCTGTCTCTGGGCTTGTGCTGATTCTTCCTTGGTTAGGCACTTCACGATACCTTTCAGTCACTTAGGAACACTTGAGCTAGAAGATGTTATCCAATGTATTCCCTGAGTCCGTTTTCTCTTTCAGTATCACCTGGCCCTGAGGGTGGAAACTGAGCAGTGTCCCAATTGAGGTGCATCTTGTACATGCGTGACTTCTACGTTCACAGACGTATTTTGAGTAGCATAAAACACATGCAAAGGATTGGGTGTACCACACATGGACGCACTATGGTATGGCTGCACCCTCCAATGCAACAAGGGCTAAGGCTTCAGCAGCAACTTTTTGTGGCCAGCTTGGCACACACATAGGATCTCTGGGCAGGGTTATTACTTTTTAGTTCAATGCAGTGCAGCAAATAAACTTGTGCCGTGTTGCACCAGGGGGAGAGAGTATTGCAGAGACAAATCTCTTAAAATGTGGCACTGTTGACCTGTTCCCCGGTTCTGGCACACAAACAGGCTACCTGCCTAGGTACCATTGCTTAGAATAACTTGAAGTACTTTTCATGCATTAGATGTGTGCCATGCAGTGCAGCACAAAAGGTAGAAAAACATACAAGATGATGGACGGAATGTCGCACATTGGCAACACATTCACAACCACACACACAACCACACACACAGCCAACCACACAACCACAACCTCACACACATCCACACACACACACACACACAACCACCCAAACAACCACACACACACACAAACACAACACACACAACCACACACACGCAAAAACACACACAACCACACACACACACACAACCACCACACACACAACCACCACACACACAACCACCACACACACAACCACACCCAGACACACACACAACCACACTCACAACCACACACACAACCACACACACAACCATACATACACACACACAACCATACACAAAACCACACAATCACACACAACCACACAACCACAACCACACACAACCATACACACAACAACACACACCCAACCACAAGCACACACACAACCACACAACCACAACCACACACAACCACACACACAACCATACACACAACCACACACACCCAACCACAAGCACACACACAACCACACACAACCACGAACACAACACACACAACCACACACACACAACCACACACACGACAACCACATACACAATGACAACCACACAACCACACACACAACAACAACCACCCAACCACAACCACACACACACACACACTACCACAACCACACACACACACTACCACAACCACACAGACAACCACACACACCCACAACCACACACACACACACAACCATACACACAACCACTTTCGGAAACTACTCAAAACTATCCTGATTAGGGAAGCACTAAGCACAGCTTAACTCTCTCTCATATCTGTCCCAACTACCGTCTATGCAGTCACGCCGCCCCCCCCTCCAGAGCGCTAAGAGACCTGTCGGTGATTTAGCGCTATATAAATATCAATTAACAATAACAATAACAACCACACACACAACCACACACACACAACCACACACACACACACACACACACACAACCATACACACACACAATCACACACACAACCACACACACAACCACACACACACATAATTGAGGTGCATCTTGTACGTGCGTGACTTCTACGTTCACAGACGTATTTTGTGAAGCATAAAACGCATGCAAAGGATTGGGTGTACCACACATGGACGCACTATGGTATGGCTGCACCCTCCAATACAACAAGGGCTAAGGCTTCAGCAGCAACTTTTTGTGGCCAGCTTGGCACACACATAAGATCTCTGGGCAGGGTTATTACCTTTCAGTTCAATGCAGTGCAGCAAATAAACTTCTGCCGTGTTGCACCAGGGGGAGACAGTATTGCAGAGACAAATCTCTTAAAATGTGGCACTGTTGACCTGTTGCCCGGTTCTGGCTACCTGCCTAGGTACCATTGCTTACAATAACTTGAAGTACTTTTCATGCATTAGATGTGTGCCATGCAGTGCAGCACAAAAGGTAGAAATACACACAAGATGGACGGAATGTTGCACATTGGCAACACATTCACAACCACACACACAATGACATACACAACCACACATACAACCACACACAACCGCGCACACAACCACAAACACACACACTCACAACCACAACACACACAACCACAACCACACAAAAACACACACACACACACAACCACACACACACAACCACACACAACCACAACCACACACACAATCACACACACAACCCTACACACACACAACCACACAATCACACACACAACCACACACACACACACACAACCACAACCACACCCAACCACAACCACACACACAACCACACACAACCACAAATACAACCACACACACAACCACACACACACAACTACACACACACACCACAACACACACAACACACACAACCACACACACAACCACACCATCAGTGCACACTTTCACCAGGCACAGACACCATCAGTCGTCAGTGCACGCTTTCAACAGGCACAAACACCACCAGCCGTCAGTGCAAGCTTTCACCGGTCACAAACATCACCAGCCGTCAGTGCACGCTTCCACCAGGCACACACCACCAGATGTCAGTGCACGCTTTCACCAGGCACACACACACCACCAGACGTCCGTGCATGCTTTCACCAGGCACACACACACCACCAGCCGTCAGTGCACGCTTTCACCAGGCACACACACACCACCAGCCGTCAGTGCACGCTTTCACCAGGCACACACCACCAGCTGTCAGTGCACGCTTTCACCAGGCACACACACCACCAGCCGTCAGTGCACACTTCCACCAGGCACACACACCACGAGCCGGCAGTGCACACTTCCACCAGCCACACACACCACCAGCCATCAGTGCACAATTTCTACAGGCACACACACCACCAGCCATCAGTGCACACATCAATTGTTAACGCATCCACAATTAACTATTGTGGCAATCGCAGTATGGCGCACTATACTTTTAAACATATTCACCTAAAGCGCAGCATGCCACCATTGCTGAAAAAATAAATGCACATTTTTTTGGCCTACAATTTATAGACTTTTGTTGCAATTGGTGTTGCAATATTTAGCAATGCCAATTGCTCAAACGTAATTAATGTGAGACCTATTGCATTGCAAATGCTTGTTTATTATGTACTGGGTGTATAGCAATTATATTTAGAAAATATATACATAGAAAAATCGGTATGAAAGACACCAACGTATTTCTGAAATTGGAACAAAATATAGAGTTTAGAAACAGCAGATATTTGCAGAATTCCAAAATTGTGAGTACCCATACTATCATGAAAATTATAGGTCATTTTTCAAAATTACTTCTTTTTTACACATTGTCTTACATTTGGAAGGCAGAAATGCATCGAAAGTCAATAGGTAATAACAGTTGCTCTACAAATCGGTGTTACTCGAAGTCTCCCGATAAAAATGGTACCTCACTTGTGTGGGTAGGCCTAGTGCCCGCGACAGGAAACGGCTCAAAACGCAACGTGGACACACTTAATTTTTACAGTGAAAACTGACCCTTTTTTTTGTAAAGTGACTAGCTGTAGATTTTGAACCTTAGCTCTGCCGGCAACTAGGGAAACATAGCAAACCTATACATTTTTGAAAACTAGACAGCCAGGGGAATCCAGGATGGGGTGACTTGACTGGCTCTCACCAGGTTCTATTACCCAGAATTCCTTGCAAACCTAAACATTTGTTTTAAAAAATCACATTTCCTCACATTTCTGTGGTGGAAACTTCTGGAATCTGCGTGGATCCATGAAATTTCCCCCACCCCGTGTTCCCCAAAGTCTTCAGAGAAAAATGGTACCTCACTTGTGTGGGTATGCCCAGTGCCCGCGACAGGAAACGGCCCAAAATGCAACGTGGACACACAACATTTTCACAGTGAAAACTGACCCTTTTTTGGCAAAGTGCCTAGCTCTAGATTTTGAACCCTAACTCTGCCAGCACCTAGGGAAACATAGCAAACCTATATATTTTTGAAAACTAGACACCCAGGGGAATCCAGGATGGGGTGACTTGACTGGCTCTCAACAGGGTCTGTTACCCAGAATACCTTGCAAACCTAAAAAAGTGTCCAAAAAACACATTTTCCTCACATTTCTGTAGTGGAAAGTTCTGGAATCTGCGTCGATCCACAAAATTCCACTCACCCCGCATTCCCCAAAGTCTTACAAAAAAATGGTACCTCACTTGTGTGGGGAGGCCGATGGCCAATGACAGGAAATGGCCCAAAATGCAATGTGGACACACCACATTTTCACAGTGAAAACTGACCCTTTTTTTGCATAGTGCCTAGCTCTAGCTTTTGAACCCCAACTCCGCCAGTACCTAGGGAAACCTAGCAAACCTAGACATTTTTGAAAACTAGACACCCAGGGGAATCCAGGATGGGGTGACTTGATTGGCTCTCACCAGGTTCTGTTACCCAGAATCCCTTGCAAACAAATATTTTTCCAAAAAAAACACATTTTCCTCACATTTCTGTGGTGGAAAGTTCTGGAATCTGCATGGATCCACAAAATTCCCCACACCCGCATTCCCCAAAGTCTTCCTTGAAAAATGGTAGCTCACTTGTGTGGGTAGGCCAAGTGCCCACAGCAGAAAATGACCCAAAACGCAACGTGGACACACCACATTTTCACAGTGAAAACTAACCCCTTTTTTTGCAAAGTGCCTATCTGTAGATTTTGAACCCTAGCTCTGCCGGCACCTAGGGAAACCTAACAAACTTATACATGTTTGAAAACTAGACACCCAGGGGTATCCAGGATTCTGTATCCCATAATCCCTTGCAAACCTCAAAATTTGTAACCAAAAACACATTTTCCTCACATTTCTGTGGTTGAAACTTCTGGAATCTATGTGGATCAACAAAATTCCACGCAGCCCGCTTTCCCCAAAGTCTTCAGAGAAAAATGGTACCTCACTTGTGTGGGTGGGTCAAGTACCCACGACAGGAAACAGCCAAAACGCAACATAGACACATCATATTTTCACAGTGAAAGCGGAACCTTTTTTTGCAAAGTGCCTAGCTGTAGATTTTGAACATTAGCTCTGCCGGCACCTAGGGAAAACTAGGAAACCTATACATTTTTTAAAGCTAGACACCCAGGGGAATCCAGGACAGGGTGACTTGTCTGGCTCTCACCAGGTTCTGTATCCCAAAATCCCTTGCAAACCTCAAAATTTGTAACCAAAAACACATTTTCCTCACATTTCTGTAGTGGAAAGTGCTGGAAACTATGTGGATCCACAAAATTCCACCCACCTCGCATTCCCTAAAGTCTTCCGAGAAAAGGGGTACCTCACTTGTGTGGGTGGGTCAAGTACCTGCGAGAGTCAAGGGCCCAAAACCTATTGAGGTGACATCAAAATTACCTATCACAAAACAACCTGGTTTTTCAAGGGGGGTCCCATGAGTTTTTGGCCCCGGGTCCAGCAAGGTATGCCTTGCTTTGCTCCCCCAACATTTCCCTATCTGGAATCCCCTAGAAACCTCAAATTTAGCTGGAAAAAAATCACTTTTTTTCTCAAATTTCTGTGTGGGAAAGTTCTGGAATCTGCGTGGATCCACAAATTTCCAACCACCCAGCGTTCCCCCAGGTCTCCCGATAAAAATGGTAACTCACTCGCGTGGGTGGGTCAAGTACCCGCGACAGACAAGGGCCCAAAACCTATTGAGGCGGCATCAAAATTAGATTCTCTGATTTGGTAAGACTTCCCCTCCAGTCGACTGGATGTGGGGAAACTGCATCTAAGGTCGGGAGGGAACGTTCTGGAAGGCCCCCGGTGTAATCTCCCATGCATGCGACACGGCATGCAATCAGAATCTGAAAGTTATCTGGGAAATTACCTTGTTCGCTGGAGGGGGCGAGTGCTTAAAATTCTGATATGCAAATAACTGATAACCATAATCTGTAATCCCGAATGACAGAGCGTTTGCAGACGCAATATGACTTCACGGGTCTCATGCCATCCTTTGTGCAGGGAAACAACAGACGTTCTCGCGCACAGTTCACACGTTCACCTGTTCGCTCCCGCTTGTGGCTCACCCATAACAAAACATTCTGTTCTGCCGCCATTTTGTTTTCGTAGCCTTGTTATCTTGTCCCACAACGGTACTTGTGTGTGCTTCTTCACATGAGTTGGCCCTGGTGTGTGCTTTATCTTTGCGGAGCTCCCTCCCTCCCTGTCTCCATCAGGATGTGCACGCATGGACAGCAAATGTGCACGCGTTGGGCTTGTTATAGACTCTGCCAGCCTGCACGTCCCGCTGGCGAATTAAAAAACTGAACTGACGGTTATATGTTAATCAGCAGCTCACCAGTGACACTTGACCTCTGCCGGCATTGAAAGTACTGCCCCTGTCGTAGCACTTCTACTTTTGACTGAAGAGGCTCCGTTATTGAAACTGGTTTTAGCGTTTATTTCCAAGATATTAGTTATGTTGACAGAACGTAGTAGGTACTCATGTGGTTGCTCAAATGTGATGCAGTGAGGTAACACATTAATAATACTGATATATATATAGTTAATGGTGCATGGCTGCACGCCGTACACGTGCAAGCCGCGCGTGTGCACATCTATGGTCATCCACACGCGCACATTTCCTGTCCCCCTTCCGCCGAAAAAACGACAACAATAGATCTCGCCAAGGCGAGCAGCACATGCACTGCGTCGCTATGCGAAACCTAAAAAAGGGTCAATTTTCAAAAAAATGTGGTGTGCCCACGTTACGTTTTGGGCCGTTTCCTGTCGCAGGCACTAGGCTTACCCACACAAATGAGGTACCATTTCTCTTGGAAGACTTTGGGGAACGCGGGGTGGGTGGAATTTTGTGGATCCATGCAGATTCCAGAACTTTTCACCACAGAAATGTGAGGAGGGGGAAACTTAGGGGCTATTGCCCCGATATGCCCCCAAGGGGGGCAGAAAGACTGGCTATTTTGCTTGGGTGGGTGGGCACATTGGGATGCCATTCTGGGCAGCCCCCTCTGCTACGTATAAAAAAAGCCAGCATAATCGCTGGTGCCTCGTCGGCTCTCTGCAGGGGTTACTGCTCCCATCTGCCTCCTGGGGAGGTATAAAGACAGTGCATCTTTCTTTGATGGGTGGGGCCATTGACATTCCCATTCTGGGCAGCTCCCACCACTTAATTTTGAAAAACATTTACCCCTGGTGCCTAGTGGGCTGTGTGCCCCCGACGGGGCAGATAAGGGGCTATTACCCCCATCCGCCTCCTGCAGGGGGGGTAGAAAGACTGTGGTAATTTTTTGGGGGTGGGGGCATTGGCATTCCACACCCTCCCCGCTCTACTCCTCTCCACTTTCCTGCTACTGATTTCTGCCCTTACCTGTCCTGGCCCTAGTCCCCACCCTGTTTACCTGTGAATTTTCCCGCGTCATTTGACAGCTAGCTACTCTGTTTGATGCCCGATAGGTAGGACCCACCCTCAACACCAAAGCAAACCTGGAGTACCTGATGAAGCGATGAGAATACCCTAGGGGCCCCTGAGAAGAATAAGGGCATATAAAAAGGGGGATTGGACAAATGGAACCCCTGGGGTAGAATCTCCTGCCTGGCCACTATTCCACCCTCCTCTTTCGAAAAAACGGACCTGCTTTTTGAATGCCTCGCAGAAGATCCATAGGAACTTTTACCAGGAGATGGGCCGTGGATTCCCTCCTTGGTCGTCACCTACCCAGTCGGCCTTTAGACAGATTTCATTTTGTCTCTCCTTGTTGTCTTTTCCCCTATCCTCCCTTTCTCACCTTTCCTGTTCCCTCCCCTCTACGCTCCATTTATTTTGCCCTCCATGTTATTTAAATGTTTCCCATTGAGACCTAGCTATTTGGCCAAAGCCCGGTGGAGCTACCTGATAGCTAGAGAGGAGATGGGTTTTGGGACTTCCCCCTCGACCGTCACCTACCCAGCAGGTCTTTGAGCAGACTTTCCTTCGTCTTTCTGCCGCATCTCCCTCCCATCTTGTTTTTCTGCGAACCTTTTCCCTTGACACTTGAGACCGAACTACTTTGTCTGATGCCCGATGGAGCTGCCTGGTTTAGCTATAGGGAAGATGGACCGTGGATTCCCTCCTTGGTCGTCACCTACCCAGTCGGTCTTTAGACAGACTTCCTCTCGTCTCTATGGTTGTCTCTTCCCTTATCCTCACTTTCTCACCTCCCCTACCCCCCACTTCTTTTCTTTCTCCTTTCTCTCCTCTCCTAATGTATTGCTGATTATTTGATGTAATGCGTAATTGTTTGATCTTTTTCTGCTATACTGTTAAACCACATTGTTGCACTTCCTTTCGTCCCTCCTGTCGTCTCCTCCTGCATCCTCCCTCTATTTATGTCTCTCCTTCTTCCCTCTCTCAATATATTGAGACTGAACTTTTTTGTATGATGCCTGTTGGACTTGGCCCTTCTGGCAGGTCACCCCTAAACTTTTTGCTTGTTAAGGTGACTTGGTGTTAGTGATTTTTGTGCTTCTGCGCAATTTACCACTGTGTCCCAGGGTAAAGTGCGTGCGTGTAGTAAGGTTTTTTTTTTTTTGGATTAAAAACTTTTATTGAGCAATCAAATAAGAGTTACAAAGATGGGCCTACAACCACACGGGCTGGCCGCTAACAGCAAAGCACAACGTAAGAAGCATACGATCTCTCCCGTGGTCAGGCATAAGTCAAACTCCAACTGTTACTCAAATTATCGGATAGGACACAACAATTTTCCATTTTTTACATACAAAAACAACGAACTACAAAAAGGCGAATGCATACTAATCAAAGTCAGCCCAGAAGGCGGAGGGGAAGCTACCAATCAGGAACACAAAAGCACAATCAATGGGACTCGGCAAGGTGGGGGGGGGGGGACAGCGGGGAGGATAGGAAAATCACAGAACAGCATGAGAGATTTCGGGAACATCAGCCTAGGGAGACAGGGTAACATCGGGTGCGTCAACCAAGGGAGGAGTACAAATATTCCCACGATAGTCGTTCCACTGACCCCAAATCTTCGTCCACGCCCTGGGCCTGCCCCTAGCTACATAGACGGTCTTCTCGCGGAACATGGACCAGTCCATGTTATCCTCCCACACCGAAGCATCGGGAGGTTTAGAGGCGCCCCAGAGTTGCGCAATGTCCCGCTTTGCGACCATGTATCCCAAGGTCGCCCATCTAGTCTGGGCCACAGAATAGTCGGTGGGTTCCCACACATTCAACAGGCACCGTCGGGCCTCAGGCCGCAGGGCAATTCCAGTCACAACAGTCATCACCGCAAGCACATCAGTCCAGTAGGCCGCCACCGCAGGGCACTCCCAAATAATATGCAGAAATGTAGCACTCATCCCACAACCACGTTTGCATAAACCATCCGGGGAAAAACCCATCACTACCAGACGCGGACCAGTTACATACACCCGGTGGAGGATCTTAAGCTGAACCAAAGGGAGACGGGCGGGGATGGCGACCTCTTTCGGAGAAGAGAGTGCCGATTGCCAATCTTCGTCATCCAAGTCCAGCCCATCACCGACCCAAACCTCCCTAAGTCGGACCAGTAAGTCAGCGCGATTATTAATCAGTTTCTTGTAAATCAGGGAGATAGTGCTATCGGGAAGGTGGCCATCCAGTATGCGATCCTCGAGGGGGGAGGACTCGGGCAGGGTCACACCAGGAGTCAGAACAGAGGCCAGAGCATGTCGGACCTGCAGATATCGAAAAAATTCTCTATCACTCAAGTCATATTCGGCCTGAAGGGCCTCAAAGGACTTCACTTCACCTTTTACACAGACATCACCCACTTTACATATTCCAATCATATCCCAGCGGTCAAAGCCCTTAGTAGACCAGAGACATCCCAAACGTTCGGAAGCATAAAGCGGAGTCGCCATTGTCAGTCGATTCTCCCATCCCAGACTCACATTTGCGGCGCGCCACACACTGACTGCGATCCTGGACGGGCCCGTAAGATGGCGCCCAGCCGATCTGGAATAAAGCGCTCTATTAAAATCCCCTCCCGGCAGCTGGAGTCTATCCATCTCGAAGGCCGGATCCCGACCCGGGGAATACATTGCATGGTTAAAGGCAGACAGCTGGGTAGCCCAATAATATCTTTTGATATCAGGGAGCGCCATGCCCCCGTCATACCAAGGGATGGTAAGTTTTGCAAGGGCAATACGCGGACGCCCGTCCCAAATCAGTTGCCTTTGGAGACTCTCGATCTCTCGGAAATAGGTTGCGGGAACGTCGTCATAGGAATTCTGAAGGGCGTATAGGAATCGTGGCAAAGACATCATTTTAAAAAGGGCAGCCCTGCCCAGAGGAGACAGGGGTAACTTACGCCAGCGGGCCACATCCAGTCGCAGTCTAAGAAGCGGGGGGAGGAGATTACGCTCGAACCGGAGTGAAGAATCCAGCGTAATAAAGATCCCCAAATATTTGAAGCCAGACTGGACAACCTGAATAGGAAATCTATCCGGCAATGAGGGCAGAACACCCGAGAGAACATACACACAGGACTTAGCCCAATTAATAACCAGACCAGAGTTAGCGCCAAACGAAGTGAGAACGTCAAATAAGACATTTAAAGATTTGCGCGGGGAGGTAAGGTAGAGAAGAATGTCATCCGCGTAAAGCGAGACGCGGTCCTCAAAATCTGGTGACCAACGGATCCCTTTGAGGGAAGGTTCCCATCGAAGCCACGCAGCTAACGGCTCCAAGGCAAGCGCAAAAAGCAACGGAGACAAGGGGCACCCCTGTCGGGTCCCCCTACCAAGACAAAAGGGGACAGAAACTCGACCGTTGACCAAAACCTGTGCCAAGGGTTCGGCATATAACAATTTCACCCAACCAATAAACCCAGGGCCGAAACCAAATTTCACAAGAGCCGCCCAAAGATAGGGCCATTCTACTGTATCAAAGGCCATCGAGGCATCCAGCGAAGCCAAAATGGCTGGCTCCGTCAGAAGCCCCGCCCTCGCAATGGCATGTGGAGACGACGTAGGTTAAGAGCCGTGTTGCGATTGATCCGGATGAATCAAGCTGCTGATAACCGTCAGGAGGCGGGTAGCCAGGAGCTTAGCCAGAACCTTGGGTTCGACATTCAACAGGGAAATGGGCCTATAAGACGAACAAAGGTCCCGGGGTTTACCTTCTTTGGGAATAACAACGATCGTAGCCAGACGCTGATCATATGGGAGAATACCCCGATCCCGGGACTCCAAAAACATGGTACGAAGATAGGGCGCCACCTTATCAGGACGTAGCTTGTACAACTCAATTGGCAATCCATTCGGGCCCAAAGCCTTGCCCGAACGGAGTGAGCGAATGGCAGTCGCTATCTCGTCCGTAGAGAAAGGGGACTCCAAAGAGACTCGGTCTAAATCGGAGACACAGGGCAGAGCTATATCGCGCAACAAGAGGCGAGAGTCATCAACATCACGTTCAGACACAGGGGAATAAACCACACGAAAATAGTCCGCAAAACATTCCACTATCCCAACCGGGTCAGTCACACTCACACCATTCAAAGTCTGAATCACTGGTACCACACGATTCGCCCTCTCCTTCTTGTCCAACCACGCCAGCAATTTACCCGCTTTGTCCCCCACATCATACAAACGACCCTGTTGCTCCCGAAACATCATTTTAGCCGCATCCGTAACCAGAGACCTATAAGCAAATTGTTTCAGACCCAGGGCGTGGAGTTTACCAGGAGTAACATTCGACTCTAGGTCAGCCTCTATCTCAACAATTTCCCTCTCAAGGTCCACCACCTCCCGATTCCTCGCCTTCTTGGATTCAGCAATAAGGGAAAGGGCCTGCCCACGGATCACTGTCTTAAATGCCTCCCATAGGGACACCGCAGAGGAGACAGACCCCTCGTTGTCTAGAAAGTAATTGTCCAACGACTTGATCAAGAGACCACGGGTCTCGGGGGAGGTGAGGTACCATGGATTGATAGGAGCCACCCGGCCCGCCGCCTCCACCCCCACCTCAAGCAAAGCCAGAGCGGAGAATGGTCCGAGATGCCCCGGGGGAGGTGTCTAATCTCCCGAACAGCCGGCGACTGCGCCGCAGGCATCAGGAAATAATCCAGTCTAGACAGACTCCCATGGGCCCCGGAATGGAAAGTGTATTGAAGCTGAGTAGGGTGCATGAGTCTCCAACAATCCACCAAACCAAAAGTATCCAGAAACCCACCCAGCCATTGTTGGGCCGAAGGAGTGTCCCTAGGGGGGCGCCGATCATGTAGACCGGAGAACACAGAATTAAAGTCACCTGCTATGAAGAGAGTACTATCAGAGAGGCTCAACAACACTCGACCCAAATCGGAAAAGGTAGAGGTCTGTAGACCGGGGGGCACATAAACGGCAAACAGGGAAAGGGTCCGACCCTCATAGCGTCCCACGAGGACGGCGTAACGCCCCCGATCATCAAGGATCACATCATCAATTGCCAGGGGGAGGGAAGCCCGAACAAGGATACCCACCCCCCTGGAACCCGTGGTAAACCCCGAATGTGCGACGAGGCGATAGCCCCACCTATTCATTGCACGACATGTATTGCCCACCAGATGGGTCTCCTGTAGAAAAACAATATCAGGAGACAAACGTCGTAGACATCGCAACACCACACCCCGCTTTATACGATCCCCCAGACCATTGACATTCCACGAAATAAACCTTAACCCGCTACCCCCATCCCACACAGTAATGCCGAAACCCCCCCCAATGAGCATAACACAGAAAACATCATTAGCAAAATAGAATCGCCTTGAAAAAACAAAACACAAACATCAAACTTCCCATCAACCCACCCCCCAACGAACAAGAAAACACCCCCCACCCTGCACCCCTGCAAGAAGCTAAAGAGCCACCCCAACATGCAGTGTGCCGGTCGCCCAAGAACCCCCATTCTACAAAAAGACCCCGGAGGAGGAAAGGCCCTGTCCCACCCGCCACCCCGATCAAGACAAATAACGAGGAGAACACACAGAAAACAGAGGCACTTAGGCATAAAATCCCAGAAGAAGTTAAGCTGCACGGAGACCCGGGCATAGACAAGTAGTTCAGCTCTCTATACCACCCTCGGCACCACCCGGGTGTTCGGCAGGCTCAGTCCCAGGAGGTCGGTCCGGCAGAGAGTCTAGCCAGTCATTCACTGACTCAGGCCGATCAAAGAAAAAGGTCCGGTCATTGTACTCAACTCGCAGCCTGGTCGGAAAAAGCATAGCGTAGCGCAGTCCCATGTCTCGGAGACGCTTCTTGACTCCACGGAAGCCCATACGCTGTTTCTGCACCAATTGAGAAAAGTCCGGGTAGAAGTTCACCGTGGCATTCTCAAAGGCCACCGGGCCCTTCACATGCGATGCCTGCAGGATAGCGTCCCGGTCCCTATAGTGAAAGAGTTTCGCAACAATAGGCCTCGGCGGGGCGCCCGGCTTGCCCTGGCCTCCCGGAACACGATGGGCACGTTCCACTGCGAAGAATTTACTCAACCCAGACGGAGAGAGGTAGTTCTGTATCAGGTCCTCAACCAGGAGATCAACAGAATGCGGGTCCGGATTTTCCGGAACGCCAACCACACGCACATTACAACGACGTGCCCTGTTTTCAAAGTCCTCCAAGCGCCGGGTCATGAAATCGTTCACCCTTCGGAGATTGCCAATCTCCGTCTGTATCTCCGAGACGTCGGCCGTGAGGCTGGATGACTTGAGATCCAATGACTTCACCTTCTCATTGGTTTTAGATAGGTCGGCCCGAATCAAGTTCACATCAATGGCCACGGTGTCGATTTTGTGGGCCAAAGCTTCATACTGTTGGCCTATTGTTTCCTTCATGCCAGAAATGGCGCCCATGATGTCCTGCAAGGACGGCTCCGTCGACGAGTCCACAGTGTGGTCAACTGCACTCGGGCCAGGCAAGGCGGCTCCAGGGGACCCCTTCGAATGGGTGTACCGGTCCATAACGTTAGACTGGACCGGGCCCCCACGCAGGGGCGTTTTGGTCTTTCGTGTCTCTCGGTCCCCTCTGCCCGCCATGTTGGAGACCGCGTCACAAGGGACACACTCGACCCGATGGGAATGGCCGCAGGAGAGTAGGGCGTTGGGACCAAAAGGCAGCGGCGAGGGTACCACTAGGTGTGAACCAGCCCGGAAGGACAATAAGCTAGCCAAAGGCACAACAGCAGTCTCGTGCGCTGGACCCAGCAAGGGCCAGACTCCTCCGCCAGATGTCTCAGTCTGAGGCAGAATCGAAACCGAAACTTAAGAGGGGGACCCACGAGTCGAATCCCCCTGCCGTTGTTGTTCAACTCAGAGTCGGCCACAGTGCCTCACCCAGACCCGGGCGCACCTCGAGGGCGGACCCCGAAAGTTTGAGTCGTCGTATCTTCGGCGCCCCTGGTCCAAATCAAATTCCAAAAACCAGAGGAAGATCAGCCCGGTGTCCTCTATACAAATCCTCGTGAAGAATCAGGATATGTTCAGGATATCATGCCGGGAGTGGCGGGGGTCCGGAGAGCGCTGTGCTCACGCGGCCATCACGGATGCCCGCCAAGCTCCTCCTCCGCGTGTAGTAAGGTTGGCCTGCCCTCCCATAGGTATGCATGGGGAATGTATGTGTCCATGTTAGTTCCTGATGCGTGGGGAGTGCAAGCTCCAGTTTGGTATGTGCGGACTCGTGTGATCGAATGCTGCGCGATGATGTGTGCGGCATGATTGTGTCTAGTGTGGAAGTGCCACTTCTAGAAGTTGGCATGTCTGTGTAATTTATGTCTGGCGTATGATTGGCTGGAGCTGGCTGGGGTGCCGGGCTCCAGGATTCAGGATGGGTCTGCCCTGGTGGTGAATGGGAGATCTGCATGTGTGATGGCTGGGGAGGAGTTCACCTGGGACCTGAATAGGGCTGGGCTTTCCCCACACAATGCTGGCTCCGCCCCCTGTGGTGCGTCTAATGTCCCTAGCCTGGCCAGTGAATAGGAAGGGTGGCTGAGCACATCACAGTGCTTCAAAACCGGCTGCAACTGGTTTTCCCCCCACCGTGCACCTAAGGACAAAGGATTTACCTGTATAAAAAGGGGCTGTGTCCCCTTGCAAAAGGTTCTCTTCTTGGATCCTTTCTTGAGGGGGGCCTGCTGCTGCTGGGCGCCAGGAGGACCGCCACTGGGGGGATTGCCTCCCTGCCTAGGAGGACCCTGTGAGCTGGATCCTGGGCCCAGCCTTGCGCCCCCTCCCTTCCCAAAAAGACTTTGGCTGGACTTTGGGGGCCTTAGCAGCGCCTGGGAGCGCTGGATTTGCCCCCCTGCCTTCATCATCTCCTTTGGGACTTGTTTTGCTTTATTTTTCCTTGGAGGAGCAGCGCTCTCCTCCTGGAGCAGCAGCGCGCCGCAGAGGAGATGGCCGATGGAATCCCGAGCCTGTGGGATTTTCCCCCCTTACCCCATTTCCGAATCACGAGCAGGTGCCCACCCTGCGTGTTGTGCCTTCACGGGAGCCCACCCGTGTTATTTATTTATTTGATCACGGGAGCCTACCCCGTCTAAATTACTCCTCCCTAATCCCTAGTGGGTGACCACCTCGCCAGGGACCGTGTGTGCCAAGAGGGTGCCGCTGCGCTGCCCGCGGCAACCCTGAAGTACACACATCCGAACCGGAAGTCAACAGGAGCCCACCCCGCGCTCCGGTGTTGAGAGGTGTAAGTCGGCCGGCGAAGGAGAGAGGAAGCAGGGCTCCCGCATCGGCGGTTGAGCCCTGCGCGTGTCCTCCGGAGAAAGAAGAGCCGGCGAAGGAGCGGTGAAGCAGACGAGACAGGCGGGGCTCCCGTGTGGAAGGAGAGCCCCGCACGCTGCCTGACCCGGCCACCGCCGAGAGGAGACGTCCCTGCGCGAGCTGCTGGTGAGTGGGGCCCGTGTGAATCTTTGAGAGGAGGGCGTCTGGGCACATTCCGGTGCCCGCCCTTCCCCTTCAGCGCGAGGACCGTCATTTTCCGAACCAGAGAGGCTTAGGGGGGCATTTTTGGCCACGACGAGTCCCCCGAGCGGGATGCCAACTCCTGAGCATCCCTTTTTTGTTATTAGTGCCCACTAGGGCTCCTGGGCCACATCGCTGCTCGAGCCCACGAGAGGCTCCTCCAACGGTTTGGGAGCCATTCATTCTTCGAGCCCGAGAGGCTCAAGGGGCATTGAGGGTGGTAGAGTGGCCCCGGCTGGCAGCGGGGGCGCTCCCCCCACCCTGGGCATTCAGTTCTTTAGAGTCCACAGAGGACTCCAACGTTGTGGGCATTCCTGAGGGTAGAGCGGCCCCGGTTAGCAGCAGGCCGCTCCCCCAGTGGGCACATCTTTGTTCAGAGCCCACGAGGCTCACGGGGACATTTAGTCTACAGAGCCTGCCAGGCTCCCTGCTACAGCTACCCAGCTCTTAGTGGGCAGCTGCTCCGTTTAGGCCCCCTGACATTTGGGACAGTCACAGGTTGTGGCCTATGTGATTTCGACGCAATTGTGTTTTCCCTGCACCTCTGAATGCGCTTTATGCGTCATGTGCTTTTCCCTACACCGCTGAATGTATGTTTATGCATTATGTGTTTTTCCGTACACCTCTGAATGTTGTGATGCATCATGTGTAATGTTCTTATGCCTATACCCCTAAATGTATAGTGATACTTAGGTGGTTGTTCTTCCTAGTACAGGTGTTGCTAGTGAGTTCCTGGTTGCCTGCGTAATATTTTCCTAAGGTGGTTAGGGTTGCGTAGGTGGTACTTACCTGTTACCAGTGATTACTGGTTGTGTGCTCTATTTTCTATTTTTGTGCTACAGTGATTATTATTCTATGTTCTACAAAGTGTTATTTCTAACAAGTATTCTAAATCTACAAGTGCATATTCCTGACAGTGGTCCATGTGGCCCTGTCCTGTACATATATCCCCTGTAAATTCTGCCCGTGCCTGTTGGCACATTGTAAAGTGTTTGTTTTTATCTAATGTGTTTGGTACAATACAAAGGCTATTTTTATACATAACCTTGTGTGGAGTTTCCTTTGTGGTGGGCCTTGGGTGTTGTTGCTGGGTGCACGCGCAAACACTTAACTTACATAGCCTCCGGGATAAGCCTTACTGCTCGCGCCACGTTGCCTAGAGGGTGAGCAGGGGTTATCTTTGGCGTGTAACTCCCTTGCTCTGACTAGAGTGGTGGTTTCTGCCTGGCTTTGGCGCAAGCCTCAGCCAACCGGAAATCCCATTTCGAACAATGCCCGATGGTGCTACCTGGTTTAGCTATAGGGGAGATGGCCCGTGGATTCCCTCCTTAGTCATCACCTACCCAGTCGGTCTTTAGACAGACTTCTTTTCGTCTCTCCGTATTGTCTCTTCCATTATCCTCCCTTTCTCACCTCCCCTGCCCCTTCCACTACTTTTTCTCTCCTTTCTCTCCTCTCCTAATGGTATTGCCTATTTTTGGGGGATTTATTGTGTAATTGTGAAACTTTTCCTGTTACATTGTTCATTCTCATGTAAAGGGCTCTGATACCGCCGGGTCTAGCCAGCGCTATATAAAACTTTTTAAATAAATAAATAAATACATTTCTCCCCTCTCCTAATTGTATTGCCTATTCTTTTTTGGGGGATTTATTGTGTAATTGTTGAACTTTTTCTGTTACATTGTTGTACCTCCGGGTCTAGCCAGCGCTATATAAAACTCTTTTAATAAATAAAAAATAGAAACATTTTCTTTGTTCAGCCGCATTTTGTTTAATACATTTGGGAACTGGGTTTCTTTTTACTTTGCTTGATGTTTTTTGTTAATTGTAATGTTTTTGTTAATAAAGCAATAAATAATTTCACTTTTCATCTTCTCTGGTCTTTCCAAGCTCCATATAGCACGAGGTATAATGTTTCAACACATATATATTTTGAAAATTAGACACAATTCGGACAATGAACAACCTAAATGTACATGTAGGAGACCATACAGCACACAAAGCACAACAGGCACCCATGATAAGAAAAGTGCTGATGTGTAGTGTTTGTCTACTTCAAGTAGAAGAAGAAGGATCTTGAGGACTGGACATTCAAAGTGGTGATGGACATTATTGGGGACACTAAAGCAGTATCTCAATTTGCTATCAAACTACATTTTTGATCCGGATCTTTTCAGGCCAGAATGCCAGCTCTTGCAGATGGTGAGAATGCAGGAAGAGGAGCCACCTCAGATGAAGTAGGTGGAAAGATGCAGGCAAACACTGAACTGATCACCAAAACCTTAAGGTAAAAGGAAGAAAACGATGATGTTGGGAGAAACAACAGACAAATTGATTAATAAAGTGATTGCTCTTAAGTAGATAGAAGATATAGACAAATAGATAGTAAGAGAAACCAAGAGGGGTAGATGATTTTCTGGTGAGTACTGGAAAGAAAAGTGGGTTTAGGACAGAAGCTGGAGATGCTAATAAATTAATTTTTCAGGTAGAAATAATGTATTTTGAAAGAAGATAAAAGTGCATACTTGTGACTTTGTAATAATTCAAGACGTTTCTGACAATGGTGTGCTGGGCTGTGCTGCATGTTTATGCTTCAGATTGTTTTACTTTGTTATCAGAATGAAAACAAATAAAAGGTTTTTAAAAAACCCAAAAAACATCAGGAGGCCTTGGCCAACTGCGATCTTTGCGTGTCAGCTCATGCATGGGCTCCCATGACTGCTAAATGGTGGGCTTAGTATCTTAAGTGTTGTCTGATGTCAAAGATGGGCCTGAGAGGTGATGTGACAGGTGTGCTGACAAAATTGGCTTGATTTCTACTGAGAATGTATTCAGAGTCATATACTTTGTTTACCATGTCATGCAGGGGGTCTGCGTATTCATGTGGGATGGGCTACAATGGCTACAGGGCCTTCTTAGGTGAGGGGACTCCAGTAACCACTAGGCTACTAGTACATGCCACACTTCAGGGTTCACATCTGGCCCAGGACTAAGCAAGGCCATCTGGGGGGCCTTGTATTCTGCCTACTACACTGCTCCTTTGGGCTCCTAGCACTGATGCGCTGCCAGGCCAGCACACTTGCAGGAGCAGACAGTGTCACTGGAGCCTACAACATGATCACAAAGTACACAGGTAGCTTTTGATAGGTCTCTAGAGCTTCCTTCGAAAGATAGATCACATTACTGTTCCCAATGATTATCTACTTCTGCACCTCTTCATTTATCTGTTCTGTTAGAAATAGATATTTCCTTTGCATATGAGGCAAGGATGGTTGTTTTTGTATTGATAAGCACCAACACTAAAGCAGAACTCACACTAGTGGACATCAGATAGTAAAATGTTCTCGAGTATACTTTAAGAGCGCCATCTACTTCTGATGTAAACACATCATTGCATGTGTTCTGGCTTTTGTTTTGCCAGTGAAGTTGCCCAAGTGCTGTGGTACTTAGCTGGTTTGCTTCTGTCTCAAATACAAGTATGGTCACAATGTTCTGGAAATGCTGCAGTCTCCTCACCACGCGGGCCAGCAAATACAGACAGACTCCCCTTCCAGGAATTACCCACCATAATCCAAGCGAAAAGAAACAGAATAAGTCGCTGATGCAATGGAAGGATAATTAAGTGAAAAAGACAGCCTTTTCAACACTGCATTAAGCAGTCCCAGGGAGGCCTCTGGAGCTTATTATGTCCCTGTAGCTCAGAACAGGAGGTTAGCCTACTGACCCTTGGAGTCACTCTAGTAGACCTGGAATCATAGAGTTGATCCTATCTCCTTCAAGCGACAAGCCAGCCTCAAGCAGTAGGGCAGTTCTCTGAAGAACAAGACAGCCTCAAGCAGCAGGGCAGTCCTCTTGATACAAATCCAAGCCTCAAGCATCAGGACAGATCTGGCAGCAGCGGGGCAATCCTCTAAGAAACAAGGCAAGCCTCAGGCAACAGGGCAGTCCTCTAGAGTACACGGCAGTCTTCTGTAGTATTCCACATGACCAGGAGTGAACTGAAGAGTGGGCTTGAGGGTCAACTATTTACACCTGGTGCCAGTTTTGTAGTGGAAGAAACTTCTAGAGTTTAACCTCCCACAGATGGTTCTGGAATTTCCTCACTCCTTGCCCAGGTCCCAAGACGTCTGGGGTGGCAAAATCCTGGTGCCAAGTTCTTTGTGAGTCTGCTGAGGCAGCTCCTTTAAAAGTGGGGCAGGGACTGCTCCACCCCTCCCATTCTGGCAGGATGTCCCTCTCCCAGCTACAACCAGGTTATATTATTCACTGTCTGGGCCCAATATACATTTCTCATGGGGGAGAAATTAACAGGCATAGGCACTAGGAAACTCATAGAAATCCTCAAAGTTTAGGGAAGGAAAATGCCAATTTTCTAACAGTGTTATTTTCAAAATTGCAACGGGAGGATAGGAGGGTCAGGTGAGGAATCTGTAGTTGAATAGAGTCTCTACCAAAAAAAGGCATCACCAAAGGTAAGTAACTTTTTCTTTGGAGAAAGACTTCTAATCACAGAATTCTCACATTTTGAACAGATACTGATGTAGTACCATCCAGGAGGACGGTGTCCAAAAAGTCCTGCAGGCAAAATGTCCACCTCGACATACCTAGCTGTCCAGACAGCAAAGCTTCATGAACGTATGGAATGCTGCCACGTAGCAACCTGGCACATGTCCAGAATTGTCAGTCTGCATGCCAACGCAGTGGTAGCAGCCTTGGATCTGGTGGAATAAGCATGCAATCCCTCTGGAGGCTACTTTTTTCCAATGCATAGCTGAATTTTATGCAGAGTTTGATCCACCGAAGGATGGTCCTCTTCTGCACTGACTTGCCCTTTTTAGCTCTGTCAATTCCAATGAAGGGCTGAATGTCCACCCGGTGCGCTCAGGTATGGTTGATGTAAAAAATCAAGGGCTCTTTTCAGATCCAACAATGGAGAGTCTACTCCGCCTTAGAAGGATGACGTGGAGCAAAGAATTTCCAATGGGTAATGGTTTGCTAGGTTTGAAAAAGGAGTCCCACTCTCGGAAGAAAACATGCTTGGATTCTCAAAGCCAGTTTGGCTGGGTAGAACATGGTGGGTTAAAAGAAAGGGCTTGCAGGTCGCTCACCCACCACAACAAAGTTATGGTGACGAAAAAGGCTATCTTGAGGGTCAGACGCAGTAGAGGATATCTATACATAGTTTCAAATGGAGTACACATAAGGAGCGTAAGAAGCAAATTTTGCTCCCCCTGGGGCATAATGAACAGACAAGGAGGAAACATGCTTTGTAAACCTTTTTTTATTTTTTTAAACTCATCACAGCAGGGGATTGGAACAAAGAAAGGTAAACCAGCACCTGCAAAAATAAGCAAAAAAAGCAGACAAGTAGCCTTTAACGTGTCCAAAGCAAAGCCTTGCTGGGCTAGGGATAGTGCAAAAAACAAAGCTTCAGAAAGTTTGGCCAGAAGTGGGTCAATTTGGTAGGTGCTGCACCAAGTCACACATTTGTCTCCTTGCAGGGGTGTAGAGATTTAGTTGAAGGATGCCTGGCTGCAAGATGACATTGAGAGGGAGGCCAGAGGCAGTCAACTGCTGTCTTTCAGTTTCCAAGCATCAAGAACAAGCATTGGCATAGCAAATAGGTTTCACCTTTGGACCTTATAAGTGTTTAGCCATGCAACAGTTGATGTTGTTGCACCAAGGATATTGTGCTGGATAACTAAACACTTATAAGGTCCCAAAGGCGAGACCTAGTGGCTATGCCAATGCTTGTTCTCAAGGGCAGCCAAAGAGGGTATTAAGATATGGCAACCATGAAATACTGCGGGGTCAGGCTTGCTGGAGGAATGGTAGGCAGAGGTTAGGAAACGACTGGTACTTTCATAGGTAGCAATGTCGAATGAGCAAGCAGGATTGCCAAAAGATTGTCAAGTTCAGTTGAAGAAAAAAATGGTGGATCAGTAGGCATCTCTGGCTCAGTGAATGAGTAGGTTTAATGGAGGTCGTGTAGATCTAAGAGAAAGTGACCAATAGACCAGTAGGTAGTACTGGTCAAGTATTTGGTCAGGCTGTGGTAAAAGAATGGTAGATCATCAGTGAAGTAGCGTGAGAGCGACAAGGAGCGAGAATGTCCAAAGAACTATAACATGCTGGCATTTTGGAGAAGTAGGGAAGAGGTCGTTAAAGCAGAGTGGGAGTAGTGAGTTTAGAGGTG
This sequence comes from Lissotriton helveticus, assembly GCF_964261635.1. Classification (NCBI taxonomy): domain Eukaryota; kingdom Metazoa; phylum Chordata; class Amphibia; order Caudata; family Salamandridae; genus Lissotriton; species Lissotriton helveticus. The sequence goes on along the minus strand of NC_136065.1, from coordinate 695,476,045 downwards.
CAATGAGATGATAAAATGATTCATCAGCCTGATCTTTAGGGACTTTATATTTGTATGTAAAGTGATACTGTGAAATTGATTTTCTGAGATGTAGCAAAGCAAAGCGGGTCTCAGACTCCTTCGCTTTAAGCCTTAAGAGTCTCTTGTGTGGAGGGAGACTGCTGTCCTTTCCTTGGGAACTCGGAGGAATAGATTGGAGCAGTGGTTCACATCACTACTAGTCCAAATGCTTGGCTGGTGAGTAAAGGGAGTGCTAGCTGAAAGGAAAAGTGTGATTTCCTAGTCACTTCTAGAGATGGTCGCCCACACTCGTGTCTTATTTGTTTGAGGGGGGAGGGTTTGGGTTACTAAGGCAGGATAACTGAGATGCTATGTAATTTCATATTTCTCACTCATGGCTGGTGGCAACCTACAGCACGAGAAGTAGTTCATTTTTTACTTTGATGACACAGCAGCCTTGGTCCAGTGGACAGATATAGGTTGTTGGAGGGCTGGTTATTACAGGCGAGCAAAAGACTGCTCCGTTTGTCCAGTAAGTGTGCAGGCTTAGAAAAGGGCTGCAGGTCCAGATGAGGAAAAAGACTGAAGGTCAGTCGAAGTATCCGGCAATTAAAGAAAAGGAACTAGGAGGTTACAAGAAAAGAATTGAAAGGTAAAATGTGGGCAGGGCTAGGAACGGAAGACTCAAGTAGATGGAGTTGATGTGTTTGGGATAGGTGGCAGTAACAGCTTGGGCGATACAATAGTTTGACATTTAGGGGATTATATCTTGAGGTGTAAAAATAAAACTGGACAGAGAATGTCATTTAATAAAATCTCTCCTCGGTCCACAATGACTGAACTTTTAGTGACCGTAAAGCATGCATAACAAGGATGCTCATTCCTTCATAGAACCGGTGTAAATCAACTGCCGAGTACGTATTCTCCTGGGCATGTTGTATGCCGGGTGGTAAAGGACACCTTTGTGTGACAGAAAACAAGCAACCAACCTCCCCTCACTCTTAAGTACTTCAGAGTTTAATTTAACTCTGTAATATCTGTTATTCCAAAAGAATTCTCTGGGGACGAAGGCCCCATCCCATCCCCTCAATGATATCCACCAGCACAACTGTTCTTTCTATTGCTAAAAGCAACATACCTTTTTTCTTCGCCAACTGGTCCGCTTAAACGTGAAGCTACAGAATCCATGCTAAGCAAAACCAGACCTGTGGTCTCAGGTCATGTGGGACACCTTCAGCCAATGCTGGTTTTCAATCAACAGCACTTCATATCATGGGGTTTTAAGACCATACCGGAGTAGAAGAATGGAAACTACATGTCCCAGAATGCTGGGCTGTGGAAGCTAAAAAGCCAGGTTCGACGGAAGCTGCGAAACGTGACTTGACAGCTGTTGACTGAAACATGGGGGATTTGGAGGTCAATTGTTTGTAGGGACTTGGGAGAAGCACGTATTGGTAGAGCCAGTAAAATATGTAGATGTCTCGCGTTCCACCTGTGGTGGAGGAAAAAACATACGGAAAGATAGAGGGAAAGAGATCCAAGCAGGAGACAGAAAACGGAAAAAGCAGTGGAGGTTGAACGGAGAAGCTAACTTTGAACGGGATGGGGACGGTGGGGAATAAGGAAGGGAGAGTGCGAAGATGAGAAGAAGAATAGAGACCTGGAGTATAGACCACGGAGGGATGGAGTAAGTAAGGACTGGGGCGCAGGGAGGGACAGACTGGGATAGTTAAAGGCAGGAGAGAGGAGGCAAAGAAAGTTGGCGAAAATATAAACGGGAATTTAGCGGAGCATGACACGTAGGCGAGACCTAAAATATTCCGTTCCCCTATTTTTCCTTTTCAAAACTGTGTCCCAGGACGGCAGAACTATCAAAGGCCTTCAGATAAGGCTCGGCTTGCTTTCGTGGACATTCAGGATGGGCAGAGAAGGAAAAGGGCGCTGTCTCTTCCTTACTGCCCAGCGAAGACACGGACAATGTCCACTTCTTTTCTGTGCTGGCAGATGCCCCCACCCCTCTCTTCCTATTATTCCCTCTCTTTCTGTCTTTCTCCTCACTTACTGAATACCGTGACTTAAAGAAATGGTTCACAACCTCTCTTTCCTTCTTTCATTTAGTTGCTTCTCTGTGAAATGGATCCAAAAAAGACAAGCCTGTGCCTCGCGCTGATGAGGAGAGGAGGAGGCAGCAGGGGAAGGGGAAGAGAAGAGGGGGCCTGCGCCGGATTCCCTTGCGGGAGCGAGCAGGAACCATATGTCAAAGCTCGCTCTCGCAAGGGAATCGCCAAACGTGCATGCGTTGCCATTGAAGGCAATGCAACGCGTGCATGTTTTTGGCAGCCAAACTGAATCAATGGCTAAAGGTCTTTTTCCTATGCAGCGCATGCGCGCTGCGTGGGAGAGACCTAAAAACCGTGCACCGGATCGGATGCAGCACCCATTCTTGTGGCTATGACAGGAGATTCTCCCGCAAGGACAGCCTGATTGGAGGACAGATGGTCATTTCCCAGAATTCTTGAAATCACACTCTCCTTGCCATATCCGGTGCCACTAGGATGATTTGGGCAGAATGTGTCTCAGAGTAAGAGACCCTTTGGAAACTCCAATGCACAAAAGTGCTGACATTGCAATTTTCAGTGGTGGCAAAAAGACAGAGCCAAGGTTCTCCCCATTTGCAGAAAAGACCCTGCGCCACCACTGACTTTAGCTGCCATTCATGATCTGTCTAGCATTGACAGACGAGTTAGTCCGTCCTGGTGTTTAGAGATCCCGCCGGATGGTGTTCCAGTAGGAAAAATCCCCTAGTGTTCTAGCCACTTCCAGAGGTGCGGAGCATCCGGACATGGAGACCCCGCCCAATCCTGTTCTGCTTTTTGTAGTACATGGCCATGGTGTTGTTGGAACATCAGCACATGCCTCCCTTTGATGGATGGTATGAAAGCTTTTAATGCCAAGAAAATAGCCCTGAACTCCAACAGATTGATGTGGAGCCAAGACTCCGCCGGTGACCTGATGCCACTGTTCTCCACCCCTCCAAAGGGTTCCACAGCCACCACTGCATATCTTTTGCCGTCTCCTCCAAAATCTGGACATGATCATAAGCAATCCGTTTGATGCTGCGCCACTGGTACGTCAGATCCCACTGCAGATCCCACATACACTACCTAGCTTGCTTCGCCAACAGGATACAGGACTGCCGAAGCCTGCACGAAGCCTAGAACCATCCTCACTGAAAGCCAGCACAGAGGCCGAATGTTCTGGACTCTCTTCTCCAGGGAAAAGTCACAAAAGTGCACTGTGTCCAGAATGGCTCCAATAAAAGGGAGCATCTACGAAGGAGTCAGGTTTGCTACTTTGGCACATTCAGTCTTGAGGTGGTGACTACTTACTGAGGCAATCTTGCCTTCAGCAGCCAGTCACTGAGCTGGAGCAAGACGAAGACCAGAACATCTGAAGATTTGATGCAACCACCACCATCACATTCATGAACACCCAAGGGGCTTGGTAAGGCCAAAGTAGAGCACATCGAACTTGAAATGCACCTGGCACACCGTGAACCGAGGTAACAACTGTGGGCCTGCAGGACAGGGATGTGGAAATAAGCTTCCTGCAAGTGGAATGTTGACATCCACTCTCCTAGTTTGAGGACAGACAAGACATGGGCCAAGGTGAGCATCTTAAAATGCATCCTTCCTCTGGAAGGCATTGAGAGAACGAAGATCTAAATTAGAATGCAAGTTTCCGCCCTTTTCCGGCATCAGAAAGTAGCAGGAAATGCAACCACAGCCTACTTCTGATGCTCACAGCCTACTTCTGAAGCTGGCGCACTCTCAATAGCTCCTTTGGATGTGCGTTTCCTGTTATAAAAGGGACCAATGATCCTCAATCAGATGTTCTGAGGATAGTGGCAGGTGTGGCAGGGCAACTGGAAATGGTAAGATTCCAGTTAGACAATTTGCAGGACCTACTTGTCCAAAGTAACTGCTTGCCACTCTGTCAGAAAATGTCTGATTGTGTCTCCGACTGCATGGCTGTGACAATGGAATGACCCAACTAGAAGTTTGGGCCTCAACAGCCTGTGGTAGCTAGGAGAGGGGAGGGGATGTCCACGTGGTCTATGGGCACTGCAGCCTCACTGTCAGGACCCCACAAGTCTTACCTAGTATACTTGCAGAGTTTTGCATTACACGAAGACACACAGGTTGAGCTGCAGGGTTATCTGCTATGAGCTGGATTTGGAATTAGGCGCCTTGACGCCCACTGGGCTAAGTTTGCGCATGACAAAACCCCCTTTACTTACTTACTTACTTACATTCATTTTTTTTTGTTAGGCACTGGGAGATTAAGTGATTTGCCAAGAATCACAGGATGTTCAGCCTCATTGCCGAGACTCAAACCCAGTTCCCAAGATTCGAGGTCGACCGCCCTAACCGTTAGGCCAACTCCTCTCCCCAAGCAATCCTAAACTGTAGATCAGAGATGCCAACGTGAAGCCCTGGTGGGATGCTCCTGTCAATAGTGATGTGTTTCCCTGGGATCATCAGCTGGATAAGGGATAAACCATATGGTTAGAAACTCTGCTCTTCTATTCCCAGGACAACACACATGCTGAGGTTATGTGGTTTTCGGCTCCGCTTCTGATCTAGCCGCCATTTTGTGCTTAGCCGCCATTTTGTGTTGCCTCACTCAGGCAGCACGGCGAACGCTGTCTTTTTGCCTTTTCAGCTGCTACGTGTCCCTTCTGTTAAAGAGTAACCCCTGTCCTTGATTACAAAACTGATGTCAGGGCCTGGCCGAGTTTGCTCAATCCATGTCTAGGCTCTTTAACCTTACTTTACTCCACTGTTTGGGTCTCACCATTCTTCCTGACTTTATCTTATTTGACTGGCCTTCACTATTCTCTTCGTGTATTCTCTTGTTACATAAACTATCCTTTGAAGCATTCAAACATGTTCTACCACCTGCAAATTGAATTACGGGCACTAGTGTTGATTAACTTGAGGGGAGGAGAGCACACGGGGTCTGAAGAAAGGTGTGTTTTGGACATCCGATAGCTTATTTTCGAACTATTTCTATTCGTCAGTTTTGTATGTTTTGGGAGTGAGTATTGTAAATGTATATAGTATATAAGATTGTACCAGCAAACAAAGAGTATTGTACAGAGTTCCCCAGTGGGAGCTAGTGGTTTAGCTCAGTTAGTCTTTTCTCTCAGTAGTTATGAAGGGATAAGTGCATGGTGTAGACCCTTTTCAGAATATAAGGATACCTCACACAGGTTACCGACAGGACAACAACTGTTGTCCCAGCCGATGGCCGTCCAGCGTCATCATCGGTATCCTGCTCCTACGGCAGGCTGGCGGTGCAATGCCCGTCGGGCAGCAAGGGGAGCTGCACTTTAGTGGAGATCTTTTATTCCGAGCCAACGGGTGTGTGTGTGTGTGAGGGGCCTATAAAGTGCAATAGTGAGCATGGGGGTGTGTGTTTCTAAAAAAAGTCAGTCGAGTCCATTGGGCATTATTTTAATGGTCAGGCTCGCTGCTTTATTAAAAATAAGGGGTATTAAGGAGTGATGGGCAATGGGACCAATCCTTATTCAACCCTTGATGTGAATGCGGTCGACATGTTTCTTGCCATAAGGGCAATTCGTCAGGACCTTAGTGCTCATATGATTGCTGGAATCCTCTTAACTAAGAGTACCCCGGTATACGACCTGTGTAGTGTCGTCCAGAAATGGTTCCATGCGGAGGACCTCCTGGGAACTAGAGAGAAATAAGCAGACATTAATGATGTTAAAGCGCGTTGTGTACAGAATACATCATATAGTGCCTGTATTCAAAGTGACTTCTAATGCGTGCCCAGTGAGTAAAAACTGCCTGTTTCATGACAGAGTTTAGTGGTACTGTGAGAGAAAAGTGGTTAAAAAATCCAGAGCGCGTGAAGGACACGTTCTGTGTTGGGCTGTCATGCTGTTTCGTTATAGCATGCATCTTAGTGAAGAGGCTGGGCTCACGGCTGTACAACGTGCTGAGTAGGGTGTGCAACCAAAATTCAAGGCCAGTGATAATGTTACACCCTAACACAGTCAGGTGGCGTGAGGAGCCTATGTTTAAGAATATATATGTAAACTAAGGAGTTTAGCCATACAAACAAAAAACCGCAAAGATAAAACCGATCGTGTATAGTTTGACACTCTGTCTCTAGGTGGGGTCGGTGCTGGCGTGGAGGTCGTGATCACCAGCGAGTATTAAAAACAAACAAAGTGCCCTGCTCGACAAGTGCGCGTGAGCGAGGACAATGTCAGAATCAAGGATACGCTTACCCGTTGTAATTTCTCCTGAAGGCCTCACGAGCTGTCCAGGTGGGGCCAGCAGCGAGTGAGGAGTTCCTACAGGGAGAGTAAGGCATCCCGCGGGATCGTTAGAAAAATACGAGCCTTCACGCGGAACCCCGCGTGAAGGAGCCCAGCTAAGTAGTGACTTTCCGCGCGTCTGGCAGGGAGCACGCGGGGTTTCAAGGATTTGCTCAACACCTTACCTCAAAGGTCGCTGATGGCAGGCATCTCAGCACCTACCCCTCCCACGGTGAACCGAAGTCAGGACAGCCAGCAGGGTAGTTAGGCAATGTCCGGTGCAGATAAGGGAGAGTTGAGCGCGCACCAAGGGGGCGTGTCCCTCCGGTTGCTAGGCACCGGCACGCGGGAATGGAGAGCAAAGAGGGGTTAGCTCAAAACAGCGAGGCCAGCACACTACAATGCGGGGGCCATCTTGGAACGGGCAGAGTGATCTGGTCTGTCATATTGGTAATCGTATAGGGATGGACAAAAGAAGTCCAGAATGATAACTATCTGGCGAGTGTTGTCCAGGGCACCCCATCGTTCAATCCCAGTTCGTCGCACTGTAGTCGATGTACCCATCTTTGTTCGAGTCTGAAGAGGGCTTGTTGGTTGAAGTTTGGTAAACATTCAAGGACAGTCCACCTAATGTTTTCTGGGAGATGATGGTTTTCTTTGCAGTGTTCATACAGCTTGGTGTGTGATTTGTGACACCGAATGTTGCTGTTGTGCTCCATTATTCGATGTTTAACTGGGCGCATGGTCATCCCAATGTACAACAACTCGCACGGGCAAATCAACACATAAATACATCTAGAACTGTTACAGTTGGTATGTTTGTTCATTGTCCAAGTGTAGTTGCTTTGGAGTACAATGGTCTTGCCCTGGATGGTCTGGGGGCATACAACGCAGGACCCACAGCGATAGTGCCCAGTAACTGGAGGAAGGTCCCAGAGGGTATTGACAACTTGGGTGTTAGTTTTCTTAGGACGGGTGTGAATCAGAGTGTCCTTAAGATTTGCAGTCCTTTTAAAGGCAAAGCGGGGGCGCGGTATCTCCATCCCAGCAGAGTTGAGAATGCCCCAGTGTGAATTGATTGTTTTTTTGAAGAATGAAGAGTGTTTCGTGAACGAGGTCACGCAGGTAATCGTGTCGTCTTGCTCCTTGGGATGTACTTCGAGCAGAGCCTCTCTATTGTTGTTAAGGGCTCTTTTGGTGGAGGTTTTCAAAAGACGAGTGGGGTAGCCCCGGTCCAGAAGCTTGGTTTGTAAGGACTGCGCTTGCTGTTTGAAATCAGTGATTGAACTGCAATTTCTCCGTGGTGCACAAGGGCACCACCCCAGTCCCAGGAAGACCGATCGTGTCCGGAATCGGTTCTATTTTAGAACCCTTGTCCCAATTTTGCGATGCATTTCTCCAGCCTCTGGTCAAATCGATCCCGTCTTACCTTCAAGATACCAGAGATGTGCTACGTCTCATTGACGACATGGATGGCAGAGAAGACATCGATCTCCTCCTTACCCTCGACGTGGAAGCGTTGTACACAAACATTCCTCAACAGGCCACGCTGGAAGCAGTGGACTCCCTTCTACGACAAGAGGAGTGGCTGTCTCCCACCCCGATATCTTCCATAATGGAGTTGGCACACATTGCACTTACTGAGAACTTTTTCAAATATGAATCCAACTTATACCACCAAGTCCGTGGAACATCGATGGGCTCGACCTTTGCGCCGAGCCTGGCATGTATCTATATGGCATCATTTGAGAAGAAGTGCATCTACCCCCCTGAACACAATCCATACCGTGAAAACCTCACGTGTTGGCGTCGGTACATCGACGACATCCTGGTGTTCTGGAAGGGTGACCGTATGACATGTGAGGCCTTCTGTACGTGGATAAACCAACAAGACCAATTTCTAAAGTTCACGGGCACGATCTCCAATCTATCCATACCTTTTTTGGACCTTACTATATCACTGGACCCAACCACTATCAGTACCACTCTATACAAAAAGGACACTGACAGGAACAGTCTATTGCCTTATACCAGCCACCACACTAGATCCCTAAGGGACAATTTACCTTTCGGCCAATTCCTCCGCCTACGGAGAAATTGCAGTTCAATCACTGATTTCAAACAGCAAGCGCAGTCCTTACAAACCAAGCTTCTGGACCCGGGCTACCCCACTCGTCTTTTGAAAACCTCCACCAAAAGAGCCCTTAACAACAATAGAGAGGCTCTGCTCGAAGTACATCCAAGGAGCAAGACGACACGATTACCTGCGTGACCTCGTTCACGAAACACTCTTCATTCTTCAAAAAAACAATCAATTCACACTGGGGCATTCTCAACTCTGCTGGGATGGAGATACCGCGCCCCCGCTTTGCCTTTAAAAGGACTGCAAATCTTAAGGACACTCTGATTCACACCCGTCCTAAGAAAACTAACACCCAAGTTGTCAATACCCTCTGGGACCTTCCTCCAGTTACTGGGCACTATCGCTGTGGGTCCTGCGTTGTATGCCCCCAGACCATCCAGGGCAAGACCATTGTACTCCAAAGCAACTACACTTGGACAATGAACAAACATACCAACTGTAACAGTTCTAGATGTATTTATGTGTTGATTTGCCCGTGCGAGTTGTTGTACATTGGGATGACCATGCGCCCAGTTAAACATCAAATAATGGAGCACAACAGCAACATTCGGTGTCACAAATCACACACCAAGCTGTATGAACACTGCAAAGAAAACCATCATCTCCCAGAAAACATTAGGTGGACTGTCCTTGAATGTTTACCAAACTTCAACCAACAAGCCCTCTTCAGACTCGAACAAAGATGGGTACATCGACTACAGTGCGACGAACTGGGATTGAACGATGGGGTGCCCTGGACAACACTCGCCAGATAGTTATCATTCTGGACTTCTTTTGTCCATCCCTATACGATTACCAATATGACAGACCAGATCACTCTGCCCGTTCCAAGATGGCCCCCGCATTGCAGTGTGCTGGCCTCGCTGTTTTGAGCTAACCCCTCTTTGCTCTCCATTCCCGCGTGCCGGTGCCTAGCAACCGGAGGGACACGCCCCCTTGGTGCGCGCTCAACTCTCCCTTATCTGCACCGGACATTGCCTAACTACCCTGCTGGCTGTCCTGACTTCGGTTCACCGTGGGAGGGGTAGGTGCTGAGATGCCTGCCATCAGCGACCTTTGAGGTAAGGTGTTGAGCAAATCCTTGAAACCCCGCGTGCTCCCTGCCAGACGCGCGGAAAGTCACTACTTAGCTGGGCTCCTTCACGCGGGGTTCCGCGTGAAGGCTCGTATTTTTCTAACGATCCCGCGGGATGCCTTACTCTCCCTGTAGGAACTCCTCACTCGCTGCTGGCCCCACCTGGACAGCTCGTGAGGCCTTCAGGAGAAATTACAACGGGTAAGCGTATCCTTGATTCTGACATTGTCCTCGCTCACGCGCACTTGTCGAGCAGGGCACTTTGTTTGTTTTTAATACTCGCTGGTGATCACGACCTCCACGCCAGCACCGACCCCACCTAGAGACAGAGTGTCAAACTATACACGATCGGTTTTATCTTTGCGGTTTTTTGTTTGTATGGCTAAACTCCTTAGTTTACATATATATTCTTAAACATAGGCTCCTCACGCCACCTGACTGTGTTAGGGTGTAACATTATCACTGGCCTTGAATTTTGGTTGCACACCCTACTCAGCACGTTGTACAGCCGTGAGCCCAGCCTCTTCACTAAGATGCATGCTATAACGAAACAGCATGACAGCCCAACACAGAACGTGTCCTTCACGCGCTCTGGATTTTTTAACCACTTTTCTCTCACAGTACCACTAAACTCTGTCATGAAACAGGCAGTTTTTACTCACTGGGCACGCATTAGAAGTCACTTTGAATACAGGCACTATATGATGTATTCTGTACACAACGCGCTTTAACATCATTAATGTCTGCTTATTTCTCTCTAGTTCCCAGGAGGTCCTCCGCATGGAACCATTTCTGGACGACACTACACAGGTCGTATACCGGGGTACTCTTAGTTAAGAGGATTCCAGCAATCATATGAGCACTAAGGTCCTGACGAATTGCCCTTATGGCAAGAAACATGTCGACCGCATTCACATCAAGGGTTGAATAAGGATTGGTCCCATTGCCCATCACTCCTTAATACCCCTTATTTTTAATAAAGCAGCGAGCCTGACCATTAAAATAATGCCCAATGGACTCGACTGACTTTTTTTAGAAACACACACCCCCATGCTCACTATTGCACTTTATAGGCCCCTCACACACACACACCCGTTGGCTCGGAATAAAAGATCTCCACTAAAGTGCAGCTCCCCTTGCTGCCCGACGGGCATTGCACCGCCAGCCTGCCGTAGGAGCAGGATACCGATGATGACGCTGGACGGCCATCGGCTGGGACAACAGTTGTTGTCCTGTCGGTAACCTGTGTGAGGTATCCTTATATTCTGAAAAGGGTCTACACCATGCACTTATCCCTTCATAACTACTGAGAGAAAAGACTAACTGAGCTAAACCACTAGCTCCCACTGGGGAACTCTGTACAATACTCTTTGTTTGCTGTTGCCTAGGACGAGTACATTGGACTCCCTTAAAAATCGTCCACTTTTATTTCCCTTGTTTGATACCATATAAGATTGTACGCCACGGATTGAAGTGGCAGTCTCCTGAGAATCTACCTTCTGTAACTTCTAGGACCACTGTGCTTAGCTGCAGCTAATAAACCTGATTTTCTACGGCCAACAGAGTGTCTCGTGTCTCTGTTTGACAAGGCAGGTGAACCCGGAGATCTTAGGCGTGCCCTGCGCTGCTGGGTCCATAAGGCCCGGTTCTCCAATGCGTCACACATTACAACACCAAGGATATTGGCAAGCTGTATAGTCACCTGGAAGATGTAAGGACCAGCAGGAATGGAAGGTCTTCGGGTGAAAGAAACTAGACCAACAGGAGCACGGTCCGATGGCACTCCTGCTCAAGTGTTTTAAATTAAATGCGATTAGGAGCTCCTGCGCGTGCCGCAAAGAAAACAAATTAAAGCGCTCCTGCGCTATCGTGGTACAATGTATTGTAGCGAAGCGCTTCAGCACGTGTTGCAAGGAAGGAGATAGAAAGCACTCCTATGCTTACAAGGAAAATGTAATGCGCCAACGCGCGGCAGCGCGTGTCGTGAGGAAGGCAAGGAAAGGCGCTTCGGCAGTACTGAAGGGCATATAATACGGTAAAACGCACCAGCGAGGGATACAACAACCAAAGAAAGCAATGTAAGCGCTCCTGCGCTGAAGGGACAAATGGAATGTGGCAACGTGAACCAACGTGTGTCAAAAACAAATCGTGAAAGAAATGCAAGTTCTCCTGCGCTATCAATAAAATTGATGTGGCAACGCGTTCCTGTGCGTGTCACAGCAAAAGGCTATAAAAACAATGTAAGCGATCCTGAACTAACCAGGAAATGGGGTGTGACAACGCGCTCCTGCATGTGTCACAGCAAATGCTTTGAAAGTGGAGCAAGTGCTCCTGCGCAGTTACGGAAAATGGATGGGACAAGGTGCTCCTGCGCGTTTCACAACAAGGCTTTGAAAGTACTGTAAGCGCTCCTGCGCTCACAAACCAAGTACACACCTGCGCTCCAGCGCAAGTGCGTATGCGTACTAGGAATCCGATTGCTGGAATGAAGGGAATCCGAGGACGTCACACAGGCTCCGGTGCCGAACAGTACTTGAAGCACTGTCGAGCTGTGAACCGTGGGCTTATATGCGGTCTCATCCGGCAGTACTATATGCTGCCTGAACACTTCCGGAGCAGGAGGGCTGCGATAATGACGTGTCTAGCCTTGGTGTTGGATTGTTTGCAAATTGCGGAGTGGATCCACTCAGTCGCACATCAGCCCAGAGCAGAGCGGAACATGACAATACCCCCTCCCAAGATAGAACCCCCTCCTATACAGGGGTGGCAGGACGAGGTTTGTGGGGATGTCGTGCATGGAAGGCACAAACCAACCGGGGAGCGTGGCGCACATGAGACAAGGGTTTCCAGGACCTCTCCTCTGCCCCATAATCCCTCCAATACACTAGATAAAATAGCCCCCCCTAGTTCTACGAGAATCAAGAATGGCACGCACCTCATATTCTTCGTGATCGTCCTTGAGTATAGAAGGTGGGGGGGTATCAGAATGGCCTTCTGGATGAGCAGAATGCAGGAGAGAGACGTGAAACACCTGGTGTATTTTCATCTGAGGTGGCAAGGTGAGTCTCATTGACACCCGGTTAAAGACTTTCTCAATGACATATGGACCCACGTATCGTGGCAGCAGTTTCTTAGGTCGATGTACATTGAGGTTTTTGATCGACACCCAGACCTTATCACCTACTTTGTAATCAGGTTCAGTTTGCCTGTGTGCGTCGGCGTACTGCGTGTGTGTTTCTTTGGCTCCAGCGAGTTTGAACCGGGCGTCTTGCCAAATATTGTGGAGAAGGGCATGGTAGTCTTGTATGGTGGGTATGGGACTGGATTGTGGTTTTTTCCCATGGCACTGATTGTGGATGCCGTCCTTGAAGGTAAAAGAAGGGTGACATTCCTCTGGATGTGTGTTTGCTGTTGGAGTATGCATATTCCACCAGCCAGAGCACCTCTGACCATTCCTTCTCTATGGACAGCAACAACCAACAAAGGTATTGTTCCATTGTTTGGTTAGTTCTCTCCGCCTGCCCATCCGTTTGTGGATGGTACGCTGACCATTCCTGATTTTGCACACCTCATCCCAGAATCTGGATACGAATTGGGAGCCCCTATCCGTGATCAACAGAGATGGTATCCCATGTAATCACACAACGTTGTGCATGAAGATGAGAGCCAGCTCAATCGCTGAATGTAGCTTCTTTAATGTTATGAAATGTGCCATTTTCGTCAGGTGATCCACAATGGTGAGAATGGTGGTAAATCCGGTCTTTGTCCTGGGTAGTTCCACAACAAAGTCCATTGATACGGTGTGTCAAGGATAGGGAGGTACTGGAATAGGTCTCAATAATCCTACCGTGGGTCTGGACTGGATCTTTCCTTGAGTACAGAAGGAGCAAAGAGCTATACGGGAATGAACGTCGGTGTCCATGGATGGCCATCAGAAGTGTCTGTGTAAGAGGTCCCTGGTCTTATGGTATCCTGGATGGATGGATAGGAGATTATCAAGGCACATATACAATGCGTGTTGCCTATGGTCCACCAAAGGGAGGTAGTAACATTCTCTTTATACAGAAACCCATCTCGTACAGTGATACCCATGAGTTCACCGATCCAGTACTCTGGTTTCTTTTGTTCTAGGTCTTTAAGCAGCTGAGATAAGAAGGAGGAGGATAAGACTACTCCTTGGAAACAACGATCAGGGAGGATGGACACTGGTTCGTCTTTGGTTGCTTCCTCTTCGGTTTCATCCAGTCTGGATAGGGCGTCTGCTTTGGAGTTTTTCTTTCCTGGGCGGTAGGTAATTAGGAAATCGTGTTCACTGAAGAATAGGGTCCACCTCAGCTGCCTGGAAGTGAGAGCCCTAGCAGAGCGGAGGAACTGCAGATTCCTGTGATCAGTGTATATGGTCACCAGGTGTCGGACATCCTTGAGATAATGACGCCACTCCTCAAATGCTGCTTTGAAGGCAAGTAATTTACAGTCGGAAACAGTGTAGTTATGTTCCGCCAGTAGCAGTTTCCGTGAATAAAAGGCCACAGAATGCAACAGGTCTGTTTCCACGTTTTGTTGTGATAACACACAACCCAGGGCGTTCTGTGAGGCATCGTCCTCCACTATAAAGGGCTGTTCTGGGTCTGGTTATTTTAAGACGGGGCCGCTGGTGAACCTAATTTTAAGATCCTGAAAGGTCTTTTCAGCTTTTGAATCCCACGAGGACTTCACCCTTTTGCGTAGTAGACTTGTGATGGGAGTGACAATGCTGGAAAATCCATCGATAAAGCGTTGGTAGTAGTTGGCGAATCCTAGGAACCTTTGGACCTATTACGGTACAAAGCAATGGCCATTGTAGTATTGCTTCGACTTTTCTGGTGTCCATTTTTATCCCTGCAGGGGTTAGGATGTGTCCTAGGAGTTCAACCATAGTAGTATAGAACTTGCTTTTTCCAGTTTAACATAGAGACCATGTAGCTGTAGTTGTTGCAGGATTGCACGAACATGACTGATGTGTTCGGGTATACCCTTGGAATAGATTAGTATATTATCGATGTACACAATGCAGAAACAATCAATGTATTCTCTTAATACTTCGGCAATTAAGTATTGGAAGGCTGTAGGGGTGTTGCAAAGACCATAGGGCATTACCTGGTATTCGAACAGACCATATTTTGTTCTGAATGCGGGCTTACATTGATCTCCCTTCTGGACCCTGACAAGATGGTAAGCCCCTAGTTGGTCTACTTTAGTGTGGATGGTTGCGTCCTTCGCCTGATCCAGTAGGTTGGATATAAGTGGTAATGGATACCGATTCTTGATTGTTATGGTGTTCATTGCCCTATGATCTATGCACATTCTCAGGTCACCCTCCTTTTTTGCCACGAAAAAGAGAGAAGAAGAAACAGGCGATTAGGAGTGGCGGATGAAACCGTTTTGTAGAAGCTCATCCAGGTAGATGCATAAGTGATTGTTTTCCTTCTTTTTAAGGGAGTAGACACGGCTACAAGGTAGTTTAGAACCAGGGTTAATGTCTATCCTACAATCGAAGGGGCAATTAGGTGGTAGGGTGTTAGTTCCTTTCTTGTCGAAGACAGAGGCTAGGTCTGCATATGCTTCAGGGACAATCTCGTGTGACCGTACTCATCCCGGTTGGGGGCAGTGCGTGGGCTTGTATCACTCTTTTGCTGGATTCGTTCTTCTGCGGATAGCAGGTGGAGTTGCAATGAATGGAGTCTAGTGTCATGATTCGGGTTACCCAGTCAATGTGTGGGTTATGGTACACCAACCAAGGAAAACTCAGAATGACCCTGAACTGAGGAGCATCAATAATGTCAAAGGCAATGGTCTCTTTGTGCCCGTTCCCACACGTCATTCTCATGGTTTCAGTCTGGAAACTTAGAAGTCCAAAGGTCAAGTTGGTGCCGTTCACTGCCTTTGTGGTTTCAGGTTTGTCCTTGCTCACAGTGGATATGCCCAGAGCTTTCATGTACTGTGTGTCAATGAAGTTCCCTGTAGCATCAGAATCAATGAGGGCTGTGACTGGCCATGTGTGACCCGTCTGTGACTGTAGGGTTACTGCTAAGTCCACATGTAGGTTACTGTCAAGGGGGCTGAAGAAGGGGGTCCTCATGGATGAAGAACCCAGTAGACCAAACCTTATACCTACTGGGTTGTATCTTTTCCCGCTCCATCGTCCTGTGTTATGGAAAGGGCGTATGGTTTGTTTGTTTTTTATTTGGCTGGCTTTACCGGACATTCCCTAACGAAGTGTCAGTTTTTCCGCAATATAGACAGGTTTTGTTTTCACCTTTTTTCTTTTTCTTCTCTGGATAGCGTTCTGAGCCAATTTGCATTAGCTCAGCAGCCTCATGTGTTTTTACCGTTTCATTCCTGGGTTTGTTTCTGAATCCAATGAACCTGGAATCACTACCTTTGTATTTTTCATTTTTTCGCTCCTGTAATCGGTAGCCCATTTTTATTATCAAGTCGATGAAGGATCCAATGTCCTCAGGGGGTTACGATATTTGAGAGATAAGATTGTTTAGTTCATCTCATAGGCCTCTGTAAAACACAGATATCTTCTTGGATTTTGGCCATTTGGCTTTGATAATCAATCTATTAAAAGTTATCGATATAATGCAATAAATCAGATGTACCTTGTTTAAAGCCAAGGAGTTTGTTGTCTGCAGCCTGTACGAGTGTATGACGGGCGAACATCCTTCGTAGCGTTTCCTTGAAGACAGGGAGGCTATACAGCATAGGGTCATCGTTTTCCACTAATGGTATTGACCACTGGGCGGCGTCTCCTCTGAGGTAGGATACGATGAAAGCAATTGTGGAGGCATCATCCCGGAAGGCAGAAGCACGTGCCATGAAGTGTAAGTGGCATTGATTAAGGAAGATGCTGCATTTGGAGCTATCGCCATAGAAGCGTTCTGGTACGGCTAGCTGAACTGTGTGTTGAGCTATAACTTGTTTTTTTTTTATTTTGTTTTTTGTATTAAGGAAGTTTTATATAGCGCTGGCCTGACCTGAGGGTATCGGAGCACTTTACATCAGATACAATGCAGATAATAACATAAAACAATAATAGGGAAGGTCGGCGGCGGAGAGTTTTGATTCTAAGTCTTGTGGACATAGAGCCTGCTTCCGGGCTCCGACTGCTCCTATCGGTTCCCTAGGGAGCGGTCGAGAAACAAGATTTTGAGTTGACTCTTGAATTTTACAAAGGAGGGGATAGTTCTGATGTAAGAGTTGAATGGAGTTCCAGATTTTGGGCGCGCTCCCGGTGAAGGATCGAGCCGCAGTTTTTCGTTTTCGAGTTTTCAGCAGGATGAGTAGAAGAGAGTTCGAACTTCTGAGGTTCCTGGCCTGACCGGCTTTTTTGAGTTTAGCCACCAAATATTCGGGTTTGCCTGTGTGCAAGGCTTTGTGTGCGAGACAGGCTGTTCTGAAACTAGCCCACATTTTAACTTGTGAGCCACTTAAGTTCTCTGAGTGCAGGAGAAATGTGGTTGAATTAATTGATTCCGGTGACCATTCTGGCTGCCGCGTTGAGCGTTGTTTTGAGGGGAGCAAGATGTGATTTTGCAATTCCTGAGAGGACTGCATTCCCGGTGACCTGTTTGAGATCATTGAGCCGGATGAAAGGTTTTATTTTGTTTAGCAGCTTTAGGTTAAGGAAGGCACTCTAAGCTGAGTTCTTGATGTGTATGGTCATGTCCAGTTTCGAGTCTAGCATTATGTCTTGTGATTTGACAGAGTATGGGAGGGTTAGGCCCATGCAAAGCAGGTGAGGATTCCCCATGAGTGAAGATGGAGGGCCTTAGAATACCTCCCTGTTTGGCCCTAACAGCAGGATCCGGTCCCCAAGCCCCTGTTTGTCAAGCGGCCAATTGGCCCTGTAGGGCAGTTACGTCTTGGCGTAGGCTTAGGTTTTCCTTCTGCATACAGGTCAGCATGGCTGCTATGTGCTGCAAGGTAATGTTAGGGCTACTCATGGTGTCGGGGTTGCTCATGGTGTCCGGGCGAGATATATAACCTGGGCATCAAGTTCTGTCAGGACCCCACAAGTCTTACCTGATATACTTGGGGAGTTATCTCGCAGAGACGACGTGAACAACCTCCACCGTCCCCTACCTTTCCCTAATATAGGAATGTATACAGACCAGGGCAAGGATGGGACCGGGGAAGGAATCGTAAACTGAAGGTCAAAGATGTCAACGTGAAGACCTTGTGGGATGCTCCTGTCAATGTGGATGTGTTTCCCTGGGATCACCAGCTGAATAAGGGATAAACCATATGGATAGAAACTCTGCTCTTCCTATTTCCAGGACAACACAAATACGTCACACATACCAACACCAAGGATATTGGCAAGAGTTATAGTCACCTGGAAGATGTAAGGGCCAGCAGGAATGGGAGGTCTTCGGGTGAAAGAAACTAGACCAACAGGAGCACGGTCCGAAAGCACTCCTGCTCAAGTATTTTAAAGTAAATGCGACTAAGCACTCCTGCGCGTTTTGCAAAGAAAACAAATGAAAGCACTCCTGCGCTATCATTGTACAATGTATTGTTGCAATGCGCTCAGCACACATTGCAAGGAAGGAGAGAGAAAGCACTTACAAGGAATATGTAATGCGCCAACACGCTCCAGCGCGTTTTGCGAGGAAGACAAGGAAAGGGGTTCCTGAAGGGCATATAATGCGGCAATGCGCACCAGCGCAGGGTACAACAACCAAAGAAAACAATGTAAGCGCTCCTGCGCTAACGGGACAAATGGAATGTGGCAACGCGCACTAACGCGTGTCAAAAACAAATGGTGAAAGAAATGCTCCTGCGCTATCAAGGAAATGGATGTGACAACGCTCTCCTGCGCGTCACAACAAAAGGCTATGAAGGCTATGAAAACAATGTAAGAGCTCCTGCGCTAGTTAAAAACAAGTTCCCTTTGGAACAAACCTAGATGACATGTACAATATAACTGCATACAGGACAAATAACAGGTTCACACCCTCACACTTATAGAGTAAAATATCTCAACTCAAATGAGCTACATAAAATTAAAATCTAACACAAACTAAAGCGGTACAAAATATCTCTTTAACTAAAATCTCATAAAAAGCAATAGATTTATACAGAAATGTCATTAATGCATTACATATGCTCCATAAAATCACTTTAACATCTATGACAACATTCCATAAAACATGAAAATACAGACAAAAAAAGAGAGAAAAGACAATTTCAGACTCCTAGATTAGTCATTTATATAGACATATCATCTATAGCAGTGAAAATATGGTCTTGTCAAACTTCTACTTGTGTAATACCAAGACCATGTTCCCTCAGAGATTATGTCGTCAGAGTAGCGTCGACGAGTTTCGATGGTTTTTTAAAAATACTCCCATCTTTTATATATATAAAAACGAATGTATATCTGTCTGTCTGTCTGTTTGTCCTTTATGCATTACTACACCATTCATCTGATCGCCATTACACTTTGGGAAGTTGTTAAGTACACTCCCGCGAAGGATTCTGGCATAATTATTTTTTAAATATCGGCCCCCCAGGGCCCTCATAATCTTTCCAATACTGATGTATGCACCAGACGGAAAAACAATAAATCGTGTTTTCACAAGCACTCGAATAAATAAATAGAATTAAAACAGCATTCATCCGATCGCCAGGAAACTTTGGGAAGTTGTTTAGTACACTCCCGCGAAGGTTTCTGGCATACATTTTTTTTAAATATCGCCCCCCAGGGCCCTCATAATCTTTCGAATACTGATGTAAGCACCAGACGGAAAAACAACAAATCGTGTATCCACAAGCACTCGAATAAATAAATAGAATTAAAACACCATTCATCCAATCGGCATGAAACTTTGGGAAGTACACGCCGGTTTTGAGGCGCAGGCTTGGTGGTATTGGGCCGGGTGGAGTGGGCCCACTGCGTACAGTACACTTGAATAACGTCAGTTGTGCTGTCGTAATTATATGCCTCGCTTCTTATCAGTGAGAACATAATTGGGCGTTCTATGGGTATATATGTATAGTGCCAGTGCTTCGCGGGAGACGCATCGCCGCACAGGAGCACGAAGGAGAGAGGGGCAGGACTGCAAGCCCCAGAGGTCAGCGGGGGCCGTGAGTGACCGGCAGCCCCTGCCCCTCACTACCCGAGGGCTAAAAACACCTCTTGCGCCTCCCGCTTCGAGGGCGATGCATCGCAGCACAGGAGCACGAAGGAGACAGGGGCAGGACTGCAAGCCCCAGAGGTCAGCGCGGGCCGTGAGTGACCGGCAGCCCCTCCCCCCTCATTACTCGAAGGTATTTAATTGCCAGCGGAATCTCGCGTCGCGCGCGGGCGGTCACCGTGCGTAGCCCGGGACAAGGGCGGGCCCGTCTGCGCCCGTCAGAGGACGAAGGAGGACGGGCCGGGCCACCCCCCTAACGCCCACAAATACTTAAGCGAAAACATCAGGTTCACTTCGATGAGGGGGGAAAGAAGGCTAAGGTCCCCAGGAAATCTGAATCCATCATCTCTTACTTGTCTTCTGCTGTTGGGGTCCTTACCAAAGAAATTGCCAACGCAGAGCTGGAACTCGGTTTGGCCCCACCTTTATTGGTTTGCGAGGAGATTGACAATGTGACCGAGCCAGTGTCCAATATTCACTTGGAACCTGCTAATCCTTCCAGTATGGCTGATTCCATTAATACTCTGCTGGAGGGTGTTGAGCAGTTAGAACCTAGCGTACACCTTACCCGGGGCGCTGGAAAGGGTGTCAAGAAAAGTTGTAGCAAACGGGCTAAAAAGCAAGAGTCCTCAGTGAATACCAATAGCCTTACACTGAACAATCTGGGCGAGTTGCTGGAAGCTCTATTTATTTCGCGTCTTGAGCCTTTGTTAGCTGATATAGCCAAAGACATTGTGGACACTTTGAATGCATGTGTTGCTGGACTTATGAAAAAATGTGCCAATATTGACTTATTTATTAACGAGTTCAAATCCCAAAAAACTTTGGAAAAGTCTGTTACCCATTCTGGCCATGGTCTGGCTGAGGTTTCTGGTGCATCTCATGGGCCTGTGTCATCAATTAGCTCAAATTTCAGTGCTGCTACAATGGTAGGAGGGGGGAGTTTGGGCTCATTAGGTTTGGGTAGGCGTAACCATCTGGTTGGCATGCCAGGCAGTGCGCCTTGTGTGCCCAGCACTCCCGCTACCCAGGCAAAGGGATGTGCTGTTAACCTGTGAAGTGAAGTGAAGTAAAGGAGTTTTGTAGAGCGCGGCTGTTGCCCGAAGGCGTCCAAGCACTGGTGGTGGAAAAGAAAAACAGATTCTGAGGAAGGGGGAAAGCAGGGAAGGGTTAGTTTCTGAATAGGAGAGTTTTAAGTTCTTTACGGAAATGTAGAAGGGTGGGAATGGCTCTAAGTGAGAAGGGGAGCGAATTCCAGAGTTTGGCAGCGTTCAGACCCTGAATGACCACTTGCCTGGCTTCGAGGGGTAGTAGTGGCAGAATTTTTTTCAGCATTCGAATAATCCCAAAACAGGTTGCAGCTGTTTTAGTTGCTTGGGTGTTTAGTGTAAGTTTATTATCTAGCCACACTCCTAGGCTCTTTATGTTTTCCTTAGGAGTCGGCATTGGTCCCAAGCTTGAGGGCCACAGTTGGTGGTAAGTGGTGGGAGGAGAGGGGCCGAGGATCATAATCTCGGTCTTATCGCCGTTTAGTTTTAAGGATGACATTGTCATCCATCTTTTGACTTCCTCCATGCATGCTGCCAGATTGGGTTGAAGGGACAGCATGCTGCCTTTCTGAGTTAGAGAGACCACCAGCTGGGTGTCGTCCGCGTACAATATGATTTTGATTCCGTATTTTTGGACGACACCCGCCAGTGGCCTCATGTACACGTTAAATAACGTGGGGCTTAGTGAGGAGCCCTGGGGCACACCACAATCCAGAGGTTGTTTTTTGGAATAAGAGTCGCCGTCGAAGACCTGAAAGGTTCTCTTGCTAAGGAACGAACTCAGCCATTCTAGGGCGATTCCTGATATGCCGAGATCGAAGAGTCGAGCTAGTAGAGTTTTGTGGCATACCGTATCGAACGCTGCGCTTAGATCGAGGAGGACCACTGCCACTGTCCCTCCTCGATCCAAGATCTTCCTAGCTTCCTTTGTGACGGCTAACAGTGCCGTCTCAGTGCCGTGTCTGGGGCGGAATCCTGTTTGGGAAGCATCCAGTAGGAGGTTCTCCTCAAGGTAGTTAGTGAGATGGAGGTTGACATACTTCTCCAAAATTTTGCTTACCCATGGTAACAGGGAGATTGGGCGGTAATTATTGGGATCTGCTGGATTGAGATTCGGCTTTTTTAATAGTGCTTTTACCATTGCTTGTTTCCAGGCGGGGGGGACCACCCCTGATGAGATTGAACTGTTGAGTAGATCCAGGAGAATGGGAAAAACGATTGGGTTGACCATATTCATCATCTTAGGAGGTGCGGGATCAAGGGGGGAGCCAGATTTTACCTGGAGTGCAAGAAGTTTGAGTGATTCCAAGTCTAATAGTGGGAAATCGTTTAGGTGAATTTGCGCCAGGTGTTCATTGGCGCTTGCGAGTTGTGATAAAACAGTTTCAGGGATAGGGTTCGTGAATGAAGAATATATTTTGTTTATTTTTTGGAAGAAAAATTCGGCTAATTCGTTGCAACGGGAGATGGGATCAGGGGTTGTGGTTGTAGGTGGGGGAATTTTGGAGAGGGTTTTAACTATCTGATAGATTTCTTTGGGTTTTGACCTGGCTTCCATGATTTTCTTATTGTAATAGATAGATTGAGCAGCTTTTATTTCCATTTTGTAGGCTCTGATATTTTCTCTATACCTTTCTCTATCGATTAAGGCGTATCCCAGGCGCCACTTCCTCTCCATTTTCCTACACTGTCGTTTTAACTCTCTGAGTTTTTCCGAGTACCAGGGAGCGGTTTCTCGGGCTCTTTTTAGTTTGGTTTTTCTTGCGGGGAGGATGGGGTCAATGGAGTCTACTAACCATTTGTTAAAGGATATGCTATTTTGTTCCGGATTTTTGGAGAGGATGGGTTTGGAAGTGGAGAGAAGGCCAGACCATGCCTCTAGCGGAAGTTTCGACCAGTTTCTCATCTTCCGAGTTGTAGGAGGGGGGGGCGGGGTGACGTTTTCTATGGACCAGTTAAGAAGGATTAGATGGTGATCCGTCCAGGGTAGGGGAGTGGTGGATCCGACTGTTAGTGTGGGACAGTTTGTAAAAACTGGGTCAAGTAGGTGACCTTTGTCATGGGTAGGCGCCTTTATTAATTGTCGTAATTGGATTGCAGCCAAACTAGAGGTGAACTCGTTGGCAATGCAGTCGGTGCTAACATCAAAATGAATATTGAGGTCGCCCAACAGCGTAAAGTTTGAGGAGGACATTGCAATTTCTGCAGCAATCGAAGGTAAGGAGGAGGGAAAATTGTTCAGCGGGCCTGGAGGGCGATAGATTAGCGCACCTGTTAGGCAATCGTTGGGAGGGAACTTGAGGCAGAAGGACAGGCTTTCACAGTCGGGGATGGGGTCACGGGTGCAATGGCATTGATAGATAGATTTATAAATTATGGCGAGGCCTCCTCCTTTTCCGCTTGCGCGGTCCCGGCGTTCGTTGTAATAGTCCGATGGCAAGGTTTGGATTATATCCGGGTCACAGTCTGGGGTTAGCCAGGTTTCGGTTAGAAAGAGGACATCAGGGGATCGTTCTTCTAGAAGTAGTGCTATTTCTATTTTATGTTTCGGCATAGACCTGCAGTTTAAAAGCAATAGAGTGAAGTTTTGCTGTAACTGCTTGGGTTGAGTCATTTTGAGGTTGGCATTGCAATGTTGACAGGAGGTGGGAAGGTTAAGGGGGTGATGTTGATGGAGACAAATATCCATCAAGGGGGGTCTCAATGTGAAAAGGGTAGCAGAGTTGTATTGCGTCCTGTGAGAAGGATCGGGGGGTGGCCCCTGTCCCCGGCCGGACGCGGACGGGCTTGCCTTCGGCGCGCAGACGGCGCTCCCGCTGCGCTCGTCCGCTGCGCTTCCGGTAGATGCACATTATATCGAAGAGGGGAGGGGGCGTGGCCTCGAAGGGGCGTGGCCAGGGTGCACGCCTGCGATGGCAGCAGCTCTGGATTCTTAACTTTAAATCGACCAGCGTTTAAATCGGCTGAGCGAGTAAGTGAGATTCGGGCTTCTGCCCCAAGAGTGCTTAAAGAGGTGCAGGTTTAAAACACAATAATCAAGTGACATTCAATTTTTAAAAAAAACGAACAACTGCAACTCCCGGCTTCCGCCTCAGGAGTGAATCTTTCCAGTCAGATGCTAGTTCTCAGCGACCTTTTTAACTGGGCGGGAGGGGGCGTGGCCTCGAAGGGGCGTGGCCAGGGTGCACGCCTGCGATGGCGGCAGCTCTGGATTCTTAACTTTAAATCGACCAGCGTTTAAATCGGCTGAGCGAGTAAGTGAGATTCGGGCTTCTGCCCCAAGAGTGCTTAAAGAGGTGCAGGTTTAAAAACACAATAATCAAGTGACATTCAATTTAAAAAAAAACGAACAACTGCAACTCCCGGCTTCCGCCTCAGGAGTGAATCTTTTCAGTCAGATGCTAGTTCTCAGCGACCTTTTTAACTGGGCGGGAGGGGCGTGGCCTCGAAGGGGCGTGGCCAGGGTGCACGCCTGCGATGGCGGCAGCTCTGGATTCTTAACTTTAAATCGACCAGCGTTTAAATCGGCTGAGCGAGTAAGTGAGATTCGGGCTTCTGCCCCAAGAGTGCTTAAAGAGGTGCAGGTTTAAAACACAATAATCAAGTGACATTCAATTAAAAAAAAAAAACGAACAACTGCAACTCCCGGTTTCCGCCTCAGGAGTGAATCTTTCCAGTCCTGGATCTCCCCCCAGAGGCTGCACCTTTAGTGGTAGTTTTTCTGGGGGTCCCTCCGCTTAAGGTTGGCGAGGAGGAATCAAGTGGTGTGCTGATGAGGGTGGCCAGATCCTGGTGTTCTAACTACTGTAGTGGAGGTTTGGATATCTCCTCAAGTGTCATCATGGCCAGAAGGGTGGGTTGGATCGGGCAATGCCCAAAGACCAGTGAGGGCGATTGTGTTTTAGTTAATTTTAACAGCCCCGATTTGGCAGACAGATTGTTCTGGGATGGATCTGAGATAGCCAAAGCAGGGTTTAGACCAGTTCCCTTGGGATATTTTTATCCACCACCAGACCCACCTCTTGGGGCCAACAATATGTATAATGCTAAGTCTGTATGGCACAAGGCTCTCCTACTCCATAAACCACAGCTCAATCGCTCATACCAACTGTCTGTGGGGGGCCAAAGACCAAGAGTAAGAGGAGGTCCAACTATTACAGGCCCTCAACCACCTCCAAACTGTACCGCAATTCAGGCACCCGGTTTGGCTTTAAATAATCGCTTTAGCCCACTAACAGATTTAGACGCTATCGATTGACAGGTAGCCCCAGTGCAGTCAACTTTTCCAAGTCCCCCCAATACTGAGGCAGTGGCTGGATGTAAAATCATTAGCTGGAATGTTGCTGGCACTAGAGCCCAGTTTGGTTGGATTTCTTAACTAAACACAACATAATTGTTTTACAAGAATCCTGGGACCCCTCACGTAGCTTTAGCCTTGATGGCTATACTAGCTTTGTAGTCCCGGCAATTGTGGGTACAGCGGGGAGAGCAAAGGGAGGACTAATTTCCCTTTTTCTTTAAATCTTGTTGGGTCTTTTAAGTTAATGGAATCTGGCTCGTGCAACATACTAATAGTGGAATGGTCGATTTCAATCTCCCGAAAGATTCTTTTAATTAACTTTTATAATTCCAGAGAGCGCGAACATGGTAACCAACATTTGGAGGCCCTGGAAAAGTTTATGCTTGACTACAGTCTCAATCAAAACACTGTAATCGAGTTCATCCTAATGGGTGATTTTAATATACACCCCTGTGGTGAGGAGTGTTATGCGGGGGTTCACGAGAGGCCGCCTGGCTCTGCGGTCTCTCACTTTGGCAAGGGGAGGCACTTGAAGAATTCTTGGCCAACTGTAACATCTTTGAATCATGTCTTATAGAGGTGGAGGCGAGGGTTGCCACTTATAAGGGCACCCATCCTGGCACAGTTATTGATTATATCTTTATCTCTACCGGGGTTTTATATAGGGTAAGGGCCTACAAGGTCATACCTTCAATATTTAGCGACCACAACCCCATGTTCCTTGAGTTCGACTTAGGAGTTGTAACAGTTATCAAGAATCGTTCGTATCAGGATGGGCAATCAATAGCCTCTAAAGATCAAGGAAGGCGGATTAAGTGGTCTAAGGTGGTCCCTGAAACTTTTCTGGAGGATCTACTCTTCAAGGTCGATGGGCACATGGCCATCTGCCTTGATAGCAATTCAACAAGACTAGAGATTATCAGTGCCTTTCAAGCAATATGCACACAGATTTCGAAGGACTTGACTACCACAAAAACTATGCGATGCAACCCCCAACCAAGATGGTTCGACAGCAGTTGTTCCAGGGCTCATGAGGCTTTGCTTAGAGCACTAAAAGCTAGCCCAAGAAATAAGATGGCCATTGCAGATTTAAGGAGGTCATATAAACAAGCCACTATCGGACGGCAAAAAGAAATCAAAAAGGATGCCTGGGATGCTCCTTTCAATCGACATATTGCATGATAGTGGGAAGTTTTGGGCAACAATTAATCATCCGTTCTTTGCCGCCTCAGAGAACACAATCCTGGACTGCGTTATACAAGATGATCAATGGCTTCGCCATTTTAAAGAGATCTATGGCGCTGTAGGCCCATGTGCCTTGTTTGGTCCTCCCTTGGTGCCTGAGTCCATGCCCCTATTATCTTTTAACCTTGATGAAGTAGAAAGGGCGATTCAGGAGACCTCCAAAAACAAGGCCCCGGGCCCGGATGGTGTGCGAGCTGATCTTTATGGCAACTCTCCGAATTTATGGGCCAAGATTTTAATAAACGTTTTAATGCTTCAACTACAAACATGTTCCCCGCCTCTTGGGCTACCTCCGTTATCATTCCGATTTTTTTTAAAAAGGGCAGCGAGGGGATCCCTCCTGTTATAGACCCATTTCCCTCCTAGACTCTGCAGTAAAAATCTTGGGCAGTCCTACTCCATAAACTCAGGGATAACATAGAGAGTTGAGGGGGTCCTCTCTAATTTACAGTATGGGTTTAGAGAGAAGAGAGGCACCCTCGATCAGTGTTTAAACGTGCAGCTTTTAATTAGCAAATATACGGTGACGAAGGATGGGTCCCTTTTTATAGCAATTATGGACCTATCCTCGGCCTTTGACCTGGTGAATCGGGGTAAACTGTGGTCGATTTTACTAGAGATTGGTATTGACCCTCCCCTGGTTAGCTTCTTAGCAGCCTTACATCAGGATCTCCATGCCACAGTTAGGGTCACTCAGGAAGGCAGATGCACGAGCCACTTTAGGTCGGAGAGGGGGGTTAGGCAAGGTTGTATCCTGGCCCCCCTTCTCTTTACTATTTATATTAACGCGTTAGAGAAGTTTTTAGGGGGTCCTAAGGTGGATGTTACGCGGGTAGGAGAATTGGTAATACCGGTTCTCCTATAGGCGGACGATGCAGTTTTATTGGCCCGCACAGGAGTGGGCCTCCAGAGACTGTTGGACTCTTTTGGAGTTTTTATGGATTCGCTGGATCTGAAAGTGAACCTAAAAAAATCACATGTCATGGTGATGTGTAAACTTCGCAACAGACTTAAATCCAAAACCTTCTTTTGTAAGGGAGAGGAGGTGTCAAGGGTTGCCGTTTTCTCTTATTTGGGGGTTCTCTTTGATGACAAAGGCTCCTGGGGCCCCCAAATAAAGCTCAAAAGTATTTCTATGGCGAGGTCCACCTCTGCACTCATGGGCTTTACAAAACAGTTGGGGTCCCGACCAATGGAGGCCCTGTTGAAAGTCTATAACTCAAAATGCTTGTCCATTGCTATGTATGGTTCTTCATTGTGGGGTTATGTTTCTCAAGATAAGATTCAATTAGTTGAGAACAGATTTTTGAGATCCCTTCTGACTGTGCCCCAGTCTACCCCCACTTTTTCCACACACTGTGAGGTAGGGCTGGGCTATGTCACAGATAAATTGAAGGTGGCCCCACTGATTTGTTGGGCTAAAACCTGGTTAAACCAGGAAATCACCCTGAACCATGTGATTCTAGGTGATATTGTAGCAATGGATAATGCTAAAAGGGTTCCCTGGCTGGAGTATTTGAGAACGGTGTTTACACGTCTAGGGCGCCTTGAGCTCTATTCATCCCCAGGTCGTATCATAAAGGAAGATGTAAACTGGATTAAGACTCACTATTCGGATATGGCAAGTTTTGGAACGTGAGGAGAGAGAACTAAAAAAACAATCAGTCCGAGCCAATTTTGTGTTACTAACATTTCCCTCACTTGAGCCGTACCTGAGGATTGTTTCCAATCCTTATCACAGATTCCGATTGATCAGATTTAGATTTAACTTAATCCACTATTCCCTGGGTACCTACTCGTCCTGGAGCAAACCAGATTGCTGTAAGCCTTGCATTTGTGACAATTTCTCTCGCCAGGATACAATGCATTTTATTATGTTTTGCGGGTTTTACTCTGATGTAAGGAAAAAATATTTGTTACCAATTTTACGAGACGCAGGTTTTATACAAGTTAGACCTGCTCTCACCTATTTGCAGATGCTAAGTAATCCCAGCGACATTTTTTATGTGGCCAGCTTTCTGGTGGCAGCTATGCGGGCCAAAACGAAGAGACTGCCTTCCCCATTCGACCCTGATTGATTGATTTTTTATCCGATTGATTGTGATCATGTGTGTTTTTATTGGGAAAACAATTTTTATTCTCCACTGCTGGTTTGCACTAAGGATGTATATATATGAGATGTATGTTTTTGAATTGTATGAATTTGTCTGCCTTTTATGATTTTAATTAATCGAATAAAGTGTTTTGATGATGATTATGATGATGAGTACACTTCTGCGAAGGTTTCTGGCATAATTTATTTCTAAATATCGGACCCCCAGGGCCCTCATAATCTTTCGTATACTGATGTACGCACCAGACGGAAAAACAACAAATTGTGCATCCACAAGCACTCGAATAAATAAATAGAATTAAAACAGCATTCATCCGATCGCCAGGAAACTTTGGGAAGTTGTCGAGTACACTCCTGCAAAGGTTTCTGGCATAACATTTTTTAAAATATCGGCCCCCCCTGGGCCCTCATAATCTTTCGAATACTGATGTACGCACCAGACGGAAAAACAACAAATCGTGTATCCACAAGCATTCGAATAAATAAATAGAATTAAAACAACACTTTGAAATGTTTTTGATATTAAAATTAATAAGTTTCCAAAAAATTGACACAATGTAAATTAAATGTTATCATAACGAGTTTCCTTGAATTTCCTTTCTTCGGAGATCGCAGCAACGAGCGACGGGTAAGCTAGTATATATATATAAAAAACAAAGTATGTCAGTTTGTCCTTTATGCATTACTACACCATTCATCCGATCGGCATGACACTTTGGGAAGTTGTTGAGTACACTCCCGCAAAGGTTTCTGCCTAAAAAAATAGAAAAAAAAGTAAAAAAAAAAAAAAGAAAAATTGTTAAAAGTTGTTGAGTACACTCCCGCGAAGGTTTCTGGCAAAAAAAAAAAAATTGTTAAATATCGGCCCCCCGGACACCCAGGGCCCTCATAATCTTTCCAAAACTGAACGTTTACACTTTCCGGTGCGACTCGCTTTTGCACTGACCATCAACAAAGCACAAGGACAATCGCTGCAAGTGTGTGGACTAGATTTGGAGAATCCATGCTTTTCACATGGACAACTGTATGTGGCCAGCTCACCCGTCGGAAAACCTTCTGATTTATTCGTCTACGCACCAGACGGAAAAACAAAAAATATCGTGTATCCACAAGCACTCAAATAAAAAAACAGAATTAAAACAACACTTTGAAATGTTTTCCATATTAAAATGAATAAGTTTCAATAAAAATGACACAATGTAAATTGAATGTTATCATAACAAGTTTCCATAAATTTCCTTTCTTCTGAGATCGCAGCAATGCGCGACGGGTAAGCTAGTTGTTAATAATCCTTCTAAAAGATGTCAACTCTAATTTTGTTTAAAAGTCAAATGGAATTTTTATGTTCTAGTCCAATGAAGGCAATATTTAAAATACGGGACTGGAGCCTATTTCCTTATATCTCGTGGGTGTCGTTTGGTGTATAGCATTGTCGTTCTATTTGGCTCCGCTTTGTTAAAATCTGCTTGCACCCCTTATATCACTTTGTGGTTCAAAAGCTGTAAATGCGCAGTTCTTTGCACCACCCGTGGGACAAAAGCGTTTTGTTCCTCCAGGTTATACTAATAAAATGCAGCCTTAGTTCTGAACGATAATCTCTGTCGTGTTAATCCTAGCAAGGAAATGGGATGTGGCAACACGGTCCTGCACGTGTCACAGCAAGGGCTTTGAAAGAGAAGAAAAAGAAAAAGAAGCCAGCGCTACTGCGCTGTTACGGAAAATGGATGGGACAACATGCCGCGCGGCCCCCCTCCCTCAACTTGCATAGTCCCGGGAGGTGGTGTTCCCCGGGTCTTGAGGTGGGCTGTGAGGCCCCCCCTAATTTACTTTAGAAGATGGTAGTCCCCAGGGCTGCGGGGGGGGGGGGGGTGTACCCCCGTATTCAATTTACTAAGCCCCGGGGAGGTGCCGGTCCACCAGGCAGAGGTAAGTAGTTAGGACCTCGTTTCGCTTCAAAATGCCAATATCTTTGGCACCTGTTCACGAATATTTGCAAAATTATCACAACTAAGGGGGTGCTCCAGTTAGCTCCTGGCATCAAAAGTTTCAGTGTGATTCATCAAGCGGGGGCTGAGAAAAATAGGGGTCCCAAAATGCGGTTTCCCCATATTCATTTCTATAGGAAATTTTAGACACAGCTACAGTCCGAACTGCTTAACGGAATTACACCAAATTTGGTAAGAAGGTAGCCCTTGGTTCAGAAAGAGACCTTTTTCTTAAATGGTGTAAATCCGTTCAGTAGTTCCTGAGAAATAAACAAAAATATCGATATCTGAGCACAGAGGAGGGTTTGCGAACCCTCCCGGGCACGAGCTTCACTCTGATTGGCTGCCTACTCTCCAAATCAGGAAGTGTTGACAGCCATCTTGTATATGTGGGTGTATATATATATATATATATATATATATATATATATATATATATATATATTAAACTCCAACTTGCCGCGATTGTGCTTCTCCGCACCAGCAGGTACTCAGACTACAAAATAAGCAAAAGTCAGTCTTCCGTTGTAGTTTCAAATATTTATTACGGTGCAAGCCATCAGACGCGTTTCGGACTTCACGTCCTTGCTCACTGATGATATATATATATATATATATATATATATATATATATATATATATATATATATATATATATATATATATATATATTCAAAATGGGATTTCTTTTGTTCTTTCAAAGAAGTCATCCGGCACTCTCTCGTGGATATCTTTTAATTAGGCTTTTTATTGAGTCTTAAATCACATCCATCAACGCGTTTCGGGAGTCATGCTCCCTTGTATATATATATACACATACACACAAAAACATATACACGCACAGAGAGAGAGAGAGAGAGAGAGAGAGATGGATAGGTAAATACAGATTTCAAAACAATTTTCTTTCAGGCTTAGAGTGCTGCACAAATCATGCAAAAAAAGAGCATTGGACCATGGGTAGTTCCTAAGTTTTAGACGGAGAGCAACTCCTTTATATAGGACACAGTTAAACAATCGACACCCCAAATCCACTCACCTAAAGTGTTTGTTTTTCCAGGAAAGTATTAAGCACAAGATTAGCACAGTGCCATCTACGCCAAGCTAAAAAGGTAGTAAGGCATTTTGCAAAGTCTTGCATAAAACTGGCTAGTGCTATCCAGCCTGAGCTGAAAAAGGACTAAAGGCTTTTACCATAACAGGCAGAGTATTACAGCTTGGGTTGGTAAAACACCACCCAATCCAACCTGGAATGAATAAAAGCAATCCCTGACACATGTGTTTCGCTCTTATTAGAGCTCGTCTGAGAGGTGTAACTTTGTTGTCCTTCTATGACTCTGTAGCCCCTCTTTTCTTGAGCTGGAGCATCGGTATCAGAGAAAACAAGGAAGGGGTGCAAACTCCCTAATCGTCTATTGGCTAGAAAGGTGTACAGATGGAGGTATGCAAGAGGGCCTGGAAATACAATTAAACATTTGTGCGAGACACAAATCTATCTGGTTACTTGGTAAACAGATATTACTTGATCACTTCATAAATAACTCTTGAGCACAAAGCTGCAAATTCAATAAAACACACAAGTGTACTCACATCAAAGCCCCAGGACATAACTGAACTGACATCTGTGGAGAATCCGGAGTAACTCCGAACAGTGGACTCTGAGCTACTAGCATCTTTTACAGTGATGACTAAATCCGTTGAACCTTCTGACACCGGTGTCTCTGCACTAGAATAAAAATGTATTTCATTGAATGGTTATTTACAAATTACACATCTGAACATAAAGCAAGGATCTTAATGACAGATAAACGTCAATCTACCGTAATAGTGACCTAGGACGGAATGCACTAAGGCACGACGTATGCTTGAGGGGGGATTTTAACAATGAAGAAAAGCAACAACTAAGAGTAGCTAATATACAAAGCAGGTAGGGCGTCAATACCCTTTTGCTTTGCTCTGCCTCCTTCCCAAATCACAGGTGTACATTTTACATCTTTGGAGAGGGAGATAATGCAGGACCTGGGATAAAAAAAATGTAAATAAGAATTTATGCAGTATAAATATAGTTCATAAAAAAGGTATTTAGAGAATAATAACTGGAAAAAACAATATATCAAGTTTGTTCTAAATTTTTTTAGATGAGTATATGCTTGTGGAAAGTCCAGAAGAAGCATAGACTTCGGTTGAGTAGGCATGAAGTCAATTACTAACAGGTACCCTGTGGATATCATAATAGGGAACAACATGTGACAATTCTTGCAATATTGATGTTGAAAGCCTTTTCAGAAGGGGGTAAGACTATCATAGGTGCAAAAGGGCATTCAGTGGATCTAAAGCTTTTCAGTCTCTGTTGCCATTTCTCTTACAGTGGTCTGAAATAAAGTGAAACGCCGTAATAAAATCTCTAAATTATGGTCTTGTAACATTGCACCGGATTCGTAGCACTGAAAAAAAACAGATAAAACACGGAAAATTGCTACATTTAAAATTACTAAATGTAGGTCTATTCTCTAATCCTAAACCTCGGCTCAGACCTAAACCCTATTTACAGTCTGATGATCTCTGTTTTCTACATTTGTTATACATATATTTCAATGGAATTAATTGTTATACTTTAAATTAGCTGCTCAGAAAGATAACCAGGCTTAAGTAGGCTATCCTTGTCAGACAGAGATAGATAAAACAGACACTACTTTAGAATTCAACTAGTGTTTAATGAAGGTACTCCATACATATATTTCTGGGCAGGATCAGACTGATAACCTGATGGCAATGTTACCTATACCATACAGATACCATACCAATTACAACAAAGGATGACTAAAACATCCAGCACATCACAACAATATCAGCTTTAGTACATCTTGACACAAATACACACACAATACAAATGCAGATGCCACACATACACCCATATTAAAATGCAGATCCTCAGAATGTAATTTACTATTTATTACCACTGTAGAGATTGGGGTGGGGCTATGAGGCAAAGCGCATATGCATGTATAGTTTATGCAGTGCTGTGTCTTTTCTTGTGGAGTAGTAGTAAACATGTTTCATCATAGCAAGAGCACACTGGGTTATGTCTGTGCAGTGTGACAAAAATCACAAAAACTGGCAGATTGTGCTGTTTCCTTGCATAACGATTCTCTAATGATAAGGCATTAAAAAGTGTTTTAACAAGTCACCTAAACGCTATGGTGGCAATAAAACATTTGCCCTATAGTAATAACTATGTGAATTTGTGTTTATTAGTGTACTTGTTGCTATTGGAGAATACTCCTTTTCATTGGTGTAGCATATTGGTGAAAGCATCCAATGAGAGTGTTAGTTTGTTTTACAGTTCACAAATTGATGGGTAGCTTCCTTATTACTTCTCTACCAAATTTTGTACTGCATGTGCCCAGTTAATGGATGTAACTATTTACAAAACGCATTTGCTGCTAATGCGTAAGAGGTGTATAGAACGTTATTATAACTCTTTGTATTGAATAGTAATCCTTTGTGCAGATGACAGTTGACTTGTGTCCAGTATATTCCACAAACATTTTTTGGTTCTGTAGAAATTTTTTCCAGCACGGCAAATATGCTACGTAGTAAATACTAACTATTGCAAGGGGCCTAGAGCTATTAGAAAGGATTGCCTTAGCATGACAATTTCTTCATAATGTAGAAGACTGTGTGTACCAGGTACTAACTTAGGTACACCTGACTCTTTTGCTTCAAAATATAGACTAACTGTAAAGCTTTCACTACAGTATGAATCTTTAACACCTTCAGACTTTGGTCATTGTAAGCGAATAGTGTATTTTTGAACATGGGTTGCTTACAGTATACCCTGTTCTTAGTAGATAGTTTTTAATACTCTGTGGTGTATTTCTCGTAAGAGGTTCACTGTCTGCAAACAGTGTGGTACAGAGTAAACTCTCTCCATAGAATAAACACTGTTTACATTACCCACTTTTCTACTCATATCAACTTCATTTCTTAATGTAGGTTTAGTGACTGTGAGGGGTTTGATACAGATAAAAACTGTGCGCAGTAGGGCATTCATTTTGGAACAGACTGTAGCATCCTTTCAGCCTGGGAGCTACAAAATGAACACGCCAATACGGAGCTCGTAACTGACGTCTTTATTCATAAGTGTACAACTGAACTTCTGAATATCTCCTAACGGTTAATAACCACACCATAACACCTCTCCAAATAGTTACAGAATTCTCTCATGCAGTCTGCCCATAACCACGGGTACTAGCACTCATATTCTTCAGACACAGTATCTCTCCCATTGTTAAATAAAAGGTGTAAACAACAGCAGCCTTATATTTATTTGATAAGCCATCTAGGTGCTTGCACTAATCAGCCAATTCGCCGAGATAGGTGTCTGAAATGTGACAAATCCCTTGTGATGGATTTTATGGGACGTTTCACTGTTCTCATATGTCCCTTGGATGTCACAACTTTCAGAGTCTCAGCAGCAAAAAGAGGATCTGTTTTCTGCTTCATTTTTTGTTTGAAGACAATTTCCTTAATTCTCAAACGCGGATCAGCATAAGTCTTCATCTGATGTTTTCGAGCAGTGTCAGTGGCATTAACCACATCAGCGATCGGAGTTTCTTCATTGGTCTGCCATGGTAGTTTGGTTCTTACAGGTCTCTGTGATGGCGCAGAAGGACAAGGGCCCAAACGCTCTGGGTAAATAAGGCTTTATTTTCTTTACAGTTCGTTTGTGTCTACTGGTCAGTCTATCTGCTGCAAAGCTTGAGGGCTCCGTGGTGACGGGAGGTTTCTAGTTCTTCTATACAGCTAGCTGATCGGGTCTCGAACTTCCTGGGATAGCCACGCTCTCCCGTGAGCGTGACTCGGGGATAGATGGGGTCGTTGGCCTCCTGACTTTACTCCTGCGGGTACTGTATCTGCTCCACCGAATGGCTCCACGCTGCATCCGAAAGGTGATTCACTCCTCCTCGCTCCGGTCGCGGCTCTCCAGCTCTCTTCTTCCACGTCGGTGACGTCACACGCCTGGAGGTGGGCTTCCGGTGTTATATCCAGTGTTTGTCCGGGCTGGACTCCCTTGGGGTGGAGTCTCGTCACAGAAGAGAGACCTGTTAAAGGAACCTAGGTATTTTCCGTCTTCGTTGTCCTGCTCAGCATTCCATGCCCAGGTCTCCTGTTGAGAGAGAGAGAGGGACGGAGATATGGCAGTCCACCAGTCCCTTGACGCTTCTGGTGACCCCTGGGCCCGGTCTGCCCGGTCACAGTCTCCCAAACAGCAAAGTGGTAGGACTCTCACCAGTGGTGGAGTGAGGAGTCAAACGAAAGGCACAGAGGGCTTGACATAAGGTCTGACTCGATTCCCTCTATTGATGCACGTTGGATCACTCTATTTAGGGTGCCCATAGATCGTTCCACAACACCATTAGTTTGGGGTCAAAAGGGCGCACTTTTTTGATGCTTGACACTGAATCTAATTAGAAACTCATTGCTATTGAAAGTTGGACCATTGTCAGTTTTAAGGATGTCTGGGATGCCTCATGCCGCAAGAATGTCGTATAGCCGCTCAAAAAATTTGTCATGTGTTGGTGTTGTCATTTCCTCCACTAGATTCAAAAATAGGAATACTCCTCAATGACTACAACAAGATGAAGTCCATTCGCGAGGGTCCAAAGAAATCAACGGCCACTCTTTCCTACACGTGTGCAGGAAGATCAGACATGGTTAGTGGATTCTGTGTCACTTTAGGAGAAAGGCAATTACATAAATGGCACTCCTTTTGTTCCCTCTCACCTCGCTCGTCCAAGCGTAGGATTCACACTCGATCTCTCAGGGCTCTTTCTCTGGCAGCATTGTCACGATGTCCTTCATGAGAGAGATCAATGACGTGTTGTCGGAGGCCTTCTGGTATGATGATCTGTTAATCTCTCAACAAAATGTCTTTTTTAGTAACATACAGCTCATCCAGTACATTCTTGAACTTTTTAAATTCAACATCATCACTTAGAGGTCAAACACTTCGACTCCATGACTGCACTGCGATGATGTCTTTAAGGGCAAGCATGTCTTTATCTGTATTTATAGCAGCAACGATCTGCTCAATGGATAAGGCCGCTGGCGTACTGGACCTTACAATTAAGTTGATGTACTGTTTAGCAGTTTTTTTATGTCGAGCTGTGACGATGTAAGGTTGCTCGTGAGAAGTATTCTGCAGGGTTTCGATTCTTGCCTGGCTTATGCACAACTGCATAGTCGTTTTAGTGTAAACACAACCTCCACCTCTCAATGCGAGGGGGCATCTTAGCTTTTGGGTTTCCGATTATGGTGAGCAGCTGGTGGTCTGTAACAATTGTAAAACGCTTGCCCTAAAGTAAGACATTAAAGTGTTTGTAGGCCCACACCAGAGCTAGACTCTCCTTCTCTGGCTGCGAGTAGGCACGTTCTGTGTCAGGCAGACTTCAACTAACATATGTCACAATGTGTCTCAGAGCATTTGGATGTCCATTATGCTGAGCAAGGATTACTCCTTGCCCCACCAGGCTCGCATCAACACTAATCTTTTAGATGGATGAACTTGATGACGATCAACTTCGTTTAGTTAACATCTGTCGCAACTGTGGTTGCTTTTTAGGTCTTGCCTAAGCAGCATGCATGCGCTGCATAGGAGACCTTTAGCCATCGTGCAGCTCTTTTTCCAGGCACATACTCGTGCTTGTGGCTGCATACGGCTTGCAGGAGTGGGCAGCGGTGGAAAGTACGAGTATGTGCTTTGAAAAAGAGCAGACTGGGGGGGTCACAAGTACTCGTTAATTAACTTTCGTGGCCGCAGGGCCCAGCTTGTGTTTCATCGCTTGTTTGTTTTGGTTTCAGCGCGAGGCGTGCGCGCTATTTTTTTTTACATCCCAGGTCTGTATTCTCTCTCTAAACCTTTGATTGTTTTATGGGTGTTCTACCAACTTCATGGCTTAGTTAAAGTTCTGTGTATTTTCTGGTACCCCTTCCCTTGACTTTGATGCTTCTGGTGTTTGCCCCAAGAACCCTATTTCTGTTCCATGTTCACATTGAGCACCTATCAGTCGCATTCTGTATACCCCGGTTTGTAACATGCTCTTTGACTTCCCCCAGCTATCTTCTTTTGTGTTGACCCGCCACTTTTTGTTATCTCTTAATGTTTATCTCAATTGCTTTCTATCATGTAGCTATCCCCCATTTCATTTCTTTGGGTTGACTTCAATTCACTATCGTCACCCTTGTCTTTCACAGAGACATAATATTAGTAGTTGGTAGATCGTCTTCTGAATTCCTTTCAAAACAAGCTTTTACCCTGAAACCAATACGTGTTTTGGCACTCTTGGTAAATTCAAACGGGCTCTTAAGGATAATTGCAGGGCCCAACCCCTAACCAGATCCTCACTCTGCCAAAAAGTCGACATGCCCTCTCTTTGTAGGTCACGCTTCAGCTGCCCACAAACGGCATTAATCGTCCAGTCTCCTTTGACAAGCGTTCTCTTCACTCTAGGTCGTCTCAAGCGGCTGCCCCTCAGGACAGAGGAGCCTGAGGAAACAGAGAGGATTCTGGGTACTTCGTTTTCTAGATGTCCACGCGAGTCATTCTTTATGTCTCCTACACGTCTTCCATTGGTCACATGCCAAAGTGACTGGCGACCAGAGTGTAGAGGATATGCTTTGCTGTTTTTTTCTTTTTAATTCAGAAAACACATTTTCGTTTTAAAATATATATAACCAAACTTAGTGGGCAGTGGTCCAGGAGAGACTACCGCGGACCTTCATTCATTTACGGGAGTAGTTTCCGGCTTTGGTAGACACAAATGAAAGAAAAATAAGCCTTTGGGATCTGCTAAATAGGCGAGACCTATTGGCTATGCCAATGCTTGTTGTCTTTGTGGGCGTGGGGAGAATGCTTCTGGAACTTTCTGGCATCCATTTTCTCGTCATGACGCACGTGGTGTCTCTTTTGTCAAGCAAACCGTTATGAAATGGTTTACCTTACGCAACATTTGCACTTCTGTCCGATGGCTGGAGACTTGCTTTCTTGTGGAAATAAAAATCCACTTCAGAAATACAGCTTTCCTTTCTTTTACATATTGCCTTACGTGTATCTACTTTGTGCCTGTTTGCTATTCATGATTTTTGCTAATTTACTCTTTGCTGTTCCAGGTTTCATGTCGGTAGCTTGCCGATCTGCTCTTTCCTTGGCTCTTGCCACCATTAGCACTTTTTTTAAACAAAGCATCTCTCTCAGCATGCATAATCTGAACAAGTTTGAAAGACAGCCATCAATGACTCTGAGGCACATGGTTTCATCAATAAAGTCACTAAATTTACAATGTTTGATAAGCACATCAAGTCTCTCAACAAACTCATCCATCATTTCACCAACTTGTTGTCTTGCTTGATTGAAACTGTACCTTTCGTAGTTGACGTTTGGCATTGGATTGAACTTGGCTTCTAACGCTTCCCTAATTTGACAGTAGGATGCTGTATAAGCTTGTGATATTTTCTTCAGCACTTCTTTTACTCCATCACCAACAAAGTTCTTTAGGTACTTAGGGGCCATATGTAGGTCGGCAAATACCGGTCGGTAACGGCCGAAATTCGGTCATTTCGGCCGTTACCGACCGGTATCCAGGAAATTAGATGTAGGAGTGTAATTATTACCGAATCGGGAAATATGAGTCGGTATTTATCCGAATCGGAAAACATGAGTCGGTATCTTACCGATTCGGAATATTCAGAATTCACAGTTGCCGAATTCTTACTTAACGAATCGGTAAATAGGAAATGGTAAAATAATGGGCATGGAGATGTAGGAAACCCGAAAAATACAGAATTTAAGGAAATTCGGTATTTAGGAGTCGGTATTTACCATGGATTGAATGCAGGTGGTAACCAGGTGCAGGCTATAAAATGAGGCCCAAAATGCAACAGTGTAACCAGAATGGCGGCTTTCTACGTCATTGCAAGGCGGCAAAGACTACAGGCAGCAGGAGAGAGGGAATGGCTAAGGGAGGAGCAAGTGTACAGGCAGAGGATAACACTTTACCAACTGACAGAGCCAGAAATACTCCAAAGGTACAGGCTACATCCCCAAACCATCCTGAACCTGATCAGGGACCTACACCCACTCCTGGAGCACCCAACACCAAGGGCGCACGCCATCCCACCCCATGTGCAGGTGCTGTGCAGCCTACACCTGCTTGCCTCTGGGAGTTACCAAAGTGTGATAGCTGCAGTAGGTGGTTTGAGCTGCCTGTCCCGTTTCATCAGGAGGTTCCTTGACGCCATGATGCAGAGGATGGAGCATTATATTTCATTCCCTGACACACCTGCGGTACTTGCAAAGACCAAGACTGATTTGTATCAACTGGCACACTTCCCTCACTTGATAGGCTGCATGGATGGCACCCACATACCACTCTGCCCACTTGCAGCCACAGAACACATATACAGGAACCGGAGGTCGACGCACTCCATCAATGTGCAGGTCATATGCAACGCTGGCAACATCATCACAGACATCGTGGCCAAATTCCCTGGGAGTACCCATGATTCGTACATATTCCAGAATAGTGGGATATACACACGCCTAGTTGCCGGAGATTTTGGGAATGGATACCTGCTAGGTAAATTACATTGACACACCCTGACAGTCACAGTAGATGAATGTATTATGATAATGCAACTAATGGCAATCTTTCTCCCCCCTAGGCAATAGTGCATGTGCCCTGCGGTCCTTTGTGCTCACCCCCTACCTCAACCCATCCACCAGGAGTGAAAGGCGTTACAATGTGGCTCACAGATCTACACGCAACGTTGTGGAGCGCACATTTGGACTCCTCAAGAGCAGGTTTCGCTGCCTCCACAAGAGTGGAGGGGCACGCCAGTACACTCCAATCCTGTGCTGGAAAATCATTGCGACCTGTGCCATGTTACACAATCTTACCACCAAGGAAGGCACAGAGGTGGAGATCACACATCATGAGGACACTGATGATGACACAGAACAGGCAGAGCCCTATGCTACAGTAGCAGCACCAGCAACAGATGTGAGTCTAAGACGGGCAGAGATCACACAGCAATATTTCTGAGTGAGTAATGAGACACAGACAGGCTAAGATTATGATGTACGTAGTTTAATTTTTACTACACCATTCCAATAATACCACACAATGGTAACACAAAATATCAATGTCCATGTCTGGGTGGTCACAGTTAACCCCACCGTGACCTGTTCTTTGGGTTGAGGGCATAGTTACTGTTTCAGTCCACGGATTACAGGGTCGGACTGACGTGGCTGTGTTTCACGGCTTTCGGTGTTGCCTGGCTCTGTGGATTGACGCCTGCCGCTCTTGCGTATTTCCGGAACAGGAGTGCTTGCGCCACTCCTGCTGGTGGATTCTTCACTTTCAACCACACATGTGTCGCCTCTAGTGGCTGTCTGTTGCGTAAGCATCAGCTCCATGGCAGAGGTCACTCTGCCCATCCCCATAGCTAAATCGGTGCAGCAGTGCACAATTGAATCCTGCATCGTTACTGACCGTCTGCACAGCAGGGAGGTTGCAGTTGCAAAGCGGTTTAATGCTTTGGTCTGCTGGCGCAAACCCACACGAGCCTTGCGCCTCTTCAAGTGGTCCCTATCCAATTTGTCGCACAGGACTGTCATGCACTGGGTCATGTCTGTCATGCCATTTGCCAGCGACTGCATGCTGTCCGAAATGTTCCCTATGCCCTTGTCGATGTTATCCAGCTTGTTGTTAATGGTGCGCACCTGCCTCTGAACACCCATCATTGCCTTTGCCTGCAGGCGCTGGAACTTGACCATGGTGGCCTCCAGACCGCAGAAGACCCCCTCAACGTCCTGCCTTCAGCTCTCTCCCGTGCCCTTCGGACTCGGACACTGGCCCGCACAGCTCTTGGAGTGGGCTGTTGCTCAGCGTTGGCTGACTCTGGTGGATTGCTTGCCATGTCACCCTCCTCCTCTTCCTCCTCAGATGTTTCTAGAATGCGGAGAGGGGGCACATCAAGCCGCCTTGCCCTTTCCTGCACAGGTGACGGTGTAGTTGGTGTGGGGGACTGTGCTGCTGCTACTGACTCCTGAGTCCCAAACAAAAGAGGTGACTGAGGCTGTGGTTTGGTTGTTTGCTCAGGTGTCTTGGCTGCCTGCTCTGTGTTCTTCCCTTGTTGAACCGTGCTGGGACCAGCTTCTTCTCTCCTCTTCTCCCTATCCATTGCTGTGCTGCGTGATGACTCTCCTGTGGACAGACATGGACATTGTGTCAGTGGAGTAGTTCACCTGTGTGTCTTGATTAAATCACACCACTATCACACATTTGCCTGCTCCTCATTTGCTTCTGCTAGTAGTGTGTTGCATCCCTTGCTGTATGGTATGCTCAATTGTACTATACTGGTAACAGTTATACTGGAGCGCACAGCGTGTATAAGTAACAGTAGATACAGGGTCAAGTCCGATTGGTGCTCAAAGTGGAAAGAGTAGGTTACCACTACTCAAATACATGTCATGAAATGACTATACATTAACAGTTATCCACCAAGCACTCGTCTTCAAATAGAGTCAATTAGATCCCAATGTTCATATGTCTTTTATTCCATCAATCCGTCATCAGATTTCTTCATCCAATGTGTGACAAAATACCAGCCAACACGTGTTTCGTCTGGTCAGTCTATGACATACAGACTTCTTCAGGGCTGCAATTAATACAGTAACCAAAATTACAAAACACAATCTTGTGCTAAGTATACGTAATTCAATGCACCGAATAAGTGTATTCAGAGAAAGTAAAACACGGAAGTACCAGTCACCAGGAGTAAAGCTGGAAATACCCAAAATGTGTCACTAATATATTTAATGCCCAAGTCAGAGTTCCTATTCACACTAGATTGAAATATCAAAGCAAGAGTAACGTACCCAACTTCAAATCCAAATGCTGCGGATAATATTAATGGCAAATAACCTAAAATACCAAATGAGACCCAGTCACCAACTACACCAGCAGATTGGTCGTCATAATAAAATAAGGCATTATCCTTAATGACTCACCAATAGTGTAAGTGCAAAATCATGTAGTAGGTAATCTTCAAAATTCGAATAATCTCCTCAATCCAATCCAAACGAAATTCTAATCTGTAAACAAAACTAATGTCACTTAGCAAGATCAACCTTTTTCTAGAGTTATCATTCATTCTTTATACATCTTATTCGTAAAACAGAGGCTAAACCACATATAACATATGTCACTCACATTACTATATGCTCAATCTGAACCAATGCACAGCATATATGTAGTGTGATAATGTCTGTGAATTATATCCATTTCGTTAAGTACTCAAAATACATATATTTTATCATTAGGTCACTGACTGTACATATAATCACTATACAGTTCACAGCGCAGTCAATCTACAATTTATCACTTCCCAATAGGTACCTGAGAACGTTAGTTAGTTCGTAGTCCAGTTAATAAGTTCCAGGCGTCTTCAAATCAAAGTTGTAAACCAACATAATAGACGGTCAAAACCATCGTAATTGTTTTATAAATTCTCGCTATCCTCGTATCAGCAGGCTGCAATCGAATTGAAACTTGCATTAGCGAGCGCCTCGTAACCAAACTAGATTGTATACTACAACCACTTTGTTGTCACCCAACTCACCGCGTATCTGCTCCTGCAATTTCCGAAACGGTCGCGTACTACACACGCGCCATCTTTGAATGGCAATATATAGCCAAATTCGCGGGCGCCATCTTGGAGTGGTGAATCTACATTTATACTCGCAGCTAATTCTAATATAAGGTATCTGAATTTTATTTACCACAAGACCATTGTTAGCCGTCACGTTAATATAAAAACAGTATTAAATCTATTTAGCCCGTACATTTGGCCTATCTGCATTCAAAACAATCTCGCGTGGTAATCGCAAAATAGCGGGCGCCATTGTAAAGTGGTGAACCTACGTTAATACTCTCATTAGTCACCAATGTCTAAACTAGTTCACTTCATTAGCAATATCCAAATAAAGTAAGTAATATGGATTGTTACCGCGATCCATCACGCTATTATGGGGTCATATGAATTTTAATGACATATCAATTTAAGATTGCACCTAAACTTAGTATGTTCAAAACAATTTCTAGTGGTGGTTTAAAAGCCTACATTTGTAACCAAAACTATAATTACTATATGGGCCTTCGCACCATACATCTTCAACTCTGTAAGATAGACAGACCCACATTTCACATTATACGTGATTGAGAGGGTCAGAATAATTAACCATTCTTCGAAATTTTAATTACAAATAGTCAGGATAGTAATGCTGTAATCTCAGAACTACAGCATTGTAAAGAAAACAGACCTACATCTGATAGTATATGTCAGCGAAAGGGGTCCAGATGGTATTATCAATCTGCATGAGTTTAGCAGAAAATAAATCCGCACATCCAGGAGCCAGGAAGAAAGGGAAAGGAGGATAGGGTGAAAAGTTACAGTTACATCAGATAAAGTAGTATTGTTCTACCTCATAGATCCTACGTGGTATGATCGTGTAAAAACAGATATTACATTCAATTGTTATACAGTACATGAATTTAGTAACTTCAGAGCAAAACCACAAACTATATACAGCATCCACAGGTCATTCTTGCCCTAAGTAGTATTCAAATTCGTGGTCGATATTCAGACCGCGTTCAACTGCCTTTAGTTTCAATAACCACATCACTTCTCTGCGCCTTAGCTGTAATTGCCTGTTCCCACCTCTGACATCACGTTTGATATGATCAATTCCATGATATTTAAACACATGTTTCTCTTTTTCGTGAAAGTTT
This sequence comes from Lissotriton helveticus, assembly GCF_964261635.1. Classification (NCBI taxonomy): domain Eukaryota; kingdom Metazoa; phylum Chordata; class Amphibia; order Caudata; family Salamandridae; genus Lissotriton; species Lissotriton helveticus. The sequence continues at coordinate 695,431,752 of NC_136065.1, read as the reverse complement.
CTAACAATGTGGGAGGCAATGGGATAACGAGTATCCCCTGTTTTCAATGCTCTAAAATGCTCTACCATTCTCTCTTTTAGTTTTCTGATGGTGCTACCAACATAAATTTGTTTACAAGAGCAAACTATAACATAAACAACAAAAGTAGTATCACAGTTAATAAACATATTAATTAGATGTTCTCCTGTATTGTTATAGTTAAACGTCTTGATCCTATTTACAGCCCATCTGCAGGAGCTACATCTTCCACACTTGTGGAAGCCTATAGATCGCTCAGTGAGCCAATCAGGAACAGTATTCTTCAGGGGGTAGCTTGGACTGACGAAATTAGAAAGGGTTCGACCCCTTCTAAAAGTAAGTCCGGGTTTATCTCCAATAAAGGGTGTCAAATCTTTATCCATTTGTAGTAAGTGCCAGTGTCTTTTTAAGATTTTATACAGTTGGGCACTATCAGTACCATAGTTTGTAACTAAACGGATCTTATCTTCTTTAGGTTCAACAGATTTATCTTTAAGGGTTCTTGACCTTTTAAGTTTCTTAGCTCTAGTCACTGCATTTTCAACCACTTTACTCTGATAACCACGTTTCAGAAATCTCTTTGTTAGGTCAGTAAGATTGTGCTCAAAGTCATTATCTATCGAACAATTCCGTCTCGCCCTTACCATCTCACCATAAGGGATCGCATTTATTTGGCTAACTGGATGACAACTTCGAGCATGCAAAACAGCATTACAGCTGGTAGGTTTGCGAAACATACGACTGCAAATTTTGCCATCTTTGATAAACAGTTCAATGTCTAAAAAATTGATACTATTTTTGTCATAGTGGGTAGTAAATGACAGGTTCAGTGCATTATCATTCAAATAATCAAAAAAGCCTTTAAGTTCATCAACTGAACCTGTCCAAATAAGAAGGCAATCGTCTATATATCGCCCCCAGTAGTATATGTGTTGTATCCATTTTTTACCGGATGGGCCCCAGATTCTCTCCGCCTCAAAGAACCCCATAAAGAGGTTCGCAAAGGACGGAGCAAACCTAGAACCCATTGCGGTACCAAGGCGCTGTCTAAACCAATTGCCATCAAAGAGGAACACATTATTTTGAAGCACCAATCTTGTCATCTTCAAAATCATCTGATTATGATCATAGTATTCCGCACTCCTATTGCCAAGAAAGAAGTCAATAGCACGAATACCTAATTCATGATCGATGTTGGTATAAAGAGATACCACATCGAGTGTTACCAATATCATTCTGTCATCCCATACCAAATCATTCATAAGATTGAGTACGTGTTTTGAGTCCTCAATAAAAGAAGGTACATTTTTGACATAAAGCTGTAAAAAAGTATCAACGTATTGGGAAAGGCGCTCTGTTGGCCCCCCAATACCAGAAATTATTGGCCTGCCTGGTGGTTTAACCATGGATTTGTGAATTTTAGGTAGCATGTACATGCATGGTGCACGCGGTGTAGTAACTTGTAAATAAAGAAATTCATTGCGATCAATAAGAGTTTCTTCGTACCAAATTTTCAATTGATCATTAATGATCTTGGACAGGCTTGTAAGAGGATTACTTTGCAGTTTTTCATAGTACACAATATTGTTCAATTGGGAATACACTTCTTCTTTGTAATCTGTTGTATTCAAAATTACTATGTTCCCACCTTTATCCGCTCTACGTATGGTGATGTCAGGGTTATTCGTAAGTTCTTTTAGTGCTTGCCTTTCCCCAGGCAATAAGTTATCTTTATACTTCTTTGTCCTGGCTGAACATTTGGCATCAGTAATTCTGTCTATATCTTGATTAACCGCCTTGGAGAAGGCTTCGATTGTACTAACAGATGCCACCTGCGGTGTCCATTTTGATCTTTCTTTCAGCCCACTTTCCTCACTCAGGAACCTATCTATCCCCAAATCATCCAATAACTTCAGTAAAGTCACAGGATCTTCCTCTATCTCAGTAATGGACAGTAATAATTGAGTTTCTTTGAGTTCTTGAATGGTGATTTCACTTACAGGTTTTATTTTCGCATATCTGGGCTTGTCTGGTACATTAGCAAAGTATTTTTTCAGTTTGAGCCTCCTTACAAACTTAAATACATCAATTTTAATCAAATACCAATCAGACATAGTCATAGGGCAAAATCCCATTCCTTTTTTAAGTAAACTGATCATATTCTCAGATAACTCAGTTGATGACAAATTCACAATTTCGATATTACCAACATCATTAGCATCATTTTCAGTTACGGTTTCCATGATCTCGTTCGCATGCCTACCCTTCCTCCTTGTCCTCCTACCGCCTCTGCCACCTCTCCTGGTTTTTTTGCAATTGCCACTCGGTTCCTCTCCGAGTCCCTGTTTCCACGGCGCAGCCTGCGCACCTCTACTAAAAAATTATTCTCAACTGATTGAAGGGAAGAGGTCTCAGAGTTTTCCTCATTATCACTACTGGAGATGTTACTAGTACCAGGGTCACTATCACTAGCTGATGGAGTGCCGCTCTTTTGCTTATCAGTCATAGATTTAGTAATAAGATAGTCAAATTTTCTTGCAAAGGTATAAACACGACGTGACCGGTAGTCCTTTTCGTCGCGTTTAATCCTTCTTGCTTTCCTTTGCTTGATATCATTTTGTAAATCATTTAGTTTTTCATCCAAAACAGTATAATTTTTAATAGTCGCTTCGGGAAGATTCATTTCTTTAATTTCATCCTCTACTTTCTGTATTTCAACCAATAATTTCGCTATTTTTCTCTCAGCATTTTCAATGAGAATATTAATCAGATTCTTGGAACTGGTATTGAGTTCCTTCTCCCATGTTACATAAAGATCAGGCTCTAGATCCTCATACGTTGGTATGATCTGGGACCTAAGGCCACGCGGAATTCTATTGAGCTTTAGATATTGTTTTAAAGTAGCGGCATCCCACCATTTATTCAGCTCAGTACGTTTAAGGGATTCAAGCTTCACAAACTTGGCTCTAAGGCCTTCCTTTTTAGTCTCTTTAGATGGTCCCATGGCAGCTCCTATTGTTCCACCTGCCACTAACTTGTCAAATAATTGCTCTGCCTCCTTATCTCTATTCATCTTAACTTATGCGGCTGCTCCCTAACCAAATGAGCAATTGTACTATACTAGTAACAGTTATACTGGAGCGCACAGCGTGTATAAGTAACAGTAGATACAGGGTCAAGTCCGATTGGTGCTCAAAGTGGAAAGAGTAGGTTACCACTACTCAAATACATGTCATGAAATGACTATACATTAACAGTTATCCACCAAGCACTCGTCTTCAAATAGAGTCAATTAGATCCCAATGTTCATATGTCTTTTATTCCATCAATCCGTCATCAGATTTCTTCATCCAATGTGTGACAAAATACCAGCCAACACGTGTTTCGTCTGTATGGTATGCTGACTGTATTGCTTTATCTACCTATGACTACGTCTCCCATGAAGCATTGCTGGGCATTAGTAAAACCTGTACTGGAGTTTGATGTAGGCACACAGAGTGGGGAAGGGGAACAGGGAAATGGGTTAATGATAATGTCCATGCTTCTTACCTTGTTTCTTTGCAGCTCTGGCGGTGCGGTCAGCGTCCCCAATGCCATGAATGCTTTCCGGCTCTAGGGTGGATTCCACAAGCTCCTCAATGGCAGTGAGTCGTGGTGCTCGGTTTCTGCCTCCCCCTGTTGCTGCAGCTTCTTTTCTGTGGGCAGCTAGTTTCTTTTTGGTGATAATACGAAGGTCATACCACCTTTTTTTTAAATCCTCAATTTCCCGGTGGGTGACCCCGATGGCATTTACCTTTGCAAGGATATCAATCCAGGTGGTGCGCTAGACAGACTCTGCAACATGCAGAGACTGTTTGCCAAAGATTTTGCAGTAGTGTTTCACCACCTCTTCTACCAGCACCTGCAGTTCTTCAGGGCTGAATTTCAGTTTCCTCCTGCGCTCTGCTGCATCACTCTGGCCATCCTGGGTCTCCATTGTGCTGTTCAGGTAAGCTCAGGGAAGCCTGCTCCTCTGTCTGTCCTCCTGCTCTCCTGACTGTTCAGTTTCTGCACCTGCATGGGTGTGGCCACTCCCAGGTACTGGGGAGGGGTGCTTGTTTCTGATTGGTTGATTCCACTGTACCTTTGTTTTTGGGTGTGGTTGGTGTTTCTGATTGGTTCACAGGCTCACATGTTTGTCAGTTTCAAATTTCCGAATCGGTATTTACCGAAATCTGTAATTTCCAATTCGGTAATTTACCGAATCGGAAATTACCGATTCGGTAAATACCGAATTCATGTTCCGAGTCATTCCGAATCGGTAAATTTTACCAATTTTTTACCTACATCACAATTTCCGATTCTGAAATACCGATTCGGTATGAGTCGGTATTTAAGAATCGGAAATATCAAATTACCTACATCTGGCCCTTAATGATTTTCTTATCAACTATTTCTTCTAGGACATCTATGAAATCATTGAACGTGTCGTCCAATGCAGTCCATCTGGCGCCAATATTCTGGTTCAGCACCGTGTGAAATGGTGGTTTCAGGCCGATGACGGCTGATAGCCAGAAACGGGTCCTAGGATGCTTGATTCCGGTCCAGGGAAGACATGGCTTGGCAGTTCGGGCTGGACTGTTCCCATGAGGCACAGGGTCAAGGCTGATTTGCATATGGCCATGTCTGAACTGGGGTGGTGTGGAGTGCAAAAAAACGATGGATTTAGGCCCAGATCTCTGTACTGGAGTGAATGTAGGACATTGTTCTGCATTCTGTCCATCAACTGTTGTTTTTGCATCTTACCTGGTTATGGCTGCCTTTAGCATCTTTTTCTTTTTGTCGTACCTGGTTGTGAATGCCTTTAGCGTTTTCGCTTTGTATCAATTATGGCTCTGTGTTAGACTGTAGCAAAGTATCTCTTTTGGCCTTACCAGTGAGTTTCTGGCATGCTTTTTGAGTGTGCTCCTCTGCCGAGCCTTCAACTTCTTCAAGGGTCATATATGGGCTGGATTGGTGCTTTGATTCCACACACGCCAACCTCGAACTGCTTCTCATCAAAGAGGCGCAAGTGGCACCCACAAGCAGTTTGCAGAAGTATTGCAAACACTCAGGGAGAGCAGTCTCTTTACTTCAGGGTACAGATCCAACACTCGTCTCCAGTTGTAGCGTCCTCCCCAGTCCGGGAGCTTGCAAAATGAACACACCACACACGGAGTTCGTAATGGACGTCTTTATTTATCAGCTTACAACATTCAACTGAACTTCTCGATATCTCCTAATTGTTTATAATAACACCTTAACACCTCCCTAAATGGTTACGCAATTCTCTTAATGAGGCCACCCAGAACCTGAGGGTCCTGGCAGTCTTAGTGTAAAGGCACTACACAGACGTTCAGTATTTTTTAGGAACTTGGCTTTCTCTGAACAGTTGTATACAGATTGAACAACGTATGCAATGAGGGTTTCCCGTATATCTGTGGCTGATTGCTAATGTGAACTAAACTACAGTTGAAGTGTATGGTATAGGATCAATGTTGCATATAACACATGATTAATACACCGAAGGGTGTTGTATCGGTCTCCATATCCGGGGTAGACAGCTTAAAACATGCAGCTTTGAGGGTACATATCACTTAAACATTAAGAGTCTAGTCTGCTATGTGCCAACCTTAGGTCAGCCCTTATACACATCATCTGGAGTATGCCAACCTTGGTACAGGGTCTTTACACTGCACAAGAGGAGGTGAGGGAGAAAAAAGGAGCACTCATCTAATCATCTTCCGTCACTATTCTGTATAAATGCCCAATCCTGAGAACATACAGCCATAACAAGACAACTCCTCAATTAAAGGACAGGTAATTCCATTCTGAAATTTTCCTGGGGGAAATTGGATTTGCTTTTCTAAGGTTTTAAACTTGAGTGATTCCCAAATTTAACTGCATCAGTACAATACATTTAGAAATCCAACCAATAAATAAAAAAATTGAGAAAACAAAATAAAATATGTAATGATTTATCATGTTAAACTGCGCATCAATTATAATGATGCTGCTAACAAGTACATTTGCACGAGCATATCTATTATGCACAGCTCTTGCAGATCGGATGGGAAAGAGATAATTAATAACCAAAGCGGTTTCTTGCCTCCACAGGGGAATTTTTGAAATCACTAACTTAACCAAATATAAACCATGATAAGTCAGTTAAGTCAATGTCCCCGCTCTGCCTGCCACCTGAACTGCTTATTGCCTCTTCACTTCGCTCTTTTGCCTGCCATTGCCTGCCTCGAGATCGCAAGTACCCAGTAGCGCTAGATTGCCTGAGAGGCTGGGACATTGTTGAGCATTGCATGTTCGTAGCGCTCTGTTTGCCTAACTACGCTGTAATTTATATTTTAAAATTGCTGCGCTGCCTGTCTAAGTAATCGCTGCCTGATTTTACCGGTGCCACTGCCATCAGTTTCGCGTTATTTATCTCTGTGCCCCAATCCGGTTTCGATTTCGGCTGAGGCCATTTTGAGCTTGTTGTTGTTGCTTTCTGTGCCTTCCCTGCCCAGATCTCCGCCCAGCTCCCGCCTCCCAGCTGACCATCCCTCGCCCCACCCCCTCTTCTATCCGCATATGACAGATGCATTTTCGCGCAGCGGTCGCGCCTCATGCGCGCCGAAGGCGCGCCAAAGGTAAGCCCGTCTACGCCCGTCCGCGCCTGGACCGCGCCCAGTGCCAGACCGCCTACCCCCCGCAAACCTCACTCCTCCTGCATAACGTATGACGCCGCCACCCTCTTAGCCATTAACCCCGGATGCACTTCACAATGCTACGAGGCTGCCCCAGGATATACCCACGGTCCCTTCGCCTGCCACTCCTGCAAGTTCGCCTGCATCAAGACCCACACCAAATCCACAACCTCCAAACACAGCTCCGACTCTAACCACCTGAAATGCATCCTGCTAAACACCCGCTCGATCCACAAACACGCAACAGAACTCTGGGACCTACTCGACACTGGGTCACCGGACATCGCCTTCCTTACAGAAACCTGGATGAACGCATCATCAGCACCCGACATCGCCTTAGCCATCCCAGACGCTTACAAGATCTTCCGAAAAGACCGTACCAACCAAACAGGAGGCGGCATCGCCATCGTCCATAAGAACACCACCAGAATCACGACCAGCTTCGACGATTACCTTGCAACCGCTGAACACCTCCACTTCCAGATCCACACCGACCCCAGGACCACACTTAGAGGCACCCTCATCTACAGACCACCAGGAACCCGTAAACAATTCAGCGAAGACATCACTGACTTCATCAGCCCACATGCCCTCCCCTTCGAGAACTACATTCTACTGGGAGATTTCAACTTCCACCTAGAAAAGAAAAACGACTGCAACACCACCACACTTCTGGACAACCTGGCCAATCTTGGACTCCAACAACTTGTTGACACCCCCACCCACTTAGCCGGACACACGCTCAACCCTATCTTCACCTCCAGCAAACTCATCTCCTTCAATCATACCACAGCTCTCCATTGGACGGACCACAGCTGTATCCACTTCAGCTACAAAACTACCACGACTCACAACCCCCCACAACCTATTCCTCGAAGAAACTGGAACAAAATCACCACCGACCAACTCCTCACATCGCTCAACCAATACCCTCCAGCCCTCTCATCGGACCCAAACGAAGCTGCCACCAAACTCAAACAATGGATCACTCACAGCGTTGACGAATTAGCACCCCTAAAAAACGGCCAGATCAAACAAGGTAGCAAAAAGGCCCCCTGGTTCAACGATGACCTTAAGAATTCCATCTGAAATTCAGAACGCTGAGAAAGCCCGCGCATTACAGCCTCTTTGCTGCAAGCTGCACAATTTAATTCCATTTTAAAAGCCCCGTTTTCCTCATATTGTTTAAATTTTATTTTTTTTGGCTTGATTTTAATAAGGCCACTCGCTGACTCGCACTGCTGCCACCTTACCCCCACTCTAAATTGTAGATCACCGCGTTTCTTCGCGGGTCCCTGCCCATTGCCTCGCTGTGGTGGCCATCTTGGGAGGGGGGACACTGCCGGCGGCGCGGTTAGCGCGATAGTCTCCAGGCGCTGGGCGTGCTTAAAGGCAGGCGTCCTTCAGGTGAGCTCCCTTACCATCTGAAATTCAGAACGCTGAGAAAGCCCGCGCATTACAGCCTCTTTGCTGCAAGCTGCACAATTTAATTCCATTTTAAAAGCCCCGTTTTCCTCATATTGTTTAAATTTTATTTTTTACCTTTTGCCTTGATTTTAATAAGGCCACTCGCTGACTCGCACTGCTGCCACCTTACCCCCACTCTAAATTGTAGATCACCGCGTTTCTTCGCGGGTCCCTGCCCATTGCCTCGCTGTGGTGGCCATCTTGGGAGGGGGGACACTGCCGGCGGCGCGGTTAGCGCGATAGTCTCCAGGCGCTGGGCGTACATAAAGTCACGTTTAAAAGGACATAAAGGCGTCCCCACAAAGAATGGACCGATGATCAACGTCCAGTGACAAGAGTCATCACTCAAGTGGAAACTAATTATTTTTGTTTTTAACTTTTAACACAGCATGCCATCAATTGGGCGGAAAAGGTAAAGTTACAATGTTGTATCTTCAATTTCTTGTGGGAGATTCAAAGTTTTTACAGATCCCTAGGAACACACTCACATTGCTTGCAATAGTCTAATACACATTTTAAAAGTGAACTTCAAACTAATAGAGTTCAATTTCTAAAAGACTAGAGGAAAAACTTTGTATATCAAAAAAAGCATGCATAAATTCAAAAGAGAGACAGAGAGATGTATTTTCCACACTATGTCTTGTAAAAATATATATTGCACTTTATTACATCACATTTATTTCACAATTTTACAATATTAAAATCACATGATCACACATTTAAAAAATTCATCTTTTTATAAAAAACAAAGAATCAAAACAGTCGACGCGGCGTTTCGGTATTTTTTGATGGTAGACCTTCCTCAGGACTGATTCTTATTCATTGAAGATGTTATTCCTTCAATCAATGGTCATATTGCCTTCCCATCTATCAATTGTGGGTTTTGGGATCATAGACCGTGTTGCATCAGGTAAGATTATACTGTTCCTGTGCAGGGTAAACAATATCTCTATAGTAGGGGAGATTTACTCAAACTTCCATGAAGTAGTTGGTTTTACCCTCCATTCTTCCACTCAGCACGTATCTTTCTGTTTTTATTATTAAGTATGCCGTATCTTTGACTACCAGGAGGAGCCACCGTTTTCAGATTACTGGTTGCTGTCTCTTTCCCTTTATGATTTGGGTGTTGAGTGCGGGTTCAGGTTCAGTGCAAGGATCCGTTTTAAATTCGGTCCGTTTTCATGCTCCAAAGCCTTAGAATCGGCCTCCCTGCTCCTTTCTCTCCTGGCAGTCCGTCCGTGTGGTATACAGTCAGCTTATCCTGAGTTTAGAAGACCATACATAAAGTCAGCCATGCCGATGCGCAGCGTCATCACGCAGAGTCATCACCGGAATATCGCCGGAGTTTCGCCAGAGTTAAGCCCGTCTGGGCCAAGACGGGCACAGGGCATGTTACTCTGCTTAACACCTTTGCCCAAATGGATTCTACACCCAGGTACTCTAGGGATACCCTACTGTCACTACGCACCCCCAGACATTCCAGCTGTAGCTATCAGTGGGTAGAAGGGACCCCTTACGATCAATGTTCTGTATGTGGCGTTAGCTACTCCTGTAAGGACCGGTCTTCGCTGTCCATGGCTCTGCTTAATTGCAGATCTGTACCTTGTCATGCAACGGAAATTAACACCCTGATGCTAGATCACAATTTTGACGTCTTGTTCCTTACGGAAACTTGGCTAGCTCCCTGCTCTGACCCAGATATTGTTACAGCCCTTCCTTCGGGATACTCCATGTACCATCTGGATAGGCCGAGTGGGAGGGAGGGAGGAGTGGCCATAATGTATAGAGATGAATATGTTTGCAAAGCGGAAGACTGTGCCATTAATAACTCGGAAGGCTGTCAGTTTTCCCTACGCTTATCTCCTACCATCTCTCTATCTGGCCTTCTCGTGTATCGGCCTCCCGCAACGCTAGGTAATTTCGTTGATTCTTTTATTGAGGCAGTGATACCATTGGCTGCCGCATCCTCCAACTTTGTAGTCCTCGGGGACCTCAACCTACATTTTGATGATACCTTTGATGTAGTGGCGAGAGATCTACAAAGTATGCTGGCTGCACTTGATCTCCATCTTGTGAATGTCGGTACCACCCACAACAGGGGCCATCAGCTGGATGTTGCATTTGCCAATTTTGAGAATCTGCAAGCCCTCCAACCGCTGGCGCTCCCCTGGACGGACCATTATCTAGTCCCTCTTACATGGCAGCTGGGGAAGTGGAGAGCTTCCGCCCCTAGACAGCATACAGTGGAACGACTCTGGTCAAGGTTGCCAGTGGATAATTGGGTGGCAGAGTTAGTAAGAACCCATCCCTCCCCTGTCACTGACCCCATTATTGCTGACCAGCATATAGGCAATTGGCTGACTAAATCCTTGGACTCATTTATTCCTAAAAAGAGAAGGCTTATTAGGGAAAGAAGAGTTGGCTCCGCTCCATGGTACACCCCTGAACTTAGGGGTCTCAGAACTCTATGCAAGAGACTGGAACGTGCATGGAGGAGAAAACAGACGGAAGACTGTCGATTAGACTATAAGAGAGCGATGAGGAAATATAAAAACGCGCTGAAGGATGCCAAAAGGAGCTTCTTCAGCGATAGGATTGAGAAGGCAAGCAACTCATCTGGGGAATCCTTTAAAATCTTTAAGGAACTCCTGAAAGGCCCAGTCCCTCCAGTTGTGTATGACAACCCTCAGGAAAAATGCGAACTCGCGGACTTCTTTCATTCAAAAATCGAGAAGATCATACTCTCGTTGCCGGCGACATCTCAGCTCCCTGAGTTGGACTCTAGCCCGGTATTATGCCCCGCCGAGCTGTCCTCCTTCGGCCCCTTTTCAGAGGAAGAGGTCAGACAGGTGTTGAAAGGGATGAAGAGTGGGTCTCCCAGTGACCCAGTGCCCATGAAATATCTCAAACTAGTGGCAGATACTTTGTCCGCTCCACTTACTGACCTCATTAACCTTTCAGTCTCCCAGGGCACAGTGCCCCAGAGGTGGAAAAAAGCGGTGGTAAAAGCATTACTGAAGAAACCAGCACTAGACTCTTCTAATTTGGCCAACTTTAGGCCTATTTCACTTCTGCCCGGCTTCTCTAAAGTCGCAGAAAAGCTGGTCAATCGCCAGCTTTCTTTCCATCTTGAGTCCCATCATCTGCTGGGAGACTCCCAAACGGGCTTCCGCCCCGGTCAGGGAACGGACACAGCCTTACTGGCAGTAGTGGAGGAAGCCAGGAGCATTCTAGATTCAGGAGGGTCAGTGGCAGTGATCCTCCTGGACTCGAGTGCTGCCTTTGACACCGTAAGCCATCAGGTGCTCCTCCAACGTCTGTCAGAGGTGGGTGTGACAGGGCTGGCCTTGAAATGGCTTGAATCCTTCCTTTCTAACCGTTGCTATCAAGTTTGGGAAGGGGTAGAGCAGTCGGCCTGGTTCCCTCTTCAATGTGGAGTCCCGCAGGGCTCTTCTTTGAGCCCTACTTTATTTAATACCTATATGACTCCACTTGAAAGAGTGGTCGCCCCCTCGGGAGTGAAGCTCATTAGCTATGCTGATGACACTCAGCTGGTAGTGGGGCTCACTCAGGTGGCGGAACAGCCAGAGGTCTTTCACGACTGTCTTGCTAACGTCCATCGTTGGATGTCCCACTCTGCCCTCAAGTTAAATGGGGAGAAAACTGAGCTGATGCTCATGGGAAAATCTAGTCCCTCAATAATTGCTAGCTGCTGGCCCCGGTCCTTGGGTGACCCTCCGCCTCCCAAGAAGGAGATCAAGACCCTGGGAATATGGTTGGAGGAAGATCTCTCCTTTAGGACCCATGCCAGGAAGACCGCAGGGGTGTGTTTCGGTTTGCTTCGGTCAGCTCGCAAGGTTCTACCACTGCTCCCTGATCCAGCTAGGAAGCTCTTGATTCGTGGCCTTATTTTGTCGAGGCTTGACTATGGGAACGCGGTGTTTCTTGGGGCTCCCGAAGCGACGCTGAAAACCCTCCAACAGGTACAAAACGCAGCCGCTAGAGTGTTGATGGGCGTTCCCAGAAGACACTCAGCGGCCCCAGCCCTGAAAACGCTTCACTGGCTCCCCATTAGGGAACGGGTGAAATTTAAGGCGTTGTGTACGGCTCACAAAATCTTGCATGGCAAGGGCCCGCCCATTCTTGCCCTTATGGCACGCCCCTATAAGCCCACTCGCCCACTGCGCTCGGATCAAGGACACCTCCTGCAGTCAACTAGAGTAAAGAGAGCTCGCTCTGGGGGTAGGCGCTTCTCAGTGCAAGTGGCGGCACTGTGGAACTCCCTTCCCTTTAAGATCCGTTCAGAGCCCAAGATCCTACCCTTTAGGAAACTTTTGAAGACCCATCTGTTTCCAGTGTAGTTGATTGTTCGGTGCCTCTTTCTTGTTCTGTACTGCGCCGGGATGCCCCTGGGTAACTGAGCGCATTATAAATTTCATAATAATAATAATAAGAAGAAGAAATTATGCCGTACTCTTGAAAAAACATGGAGAAAAAACCCAACCGCTGACAACATGACCACCTTCAAGGCAGCCACCCGCAAACACCACCAATTGATCCGATCCACCAAGAAATCAGCATTCAAGGATCGACTTGACAACAACGCCCACAACAGCAAGGAACTATTCAACATCGTCAAAGAATTTACCAACCCCACCGCAGCCTCAAACGACATTACTCCCTCCCAAGACCTCTGCGACTCGTTATCCTCTTTCTTCTACAACAAAATCGCCGACATACATAATAGCTTTAAGAACATTTCGAAAGATCAGCCCACTCCACCCACTTCCAAACTCGAATCGCTCTCTAACAACCTTAGCACCTGGAACCCAATCACCACTGAAGACACCATCCGACTAATGAACTCCATCCATTCAGGTTCGCCAACCGACCCCTGTCCCCACCACATCTTCAACAAAGCAGACTCCATCATCGCACCCCATCTCCGTGATGTCATCAACTGCTCCTTCAACTCCGCTACCTTCCCAGAAAGCTGGAAACACGCCGAACTCAGTGCCCTCCTGAAGAAACCCACAGCTGACCCCTCTGAACTTAAGAACTACCGCCCCATTTCCCTCCTCCCATTCCCTGCCAAAGTCATTGAGAAAGCCGTCAACAGCCAGCTCGCCGCCTTCCTTGAATCCAACAACTCCATCGACTCTTCACAGTCCGGCTTTCGAGCCAAACACAGCACCGAAACCGCCCTCATTGCAGCGACAGATGACATCCGAACGCTACTGGACAACGGAGAAACAGTTGCCCTCATCCTACTCGACCTCTCCGCCGCATTCGACACAGTCTGTCATAGCACCCTCATACAACGCCTCAGCAACGTCGGAATACAAGGAAAAGCCTTGGACTGGATCATCTCGTTCCTCACCGGAAGAACCCAGAGGGTCCGATTCCCCCCATTCAAATCAGAGGCCACCGAAGTCATCTGCGGAGTCCCACAAGGATCATCACTCAGTCCCACCCTCTTCAACGTTTACATGAGTCCCCTTGCATCCATCGCGCGACAACACAACCTCAACATCATCTCCTACGCTGACGACACCCAGCTGATCCTTTCTCTCACCAAAGACCCTAACACCGCCAAAACCAATCTTCATGAAGGCATGAAAGAAGTAGCCGAATGGATGAAAAACAGCCGCCTAAAACTTAACTCAGACAAAACGGAAGTTCTCATCCTGGGTTCTTCCCCCTCTGCCTGGGACGACTCATGGTGGCCATCGGCCCTGGGCACAGCACCCATACCCACAGACCATGCACGCAACCTGGGCTTCATCCTAGACTCCTCCCTCTCGATGACCAGACAAGTTAACGCCGTCTCATCCTCTTGCTTCAACGTACTCCGTATGCTCAAAAAAATCTTCCGTTGGATCCCCACCGAAACAAGAAAGATGGTCACCCACGCACTGGTCACTAGCCGACTGGACTATGGAAACACCCTCTACGCCGGAACCACAGCCAAACTACAGAAAAAACTCCAAAACATCCAAAATGCATCTGCCAGACTCATATTGGACATCCCTCGCCAAGCTCACATTACCGGCCACCTGAAAGACCTCCACTGGCTTCCCGTCAACAAGAGAATAACGTTCCGTCTCCTCACCCACGCTCACAAGGCCCTCTACAAACTAGGACCCGAATGCCTCAACACACGACTGTCCTTCTACACACCCACCCGCCAACTAAGATCCTCCAACCAAGCGCTTGCCGCAGTTCCGCGCATCCACAGATCCACCATGGGAGGAAGATCCTTCTCCTACCTGGCGGCCAAGACCTGGAACTCTCTCCCCACTCACCTCCGCCTCACACAGAACCACATTTCCTTCAGAAAGGAACTTAAAACCTGGCTATTCGATAAATAATGCACCCCCTCCCACCAGCGCCTTGAGACCCTATGAGTGAGTAGTGCGCTATACAAATTCCTGAACTTGAACTTGAACTTAATTGGAAGACAAATTCAATATTTACTACCCATCATATTTATAAACCACAAATAAAAATACCAGTATGCAAAGGTTAAAATGACAGGCTAGATGTCTAGACAATCAATTAAACCATAGACCTTGGAGAAATCGTACAAACCACAACACCTACCTCCAAATCTAAAAGTGAATATCGATTATAAACCCACTTTATAATTTGTTAATTAAGGAGCACGTATAGAATTTACTATACATCCGATTGTTGACTTGCAAATAAAGTGACAATGTGCAATGTTTAAGATGCGGTTTAGGTGCCAATGTGAGATTGGGATGACTAGCAAAGAATATCTATGTGTTGTGCAAATGTTTACATAATTTGAAAAGATAGGGAGCAGCTTATGCCAATTTCCCTAGCAACCCGCCCCTACATGGCAATGTACCCAATGGATTCTTATCAGCTCTCTACACCAGACCCCAACACCCCCCCCGCCCTCCCAACTCCTCCCATGTCGAAACCTATACCCCTATCATGGTTTTACAAATGGCCAGGAACTGCACTGATCTGATGTTCTACATTGTATTTCTTGGGTCCAATGTCTCCATCAGTGCAGTCTTACAGGACCTGATTCCCAAGCAATTAAACTCTCTTCTTAACAAACTTCTTTGCTGGTTCACCAATACAGGACAAATACATATAACGTATTGTAGAGTCCCAACCCTCTGTTGACATAGGGAGCAACTCTGGCTTCTCCTTGGCCGCCTTCCCTCTATTTTGGAAGGAAAGCTAGTGTTGGTATCTCACTGAG
Source organism: Lissotriton helveticus (assembly GCF_964261635.1). Lineage (NCBI taxonomy): Eukaryota > Metazoa > Chordata > Amphibia > Caudata > Salamandridae > Lissotriton > Lissotriton helveticus. The sequence goes on along the minus strand of NC_136065.1, from coordinate 695,416,311 downwards.
TTCCAGTGCCAGGAATGTATGTTTTACCTTCAAATGGTAAAATGCTTCAAGAAGTAGCGATTCTCTTAAGATTGAATAGGATTTCAAAAACAGCAACCTATGAAGACGCTTGGACAGTTTTTCTTTGTCTGCTATCCAACTTCATAGTTTAATTAACTTATTTACCATTTTCTTACAAACTTGCCCAGATATATTGGCATTCCATCGATTACCCAGTTCAAGCCTCACAATACTACTCTCCAAATATTTCTTATAGACTCCATTCCTCTGTTGGACACCGATTTCAATCCAAACTCGATTGGCCAGCGTATCATCGGCGGCTGAACGCAATTAGTGGCAGCACTTTACAAATGCTGCAGGTCTGGCAAGTGTCTGTTTTGTTATTGAAAACTCCAACCAAAATAGGGAAGGCAAGGCTGATCTGGGTAGCCGGAAAGTTTATTTATAAGATCGTATCACTAGTTTGTCAAGTAGACTGGCCTCAGTACCTAACATTATCTCTTATCCCTACGCAAGAGTTCGCATCAATTTGGCCTTCATTTCTTCTCCCAAAGGTTTCAAGTCCTGGCCTCGGATGGTTCTTGCCAACAATGAAAATACATAATTGATTGCCTGGGCGTTCCCCTTGATCGCCTTTATCTGGGGTAAAATGTGCCTCTTGCATCCATTTAACCCTCAGGTATACATAGGTGGTACCTCACCTATTGCATTTCCACTAAGATGTTATTTACAGGTGTTTTAATGCGCTGGTTAAATGCAATCACATTCACTTTTTTGCAGTTTACTTCTAGGTCATTCTTATCTACATATATACCAAGACAATTAAGTAGCCTTTGAATGCCTATTTGTTTATTACTAAGAAGTAGTAAGTCATCAGTATACAGGATGTTTGACAGTTGTTGACCACCCAAGCTTGGGGTATGAGCTGTCTGCCCATCGAATTCTGTTGAAAGATTTGCAATATATAGATTAAATAAGAGGGGTGCTAACATGCAGCCTTGTTTTAGGCCCATTGATGTCTGAACTTTCTTTGACACGTGGGTACCATCTCCAATCTTTATTTCATTTCAAAATCTTTATTCGGATAGGATGAATATCCATAAAAGAACAAATTCAAAAATCACAACATTCAAAATACATAGGCCAGATAAACGGGGAGACAATTAAAAATGGGACAAATCGTGACAACATTGATTTTTGATCAAGCGTCAACAAATGCATCATACATTTCATTATAGTTAAAAATACAGTATAAAAAGAGAACTCAACAAGATGTATCTGCAATATAAAAAAATAAAATTTAGCAAAGACAGACTTCAGAGGGTAGACATTGAGTTACAAGCACATGCTGCCACTTTCAGAAAGGAACCTACTCGGAAGGTTAACTCCTCGTCTTCCAAAGTAACAATATACCCATAGGCTACCTTGTAATCAATCAAGGGTATAGTCTTGCAAAATGGCATCAAAAACTGTTTTGTGTATTTTAAATAAAAGCTCCAGGAAAATAAAAAGTGCAACATTGTTTGTTTACATTGAACATTACAGGGACATGGAAGTTGATCAAGATTGGAATTGAACCCCAGTGGGAAATTTCATAGTGTCAACCCTTAGTCGAAAGAGCAGGCCCCTCTCCCATCGGCCAATCGGTCTTAAAAGATAACTAGAGGGTAAATGGGAGGTATTCTCAATCACCATGTATCTGGCGACGGAGGATTTCCGTACCTCTGTTTCATATCTAGTTTTACTATAAACAGCATAAAGTGCCTTCTGTAAACTTTTTTTACTTATGCCATCTGAGTCGGTCGGATTTTAAAAAATCCGCTCAAGATTTACACTGATCAGGCTCTTCCTGACAGCAGCAAGCCATGTATTTCCCTTCCTTTATCACAACTAAGGCAGTCTATTTTTGTTTCCCTTGTCAACTGCGCTGCAGGGTTCTTCCAAACAGCAAGCCAAAATATAGCAGAACTGGCCTTAATATAGTCTTCGACTTAGGGGAGTTTCAATTCACTGTGACAAGCGTACTGTGTTGAAGAAATAGGGGCACACAATAATTTGCGACAAAATCTATTTTCTTCCCCCTGGATGCTATTGCACTGTCTAAAACCCAAAACTTCTACACCATAAGTAGCAGTGGGGATACACTGTAGTTTAAAAATGTTGATGATGGCAGAAATTACCTCTGTCTTTCTAGGTTGGGGCAAGCTAAGTATGTTATTAATTGCTTTAGAAAACTTTTTTTTACTGTGCACCACATGCTCAGCCCACAAACCATTCGCTGCGGAGACCAACCCCAAGTAGGTAAAAGTGTGAGTGCTCTGTAAACTATCTGAATCCACAACAATGGCATTGTTAGAGTACTTTTTCAAGCCATTAACAACAATTTCTTAAAATTGGTGCATAAGTCCTTGTCATAAAATCAACAAAACCCCGCATCAAAATGCATAAAGCATTTGGGGTGCGGGACATTAGGTCAGCATACAGTAGGGCGGGGAACGTATTACCATTAATGATGGGGACATCAGAAGTAAGTGATACAAACGACTCATTCAGGTCGTTGATATAAAGAATAAAAAGAAGAGGGGCCAGGACACAACCCTGCCTGACCCCTCTACTGACTTTGATGTCTTTTGATACCTCTCCGCCCCTACCGATCCGCACCCTGGCATACAGGTCCTATGTAAATAGGCTAAAAAGTGCACTAAAACCCCATCCAAGCCAGATTTTAAAAGGATGGACCACAGCCGGGACCTGTTGACAAAGTCGAAGGCCGAGGTAAGGTCCATTAAGGCTAAATAGGATAAATAGGAGATTTTTTAGCTATTGTATATTTACCAATAATCAAGTTGAGGTTCAAGCACTGCTCAACAGTGCCCAATTATACTTCTAAACCCCAACTGACAAGAGTGTAAAATATGGCCCTCCTCAGCCCATATCCTGATATTATTGAACAGGAACCTCCCTAGATTTTTCAATGTATTGTCAATCAGGGAGATCGGCCTGTAACAGCTTGGGTTGGAACGATCGCCCTTTTATAAAATTGGCAGGATGATACTCGTTGACCATGTTTTGGGATTGAAGAAACCGTTAAGTTATTAAAAACATTCAATAAAAAAGGCGCCCAGAATTCGGGCTGGTGTTTTAGGAGATCAATGGGCAAGCCATCTGGGCCTGGGGCCTTATCGCCCAGGCTCTGTGGAGTTGCTTCCTCCACTTCAGAAAGGGTTATCTGTACCCTAGTGGCTACTGGATTCTCATTCAAGGCCGTATTTTGAACGGGGGCTAAATAGATCTTTGAAAAATGTGCCTCCCATGTCTCACTGGTGATGTTACAACTGATCGGAGACAGGGGGTGTCCTAGGGACCTCATCTTTAACAGTCGACCAAAAGCCATTCCCGTACTTAGCGTAACAGTACATACTAGATTGTCCCAACGTTCTTTAACTATTTCCTCCTTTCTTAGGGTAATGGCTGCCCTAGAACATTGTCTAAATAGTTTAATGGCAACCTGGTCTCTGGGGAGTTCTGGGAGTGCCCTTCGAAGGTCCCTGTTAGCTGCAGAGCAATCGCTATTAAACCATCTAGGGCCTGGAGGTATTTCCTTAATGGGCCTAGAGAGCATATGTTTGATACCCTCACATAGTTGCGTGAAGGCACCAACTACTGCAGAGTTATATTCTTTAAGAGACAAACAGGTGTCAACGAGATCCGAATGTTCTCTTACCATCTTCCCAAATAAGACTGTGTTGTCAACACCTCGCCAGACCAATCTAAGATTATCCGTGGAGGGGGACAGATCTCTTGCACCACACTCTTGACTATACATTGGCCTGGGGGCAAGTCTCAGGGTTACATTAATGGGATTATGATCTCCATAAACAGTATCAATAACCTCAGCTTTTAATAGTCAGTCTTCTAATGAGGGGGTTATAAAGACGTAATCAATTATAGAGGCACTACCCCTACCTCTGTATGTGGGTATAATATGATTATCCCTCTCAGACACTGCGGCGATCTCCATTACATCCACGAGGTTGTGGGTACACAGATGGTCTATTAATTCTATGGCAGGACCGGAGGCTCAGATTATGCTTTTCTTTCTTCGCAATTTATTACAACAGAAAAAACACAGCAGCCTCAGAAAAGCTTACAATGAAAAAATGCTTATATCTCAACAAAAGTAAAGCATTATCCATAAACACAATCCAAGAAAAAAGTCTCTGAGACTACAACTCCCATCATTCCAACATAGTCAGTCTTCACGGAGTCCTTCCATTATGTCCATTATCCTTAGATAGGGAGTCCCTTCTCCATGTTCCTCCTCTTTCTTCGCTGCTCACGCAGCCAGATAAGTGTTTTCCTTTTTCTCCCAGAGTTGTGATACGGTTTGAGGGAGGAATACTGTTATCTGCAAATGTTTTGGGGGCTGCGGGGTCTCTGATGTCATTTTGCCTTTACAGAGCCCCAAGCGAGTCGCGGAAGCGCCGTTGAGCTTCCTTCGCGACTTTTGTTTCCGTGTATGTTGCGGTGCGCTGTCAACCGCTAGAGGGCACTGCCGCGTCTCGTTGGTCTCCGGCGCGGTTTTTTCCTCACGGAGGAGCCGCGCTGAGGAGACCAACTGCCGTGGAGCCATGCCCTCGAGCTGCCTCTTGAACGCCCGGTTTTCCGGGTCTGTAGCCCCTATTAAACGCCCCTGTGGGGTCTGCACGGCGGTTTGTACCGCGGTTGACGCCTTGTGGCAAGACCTGCACTCATTTTAGCTATGGTGTGGTAGCGCGCTGGGAGGTGGCTGACCTGGTCCCTCTGAGGTGGGTCTGCGCGCTGTGGGGGTGAGTGCTCCCTATCCCTGCCAGTCCCTGGCGTGGAAACTTTATTGCAGTCCTCCGGTCTGCCCAAATTACTATAACGCCCACGCTAGTTGGGTTGTGTGTGAGATCTTGGTGGCGGTTTAGCAGCATGGAGGGCGAGTACTATGAGGATGACTCGCAGTCCTATCTACAGGATGAGGAGTTCTATCAAGCAGTAGATAGCTCCATTTACCGTTGCGTGTCGGAGGTAATGGCTCCTATGGAGGAGCGTCTCTCTGCGCGCATTGTAGAGGAATGCGCCAAGCTAGCCCAGGCGCAGGGAGGGCTTCCATATTCCCTCCCGGGTCCATCGGGAGAAGGCCTTCCCCGCTCCTAAGAAGCCCTGCAGGGAGGGGTTGTCGGAGGGCGCCCAGGGGGTGGACAAGGGAGCCTTTGAACGTCTGCGTGACGCTTTTCTAGCAAAGGCGACCGAGCCCCCGCCTGACCGGCCTTCGGCCCCCGCCTCCGTAGTGGCTCCTGAAACTGCCCCTTCGTCTCCGGGGGATTCCCCGGATTCGGACGGGGATGGGGAGTCGGTACGTTCCTGGCGACCTTCGAGCTCGTCCGCCGAGTTACCACGGGACAGCTCAGGTATGCTGGACCCGGATGAAATCATGCATCCGCGGTCCGCGGCCTGGGCCCCGGGCGACAAGGTGGCGAAGTTTGTGGCTAGCCGATTGCGCAAACCTCTAGAGAAAGAGGCTAGGGGGTGCCTCCATGGGGAATGCCCTAGGCCTACCTTGGAAGGCAAAGTGGCCATGACGCCGGATTTAGATACTAAGATAGCCACCTTTCTGGCGAAATTTATGAAGGACCCGCGTAAAGGAATTGACCGATACTGGCGGTCGTGCCAGGACAAGCTACTCGACGCAGTGGGGCCCATTACAAAAATCCTTGATATGGCGGAGGAAGCTAAGGTCGCTGGGACCGCCATTTCTCCCGACGTCCTGTCAAATTGGGCGCAGAGGGTGATTATATTTTTAGGCAACGCCAACTGCGCCCTTTCGACCGAACGCCGGAGGTCTTTCCTGATCAAACTTGATCCGAAGTTAGGGGACATAGCCTCTTCGGAGGCGGGGGCGGTTGCCCAGGGCGGCCTCTTTGGGGAGCCGTTTATTAAAGAGTTAGGCAAGTTTGTGTCAACCTTCACCTCGCTGGATAAGGCCCAGTCCAGTATTAAAAGCGTCTTCCAGCAGCGTTTCTCCCAAGGGGCCGGTCGCGGTAGGGGCCGCGCGACCGGCCGTGGCGGGCAGAATGCCGGCAGTAGAGGGCAAGGCTCCGGGCGAGGGCAGTATAACACCTCAGCCAATTTCAACTCCTTCTACCCTACGAGAGGGCAACGCTTCGGAGGTCGAGGCTTCAGAAACAACTCCGGCGCCAACAACGCAAACGGTGAGTGTTATACCTGCAGAGCAGGTTCAGATTGGCGGTCGGTTAGCGGCCTTTCAGGGGGCGTGGGAGGACCTTACAGCGGATGCGTGGGTGTTGCAAACCATCCGCGGATTTCATATCGAATTCTTCGATCAACCCTATCAGGTGGGTACTCCACGGCCCATAACCTTCTCGGTGTCCGATGCTCAGTTGATAGACAAGGAGGTTGCGGAGCTCCTCCGCAAAGGGGCAGTTCGTCAGTTAACTCGGCATCCTTCAGGGTTCATCAGCAATCTTTTCCTAGTAGACAAGCCCGGCGGTGGCCGTCGACCGGTAATCAACCTCAAGGAATTCAACGGATGATTGGTTTACCGTCATTTCAAAATGGAGGGGATTAATCTTCTTCGGGATATCCTCCTCCCGCGGGATTGGTTGGTGCGGTTGGATCTCAAGGATGCTTATCTTGTGGTGCCGATCTATCCACCGCACCGTCGATTCCTGCAGTTCCTCTGGAGGGAACGGGTGTTCGAGTTCACCGCCCTGCCGTTCGGTCTGTCCTCGGCCCGTGGTGTTTCACGAAAGTGTTACATCCCGTGGTGGAGTTCTTGCGGGGGCAGGGGATACGCCTGATCGTCTATTTGGACGATATCTTGCTGAGTTTGCTTTCCCAGCTGCGCCGGACTGTGGACCTCCTGCAGGAGCTCGGTTTTATCATCAATGGCACCAAATCAGTTCTCGTACCCTCTCAGAAGGTAGAATTCTTAGGGTTCGTCATAGATTCCGTTGACGCTTCCCTCAGCCTTCCGTCGCGGAAATTGTCCAAAATCAAGCATATCTTGCGGCAGACAATAGCAAAGTCCCACACGTCTTTGCGGCAAGTTGCCAGAGTGGTAGGCCTTCTATCGTCTTCGACCCAGGCCATCTTCCCGGGCCCTCTTCATTACAGGGCCCTTCAGCGTCTCAAGGCTTACCATCTGCGCAGGGGCATGTCTTACGGCCAGATGGTTCCCCTCTCGGAGGAGGTGAAAGACGAGATGTCGTGGTGGCTGTCCCACATGGAGGCCTGGAATGGCCGAGCGATTTTCGGGTCTACCCCGGACCTCGTTATCGAGTCCGATGCCAGCAGGGTCGGTTGGGGGGGCGCGCTGTGGAGATTTTTCCACAGGCGGCACCTGGTCGCTGGAAGAACAGAAGTTGCATATCAACTGTCTAGAACTTCTGGCTGGTTCGTTCGCAGTACGCTGCTGGGCCGGAGACTCAATGAAGTCGTGTGTGCTGTTGAAGATGGACAATGTGTCGGCAGTTCGATACGTGAACCACCTAGGGGGCTCGAAGTCCCGGGCACTGGCGAATTTGGCAAAACAGTTCTGGGATTACTGTCTGGACCGTCACGTTTCGGTGACGGCGGAGTACCTGCCGGGCCAGGCCAACCAGATTGCGGACTGGCACTCCAGATACCTTCGGGACTCCAGTCTGTGGATGTTGGATGTTCAGGTTTTTCACTGGCTGAACGATCTGTAGGGTCCTTTCTCAGTGGACCTGTTCGCGTCCCGCTTGGACCATCAACTTTCGAGGTTCTTCAGTTGGAGGCCGGACCCGCTGGCAGAGGCCACGGACACTTTCCTCCAGGACTGGAGCCAGGAGAGGCCCTTTGCGTTTCCCCCCTTTTCAATGGTGATGCGGATGGCGGCTCAGGTTCGCCGGCAGGTGGTGGAGCTGGTTCTGGGGACGCCGCTGTGGCGGTACCAAGTCTGGTTTCCAGTTCTTCTGGAACTTTCCTGGGATTCTCCAATCCTACTCCCCCGGTTTCCTCACCTGCTTCTCAACCCGGATCAGGAGCCGCATCATCTCATCGTTCAGGGCTCTCTCCGCCTCATGGCATGGAGGCTTTCAGGAGACGTTGGTCGCTCCCAGGCCTTTCGAGATCGGCTGAGGGACTTTTGTCCAAGGCCTGGGCAGTCAGTACGTCGAAGCGCTACAAATCCGCTTGGTCTAAGTGGGTTCGTTGGTGTCTTCGACGGGGCTTGGATCCCTTGGTCGCGGGAGTCGTTCCCATTTTGAATTTCTTTGCGGAACTGGCCGTGGATGGTTTTGCGTACCGCACAATTAACGCTATGCGTTCAGCTATCTCAGCGGCACACCATCCGGTTGATGGGTCTCCTGTTGGGGTACATCCTTTTGTGTGCCGGCTTTTGCGGGGCATCCGGCTGTCGTTGCCTCCGGAGCCGCGATACTCTGTCCTTTTGGACGTCAATGTGGTGTTGAACCTTTTTCTATCCTGGCAGCCTAATAGGCATCTGTCCTTCAAGGAACTCTCGGCGAAGTTGGCGATGCTTTTATGCTTAGCGTCCTGCCGGAGAGTGTCAGATGTGCGTGCTTTGGATGTCTCAGCATGCGTGTTTTCGCCGGATGGAGTCACTTTCACGATTGGTCGCCGCACAAAGTCTGCTTCTAGAACAATTTCGTACCCGGCTTTTGTGGACGTTCCGAAGCTGTGTGTTGTTCAATGTCTGAAAGCTTATGAGGATGTGACTTGGGACATTCGCCCTCCGGGCGAGAGACAGTTGTTGATTGCCTTGCGAAAGCCACACCATGCAGTCTCTTCCCCCACCATCGCCAGGTGGGTGCGCTGGGTCATGCAGGAAGCAGGCATTGATACCAAACGTTTCGGAGCTCACTCTGCCAGGGGGGCCATGGCCTCTAAGGCTTTCTCTGCAGGAGCTCATTTAGAGGATCTACTGAGGGCCGCTGACTGGTCTTCCGATTCCACCTTTAAGAGGTTTTACTTTAAGCCGGTGGTGGATATTGCTCATTTGGTGGTAAGTAAGCTTTGAACTAGCATAATCTGAGCCTCCGGTCCTGCCATAGAATCGAAATTTGCCTACCTTATGTAACGGTAAGTTTCAAATCTATTAAGGACACGGAGGCGAGGATTATCCCACCCAGGACGTCTTCGAGCGACATCCCGCCCGTATGGCAGTAAGTAACCAGGTTTTGATGGTTTATCCCTCGTGGTTGAATTTGGTCATGTTGTTGTTTGTTTCGGCTGAAAGCACATGTGCCTTCCGTTACAACGCTTACGCTGCTTTGTTTTTTCTGTTAGGAAATGAAGGTTCCAAACCAGACCAATGAACTGAGTGCGTAATTCGCGCAAAGAAAGAGGAGGAACATGGAGAAGGGACTCCCTATCTAAGGATAATGGACATAATGGAAGGACTCCGTGAAGACTGACTATGTTGGAAGGATGGGAGTTGTAGTCCCAGAGACTTTTTTCTTGGATTGTGTTTATGGATAATGCTTTACTTTTGTTGAGATATAAGCATTTTTTCATTGTAAGCTTTTCTGAGGCTGCTGTGTTTTTTCTGTTGTAATAAATTGCGAAGAAAGAAAAGCATAATCCTCGCCTCCGTGTCCTTAATAGAATTGAAACTTACCGTTACATAAGCTAGGCAAATTTCGATTCAACCACCCTGTTGCATAAGGGTGTCTTGCTAATTGAATGGCTAGCAGTGCAACTTCCACTGGATATCTTTGCATTAAAATCTCCCCCTAAACAGATCCCTACTAAACTAGAAAAACTATTTGAGTTCTGTATAGTGGTAAAACATTTAAATACATTGATAAAATTAATGTTTGGTGCATTCTGGAAATTATTGTAAAAATTAATAAAACCCTCTTTTATAGATAATTGAATGAAAAATTTCATTATTAGTATCCAGAACCTTTACGAACCCGCCTGCAGAGATTTTTATCCAAATCGAGAGGCCGCCTGACGGGCGACCCAGGTTTGGAATAGAAACTACGGAATTAAAGCACTCAAACCCCTCTAAAAATAAGTCCCTAGTGGCCCAGGATTCTTGAAACATTAAAATGTCCTGTTTTTGAACAAATTCTAACCAGTCGGGTAAATTTAATTTGGAAGGCAGACCGGCAATATTCCAGCTTAGTATTTTTAAATTAGAGTCAAGGGAGGACACAGTTGGGGTACAAGGGCCACAAGCTAGTGATTCAAATGGTAAGGGAGTGGACTTAAATAACACTATTGAGGAGGGTAGTCAATCCTGGTTATCCAAACCAGACAAAGACAAAAACCTATTATATGTAGATAGGGAAGGAGCTTCAATATTTGGAACCCTTAAGAGTGGCTTATAGAAATAGCCCAGGGGCAAAGCCCAAATGTGTGTTGGGATGTTGGAGTTGATCTCCTGTGCCATTACTATCGATTTTACTAAAGATGGGTTACGGAAGTGGAGGACTATTCAGTCCCCCTTAATGTTTTTGGGAGACTGTCCCACCCAACCAATTCTACGTGTCATAATAATGTTATTGGTAAATGACGCCCTAAATCCCTAATTTTTAGACAGCAAGTCAACACTTTTATTACGAAATTGGTCCCATGTCTCGACTTGGTTTTCTTTGAGCCAGGACCACTACATTGGGACAAGCTTCCGGCGGTAGATCCAATGGCTCCCTACTACGCTTAGGGTTTGGGGTACGCTCAGAGGCTAAACCGCCCTCGCCTGTTCTACTGCCCTCAAAAAAATCACTGGCCAGAGCACCAATAGAAGTAGAAGGAGGAACACGAGACAACCGACCGGCAGCAACACCACCAGTGTCAACAATATTGTTTTGTACCCTGCAGAGCTCTGGTACAAAACAAATATTTACTTTGTTGCAGGTCACACAAGGACCGATAGTTGGGGTAGTGATTGGTGCACTTATCAGAATATCAGAGTTAGAATTAAGAGCATTGTTCGATCTGATAACTTAAATTAGCACCAAGCATGTCCACAGGAATGTGGAATTCCTATAGCACGAAGCCCATATTGTTTGGGGTCAAGGGCAACAAGTTTTAATGTGTTTTTTGTTCTTGGGACAAGTAGGCCCAACTCCCTGCAGCACAAACCCTTTGGCTGCCAGTTTGCAGTGCCACATTAAGAGTCAGGGAAGAGCAATGCCTGTAATTAAGTTAATTTTTGGGTGTATGTGTTAATGCTGTTCAAACTTGTATTCATGGTTCATTAATTTAAAGCCTTTATTATTAGGGTGAGCGCTGTAAGTAAATGTAAATACTGACAGTGGTTCCAGTATAGAAGTGTGTACACATGGTTTCAAAGTTTAGCAATATGAGGCTATGCATAATGCTGCCAGAATACTCTCTGATTAGATGCAAATATTTGCAGAAGCTTATAAGCAGGATTAATGATCCTTTGCTTTCAAAGAAAATGTTCCTAAAAAAATGAAAGTAGGGAAAAAAACATTTTGCTATACTACTGTACATTTTCAGGTACCATTTGTTTGCAGCATCATTTAGTAAAATGTGTTGATGCATGCTGGTATTTATCAAAAATATTCATTTTGGAAAATCCGTGTAACCAGTTTCAATAAGATTATGGGAAACATAAAAATAACCAAGCATTTAGCAAAGGCAGTAGGTCTGAAATTGGTGGTCAGCTTTTTAGTTTTGGCAATGCGTGACTTGTTTTGGCATGGTTTTTGTAAAACCTTATTGATGTGAGATCTGCCGGGCCCTCACCATTATAACAAACATTGGCAAAAGCAAAAATAGTTTTTGGTCTCAAAAAAGCACGCACTGCCACATTAGTTATTGGCGCTGAACAAAACTTTTTTGTGTGCCGATATGCTCCTTGTGAAAAGTGCAGAATGCGGTCACTCACAGTTAAGCCAGCCGATACAGAGAGAGAGAGAGAGACAATTTTAATAAACACAAAAGATCATGGTTAACGCCAGACCAAATTAGTGGCCCAATTATTAAAGAAAGTCTCAAAAGTGCACCCTTGTTATATGTCCTTGAAATAAGTGCAGCTATATGGCTTTCGTGAATGCACAAGAATTTACAGTAGTAGGGCAAGAAATTGTACTCCTAGAAAATATTGGTGAACTGAATTTTAGCATGAGCAAATATGCATGTGTAGATTTGCTCATGCGAAAACCTGATTGTTTGCAAGTTCATTTTCCCTCCAACCACTGTTTCTCCAACTCTGGAAGAAGGTTTATGCTTGCCATTATCAGGAGTAAATTTCCAACATTTTTCAGTATGGGGAAATATTAGAGAAGAGTTGCTGAACACCCTTAAAACATGCAAGTTAGTAGGTTCGCCTACATCAGTCTGGGTGCTGATGGATTTACCAGGTTCCTTATTTGAGGTTTGCGCTGGAACTTCTGAGGTCTTGGGAGGGGCATGTATCCATGAACTCAATGTAGTGCGAGATGAACTTAAGCAAGTTGGTTGTTTCCTCTTAGTACTAATAGGTTTTGTGAGCTTTCTCTTACGTTTTGCCCAGAGGTTGCCTCAGACCCTGCAGAGGTTGAAGAGGGGGCCGAAGGTAATAGAAGGGCTGCAGTGTTTACACCATCATTTGACTCAGCCGGAGAAACCTCAATGTTAATAATAGAATCATTAATATAGCCATTGGGCAAAGAAACATTGGAGTTAGTGCACATCCGGTTACCAGGAGGTGAGGTAGTAACATTATCTGCCCCTGACATAGGACTGATCGGAGGAGGGGCCCCAATACTGAGACAAAGGCGCTTCTCACTTAGTTCAATCTCATTGGCCACAATGCTGACAGCCCTTTCCAGCATACTATCAATAATGGATGTAACAGGTCGTTTTGGGGATAATCCCCCGCGCTTCCCCATGTTGTTGAGTGCACAAGAATAAAAATATTTGCGCACTCCCCTCGATGGGGATGATCAATTAGCAGGTGTAAGGGGGCTGGCCCAGCCCAGTCTCATCCAGTCACTGACGGGCCCGCCCTTGGCCCGGGGACGCCCCTGCTGCGGGAGGTGGGGGAGCTTATATCACGCCTCCGGGCGCGGGTGCAGCATCACAGTGGCGTCGGGGCTGCTGCGAAGTGAAGTTCATCCGTTCCCCTCATGGCGCGTGGCAACCAGCATTGGCTGTCCCCCTCACAGCGTTTGGCAATATGAAGAGCAACAGGTATGAGCCATTCCCCTCACTGCAGCGATTCCAGCAACAGCAAGCCTCTAGGCGCCCCGAGCTGCGGGAGATGGGCGGAGCTTATATCGCGCCTCCAGGCGCGGGTGCAGTGTCACAGTGGCGTATGGGCTGCTGGGACGTGAAGTTCAACCGTTACCCTCACAGCGTGTGGCAACCAGCGTTGCCCGTTCCCCTCAAGGCGTTTGGCAATGTGAAGAGCAACAGGTGCGAGCCGTTCCCCTCACGGCTGTGATTTCAGCAACAGCAAGCCTCTAGGCGTCCCGCGCTGCGGGAGGTGGGCTGTGATTACATCGCGCCTCTGGGCGCGGGTGCAGCGTCACAGTGGCGTCAACGATGCTGGGAAGTGAAGTTCAGCCGTTCCCCTCACGGCGCGTGGCAACCAGCGTGGCCGTTCCCCTCACAGCATTTGGCAATGTGAAGAGCAACAGCTACCAGCTGTTCCCCTCGCTGCAGCGATTCCAGCAAGCCTCTAGGCGTCAAATCTTTATCTTAACCCACGTGTCCAAGTATATTAACCTGATTGCTCGCAGGATGTTCAACGGGATTCCCCATCGCTGGAGCTTGGCGCATAACCTATTACGTGGCACACAGTCAAAGGCTGCCTTGAAGTCGACTATGCACATATAGAGCGATGTACCAGTTGCCTTTGCTCTATTCAAAATTAGGCCCACGGCCATTAGGTTGGTTATAGTGACTTGACCCCTTATAAAATAGGTTTGATTTGGTGAGAGTCTCCAATTTTCATACACCCAGGAATCCAGATCATGTAACAATTGAATGGAAAAGTATTTAAGATCCTCATCCAGGAGAGCAATTAATCAATAATTGGTGGGCGTGGATGCCTGGCCTCCGTTAAAATTGGGATGGATTACTGAGCCTTTCCAACTTTCAGGGCGAACGTCATTTGACAAAATGTAATTGAACATTGATGTCACGAAACTGCCCACCTTGATATAGAATTATGAATGCCTGTGGTAGCCCATTTGGACTGGGGGCACAGTCTGCCTGCAAACTTTTAATAACTTTCTCTACCTCCCCTGGGGTATATACGCAAGGTGCCATGTTGCCTTTTTGTGGTCAGTTCAGGCTAGTTACATCCAGTGTACTTCCCTCTACACAGTGCGCTATCCTAAAATCATGTACATGGTTGCATATGGGCCAATGACACGAGTGTATAGTCTAAAATGCGCATGAAAATATCCCAGGTAGGATTCACTTGAAAACACTTTAGGTGTACTACCCCACCTTAGATTATAGGGTCTTAGGGGGTCACGCATTTCTCACTAGAGTAGGGATCCGACAGCCCTGACGAATGCCCCAGACCTTTTTGGTTCTTTGTGTGGGCAGAAACATGTTGGTTTTCTAACAGATGGACTGGAGACATTAATTTATCTCTGGTCCATCGACACTTTTGGTTTTAGCGTACCTCAGGTCCTCACAAATAAAGGTGATAACCGAGGAACCTAAAGGTATTTTTAATTAACTGGATCCCACTTTTGTACCTCCTCTCGCCAAAAGTCTTCGCGGAGGTTGAGTCCGCCCTGGTAGTACCATCTTACCAGGGTGGGTAGAAGATGCCCATGATGAAGCATGACACAATATTGTGTGTGAGGCATCTTCTTCCATTAAAGATGGTCTCTTAGACCATCTCAGACCACACATGACTTACAGTGAGTAGACCTCTTTAGTCGACCACATCTTCCTCCATCTTTATATTTAGTTTTTGCAACCTATTGTGTGGTTATTGTAGTCTTAAATGGAGACAGAGTTGCTCAAGGCGGGGTTGTCACCTTGATTCCAGACATCCAGGACCTGAAAGCAGATTAATTCAGACCTTTATTAGTTCTTGTCCCAATTTATCCTTCCAGTTATAGGGTGGCATTGTTTGTGCTGGAAGGATTCCAACTTAATCAATGTGTTTCTCAGTTGGCTGGTGGTATAAATTAAGATCAAGACTCCAGGTTTTCCATTTTTACAGATTTTTACGGATAGATACAGACAGAAAACAATTTGTTTTCTGCCAGCATTTATTTTTAACCACTTCAGCGCTAATGACAAGGGTAACTCGTCATGGACTTTCCATTGATTTCAATGGAAAGTCAATGGAAGATCATCAGGTGCCTTAGCAGCCAAGTGGTTAAAGTGGATAAATACAGACAGAAATGTAGGCTTCTTTAAAGGGACTATGTGCTGTCTTTCATGAATTATAGGCCAACAGCTGAGCAGATGGACAGCATGGGAAATAAAAAAAAACCAGGATGCAATTTCATTAAATAATGCCATGTGTCAACGTACATTTGTGGCATAATGCTATTTACCAGTGGATGTTTAGTTATATTATATTTGGCAGCTGAAATAGCTAAAGCAGACAGGCATCAAAGCATGAGTGTACCTCTATCAGTTAAATAGATATAGAAATGTACAGTTTTACAACTTTATTTATCCGCAAAACACAAAATAAATATGGATAAATGCAGATAAAGTCGGCAAAAAATAACTATGGATAAATACAGACAGAAATGCTAAAAAAAGAAATACCATAAAACAGGGAGCCCTAATTAAGATTAAGATCTCCTAGGACTAGCTAGTGCGATTTATAATATAAATTTTTCAGTTGGAATAAATGTGCTGCCATTCTTCTTGCTGTCACTGCTCTTTTCTTTGGCTTAATATACAGATTAACAAGAATGATGGATTTTTCTAGAGTATTGGCCCAATCAGCCAATTTCAATGCCAGCACGCCAGGATCATCCACATGCAGCTCTACAGCCTTGACGAATAGATTGGTATTGATATATATAGTCAGGGTACCTTTTGCCCTTCCAAATTTACTGCTTCTTTTGGCCAATTTTGTGTATTCTTTATAGTCAATTAGAGTCAAGTCAAGTCAAAGTACTTTATGAGTAAAGCCATAAAAGTTGCACAACATCATAAAATAATTTTTAAATACAATTCATATCATTAAAAAGTGATGATAGATCCAATAGAATACAGTAGGGTTAAAATATCTACAGCTCACACATGATTAGGGAGGATAAACAGGGCACAAGCACACATTATACAAAATACAGGAGCAGGAAATAGAACTATCATGCCGTACAGTGACTATAAGTTCTCCATGCGGATTCTAGAATGCAAGGCAGACTTTTTAAAAGCCTACTACAAATGGTGTACAATCCGGTTTCAGCAATTGTAGATAAAATAGTGTAAAATCCAGCTTCTTTAAAAGAGGGATTAAAACATATCTGCTGGGATTATTGTAAAAATTACAGAAAAACATTAAGTGCAGCAAATCCTGTGTAGACACTCTGTCACAGCCACAGGATGCTAACACCTGTCCCCTGCAGCTCCCCCTAGGGACGGCTAAAAGCAGATGAAAATAATCCATACGGAACCTGACCAATAAAAAACGCTTGTGTGTAGACAACGGCCACAAAAGATACGGTTCCATAGAGGGAATGGTTTTGAGCATCACATATTTACAAACACTGTGCTTTCCCAGTTCAATGTGATCTCTAACCAGCTTTTTAATTGTCGTGAAAGTCTTCTTGACATAACCCACATCCTCCACGGTAATAAGATCAGGTTTTAAAAATAAATCAGGCCGCCCCAACTCTTCAAAACAGCCCTTAATATATTTTAACCACGGAATTCGTAGCATGAAATCCAGATTTTAAATATCCCTTAGAATCTGATGGTTAAGGGCTAAATCATCATTCAACCAGCAGTTAAGTCGTAGCAACAGGGGTTACATAGCCAGATTGTCGCTGATATAAGGTAGCCCCACTTCTTCGTGGACCACCAGGTTGGATGTACCCCTTGGCACTCCAAGGAGGCGTTTTAAAAAATTGTTCTCCACCACCTGTAAGGCATCAGTTATAGCATAGCCCCATAGTCCACTCCCATAACTCGCAATGGCGACACTTTTCGACTGGTATAACTTCAAAATTGCCGCCACTGGGCGCTTACCCATTTTGGTGGCAAAGTTGAAGATTGCCGTATTGGCCCTTGTAACCTCCCCCTTAGTCCGCTGGATAAGAGTCCCCCAATTCAGTTTATTGTCCAGCAAGACACCCAAATAAGAAAATGTCGTTGTCAGGGGCACCTTTTCATTTCCCACTTTAAATGGATACTCCTTTCTCGGACGGATCCCGACCTGCATGATGTAAGATTTAGAATTATTAATTGCTAGGTCGCGATCCTCCATACAGCTCCAAAAGGTGTCAAGGAGGGTCTGCAGGCCCTTTGCTGTTCTAGCAATGAGGACAGCGTCTTCCGCATAATGCAGGACGGGCAAACCCCGCCGACTCACATGAGGGAAGTCAGCCCGTTTTTACCAGCGTCCTGTGTAAGTGGTTTATATATAGATTAAATAAAAACGGGGCCAAAATGCATCCCTGCCGTACACCCCGCTCGATGTTAAAATCCCTAGAGACACAGAGATCCTCGGCATATCTGATGTTAGCCTTAGTAACCCTATGCAGATCCTCGAGGAATCCCACCAAGTTATCCTCAACCCCCATGGCCCTCATGGAATGCCACAATTTTCCCTGATTGACACAGTCAAAAGCGGATGATAAATCCATGAAGGCCATGTAGAGCGTACCCTGACGGGAGATTGTATACTTCCCCAGGATCAATTATAAATGAAGGCATTGGGCTAAAGTAGAGTGCCCCGAGCGGAACCCATATTGAATGTCTGCAATTATCGCATTCTCCTCCACCCAGGAGGCTAATCTTTTCAAAATTACCCCACCAACAACCTTGACCACAGAATCAAGGAGGGCGATCGGTCTATAGCACAAAGTGCTATTACGGTCCCCCTTCTTAAAAAACAATTGTTGAAATACCCCAGGACTCCGGACAACCGACCTTGGCCGCCGCATTGATCACGGCCGCCAGGACAAGTGCCCAAAAAAGAGGATTAGATTTAAAAAGGTCTGGAAGGATACCATCCGGGCCTGGGCTTTATTACCAGATAGCCCTATGATGCCCAACTCGACCTCTTTCTGATCAAATATTATCGGGGCAAACATATTGACCCTAGCTCTGGGTTGTTCAGGTACCATCACACCCTTAAAAATAGTTGTAAAATGTGCCACCCATTCATTCTCAGTTATAATTGTGCCCATTTCTCTATCCCTTGACTTCTCGAATAGGGGGCGATTAATAATGCCCCAAAATCTAGAACTACTTGCTAGGGTACTAGGCTCCAGTAGTTCTCGCCAGGTTTACTCCTTCAATTCTCTCTTCCTACAAGCCTGTGCCTATATATGAGCCATTGGGCACTGATCAGAGGTTGGCCTCTCGGTATAGTTTTTAAGGCTTCCTTTAAGAGTCTTGCAGCCTTAGAACAGGAGGCATCAAACCATCTAGGTTCAGCGGGCGATGATCTGTGGGATGGGGCACTTAACAAAATCCCTACCTTTGGGACAATACCATCAAAAGCGTTAAGGACTCCCCCAGGACAGGTATCGGGAGACACACAAGATGCAATCTCGGCTACGCATTTAGCTTTCACCTCACTGTAAAATAAATCTGGGGTGACCTGTGACCACTTTATTCTACGCCTTCCATCTGTGGATCTCATCCTACCAGTCACCGGAACCCTGTCTTGGCTCGACAACAGCCCCGCCCCAGAAGTACACAGATGGGGTTATGACCACTAAATGCACTTTCTAGAATTGCAAACCTCTGTATGTTACTCTGTAAACCAGCTGAGATCAAAATATGGTCAATAAAAGAGCCCTTATACTGACCCTTGAACGAGGGTACAAGCTGTTTACTGAGCGGAGCAGAAAAAGCCATTAAGGGAAGTAAGTCAAAAAGGTTAAGCAAACTGCTATGGGCATCCCCCTGTACGGAGTGCTCGAAATGAAAGCCCCGCATCCTTGCACACCCCAGCTCTTTCATGTAGGTGGTTGCCGGGTCACCACAAGGGTGGATGTTAAAATCTCCCATTACCATAAGGCTGTTTGTAACAGAACCCCACATCTTCCTTAGAAGGGTGATTAACTGGGCAATTTTACACTCCCCTTGTAAGGCCATGGTATTATAGAAGTTAATGATTCCCAGGCTATTCCTTCCTCTTTTCAGGATGATTGCTTGGATATCTTTGTTAAAAAGGGGGAGTTGCGGAATCTTGCAGGTTACTGCCAATGCTATAAATATCGCCAAGCCACCACTAGCTCTACCGTGCATTGACGGTAATGCAGGGACAAAAATGCTTTGTATCCTCCAACAATATGTTGCAGTCAACCAGCCATGTCTCCTGTAGACAAACAACAGAAAACTGCCTGATAAACTGCAACCATACAGGGTCCTGGATTTTCCCTGCTAGACCTGCAATATTCCACGACAGAACATTATATGTTTCCAAATTAGGCTGCTTTATGGGGGCACCTATCATTAGAGATGCCTGCTACCGGAGGCTAAGCCTCCCTAACTCCTCTATGCCACCAGGCATAGTATCTCGGGTGGTTGGGCAATGGTCCTCTGCCGTTGGGATAATTCTCTTGCTGCCTCAAGTCTCAAATGTAGTCAGTCACACTCTTCCAGCCTAGAGAGGGCTGAGAATCTATTCGAGAGCTCCAGCCTGGAAACCGACTGGTCCCCATCAGGTCGCCCTACACCTTCAAGATGTAAAAAAAGGACCCGCCCCCATCGCCACAGAAGATCTTTGAGCTGGTCCATTAAAATGCAAATTTGAATTCAACTGACTTCTGGGGTCAACCTTGTAGAAGAAACCCAAAGGGAGAGCCTTTATACCATAATCTCTATGGGTGGAGTTGAGGTAGACATCCCAGAGGATTCTATCCACAAGGTAACTGCTGTTAAAATTCACATTAATACAGTCGCCCCCTTGGTGTTTCCTCGAGCTCCCTATCCACCCCACTTGACGCGCCATAATGATGTTACGTTCCACCATTGGTCCCAAGGAGGTGTTACTTGATAGCCAATGGGTTACCTTGTTTCTAAGTTGTATAAAATGTTCCTGTGATCCATGAGGGAGTGGCGGGACATTTCTCAGAATCACTACCGGGGGCACAGATTGTGGTGGAAGATCAACAACTGCTAAGTTCTGATTGGCAGCAATGGGGGTCCCTGGTGATCAGCCTGGGCTCTACCTTTCCTCTGAAGAGCCTGTCCCTGCCCAGTAATTGGCCCATCCCCAATGGTATCTGATCTAACCCTTACAGGGTCAGCTAGCTTATCTAAGTCATTTGCAACCACATTGGCACTACAGTGTTGTGAACTATTGGGAGGGTGGCAGACTGCTGCTTCTACAGGTCGAGGAATAGGGCATGGTGTCATAGGCACTATATTCAAATTTGAAGGCACTGAATTGGGGATAAGGGAGGACTTCAAATGCTTGTTAAATGTGAGAAGTTGGCCTGATATATAATGTTCACTATTCTAGTGAGCACTCTGTATCAGTCCAAACAACCCTTATTGATGATTGGTTGTAAGTCAACCTTATAGACCAGCTATCCTAGTAGCATGGATACGAGCAGTCTAAGGCTAAGACTCTAGAGGGCGTGTTAAGCCAGCTGTTTTACCATCACATTACCCCTTGAACACCAAGTGAAAGGACACCACACAAGTTGTTATCAAAAATAAAGTATATTTATTTATAACAAGACTACCCTGGCTCTTTATGAGACAGGGAGCTAAGCACACAACAAAACTCTTAAAGAATTACTGAAAGTCGCACAATTTACACAAATGCCCGAGGGGCACGAAAAACCATATACACAAGAAGTGGAATGCGAAGTTACTAGCAGGTAAGTAATACTTTTCTAGACTGTAGAAACGCTAGGCCTACAATGCTGAACCCTTAGATTAGAAGCAGGAGGCCTAGGGACGCCGTGTGCAGAGTGGGAACTCTCACGCGTAATGCGGGAATAAGTCTATGGATACTAGCACTTTGCAAAGTTACTGTTCTCGGGCGAACCCGACTAGGTGGGTCGAAAACAAGGGTGGATCCGAACACTTAGGGTGTTGGACTATGCTGAAGCACCGGAGTACTTGGTTTACCTAGCGCAGGGGCTGCGGCTGCATAGGGTTCAAGTTGCGTCGGAAACCCTTGTTGAAGATCCAGGAGCCTGAAGAAAGAAGTTGCTGGCAGGCGGCCAGTGAAGGAGTTCGTGGTGATCCAAGCCTGGATCAGGGAAGAAGAAACCTGTAAGCAGAGGGGACCAAGTTCTGAATCACTAGCCAGTGATTTGAGTGGGCACCAGGATGGCACCGGACGAAGTCACCTCAGCCAGGTGAGTGGGCGCTGCTGGGCTCTGCAGTCTCTCGGACCAGGAGGCGTTGTCGGCGACCAGGATGGAGGTGCGAGCTGTCCCACGAAGGTTCTTGCTGTCGACGTCGCTGGACCCAGGATTGGGCAACAAGTCTTGGCAAATGCAAGGCCCACGCGGTGGACCTAAAATGGCGTCTTGAGTGGACCAGGAGGGTCCAGGGTGCTCCTCTTTTGGAGGGGAGCAAGGGCTAGTCTGGAGCAACCAGACCAGCAGTGGTTGTCGTCGTGGAGCGTCGTGAGAGGGCCACTAGCCAACGGGCAAGCGACCTGGACAACGCGGTTAGCAGCAAAGAGCAGAAGGGCCCCACGCCGATCTCGTGGATGCAGGGGGGGCTGAACTTCGGTGCTGGAGCTGCTCAGGGTCGGGGCTTCTCTTACCCCAAAGCACTCGGTCGAGGGTCACTCGGTGGTCGTGCTGGACAAGCGTCGTGCAGTTCTGAAGATGGCCGGTCCCTCGAGGTCTCGTCGCACCCACGGATCACAGCTGGGCTGATGATGTAGGTTGAGGTCAGAGGTGCCAGGGAAGCCGGTTCTCGTCGTGCTGGAGCAGTCTTGATCCGGAGGAGAGACTGGCAACAAACCGCGATGCTTGGTTGGTGCCTGCTGCTGCAGGGTGACTACTCCTTAGTCACAAGGGAGAATCTTGGGAAAAAAGTCTTGAGTTCCTTTCGTGGAAAGTAGTTTCAGGATTCAAAGATGATATGCTCTGGAAGGGGGCCAGTTCCTACCTTTATCCTGCAAAAAGGGGCTGGCACGCGACTAAGTCCTGCCCTATGGGTGGGACTAGGAGGGGGGTGGTTACACCCCTCTCCTTTGGCGGGCTTTCCCCAGATCAGGGGCTGGAGTGCCCCTGGAACTGGTTCCAGCCGGCCTATGCACAGTGAGCATCGGGGTGCCACTTGCAGTCACCTTCCTCTAAAGCCCTGCCTACCTAGGATACACAAAATCCTGTCTGGGACGGTGCTGGCACCGCCCCTGGCAGGAAACCCTTTGTCCTTGCCTCCTGGGCTGGGAGGACTCCCAGCAGCAGGAGGGCAGACTTGTGTCTCGGTGGCAGCATCCATTTTGTGGAGCTAAGGCTCTGTCTAACTTTAACCGGGGTTACAGGTTACATACATGTCGTGTCCCTCTAGAAGGCTGGAATGCTAACCCCGTCGCCAGAATTGGCGAGGGGTTAGTATTCCAATTCGTATGACACCTTACTCGACATGTTTTAATAAAGCGATACCAGAGTTGGCATATAACCGCGAGGATTATAATGCACTTAAGAGTATATGGTATGCGATATCATGGAAACGGCTAAGGGATGGATCCCGAAAGCCGCAGACAGGCTCAGCTCATGCCAGAGCACTATCTCACACGATTCCAAGCACTCGGCCTTCAGGATTGTTAAGGCCTGCCATAGGAGTGACTGATAGGAGATCTGTGTGTCCATTTAGGTTTAGATATAGGAATACTATATCTACAGCAAAGGGTGATTACACCACTTTGCCCCAGCTGTCGTGCAGCCAGTTGTGTCAGATTTGGATGGCCAGCCAGGGGTGGCATAATACATGCTGCAGCCCCTGGTAGGCCCTGGGTACACCTATGCCCAGGGCACCTAAGGTACTCTGTACAGGGACTGATAAGGTGACTCAGTATCCAATTAGATATGTACCCAAGGTACATGGAATCCATTTTACAGAGAGAGCAGTAGGCCTGGGGTCCTGAATAGCAGGGCCCCAGGTCAACTAAGTCAGAAAACCAGCAAAACACCAGGCAAAAAGTTGGGGGCAACCATAGTCAGGGATCTACCTTCCTACATAACCCCCCCCCCAAACAAAAGGAGATAAGGCTATCCTTGACATGTAAGCCTATATTGCCTAAGTGGCCATATAAGGAAGTACCAGCACTGGCATGGTTACCCCCTATCTCATGGTCCACTAAGCAATCCCTCACCCTAAGGGTGTTTGAGGGTCTCCACCATAGGGAATCTCTACCTGTGGTGCGTTTTGGCAAAGTAAAAGG
The DNA here is from genome assembly GCF_964261635.1 of Lissotriton helveticus. NCBI lineage: Eukaryota > Metazoa > Chordata > Amphibia > Caudata > Salamandridae > Lissotriton > Lissotriton helveticus. Next base: position 695,392,793 of record NC_136065.1, on the reverse strand, counting down.
CTGGTGCTGAGATGGAGTACTGAAGTGAGGCTCCACTAATTTTGGGCTCAGCTTCCTCCAATCATTATCCACCATAGACTGAGTTGTGTTGAGCTCTCAGGGTCAACCTCTGGCTACCTAAAGCTGGAGGCTGAGTCCCTCTGTTTGGCTTACTGGAGGGACAGGTCAGGTTTGGGGCCCTCAGGTCCCAGGTTTGGCTGTGCCCAACAGTGTCCATCTGTGGGAGGTCCCTAACTAATTTTAAGGGGGATCCCTCAGGAGTTTGTTTTATTTTCACCTGGCTAGGATTACTAGCTTCAGTGCCCTTAATCTGCTGATTGGGAATTTCTTTTGGACAGGGGGCCCTTTGGGGTCCACCACTGGCCTCCCTGACCTCTACAGCCCTGGGCTGACTGAGGCAGGGTAGAGAGGGGCAGGTTACCTGCTCCAGACTGGGTCCCACCTTGGAAGGGTCCACTGACATCAGGGGCTCTGCCAGGCTAGGCCTGACTACCTCTGGGGCAGTTTCTTCACAAGGGGTTAGGTCAGTTCCCTGAGGAGGCTGATCCTTTCCTAAAGTCTGGTGGGAGGGAGATTTCTCTTCCTCCTCAATGCTCTCTGTCTGAGTGGAGTGATCCATAGTTTCAGGCTTCACAACACTATCATCTGTCTGAGTTTGAGCTGTGGCCATCACAACTCCACCAATCTTTTCAGGAAGGGACTCAGTTTGGGTATGGGCTGTGACCATCACAGCCCTGCTAACCTTTTCTGGGAAGGAAGCTGTCTGAGATTGGGCTGTGACTGGCACAGCCCTCCTGACCTGTTCAGGGAGGACATCTTGGACTGGGGCTGTGGCTACCACTGCCCCACTAACCTTACCATGGAGGTTCACCATTTTAAAATGTGTTTCTTGCTCTACCTCAGCCCAAGCTGAGAGCTCTAAATCATTCCCCAGTAGGCAATCTACAGGCAAGTTTGGTGACACTGCCACTCTCTTGTGGCCAGTGACACCTCCCCAGCTGAGATTTACCACTGCCATGGGATGATTTCTCTGTACTCCATCAATATTGGTCACCTGGTATGTGGCACCAGGTAAAAGTTGCCTTGAGGGGACTAGACTCTCAGTCACCATGGTGATGCTAGCCCCTGTATCTCTATAGGCCTCAACTTTTGAACCATTGATGAGGGGCTCCTGTCTGTACTTGCCCAAAGTGTTGGGACAAGTTGTGAAGTTGGCAAACCCCATGCCAGTCTCACAGACAAGAGTATCTAAGTCTGGGGACCTGGTTAGGCCAGAGTCCCCAGGAACTCCCAAAGTAAATGCACCCAAATTCTTGGGGGCACTCCCACCACCTGGGGGATTACTACTAGTAGTAACAGGAGGTTTGGGAATGTTACTTGGGGGTATGTTCTCCTTATTGTTGTTCTTTGGGCAACTGCTGTCAGTTTTCAAATGACCCACCTGTTTACAGGGATAACAATAAGGTTTCTTCTGGGCATTGGAAGGATTCTGGGACCCACCCCCCTCAGAGGATTTTTGGGGCCCTGATGTGGTTTGATCTGCAGATTTATTCCCACCCTTCTCTTGAGGCTTGGTTGATTCCTTTTTCTGGTCACCACCTTAGTTCTTAGGCCTAATCCTGGTTCTGACCCATTTGTCTGCCCTCTTACCCAATTCTTGTGGAGAGTTCAGATCAGAGTCTACCAGGTGCTGGTGTAATAACTGGTTCTGACAATTATTTAAGACTTGCTCTCTCATAATAAGATTATACAATCCTGTGAAGTCAGTAACCTTGCTACCCAGTAGCCAGCCTTCCAAAGCCTTAGTGGCACAATCAACAAAGTCAGCCCAATCCTGAGACTGAGTTTTCTGGGTATCCAAGTCAAAAGATTTTTATTTGTTTTGGTACTCAACTGAGGACCACAAACTTAAAAAACAAATTACATAAGGATAAATCAACAGAAATTAGTATAATATTAAGAAAGACTTTAGAAATTTGTAAAAAGTATAGCAAACCCATTCACTGGGTGGTTGTTTGCCCACTAATAACAATTTTTTTACTGTAGTAATTTTACATTTACGATATATCGGATCAAGATATCTTGCCCGTGCTGAAACTATATTTGGATGGGGACATATGAATAAAATATGCTCAATGTCCTGATCACCTCCTTGACAGAGTTTACATATCGGGGAACCTGCTAGTGACCATCTAGAGGTAAAGGGAGACACAGGTAAAATACCTAAGCGCAACATTGTTATAGCCCTTCTTGCACCATGCGTAAGGGAAAACCCTAAATATGGCTGTATTTGCTTATATTCCAATGACTCAGTATAGAGTTTGTATGTAGATAACTTACTACAATATGCAAGATCAAGATCAAAGCTCAGTCTTGGTGTGAAGCATTTCAGAAAGAGTTTCAATTGGGAATTTGACCAGGTGAGCAAAATGTCTTTAGTAAGATTAGCAATTTCAAATGCCGCTGACATATTCCTGTAAAAATTGAGTTTTAATGCCTCTAATTCAAATGTATCGGTCTTTAGCAAGAATCGCAATGTTCCTTCCTTTGCGTGCAGGATATTATAAGCCCATCTGATGACGTTGGCGACAGCTATAGCATAGGAGCTTGTTATTGAGAATTCCAGTCTTAGAGCTTGAACAGGTGTTGATTTAGAAACCTTTAAGATTTTTTTCAAAATGTTCCCTTCGGTTAGGTCCATATAGGACCATTGCTTTGTTGGTATGTGCTCAGTAGCATAAGATAAAACCGGGGGAATTTTTGCTCTATACACTTTTAGCAATGAAGAGAAGTGCCTATTTCCTGTGGCAGAGTACAATCTAGAGAGAGCCCCGGCATGTAATTCTGATTTTCTCTTTAAGTTGTTTATCTGTTTTGTATTTTGCAAGTTCTTTGAGAAAATCCTGCCGAGGTAAGTATATTCTTCTACTTCCTCTACTCTAATCCCATCAAGTTTCCAACAGTATTTTACACTTTGTTTCCTACCAGAAAAAGCTACCACTTTGGTTTTTGTTAAGTTAGGAATTAAAAAATGATCCTTTGAGTAGTCGTTTAAAGAGTCCAGTAACTTTTGCAAACCAAAAGGTGTAAGGTCCAGCATTACAATGTCATCTGCGTATAGCAGAGCGTGAATACTATGTGAAGCAATCTTTGGAGGCAAACTAGAGCATTGTTGCAGATGGTACGGTAAATCACTCAGATATAGTGAAAATAATATTGGTGCTAAAAGGCACCCTTGTTTGAGGCCATTAGCAGTTTTGATCGATTTAGTTAGTCCTTTTTCACTCCCCATTTGCACCTGGGACCAAGTGTTAGTATGGAGTTTAATTACGATCTGCAGTAGATATTCAGAAATTCCCAGTCTCCTTAATTTTTTCCACAGTGTAGGTCTGTCTACGCGATCGAACGCTGTAGAATAGTCAATAAACGCAGCGTACACTGGTTGTGATTTCTGTACGATGTATTTATCTAAAATAGTCTGGAGAATTGATATGTTATCAGTAACTGAATGATTAGGTCGAAAGCCTGCTTGGTACTTAGGTATTAAACCCTGCGAGAAGGCCCAGTCTTTTAGTCTGTCCAAGACCTCTGCAGCGAAGATTTTTCCTGTAGCGTCCATCAACGCTATTTGGCGATAGTTGCCAGCGATATTTTTACTCCCCTTTTTATATATTGGAATTATAATACTCCCCTGCCACGACTTTGGTAGTCTCCCAGTACTGAAAATATAGTTGAAAAGCGGTAGTAACATCTGACTCCATTCTTTAGGGTATGACTGCAAAACCTTAATGGGTATTTGATCAGGACCTGACGCTGCGGTACTTCTTGCTTTTCTAATATGCATTTCTATAGAAAATGCTGTAGTTTTTACTATCGGAATTGATTTGTTTTCCAAAGTAATGTCAATGTCTTTTCTGTCTGATTTAATTACATTTTCTTTATATAGGTCGGTTAGATAAATTTCCCATTCCTGCGGTGGAACTGGTATAGCATGCAGTTTCTTTTTTGTTCCTGTCATTTTGGCAATCAGAGACCAGTATTTTCTTTGATTATATTTTTTAGCCGCTACTTGGATATCAACCCAATTTTTATCCTGCAACATTCTTTTTTGGCTAATCTTCTCTCTTCTTAATTGATTTTTTAATTTATTTATTTCTTGTTGAGTTACAGGTGAAAAATTCAGGTATTGCCCTCGAATAAGTTTATTGAGCTTCCTCGTGGTCACAGATCTCCTGGTTGTATTTTTGTTGGACATCTTGTAATTTCTCTTTTTATCTTGTTTTATCCTATCTAAGAGGGCTCTCTTAAGATTAATAATAATACATTCAAAGTTTGTTATTTGGTCGTTAGAATGTATACTAGTTAAAAGTTGACTATGTGAGATCATTTCAGTGATATGGTCTAAGGTCGCCGAGTTCCAAAAGATCCGTCTCTGATTGTTGTTAATTTCAATATTGCTTTTATGGAACATGATTCGGTTTGACGAGGAGGGCTTTACCGACCAACCAGTATTTAAGTGTAAAAGAGCATGGTCGCTATCATCTGAAAAGATAATACTCAAATATGAAACTGTATCCACTAGTTCCATACCACATATTAAGTAGTCAATAATTGTTAGAGATCCTTTCCCTCGTCTTGTAAAAGACGCCGGTATATCTCCATCCACATTGCCGTTCAGAATTGTCCCATTTAGATTTGGCAAACATGCTAGTAACAATTTTCCTCTTTTGTCAGAAGCTTTCCCTTTAGGAAATATTGGGATAGATAGTTCCAGCGATTCTTCTTCATATAGTTTTGCCCATTTTCCGATCTCGACATTAGAGATTTTTCCATTCAGGTCACCCATGATTAAATATGACATATTTGCTCGATCTTCGATTATCTGTGCAATTGCATCCAAGGTTTCCACAAAAGTGACGTCCTGGTTGGTGCCAGGAGGGACGTACATATTAAAGAGTAGAAAGCCCTTTTTTTGGTCTAGGTTATGAATCTTCAGCGAAACCTTAATACATTGGAAGTTATCAGATTTGGACTCAACAACTTCTTGGAACCATGAATGCTCCTCACTCAACAAAATTGCCAATCCGCCCTTTGCGTGGCCTCGGTTTGTAGCTTTAGCCGGAATATCGTAGACATAGTAGCCCATCTGGTTAAAGGATGTTATTGCCCATGTTTCCTGTATAGCTAAAATATCAGGATAATTTTCAAGTGCTTCATTCATTTTATTATTTGTTTTTCCGGCTATGTTCCATGAAGTGGTCTTTAAACCATTGTTAAACAGTAAGTTGTTGTTGGTGAAATAATTTATTACTGTTTAAGGTCTCCGAGACCCAAGCCCAAGACTTTGTTGTTTTTTTGACCTCTTTTACTTCTTGGTCTTGGCTCCAAACTTTCCTTTCACCATTATTCACCTGAATTTTCAAAATTTCCTTCCTTGCACGCGTTAATCCTGAATCATCTTGGTTAGAGTTATTGGAATACCAATTCTCAGTTGGGGTATTCAAGTTAGTGCCTAGGAGGCCAGTAATCTTGTTCTTAATTTTAATTTCCTTAGGTAGAAATCTTTCGATGACATCATAACCGCATTTATGTAATGTTTCTTTTTCCTTTATAATAATCCCAGGAAGAACTGATGACCAAAACGCTACTTCCGCTATTTTACGATTTTCTTTTATGGGGAAGGTCACCAAATCTATTTCTTTGCTGGTTATAGTTTGTAAAGGATGTATTTGCTGTAGCAAATTAATTATCCTTCCTCGATTTAATGGTAAATTATCGATAGGAAAGAGTTCTTCAAACTGTAAACGGTTAGTCAAGATTTGTTCACCGCCTAGTGGCATCTTCTTATTATTCTCACTTATTTCCTTGTTTGTCTGACCTGCTCTATCAATTACTTTTGAAGGTATATATTCATTCGCTTTGTGGTTCAATAACTTTATTGATGGTATATTTTTGGTATCGCTAGTTGCCTCTACCGAAGAAAAGTTAGGTATTGTTTTATCGTTTTGTCCCTCTTGGTTTTTTTGAGGAGTGATTGTGCTTTTGAATTTTAGCTTTCGGAATTTCTTTTTATTAATTCTTCTTAGCGGTTTCCTTTTTCTGTTTTTTCCCTTTTTTTCTTTATTCAGTTTTGTTTGGGTGATCTTGTCATCTCCAACTTCATCAGGTGTAAGTATAGTGGAGGTTCCTTGTTCTTCTTTATCGGACCCTTTCTTTTGCAAGTTTAGCTTTTTGGAAACCGAAAAAATAGAGTACTCTTTAATAGTGGGTAAAGGCTCTTCTCTAAAATGTTTCTTCAAGGAATATATTTTAACATCCTTAAGCTTTTTCCGGATCTTTTTATTGGATTTGTCTAGTATTTTTACATCAGATGTTTGGGTACTAATGTCACATTTAATTTGAGGTTCAGAACTTATGATAATGTTAGAAGAAATATTGTAGTTGTCCTGCTTCGCATCAGTTATCTGTTTGTTATTTGTTGCATCAGCGAAATCTTTTTTCCTCTTTTCTTCTACTAAGAATTTTAATATGCCAATTTGGACATCCAAAGTTTGATCGGAATTTTCCAAAATATTACCTAGAAAAGAAAGAACCGATTCCAATATTTCCTGTAAGGTATAAAGAGCTTTTGAAATAGGTGTTGCGGTATTAGTTGAATTAATGTCATTAGGAAGAAATGGGTCCAATGATGAATCCAGGACTATTTTATGTTCTAATGATTGATCCTGGGAACTGGTAAGTGAATTATCAGGATTTAACTGAAGATCTGAGATATTTTCCATCATCTTCATGTCGTTTTGAAAAGGATCCTCGGTACAAGAAAGGCTACCTAGTCGTTTTATAGGTGTTAGAGATGTTAGGTGTGAGGACTCGTGAATCGGGATTTGTGATTCCTGTGTTGAAAATAAAATCTTTTGGTTGGATTCGAGACCCGAAACACTTGAATTTTGAGTAATTTGAAAGTCCGGGAGGGGCAACTCTGTTGCCTCATTTATTGTAGTTGTTTCAATATTTATAGGAATTTCCCGCACATGGGTAGGAGCTTGCTTTTTTGGTGATAAGGTTAAAAAATAGTTACTAATTGCAGGAGTTCCGGTTATCTGACCATGTTTTATTGCTTTGTCAGGAGATTTTCTGACTGCTTCCTCGGTGCCCATTCGCTTCATAAATATAGTGCGAGATCTGAGCTTTTTGAAAGCCATAAAGTTTTCTTTAGTCGAATTTTTGGAGGTATAGTTGATATTTCCTTCTCTGTTGTTGTTTGATACACTAACAGCTCAGAGGGTCGTCTATCAAGTAGACAGAAGTTACACTTACCACACTGATGCCGGTTGTTACTCAATCCAGGGACCGTAGGATAACAGGATCTTATTGTTCACAGTAGAAAAATGTAATATGTAGAATGAAAATGAGGTGGCCCGTCCCGTCCTGGGACGTCCCCGGACGGCCACAGACGGCCCGCCCTTTGCCCGGGCTTCGCCCCGTGCTCCGACCCGCGCGCGTCCCGCAATGCGCGTGACAAGGTATGATTAAGTAGTGTGTCGGGTTGTGGGGGCGTGGTACTGGGAGGGGGCGCGGCTCACGCGGGAAGAGGACCAGCTGAAGGTGTTGTATGCTGGTCCTCGCAGTCCCGGGGCCGGCGCCTCTCCCTCCTCTGCGGCCACAAGGATGTATATAGGCTTGATGCCTAAGTCCAGCAGCAGGTGAAAAGCTTATAAGCTACTCCAGTAGCGTGGGCAAAACAAACAGAGCAGCAGCAGCGTCTCCTTCACGAGCGGCTCCCGCGAAGCGGGGGCCGCGAGAAGTTATCGGAACTTGGCTGGGGGCGTGGCACTGGGAGGGGGCGCGGCTCACACGGGAAGAGGACCAGCTGAAGGTGTTGTATGCTGGTCCTCGCAGTCCCGGGGCCGGCGCCTCTCCCTCCTCTACGGCCACAAGGATGTATATAGGCTTGATGCCTAAGTCCAGCAGCAGGTGAAAAGCTTATAAGCTACTCCAGTAGCGTGGGCAAAACAAACAGAGCAGCAGCAGCGTCTCCTTCACGAGCGGCTCCCGCGAAGCGGGGGCCGCGAGAAGTTATCGGAACTTGGCTGGGGGCGTGGCACTGGGAGGGGGCGCGGCTCACGCGGGAAGAGGACCAGCTGAAGGTGTTGTATGCTGGTCCTCGCAGTCCCGGGGCCGGCGCCTCTCCCTCCTCTGCGGCCACAAGGATGTATATAGGCTTGATGCCTAAGTCCAGCAGCAGGTGAAAAGCTTATAAGCTACTCCAGTAGCGTGGGCAAAACAAACAGAGCAGCAGCAGCGTCTCCTTCACGAGCGTTTTCTGGGTATCCCTGAACAGCAACCTGTACTGCTCAGTGGTTAAGTCAAACCCATCAACCAGTGTATTTTTCAGGACTTGGTAATTGTTAGCATCCTCAACTCTAGTAGTGAGGAGCTTATCTCTACCTTTGCCATCAAAGGAGAGCCACAGTATAGCTGCCCACTGACTTTGGGGGATGCACTGGGCAGTGCAGGCCCTCTCCAAAGCAGCCATCCATTTCTGGATGTCATCCCCTTGTTTAAAGGGGGGCACTATCTTAGTCAGGTGTTTAGTATCTAAACCCTTCTCTTTTTCTCTTGGGAGATTGCTGCCACCAGTGGGAACTATCCCACTCATCTGCTGCTCTCTAGCAAAGGCAAGCTTCTCTTTGGCCAGGGCAAGTTCTTCCCTTTCAATCCTCAGTTTAGCTTGTGTCATCCTTGCTTCATGCTCTCTTCTCTGAGGGGAAGTCAATCTCCTCTGTGGAGAGTTCCTTCTCCTCTGAGAAGAGGCATTAGAGTGCAGAGATCTAATGGAGTCCCTAGAAAGAGATCTATCTCTCCTAACTCCAAGGTTAGGCCTCATTAGGGTCAATACTGGGGGTCCCCCAGATCCTTGCCCAAGTGGGTCTAAGTTGGCCCTAGTGAGTCTGCTGACTAACTCAGGACCCTTGTTTGCCTCAACCTCAGAGAGTTCCTCTAGATCCTCCCCCTCAACTGCATTTTCAGTGCCAAGGAGGTCTGGATCACCAAGGTGTCCCTCTAAGGCTGGCATATTCCCATCAACCTGAGATGCTTTCCTAGCATCATATGTCTCTAAGAGACCTATCAGAAAGGGAATGGTGGGGTTAGACCCCTGTTTCAGTTTCCTGGAGGTACACACTTGTCTCATCTCCTGGAAACTGAGAGCTGCATATCTTGAAGTGACCTGTGGAGGGTCAATGCTTACCAGGGGAGTCTCAGTGGACTCTCCATGGTTAGACATGCTTTTCTAGTGAGGTGTAAGTGGTGCACTTACCTACACTATTTGTTTGCCTACTGATCCCTTGCTAGAGTTGTAGTTTAGGGTGTGCTAGGCCCTAGGAGCTACAACAGCTGGTTCAGTAGAACTCAGAGTATTCTAAGCTAAGTTATATGTACCTTAGTACTTATGTGATCTTTCAAATGATATTCTTAGGATATGTGTGGTAAAACAACAGCAAGCTCAAACCCCACCGCTGCCACCAATGTGAGAAGTTGGCCTGATATATAATGTTCACTATTCTAGTGAGCACTCTGTATCAGTCCAAACAACCCTTATTGATGATTGGTTGTAAGTCAACCTTATAGACCAGCTATCCTAGTAGCATGGATACGAGCAGTCTAAGGCGAAGACTCTAGAGGGCGTGTTAAGCCAGCTGTTTTACCATCACATTACCCCTTGAAAACCAAGTGAAAGGACACCACACAAGTTGTTATCAAAAATAAAGTATATTTATTTATAACAAGACTACCCTGGCTCTTTATGAGACAGGGAGCTAAGCACACAACAAAACTCTTAAAGAATTACTGAAAGTCGCACAATTTACACAAATACCCGAGGGGCACGAAAAACCATATACACAAGAAGTGGAATGCGAAGTTACTAGCAGGTAAGTAATACTTTTCTAGACTGTAGAAACACTAGGCCTACAATGCTGAACCCTTAGATTAGAAGCAGGAGGCCTAGGGACGCCGTGTGCAGAGTGGGAACTCTCACGCGTAATGCGGGAACAAGTCTATGGATACTAGCACTTTGCAAAGTTACTGTTCTCGGGCGAACCCGACTAGGTGGGTCGAAAACAAGGGTGGATCCGAACACTTAGGGTGTTGGACTATGCTGAAGCACCGGAGTACTTGGTTTACCTAGCCCAGGGGCTGCGGCTGCATAGGGTTCAAGTTGCGTCGGAAACCCTCGTTGAAGATCCAGGAGCCTGAAGAAAGAAGTTGCTGGCAGGCGGCCAGTGAAGGAGTTCGTGGTGATCCAAGCCTGGATCAGGGAAGAAGAAACCTGTAAGCAGAGGGGACCAAGTTCTGAATCACTAGCCAGTGATTTGAGTGGGCACCAGGATGGCACCGGACGAAGTCACCTCAGCCAGGTGAGTGGGCGCTGCTGGGCTCTGCAGTCTCTCGGACCAGGAGGCGTTGTCGGCGACCAGGATGGAGGTGCGAGCTGTCCCACGAAGGTTCTTGCTGTCGACGTCGCTGGACCCAGGATTGGGCAACAAGTCTTGGCAAATGCAAGGCCCACGCGGTGGACCTAAAATGGCGTCTTGAATGGACCAGTAGGGTCCAGGGTGCTCCTCTTTTGGAGGGGAGCAAGGGCTAGTCTGGAGCAACCAGACCAGCAGTGGTTGTCGTCGTGGAGCGTCGTGAGAGGGCCACTAGCCAACAGGCAAGCGACCTGGACAACGCGGTTAGCAGCAAAGAGCAGAAGGGCCTCACGCCGATCTCGTGGATGCAGGGGGGGCTGAACTTCGGTGCTGGAGCTGCTCAGGGTCGGGGCTTCTCTTACCCCAAAGCACTCGGTCGAGGGTCACTCGGTGGTCGTGCTGGACAAGCGTCGTGCAGTTCTGAAGATGGCCGGTCCCTCGAGGTCTCGTCGCACCCACGGATCACAGCTGGGCTGATCATGTAGGTTGAGGTCAGAGGTGCCAGGGAAGCCGGTTCTCGTCGTGCTGGAGCAGTCTTGATCCGGAGGAGAGACTGGCAACAAACCGCGATGCTTGGTTGGTGCCTGCTGCTGCAGGGTGACTACTCCTTAGTCACAAGAGAGAATCTTGGGAAGAAGTCTTGAGTTCCTTTCGTGGAAAGTAGTTTCAGGATTCAAAGAGGATCTGCTCTGGAAGGGGGCCAGTTCCTACCTTTATCCTGCAAAAAGGGGCTGGCACGCGACTAAGTCCTGCCCTATGGGTGGGACTAGGAGGGGGGTGGTTACACCCCTCTCCTTTGGCGGGCTTTCCCCAGATCAGGGGCTGGAGTGCCCCTGGAACTGGTTCCAGCCGGCCTATGCACAGTGAGCACCGGGGTGCCACTTGCAGTCACCTTCCTCTAAAGCCCTGCCTACCTAGGATACACAAAATCCTGTCTGGGACGGTGCTGGCACCGCCCCTGGCAGGAAACCCTTTGTCCTTGCCTCCTGGGCTAGGAGGACTCCCAGCCGCAGGAGGGCAGACTTGTGTCTCGGTGGCAGCATCCATTTTGTGAAGCTAAGGCTCTGTCTAACTTTAACCGGGGTTACAGGTTACATACATGTCGTGTCCCTCTAGAAGGGTGGAATGCTAACCCCGTCGCCAGAATTGGCGAGGGGTTAGTATTCCAATTCGTATGACACCTTACTCGACATGTTTTGATAAAGCGATACCAGAGTTGGCATATAACCGCGAGGATTATAATGCACTTAATAGTATATGGTATGCGATATCATGGAAACGGCTAAGGGATGGATCCCGAAAGCCGCAGACAGGCTCAGCTCATGCCAGAGCACTATCTCACACGATTCCAAGCACTCTGCCTTCAGGATTGTTAAGGCCTGCCATAGGAGTGACTGATAGGAGATCTGTGTGTCCATTTAGGTTTAGATATAGGAATACTATATCTACAGCAAAGGGTGATTACACCACTTTGCCCCAGCTGTCGTGCAGCCAGTTGTGTCAGATTTGGATGGCCAGCCAGGGGTGGCATAATACATGCTGCAGCCCCTGGTAGGCCTTGGGTGCACCTATGCCCTGGGCACCTAAGGTACTCTGTACAGGGACTGATAAGGTGATTCAGTATCCAATTAGATATGTACCTAAGGTACATGGAATCCATTTTACAGAGAGAGCAGTAGGCCTGGGGTCCTGAATAGCAGGGCCCCAGGTCAACTAAGTCAGAAAACCAGCAAAACACCAGGCAAAAAGTTGGGGGCAACCATAGTCAGGGATCTACCTTCCTACATGTTCTACCAAGAGCTTCTCGATGAGATTCAATTTGTCTACGAAGGGACTTAGCCTCTCATTCAACATACAGCTCATGGCGGATTTAAAGGCCTCCAACATATGATTTCAGCTACAGTTGGTTCATACCAGGGCTGTGGTTTAACATCAAGGAAGCCCATTACCAGAGAGCCTATACTAGAGAGGTTTATCTGGTAAGTAACAAATTACCAGTACATTTCTTTTAGCCCCACCTTAGGCACTTTACCTAAGTTTTTGGGAGAAGCTCAAAAGCTCTGGAGTCACAATTTTTCCAAATGCAGGCGTATAGAATTCACCCAGGGAATATAACAAACAAATCTTGTGGACATCAGATTTCTTATTCCCACTCGATAGGAGGCTACCTGCTGTAGTCCACAATCAGTGCCAATAAATAAGCATTCTACACTAAATTTTCTGGGTAATACGCATGTGGAACAAGTCAAAACAAAGAAGGACCAACTGGGTACTTGCCAGTAGGCCTCGCAATGACCTAAGGAACCTATTCTCTACAGAAGTGAGAAAATTGATGTTTGCAAAACCCCAGAAACCATATCCATGTACGGCCGCACACAGAGCTTTCATATTGTAAATTTCTAGTGCTGGTGCCATACACCTAGATAATGTTTTCCTGTGGATTTTTGAGATGAAGGCTGGGGAATGATTTCGTGTTGCAGGTGATTTCTGAAGCTGCATTCCCAAATGTAAGTTTTGCAAGAGTCTCACATGATTGATCCTGGGAACTGGTAAGTGAATTATCAGGATTTAACTGAAGATCTGAGATATTTTCCATCATCTTCATGTCGTTTTGAAAAGGATCCTCGGTACAAGAAAGGCTACCTAGTCGTTTTATAGGTGTTAGAGATGTTAGGTGTGAGGACTCGTGAATCGGGATTTGTGATTCCTGTGTTGAAAATAAAATCTTTTGGTTGGATTCGAGACCCGAAACACTTGAATTTTGAGTAATTTGAAAGTCCGGGAGGGGCAACTCTGTTGCCTCATTTATTGTAGTTGTTTCAATATTTATAGGAATTTCCCGCACATGGGTAGGAGCTTGCTTTTTTGGTGATAAGGTTAAAAAATAGTTACTAATTGCAGGAGTTCCGGTTATCTGACCATGTTTTATTGCTTTGTCAGGAGATTTTCTGACTGCTTCCTCGGTGCCCATTCGCTTCATAAATATAGTGCGAGATCTGAGCTTTTTGAAAGCCATAAAGTTTTCTTTAGTCGAATTTTTGGAGGTATAGTTGATATTTCCTTCTCTGTTGTTGTTTGATACACTAACAGCTCAGAGGGTCGTCTATCAAGTAGACAGAAGTTACACTTACCACACTGATGCCGGTTGTTACTCAATCCAGGGACCGTAGGATAACAGGATAACAGGATCTTATTGTTCACAGTAGAAAAATGTAATATGTAGAATGAAAATGAGGTGGCCCGTCCCGTCCTGGGACGTCCCCGGACGGCCACAGACGGCCCGCCCTTTGCCCGGGCTTCGCCCCGTGCTCCGACCCGCGCGCGTCCCGCAATGCGCGTGACAAGGTATGATTAAGTAGTGTGTCGGGTTGTGGGGGCGTGGTACTGGGAGGGGGCGCGGCTCACGCGGGAAGAGGACCAGCTGAAGGTGTTGTATGCTGGTCCTCGCAGTCCCGGGGCCGGCGCCTCTCCCTCCTCTGCGGCCACAAGGATGTATATAGGCTTGATGCCTAAGTCCAGCAGCAGGTGAAAAGCTTATAAGCTACTCCAGTAGCGTGGGCAAAACAAACAGAGCAGCAGCAGCGTCTCCTTCACGAGCGGCTCCCGCGAAGCGGGGGCCGCGAGAAGTTATCGGAACTTGGCTGGGGGCGTGGCACTGGGAGGGGGCGCGGCTCACACGGGAAGAGGACCAGCTGAAGGTGTTGTATGCTGGTCCTCGCAGTCCCGGGGCCGGCGCCTCTCCCTCCTCTACGGCCACAAGGATGTATATAGGCTTGATGCCTAAGTCCAGCAGCAGGTGAAAAGCTTATAAGCTACTCCAGTAGCGTGGGCAAAACAAACAGAGCAGCAGCAGCGTCTCCTTCACGAGCGGCTCCCGCGAAGCGGGGGCCGCGAGAAGTTATCGGAACTTGGCTGGGGGCGTGGCACTGGGAGGGGGCGCGGCTCACGCGGGAAGAGGACCAGCTGAAGGTGTTGTATGCTGGTCCTCGCAGTCCCGGGGCCGGCGCCTCTCCCTCCTCTGCGGCCACAAGGATGTATATAGGCTTGATGCCTAAGTCCAGCAGCAGGTGAAAAGCTTATAAGCTACTCCAGTAGCGTGGGCAAAACAAACAGAGCAGCAGCAGCGTCTCCTTCACGAGCGTTTTCTGGGTATCCCTGAACAGCAACCTGTACTGCTCAGTGGTTAAGTCAAACCCATCAACCAGTGTATTTTTCAGGACTTGGTAATTGTTAGCATCCTCAACTCTAGTAGTGAGGAGCTTATCTCTACCTTTGCCATCAAAGGAGAGCCACAGTATAGCTGCCCACTGACTTTGGGGGATGCACTGGGCAGTGCAGGCCCTCTCCAAAGCAGCCATCCATTTCTGGATGTCATCCCCTTGTTTAAAGGGGGGCACTATCTTAGTCAGGTGTTTAGTATCTAAACCCTTCTCTTTTTCTCTTGGGAGATTGCTGCCACCAGTGGGAACTATCCCACTCATCTGCTGCTCTCTAGCAAAGGCAAGCTTCTCTTTGGCCAGGGCAAGTTCTTCCCTTTCAATCCTCAGTTTAGCTTGTGTCATCCTTGCTTCATGCTCTCTTCTCTGAGGGGAAGTCAATCTCCTCTGTGGAGAGTTCCTTCTCCTCTGAGAAGAGGCATTAGAGTGCAGAGATCTAATGGAGTCCCTAGAAAGAGATCTATCTCTCCTAACTCCAAGGTTAGGCCTCATTAGGGTCAATACTGGGGGTCCCCCAGATCCTTGCCCAAGTGGGTCTAAGTTGGCCCTAGTGAGTCTGCTGACTAACTCAGGACCCTTGTTTGCCTCAACCTCAGAGAGTTCCTCTAGATCCTCCCCCTCAACTGCATTTTCAGTGCCAAGGAGGTCTGGATCACCAAGGTGTCCCTCTAAGGCTGGCATATTCCCATCAACCTGAGATGCTTTCCTAGCATCATATGTCTCTAAGAGACCTATCAGAAAGGGAATGGTGGGGTTAGACCCCTGTTTCAGTTTCCTGGAGGTACACACTTGTCTCATCTCCTGGAAACTGAGAGCTGCATATCTTGAAGTGACCTGTGGAGGGTCAATGCTTACCAGGGGAGTCTCAGTGGACTCTCCATGGTTAGACATGCTTTTCTAGTGAGGTGTAAGTGGTGCACTTACCTACACTATTTGTTTGCCTACTGATCCCTTGCTAGAGTTGTAGTTTAGGGTGTGCTAGGCCCTAGGAGCTACAACAGCTGGTTCAGTAGAACTCAGAGTATTCTAAGCTAAGTTATATGTACCTTAGTACTTATGTGATCTTTCAAATGATATTCTTAGGATATGTGTGGTAAAACAACAGCAAGCTCAAACCCCACCGCTGCCACCAATGTGAGAAGTTGGCCTGATATATAATGTTCACTATTCTAGTGAGCACTCTGTATCAGTCCAAACAACCCTTATTGATGATTGGTTGTAAGTCAACCTTATAGACCAGCTATCCTAGTAGCATGGATACGAGCAGTCTAAGGCGAAGACTCTAGAGGGCGTGTTAAGCCAGCTGTTTTACCATCACATTACCCCTTGAAAACCAAGTGAAAGGACACCACACAAGTTGTTATCAAAAATAAAGTATATTTATTTATAACAAGACTACCCTGGCTCTTTATGAGACAGGGAGCTAAGCACACAACAAAACTCTTAAAGAATTACTGAAAGTCGCACAATTTACACAAATACCCGAGGGGCACGAAAAACCATATACACAAGAAGTGGAATGCGAAGTTACTAGCAGGTAAGTAATACTTTTCTAGACTGTAGAAACACTAGGCCTACAATGCTGAACCCTTAGATTAGAAGCAGGAGGCCTAGGGACGCCGTGTGCAGAGTGGGAACTCTCACGCGTAATGCGGGAACAAGTCTATGGATACTAGCACTTTGCAAAGTTACTGTTCTCGGGCGAACCCGACTAGGTGGGTCGAAAACAAGGGTGGATCCGAACACTTAGGGTGTTGGACTATGCTGAAGCACCGGAGTACTTGGTTTACCTAGCCCAGGGGCTGCGGCTGCATAGGGTTCAAGTTGCGTCGGAAACCCTCGTTGAAGATCCAGGAGCCTGAAGAAAGAAGTTGCTGGCAGGCGGCCAGTGAAGGAGTTCGTGGTGATCCAAGCCTGGATCAGGGAAGAAGAAACCTGTAAGCAGAGGGGACCAAGTTCTGAATCACTAGCCAGTGATTTGAGTGGGCACCAGGATGGCACCGGACGAAGTCACCTCAGCCAGGTGAGTGGGCGCTGCTGGGCTCTGCAGTCTCTCGGACCAGGAGGCGTTGTCGGCGACCAGGATGGAGGTGCGAGCTGTCCCACGAAGGTTCTTGCTGTCGACGTCGCTGGACCCAGGATTGGGCAACAAGTCTTGGCAAATGCAAGGCCCACGCGGTGGACCTAAAATGGCGTCTTGAATGGACCAGTAGGGTCCAGGGTGCTCCTCTTTTGGAGGGGAGCAAGGGCTAGTCTGGAGCAACCAGACCAGCAGTGGTTGTCGTCGTGGAGCGTCGTGAGAGGGCCACTAGCCAACAGGCAAGCGACCTGGACAACGCGGTTAGCAGCAAAGAGCAGAAGGGCCTCACGCCGATCTCGTGGATGCAGGGGGGGCTGAACTTCGGTGCTGGAGCTGCTCAGGGTCGGGGCTTCTCTTACCCCAAAGCACTCGGTCGAGGGTCACTCGGTGGTCGTGCTGGACAAGCGTCGTGCAGTTCTGAAGATGGCCGGTCCCTCGAGGTCTCGTCGCACCCACGGATCACAGCTGGGCTGATCATGTAGGTTGAGGTCAGAGGTGCCAGGGAAGCCG
Source organism: Lissotriton helveticus (assembly GCF_964261635.1). NCBI lineage: Eukaryota > Metazoa > Chordata > Amphibia > Caudata > Salamandridae > Lissotriton > Lissotriton helveticus. The sequence goes on along the minus strand of NC_136065.1, from coordinate 695,375,514 downwards.
GTTCTCGTCGTGCTGGAGCAGTCTTGATCCGGAGGAGAGACTGGCAACAAACCGCGATGCTTGGTTGGTGCCTGCTGCTGCAGGGTGACTACTCCTTAGTCACAAGAGAGAATCTTGGGAAGAAGTCTTGAGTTCCTTTCGTGGAAAGTAGTTTCAGGATTCAAAGAGGATCTGCTCTGGAAGGGGGCCAGTTCCTACCTTTATCCTGCAAAAAGGGGCTGGCACGCGACTAAGTCCTGCCCTATGGGTGGGACTAGGAGGGGGGTGGTTACACCCCTCTCCTTTGGCGGGCTTTCCCCAGATCAGGGGCTGGAGTGCCCCTGGAACTGGTTCCAGCCGGCCTATGCACAGTGAGCACCGGGGTGCCACTTGCAGTCACCTTCCTCTAAAGCCCTGCCTACCTAGGATACACAAAATCCTGTCTGGGACGGTGCTGGCACCGCCCCTGGCAGGAAACCCTTTGTCCTTGCCTCCTGGGCTAGGAGGACTCCCAGCCGCAGGAGGGCAGACTTGTGTCTCGGTGGCAGCATCCATTTTGTGAAGCTAAGGCTCTGTCTAACTTTAACCGGGGTTACAGGTTACATACATGTCGTGTCCCTCTAGAAGGGTGGAATGCTAACCCCGTCGCCAGAATTGGCGAGGGGTTAGTATTCCAATTCGTATGACACCTTACTCGACATGTTTTGATAAAGCGATACCAGAGTTGGCATATAACCGCGAGGATTATAATGCACTTAATAGTATATGGTATGCGATATCATGGAAACGGCTAAGGGATGGATCCCGAAAGCCGCAGACAGGCTCAGCTCATGCCAGAGCACTATCTCACACGATTCCAAGCACTCTGCCTTCAGGATTGTTAAGGCCTGCCATAGGAGTGACTGATAGGAGATCTGTGTGTCCATTTAGGTTTAGATATAGGAATACTATATCTACAGCAAAGGGTGATTACACCACTTTGCCCCAGCTGTCGTGCAGCCAGTTGTGTCAGATTTGGATGGCCAGCCAGGGGTGGCATAATACATGCTGCAGCCCCTGGTAGGCCTTGGGTGCACCTATGCCCTGGGCACCTAAGGTACTCTGTACAGGGACTGATAAGGTGATTCAGTATCCAATTAGATATGTACCTAAGGTACATGGAATCCATTTTACAGAGAGAGCAGTAGGCCTGGGGTCCTGAATAGCAGGGCCCCAGGTCAACTAAGTCAGAAAACCAGCAAAACACCAGGCAAAAAGTTGGGGGCAACCATAGTCAGGGATCTACCTTCCTACATGTTCTACCAAGAGCTTCTCGATGAGATTCAATTTGTCTACGAAGGGACTTAGCCTCTCATTCAACATACAGCTCATGGCGGATTTAAAGGCCTCCAACATATGATTTCAGCTACAGTTGGTTCATACCAGGGCTGTGGTTTAACATCAAGGAAGCCCATTACCAGAGAGCCTATACTAGAGAGGTTTATCTGGTAAGTAACAAATTACCAGTACATTTCTTTTAGCCCCACCTTAGGCACTTTACCTAAGTTTTTGGGAGAAGCTCAAAAGCTCTGGAGTCACAATTTTTCCAAATGCAGGCGTATAGAATTCACCCAGGGAATATAACAAACAAATCTTGTGGACATCAGATTTCTTATTCCCACTCGATAGGAGGCTACCTGCTGTAGTCCACAATCAGTGCCAATAAATAAGCATTCTACACTAAATTTTCTGGGTAATACGCATGTGGAACAAGTCAAAACAAAGAAGGACCAACTGGGTACTTGCCAGTAGGCCTCGCAATGACCTAAGGAACCTATTCTCTACAGAAGTGAGAAAATTGATGTTTGCAAAACCCCAGAAACCATATCCATGTACGGCCGCACACAGAGCTTTCATATTGTAAATTTCTAGTGCTGGTGCCATACACCTAGATAATGTTTTCCTGTGGATTTTTGAGATGAAGGCTGGGGAATGATTTCGTGTTGCAGGTGATTTCTGAAGCTGCATTCCCAAATGTAAGTTTTGCAAGAGTCTCACATCCACATAATCGAAATGTTGTACCTGGTCAACTGTATTGCTGCCCTCTCTCACTTTCCTCCATTCCTCTTTGCCTGGCTAACCCAAAGACCATAAACTTTGTCTCGGAGCTATTTAGTTCCAACCCTCTCTCTGAACAAAACATGTTAAAGAAGCTGTTGAAGTCCCTGGGGAGGCTTTGAAAGCAACATGGTACTGTCAGCAAAGAGACTTTTAGGACAGTATCCTGGTACTGGAAGAGTATCCACATGCTCATAATATAGACAGAAACACATAACTTCCAGGTGAAGGGTCAGTGTATGCATCGGAACATGGTCTCTAGGTGCTGAAGTCAAGAATTGAGACATTAGCCCACACTGGGCACCTTATCAATCTATACACACATGCCACAAGGGGGCAGGTGGTGGACCTTTTTCTAATGTAGTTAGGAAAGGTAATATGTGATGGGTATGGTAGTAGAGACAGGATTGCACTTCATTAAGATGTTTTTTTTCCAGTAGGTGCCCACACTGGGTGCAACTTCGCAAGCAGGTCTGCCTATATTGAGAAAAATTATGCGATACTACGCCTCACAGACGTAAATGTCTAAGGCTTCCACCATGAGTGGACAAAGTCCTGCCGTATTAGCATGTTCTTAAATAAAGCACTCAGACAGTTCTATTTGTAAGCTAGGGTGAAACTGCACATAGGTATGCTGTTCGTAGAATTCTTTTAGGTAAAAGAATGCTACAAACAGCATCTTAAGCAAGTCTGGAGCTTCCTTGAAATGTAAGGGAACAGTCAGTTGGGCAGGCCTTTTCTGCTCAGCCAGCCAGGCAGTGTAGCCATTCTTTGTTGGGTTTGTCAGACTGACCATCTGACTTACTAAATGCCTTTAAGACCTGGCTTTACAAAAGACAGAACTTTTTTGCTGCTCAGTTGCAGTCTGTTAGCATTAGTTGGTCAGCACGCTTCCGATAACAGACATGCCCTACAAATAACACATTGCTTTTTGCTTTCCTTTGATAAATAGGAAATTACCCAGATTATTGTTATAAGCATAAAGTTACGTATTATGTGCTTTGCTTCAATTATATTAACTATATACTTACACAACTATGAATCTTCTCATGCAGGTACGAGGTGATTGGTTAATATTAGTCTTCTATATATATCAGAAGCCCAGCATAACCCATGCAAAATAAGAAATATTTGCAGCAAACAATATGTAAAGGTGTCTGTTTTACACTACCCGCAGGTCTGAGATTTGGACTGTGGCAGGCCCTACATAGATTTTTCTCTGTCAAGTTGCAATATGTAGATAATGGCGAGAAGAGGTGAACTGTTCTAAACAGTCTGTGGTATGAATTGCAACGGGTTACTAAACTGCTCAATTGTGGACTTTATTATTCGAGTGAGGTATGAGTCAAGTGGGGTTTCATGGCATGCCTGTTTTGTTTTTACTGCTGAGAAGGTCCAAAGTATTATAAGAATGGCGTTTGAAATTCCATCCAACATTTTCATTTTGCTGAATTCAAATCTTACAATACTCTTGGCAGTTCAAACGTCCTCTTTTATCGTGGCCTCATTTGACACGCTACATCTGCTGAGACTAAGCATATGTTTGTGTCTTCCACAAGTAAAGATAGGTTACCATGGGGAGGCATTACTGAGCAGCAAAAAAAAGTATTACACTTTTGAAAAATAATTACACTATGTAGAATGTTTTCATGGCAAAATAAAAGTGAAAAAAGTGACACTTAGAATCAACCTATAGTAAAATAAGTTCCTAGTAACATTTTTCAGCATGTCTTTATCTTATAGAATCCAGTCAAACAATTTGCATTTCTCTCTCTAGAAGCCAATTCTGCAACTTAATTATTTAACAATATAAACAAACAATATATTATCGGCAATTACCGTATTTCATTTGAGCCCGTTTCATAGGTAGTTTTGCGAATGGTGACAGGGACATCGTAATCCACGTCCTCGGGCAGTGGTTGGTGTTTTGAAGCATCTTTTGTGGGACTTTGGCTGTTCAACACAAACATTTTGCAAAAGCTGTGAAAAACTAAAAATCAAAATACTCTTAAATGGAAAAGATAGACTAAACAGAAACGGTATATTATACAGTGTCTTAAAACGACCTACTTTGCTATGTTATAACTTCATTTTTATCACTGCAAAATTATCAAATATGTAGTTTTTGTTGCCTCATGTGGGTTCATTTGTTGTTATTCTAAAGCGTTTAAAAGTATAAACATAAGAACCCCCCCCCCCCTCCTCCCCGGCCTACACCTCTCAAATCCTCTGCAGGTTGAGGCTCTTAAAGAAAGCAGAATAAACATATACAGCCAGATTCATGAAAGACAATTTGGCTCGCAAAGGGCCAGATTCTGCGAATCTGGCCCTTTGCGAGCGCAATTTTTGCATTTGGGATGCATCATCCCAAATGCAAAAATCGCTATTAGCGAAATCGCATATTAGCGAGGAATTGCATTTAAGGAATCTCTATTTGAGATTCCTTAAATGCAATTCATTAACCATTTTTAAATTGCGAATTCACAATTTTTGGTCGCTTTTTACCACGAAGTCTGACTTCGTGGTAAATAGCGAAAAAATAGAAAAATGCACTTTAGTGCATTTTTTTCAATTGCATGTTACACACACACACATGTCCTTTGGACATGTGTGTGCGCAACACCTGTGTAAATTTGCATTTCAGGGGTGCTACAGGGTGTCCTTTGGACACCCCTGGCACCCTTGAATTCGCATCCTTATTTGCGATTAGCAATTAGCGCTAATCGCAAATAAGGAAGCTGTAGGAATCTATTGCGATTCCTACATGAATCCCGTTTTGCGAGTCTGTAATAGCGATTCCTTATGAATCGCTATTAAAGACTCGCAAAACGGGTCTTTGATGAATCTAGCTGATAGTATCCCAACTGGTATTATTGAAAGACAATTAGAATGGATATGCAATAAACATTATCAGCAAGGAAATGAGGAGACTCATTGAATATTTCAAATGTGCTCATGGCATCATATTTATCTAGAAAAGGTTGGGCAAAATACAGTTGTAACAGCACTGTAGGTAAACAAATAATGATACAACCCTAATTGTACTTGGTGCTCAAGATGTGCATGTGATGAACAAGGTGGCGACGCTAGTGACAATATGATCAGCATAAACGGCGCATAGTGAATGGTGTTTAGATATATACAGTGAGTAAATGAAACAATGTGGCTCCAATGAATTGTGAAGCTTGGGTTCTAATTTAGGTTGATTGTAGTTAGGATGAACCACATTGTGGGCTGCGCCTCTTATTGCGCTGAGTGGTTAAAGAAAGCAAACACGTGGCCACTGCTGAACGAGTCGCTATATTACACCAGGACAAATGTAACGTATTTCACTGATGCCAGCCCAGATCCTGAACCAATTATACCTACCGGATGAAAAGAAATAACTAAGGTAGAAGAGAGTGAAAAGCTGGAACTGAAGAGGTAAGAGATGACATGTGAGACATGCAAATGTAGGATTTCAGAAAGATGTGGGGAATAAAAAGGTACTACAGCCTTGGCATCACCTCAAGCAGATGGGAATGCAAAACTGGAAGGGGCCCAGCCTTCGCCAGCACACCCCCAATGCAGCTTTCAATGCATTTGACACCTATGTGACCATCATATATGCGTGCGGGACAGAAGCCAAGAATCGGACGTACATTTAGACTAAACACCTTAATAATGACCTACTAGCAGTCACGGTGAGAAACTAATTGATATCATCCTGAGGGCTCCCAATCATGCCCCATCATAAACCCCCGCCTACAACTAGAACTCACCCAGACATGTGGAGGCAACTCTGTTCACAGTATATGCTATACAAGAGTCATATGTTGCATGAAAATAAAACTAGAGAAACACAACATCTGGGAACAGCAAACAGTCTTAGGGAAAGCAGGATGAAGTAAAACATGTGAAATGTAAACAGGTACAGTATTTAGTCAATAAAAACCATTTCACAATCGTTCATTCCGTACGTTTCCTAAAAATCGATTTAAGCGTAGGTTCCTAACAAGTCTTTCGAAGCGGACCTATAAACTCCAAGTTAAAACGAATATAAAAATGTCATTGGTGTAGTTCTTATGAGGCCTTGACTCAAATGATTGTTCTTTAAAAGCTCCCTTCTAGGAGCATGTCCATTTTCCTCAGATCATTGTGTGGTCCTGTTATTTAAAGTGCAAGGGTCAATGTTTAAAGTGCTATTGTGCTGAGGTACATTTTAATTTGAATGTCTTCCTTCACATTGTCCGGGGTTTAAAGTGAGTTATTGTTGTTCTTTTGTGTAACCGCACTTACAACACTAATTTCTATTAAATGACCTTCGGATCTTTTGCTCAGAGTAATTACTGTTCTTCCCTTGTACGTTATGTAAACCCTGGGTTAAAGTGCTGGTGCTTTAAACAAAGACAATCATTTTGCTTTAATCTTGAGAAGATCTACTAGTTTTGCTAGCTTCCCAGTTGTAGTTCTTTGTTGGAGAGCTGGTGCCATAAATTGATTGTTCTATTGCTTTCATGTTCACTTTTACGAATTTTACTCCCCGGCATATGAGCGGTATAGAGGAGCCTCCCAGCAATGGGTTACCGTTTGCCTGCATGTTCGTATTGCCAACTCTATACAAATTCTTTTCAGCATTCTCTTCCTTTCTGTCAGGTAACTCAGGCAAACGCAGAATATGTGTGCAAGACTTTCTTCCTTATATTTGCACAAGCGATATTCTTTGTTTGATGTCTGATCCTTCCAGGATCAAGCCCTGATCTTTGGACTGGGTAAGAGTGGTCTGCTTAATTCAGGCACTCTGTTCATCACCACCCCCTTTTCTGAATCATTTTGTCCACCATAAGCGTGGAAGGGTATACTCAGATGTGAGTTCCTTGCTCACTGCACCATCAGGATTCAAGCAAGCCGGGCCGACGACGCCTGAAATGGCAGAAACCGGTCCCCGGAAGCTTGTTTCCTTCCCAGTACAAGAATTGGCTTGGTAGTTTGGTTTGCCCTGTTCCCATCATGCACTGGGACAGGAACAGACTAATTTGCATATAGCCAAGTTCTGAGCTGGGATGGTGCAGTGAGCTAAAAAACAGTGATGGATCAAGCCCTGATCTTTGGACTGGGTAAGAGTGGTCTGCTTAATTCAGGCACTCTGTTCATCACCACCCCCTTTTCTGAATGATCCTTCCAGGATGGCATTAGATCTTTTATTTCCCCTTTTCTAAAACGGTACTGCATAAACTGGTGTTTTATTTTAATTGAAAATTGTTCTGTACGGTAAAGCCGTAGTTTTTTATAGGAATTTATCACTGTCCAGGGGTGACCTCTGAGTGCAAGGCTTGTCTTATCGGTTAAGTATGAAAAATGCTTCTTTGTGGCTTTCATTACTTTGTAAAAGGCCAGTTTCCCAATACTTGCATGCCAGGCGTCTTGTATTCCAACTTCCTTGATAGCCTGTTTTAGATATAGACCCCCTGAATCTTTTTTATTTTGCTGTGTTTGCTCCTCTATTTCCTTCCAGCACACGTGGTTCATTGACCCTCTTTCCGATGAGCGTAGTTTCCAGCATAGTTTTATAAAGGCTCCTTTACACTGGTATTTTTGTTCAGCAGTCCAAACTCTAAATGCACCTGTGCTGGAGATGCAGTTTTCATGATTATGAACACAGATTTGTATTCCCTTGTTTGGATTTTGTTCAAGATACCTCCTGCGCGTTCTTTCAGTGTTTACATACTGTACGTCACTGTTGGCATTAAGTGAGCACTCATCACTATTAAAAAAGATGGTGAAATGTGTGATAAGTTGGCCTGATATGTGATATCCACTATTCTAGTGGGGACCCTGTATCAGTCCAAACAACCCTTATGGTGATGGTTGTAAAGTCAACCTTATAGACCAGCTATCCTAGGGGTAGCATGGACAAAGCAGTCGTAGGCTAAACTCAAGAGGGCATGTGAAGCCAGCTGTTTTACCATATGTAACCCCTTTAATACCAAATGAAAGGACACCACACAGGTTATATATATAAAATATATATGTATTTATTACTAAATTAATCCTCTGAACTCTTTATGAGATCAGAGGCACAAGCAAATAACAAGATACTTAATTATCATACAGTAAGTTGCACAAAATACAGTAATGCCCTAGGGGCACTTCAAACCATATACTAAAATAGTGGGATAAGAACCACGTCACGAACAAAGGATAGGCCTAGGGCCTGGAGAATCGCTGGGGCTACGCTGTACTACCAAAGGATAGGGAGCAGGAGGCCCACGGGATGCGTGTGCAGTGTCTTTACACACACGCGAGTTACCATAGAGTTAGAATGGGAACGAAAGAATTGGAAACTAGTTCTTTTAGGTCACTTCCGGTTGGACAAGGAGAAAGCTACTTGAAAGTTAGACACTAGGATAGTAAATCCCCACAGGAGCACCGAAGTACTCGCGTTACCTCACCCACAGGAAGCGGGTGCATAGGTGTCAAAGGGTGTCGGGTTTCGTCGCTGAATCCTTTGGAGCCTTGAAGAAAGATGCTGCAGGCGACCAGGAGAGAAGTGTCCGGTTGGATCCAAGGGCGGATCGAGGATGAAGAGTACCTGAAAGCAGTGGGGACAGAATCTGAGTCACTAGCCAGTGACCAGGAAGGAACCAGGCGATGTCGCGAAGCAATCAGGTGATGTCGTGAAGCTTGTCTCTGCAGCCACGTGGACCAGGAGGTGTCGACGGCGACCAGGAGCTGGATACGGACTGTCCCACGAAGGCCCTCGCTGTCGGCGGTGTCGGCTTCCGGATTGGAGTCAAAAAGCCTTGGCAAAGGCAAACAACGCAGGAATCGGAGATGGCTTATGGATCAGACCAGCAAGGTCTGATGGGCTTCTCCTTTTCAGGGAAGCAGGGGCCAGTCTGGAGCAACCAGACCAGCGGTGTGAATTCAAAGGTTTGTCGTCACAGAGGCCAGTAGCCAACGGGCAAGTGACCGGACAGATGCGTCGAGCAGGAAAATGCAGAAGGACCCCACGCAGAACTCGTGGAGTGTGGAGGGCTGATCTTCGGGTCAGATGATGCTCGGGGCTGTGGCTTCTCAATCCCCAATGCACAACTTCGAGGGTGCCTCAGAAGTTGCACGGAAAGCAATTCGCTGGCTTTCCAAGATGGCCGGTCCCACGTCTCTCGTCGCCTCCACAGGTCTCAGCTCTGCTGTGACTGTGGATCGGGCTGTTGGAAGTCTGGAAGTCCGGGTCTTGTCAGGCTCTGTGCTCGGGCTCCGGCGGGAGCGTCGACAAAGCAAACCGTTGCCACAAGGGAGATTCTTCAGTCTTCTATCTTCAAGTAGAACGTTGAAGGTCCAGAGTTTCGTTTCAAGTTTCAGTCAGGATAAATCTAAAGTCTTGGGACTCAGCTCCTACCTATATACCAAATTTAGGGGCTGGATTACCTGCTAGGTCCCTCCTACGGGTGGGACAAGGGAAGGGGGTGGTTACACCCCTTTCCCTTTGTCCAGTTTCGCGCCAGAGCTGGGGCTGGAGTGCCCCAGCACCGGTTTGAACCGGACTATGCATGAGACACCTTGTGTGCCCCAGGTAGTGTCTCATTTCATTCAGCCCTCAATGCCCCAATACACTATGTCCTGTCTGGGGTGGTGCTAGCACCTCCCAAGACAGGAAACCTATTGTCCAAGCCTCCCTCGCTGGAAGGACTCCCAGCAGCAGGAGGTCAGACTTGTGTCTGTGGCAGCAGCATCCATTTTGTGATGCTGAGGCTCTGGTTAACTTTAACCGGGATTAGTAGGAACAACATGTCTTCTCCCTCTAGAAGGGTGGAATGCTACCCCCGTCGTCAGAACATGCGAGGGGGTAGTACTCCAAAGCGTATGACACCTTACACAACGTGTTTTGATAAAGCCAAACTAAAGTTAGCATTCAACCGCGAGGATTATAATGCACTTAAGAGTATATGGTATGGCTATATCCTAGAACAGCTATAAGGACATGGTTCTGAAAGCTGCAGACAGACTCAGCTCATGCTAGAGCCTCCTCTCACATAAAACCAAGCACTCTGCCTTGAGGATTGTTAAGGCCTGCCATAGGAGTGACTTATAGGTGTATATGTGTCTAGATATAAGGTTAGATATAGGAATACTATACCTAAGCAAGGGGTGATTACACGACCTTGCCCCAGCTGAGTGATCAGCCAGTTGTGTCAGTTTGGATGGCCAGCCAGGGGTGGCAAAATATATGCTGCAGCCCCTGGTAGGCCTTGGGTACACATATGCCCTGGGTACCTATGGTACACTATACAGGGACTCACAAGAGTGACCCAATTCCCAATTGTTGATGTACCTAAAGTACATGGTGTGAATTTAGAGAGAGAACAGCAGGGCTGTGGGTCTGATTAGCAGGCCCACAGCCACATTAAGTCGAAAACCAGTGAAGTAAAAACCAAAAAGTGAGGTGACCATAGGAAAGCAGACCCTACTCTCCTAAATAACCCTCCCCCCAAACGCAGGGACATTAGACTAACCTTGACCAGTTGTGTCTTCATGTTCTAAGTGGAAGTACCTGGAGAGACCATCGGCACTGCCATGGTCAGTCCCGGGTCTGTGCTCCACTGTAAAGTCCATCCCCTGTAGGGAAATGGACTACCTGGGCAGTTTGGGATTCTCACCCTTCATCTGATTTAGCCACAAGAGGGGCTTATGGTCGGTCTGAATTTTGAAGTGAGTGCCAAACAAGTATGGCCTCAACTTCTTCAGGGCTCAAACCACAGCAAAGGCCTCACTCTAAATGGCTGACCAACATTTCTCTCTAGGGGTCAGCCTTCTGCTAATAAAAGCAATGGGTCGGTCTTGACCATCTACATTAAGTTGTGAAAGCACAGCTCCCATCCACAACTCAGAAGCATCTGTTTGGACAATGAACTCTTTGGAGTAGTCAGGACTCTTCAGGATAGGTGCAGAGCACATGGCCTTCTTGGGGTCATCAAATGCCTTTTGACAGCTTACTGTCCACTGAACCTTTTTTGGCATCTTCTTTGAAGTCAAGTCATTAAGTGGTGTCACAATGGACCCATAATTCTTAACAAACTTTCTGTAGTACCCAGACAGGCCTAAGAAAGCTCTGACCTGTGTCTGGGTGGTTGGAGGAGCCCAGTCCTTGATGGTCTGGATCTTACTCTCCAGTGGTTGAACCTGACCCCCACCTACAAGGTGGCCCAGGTACACAACCTTACTCTGCCCTATCTGGCACTTTGTGGCCTTGATAGTTAGGCCTGCCTTCTGCAGGGCCTCTAAAACCTTCTTCAGGTGGATCAGGTGATCCTCCCAGGTGGAGCTGAAGACAGCAACATCATCAAGATAAGCTGCACAAAAGTCATCCAACCCAGTGAGGACTTGGTTCACCAATTTTTGGAAAGTGGCAGGTGCATTCTTCAAGCCAAAGGGCATCACCACAAATTGGTAATGACCTCCTGGGGTTGAGAAAGCAGTTTTGGCCTTGGCATCCTCAGCTAACCTGATTTGCCAATAGCCTGCTGTCAAATCAAATGTGCTCAGAAACTTGGCAGAAGCCAATCTATCAATGAGCTCATCTGTGCTTGGAATTGGGTGAGCATCTGTCCTAGTGACAGCATTGAGTCCTCTATAGTCCACACAGAACCTCATCTCTCTCTTACCATCTTGGGTGTGAGGTTTTGATACAAGGACTACTGGGCTGGCCATGTGGCTCTCTGATGGCTCAATTACTCCCAACTCCAACATTTTCTGTACCTCAGTCTTTATACAGTCCCTGACATGGTCAGGTTGCCTGTAGCTCTTACTCTTCACAGGCAGACTGTCACCAGTGTCCACCTCATGGGTGCACCAGTTAGTCTGACTAGGTGTCAAGGAAAACATATATCTGAAGGACTGTAGAACTTGTCTGCAGTCCTGTTGCTGCTGGCCAGTGAGGCTGCCAGCTAAGGCCACACCATCAACTGAACCATCATCAGGGTTCTGAGTCAACAGGTCTGGGAGAGGGTCACTCTCTTCCTCCTGCCCCTCATCTGTAGCCACGAGCAAGCCCATGTCTGCCCTGTCAACATATGCTTTGAGTCTGTTGACATGGAGCACCCTGTGGGGGCTCCTGGGAGTTCCAAGGTCCACCAGGTAGGTGACCTCTCCCTTTTTCTCAACAATTGTGTGGGGTCCAGACCATTTGTCCTGGAGTGCTGCTGGGGCCTCTGGCTCCAACACCCACACCTTCTATCCTGGCTGGTACTCAGTCAGCACAGCCTTTTGGTCATGCCAAGCTGTTTGAAGTTCTTGGCTAGCCTCAAGGTTTTTAGAAGCCTTCTTCATATACTCAGCCTTCCTGGAGCGGAGACCAAATACATAGTCCACTATGTCTTGTTTAGGCTTTTTGAGAGGTAACTCCCATCCTTCCTTTACCAGACATAGGGGTCCCCTTACAGGATGCCCAAACAAAAGTTCAAAAGGGCTGTAGCCAACCCCCTTTTGTGGGACCTCTCTGTAAGCAAACAGGAGGGAGGGTAGAAGGATGTCCCATCTTCGCCTAAGCTTTTCAGATAAACCCTTGATCATACCCTTTAGGGTCTTGTTAAATCTTTCAACAAGCTCATTGCACTGTGGACGGTAGGGTGTAGTGAATTTGTAATTTACACCACACTCCTTCCACATTGCAGTCAAGTACCCAGACATGAAGTTTGCACCTCTATCTGAGACAACCTCCTTTGGAAAGCCCACTCTTGAGAAAACTCCCAGGAGGGCTCTTTCCACAACAGGTGCTGTTGTGGTCCTTAGGGGAATAGCTTCTGGATACCTGGTGGCATGATCCACTACCACCAGTATAAATCTGTGCCCAGAGGCTGTATGGGGATCCATTGGTCCAACAATGTCAATCCCTACTCTTTCAAAGGGTACCCCCACCACAGGTAGTGGTATAAGGGGGGGGCTTTGTTGTGCCACCTGATTTGCCACTGGCTTGGCAGGTCACACAGGAGCGACAAAACTTCTTGGCATCTTCTGACATATGGGGCCAGTGAAAGTGAGGGACAAGCCTGTCCTAAGTCTTGTCCTGGCCTAGATGTCCTGCTAAGGGAATATCATGGGCTAAGGTAAGAAGGAAACCCCTAAAGGCCTGAGGTATGACCAACCTCCTGGAAGCACCAGGCTTGCGGTCTCTAGCCTCAGAATAAATGAGTCCATCATCCCAGTAAACTCTGTGGGTACCTGTAGCATTCCCAGCAGCCTCAGAAGCAGCTTGCTGTCTGAGGGGTTCAAGAGAGGGACAGTCTAACTGTGCCTGCCTCAAGTCTGCCCAATCAAACCATCAATCAACTAAATACTCACCGAGAAGCAAAACTTGAAACTTGAAGGCCTCGGACTTCTACGCATCTACGTCTATGTCTACGCATGCGCCTCGGAACGGGTGGACCTCTGGAAACCTCGGACCTTGCTCTCTCACAGGTCGGGCTCTGGTTGAGACGATCCGCAATCCTCACCGCCTCGTATGGATGCCTGGTCACAGTCCGTCCTCCTCCTGGGCCTGAGGGAGTAGCGGGACATCCCGATGGCGTGTACACTTTAAAGTCCGTCACGGCTGTAGAAGGGGGCAATCCTGGGCCTACAACTCCGGCGCGTGGGGATAGGGATATGTTCCTATTCGGGCGCCAAATTAATGTGGTAAATTAAATATTACCCTGACATAATTTCTAGGCATTAACAATTAGCATGTGTCAAATGAGAGGCAGAGAGTCCGTGGTGTCCAAGTTAAAAGGGCTTTATTCCAATAACTCGAGTTAAGGGAGAATCTGTTCCATCACCACTGAGGTTCAGGAAGGGTCTTCTAACATTTAAAAAGAACAACACATATATACATTTTTTCTTGTACATAGGGAGGAACGCTCCAGGCAGTGCAAGAAAGAAAGAGATAAGAGCATGTGGGCGTGCATGAGGGTGTACACTTGATGAGTCACAGGTGGGTGATAGGTGGGTGGCTACATAGAGGAGGAGTTACATGGCAGGCTGGAACTTTGCCCTACTTGTGCACGCAATTTGAGCATGACGTGCAATTGACGTGTAACTGGGAGGAGAGCTGACATTCAGTCTAGTAGAGAGAACTTTAGTGTCAGGGCGACCAGCACGTCTTGTAATATCTGATATCTTGAGTCCGAGGATGTTTTATCTGAAGCAAAGGTTGCTCATCACTAGAATCAGAAAAAGCATATATTTCTTCGTTCATTGCGTGGGGGCTGTGAGCTTTCTATGGATGCAAGCACTGTGATTTACTTCAATGGAGACAGAGAGGCTAGGCCCTATCTTCCGCGGACGGGTTCTGTTTACCTTCCTCACTGGGCAGGAATGTGACTCTGTACAGCAGGCAGATAACTGTTATTCATAATACAGTCTTGGCAACCCTTGCTGGGTCTCTTTCGGCTGAGCTAGAAGTATGCGAGGTCAGAGATACGTAACTGCAGCTTTCAGTGTGTCAGGAGTCATGAAAACCCTGATTCAGAAAGTGGCTCAGACTGAACCACAAAAAGGGTTCATTACGATATTTATTTAAAAGTGCACAATGCAAATACATGGGCCTTCATGTTAGCTTAACGTTTGGGAAACCTGATGACAGGCACCTTAATGCAGGACTTGATTGCAGAGGCCTTGTGATTCAAGCCACTAAGAGAAATAAGCATGGGTGACATGCACATACAGGTAACATAGGGTACACGTAGGGGGCATCTTGGTCAGGCAAAATTTCATTTTCCTCACTGTCCCAAGAAACTCAACCTGGTCAGGTTAAAGTTCTTCTGGGACAGTTCCTTCAGGGGTCTCACAATCAGCTTCCTGAGAAGGCTGATCTTCACCTGAGGGCAGGGGGGAAGGCACTGCCTTAACCCTACTGCTCTTTCTCTTGGGTGGTACTTGGTCCATAGTTACAGGATCCAAGACCTGTTCAGTTTGGCACTTTTTGGCCTGTGACCTGGTCACAGCAAGGACATGAGCTGATATGCCTAACATCTCTGCATGAGTCATATACTCTACTTCTGACCATACTGAGGATTCAAGATCATTGCCCAACAGACACTCAACTGGGAGGTCTGCACTTACCACAACTCTTTTGAGGCCAGTTACCCCTCCCCAGGAGAAGTTAACAACTGCCACACTATGTGTAGTAGTCACATTGCTTGCATTGGTCACCAGGTAATTATCACCCAGTACAATCTGTCCAGGGTCCACAAAGTTAGGTGTCACCATAGTGACACTGGCACATGTGTCCCTGTAGACCTGAGCTACTTTGTCATTGGTTAAATATATTTGCCTGTACTTGCCCAGAGTACTGAGACTCACAGTTGAGGACATAGCCATGTCCACATTACAGACAAGAACAGCCTGGGTTGGTATCCTGACTAAGCCAGAATCCACCTCAGTACCCATGGTTAACCCCACTATAGCCTTGGGTTGGGAACTACCACTGTTAACTGTACTGGGGATGCAGATGCCTTAGGGGCTACAGTGGTAGGGGCTGTACCTTTCTTGGTGCACTCACTGAACCAGTGAGAGGCAGATTTACAATAATTACACCAAGGTTTCTTTGGACCTTCTTTCTTCTTTTTCTTGGAATTTTGGGACCCCCCCCTTCATTAGAAGTATGTTGGGGGCCTGAAGAAGACTTCTGGTCTTTTTGTTTCTGATCCCCACCTTTTTGGTCTGCCTTTTTCTGATCACCACCTTGGACCTGGTTTTTCTGTTTAACCCTGGTTCTGACCCAGTTGTCTGCCTTCTTTCCCAATTCTTGGGGAGAGGTCAGATCTGAGTCAATCAGGTGTTGGTGCAACAACTGGTTCTGACAATTGTTAAGTACTTGCTATCTCATGATCAAATTATACAATTCTGTATAGTCCTTAACTTTACTTCCCAGCAACCAGCCTTCCAGAGCCTAAGTGGCACAATCAACAAAATCAGTCCAGTCCGGAGTCTGTGTCTTCTGGGTATCTCTGAACATCAACCTGTACTGTTCAGTGGTTAGGCCAAACCCATCAATCAGAGCACTCTTCAGGACAGTGTAATTGTTAGCATCATCATCACTAACTGTGAGGAGCTTGTCTCTCCCTTTTTCTGAAAAGGAGAGCCACGAGATTGCTGCCCACTGACTTTAGGGTACCTGATGTACTTTGCAGGCCCTCTCCAAAGCAGTTATCCATTTGTGGATATCATCCCCAACTTTGTTGGGGGGCACAATCTTACTCAGGTGTCTATTGTCATAGGACCTGTCTTTATCCTTAGGGATATTGCTGCCACCAGTGGACTCTAGCCCACTTAACTTTTGCTCCCTCGCCAGAGCAAGTTTTGCTTGGGCTAGGGCAAGTTCTTCCCTCTCTATTCTGATTTGGACTTCACTCATCCTAGCCTGGTGTTCTCTCCTCTGAGGGGAAGTCATTCCTCTCTGAGAACCCCTTGAGGCATTGGAGTGGAGAGATTCCCCTGAGTGGGATCTTTCCCTCCTATACCTCTGGTTAAGTCTACTGATAGGTCGGTATGGGGCTTGCCCCTCTCCAGCCCCATGTAGGCTTAGGTTAGCCTGGCTAAGTCTCCTAACTTCAACCTGGCTGCCTACCTCTTCCTCAGAATCTTCATCCTCCACTACCTCATCTTCATCTATGACAGTAGGGTCAGGGGCATCATCCTCTGTGGAGGGCATGCCTTCTGCATTCCCTGTAGGACATGTGCTAGGGGCCTTGGGAACCTCAGATTATTCTAAGAGTTCCATCAGGTGCTGAAGGGTAGGGTTAGAACCCTGTTTCAACTTCCTTGTGGTACACAAGTGTCTCAGCTCTCTGAAGTTAAGTATGTCACACTTGGAGGGTCACCTCCCACAGGTAGAGATACACTAGGTTCACCTGTGGCTGACATTGTCTAGTGAGGTGTGGTGTGTGCACCTACCTACACTAAGTGTTTGCTACTAAACCTCTCTAGGAGTTGTAGTCAGGGTGTGCTAGCCCCTTTGGTCTACAAGAACTAAGTTTACCTAATGTGATCTTTCAAATGATATCTCAAAGATTACAATTGGTAAAAAAACAGCAAGCTCAAAAACCAACCGCTGCACACCAATGTGAAAAGTTGGCCTGATATGTGATATCCACTATTCTAGTGGGCACCCTGTATCAGTCCAAACAACCCTTATGGTGATGGTTGTAAAGTCAACCTTATAGACCAGCTATCCTAGGGGTAGCATGGACAAAGCAGTCCTAGGCTAAACTCAAGAGGGCATGTGAAGCCAGCTGTTTTACAATATGTAACCCCTTTAATACCAATTGAAAGGACACCACACAGGTTATATATATAAAATAAATATGTATGTATTACTAAATTAATCCTCTGAACTCTTTATGAGATCAGAGGCACAAGCACATAATAAGATACTTAATTATCATACAGTAAGTTTCACAAAGTACAGAAATGCCGTAGGGGCACTTCAAACCATATACTAAAATAGTGGTATAAGAACCACATCACGAACAAATAATAGGCCTAGGGCCTGGAGAATCGCTGGGGCTATGCTGTACTACCAAAGGATAGGGAGCAGGAGGCCAACGGGATGCGTGTGCAGTGTCTTTACACACACGCGAGTTACCATAGAGTTAAAATGGGAATGAAAGAATTGGAAACTAGTTCTTTTAGGTCACTTTCGGATGGACAAGGAGAAAGCTACTTGAAAGTTAGACACTAGGATAGTAAATACCCACAGGAGCACCGAAGTACTCGCGTTACCTCACCACAGGAAGCGGGTGCATACGTGTCAAAGGGTGTCGGGTTTCGTCGCTGAATCCTATGGAGCCTTGAAGAAAGATGCTACAGGCGACCAGGAGAGAAGTGTCCGGTTGGATGCAAGGGCGGATCGAGGATGAAGAGTACCTGAAAGCAGAGGGGACAGAGTCTGGGTCACTAACCAGTGACCAGGAAGGAACCAGGCGATGTCGCGAAGCAATCAGGTGATGTCGTGAAGCTTGTCTCTGCAGCCACGTGGACCAGGAGGTGTCGACGACGACCAGGAGCTGGACACGGACTGTCGCACGAAGGCTCTCGCTGTCGGCCGGTGTCGGCTTCCGGATTGGAGTCAACAAGCCTTGGCAAAGGCAACCCACGCAGGAATCGAAGAGGGCTTACGGATCAGATCAGCCAGGTCTGATGGGCTTCTCCTTTTCAGGGAAGCAGGGGCCAGTCTGGAGCAACCATACCAGCGGTGTAAATTCAAAGGTTCGTCGTCACAGAGGCCACTAGCCAATGGGCAAGTGACCGGACAGACGTGTCGAGCAGGAAAATGCAGAAGGGCCCCACGCAGAACTCGTGGAGTGTGGATGGATGATCTTCGGTGCAGATGATGCTCGGGGCAGGGGCTTCTCAATCCCCAAAGCACAACTTCGGGGGTGCCTCAGAAGTTGCACGGAAAGCAATTCCCTGGCTTTCCAAGATGGCCGGTCCCACGTCTCTCGTCGCCTCCACGGGTCTCAGCTCTGCTGTGACGGTGGATTGGGCTGTTGGAAGTCTGGAAGTCCGGGTCTCTGTGCTCGGGCTCCGGCGGGAGTGTCGACAAAGCAAACCCTTGATCACTTGATGGTGCCTGCTTGCACAAGGTGGTCACTCCTTGACCACAAGGGAGATTCTTCAGTCTTCTATCTTCAAGCAGAACGTCGAAGGTCCAGAGTTTCGTTTCAAGTTTCAGTCAGGATAAATCTAAAGTCTTGGGACTATATACCAAATGTAGGGGCTAGATTACCTGCTAGGTCCCTCCTATGGGTGGGACCAGGGAAGGGGTTGGTTATACCCCTTTCCCTTTGTCCAGTTTCGCGCCAGAGCTAGGGCTAGAGTGCCCCAGCACCGGTTTGAACCGGACTATGCATGGGACACCTTGTATGGCCCGGGCAGTGTCTCATTTCATTCAGCCCTCCCTGCCCCAAATACACTATGGCCTGTCTGGGGTGGTGCTAGCACCTCCCAAGACAGGAAACCTATTGTCCAAGCCTCCCTCGCAGGAAGGACTCCCAGCAGCAGGAGGTCAGACTTGTGTCTGTAGCAGCAGCATACATTTTGTGATGCAGAGGCGCTGGTTAACTTTAACCGGTATAAGTAGGAACAACATGTCTTCTCCCTCTAGAAGGGTGGAATGCTAACCCCGTTGCCAGAACTGGCGAGGGGATAGTATTCCAAAGCGTATGACACCTTACACGACATGTTTTGATAAAGCCAAACCAAAGTTAGCATTCAACCGCAAGGATTATAATGCACTTAAGAGTATATGGTATGGCTATATCCTAGAACAGCTATAAGGACATGGTTCCGAAAGCTGCAGACAGGCTCAGCTCATGCTAGAGCCTCCTCTCAAATAAAACAAAACACTCTGCCTTCAGGATTGTTAAGGCCTGCCATAGGAGTGACTTATAGGTGTATATGTGTCTAGATATAAGGTTAGATATAGGAATACTATACCTAAGCAAGGGGTGATTACACGACCTTGCCCCAGCTGAGTGATCAGCCAGTTGTGTCAGTTTGGATGGCCAGCCAGGGGTGGCAAAAGATATGCTGCAGCCCCTGGTAGGCCTTGGGTACACCTATGCCCTGGGTACCTATGGTACACTATACAGGGACTCACAAGAGTGACCCAATTCCCAATTGGTAATGTACCTAAAGTACATGGTGTGAATTTAGAGAGAGAACAGCAGGGCTGTGGGTCTGATTAGCAGGCCCACAGCCACATTAAGTCGAAAACCAGTGAAGCAAAAAGCAAAAAGTGAGGTGACCATAGGAAATCAGACCCTACTCTCCTACAAAATGAGGGACAACTCAACTTCGTACTTAAAGTTTTTAAGCCATAGTTAAAGATTGCACTTTTGCCTACATTGTTTGTATGTGTTGTTTGCCTTTCATTTGATGCTCCATGTTGAATCCTATATATTTATATGACTTAACTTCCTCGACTTTGTTCCCTTCCAAGAACCAGGTGTTTACTTCTAGCCACGATCTGAGGTGCTGTAAAAGACTGGTGCATTTTGTATTGTATTGTAATTGCATTTGTATAGCGCTTACTACACCCGACGAAGCGTCGAAGCACTTTTTGTCAGGGTTCTCCTTGCCGTGCGTGCCTAACAGTTAAACTACAACACCCATGAGCCTTTGCTGCAGGAAGTATATTGTAGGCTGTGACTGGGGCAAGGTGCGTGTAATTCTGATTCCTGTTCCTGAGAGGAGGGGCCTCTCATTTGTTTCCATTGTCGGGGAAGTTGCGGAGGTCGATGGAAGCGCTGCTAGTCGGGAGATCGATTTCCCGCATCACCAGGTACTTTTGTTGCGAGGCGCTGGGAGTTACATACTCGCGCAATTCGCTTACTCTTTGTTTAGGGAGTATGAACCGGAGGCAGCGCAACGAACTTCCGTGCGTGCCGGTTCTTGTTTCCCAGCTGATCAGATTCTGTCTAATAGCAATGGAGAGTAGGAGTCTTCGCTACACGTTGCCGGGTGTGTACTGGATTGGTATTAGAGGAACTGTTATCTGTCTAGGCAGCGGAGCTTTGTGGCTACATTTTTGTGCGGAGTGTTTTGCCGGAGCGGCTGTGGTGGTCGAAGCTACCCGCTTCCGGTGTTCATTCGATATTCGTTTGCATTGGTGAAGCGGAGCATAGAGGTGTTCGCAACCCCATGCTACCGTTTTGAATATCCTCTGGTTTTCTTGCTTTAACGGAGCTCAGTGGTGGTCGCAACTACGAGTTACCGGTTACCGTCCTTCCTTCTATTATTGTTTCCCTTTTCGGCTCCTTCTCCCTTTAGGATGGTGTGCTTTTTCTTTCTGCTCGCAGGTCCTTGGTATAAGTGCCTTAAGGCTGGTCCTTTATAACTTTGCCACAGAACTCATTCTTTCCGGGGATTGGAACTTATAAGGGAATTTACAGCAGGGATTATTAGTAGCCCTTTCCACATAGGAGGTGTGTGTATGACCAACAGCATTCTGGGTTATACTAGGTGCCTAGTCCATGGTTGTAATCAATGTGCTTGTTTTCAGGAGAGCTATACAGAGAGGTACCTAACGGAACGCTGGAAGAAGTATTACAGCTTTTCTAGGTATTCCTGGTTTAGTGAGAATTTATGAGTGTAGACTTCCTGTTGCCATTTGTTTTATGCATGTTCTTTGTTCTGTTGTTTCAGGTCCTTTGTCCCTGCTGACCCTTCCCCTTCCCGTTCCCTTTATCTTTATTTTCCCTCGCCTGATGGTTCGAATACCTTGTGTTTTATCTTCAGGGTGTTGGGAACGTCTGGAGGTGGACCCATATGTTCTTCATCCGGATCCTGCGAAGCGGGCCTTGACAGAATTACGCGCTCACGTTTTCTGCTTCGCCCGATCCGGTTGATTAATATCATGGCTACCTTGGAGGATGTTATGCAGGCTCTTGTAGTAGTACAACAGGAACTGATAGCATCCAGAGCAGAAACTAAGGCCCTTCGCGACAAGGTAGACAAGTTGGGCAGAAACCCTTTTGATGCTGCTGTGCAGAATCCTCAGATACAGGTTACGGTACCTCCTCCCATACCCTTGGCTAGTCCCGAAAGGTATTAAGGAGATCCCTCCAAGACGCAGGTTTTTCTCAAGCAGATTATGCTGCATTTTTCGTGTAAGCCTGCCTCCTTTCCCAGTAACCATTCCAGAGTGGCGTTCGCCATTTCTTATATGATAGGTGATGCTGCCAATTGGGCAGTTCCTTTAGTGCGGAATAATGACGACATTTTGTCTGACTGGCCACCTTTAAAGCCGAGTTCGAAAGAGTGTTTGATAGAAGAGCAACTTCTTTCAGTGCAGATAAGGAGCTTCTGGAATTAAGACAGGGCAAGAGTGATCTAGTCACGTATTTAACAACCTTTAATAGGTTGGTGGCGGAATCGTCATGGCCAGAGGGGAAGCAGATGTCTATTTATTACCAAGGACTTCGAGAAAGTTTAAAAGATATCATAGCCCAGATTGACCCACAACCCACTACATGTACTGGCATGATTAACCTCTCCTTACGAATGGATAGTAGATTGCTTGAGAGGAGTGGGGAAAGAAGGAAATGGGATAGAGGTTACACTAGACAGGAGTATCCCGCCAGGAAAGGGCTACCCGCTTCGACAGAAGGAAGCGAACCAATGGAAATAGGAGCAATGAGGGCTCCGTTGACCAGAGAGGAGAGAGAAACGCGCAGAACACAAGGATTGTGTATGTACTGCGGAAAAAAAGGGGCACTACGTACGGGAGTGTCCCTCTAAACCCAAAAACACCAGAGGGTGGGTCAGGAAGAAATTAGCGGTATCCATTACAGGTTCTAGCCGTGAATCATCAGGAGACAGTAGGGAGGAAGTAGGCGAGAAAACTCAGTTGCAGCTCCCATCGTTGTCTAGCGATACGGTTCAGGACTCTGTGTCTCATATCGTGCTATCTATGTGTCTGGAGAGCCACCAAATAGTACATCAGGTTTCGGGTGCCACTGGCAATTTCATTGACAGTGGGTTGGTGTCTTCGCTCTCTTTGACCCGCACACCAAGGGAACGTCCAGAGGAGGTATGGGCAGTAGATGGGAAACCTCTGAAGTCAGGATTGATCACAGAACAAACAGAGGAAGTGTTCTTGACTGTTGAAGTAAAAGAGGGTGAACATAAAGACAGAATGACTTTAAACATTATTGAGGCTCCTCAATATGAAGTAATCTTGGGCATGCCATGGTTGTCGTATCATAATCCTCACATTAACTGGAAAGAGAAGACAATACAGTTCCAGTCAGAGGAGTGTCAGGCCCATATGGTGTCACGTCCATCTACTCAAGCGGCTGCCTTATTCTTCCCTTATCTTATAGCCACTGCTGCAGAAAAAGAGGTGTCATTACCCTCAGCGTATCAAATGTATGTGGATGTTTTCAGTGAGAAACTGGCGGAGGAGTTGCCTCCTCATAGGGAGTACGATTGTTGCATAGATTTGGTGGATGGAGCATCTATACCATCCTGTCGTGTGTATGCTTTGTCTGTACCTGAAACTCAACATCTGAAGGAGTACCTAGACCACTACCAATCAATAGGTTTCATTAGGCCTTCCAAATCCCCTGCTGCCTCCCCTTTGTTTTTCATAGCAAATGCCAATGGTGATTTGAGGGCATGTGTGGATTACAGAATGTTGAATAAGAACACCATACGCAACAGATACCCTCTTCCCCTCATTTCGGTCCTGTTAGACCAAGTCCGGAACGCACGTATTTACACTAGATTGGATCTTCGCGGGGCTTATCATTTGGTGCGCATAAGAGAGGGGGACGAGTGGAAGACTGCCTTCAAGACCCGTTACGGGTTGTTTGAATACACAGTAATGCCGTTCGGGCTGTGTAATGCCCCTGCGGCGTTTCGGTTCTTTTTGAATGATGTGTTGAGAGATCTAGTGGATATCAGTGTTGTTGTATACATAGACGACATTCTGATCTACTCGGAGGAGGTGGGCATGCATAAAGAACATGTCCGACAAGTCCTACAGAAACTGAGAGACAATAGCCTTTTCTGTAAGTTGAGTAAATGCGAGTTTGATGTGGAGACTGTGGAGTTCTTGGGAGTGATGCTGTGCCCAGAAGGGTTGCAGATGGCGGAACAGAAAGTGCAGGCAGTCCAGTCCTGGCCTGTACCTAAGACAGTGAGAGAGGTACAGTGCTTTTTGGGTTTTGCCAATTACTATAGACGTTTCATCCTCCACTTTTCACAAATAGCCGCTCCTTTGTCACGTCTTCTCAGAAAAGGGGTGGCGTTCCTTTGGTCACAAGAAGCCGAAAATGCCTTTTGTTATCTCAAGCAAGCATTCATCTCCGCTCCTAATCAGGCTCATCCCAAACCCAATCTGCCATTCATAGTAGAAGCTGATGCTTCAGATGAAGCAATAGGGGCTATATTGTCGCAGCGGGACCAGCATACAGGACAATTGCATCCCGTGGCATATCTGTCGAAAAAGTTAAATCAGGCAGAGAAAAACGACACTATAGCAGAGAAAGAGCTTCTGGCTATAAAAAGAGCCTTCCAAGAGTGGAGGCAGCACTTGTGGGGGGCATCACACCCTGTTACGGTGTATTCAGACCACCGCAATCTGCAGTACATGAGAACAGCCAGACATTTGTCACAGAGGCAGATGAGGTGGATGTTGTTTTTTGCCGGATACAACTTTGTAATCACTTTTCGTCCGGGCATTGATAACAAAAAAGCTGACACTCTATCCCGTCTGGAAGATTCAGAGGCGGTAAGTCAGGATCCGCCATTAGAGGCTATAGTAGAACCAACCAAGGTCATATGTGTGCTGAGAGCCGATTCATTCCTTAAGGAAATCAAAAGTCAGAGAACAGACATCGCTTGGCTCTCTTGGAGCAAGAAGGGCAACAACCGTTCAATAAGACAAGGGCTACCTTTTGTGCTAAACAAACTGTATCTACCCACATGGGAATGTAGGAAAAAGGCGTTTGAATGGTGTCACAATTCTCCTGTGTCTGGTCACCAAGGGGTGAAGAAAACTGTGCAACTACTGATGAGATATTTCTGGTGGGAGGCTAAGCATGGAGATGTTACCACTTGGGTGGGCAGGTGCGAGGATTGTGCGCGAGCTAAGAGTGAAAACAGTCGGAGTAGAGGGAAACTCATGACCATGCCCACTCCCAAGAGACCTTGGCAAAGCATAAGCATAGATTTCATCATGGGGTTGCCTTTGGATCAGGGATACACAGCGGTGTTGGTGGTGGTGGACAGTCTCACAAAGATGGGACATTTTATTCCGTGCCCGAATCTCCCCACAGCAGGTCAGACAGCCCAACTCTTGTTAACCAACGTCTTTCGCCATCACGGAATCCCGGAGGTTATCATTTCTGATAGGGGTCCACAATTCATCGCCCGATTCTGGAAAACATGGTGTCAGGCTTTACATATCGAGTCCACTCTGTCAACCAGTTTCCATCCCCAAACGGATGGTCAAACAGAACGTTTGAATCAAACCCTCACGAATTACTTACGTTGCTATGCTGTGGATGCCCATGACTCCTGGGTGTCATTGTTGTGGCTTGCTGAACTGGCCTATAACAATGCATGGCATAGTTCGGTGGGTGTGGCACCTTTTTATGCCAACTATGGGTTTGATGCTCGGGTCCTGCCGATTAACATCCCGGGGGAGGTGGGAAATCAGCCTTCTGTGTTGAGCCAAATCCGTCAGTTACATGCTGTTCAAAAGAGAGTGACCCAGCATTTGATCAAGGCCAAGGTGGATTACAAAAGATGGGCGGACAAGCATCGTTTGGAAGGTCCGACGTATCAAGCGGGGGACAGAGTTTGGTTGTCCACCCGGAACATACAATTTAAGCATCGCTCAGTGTTTCACCCTAGGTACATCGGGCCGTATGTGGGCCTCAAGCAAGTTAACCCTGTGGCCTACAAATTGAAGCTCCCTGCTTCGCTTCGCATTCATCCTGTTTTCCACTGTAGCTTGTTGAAGCCGGCTCTGTCCGCCAGGCGGCGGGCCCCGCCTCCGGTTTTTTGTGATGGGGGTCTGGAGTATGTGGTTCGTAGCATTAAGGACTCCAAATGGAGAAGGGGTTCGCTATGGTACTTGGTGGCCTGGAAAGGGTACACGGCTGAGGATGATTCTTGGGAACCGTCTACGAATGTCCATGCCCCTGCCGCTGTGCCGTCCTTTCACCAGCTGTTTCCTGCGAAACCTGGGCCTAGGAGGCACTAGGGAGGAGGGCATACTGTCAGGGTTCTCCTTGCCGTGCCTGCCTAACAGTTAAACTACAACACCCATGAGCCTTTCCTGCAGGAAGTATATTGCAGGCTGTGACTGGGGCAAGGTGCGCGTAATTCTGATTCCTGTTCCTGAGAGGAGGGGCCTCTCATTTGTTTCCATTGTCGGGGAAGTTGCGGAGGTCGATGGAAGCGCTGCTAGTCGGGAGATCGATTTCCCACATCACCAGGTACTTTTGTTGCGAGGCGCTGGGAGTTACATACTCGCGCATTCGCTTACTCTTTGTTTAGGGAGTACGAACCGGAGGCAGCGCAACGAACTTCCGTGAGTGCCGGTTCTTGTTTCCCAGCTGATCGGATTCTGTCTAATCGCAACGGAGCGTAGTAGTCTTCGCTACACGTTGCCGGGTGTGTATTGGATTGGTATTAGAGGAACTGTTATCTGTCTAGGCAGCGGAGCGTTGTGGGGGCTCCTACACGTTTCCGTGTGCTACATTTTTGTCTGGAGTGTTTTGCCGGAGCGGCTGTGGTGGTCGAAACTACCCACTTCCGGTGTTCATTCGATATTCGTTTGCATTGGTGAAGCGGAGCATAGAGGTGTTCACAACCCCACGCTACCGTTTTGAATATCCTTTGGTTCTCTTACTTTAACGGAGCTCAGTGGTGGTCACAACTACGAGTTACCGGTTACCGTCCTTCCTTCTATTATTGTTTTCCTTTTCGGCTCCTTCTCCATTTAGGATGGTGTGCTTTTTCTTTCTGCTCGCAGGTCCTTGGTATAAGTGCCTTAAGGCTGGTCCTTTATAACTTTGCCACAGAACTCATTATTTTCGGGGATTGGAACTTATAAGGGCATTTACAGCAGTGATTATTAGTAGTCCTTTCCACATAGGAGGTGTGTGTATGACCAACAGCATTCTGGGTTATGCTAGGTGCCTAGTCCATGGCTGTAATCAATGTGCTTGTTTTCAGGAGAGCTATACAGAGGTACCTAACGGAACGCTGGAAGAAGTATTACAGCTTTTCTAGGTATTCATGGTTTAGTGAGAATTTATGAGTGTAGACTTCCTGTTGCCATTTGTTTTATGCATGTTCTTTGTTCTGTCGTTTCAGGTCCTTTGTCCCTGCTGACCCTTCCCCTTCCCAGGCCCTTTATCTTTATTTTCCCTCGCCTGATGGTTCGAACACCCTGTGTTTTATCTTCAGGGTGTTGGGAACGTCTGGAGGTGGACCCATATGTTCTTCATCCGGATCCTGCGAAGCGGGCCTTGACACTTTTTTCAGTGAGTAGTACGCTACTCCGGGACCCCTAGAGGATCAGTGTTGAATTAGTATAGGGAAACATGCAAGTACATTTTAAGTGGTGGATAGGTTAGTCAGTTATCTGGATTCGGAAGGATAGCAGAAGGATAGAAGAGGAAAAAAGGTTTGTATTTATATAGCGCTTGTTACCCCGGATGGGGTGTTGAAGCACGCTACTCCGGAAACCCATAAAGGATAAGTTGTGAATTAGTATGGTGAAATATGAAAGTAATTTGAGTGGTCGATATTAGTCCGTTATTTGGAGTGAGAAGGATAGCGGAGAGATAGAAAGGGAAACAAAGGTTTGCATTCATATAGCATCTGTTACCCCTGATGGGTGTTGAAGCGCTGTTCTGGCGAGTAGCGCGCTACTCTGGAACCCATAAAGGATTAGTGTGGAAAATTATTATAGTGAAATGTGAAGTAATTTGAGTGGTGGATATGTTATTTAGTTATTTGGATAGAGAAGGGTAGGTGGCGGGATAGAAGAGAGAAAGAGGTTTGAATTTATATAGTGCTTGCTACCCCTGATGGGGTTTTGAAGCGCTTTTTTGGCAAGTAGCACGCTACTCTGGAACTCATAAGGATTAGTGTTGAATTAGTATGGTGAAACATGAAATTAATTTGAGTGGTGGATATGTTAGTCAGTTATTTGGAATGAGAAGGGTTGGGGAGGGGTAGAAAAGGGAAAAAAGGTTTGCATTTTTATAGCGCTTGTAACCCTGATGGGATGTTGAAACGCTTTATTGGCGAGTAGCACGCTACTCTGGAACCCATAAAGGATTCGTGGTAAATTAGTATAGTGGAATATGGAATTTGAGAAGTGAACATGTTAGTCTGTTATATTGATTGACAAGGATAGTGGAGGAATAGAAGAGTGAAGGATTTTTTTAGGTCATAGCAGAAGGAGGAGGCTTTTGGATGAGTTAAAAGGGTTTTTGGAGAGAAGAGTCGGAGGGAAGAGTTTAGAAAGGTTTGTTTTGGGGGATCGGTATAATAAAAGAGGTGTCAGATGATGCAAGGAGGGGTAGAGTAGGAGAGATTCTAGAAAGGGTTATTTTGAGGATCATAGAAGTGGTATGGGGTTTGGGATAAATGAGAGAGTGGATGTAGAGGATATATTGATAGATGTGTAGGATGAGAGATAGGGTAGTGCATTGGAAAGTGTAATAGAAAGTACTTTGAGATGAGTCAGAAAGTTGGGCTAGAAGATATATTGAGAGACGTATAGGGTAGTGCATTGGAAATGTCAAATTAAAAGAAAGTGATAAATATATAGATCCATAAGTACATTGATAGTATATAGATGCATAAAAGAGGTAAGTATATGTAGATTAAAGATATTGATAGAGCTACAGGATGAGAAATAGGGTAGTGCATTGGATATGCTTTTTCAGGAGAAAAGTAACAGACACAGCGTTCCAAGTACATGGAGGTACATAGATGCACAATGGAAGCAAGTACATGTAGACCAAAGATTGCTTTTTTTTTTAAACAACATATTTATTCTACATGTTTATACAATGCAATACACAAAGATAGGTACATATCTATAGTGAAAATAAATTGTGGGTGGGTATTACTAAATGGGAACATGGCAGCATTTGCCCCTGGTCCAAACCAGTCTTGAACAGGCTCTAACAGGCAACTGTCCTTGTCCTCTCCGCCCTTAACAGGCTCAAACAGGCAACTGCCCTTGTCCTCTACGCCCTTAACAGGCTCAAACAGGCAACTGCCCTTGTCCTCTCCACCCTTAGCCTTGACGTCCAGGCTGAACTGCCCTAACTCTGGCCTTTTATAGCCCTAGTAATCAGGTGACCCCCCCAGCCAATGGGAACCCTAGCCCTAACACTATACAATCACAACACTACCCCTAAAATCTGGAACCAGTAGGAGACCAAGACCTTACAGCCAATCTTAGCCCTAGTCCAAGCAACCAATCAGTTTAAAAAACCCTGATCGCTACGTCCAATAGAGGCCCTAGCCCTACCAGTAGTCCCAACCCAAGTTCAAGCAACCAATGTCACAGGAAGCTACTTCCAACAGAAAGCCTAACCCTACTCTTAGTCCCACACCTAGTCCAGCAACCAGTCACACCAGAAGCCCTATTCGCTACTTCCAATCAAAGGCCTAACCCTAGCCCAAGTCCCACCCTAGCCCCAACAACCAATAACACAGGAAGCCCTAGTCCCTACTTCCAATAGAAATCCTAACCTTAGCCCTCGTCCAACCCTACATTGATTGGATCACAGACCCAGAAACCAATCAGAACCCTCAAATACCCAACAATGAGGACTCTAACCCTAATCCAATAGAGACACCAAATACAACCACCAATCAGTGTACACATGTACCAAACAATAGTAGACTATATAAGGTCCCAGCTACCTCAGACAAGGTTTGCGGGCCAGGGAGTTGGAAGCTGCTGCTCTATTCAGAAAATTCAGACAGGCTCAATCCACACTTTGGACTTCTGCAGATAAGGGCCTAACAAACTTGTCCTTTAACAATACTGTTTGAATAAAATGTTACTCCCTCTTCTGGCCAAAAAACGAAGTGCACAGTCATTATTAAATACAGTTTAAACAGCACACAGCAGATTACTGCTGTCTCAGAGCACCCTCTTCTGTAGAATATCCCTGTTGCTGTGGTGGGGGTCTGGTTTCACTGACTTGTTAACACAAAATGGTGGCTGGGGATGAACTGCTTAACATACTGGTCTTTGTGAAAAAACAAAGTACTGCTGACACCATAAATCAAGAATTCACTTTTTCCGAAAAGATTTTTTAATTATCCATGGGTTATATTAATTTATATTGTATTGCTTTTTTTCATTTGTTTTACAAAACTTTAAATCCTATCACGAAACAAGCTAGAACATGACCCACTTGCCTTCCTTTATATAGATCAAAAACAAAGATTTTTTTTTTTTAATTGTGCTCATTAATTATGTACCAGAAAAGGGGGTGGTGATGAACAGAGTGCCTGAATTAAGCAGACCACTCTTACCCAGTCCAAAGATCAGGGCTTGATCCATCACCGTTTTTTAGCTCACTGCACCATCCCAGCTCAGAACTTGGCTATATACAAATTAGTCTGTTCCTGTCCCAGCGCATGATGGGAACAGGGCAAACCAAACTACCAAGCCAATTCTTGTACTGGGAAGGAAACAAGCTTCCGGGGACCGGTTTCTGCCATTTCAGGCGTCGTCGGCCCGGCTTGCTTGAATCCTGATGGTGCAATGAGCAAGGGACTCACATCTGAGTATACCCTTCCACGCTTATGGTGGACAAAATGATTCAGAAAAGGGGGTGGTGATGAACAGAGTGCCTGAATTAAGCAGACCACTCTTACCCAGTCCAAAGATCAGGGCTTGATCCATCACCGTTTTTTAGCTCACTGCACCATCCCAGCTCAGAACTTGGCTATATGCAAATTAGTCTGTTCCTGTCCCAGTGCATGATGGGAACAGGGCAAACCAAACTACCAAGCCAATTCTTGTACTGGGAAGGAAACAAGCTTCCGGGGACCGGTTTCTGCCATTTCAGGCGTCGTCGGCCCGGCTTGCTTGAATCCTGATGGTGCAATGAGCAAGGGACTCACATCTGAGTATACCCTTCCACGCTATGGTGGACAAAATGATTCAGAAAAGGGGGTGGTGATGAACAGAGTGCCTGAATTAAGCAGACCACTCTTACCCAGTCCAAAGATCAGGGCTTGATCCATCACCGTTTTTTAGCTCACTGCACCATCCCAGCTCAGAACTTGGCTATATGCAAATTAGTCTGTTCCTGTCCCAGTGCATGATGGGAACAGGGCAAACCAAACTACCAAGCCAATTCTTGTACTGGGAAGGAAACAAGCTTCCGGGGACCGGTTTCTGCCATTTCAGGCGTCGTCGGCCCGGCTTGCTTGAATCCTGATGGTGCAATGAGCCTTGCTCACTGCTCCATCAGGATTCAAGCAAGCCGGGCCGACGAGGCTGAAATGCCAGAAACCGGTCCCCGGTAGCTTGTATTCTTTCTTGTGAAGAATTGGCTTGGTAGTTTGGTCTGCCCTGTTCCCATGATGCACTGGGCCAGGGACAGACTAATTTGCATATAGCCAGGTTCTGAGCTGGGATGGGGCAGTGAGCTAAATAACGGTGATGGATCAAGCCCTGATCTTTGGACTGGGTAAGAGTGGTCTGCTTAATTCAGACACTCTGTTCATCACCACCCCCTTTTGTGAATCGGTTTTGGCCACTATAGGTGTGGCAGGGTATACTCAGACATGAGTCCCTTGCTCACTGCTCCATCAGGATTCAAGCAAGCCGGGCCGACGAGGCTGAAATGCCAGAAACCGGTCCCCGGTAGCTTGTATCCTTTCTGGTGAAGAATTGGCTTGGTAGTTTGGTCTGCCCTGTTCCCATGATGCACTGGGCCAGGGACAGACTAATTTGCATATAGCCAGGTTCTGAGCTGGGATGGGGCAGTGAGCTAAATAACGGTGATGGATCAAGCCCTGATCTTTGGACTGGGTAAGAGTGGTCTGCTTAATTAAGACACTCTGTTCATCACCACCCCCTTTTCTGAATCGTTTTTGGCCACTATAGGTGTGGCAGGGTATACTCAGACATGAGTCCCTTGCTCACTGCTCCATCAGGATTCAAGCAAGCCGGGCCGACGAGGCTGAAATGCCAGAAACCGGTCCCCGGTAGCTTGTATCCTTTCTGGTGAAGAATTGGCTTGGTAGTTTGGTCTGCCCTGTTCCCATGATGCACTGGGCCAGGGACAGACTAATTTGCATATAGCCAGGTTCTGAGCTGGGATGGGGCAGTGAGCTAAATAACGGTGATGGATCAAGCCCTGATCTTTGGACTGGGTAAGAGTGGTCTGCTTAATTCAGACACTCTGTTCATCACCACCCCCTTTTCTGAATCGTTTTTGGCCACTATAGGTGTGGCAGGGTATACTCAGACATGAGTCCCTTGCTCACTGCTCCATCAGGATTCAAGCAAGCCGGGCCGACGAGGCTGAAATGCCAGAAACCGGTCCCCGGTAGCTTGTATCCTTTCTGGTGAAGAATTGGCTTGGTAGTTTGGTCTGCCCTGTTCCCATGATGCACTGGGCCAGGGACAGACTAATTTGCATATAGCCAGGTTCTGAGCTGGGATGGGGCAGTGAGCTAAATAACGGTGATGGATCAAGCCCTGATCTTTGGACTGGGTAAGAGTGGTCTGCTTAATTCAGACACTCTGTTCATCACCACCCCCTTTTCTGAATCGTTTTTGGCCACTATAGGTGTGGCAGGGTATACTCAGACATGAGTCCCTTGCTCACTGCTCCATCAAGATTCAAGCAAGCCGGGCCGACGAGGCTGAAATGCCAGAAACCGGTCCCCGGTAGCTTGTATCCTTTCTGGTGAAGAATTGGCTTGGTAGTTTGGTCTGCCCTGTTCCCATGATGCACTGGGCCAGGGACAGACTAATTTGCATATAGCCAGGTTCTGAGCTGGGATGGGGCAGTGAGCTAAATAACGGTGATGGATCAAGCCCTGATCTTTGGACTGGGTAAGAGTGGTCTGCTTAATTCAGACACTCTATTCATCACCACCCCCTTTTCTGAATCATTAATTATGTACAGTGCAATCAGGAAAAATTAAACATACAGTGCTTTTTGAATAAAAGATATATATAACAAACACACTGTTGCCTGACAATAAATCTAAATGACATGTAACATCCTGAAAGTTACATCAGGAGAAAGGTAGTCTTACTGAATTCTATCAAATGGAATAGAGTGAAGACTGGTTTTACTTTCCTGTCCTCAACATAAATTACTCTTTAAGCCAAGGAGAGGTCAAAGATAATAATCAGAACTCAATGATAGAGCCCTATTTAATGGGCTCTATTGTGTCCAATTTCGGGACCTGGCTTATTCTTGGTTCTGTATGGAGCCTCTCTACGGATAGAACCAACGCGTTGCGACCTTCTAAATGGCACGTCTTTATGGGAAGGTCTTCATCAGGGATGGAGAATTTTCTAAAAGGACTTGTGTACCTAGGTGAATTAAAAACATAAAATGAAAAACTGTTTTTTTTTTTTTGGTTTTTTTTCGGCGCAAATTGAGACCGCTGCCAACTCTGCCAGAGAGTTGTTCTCTGTTGTCACGACTCTGTCCACACCCCCCTCTGGCCCTGGAGTTGAGCCCTCACAGATTTTTTGCAATGAACTATCCACTTTCTTTACTTCAAAGGTGGCAGATATATATGCATCATTTGAAGGGGATACCGAAACGGGATACAGAGGCGGTTCTGTGGAAGAAGGACTTTACCATCACAATCGTGATTTATTTTCATGTTTTTCACCTGCCTCACATGATGATGTTACTAAACTCATTTCTTTCATCAAATCGGGCTCCCCTTTGGACCCGTGCCCTCCCTCGGTGATGTTAAAACTTACAGAAGTGATCTCACGCCCCCTCATGGAGATCTGCAACTCCGCATTTCAGACAGGTCAATTTCCCAGTATATGGAAGAAGGCTGTCATAAAACCTCTTCTAAAAAAGCCTTCCCTAGATCCTACAGCTGTTGCCAGTTACAGGCCCATTGCGTGTCTGCCCTTTCCTGCCAAAGTATGCGAGTTCCTGATGAATAGACAGCTCTCAGAGTTCGTCGAGACTCACCAACTTCTCGACGAAACGCAATTTGGTTTTAGGAAAGGGCATGGAACAGAGACCGCTTTGATAAAGGCCTCTGACGAGATCAGGGCGATCATGGATCAGGGAGGGGCGGCTGTCCTGATCCTTTTGGATTTGTCAGCGGCCTTTGACACGGTCGACCATGTCACTCTAGTCGACCGTGTCACAGCCCTGGGGATAAACGGTTTGGCCAGGGATCTTATCTCATCTTTCTTTGCAAACCGTACCCAGACGGTGAGGCTGGGAGAATTCTACTCACCCATCTCTGCTCTCCCTTGTGGAGTCCCACAAGGCTCCTCGCTAAGTCCGATGCTATTTAATATCTATGTAGCGGACTTAGCGAGGGTAATAAAGGCCCATGGGGTACGGCTTACATCTTACGCAGATGATACCCAGCTGGTGCTGGGTATCCACAGGGATGGCCTTGTTGTGGCAGCTAACTTCCAGAGAGCTATGCTTGAGGTCAGTACCTGGATGACCTCGAATTGTCTCAGGCTCAACTCGGACAAGACCGAGATTATGACCTTCGGAAAACTCTCCCCTGAATGGTCTTCCAGTTGGTGGCCGGAAAAGCTCGGCCTCCCTCCTGTCCCAGTGGAAAAAGCCAGAAATTTGGGAGTGACATTTGATAGCAAGTTGGCTTTTGACCTTCACACTAACAAGGTTGTTTCGTCATCATTCTTTATTCTGAAAAAAATAAAGAAACTACTGCCTTATCTCCCTCCTTCAGCTGGGAAGACTCTGGTCTCTACCTTAGTCTTCTCAAAAATAGATTATGGGAACGCTCTCTTTCTTCACACCCAGAAGCGTGTCATAACTAAGCTGCAATCCATCCAGAATGCGGCTGCCAGGATCCTCCTAAACATTCCCCGTCGCAAATCCACCACTCTTGGCATCCGTCAGCTTCACTGGCTGAGAGTTGAGAGCCGCATAAAATTTAAGGCCCTCTGTATTGCATATAAGGCAGTACATGGCATAGGACCCAGGTTCTTGACTGAAGCCTTTCAGCTTTATGTCCCCAGAAGACCATTAAGATCGGCTAACACCAGTCTCCTCTCTGTGCCACGTACAAGAACGGCCACCTGGGGAGATAGGCGTTTTCTTGTGGCCACACCAAAACTTTGGAATCTTTTGCCACTCGCCATCAAAACTGCCCCGAACCTGATGAGCTTTCGCAGGCTCTTAAAAACATGGTTGTTCAACCAGTAAGAGGATGACTGACTTCAGTAGATCCACAGCGCCGAGACACCTCAGGGTATTTGTTGCGCTATAAAAGTTGCGTAAATAAATAAATAAATAAATCAGTGTGATGTGTACTATGTTACAATTGTGATCTATTGTGAAATGGGAACTAACACATACCATGAGTGCATCTTGTAGGACGAAGCAGGGGAATTCCTTTATATTTATACGCATCAATGTGGCATGTGCTGCAAAAAGCAAATGACTATATGTTAACTTACAAGGATAAATCCTGTTCTTGGTGTTGTGAGCGGTTAACTAATGCTCTTTAAGTGTGGGTTATTTCAATTATGTCAGTGGGAGGGGAGGGCCAGCGACATTACCGGGTTAACAGTGACTATCAAGGAAATGGTTAGCTATGAGCAGTAGCACCCTTTAGATTTGGCGTTTTTTAGAGGGCATCATTGACTAGAGCGTGGTTGGTTAAAGGTCACCGTGCCGCCACTCAAGTGCTGCATGCACTGTGCGCGTTACATAATTTTTCAAAAACCGGTGTACCTTATCTCGTGTGCTACCTGAGATGCAGTAAATTCTTCGGCCTCCGACAGGATTCAAAATTCGCAAATTCTAGCGAATTTTGAATCTCCATTTGGCCCGGTGGTTCTTTTGACGCTGTTACAGCATATATATCCCACACGTGTTTTCCCCACGTGGCTGCATTTATACTTGAGTTTTGGTGTTGTGCGTGCCCTAAAGACAGGCTGTTTTTTGCCAAAATTATTTACTGTTCTGTAGTCGACTTGCCAAGAGCAATTTGTTCCAAAGATCTTCTCGACATCTTATTTTTGCTTCCCAGCAGTTTCTCTTGAACTGAGTTCTCATTTCCCGGAGTCTGTTTTTATCACTTCTTTTCACTTCCTTTGTCTGTTTCAATAGAATTCGGCTCTCATAAAATTAGCATTTTTTCTTTGTGCAGCTTTTTGACTGTACCATGTTTGCTTTTTTGTTCATTTGTTTTGCTTACTTTTCGGATTGATCCAACATGTCAGATTTTTTAGTGTGAATTTTTCTAATAATGTGCTTATTAATTGTTTCCATGCGGTTTTTAAATCCCCTTTTTTGGTTTGTTCTTCCCACTTGTTTTGTTTATTTTTTATTGTGTCCAATGAACCAGCGTGCGCATGTACCTCCTTCAGTATCGTTTCTATCCCTTTTCTCCTCCATTTTAGGCTTTTTGGATTATATGTTACGGGTGCCGAGAGTAGGTCGTGAGATGCGCAATACAGCTTTGTCTTATATTTTATTCCAATGATCTGTGGGAAATGATCACTCTCCATACGGAGATAAATTTGAAGGTGACATACCTGCTGCATTGCGGCTTCACTTATCTATGATTCAGCTCTTATTCACACTTAGAAATGTAATGACGGCCGGTGTATCATCATTTATGTTTCCGTTCAGGAGCCTTAATCCCAGCTTTTCCAACTTGTTTCTATAAGTGTTCTCTTTCTGGTGCCGGTCCTTCTTCTTCATGTTTTTACTTAGATTAATGTTAAAGTCGCCTGACATTATGCAGATCACCTGTTTGTATGGTCTCTAAATTGTTTTCAATATTTCATATAAGATTTTCATCTGCTCTTCTTTTAGATATTTTCTGGGGTGGATGTAGACATTTATTACTATGATGGCTGGCAGGTCCCCGCTCTCGTTTACTCTTACTATTCTTAAAGCCTGCAC
This sequence comes from Lissotriton helveticus, assembly GCF_964261635.1. Lineage (NCBI taxonomy): Eukaryota > Metazoa > Chordata > Amphibia > Caudata > Salamandridae > Lissotriton > Lissotriton helveticus. Next base: position 695,338,798 of record NC_136065.1, on the reverse strand, counting down.
ACAATTTGTCCCCATTTCTATGTGTTCAATTTGCCATTTGAACATTGTTGAGCCGAAGAGTGCTAATCTTCCTTTGGGATGTCCAAATGTTGACGTTTTCTATGCTGATACATGATAGCTGTGTATCCAATAATTTGTATTGGCTCTACGCACCATGTTTCCTGCATCAGAATTGTGTGTGCCTTAGGAGAAATAAATTCTGTTGCCTCTTGATGCTGTAGGAGATTCTCAAGCCCATGAACATTCCAGGAGAAGATGTTTAGCCGGTCATGGTCCCATGTTGATTTAGTAATCCTTTTGTCAAGGCGGAGTTGTTGCTCACCTGATGTGCTTCCAGGATCCTTCCTGGCTTGTTGCCCTGGTGATAAAATTCTTCTGATCTTCCTGCTTCGCCTGTTCTTTACAGGAGAACTTGATGATCCTTAAGTTTTCTAAAAAGCCCTGATTTGAGCTTGCTCCTGCTGCTCCCCTTAGGATTGAGATACCTCTTTCATTTTCGGGTAGTAATGGTCCTGGGTAGCAGGGGGGTTCGACTGATTATAGCTCTATCCCCCATGCCCTGAAGATACTGTGGTTATTCATGATTTGCACTATTGTTTCCTTTGAAGCCCAGTTTGTCAATATTGCCTCTCTGTTGTTTCTGTGAGGATGAGGCATGAATTCCACCGATGTCAAATCTGAGGATTTGGTGTGAGCGAGGTCTCTTATTTCCTTAATTAATTTTAGTATTGTGCCTCTGTTCAGGTTGTCGAACGGTACTCATGAAACATAGTTTGGTATTAATAGTAGCTTATTTTAATTAAAATACATTTTTGTTTTTTGCCTCTCCAAACTAATATTTCAAAGTGGTTTCTTTGTTGTATTTAATAAAGTGTTGCAGTCTTGCTGTCCTCTATTTTCTTTCCCCTGCCCCCCTTTTACCCTTTGTTGTTTTGTGTCTCTATCTTCGTATATTGGTTGCACTAGCCTCTGATTTGGTTCTGCTCTTTGCTTTTCCTTGCTTATTGTGGAATTTTGCTCGTTCTTGTATGTTATTACTCTCCCTTCTTCTCTCGCTTTCTTTTTAACAGGCCTTGCTGTGTTGTGATCTTGTATTTATTTTCTTTTATTTGCTACACGGTTTTGACGCCAGCTGAGTGATCCATAGTTTCTATTACTAGCCCCTGGTCCAGTTCTTCCTGATATGACCCCGCTGTGCAGGTTATATGTTGTTCGTTCTTTACGAAGGGTCGAGACTCGTACCTGGGATCCTGCGATCCTAGTGTCTTCTTCCGTCTTTTTGGGTTTCTGCACCATCGTTGTCTGTTTATTTGTATGTTGATTGACTAATTGCCATATATATTTTTGATGTGGCTGATTTCCCTTCTTTCTGGCTTATCTTTGCCTTTTCTTTTCCCTTGTTGTGATATTTTGTTCTTGTTCTTGTACCTCTGTTCCTGTCTCTCCGCTGCCCTTATTTGACTGGCCAGTGTTGTATGGAGATCGAGCCATTTTTCTTTTGGATCTTGTTCTGATCCTCTCCCTGTTAAAAATCTGGGAGCAGTGAGCTCTTCAGCTCTGAGCGGATTACTTTGATGCGGTTTTCTTTCACTCATCCCTGCTGTTTCTTCTGTTTCATGTTCTTGAACTCTTTGTCTCCTACATGCTCTTGCTGCTTGTGCCTGCTTGTGCCTTAACTTCTGTCAATATTTCGGTAAGAAGTGAGGTCACACGATCGGGCGGGTCTCCTAGGGTTTCACAACGGCATGTTACATGCTGTATGTAATTGTGTTTTTGGGCACTCTCAATCAGGTCATTTAATGCCTGTCATTTTTTGTCAATACCCACTATGTGTACTGCCAAGATGTTTAACAGTTCCACCTGAAGGTGGAATATGGCAGTCGACATTGTGTCCATGGTTGTCAAGAGGGACCCCCAGGTGTTGGCCTGATCTTTCTCAGCCCGATCCTTGTTCTCTTTGTTACCCGAGGTGGAGACTCTGCTTTTGTCTGCGGTCTCTCGACACTTTTGCTCCCTGCTCCTGTGAGAAGATTTAGATGGTAGTGGTGATCTTCTCCCAAAAATGAATCTCTTTTTTGCCTTCGGGCTTTCACTATCTGTCACGAAGGGGCTTAGGATGATTAAAGATGTATCGTCACGTCCCCCCACCTCCCCATAAGGAATTAATGTTACGTTTTCTGGTGAGTTGGTCCTCGGTTGACTGACCTCTTCATTTTAAAATGAAGATTCAAGAAGTTCAATCAGTGGTTGTTCTTGTGTACTTGGTGTTCCTATTCGGAACTGGTGGTCTTTTGTCATGTCTTTTGGGCTTGAACTGTCCCAACATTTTGGATGAGTGGACGGGGGTTGCACTCGAATTTCTGAGCTATGTATCTCTGCTTGAACTATTACTGAGTTTATTGGGGTCTCTCCTTGCGAGCTTAAAGGCGGGCGGGCGGGTGTGGGTACGGTTGGTGCACGATTGTTGTGGTTCTCACGTGAACCGAAACCCCCTGCTCGTTTTGGAACCTGCGGGTCTCGGTTCAGGGTTCGGGCTTAGTGCCTGGGTGGCGGCTCCCCGACTCACTGCTGTCTGCACATTTCCGCACCGTAACTCTGTGACTCCTCTTCCTTCCGATCACAAACACTGAACAGGCACTGGTTTGCGGGCATGGATTACCTTAGGGTTTATGCTGTAATGGTTGAGAATATTTATGCCTTTCAAGTTAAGAAAATAAATACAGTGCCCAAGAGTTACCCATTTCAAAGTCAGTTTTAGGACACACCCTAATTAAAGCCCTGTGTCATTCTAGTTGTAAAGGAGCTGCACGGACTGATGAGTCTGCACAGGTCAGTGGTGGTATGAGTGGGGGACAGCGCTAATGATGAATGGGAATGAAGTGGTGCTGTACAGGAAGAGCGATGGCAGTGTCAGCAGTGTTGAAGGAGTGTTGGTGTTAAGATTTTGGACAGGATACTGCCAAACGTTTTGGGAAAGGGGTCATTTTCTTTTCTGTTTTAACAGCCCTGCATTCATTTGCACCCCAGACAAACCCATCTGTTTCTTGCTGAGAGTGGGAACTTTAATCCAGTCTTTCCTTCAACACAAAGGCAAACATATAGGTGCTATATAACTTAGTGCTAGAATAAGTGGACAGGGTGAATGGCGTTGGAATAGAAGGCAAGCGATTGGTCAAAGCAAGTGACGTGCTTCTTTCCTGGCCTTTTTAGTACATTTTAACTGAAGGGGTGTGGACCGCTTGCCTTACTGGAGGACCATTGCTGCTGTCAGATAGGACACTTTTTCCAGCCTTTAATGTTTTTCCACTATTGCTTCACATTTGAGCACATGTTTCACAAAAACTGCTTTTTGACTGGTAAACTGGGCTTTTTTTGTTCAAATATTTTCACATAAGTAGATAGAATGCAAGCCTTGGTAGTTTCTTTAGACAAACATTATTGAATGGTGTTAGTCCTGCCAGATCTTTTCAATGTACTTTTTCGGAGCCAGTCAGCTCAGAAGAGCTTTGACGTTCCTGCTCTAATGCTTCATTAAGATTGAATATAATCTGTTCTTATAGGGATAATTCATCCATTCCCAGATTCAAATTTGGATTTGTGATGACGGACATGCTAGGTAGAAGCTCCCAGTGGGTACTGAGCTTCCAAATAAGTAATTATTACCATTATTAATAGAGCTTGGGCATGGTCAGTGCAGGAAGTGAGGGGCATCCCACAGAATGCTGGTCCTGGCAGCTATTTATGAGCTGGATCTGGGATCCAACCAATCCAGTGAAATATACAGAATGTGTCCTAGTGTAATTTTCCGACACCAGGACATAATCCAGGAGTACCCGCATGTTGTCTGCATTCTGTTCAGAGCAGCACAGGCGGTGAGGGGGCTTTCTTATTTTCATTAACAGCTATGTCGAATACAAAGACCTCATTTAAAGGGCCATCTGCCCATCCTTTGCTCAAGTATCATCTCAGTTGGAAGCCTTCCGGAGCCTAACCACCTACACACCAATCTAATGGAAGGAAACATTGACACACAGCTTATCATTTCATAAGTATTTTAGAGAAACTATGATTTGGAGGCAGGTTTGTGACTTTGTTCAGCGTCTCCCATGTAAAAGATATGTATGCATTATAAGAATGCCAGTTGTATCTGTGCATGAATAATTACATAAATAATTATTTAAAGGGCACCTGATAATTTTTTTTAAAACATTTTTATAGTGCTACTCATCTCAGTGTAGGGTGTCACAGCGCTTTACATCACACAAAAAGAGACAATAAATTATGCAAGTTTATAAATCAAGGTATACAAAATGTTACAAAACACAATGAGTGTAATATGGTGTAGGAGTTATACATTGTCCATAATTGTAGATATTTTATGCTAAGAGTGCATGGCCGCGAGAAACACAGAGATAAGATTTAAAACATAACACAGTGATTGGGTTTCTCTGTACTAACAAAACTATCACTACCCAAAAGAACGATTCTTTGCAAAATTACACCATCAACAGATTGGGGGGGGGGAACAACCAGTATCTACACTCATGACATGCAGTTTGCATATAGCTACTTGGTGCTGGTTCACAGCACACTGTGCTATACAGTGATTGCAATTTATGAACTGGAACTAACAAAAGGACCTCTGCGTCAAAAGCAGTAACCCACTTACCTATCTACATAAAATACAAATCTGGATCTACAAGTTACACAATATGGTTTGCAGCAGGCCCATTAACCATCTGTTCTTCTTTATGAGTTCAAACTGTGACTAGACATAACACAGTAAAAAACTAATGTTGTGTGGAGGGTCTGAGGGAAAATTTAACGACCAGCCTAGGTTACAATCCCCAATAATAATTATTCATAACAAAAAAACCTAGGGGTCTGGTCTATGAGGAAAAAGGGGAACCTCAGAAAACAAGTAACAATAGCATAATAGTCTATCAATTACCAGGGTGAATTACTCCTGATATAAATGAGAAAACAGTACACACCTAACCAAACAGTGATTGTGGGTGAAACCAATATAACTGTAGGATTCCCATCAAAGTCTTGTTGTGATCAATACTATCATCTGGTCATCCTTCGGTTTCCTTTGGTTTGGTTTTTGCACTGCTTAAATTCCCATCAATAAATAACTATCTACACTGTCCAGGAGTGACTGTGGGTCTGATCCCAACTCCGATCGGAGGCTGGTATAAAAGTCTCAATGATCAAGAGACACACCATCCCCGAAGGATGACCAGATGATAGTATTGATCACAACTTTGATGGGAATCCTACAGTTATATTGGTTTCACCCACAATCACTGTTTGGTTAGGTGTGTACTGTTTTCTCATTTATATCAGGAGTAATTCACCCTGGTAATTGATAGACTATTATGATATTATTACTTGTTTTCTGAGGTTCCCCTTTTTCCTCATAGATCAGACCCCTAGGTTTTTTAGGTTTTGCCTGGCGAAAGCTGCGCTCTGCGCAGCTTTTTCGCGCAGGCGAAAACCTAATGAGTATAGTAGGGGAGACAGGAACGGCCCCCGTCTTCCATTGGCTAGCTCCATAAATGGAGGCTAGCCATTGGAAGATGGGCCTGTCCGTCAATGCCGGACCAGATTCGGGGGCGTTCCCCGGAATTTTTGGCTTTGGCTACGTCACGCTACGTCAGTCAAAAGCCGGGAACGCCCCCGAATCTGGTCCGGCATTACCGGCACCCGCCTTTCTGCTCGGGGCCGGGGAGTTTCGTGAAAAACACCCAGAGCGCTTCATAGCGCTTTTCTGCCCTAGCGAGTGCTCACCTCGCTTTTTTGTAATTAAATTGTCCCCTGGCAGGCGCCCAGGGACCTTGCCGCTATTGTTTATTTTCACCTCGAGGGAGCCCACCCCTCGGTGAATTCACTCCCCGCCTGCAGTAGCTGAGACGGGCCGCCGCGCTGCCCGCGACGACCCGGAAGCTGAGGGGGCGACCCGGAAGTCCCGCTCCCCCAGCGCGGACACGGAGAAGCAGCTGCACCCACCGGCAGGGCTCCATGGTGGAAGAGGAGCCCCGCCGCCGCCCGTGAGAGCACCCGGCCCCAAGAAGCGGGACCGGGTGAGGAAGAGCTGCAGCGTCCAAGTACCGGTGAGTGCGGCCGCAGAGAAGGGAGGGGTGCCGGGACACGTCCATTACCCGGAACTCGCTACATGGACGCGCGGACCGGATGCGTCTTCTGACCTTCTGACTCAGGTGAGAGCCATCCCGTCCACCCGATGCTGACCGCAGTAGCCCCTTATTATCTCTCTCTGACATCATTCTTATTTTCCCTCCCAGGTCGCCTCGAATAGTTCTGGACGCACCCGTCCAGTACAGTACTCCCACCTTTGGCACGGGGTGCCCTGGTCGTTTACTGTACTTTTTACCACGTGGCCGACTTTGTATCCAGTAGTCGCCACCATGGTAAGACCCCCTGCCACTGTCAGTCATCACGCCGCTCGCACTCTCGTCCTCTGATAATCACCCCGTACTTTTTTTCTTTTCTTTAGTCTTCCGAAGAGCACCTGGACATCCACAGAGCGCAGCAGGTGAAACGTGCATCATTTTACATTCCTTCCGACTAGCGGTTCTTCCATGATTCCCCCCCCCCCCCCCGCCCTCCTCTGTGACTTGTATACCTTTGTGGGGTTCTTCTTGTGTTATTGACACACGATATTAATATCCTCTTTCTATGTAGACTCGACTAAGGTCTCTCCCAGAGACTGTTTTTAGACCATGCACTACTTGAGCTTCTTACATGTCACTATATGACACTATATTACCTTCTCCTACCACTCTCCAGTGTCACCTGCTTAACTGCCTTTATTCATTCTCCAGTGCGTTTGTGTGCTTAATACACGTATCATTTCGAACTCTCGTCCTTTTCATTTACGTGACCCCCTTCTATTTGCCTGTAACTACGCTTGGGCTTGGGCTTGCAGTGTGTGTGGGGGCTTGCAGTGTGTTGGGGGGCTTGCAGTGTGTGTGGGGGCTTGCAGTGTGTTGGGGGGGCTTGCAGTGTGTGGGGGGGGGCTCGCAGTGTGTGGGGGGCTTGCAGTGTGTTGGGGGGCTCGCAGTGTGTGGGGGGCTCGCAGTGTGTGGGGGGGCTTGCAGTGTGTGTGGGGGCTTGCAGTGTGTTGGGGGGCTTGCAGTGTGTGGGGGGGCTCGCAGTGTGTGGGGGGGCTCGCAGTGTGTGGGGGGCTCGCAGTGTGTTGGGAGCTCGCAGTGTGTGGGGGGCTCGCAGTGTGTTGGGGGGCTTGCAGTGTGTTGGGGGGCTTGCAGTGTGTTGGGGGCTTGCAGTGTGTGGGGGGGCTTGCAGTGTGCCGGGGGGGCTCGCAGTGTGTGTGGGGGGGCTCGCAGTGTGTGGGGGGCTCGCAGTGTGTAGGGAGGCTCTGTGGGTGTGTGGGGGGGCTCTCGCTTTCGCGCAGGCGAAAACCTAATGAGTATAGTAGGGGAGACAGGAACGGCCCCCGTCTTCCATTGGCTAGCTCCATAAATGGAGGCTAGCCATTGGAAGACGGGCCTGTCCGTCAATGCCGGACCAGATTCGGGGCGTTCCCGAGAATTTTTGGCTTTGGCTACGTCACGCTACGTCAGCCAAAAGCCGGGAACGCCCCCGAATCTGGTCCGGCATTCGCCTTCCTGCTCGGGCCGGGGAGTTTCGTGAAAAACACCCAGAGCGCTTCATAGCGCTTTTCTGCCCTAGCGAGTGCTCACCTCGCTTTTTTGTAATTAAATTGTCCCCTGGCAGGCGCCCAGGGACCTTGCCGCTATTGTTTATTTTCACCTCGAGGGAGCCCACCCCTCGGTGAATTCACTCCCCGCCTGCAGTAGCTGAGACGGGCCGCCGCGCTGCCCGCGACGACCCGGAAGCTGAGGGGGCGACCCGGAAGTCCCGCTCCCCCAGCGCGGACAAGGAGAAGCAGCTGCACCCACCGGCAGGGCTCCATGGTGGAAGAGGAGCCCCGCCGCCGTCCGTGAGAGCACCCGGCCCCAAGAAGCGGGACCGGGTGAGGAAGAGCTGCAGCGTCCAAGTACCGGTGAGTGCGGCCGCAGAGAAGGGAGGGGTGCCGGGACACGTCCATTACCCGGAACTCGCTATATGGACGCGCGGACCGGATGCGTCTTCTGACCTTCTGACTCAGGTGAGAGCCATCCCGTCCACCCGATGCTGACCGCAGTAGCCCCTTATTATCTCTCTCTGACCTCATTCTTATTTTCCCTCCCAGGTCGCCTCGAATAGTTCTGGACGCACCCGTCCAGTACAGTACTCCCACCTTTGGCACGGGGTGCCCTGGTCGTTTACTGTACTTTTTACCACGTGGCCGACTTTGTATCCAGTAGTCGCCACCACGGTAAGACCCCCTGCCACTGTCAGTCATCACGCCGCTCGCACTCTCGTCCTCTGATAATCACCCCGTACTTTTTTTCTTTTCTTTAGTCTTCCGAAGAGCACCTGGATATCCACAGAGCGCAGCAGGTGAAACGTGCATCATTTTACATTCCTTCCGACTAGCGGTTCTTCCATGATTTCCCCCCCCCCGCCCTCCTCTGTGACTTGTATACCTTTGTGGGGTTCTTCTTGTGTTATTGACACACGATATTAATATCCTCTTTCTATGTAGACTCGACTAAGGTCTCTCCCAGAGACTGTTTTTAGACCATGCACTACTTGATCTTCTTACATGTCACTATATGACACTATATTACCTTCTCCTACCACTCTCCAGTGTCACCTGCGTAACTGCCTTTATTCATTCTCCTGTTTTTTGAGACAAGGGAAACCCGAAGGAATAGCACTAGGGTCCTTGGGCGGTAATATGTTGTACAAGACAGGGGACCCTAGTTATTTAGGATCTTTGGAAAAAATTGAGATATACTGAATAGTATATAGCCTCTGTCCAGCCGGACAGGAATTTATTAGTTAAATTTTTGGTAATAGTTCATTTTTTCACATTGATACAAAAAGTGGGCACGACCTGTGACCCACAGAAACCAAGACAAAACAAGTGACAAGGGTTCATGTGGAAAGCGCACAAGGCGGTCTGCACTAGTACTCAGTAATACAGACTCAGATTCATTTCTAGCAACCCATTGTTAACGACATTATTGTGAATTCATAACAACATATGGTGCTTTAAAGTCGACGACGTTTCGATGCAATTCAAAGATACATGCATCATCTTCAGGACAAAGTCATTTAAGTCATGTTTTTCTTAGAGTTAATTTGTACATTTTACATAACCACTTTTGCGATTCACATAAATGTAAGGGGAGAAAAAGGAAAAACATACAAACATAAACAGAAGAATTTCCATTAGAAAGCTAGGCATGACTCGATATATAATGTGGTGCTAATATCCGAATTTTCGAAGTGACAAGCTTATTTATTTCAAAAAACAATGGTGACAGTTGTTTCGAAAGTGGCATGCGTGCACATTTAGAAAAGTGCCGTCTACAAATGAGGGCGAGTGATCTTGGCTGATTTAAAAGCCATTAAGGCCAGTTGCCTCTTTTAAAGACCACTGATGGTGTTTGGCGTGGTTTGTGGCGTTTGGAAATAGAGGATTTTCCGAGAGCGCGCATGCATGCATGTTTAACCGAGTTGTAATAATTACTAGGCTTTTTTGAAAAATTTCCTGCTCGCAGGTAAAGCTATGCATCTAACCGTGACAGTTTCCGAGCAAGGACATAAAATAAATATCTTAGGTCAGCAACGAAGTGAAAATAGAAACGGCGCAGTGAACAGGGTAAAGCTATGTATGTAACCTTGGCATCTTCAGAATAAAGACATAGACAATTTGATCCGTGAACGGCGCAGTGAACATTAAAACGGCACAGTGAGCTGGGTGGAAGGAGATTGAGAGGGGGGGCTACCTCGGTGGACTAGGTCATCCCAGATAGAGCTGAATACCTTAGCCGTATTGCAGCAGTAGCTTGATTACGATAAAACGTGGGTGGCCTCAGGAGTTTTGCGGCATCTAAATATCAGGGAAATTAATTAGCATTACTTTAAACCATTCCATTTAAAGTGACCCGAGTCCGTGAAAAGTATGGCCAAAATACTCACTTAGTGGCGGTCAGCACGGGGAATTAACTGGAAACTAAGGAGTAAATGGAGGGGTGGTTATAAAAACGATATTCGAAGCTGGGCGGCAAACTCAAAAGTTAGATTGAGGCTTACTTGATGGCTAGCATGGCTAGATCTGCAACGCGGTGCTGCCGGGCTTCTGATATTGGAACGCTGGGAAGGCAAGAGGCGTAGTTAGCAATGGGTCGGAATGGGGTGTATCATGAGGTCAAAGTCAGAGGGGCTCTAGCTCGAGCATCTGGGGTAACTTACTGTAGCTGGTCCTGCTCGATGGCCGGCCGAATGGGGTTCTGGCGGTGATCGCTAGCCAGTTGATGGAGGGACTGGGATTAGAAGGTATCAGAGATAGAGAAGGGACTAGTAAGTCCGTTAGCGGGCGGACATCTTGGAGTGGTGTGGGATCGCCAGGTATCAGAGATAGAGAAGGGACTGATGAGCCCAAGAATAGGGCGGACATTTTGGAGAGGTGACAAAGATATTTGGAGATATTTTAAAAAACGTGAACAGAAGTGCTCTTGTGACATATGGTGATTCATACATGCTATTTCTAAAACCATATTCAAGGACTTTCATAACAGTTCGATAAATTTCCACAAGGAAACAGGTTATAGTAAGGAAGTCCAGTCCTCAATCCTGTTGAGCCCTTTCCTTATACTGTCTGTCTTCAAGATCCAATGCAGCTCCTCCTTGTTTAGGATCTGTGAAATGTCTGCTCCTCGTGGGGGGGCTTTGATCTGTGTTATGACTGTCCAAGTGAAGTCATTTTCCGTGTGTCGCATTTCTTTGAAGTGTTCCACCAGGGGTGCGTTGGCTGTTTGGCACCGGATTCTGCTCCTGTGCTGGCCTATTCGTAGCTTGACCTTCTGACTTGTTTGTCCTATATATAGTAACATACATGGACAAACGATCGCATAAATCACATTGTTGGAATTACAGTTTGTGAAATACTGTCTGTTATACTTGATTGTTCCGTAGGAGAAGGTCTTGCCCTCAATGGTAGAATTACAAGAGACACACTGACCACATTTGGCATGGCCCTTGAGGGCTGGTAAGTCCCACATATCGTCTAGTGTGGTTCTTATGTCATGCTGAGGAAGTGAAGCTCTTACCAGGTGATCCTTTATGTTTCTCGCTCTTTTAAAGGCAAACATTGGTCGTTCTAAGTTAAGGATCCCCGCATTAAGTACTGGCCAGTGCTTTACAACACTCTTCCTAATTGCATTGGAAGCAGGCGAGAACGTTGTGACACATGTGATTCTCTCTGAGTTATTTCTTATGCATGGTTCTAGCAATGTCTCTCTGGGACAGTACCATGCTCTTTTAAGGGAGCGGCGCACCAATTTGCGTGGATAACCTCGTTGTCTTAGTTTTTGGCTCAGTGTCTTTGCCTCTGTGAAATAGTCTTGTTTAAAATAGCAGTTCCTGCGGATACGTAGAAACTGTGCGTTTGTGTGCTTAATACACGTATCATTACGAACTCTCGTCCTTTTCATTTACGTGACCCTCTTCTATTTGCCTGTAACTACGCTTGGGCTCGGGCTTGCAGTGTGTGTGGGGGCTTGCAGTGTGTTGGGGGGGTTGCAGTGTGTGTGGGGGCTTGCAGTGTGTGTGGGGGCTTGCAGTGTGTTGGGGGGGCTCGCAGTGTGTGGGGGGGCTCGCAGTGTGTTGGGGGGCTCGCAGTGTGTTGGGGCTTGCAGTGTGTGGGGGGGCTCGCAGTGTGTGGGGGGGCTCGCAGTGTGTGGGGGGGCTCGCAGTGTGTGGGGGGCTCGCAGTGTGTGGGGGGGCTCGCAGTGTGTGGGGGGCTCGCAGTGTGTGGGGGGCTCGCAGTGTGTGGGGGGGCTCGCAGTGTGTGGGGGGGCTCGCAGTGTGTGGGGGGGCTCGCAGTGTGTGGGGGGGCTTGCAGTGTGTGGGGGGGCTCGCAGTGTGTGGGGGGCTCGCAGTGTGTGGGGGGGCTCGCAGTGCATGGGGGGGCTCACAGTGTGTAGGGAGGCTCTGTGGGTGTGTGGGGGGGCTTTGTACGGCTGTGTGTGTGGGGGGCTCTGTGTGGGTGTGTGTGTGGGGGGCTCTGTGTGGGTGTTTGTGTGTGTTATTTGCGAGAGATAAAGCTAGTGGCATTGTAAATGACAATGCCATTTATTTATGTTAAAAAAAACATAAATAAAAATATTGTCAAGAGCAATGCCAATAGCTCAAACTTTAACAAAGGCAAACCCATTGCATTGTAAATGCTTGTTTGTTATGAATAGACATAACACAGACCTCTGCTGAAAAAGCATTAACTGCCAGCGTTATCTTATTGTTTGTATAATCCTCTGGAAAATGTTTGGCAAAAAGATCTCTGCAGCAGCAGTGCTTTAAATGGTCAGATACCCTAAATACATGTACTTCTTTAATTTGGAAGAGATATTTCCTTTACTGTGCCAATGCTTCAATAGGAGAAGACCAGCACTTCTCAATAGAAAACAGTACTCTGGGACAAGGAGTACATGCACGTCAATATTTCCATTTCAAGCACTGTGCATCAGGCGTCTTAACCCAGTAGAATATTTTCAATGCAGACGCCTTCTAATCTATTAAGTAAGCTAGAACAGTTTTACTGTCACATTTGTCCTCGAGGCCAACTTCTTTGGAGCAGATTTCTTAAAAGTAAAAATTGACTGTTAGGCGCAGCATTTCATGATGTCACACCTCGTGGTTCTACCCCTTTCCTCTGCTACACTTTGGCCCCTAATTTTCCCAGAGTACATTTTTTCCAATTCCAGTATTGGGGAAGATTGCAGAAGTGCATAGGTGCCTCCTCTCACTACATGTGTACTAAATAGAAATTTGAATTAACCTTTCTGAAAGCTATTTTTACATAATGTGAAAGTTACAACGTTATGTTGGTACTGTGGTCTGTGTGGAGCTTGTGCTTGGAAAGCCTTGGGGCAGGGATGGGTCTCAAAATGTGGCACCGTTGCTCAATACCGCTCATGGTGGGGATACTTGCCCTTCACGGAGCATTGGGAGCAGACGCCGTGTGCTACAGCAACTGGACTTCACTAATCCTATTAGCGGCTCTACAACTCGCCGCACCCGCTCCGCGGGTGCCGCTTCGCCCAGGTTTGGAAAGCGGGCGTTGAGGAGGCTTGTTAAGGCGGCTGGGCGTGAGGCTAGGCGGGGCTGCGAGCGAGCAGGGACTCCAGCAACCAGGAGTCCCTGCGTGACCAAGAACCAGCTGACGGTCCGCTCTCCCTGCTGGCCCGCCCCCCGCCCACTACAGGTGGATAAAGACTCGCCCTACCATCGTTCTGCGGGATACTTGCCCTTCACGGAGCATTGGGAGCAGACGCCGTGTGCTACAGCAACTGGACTTCACTAATCCTATTAGCGGCTCTACAACTCGCCGCACCCGCTCCGCGGGTGCCGCTTCGCCCAGGTTTGGAAAGCGGGCGTTGAGGAGGCTTGTTAAGGCGGCTGGGCGTGAGGCTAGGCGGGGCTGCGAGCGAGCAGGGACTCCAGCAACCAGGAGTCCCTGCGTGACCAAGAACCAGCTGACGGTCCGCTCTCCCTGCTGGCCCGCCCCCCGCCCACTACAGGTGGATAAAGACTCGCCCTACCATCGTTCTGCGGGATACTTGCCCTTCACGGAGCATTGGGAGCAGACGCCGTGTGCTACAGCAACTGGACTTCACTAATCCTATTAGCGGCTCTACAACTCGCCGCACCCGCTCCGCGGGTGCCGCTTCGCCCAGGTTTGGAAAGCGGGCGTTGAGGAGGCTTGTTAAGGCGGCTGGGCGTGAGGCTAGGCGGGGCTGCGAGCGAGCAGGGACTCCAGCAACCAGGAGTCCCTGCGTGACCAAGAACCAGCTGACGGTCCGCTCTCCCTGCTGGCCCGCCCCCCGCCCACTACAGGTGGATAAAGACTCGCCCTACCATCGTTCTGCGGGATACTTGCCCTTCACGGAGCATTGGGAGCAGACGCCGTGTGCTACAGCAACTGGACTTCACTAATCCTATTAGCGGCTCTACAACTCGCCGCACCCGCTCCGCGGGTGCCGCTTCGCCCAGGTTTGGAAAGCGGGCGTTGAGGAGGCTTGTTAAGGCGGCTGGGCGTGAGGCTAGGCGGGGCTGCGAGCGAGCAGGGACTCCAGCAACCAGGAGTCCCTGCGTGACCAAGAACCAGCTGACGGTCCGCTCTCCCTGCTGGCCCGCCCCCCGCCCAATCACCCTCCTTACATAACCAACACCTACTCCCGCAGCGCGGGACGCAGCTCGGGGCGAAGAGCGGGCAAAGAGCGGGCCGTTTGAGGCCGTTCGAGGACTGAGCGGACTGGACTGGCCCAGTCTCTTTCGCCCGCCATTACCTACCAGAGAGGTTTGCAAAGTTTGATCCACTCCCTCTTTTTATATATATTTTGTTGTTTGGCTGTGCCCCCTTATTTAAGATATGTGCACAAGAATAACTAGGAGTAAGGCCTCCAAAGGTGATCACTCAATTAGTGGTCCAATGGATGACTTCATTACCCGCACTAATTTCGCAATTGACCGGGAAATATCCAAGCTCCAGACGCGGGTATCTCTCGAGCTGGCAGCGGCCAGAAGACTGTCTGAAGTCATCGCTACTTCCAAAAAATCCTCTTTGGGCTCTATAGCTATGGCGGTCACTCCAGAGCGTCCTCCCATCCCCCACTGCATAATTACCCAGGCAGAGGTACACCAGACTCCTCCTCAACTTATCCTTTCCCCACACCTTACCCCGCAACCTAATCCACTGGAAGTGAGTGCCCCTGTCACCTCTTGCATCCAGAATGCTGTTCCCATCCTTCCTCCCCCAGTGGTCTTTAATGCCCCTAGTGCCCCTATTGTCACTAAAATAAACCGGAAGACTCGCTCTCGTTCCGCCTATTTACGGAAAAAGGCAAAAATCGCGGTGCCACAACAGCTGGCACCGACGAATGGCCCAATACCCACCATCAAAGTTGCTCGGCCGGTTGGGGAGCAGCCACCACTGGAGGGAGTTGGGGTGGGGACAACTACAGAGCAATTACCTGCTTACATCCCAGTAACTGAAGGCCTACAGATGGATGGCTTGGGTAATAATGATAGGGAATTCATAGATTTGGTTTGGGAATCCCTCAAAAAACTCCTTTCTCCATTAGATCTCAGACTTTCACGAATCGAAAATAATTTACTTGAGATGGAAAAGAGCATCATTGCTCTGGCCACTCTCGGTTTGAGAAGTCTTGAAAATCAGGGCCTCCCAGTAGACGATGCTATTCCTCCAGCTCCCATAGTGCAAACACATCAAAATCAGCCCACTATACCCACGATTGTACGACCAGTTCCTAAACCTAGGACTGTGAAGGTGGGTCAAAAACTTCCTGTTACAATCCCTAAGGTCCCGAAGCAGACCCTAACTCATCTACCTGCCAATTCTAAAGCTGGGTTATCCTCAAAACGCCAGCCTGACAAGGTAGCTATAACACCTACCCAAGACTTCCAGATTAAGAACAATTTTAGAGGGGGATATATCGACCTTCCCCCGGAAGCAAATGATTTTGTAGTTGTGTTGTTGGGGGTTCCACAGATCAGTAATGGCCAACATGAGGATCATTGGTCCTTGAAAAATAAAATAATGCATTGGCTCAATGTCAACAGACCTATCCCAAATGGCCGTAGAAGTAAAGTGCTGATGGTGCGCAGAACTTCTTGGGTGGGCCCAACTAGGAAAACAAATGCGGGGGATTGCATAGTTATAACTTTTGATGACCCACACACAGCACAGCACATATGCTCGTGGCCTTGTACTGAGGGGTCTTCTGTCATTCCGAAACCCTTGTCCTTCTTTTATCCCCCACGACCAACCCACAATCAGATGGACAATTGGTCACTAGTCCACCAACAACCAAGGAGAAACCATTTTAACCATCAAGTGGATCCTTTTTCCCACTGGAATGGTTTCCCAATTTCAAATAGATTCGGGGGTTTGGAGGAAGTAGATTGACTCCATAGGCACCCAAGTTCCCACACAGTGGGTAAAGTACCATTGATCCCAGCCCACGGGTGTCCCGGGTCCCATTGTGCAGACATCGATCCCTTAGTAACTGTACATCCTTTTGGCCTAGCACAAATATTACATAGTGCTATTTTTGAGGGGGGTTTGATAGCTAAAAATAGTGCAGATCAGGTTGAGCTAACTGTATTGGGAGCCCCCAGTCCACAAGGTAGGAATGCACAGTCTGAGTTCTCGCATATTCTACCAAATGCCCCTGTACAGGCTACACCTTTGCTTGTAGGAAGCCAGTCTGAGGGAATTGATGAGCCCCTAGACAGGTTACCCCCAGTGGCTGTGCCAACTCCTACTGCATCTGCTCATCCTCTCAGTTATCCTAGTACAACCGTCCCTCCACTAAAGATTGTAAGCTGGAATGTGGCAGGGCTAAATCGGAACTTTGATAATCCTGAATGGAATGTGTTCATAGAGCCATTTGACATTTGCATTTTACAAGAAACTTGGACCTTGGACCCGAAATATAGAGTTGGATTTACCACCTACTTTGTCCCAGCCCTCCAGCAAAGGGGTTCAAAGGGTCGTCCATCTGGAGGCCTCCTAATATGGGTTAGAATTGCTTTGGGTTTAAAAGTGAGCGATAGGTCCACTCATTCTCCCGACTTGCAGAGGATCTCAATACACTGCGAAGGGGGCAAGATGTTAGAGGTCTTCAACTTATACCTGAGGGGCGCCAGGAGTGGGACATCAAGCCTTCCTCAGACAGGTCTTAGTAACGACCTAGCCGCTTGCAAGATTGACTCTTATATTCTCCTTGCGGGCGATTTCAATTGTTGTTTTGAGCCGCTGGCAAAGGAGGATATTTTGAATTCTTTCGAGGAAGATGCAAGAAGGGGCATCCCGACCTTGTCGTTGGATCCGATTCCCAAATGGACACAAAATGCGTTAGAGATTAATGCACTCTGTCTGGAGCATAATTTGAGATCAGCAAATGGCCGCTCAAAATCGGACCTTATGGGAGCTCACACCTACAATAGACCGGGACACTCCTCCAGAATTGATTTTATTATCCTGAATTATAACCTTTGGCCATTCCACTTGGATATGGAGGTTGTAGCATCCTGCGATAGCGACCACAACCCCCTTTGCTTAAACCTGTCTCCATACTGGCAAAGTAAGAAGTATAAGCAAGCACCCACTTGGAAGTCATCCCACGAAATTGTTCCGTCCAACTGTGGTAGACGTCTGAAGTGGGCAAAAGTTAAAGCTGATGAGGCGAGGATGGCGCAAGCCGGGTCCATCTTGTCAGTGGTGGAACCTCGGCTTGACGCCATATGCCCAGCCAGTACTAATGTCTTGCCACTTTTTATAGAGACTACAGTATCACTGAGTAAATTGTTTACAGTTCAATATACTAAATCCAGGGCGGGTTCTAAAAGTGATTCCAATGCCAGGGACAATTGGTACTCTCCCCAATGTCGTATTGCAAAGGGGGAGCTTATTGCTGCAGTCAAGAGTAGGGACAAGGTCGCCATTAGTACCGCGAGGAAATCCTACAAAAAAATAGTGGCTAAGGCAAAGGAGGCTCATGATTACCATTTCTGGTGTGACTTAATTGAAGCTAGTTCCTTGAAGGATTCCAAACGGTTTTGGGATCTCCTAAGAGCAAGGAACAAGCCTATTGACCATCAAATAACCTGTAACATTCCGGGTGATGCTTGGTTTGCCCACTTCTCCAAGCTCTATTCTGTTGCACTGGACTTGTCCCCTTTATGCCCGGGATCTTCGGTCATTACAATAGCCAACTCTCTTCCTATAGATTTTTCTTTTACCAGTCAGGAAGTTGAAGGGGCTATTAGGAGCATTGTCCCCAACAAGGCTCCAGGCCCTGATGGTATTCCAGGGGATTTACTTAAATCCTACCCGGTAGTATGGAGCAGATTAATTGCTTTACTCTTAAACGAGGCTCTGCAAGGGGGATCCTTTCCTGATTCTTGGAGGGGCGCAGAAGTTGTGCCTATCTTTAAGAAAGGCAGTCGGGACGACCCATCAAACTACCGCCCCATTAGTTTGCTGGATTCAACCCAGAAGGTTGCGGGGAAAGTCGTTCTGGGTAGGATTCTCCAATGGGCTGAGGAGGAAAAGATCCTGTCTGACTTTCAGGCAGGTTTTAGAACAGGGACAGGAACCATCGAGCAAACATTCCGCCTTCTGATGATATATTGGAAGGTGGTGGTGCTGGGAGGGGGTACGTTATATCTAGTCTTTATTGACTTGAGAACGGCCTTCGACCTAGTCCCACGGGAACTGCTATGGAATGTCCTCGATGGTCTAGGACTACCAAACTACCTGCTATTCTTGCTTAAAAAATTTCATGAAGGCAATTTCGCCCAGATCAGGTGGGGTGTCCAGGGAGAAAAAACATCTCGCATCCCAGTAGACAGGGGCGTCCGCCAGGGGTGTGTGCTTGCCCCCACTCTGTTTTCTCTATATGTCAACGGAGTGGTGGAGCATCTGCTGCAACATCCTGCGGATGCACCTACCCTGGCGGGCAGAAAGATCCCAACGCTCCTGTTTGCGGATGACACCCTCCTGATCTCGAAATCTCCAGCTGGCATTCAGAAATTGCTTTCCAGCTTTAAATCCTTCTGTGACAACAGGGGTTTAGCCATAAATATAAGCAAGACCAAATTCCTTGTCCTCAATCCCCCCAAGAAATCTGTCGCCCCACCTGTTTTAGACTCCACCCCCTTGGAGAGAGTCAAGGAATTTGACTACTTGGGAATTCGCCTGTGTGACTCTATGAGTTGGAAGGCGCACCATCATAAGGTGTTTCTGACACACAAAAGGGTCACGGGCGCTTTGCTCAAGGAGCAACGAGCCTCCTCATTGAAACCAATTGGGGCAGTGCTAGATATCTACAGAGCTAGGGTCGTAAGTGCAGCCTTATATGGCGCTGAACTGTGGGGTACGCAGAGAGTCGATACATTGGCAAAGATGGAAAACAACTTCCACAAAGATCTGATGAGGCTACCCCACAGCACCCCTACAATCCCCCTCTTGTTGGACGTAGGCACTCGCCCAATTTGCGAGCAAGCAAAACTGCGCCCCTTACTACTATGGTCCCGGGTTTGGAATGTCCCAGAACTGAGTAGCTATGCTGACGCCCTGGACGACTTGTTGTCTCTTCCAGGTTGTAGCAAGATACCCTGGTTTAGGGAGGTTAAACGATTGCTCTATGAGCTGGGGATGGGAGATGCTTGGGCTAACAAAACAGCGCCACCTAAGCGGTCTCTAAAGAACGCTTACTGGCTATGGGTAAAAAATAACAGAATGCGTAATTCCAATCTTTGCAAATCTGCTGCCCAATTTTTACTAGTCAAAGATCTCCCTTTTAGGGAACCTTATTTGGACCTAATCCACAGCTCCGGAGACAGATCACTCTACTTTAAATTCAGAGTGGGTGTTCTCCCCTTAGGATTGTTTACTTCCTCCTGGAATCCTCCCTTTCAAACGGTCCCATTTTGCCCATTTTGCGACTCAAGGGTTGAATCTGACGCCCACCTTCTGTTTGAGTGCAGTGCTTATGTAGCACCTAGATTGAAATGGCTAAAGCCTCTGTGCAGAAGCCTGGGAACAAGATCACATCTAGAAGCCCTACGTATATTGCGCTCTGATGCCCGCCCTTTCTTTGCATGCTGTATGGCAAAATTTCTTGGCTGGGCATGGCGTATAAGATCTGCAAGAAAGCTACTGATTCAATAATGTCTACTCCCAAAATCTGTTTATAACCTGTTTTTAGCCATTAGTGCAAATATAAGTAAGGATAGCTTAAATGTGTATTTTATGTATAGATGTTTATTATGATTCTCTGCGGTATTTTAAATTATGCACCTTTGTAATGTTTTATTTTTTGTACTGCTTTTATGATATGTACCGTATCGAAATAAAGCTATACTACTACTACTACTACAATACCGCTCATGCACTTTGACAGGCACGAAACGCTACCGTCCCGCCCGCCGCTAACCATCCTTCACCTAACATGCCGCTGATAATGTGTCCCTGTTTATACTTACATTGGTAGGATCTGGGCCACCGGCTTCCGTCGATACCGTGAAATCATCCTCCTCTTAACTCACTGTAGCATGATCCCTCGGCTCCAGTGGCGACCTCACGCCTTAGCATAGACACTATTTATTCCGGGCCATTGACGTTCCCTCCTTGGATTCAGGCACTCTTTACAAAAGTTCCACTTAGTTACATAGACCACGTAATGCAACTACCTGGTGTCCTATACGATTACCAAAGTATAGGCCTTGGGTCCTCCTCCAGTACTGCCGCTGGATCACAAAAAGTGAACGTATATAACACGAAGTGCCTCGAAGCATTGGAGTCTGCGAGGATGAGCGCTTCCAGTGACTGCACCCGTACTTAAGACTGAATCCGTGATTTCATACCGTACCTTTAACGAACCGTCTTTTGACTAGTAACTATGGTATTAGTAACCCGCAGTACCAGAGCTGTGTCCCAAGTGAAATCCTACTCAATCAGGCGGAAAGAAAAACATTCAATTTAAGATGAGAAATATACGCTGACCTAAGATATTGAGTGTGTGCGGACACTTGCCATACAATTGGCTGGGCGAACTTTTATCAGCCGTTCATTGGCTAAAGGAAGTTCGCCATGTTGATGATTGGCTGGAAAGCTTGGTCAACTTTTTATTGGCTCTCGGGTCAGGATTCCACCCAGACAGATTGGGAGAAAGCATGTCAGGTCCTTAGCCTCTGTGCCTGATGGAGCACATGTCGCAGTATGTTTAGCTGCTAAACGTTCCCGCCTTCTGTAGGTGGGCGTGCTCCACCGCTACAATTCCAGAGATGGTGACACCTTACTGAGTGACTGACTGTTCTGCTAAGCAATATGCGGCCCTGGATTCAGAAAACGTCTCCGTCTGACCGAGCCAGTGACCGGGTCTGAGGCCACGCGCGAAACGCCAGTGACTCGTGTGAACGAAGTTTCAGGTACTGGACTCCTAACCCAGGCAAGCTTGATCTTATTAAAGCTAAATTCAGCTTTACGGTGTGACCCGTCGCCTGAGAGCCACACGGCCCGTACCTTCGTCATGTGGGCGTCATTCTCAGCTGCGCCCCCTTACTCCGCCTTGTCGCCGGCTCCTTCGCTGCACGTCCTGTCGAATCCGGTGCCGCTCCTAGTGTTTCTATTCTTGCAAGGGAACCTCTATTGCTTCTTGTCTTTTTACTAAAAAAAGAATGCGTGTATCCTTTTGTCATTTACTGTCATTGGGGTTCGTCTGTTTACGAGCACACTTGTCTGTCCCCGTCCCTGCGACACTTTATATCACAAGAGTACGACTGTAACCCGCGAGATTCGCAAGGCCTGCAAGGTATTCCGCTGCTCTCCTCCAGTCTCTGATTATTTCCCTGGGCACCCTCTCCCACAGCACACGCACTGCACTGTCCCTGCACACAGGCTGTCGATCCAGCTGTCAAGAGCGTCTCTGCGACGCCTTCCTGTCGTCTTGACTACCGATGTACGCACATTGTGTGCGTCAGCCGGAAGTAACTGGAGAACTGTCGATAATTAAAGGAGACTGCTGCCAAAAATGCAGTACAACTGGTGTAAAGTTTTACCATTTTCGGTTTCTTTTCATTTGCTGAAATAACACATACGGAACATAAAAATAAAACGAAGGTTTTAAAAAAGCCACTTTTCACAGTGCTTTCACCTGACTTTGGTTTTGCTTATTTCCTGTATGGCCCACACACAGCAACAATTAATCTAGCAATTATTAGCAAAGCCAAATAGTTCTGTGCACAGTGTGCTAATATATATCGAGCAAACACAAATTCGTAGAACGTCTTAAGTGAGGTGTCACTGTTTAATCTGCCGCATGGGGCACAATCGTAGTTAGCGTCTCAGAGTGTACCATTTGCATAAAGATTAGCACATTTAGTCTATGCACATCAGTTCCAGACTGTATTTACACATGTTAGTACATTAATGCAAAATCGATTTGCTTTGCCAGTGCTTATTTATTTTCTCAATGAGGCGCATCCGTGCAAAAGAGGCAGTTCATGTCTTGTTGTTCGTACCGAGGTCACAGTTGTGGTCTATGCTATTGTCCCTCGCTTGCTAGCAACTTATTGCTGTTATGGTCGTACGTAGGTATGATGGTGACAGCTGTGGTCACTGTCCAGTCCAGTCCGTCTGTGGTAGCTGTTGCTGTGCTAGCAGGTGAGATTTCTCCTGTGCTCCCTGCTTCGTTTTCAGCTGTTTGATTCTGTTCCCTGCTGCATGTACAATATTGTCTGTGGGTTCGCATGAGAGGACTGTTTGTGGTGAAAGTGGTGTGGATTTAAATGTGACAGCTCATGGGAGTAGTGGCATCAACTTAGACACGAGAACGTGAGCAGTGTCTTCTTCCAAATACATCTACGGTCTCACCTGCTTTACTGAATTGTTTGAATTTTAACAGCTCCTGTTGTGATTCATGTTGTTATTACTGCTGTGGCCCTTGCTGAGCTTGCAGCTGTTGCAACTGTGGTGACATTTGTTGACCCTACCTTTATGGCATCTCCTCCTGTCTTTTCAGTAGTGACACATGCTCGGTCTCAGCTGTGGTGGAATCTGTTGTAGCAGAAGTTACAAGTGATTTCTGTTGTGCTTGAAGGTGTTGTTGCTTTTGTGCTGGTGGCTCTGTCAAGTCAAGTCAAAAAGTATGTTTATTTAGATCGTAATCTTTAAACAAGTACATAGCAATTAACATTTATTTAAAATATTCCACAGCAGTCTCACAGGCTAATTACAAGCAAAAATATTCTTCAGCAATTTATAAAATGTCCTCGCCCTAACTTTATGTCATTTAAAAATGGATGCTCATAAAATCGTTCCCTTAATAAAATCCTTACCCCGTGCGGGTTAATAAAATCAACCGATTCTTCTAGACAAGATTTTAATTCATTCATTATAAAATTCTAAAATATTAATTCTGACTTATTATGAATCTCTGTACTACCTTTATGAACTTCCCTGGAGCAATTGCAATGTCAATGCTAGGCCATTCTGTGATGAGATCGATCGCTTGCACCCGAGTTCTTATACCATATTTTTCAAAGATTGGGCGCAGCCAAAGTTTACGCAGATCTAAAATGTCTATACAGTCCAACAGAATGTGCACTAAATCCCCTTTTGTGCCCAGCCTACATTTGCAACGCCCATTTCGATCCAGCATTTTAGTTTTAATTTCTTTATTTATTAGCCATGTATTAATTCCAATGCGCAATCTTAAGATCTCTTGTCTAAACCACGGGTTTGGTAGGATGTCCAGATAAGGGAACCAGTTTTCCTTTGCCCATGCGTTCATCATGAACTCTACTGAAATTTTCTTGCCGAGGTATTCCCTATCAGATCTTCTAGTAGCTTCTTGTCCATTAAATTTTAGCTCTTTTTTTTGTACACTCTACCTTTAGCGTCACTCGGCATATGTCCACTTTTATGTTCTCGCAGGCCTGAACCATTTTCTTCCTACACGTTTTTGCCCAGTTTAAATTACTTAATTGTATCTCTTTCCGACACCATTGTGCGACTTTTTGTCCTTTTTCATTATCAAGGCGTTTCCAAAATCTAATCACTGCTACCTGTGATTGTACCCCCCCCAAGCAGTTGTTCCTAATTCTGATCTTATTGCTTGTACCATTGCTGAAGGGGGCAGGGATAAAAGGTTTGTCCATCTTGTGGAGTGCATAATGAAACATTGGGCACTTTTTATTTGCATGTAAATCATACGTGGATCCCAGACGTATTTGGCTAACTCCGATGTGTAAAAATTTAGGAACGACATGTAGTGTGGTAGCTTTAAGAATTATTCGCACTAATTCATCATTGCCTATATTAATAGCCACTGCCAAATATCTGGGGTGATCGTGGTCCATTAGGCAAAAACTCATAAGCAGACTATTGTAAATAACATGCTATAAAAACATCTGCAACTTTTAACCTTTTTATATTTTAACATTTTTAACTTATGATTCAATTGATGTATTTTTAAATGTCTATAGTTCTATTTTTAAGAAACATAAATCAAGTTTTTAATGGATTTCTATGTACGTAAATGCTTTTATGTGTTTATCACGAATAAAGCAAATTTTGACTTGACTTGAAAAGGTTTTTCAGGCATTTTCTTTTCTCTAAGTCCCAGACTCCCTTACCGCTCAAATAAAGGATTTCTGCTCCATAGAGTACTTGTGGTGGAATCATTGCACTGAAGTAGTGGTCGATGGCTCTGGTTATAACTGTGGTAGAAACTACTGTTGCTACTGTGAAGGTATCTTGGTTAATGCTGTACTTTCTTCTCCAGTCATAGATGATGATTGTTGCTCTGGTCCTTGACGTGGTGGAAAGAGTGGTCGTTACTGTGCTCCTTTTTAGGTCTCGCTGAGCCAGCGCATGCGATACTCTGCGAGACATTTAGTGTGTGGGCTTTTAAAATTCCAACCACACGCTTTTGGCTGGCATAGAGCGTGCAGTTACGCGCACAATGACGAGCAGAGGCGCCATATGGCTTTCCTCTCTCGTCATGGTGCGCGCACACCACTCGCCAGCCTGCGTGGTTTTTTTAAATATCCTTTTTACGCACGCGCACACAACTCCCGGTCGCACGTTTGGATAGTCTGCTTCTACGGCCCTTCGTCGCCAATTCGCGACAGGGCTGTTTTGGCTACCCTTGTGTGTTGATGCCTCCCTAGGGAGGTAAAAATATGATTGGCGTATACCCCTCTTGGATGTTGTTACGTTGTCGGGTTCGCACATTAGCGGCTGGTCTCACTCAGCAACACTGCAACCAAGAGCCGGGCTGCGAATACAGGCACTGAAACAACAATACAGCCAGACGCAGAGGTTACGCAGCCATCTATCATACATGTCAACATTTTACAATAGCAAAGTGGAAGGTTTGAAAGCAAATGAGGGATTTCTTTTGCTCATTACTTCCATTAAAACAGGCAATGTCAGGCTGGATACCAACTAAAAGAAATAATTTTTCCCTTTCAAATATCGGGAGTCACCCGCTTGAATCTGGTCTATTGGCATGTATGACGTGATTATAGGCACTCGCAGGCATTCACTGACCTCTACACCCCCTGTCCTCACCACCCCACGGCTCCAGTGCCACACATTAAGTTAGTGACTGTGGTGGAATAGAATGTGGGCCGGGGTCAGCTGCACAAAAATAGCTGTCTGGGTTCCCTTTAGTGCCTCTCCGCTCACCCTGCACGCTCTCACCACGCGCTCTCTTCAAGGCGATAAGGAAGAGTGCTACCCCACAGTTGTCAGGAAGTGACCCCTGGCATGCCCTCGAGAACCCTAATCGCTAGACACCCAGCCAGGTTTGACTGACACTTAGAAGTGTTCTCACCCGAGAAGACAAGGCTGAAAAAAAAACGAAAGAAGGATAGAAAGGCATGCCCTCGAGTAAACTGAACACCAGGCACACATGCTATTGTGCACCGTGCACAAATCTCCGCACTTGCATCTCCCTTGGTGTGTTATCGTGATCTGAGTTCGGGAGCGTGTTTTAGAGCCACGGCCGCCGCTCTGTTATCTCACGATACATTCATCCTAATATTGTTGCCACGCCCATTTAATGCCTGCATCTTTAAAGAAACCGAAACAATGAATTTTATGAGTGCTTTTGCTGGCAATACAAGTGCTTAAATGCTCTTTGTGGACCGCCCCCATACTGCGGTATAACCCCTATTTACTCCTCCCGCCCATAATCATCGCTCGAAGGGCTTCTCACCCTATGGCACCGCGTACTTCAGGGGGTCTAGCCTGAGATGCAGAGCGGATCTATTCTCATCCAATCTATTTTTCTTGTACTCGCAAACTGTATTTTCTTCTCAGGACAGTCGCCATTATGGCGTATCCAGTGTGACATGGGCCTTGGTGCGAGGAAGGAAATCCCCCCCACTGTTTGTATTATTAAATATAGCAATAATCAGGGTTCAGCTGTGCTTAATTTATTAAAAACATTTTTAAAAAGTGCCATGGCTATCTCCTTTCACGATCTCCAGGCCTAGTGTGACCAGGACCACCACAGCATCACTGAGGGCCAGCACAGGATCACTCAACGGCACCACTGCATCAGTCAGCATCACCACAGCGTCACTCAGGACCACCACAGCGTCACTCAGGACCACCACAGCGTCACTCTGGACCACCACAGCGTCACTCTGGACCACCACAGCGTCACTCTGGACCACCACAGCGTCACTCTGGACCACCACAGCGTCACTCTGGACCACCACAGCGTCACTCTGGACCACCACAGCGTCACTCAGGACCACCACAGCATCACTCAGGACCACCACAGCATCTCTCAGGACCACCACAGCATCACTCACTTTCACCACAGCATCACTCAGGAACACCACAGCATCACACAGGAACACCACAGCATCACCACAGCATCACTCAGTACCACAACAGCAAAACACAGCGCCACCACAGCATCACACAGCGCCACCACAGCATCACACAGCGCCACCACAGCATCACACAGCGCCACCACAGCATCACACAGCGCCATCACAGCATCACACAGCGCCATCACAGCATCACACAGCGCCATCACAGCATCACACAGCGCCATCACAGCATCACACAGCGCCATCACAGCATCACACAGCGCCATCACAGCATCACACAGCGCCATCACAGCATCACACAGCGCCATCACAGCATCACACAGCGCCATCACAGCATCACACAGCGCCATCACAGCATCACTCAGCACCAACACAGCATCACTCAGAAACACCACAGCATTACTCAGTACCACCACAGCATCACTATGCGCTACCACAGCATCATTCAGCGCCACCATAGCATTACTCAGCGTCACCACATCACTCAGCACCGTCACCACATCACTCAGCACCACCACAGCATCACTCGGCACCACCACAGCATCACTCGGCACCACCACCGCATCACTCGGCGCCACCACCGCATCACTCGGCGCCACCACCGCATCACTCGGCGCCACCACCGCATCACTCGGCGCCACCACCGCATCACTCGGCGCCACCACCGCATCACTCGGCGCCACCACCGCATCACTCTGGGCCACCACCGCATCACTCGGGGCCACCACCGCATCACTCGGGGCCACCACCGCATCACTCGGGGCCACCACGGCATCACTCGGGGCCACCACCGCATCACTCGGGGCCACCACGGCATCACTCGGGGCCACCACGGCATCACTCGGGGCCACCACGGCATCACTCGGGGCCACCACGGCATCACTCGGGGCCACCACGGCATCACTCGGGGCCACCACGGCATCACTCGGGGCCTCCACGGCATCACTCGGGGCCACCACGGCATCACTCGGGGCCACCACGGCATCACTCGGGGCCACCACGGCATCACTCGGGGCCAGCACGGCATCACTCGGGGCCAGCACGGCATCACTCGGGGCCAGCACGGCATCACTCGGGGCCAGCACGGCATCACTCGGGGCCAGCACGGCATCACTCGGGGCCAGCACGGCATCAATCAACGCCATCACTGCATAACTCCGGGCCCGCACAGCATCTCTCAACGACACCACAGCATCACTCAGTGCTTTTTACACTTTTTAATTACAACTTCTCAGCATGCTGCACAGCAGCCACACTTTTCTACAGCACAGCTTAGAAACATTGCCAAAGTCAATAGCTCTACCTAAACACTTATAAGGCCCCCCAATGCATAGCCAATAGGTCTCGCCTTCGGGACATTATAAATGTTTAGTTATCCAGCACAATATCCTAGATTCAACAACATCAAGTGTTGCATTGCTATTCACTTATAAGGTCCCAAAAGCGAGACCTATTGGCTATGCCAATGCTTGTTAGGTTTAGCCTGAAGTAGCACATCCGCTGTTGCTTGCAAGACATTTTGTTTACTTACATGGGACTTAGAACCCCTGCATTGCTTGCCGTTGGCTGACATCATCACTCTAATTTACTTGTTTCTCTTTGGATAGTATGTGGCCTTCACTTTCTCTTCTTGTGTTCGGCCCTCCCCATAATCTTGGCCCAAGTACTTCTTACTTGCCAAGTGTCCTTCCATTGCTGGTGCTTACAGAACTACATTTTCAGATTTTGCCTGAGCCAGCGCATGTGCTGCTCTGGCGAGACATTTAGTAACTGGGTTTTTGAAAGTGCTACCAAAGCTTATGCCGGCCTCCAGCATCCGGTTACGCACGCGTGGACGTGCACAGCTGCCATCTGGATTTCTGTAATAGCTCATTAAGCCTTACAGCGCGTACCTCCCCTCCCCCTCCCTTCTCCCACTCCCTCCTCATCAGCTTCATTTTTCTTTCCCTTTCGTAGCCTCGGCTGTGTCACTTTCACGGCTGCACAGCCATTGCTTGTTCTTTTTGCCTCATCTTCTGGTTTAGGATTGTTCTGTTAATTGGTGGACTCGGATCCCAGGAGCCTATGCGCTCCTGCCATTGTTATTGAGCTCCCCGTGTGGGTTCCCTCGCACCTCACTACGTGACACGCGCCCATTCGGGACTGCAGGCTTCATTTAGGCACCCTGTGTGGAGGTATTTTATTCTCAAGCCAACTCTCGGCTCGTGGACAGAGCTTCATGCAATTTTAATGTGTACGTCAACACGACACACTACCTATCTCACAGCTTTCCAAACTGTGTGGCACGACACGTTACTGTGTCACGACCCACACGTAGGTGTGTCACGATGACGTCTGCTTGGGGGAAATGCAACTTGAGCCCCCTCACTCAGTGATCGCGACGTGGATGGCGGAGCAGCTGCGGAGCCTCGTGGACAAGAGCTCCAGTGAGTATTGACCCCTCCACTCTGCGGCCTTTCTGGGACACCGTGATATCGGAGCCGCCTTCACCCCACCATCCCAGCCACCCGGTTGGCAAGTAGTGAGGCTTTGGGGCACTTTTAAATCGCTAAATCTTCTGTTCGCCGGCTCCTCTCCAACGGGGAGCCAGACAGCATGAATACAAGGCTGGGCGTGCAGTAGGCAGATCCCAGGGCTTCTCGGTTACATTTATTATTGATGTACTTCAACTTCCTGCATGCTCACTGAAACTTCAACTCGCAGCTATTTTGGAGAAGCTATGATTGGTTAACAATTTTCGCTATGCGAAATAATTTTACTTTACTCCAACACCAAATTTTAAAATAACTCCCAATTTTTTTACATGTGCCATCGAACTGAAATGAGTTAAAATTGGCGAAAACAAGTTGCAAAACCTTATAATAGCCTAAGACAGTAGCCAATACGTCAAACAATATTTGAACTTCATGTTCATTATTTAAAAGGCTCATGGGGAGCCTACTGCAATAACTGAACGGAAAAGCGGTGGCAGAAATTACCACCATCGGGGTTTTGTAGCTACATTCCACTCCTCTGGCTTCTTTCTATGCTGGATAGGGGGAAATAACAGAAGATCTGCACAACACAGCAAGGAAGGTCCAAACACAGTGTCCCGACCATGAAAAGGAATTCTGCAATGTTGCACCTTTCCAAGTGGAGAGTTATTTTTTTCTGCAAGGAGAAGAAAATCCACCTCCTTGACGTTATCCAGAAGTGAATTCTACAGCACGGGTACCATTAATGAAAATAAATCTGTTCGTACCAGATTGGAGCTGGGGGGCTAAGCAATCTAAAAGGACATGCCTGTGGCTGAAGTATTTGTTTTTATTTAAATGTAAGTGCCTTTCTATCTATCAGGCGTGTTTGATAAGGTATCAGAAATTGTACAGAAGAAAAAATGTCATTAGGTTTGTTACATAAACATAAGATTGTGTTGGAGAATTATTAGTGGAGGGATTTAAACAGCATATTAGCAGACTTGTGAGGCAGATAGTAATGTTGTTATCCAAGGGTTGTGAGGGAAAGCGGTCAACTGATTCTATGTTTAAGACTAGATTTTATCTTGGGTCCAAGAGAGGTCTTGGGGTAACGCACAGTGCACAGATTTCAACTCTAAGAGCAAATGCCAGACACTAAATGTTGCTGGCTGGACATGATCGATGACTTAGAGGAGGAAGATGATGGACGTAGCTCCTGTATTCTGGACCAGCTGTTTCTTCACGAGGTCAGAGGAGAGGCCAATGTCAAGGTAGATGTTCTAGTCACTCTCAGAAAATGCAATGGCTCATATCAGAAAAAACAGGTGATAAGCATAATTATTTTAGCATGCCTGGGTGGTAGCCATCTGATAAATTTTGTGACACGTGCATCAAAGGTCACTTTGTGATTTAACAAAATATCAAGGTTGAGAACCACACAGACAAATTTGTGGGATGGTTCAGAGGAGTCGGGCATTGAAAGGGGAGATGAAATATGGGAGAAACCCAAGTAATTGGGGGGGTGCTGAATGGAAAACATATGACTCGTCTTGTTGTCTGTTGCCTTTTGGCGCGCTGCACGGAGGAAAGTGGTCCCACCTGAGTTCAATGCAGAGAGACCAGTTGATAAGTTGCAAGATTGTTTTATCACTCACGATTCCCCCTTCCTGAATGGATTTTTGTATAAGTCCTGTTTGTGCGTGGTTGAAAGGGTTGGCAGGTTGTGCATCTGCCCTTTTTGTGCCGTAAATCACTGGGGCATGTATGCATGATTATATTCTTGTTTCATGCACAAACCTAACCTTGCTTACACTCAGTTTTGCCAGTCACTGGCTTTGTTAGACCAGATTAACAATTGCTTTATTAACCTTCCTGCTTCCTCAAATTTGCTTGGAAATGCACCATTTGCCCACTACTTTTTCTCACTCGCGTTACCGTGTCCCTCAAAACAATTTCATAAAAAGGTGTGTCACCAACATGAAAATTGATTGTTCTGTTAATAGGTGGTCTCGGACCCCAGGAGCCTATGCGCTCCCGCCATTGTTATTGAACTCCCCGTGTGGGTTCCCCCGCACCTCACTATGTGACACGCGCCCGTTCGGGACTTCGGTTTTCATTTAGGCACCCTGTGTGTAGGTATTTTATTCTCAAGCCAACTCTCTGCTCGTGGACAGAGCTTCATGCAATTTTAATGCACTCGCCTTGTGTACGTCTACGCAACACACTACCTATCTTCTTTTAAGGCACCCCGTAGGTCTCCCCATGAAACTACTGTTAAATGCGTGGGCCGATCACTCCCATCAGCTTTCGTTCTTTACTTGGTCTGACACAGAGCTCCATTCAGCAGTCCAGTCCTTCTTGCCCCCTGCTGCTTCAAGGTACGTGCCCCACGCAGGCACAGCTGCCTTTGATTATCACACACCCTGCTAGACTATCAGCACACAAGGACTCATAACTGGTGTTTCTGACAGTGAATTCTTTTCACTACTACACTCCAATTTCATACTGTGCCTCAGGCCAGGTGGTATTTATTCCCAAGTTAGCGAGTGGCTCTCTGTTTGGCGCTTGTACCAATCACTAATTTTTTGTAGTAATTAAGTTGGTTATGGCAATATCTGCATTTATCAGCACATATTTGCTGCCTATAGCGTTGGTATGTGTGTTCTGCTGTCTATTTGTTGTTTTTCTCGGTGTGCAAATTGCGTGTTTTTAATGTGTTCCTGTGTGTTTGCATGTATCCTTGTTTCTTGCTATGCATCTACATGAGGCAGTGTTTGAATCATTTGCTATGATGTTCTGTACTTCTGTAAATGTTTGTATTTTTTCCTGTGTGTGGCTGTCTGTCCATGTGTATGTTTGGGAAAAACAATGTTTCTGTGGATCTACGTATGTGCCTGTGTGCCTGAGTAGGCGAGAGATTGAGAGACTTGTGTACATGTGTTCTTCCGTTTGTTGCTGTTTCTATATTAGTTCCTCCCTATGTATTTGCTGTGTGTCTCTTTAGTTGGCCTGTGAGTGTCTGCTTTGCTGATAATGTTTGCATATATGTGGGTGTGTATGTGTAGAGTTGCGTGTTTTGCTGAGAGTTTGTATATGTTGATATGTTTGTTTGTTTGTTCACCCTGCTTTAAGTGTGTGTTTTTGTGAGGGGTGTGCATGGCATGTTCTTGGCACTATACTTTGTCATCTTTTTAGTTTGTTTCAGAAGGCCACTTACGTTTTTAGGGCTCGCCTGCTGATGCGCTTCAGCGCATAGCTGGCGAAGCTCTATAGGGGCTTATCCAGTGTTTATCCACTGGCGATTCCACTGGCGATTCCTTCAAGTGCATGTGCTTTTTAGGTCATTGCGCTTGCGCAAGCCCTAAAAAGCGCGTGCACAATGCCACCAGCCGCCTGCCTGCCTGCCTCGCATTACCACATCAAAGGCAGCCCTCCGAGCGCATTTCTCACCCCCTAATTATTCACGGCCGGCCTGCAGGCACATCAAAGGCTGCTGCTGCCGTGACTCGCATTTCTCCTCCCTCCTCCCCTATCACTGCCCAGGCCGGCCGTACTTTCTCTTTACAAGGGCCCCCATTCCTGAATCACTTGAAATCTCTCCACATTATTTGCATTTTGTTAATTAAAAAAATTAACTTCAACACAGCGTTGCACATTTTTCTCGACTTCGGAAGGATGAGTCCCAATCTCATTTGTACAAAGTGTTGTAATGGGATTATTGGAGAGTTAGAGAAACGTGCTCACAAGTTACATTTTTATGCATATCATCTGAGTAAATAAACAATAGCATGGTGCCGTTTGCGTCCTTGACTTGATCTGGTTTTTATTTTTATTTTGCTATTATTCTCACAAAGGCTAAGAAGGTCTGCCTACTTTAGTATTAAGTGCTATACGTCGCATAAGCAACAGCTAACCATTCACTCACCCACGCAACGCCACTCACCCACGCAACGCCACTCACCCACGCAACGCCACTCACCCACGCAACGCCACTCACCCACGCAACGCCACTCACCCACGCAACGCCACTCACCCACGCAACGCCACTCACACACGCAACGCCACTCACACACAACGCCACACACACACGCAACGCCACACACACACGCAACGCCACACACACATGCAACGCCACTCACACATGCAACGCCACTCACACATGCAACGCCACTCACACATGCAACGCCACTCACACATGCAACGCCACTCAACCACGCAACGCCACTCACACACGCAACGCCACTCAACCACGCAACGCCACTCACCCACGCAACGCCACTCAGCCACGCAACGCCACTCAGCCACGCAACGCCACTCAGCCACGCAACGCCACTCAGCCACGCAACGCCACTCAGCCACGCAACGCCACTCAGCCACGCAACGCCACTCAGCCACGCAACGCCACTCAGCCACGCAACGCCACTCACACACGCAACGCCACACACACACGCAACGCCACACACACACGCAACGCCACTCACACACGCAACGCCACTCACACACGCAACGCCACTCACACACGCAACGCCACTCACACATGCAACGCCACTCACACATGCAACGCCACTCACACATGCAACGCCACTCACACATGCAACGCCACTCACACACGCAACGCCACTCACACACGCAACGCCACTCACACACGCAACGCCACTCACACACGCAACGCCACTCAGCCACGCAACGCCACTCAGCCACGCAACGCCACTCAGCCACGCAACGCCACTCAGCCACGCAACGCCACTCAGCCACGCAACGCCACTCAGCCACGCAACGCCACTCAGCCACGCAACGCCACACACACACGCAACGCCACACACACACGCAACGCCACACACACACGCAACGCCACACACACACGCAACGCCACACACACATGCAACGCCACTCACACATGCAACGCCACTCACACATGCAACGCCACTCACACATGCAACGCCACTCACACATGCAACGCCACTCAACCACGCAACGCCACTCAACCACGCAACGCCACTCAACCACGCAACGCCACTCAGCCACGCAACGCCACTCAGCCACGCAACGCCACTCAGCCACGCAACGCCACTCAGCCACGCAACGCCACTCAGCCACGCAACGCCACTCAGCCACGCAACGCCACTCAGCCACGCAACGCCACTCAGCCACGCAACGCCACACACACACGCAACGCCACACACACACGCAACGCCACACACACATGCAACGCCACTCACACATGCAATGCCACTCACACATGCAATGCCACTCACACATGCAACGCCACTCACACATGCAACGCCACTCACACATGCAACGCCACTCAACCACGCAACGCCACTCAACCACGCAACGCCACTCACCCACGCAACGCCACTCACCCACGCAACGCCACTCACCCACGCAACGCCACTCACCCACGCAACGCCACTCACCCACGCAACGCCACTCACCCACGCAACGCCACTCACCCACGCAACGCCACACACACACGCAACGCCACACACACACGCAACGCCACACACACACGCAACGCCACACACACACGCAACGCCACACACACACGCAACGCCGCTCACCCACGCAACGCCGCTCACCCACGCAACGCCGCTCACCCACGCAACGCCGCTCATCCACGCAACGCCGCTCATCCACGCAACGCCGCTCATCCACGCAACGCCGCTCATCCACGCAACGCCGCTCACCCACGCAACGCCGCTCACCCACGCAACGCCACTCACCCACGCAACGCCACTCACCCACGCAACGCCACTCACCCACGCAACGCCACTCATCCACGCAACGCCACTCATCCACGCAACGCCACTCATCCATATGCAAAACGAAAAATGTCAAACTCTTCTATTGCGAGACCTATTGCATTTTCAATGCTTGTTTAAAGGTGTGGGTATAAATGTGGCCTGAAAAGTATACATGTTTTGTTCCATTTCCACGCACCACCCGTTAGACAGCGTCCAACTCTGTGGCTGTAGGAGTGTGTCACACTGCCTGGTTACTGGCAGTCACCGCCTTAAATCACACCCATCTTTTAAGGTTTACTTGAGGTGGTCCTGAGGGCTGCTCTGTCCTTGGGGAGAGTGTGTAAGAATGGCGGATTTGCAGACAGAGCTAGTAGAGCAAGGGGGCACGCCTGAACCATGAACGGCACCACCTCCCCACCCCACACAGGCACAGGACAACCCCCATTGTCCGTTTATCAGGAGAACACGGTTATCTGTTATCAGTTGTGTCCGTAATTGGAGGAGAAATGCTGACAGCCTCCTGGAGGAAGCAGGGGGCCTGCCTTGGTCAGCAAGGCTGCAAGCCATGGCTTCTTAAAATGCAATGAGTGTGCTTTTTGTTCACCTTAAATGCACACGTTATGTGGTAGGCCAGGCGGAGAATAGAAACAATTTGTGGAAAGCTAATAGCGGATGCCCTCAGCATTTTCCTGTCTGCGGGGTGCCCTCAATGCTAAACTGAGTACACAATGAGGAGAGTAGCGCGCTCGCACAGGGGCACTATGCATTCAATTTCCAAACAAAACAAGCATTGGCATAGCCAATAGGTCTCGCCTTTGGGACCTTATAAGTGTTTAGCCATGCAACAGTGGATGTTGTTGCACCAAGGATATTGTGCTGCATAACTAAATACTTATAAGGTCCCAAAAGCGAGACCTATTGGCTATGCCAATGCTTGTTGTTTTTGTGGGAGCACTCCATAAGAGTGCATGTGTTTTTTCTTGCTGACCAACATGATGCTTTACCCTCTTCCCGCTGTCCGTCTTATTGCTTAGCTCCTCCATCTCACCCCTTGTCCGTGTTATTGCTCTCTTGCCCACGTCCCTTCAATAAACAATAAAGTGCCTTTTTTTCCTGTTGCCCAGCCATCTAGTTGAAATTGTTTGTGGACCAGGGAGATCACTGTGAGGCTTGTGCTACCCCCAGGTTTTGGAATTCAAATGCTTTCTAGTAAGTACCTGCCTCACCCAGAGCCTTGGAAAGAGGAATGCCCTTGAAAGTCAGTGCAATAAATAAAGACCTTTACATTCTGTAATTAACTCGTCACATTTGCCAGTGATTCAGTGACAGGGGTCAAATGCCAGGATGTCAGACTGCTTTATTCTTATTACTGTTTACTTTTCTTTCACTGAATGCAAAGTGAGAAGAGCTTTTAAAGTGAATTATGTGTCCATGTAGGATTTCGTTTTTGTAATACCCAACAAAATGTAAATACCTATAAATTAACTGTATGCATTCAGCAGTTATGAAAGCATCAATACAACACTCCTATTTCCACGCATTATCATGTGTGTGCTATGTAGTTTTATCAATAGAACTATGTCTGGACAAATTTAGTGGTCATTCCAATGGAAAATGTGCTGTCTGTGAATGACATTGTGCTACCACGCAATGCTTTGGTTACATTCAAAAATCGACCATCCTCATGTACATTAAAAATAGGTGGGATACGAAAGTATTTTGTTCTAGAAAGTGGGTCGGGGTTCTAAACATTTTGGAAACCACTTACTAAGACAAGTGCAGTCTCCTAGTTAATGTGTCATACATCCACGTCAAGTCAACATCTCCCACTCCAAATCTACACTCTAATAAATCGATTGATCGAGGCGTCTTGTATTTCTTCAAACCACATCATCTCCACTACGACTCAAACCCCATAACCTTTTGTTCCAGAATACAGTTCGGACCATTAACCAACACATCATGACGAACAACCTGAGGGTCCGCATCCTCTATACCAGTATTTCAAAACAAGCTTTAGCAAAGCACACTGGTCTCGCCTATGCGAGGAATTGGCTTTGTCAGTGGTTTTTTAGCCATGTTGTACAGCAGTGTCAGTGCTGTACAGCATGAAAGGAAAAAAAAAACAGGGCTAAAGTGCATTTTTTTGTTCTTAATTTTCCAGCCATTCCGCACAGCAGCCTCACTACTGTACAATATGGCGACAAAACATTGACAAAACCAATCCATCGAGTAGGCATGACAAATCACTTATGTCTGCCTCAAAACCAGGTGTAGCTCAAGAGTGTATATTCTGTAACTAATACATCGGGTTGATACTTCATTCCAGTACTTATGATTTGGGAAGATAAGCCTTCACAAAGCATGCGTTGCTGAAGAATGCTGGTCTATGGAGAGAAGTGGAAATACGATATGATCAGAGTGGCTGCTCAACTTGGAATCCTGTAGAGAAGCATAGTCTGCAGTGACCAGGAAACTGCACTTTAGTTGTTGGCCTTTGGGGATGGCAATTTCAGCTCACAGCTAACTTAAAATAAGGGCGAGGGGCAGGCATTTATTTGATGGACAGGAAGGTTCCTGCCTCATGGAGCCTGACTCTCAGAATTGGATTGTTTTTGGCGTATGGCCAGAAGCTCAAGTACATTGTAGGCAGATAGCAAAGCTGATTACTAATACCTCACCAAACCACATAAGAGCCTTTGCTTCTTAGTTATTCCAGTATGGTACTGATGCTTCGGTACTTATGTCAAGGGCATGATTTGACTCAAGATTGGGGTACAGGGTCTTTGAGCACTGGAGTAGTAAGTGTATAGAGAGGCAGTCCTCATACATATGCCATTTACCAGTGTTTGAAGAGAAAACACTCTGTGCTGGAATGATTTACCCAGAGCAGGCCCCCCACGTGCTCTGACAGTTACCCTCACACACAAAGTAGTTCGACCCCATGCAACCAGGGGTGTATAGGAGACTTCATTAAGGCAGACCACGGTGGCCACCACCAATGCCTCCTCAACAGCAGCAGTATTTAGTCTGGCCAGCAGCAAGAGCAGGGCCATCGGGAGTCACCAGCAGTGGTCTTCTTCCTCTTGAACCCATCAACCACAAAATAACTTTAAAATTGCCACTTTAAAGGCTGGGTTTCTGTAAAAGTAGAGGGCAATGAGCGCAAGCTGGTGATCCA
The DNA here is from genome assembly GCF_964261635.1 of Lissotriton helveticus. Lineage (NCBI taxonomy): Eukaryota > Metazoa > Chordata > Amphibia > Caudata > Salamandridae > Lissotriton > Lissotriton helveticus. Next base: position 695,300,879 of record NC_136065.1, on the reverse strand, counting down.
GCAAATTAGTCTTTTGAAGGGTTGTTCCAGCTTTATCCAGGGAAGGTGTAAGCCCACAAACTCATAAAGATCTTGAATGATGATTGTACGCTTGAGAAAAGGAGCAGTAGACTCCCCTGTCAGAGGGCAGGTAGGTCTTCAGGTACTTACTGAGCCTCGTATGAGGAAAGGGTTGCCTCCCAATATTTGACGTGTGCTACTTCAACACATTCAATATGAGTGTTTGCACACATATTACAACGTTAGGTACAAGGCAGGCTGGTCTCTGGGTGTAGTTCCACAATGTTTATTACGTTCACATCTTGTTTAGGTGCCTAAGGAAATACTTAAGATTTGCTGTAGTAGGGGGGTCACTTTCAGTTTGCAGTCCTGCCATTTGGTCCCAGAACTCTCCCTAACCACTTATGGTAGCTTAAACTCCTCAGCAAGTTGTTCAATTTCCAAAACTCCACATCCAGGAACCTTATGCACAATACTCTGGGAGTCCTCCAGCAACAGGACATGCTCAGCGGATTGGTACTAGCCATGCTGCAAAGCACATAACATGTCATTTTATAAAGCTCAGCCTTGAAGTACTTTGTTAGAATCTTTTGACTCTGTCTAAACACACCCAATGCACTCTCAATGTAATAATGCACTTCGCTCAGAGCACCACAAATATGAAATTGCATCTATTCAGTCCAGGAATAAGCACACTACCACCGATGTGTATTTAAAAACATATGTTCTGTTTAAATGCCTGCATTTGAAAGTCAGTACAACTTTTGCATCCTGTTTTGTATCCGTTTCTGATTTTGCGTCCCCGCTTTACATGCTTCTACTTGCAGGGACGTGCCCATCTGGACCTTTGTAAGGCAGCTGCCAATATTAAGACTTTCAGGGCATTAAGGATTCTCTTCAGTCCTAGACCGAGATCACCCTGCATAACATTAAACAGCTGTCGTGCTGGATGCTTGACATGAACAGTCCCGACACCCCAGCTCCAGTCTCCGTTTGTTACCATCAATACAATGGATTTATTATAGTTGAAAATAATAATGTTATCGAAAGTTCACATTTATAGTTTTGACTTGCATGAATAAGCCTTTCATGCCAGACCGACTATATTTCAGGAACTTCAACTTTAGGAATTTTCCACGAAAGCCAAAACAAGAGAGTAGATGACGTTTTCAGAATTCAATAAAACGCGCTGCCTCAGAATTTATACATTAACCATATCCCAATTCGCTTATGCATCATTTACTAAATCCCAGTCCTATTAACAGTCCTTCCTTGGAACACTGTTAATATTGCTGTCTGCCTTTTAAATGCCTCCCAATAAAGATGTAATTCCCTCTATGACTGTGTTATCCTTAACGTTTTACCCGTCGATCTTCTTTGTGTCATTTGTAGTTTTTTATGAGGAACATGCCAGATCATTTATGTAACTTTCCTGCCAATTAGTTTTTTCGGAGGCCTAAACGGTCCAGTGCTACATTCTCCTCCTTTCCTTTTGTTTTTGATATTAATTGACCTCCCTAACCCCTTAATCAAAGACGTCTAACCACCGCCCTTAGAAAATTGCCAGAAAGAAACACCAATAGTACTTTAAAAAAAATATTATTTTAAAAGAAGGCAAGCGTATGCACCCTTGCAAGATATGACATATATGCCTGCTTGTGTGGTAACAGCCATGCCAATTCTCAGTTTATTGTACCCATAAGTAGTTACCGCTCCAGCACTTAGTGATGTGTGTACGTACCCGCAGTTGGCAATGGAAGCGAATCTGTTGACTACACGTAGCGGAGAAGACCATAAAGGTATTTTTATATTTGGGGATAGATGAGGTAGATGGAATTATATATATATTGTATAACGGGGATCATTCTCAGGTGGGGTTGCTTTAAGCCTTCACAATAATACCCACTTGGAGAGCACTATCCTGTTCTGCAGGTTAAGTCACTCCAACAACCACTCCTGTGTTTGTGGCACCTTATCGTAATATACAATCGTATCGTAATATACAATACACACTCAATATTCAGCTAACATATATCTTGTACGAATGAGCTCATATTTAATTGACATGTCTGATGTAATTTATTCTTTCACTTTTAGTGGCCCCTGTTATTCCTGCCTGAACAGAAGAATGGAGTTGGGCACGAAGCATATCACCCTTGATGACGTTGTGCAGTATCGATTCTTTCTGCTGTCTCTAGAGCCTAGCAACCCCGAAGTTCACAAAGAAGTGCTTCAGAAGTATGTGGAGAGGATATTGGCTCGATTTGCGCCTCTATTGATGTCTTACATATGGCAAAATCAAAGCTTCAACCTCAAATATTTTGATCCCTCGGGTAAGGCCGCTAATCAATGTGATGTGGAGGTGAACATTGTTTGGATTGTCTGTCTTTTTTTGAGCTGGCTAACTTTATAAGAAGGTATATAAAGATTGAAAGGTAGGTTTGTTCCCTTGTAACCATGAATCATGTAGCAAACTGGGAACAAACCCCTTGCTCCTTCACTTCTACTTCTGTAATTCTTTTTTCCATTTGTATAACCGTATGTAAATGTTCTAAAACACACATATGTGGGTTTCTTTGAGGACTTACAGCTGGACAGTGCCACTAATGAAGGAAATAGAGGACCACAGAAGTAGTTTGAACTGCCAAGCATAATCGGAAGAAATGCAATCATAAGATTTAATTAAATTATTTCTAGAAGTGAAGGGACTAATGGACTTGTCCTTCTCTTCTTGCCAAACATGTTGTCTTTTCTCAGTTCAAGGGAGTTGGCTTTCCACGAGCTGCACTGAGCAATATCTTCTGCTTAGGGGGTTACCGAAGGAACAACTCGATTAGACAAGCAAAGATGAACTTAACTGGGACATTTTGAAACAAATCTCACCTGACATAGAGCTGCTGTTGAACCATGAACACTGTTCGTCCTCCTGACTCAGCCTTTCTTTGTCTCTCTAAAGATGCAATAGTGCTTATGGTTCCTGCTGAGCTGAAGTAGGGACTAATAGCTAGATTAATCAAAGACCCGTTTTGTGAGTCTTTAATAGCGATTCATAAGGAATCGCTATTAAGGACTTGCAAAACGGGATTCATGTAGGAATGGCACAAAATATTGCGATTCCTACATCATCCTTATTTGCGATTAGCAAATTGCTAATCGCAAATAAGGATGCGATTTCAAGGGTGCCAGGGGTGTCCAAAGGACACCCTGTAGCATCCCTGAAATGCAAATTTACACGGGTGTTGCGCACACACATGTCCAAAGGACGTGTGTGTGTGTAACATGCTACTGAGAAAAATGCACTAAAGTAATGCACTTCCAGATCACTGCATTGTTTGGCCTCCCTTCTCTCAATACACTTTTAAGCCTTCCTAAAACCTCGTCCTCTTCCATGCTTTTCATCCACTCCTCTTCTGTAATGGCAGGGTCTTCTATAACCAAAATAGGACTGTCCAGCATTTCTTCGGGTTGCTCCATTTCCAAAGGTGTCCTTGACAAGAAATCAACAATCCTATTGTCTTAACCAGGGACATACTCAACTTTGTAGTTGAAATTCTCAAATCCCAGGCTCCATTACCCAATGCGAGGTGTACAATTTTCCATACCCTTCACAGTGAAAATGGAGGTAAGAGGCTTTATGGTCTGTACGAATGGTGAAATTAAGCCCCCACAGGAAGAATTTAAAATGCTTCACTGTACAGACTCATTGCCAGTGTTGAAAGTATGAAGACAGGAATCAGAGTAGGTAGAAGTTCAGCTTTATTGACCATCCACTCTCCAAAACTGCAAAGATACCAACATTCCATTGTCAACTCCAGTAGGAAGAAACCAAGGAGAGGGGTGGGGACGGGGGAACAGAGCAAACCATTATAAGGAAGGGAAGATTATAACACAACTGTTTTTAAAACTCAATCTGCTGTGCTTGGTGACCTCTACCGTGTAGTTATGGTATGATTGTCAATCTCCCTGGTAGGTAGTGACAGCCGAGAATTTACTGAACATGTAATAATATTATATTGCATGCACAGCCTGTTCACAATATGTTGGGGTGAATTTACATAGAGTTCCTTAAACCTGACAGTTTTTTTTCTTGTTTCCCATTTGAAGGCGACATCCCTGGACACATAGGTGGCATGACCAATTTTGGTGATAATGTTGAAGATGAATGGTTCATTGTTTATCTTGTACAGCAAATCACAAAGGAATTTCCTGAACTGGCAGCAAGGTGCAGTATATCTCTTTAAATATGTGTATTTTTTCATGTAGTACTTGAGGGAGGAAGAAGGATAACGATTTACTACACCACCTTGCTATCCTGACATTTATGCATACCAAAAAACGATATAGGCAACATAAATATGGTATAAGTGATTTTCACCTGCATATTTTTTGTGGCATACCTTATAATTTAGGCCTTTTTCATGTAACCATGTTCCAGGAGGCTTGAATGCATTACTATATAATACTAAGAAAAAAAAGAGTCACTTCTAAAACTACACTATGCTTGTTGGTCACATGCAGCTGCAGATATCGGGTCACTGTAGCACATGGTAACATAAATAGCCCGATGACCTAAAGTAAGATGGAAAAGGCGTTAGAAAGTATTCTGTTATAGAGGAAAGCATTTTGCATGTTTGATTGTTTTGAAAGAGCTAATGGCTGCTGGCCTAATGTGTAAAAGAGCTAATGGTTGCAGACCGATTTTGAATGGAAGTGCAACCTCTGGGCTGAAGCAACATTACTTATTTTATAAAGTTAAAAGATATCCTAACCGGCAAACATCCGTGTAGTGTGGAAATAACTATATGATTGTTTAGTGTTCAAACCACCAACCCTCTTTGCTGTCCAAGGCCAGGCCACCATATTTGAAGTTTCTGCTTGAATAGGTGTGGAATTGTTACTGAAATTGTGTCAGCCAACATAGCAGGAAACCCTTCAGTATAACTGTGAATGCCAACTGAAACACCACATCATACCATTCCGGCTTCCAGAAACAAACCTTCAGAGCTGGGAATTGCTTCTGAAAAGGAGACTCCATGATGGGGGGCAGGGTTCCTATTTTCATACTCAGAAAATACACCCCCACCTCTAATGACACCCACAGAAACACAGCAGCAAAATGCATACAGATAATTTTCAACACTGTCAACATTTGAAAATCTCTGGGAGTAGAGGTAGAGGGATGGGATTAGCATGGGTTGGTTTCAATAAACAAGGACTACTCTGATTTTGTTGGACTGTAGAAAGAAAATCGTTTGTCTTGTGATATGCCATCAAGAAAGATCATTATAATTGCAGAAGTTGCTAAAAGTAAACCCAGGGAATAGGGCCCATGGAATGACTTAAAAACACTTATCAGAGAAACTAAAAGGCGTTTTTAAAGTCTCCTCAAATATAATCTTCTTCCTGGCAACTTTAAAGGGAAGAGTATTCTATAAAGTTAAATTAGCTCCAATATAGACGCTTCAGTGTTAACCTTTCTGTATTTAGTGCTGTTTATTTTTTTGGACCTATCAGACGCTTAGAGGCTAGATTTTCCAGGCTTATCTAGGGATCCGATCCCTTTCCAACCTCTCCTTTGGTGCGTACTGAATGTGCCTATGTAGGTGCACCAGCCCTGTAGGGGTGGGCTTGAAGCAGTACATCATTCTAATATCCACACCATGCAAATAATACTATTTTCTTGGATTTAAACAGAACACCATAGTTAATGGGGGTTGTTAGCTCTGGAGAGAAATCCCCACTGCTTACAATGCAGTAATAATTACATTCCTGTAGCAAATCTGTAATGAGCTTACCTTAATGGGTGCATATTCCCTATGAACGAACAGAGTCAACCCAGCAGATCTGTGATAGCTGCTTAGTTCTGTGTCCCTCTTACTCTTATACATATGTTGGGTTGCTAGCCTTTTTTTTGATTTTTGGAAAACCTTTATTGTTACTTCAAACGATTACAAGTATGGGCCTACAACCACCAGGGCCGGCCGCTAATCAGTTTTCATCACAGCAAGTCAGTTATGACACGACTCGGCAGCCCGTGAATCGGAGGTACCATAGATTCGGTTAAAACTCGTTATTGAGCGTACCAACTAAATTACAGGATTCAAAAGGCTCCATTTTATAATGTAAAAATGAAAGGATCAGGTGCCATACAATAACACAGAGTCACACAAAGGGCGGGCAAAATAGCAAGACATCCACAGTTAGAACGACCGCAGTTAGAACAATGGCGCTAAAGCATATGATTCAGGATAAACAAGCATACAGTCACAGTTCGCACCAGTTAAGCGACCGCCCATTGATACTGATAATACTGTAGGAAGTATAGGCACAGGTAAAGAAGGTTCGATAATAGACACAACAGTGGACCCACTATGCTGACCCGAAAAATGAAGAAACAAAAGAAAAGGCAAAAGAAAGGAAACGAAAGAGAGAAAAAAAAGGGCCATAGAAACAAAAAAAGGCAAAACAAAAAATCCCCTCCCCCAACCCCCCCCCACCCTGCACCCCTGCAGATGACTACGGCCTACCCCCCCTAGCAGCGTGCCTGTCGCCCCAAATCACTGAAACCCGAAATATAGAGAGAGCGAAGAGATATAAAAGAGTATCTAAACCCCGACACTAAAAGTAGAAATGGAGGAGGGCATTGTCGTACACATTCCCGGTCTCCCCCCTCCCCCGCCTTAACAAAGAAACCCCCACAAAGCAGACGCAATCGAGCAAAACACAATAGAAGATTACACTGGAGGAAACTATAAACCCCGCCCGGTCTCCGTTAACCTAATAAAACAAATCCCGTTACCGATTAAACCACAATGGTAAACCAAAACCAACAGTCTCAGCCTTGACCCCGTCGATCAAACTTGTTGACTCCCTCTGGTAAGTAGAACTCCATCAACAAATTGTCAAAATATACATACAAGTTGCCGAAATATAGTCTGCTAGATGGAGAAAGGATGGCAAACCCCAAAGTACATGGCCGGTTCCGACGATAGCCTTCCCCGACTCCAAGGCCCGACACTGTTTCCTCCGCCATCTTGATGAACCAGCTGGGAAGGGGGTGCAACACAATCCAACGCAGTTCACAGTCTCGACCAAAAGTTACCAGAATGGGAACAACAGTTAAATGTTCCACTGGTAGTGAAACCAAGAATTCCAACCATACAGTCGATACACAGATCGCAGCATGTTCGATCAGTTCCACTTCTGTAGGGGCAGGCACATCTCCATGCACAGGGTCTGAATGCACCGCTGGGGTGTCTATCGGGAGTAGAGCTGGCCGTCGAGTCCCGTGCGATAAATCAGGGTCCGGTCCCGATTGCCTAATTCCGTCTTCTGCCGACATCAGTTTACAGACCCGGGCCTCCATATTCACCTGAAGTGCCTCGAGGGCTGCCAGCACAGACCGCAATGACGGGCCGCACTCAGCCCGCTCCGCCAGGTCTCGCACAACATCAGGCATAGTTATCCCCTCGGAGAGCCCGCTCTCCCCGGGGGAAGATTAGGCGGAGCAGGGATGAACCGTGAGGGACAGATCGTCAACATGCGTTCTTGTGCGTCAAGTCCCCAAGCCAAAGGCACCGGCGAGGCGAACACTAGGCCTCCGGGTCAGGGACCTCCGCCACACCGCCTCGGGTGTCACACGTCTCCTCACCTTCGATACGAGACCAGGCAGCAGATCGGCAGCAAAGCACTCCAAAAGATGTTGAAAGTTCCACGGACCGGACCCTGCCGCCCTCACCAGTCTGCTGTTGTTTAAGTGGGACCCGGCAGGACCAGCACTCAAGACCCCGGCTTCCAGACTGGGTTAGGCCTCAAGTCAAACCTCGACATTACTCCACTCCACAATGTCGGAAAAGTCCCAGGATTGCTCCATCGGACTGCAGATCAGTTCATAGACACGGATATGTGGCGGTAAATCAGGATAGATGACAGGATCTGCGAGCGAAAGACGGAGGTCGGCGGAGCCGGGAGACTAAGCGGCCATCTTATTTGCTGTCGTAGCTCCTCCTCTGCTAGCTTTTTTTACTTCTTTGTAAGGCGTGGTATAGTCTGCGTGAATTACTTCCTGCCACAGTTGGCCTTCCTCCTCTTGGCAGATGAGACTCTCGGTCTCATCCAATCACTGCTGAGTATCTAAGTATAGAAAACTGTACAGTCTTTCCTCTCCCCGTTGTCTCTTCTAGCCAGTTTAATGTTTAAAGAGCCATCGACGGCCAAGAATCAAAGAGCTCAAATGGCTAAACCTGGCAGTCTCCTAGGGAGTTCCATGGTAAGAACGACTAAGTGGGCAGGTACTTCAACCACACCCTGGCCGAACAGCTGATTGAGACATTGTGAGCAGTACTTCTTTGTACTCTAAAGAGGTTGCTTAGAGACCTCCTGTGTTGGTTTATTTATGTGTCCAGGAAGGTGAAAATCAGAAATGCTTTCAATACTTGAAACAACTCCTGAAATTTAGATTATTTAGTGAAGAAGGCAGGCAGAGGCAAGGCAAGCCACGAGAGCCTTGTAGAAAGAAGTGCTCATCAATTACCACATAAATCACACAATTCTCTGCACGTTCTACATGCTTTCTGCCGTTATTGAGTATCACAGAGCTGGTCAGACTGTTGGCATTCGGGAGAAAAGGAAAATGGCTTACACATTCCTGCCCTTTGATACTCAAATCCCTACTCCCTACCCCATTCTTTCCCTTATTATAAATTTGTGAACTTTTGTTCTTCAGCGTCAGTCCTAAGGATGCGTGTATGTGGTGTAGAGCTTCTTATTAGGCAATGTCTACAACTGTGCATCAGTGGTTGCCATTGGTAACCTAGTGGCCGTCACTAGCTTGACCAATGGGGCCTTCGACCAATTGTCTAGCGTACCTAATGGGGCAATCTCCCCTGATGCATGCCCTGCTGAGTGCCAACAAGGATCTAAAAAAATCCTAAGAGGATGGTAGGGAATAAACATCAGGTGCCCAAGCCGAAACTTTAACCAATACCAGTGTGGTCGCGTAGCTCCCCGGGACATCTGCTGGAAGGGGCTTTGATAGACAAATCAAGCTGGATGGCTCAATTAGTGGAGCAGTTAGTGGACAGTCAAGGGTATCTTGTGCACGGAACATACACCAATACTGGTGCAACGTGCATCGATTGTGTAAATGCTCAAAGACTTCTCAAAAATACACTCTAAAGCACAGCAGGCCATGGGTTTAGTCAGCTCAGAAGGTGCAGGGGTTACGTCTAGCAATATCTGCTCGTCATCTAGGTGTACTGCCCCGAGTTGGGCGGCTGAATTGTCCAGGGGACTGCGTAATTATTAATTTCAAACATCTGCATATGGTTCGTGTTGGACTTGACCCTTCTGGCAGGTTCACCCCTGAACTTTTTGCTATTTAATGTTACCCAAGTATAGTGATTTCTGGTCTTTGCGCACTTTGACACTGTGTCCCAGTGTAAAGTGCGTGCGCTCTGAGTGCGTGTGTGAGATTGACCTACCCTCCCATAGGAATGCATGGGGGATATGTGTGTCCATGGTAGTTCCTGATGTGTGGGGAGTGCAGGGTCGAGTTTGGTATGTGCAGACTCGTGAGATTGAATGCTACGCGATGATGTGTGTAGATTTAATGTGTCTAGTGTGGAAGTGCCACTTCTAGAAGTTGCCATGTCTGTGCAGTTAATGTGAATTGACTGTCTGGCTTGTGATTGGCTGGAGCTGGCTGGTGTGCCTGGCTCCAGGAGTCAGGATGGGTCTGCCCCGGTGGTGAATGGAAAGATCTGCATGTTGATGGGAGGGAGGAGTGCACCTGGGACCTAAATAGGGCTGGGCCTTCCCTCCGCAAACCTGGCTCCGCCCCTTGTGGTGCGTCTGATGTCCCTAGCCTGTCCTGTGAATAGGGAGAGGGGCTGAGTAAAACAAAGTGCTCCAGAACCAGTTGTATCTGGTTCGCCCCTTGCCTGCACCTTTGGAGACAAAGGAAATGTGTGTATAAAAAGAGGCCGTGACCTCATGTAAAATGTTCTTGTTTCCTGACTTGAATCTACCAGGGGCGTGCTGCTGCTGGGGCCCAGGGGAAGGCTTGCCTCCCTGGGCCCTGCCCAGCCCCTGGATGCTGGAGGATTTCTTTTGGACCCTTCTGCCCTGCCCAGACCCTGGATACCTGAGGGACTTTACTGTTGGCTCCATCCTTAAATGCTCCAGGACCTTGGGACCCTTTTTGCTTTGTCCTTAAAGTCTCCAGGATCTTGCTGCTCCCTTAGCGCCTGGGAAGCGCTTTGTTTTGGAACTGTCCTGCTCATGTTTATAGCAGGTGCCTACCCTGCATTATGTACGAGGTGGTGTGGGGTTAATTACGGGTGCCCACCCCTCCTTTATGCCCGAAAATCACCGCTGTGGCCCTCGCGCCGAAAACAGGAAGTCAGGCACCGTAGTGCCTGACACTGGGCGGGACTTCCGGTTTGGAAGGGAAGTCCCGCCCGCCGCCACGCTCTGATTGGGGGAGCCCCAGAAGGAGAGTTGGCCCGGAGCCACGATGGCTCCACACACGAAGTTGTTGGAAAAGCCCGTGAGGGGCCAGAGAAGGCTGTGCTGAGCCCCGGGGCTCCAACCTTTTGCACAGTCTTTGTATTTGAGGAGCCAAAGTGCTCCAGAGGGCACATGTATTGTTTTAGAGCCTAGAGGGCTCTAAAGTTGGCGCAACTTGTCCTGAGGGGCTAGTGAGAGCCCCTGTCGCAGTTTTGAGTTCCCAGCTGCCCAGCAAGTAGTGGGCAGCTGCACCGTTTAGGTTTTTCTTTCTAGGGACATGTCTTTGGACTCAGGAGTAAGTCGCACTCCTTCGCCCCTACCTTGGCCTTCCACAGCTGCGCAGCACTTAGTGCCAGCTGCAGTGTTTAGGCCCTTTTCTTGTCCTCAGCCACCGAGCAAGTAGTGGGCAGCTGCCACTTTTAGGTTTTGACGCAGTGGTGCAACCCGGACCTTGATGTGAATCATGTGCTAATGCTTTGGGTGTTAGGAAATGTCCTGTGTGTAGCATGTTTTGCGCACCCTGTGTTTGATGCCTCTAGATATGATTTATGCATAGGAGGTTGATTACCTGTTTCGGTTATGTTAGGAAGATTGTACTTCCCTGTGTGAATTACGCCCCTAGTGTAATGTTTTACTTAGGTGGTGAGGGTCTAATGTAGTTAGACTGGTGGGATACTGTGTATGACGGATTTCATGGCACAGACTGTTGCAAGTGCAGTGATTATCAGTGTTTACTGACTGTACGCTCTATGACCTATTTTTACTTGTACGTTTTAGTTCACCTTTACCAAGTTCACTTTGTGATGATCCTGACAGTGGTCCAAGTGGCCTTGTCAGGTGTACATAATCCCTTGTAAATATTGCCCGTGCCAGTTGGCACAATGTACATCCTGTGATTATGATTCTGATGTGTTTTGATAAAACAAAGGCTATTTTTTTTTTCATTTTGAAAATATTTTTATTTGTGTTCCTTGAATAATACAGCGTAATTTTTCAGATCTTATACAGTCAGTTTTGCACAATATCTTCTCACCAGAAACAGTTTCAAGTATAATAAAGTCACCAATATACATTATTCCAACAGTTGAGTTCAGACATTTCACAGCTCGTCGTGAGTTCATGGACCTAGTCCGAATCTGAACTATCATCCTCATTATCTGATGGTGGGTCGCAGATAGTGCCTCTGTATGCATTCCATGCCCCTCAAATTGTCTTCCATTTTTTGGGGCAACCCCTGCTGCTAAACACCGCCCTTTCCGTTAACATGGCCGCATCCATATCCCCCCTCCATGCTGCTAAGGTAGGTTTCTCTGCCCCACCCCATCTCTGTGCTATATTTCTTTTAAAAACAGAACACAGTGGCTAGTCCGGTTCGCTTTATGCAAAATTTAAAACCCACCCCAGCCAATCTATGCTACGTGGGCCACAATTATTTCGAAATTATTTATTTTCCTTTTTTGGTATTAATTTCATTGATTTCTCAAATGACATGAAAGACACAATTATCAAGCAGTTGGGTCAACAGAGCAGACACAAGTGTGCACAATATATACAAGTGAACAATTGATTCCAGTGGCAGAGTCTGCCACTGGAATCAATTGTTCACTTGTATATATTGTGCACACTTGTGTCTGCTCTGTTGTCCCAACTGCTTGATAATTGTGTCTTTCATGTCATTTGAGAAATTAATACCAAAAAAGGAAAATAAAGAATTTTGAAATAATTGTGGCCCACGTAGCATAGATTGGCTGGGGTGGGTTTTAAATTTTGCATAAAGCGAACCGGACTAGCCACTGTGTTCTGTTTTCACAAGTATCGAGGTCCAGGCTGGTCAGGGATAGGACCCAAAACCTCCTTTTGCTTACTGCTATATTTCTTTTAGCCACCATCATACCCAGTGTCGCCCATTTCTGTCCTGAACGTGTAAGATCGTTGGGTTCCCATATATTTAGAAGACAGCGCCTGGGTTCCGGCAGCAGCGAGACTCCCTCTGATTGAGACATAGTCCTTAATACCTGTGTCCAATATTCAGCTATTCTGGGGCAGTCCCATATGGTGTGATAAAAGGTCCCCTCCTCACCACATCCCATCAGGCAGTAGGGATGATCTATCCTTCCTACCTTGTTTAGAGTGCTTCTAGTGTAGTAGGAGCGGTGTAATATGCGTAATTGTACCAAACGGAGACGTGAGGGAATGCCCACTTCCTTCGGGCATGCCAGTGCCTCCTGCCATTCCAATTCATCAAGCTCCCCACAGTCATGAGACCATTTTTCCCGTAGGCTTACCGTTGGATCAGGTAAGTTATTCACCAATTTACGGTAAATTAGGGAGGTTGCCCTCTTTGGCATGTAGTCAGTCAATAGCCTGTCCTCTAGAGGAGATGCTTCCGGGACATCCGTGCCAGGTGGTAACGCTGTCACTAATGCATGTCGTATCTGTACATATTTAAACTGTTCAGTGGGGGCTAAGTCGTATTGCTGTCGTAGCGTATCAAAGGAAAGTACTTCTCCTTTCTCCCACATATCCCCAATCGTCGATATCCCTATAGCATCCCAACAATCGAAACCCTTGTGTGTCTAGGTTTTCCCAGCCGTTTTGCGTCCCATAGTGGAGTATGCTGCGTTAACACCCCCTGCCACCCCAACTTTGCCTGCGCTGCATGCCATAGTGTAAGCGTGTGTCGCAGTGGCCCAAACTTTGTTAAAGATAATTTTTTATCGTAAAGAGGAGCTAGCATACCAGACACTCCCAACTGCTCTCTGTCCGCCTTTAGCACCAATTCCGATTGTGGAAGATGTATCCATTGATTAATGAATTTTAATTGTGCTGCCCAGTAATAAAGGTATATGTCTGGAAGCGCTATGCCACCATCGTACCAGCTTGGCCTGTGCTATACGGGCAGGCTTATGGCCCCATAAGAGAACCGAGACCTGCGCCGCAATTGTTTTGAAATAGGAGGCCTAAACGGGATATGGTGTATTTTCCAAGATATAAAGAAAGCGAGGCAGAGCCATCATTTTAAAAAGCGCTGCCCTTCCCAGCAGGGTCAGTGGCAGCGACTCCCAGTGTCGTATGTCTCGCTTGAGACGGTCGAGTGGTGGCTGCAAATTCCGCTTGTAGAATTCGTCCGAGCTAGCTGTGATGTAAACCCCTAAATATTTAAATGTGTTTTCTACAGTCTGTAGCGGACAGCCATCTGGTAGGCGCGGTGGCGGACCGTGGATTACGTACATGGTGGATTTAGACCAGTTGATAGAATACCCTGATGCCCGCCCATAGGCCGTGCAGACGTCCAAAAGTGTGATTATAGAAGGCCTAGGGGAAGTGAAATATAGCAGGATATCATCTGCGTATAGGGAGATCTTATCCTCCCAATCATCTGTCCATTTTAGGCCATTAATAGTCGGCTCCCATCTTATCCACTCCGCCAGGGGCTCTAATACCATGGCAAACAATAGTGGCGATAGCGGGCAGCCCTGACGCGTGCCCTTAACCAAGGGAAAATCTGCCGATATATGGCCAGTAGCTGTGACGTGTGCCATGGGCTTCGTGTACAGCAGTCGGACCCAAGCACAGAACTTCGGTCCGAATCCTAAATGGCGCAGCACCGCAAAGAGAAAAGGCCAACGGACCATGTCGAATGCCATATGTGCGTCCAGTGAGAGTATCACCGCAGGTTCCAGCAGATATACTGCACGTGCCATCACCCCGTGTAGTCTCCTTCAATTTAGCGCTGTGCTTCTGCCGGGCATAAAGCCTGATTAGTCCCTATGCACTAGCTTAGATAGGTGGGGCGTGAGTCTTAGCCCTAATAATTTGGCGAGGATTTTGGCCTCAGCATTCATGAGAGAAATAGGCCGATATGATGTACATTGATCCGCCGGTTTCCCAGGCTTTAAGATAGCTACTATGGTGGCCGTGCGTTGGTCCGGTGGGAGTTCTCCTATCTCCAAACTTTTAGCAAACATATTTAGCAGGTGGGGTGCGAGTGAGTCAGTCATTTTTTTGTAGAATTCGACCGGTATGCCATTAGGTCCCATTGCCTTGCCCGATTGTAATGCCTTAATAGCTATTGTTACCTCCTCTGTCGTGAGGTCACCTTCTAATAATTGAGCTTCCTCAGGGGTCAATTTTGGCATTTTAAGGTCTTTTATATATGTTAATGCTTCCTCTTCCGAGATTGTCGAGTCTGAGGAATATATTTTTAGGAAGTGTCGTGCTAACATGTTCACTATTATGTGTGGTTCCGTAGTGAGTTGTCCTCCCTCCACTGCAAGCTGCGCTATCAACCTGTCCCTCTTCTCCCTTTTGTCCAGCCACGCCAATAGTTTACCTGCCTTGTCCCCAGCATCATAAATTTTATGTTGTGTGCTTGTAAGTTGCTGTCTGGCCACTTCCGTCAGGTATGCCTTGTGTCGGCGCTGCGCAGTCTGCAGATTACGTGCCGCATCGGGGGTTGGGTCATTAGCGTGTTGGGCCTCTGCAATAACCACCTCAGATTCTAAAGCTTGTAGTTCCAACTGTTTATGAATTACAATGGAGGCTATTGCCTGCCCTCTGAGAACTGTCTTATATGCCTCCCATAAAGTGACAGAAGAGGTTACGGAACCAACGTTATCCTGGAAGTAAAGCTTTGTCACCCTTTTTAATTCCCTCCTAATCTTGGGATTGTGAAGATACCCAGTGCGTATTGGATAAGTCCGACGCCTTTTCTGTGGGTGATGTATGTAGCTAATCAGCAGTTGGCAGTGGTCAGATATGCCCCGTGGTTTGATTTCTACACTGTTAATATTAGAAAGGCTGCCCATCGATCCCATGAAATAATCAATTCTGGTGAGGCTGTTATGAACACTGGAGTGATGGGTAAATTCGCGATCCAAGGGGTGATACATCCTCCAAATGTCCACTAATCCCATAGCTGCCATGAAGCTCCCCAAACGGGACGTCCCTGATATATTTGCTCTTAGAGGGAATCTATCTATTGAGTCATCAACCACCGAATTAAAGTCCCCCCTCCCCAACGATCAGCTCACCCGCCGGCAACTCCAATAAAAATGCACCATGATCCGGGAGGGCCATCGCCTGTAATGCGGGGGGTATGTAAACAGAAACAATATTTATAGGTCTCCCTTCCTACTGCGCATGTATGGCTGCAAATCTACCTGCATCTTCAGATTTAACGGTGCTGACGATTAAAGGGAACTGCTTCTTTACCAATATACCGACCCCTCTAGAGCCTGAGGTAAATTCGGAGTGTGCCATCATTCTATAACCCCATCTATCCATAGCCTTAGTAGATGTGCCGGTGAGGTGTGTCTCTTGAAGTAGTACCACTGCTTCGCCTCCCCTTTTTTATGCACTGCAAAACCAGGCCTCATTTAATTTTATCGCCCAGCCTGCGTACATTCCACGTGAGTATGGACAGGGATGGGGTCACGGCATCGGAGCCCCCCCTGCGAGCTAGCTAGTGTGTCGTCCCCATTGGCATATTCAAAGGATCTAGAACTGTAAGTGACTTGTCCTATAATAGGGCTAATGTGTGTGTTTCTGTGAGTAGTGACATCGCGCAACAATGTAAATTGATACTTGTATAGCGCACTACTCACCCGCAAGGGTCTCAAGGCGCTTGTACGAATACCGCTGTGGAACCCATCCTGGCTTTCCCTGTGAGGTGTCCACTCCTGGGCACCCCCAAGGTGGAGGCCAGGAATCCTTAGCGTTGTGGGGGCCGTTGTGGAGATTAAGCAAGCTATTGCCCAGAGTTGCAGAGTGGGACTCCATGATTGGAATAGGCACCGAGGCGAGAATTATCAGGTCCGTGGAATTTTGAGCCCAAGACCCGCCGAGGCGGGGAATTGAACCCTGGTCCCGGGCTAGACCTCTGCATCAGGGTCTGCCGCTCTAACCATTGAGCCACACTTCTCCACTGATATCCACATCTGTTCATTGTGTATACATTAAACAAAAAACATGTATAAATTCCCCACCCCTCCATCCCCCCTCCCTGCCTCCCTGCTCGACGGACTCAGAACTGCCCGCCTCCCCAACTTAGCAGAGCGCTCGATCCCAACCCCGATAAGGTACTTGCGTGAAGGGGTAAGAAGTCCAAGGAGAAGCACAGCCCTTCCTTTCCCCCCAAGGACTGCCTCAGCCTAGTTTTCAAAGCAGGCGCGACTGCATTATTGTCCAGGTACGTGTTCCTACATGTCGGTCATCTTCCAGCTTTCAAGTTCCTTCTCAACGAGATCTTCAGTTTCATTTTTTTGTGAGTGTTCCTCGTCGGTCCGCCATTGATCCTCCGCGTCTCCAGCCTCACCCCGACGGCATTGGCCTCTGTTCCCGCGTCTTGACCCACCTACTTGTCGCCAGCCCTCGAGCCAGTTATGTGCCTCCTCTGGTGTCTCAAACAACCATATCTTGCCATCCGCCACCACTCTAAGTTTTGCCGGGAACAGCATGGAGTATGGTAGATCTTTGGCTCACAGTTCTCTTTTGACCTCCAGAAAACTGCGTCGGCGCCATGAGACCGCCGTTGTGTAGTCTGGAAAAAAAGACACCGTTGAGTTCTGTATTCGAATCGGTGGGGACACTCTGGCGGTTTGTAGTATTGCGTCTCTGTCGCGGAAGTTGAACAGGCAGGCGAGTACAGGTCTAGGGGGTGCCCCAGGCTTGGGCCTTCCCCCCGGTACTCTGTGAGCTCTCTCGACTGAGAAAAAGGTTGATAGTCCCTTTGGTTGTAACCGGGTCTTTATAAGTTCATCCACATAGAGGTCCATCGCCGGGCTCCCTTCACTTTCGGGAAGCCCGAGAATGCGTACGTTGTTCCTGCGTGAGCGTCCTTCCTGATCGTCCAGCTTCGCCGCCATTGTTTTATTCTCAGTCTCAAGCCTTGACAACAACGCCCACAACAGCAAAGAGCTCTTCAACATCGTGAAAGAACTCTCCAACCCCAGCTCCTGCACCAACGACATCCCGCCGTCGCAAACCCTGTGCGACACCCTCGCTGACTTCTTCCACCGCAAGATCACCTACATCCACAACAGCTTCAACCCCCAGCGGCACCCCACGGACCTCGCCGCGTCGAACACCCCGAACCCCACCCACCACGACCCTCTGACAACATGGACCAACGTGAGCACCGAAGACCTAATCAATACCATGAACACCATCCACTCAGGCTCCCCGTCCGACCCTCTACCTCACCACATCACCAACAAAGCTGACAACCTCATCGCACCCCACCTATGCAACATCATCAACCTCTCCTTCAGAACCGCCACCTTCCCCGAGAGCTGGAAACACGCTGTGATCAACGCCCTACTAAAGAAACCCAAGGCGGACCCGAGCGACCTCAAGAACTTCCGGCCAATCTCCCTGCTTCCAATCCCAGCGAAAGTCATCGAAAAGATCGTCTACACCCAGCTCACCCGCTACCTAGAAGACAACAGCATCCTGGACCCCTCCCAGTCAGGCTTCCGCAGCAACCACAGCACCGAGACCGCCCTCATCGCCGCCTCAGACGACATCGGAATCCTACTCAATAATGGCGAGATAGCAGCCCTCATCCTCCTGGACCTCTCCGCCACCTTCGACACTGTCTGCCACCACAAACTACGTACACGCCTCTACGACGCAGGGATCCGAGACCGGGCCCTGGGCTGGACCACCTCCTTCCTCACCGACAGAACCCAGAGAGTCCGCCTCCCCCGTTCCATTCCGTAACCACCAAAACCATCTGCGGCGTCCCGCAGGGATCCTCACTCAGCCCGACGCTGTTCAACGTCTACATGGCTTCCCTCGCCCGCATCGCCAGACTACACAACCTCAACATAATCTCCTACGCCGATGACACCCAGCTGATCCTCTCCCTCACCAAGGACCCCCTCATCGCCAAATCCAACTTGCACCAGGGTATGAAAGCCGCCGCTGATTGGATGAAGACAAGCAGGCTGAAACTGAACGCGGACAAGACGGAGATCCTCATCCTTGGGCCCAACCCCTCAGCATGGGACGACTCCTGGTGGCCAACATCACTGGGAACCCCCCCAGCACCTACAAACCCCGCACGCAACCTAGGGGTCATCCTCGATTCCAAGCTCAGCATGTCCAACCAAGTCAACGCAGTCTCCTCCTCCTGCTTCCATACCCTTCGCATGCTCCGCAAGATCTACAGGTGGATCCCGACGGACACACGGAAAACCGTCACCCACGCCCTCGTCAGCAGCCGACTCGACTACGGAAACGCCCTCTACGCCGGAGCCCCGTCCAAACTCATCAACAGACTCCAAAGAATCCAGAACACCTCCGCACGCCTGATCCTAGATGTCCCGCGCCGAGACCACCTCAGCCCCCACCTGAGAGACCTGCACTGGCTCCCCGTCGACAAAAGAATCACATTCAAACTCATGATCCACGCACACAAGGCACTCCACAACACCGGCCCAGCCTACCTCAACGACAGACTCTCCTTCTACACACCCAACAGGAAACTCCGCTCCGCCGACCTGTCCCTGGCCACCATCCCGCGCATCCACAGAACCACCTCCGGGGGCAGGTCCTTCTCCCACCGCGCCGCCAAGACATGGAACTCCCTCCCTCTCTTCCTACGACAGACCGCAGACCTCCTGGCCTTCAGAAGACTGCTCAAGACCTGGCTCTTCGACCACTAACTGCAGCTCCCCACCCCCCCCCCCCCAGTGCCTTGAGACCCTAACGGGTAAGTAGAGCGCTTTACAAATCCCTGATTGATTGATTGAAGCCGGGATACTGTCCTCTGCAGGAATGCTGTATCAGTTACTAGAGTTTTAGTTACTTGTTCGACCTCTGTGACCCTGGCTGTCATTTTTTTAAAGTCCGCTCTTAATAGAGATACATCAGTTGAGATTGAGCCCACTGTGGCCTGGACATTAGTAAGGGCTGCCATTATGTCTTCCAATGTTACTTTCTTGGAGCCTTCGTCCCCGGGGGCCTTATCTGAAGGATCCTTGCATTCTGGGAGTGGTGGAAAGTCTTTCCCATATGCGAATTGGTCAAGTTTAGAGTGTGTGGCCTGAGTCCGTGGGCCCCTGCCCGCCATTTTCTCCCAGAGGCTATCGGGGCACTCCGATGTAGATCACTGCTTGCTGCCGATGTTATCTGTCCACACGGCCCGGTGCTGTTCTCAGGGCCCCCTTCCAGGTTTGAAATCACCCCCAGTGGCTTATCGAGTAAGGGGGGGGGGTTCCGTATTCTCCCAGAACTGGCTCAGTTATCCCCTACAGTTACCAAGAGTATTCTCCTGTTCGAGTGCACATCAATTCACCCTCTGTACGTGGATATGTCCATGCGGGTTGTCTGTATTCATCACCCCTGCATTCCTGCCGTGATCGGACACCATTTGCATGAAAAAAGGGGGGGGCCTGTTCCGCCGGGCCTCACCACTGGTGTAATGTCTTCGTACCTCGCTAGCCTCTGCGTCTCCGTCTGCACTGGGTGCCCGAGGTTCCCTAGTAATCAAGTCCCCGCTTTGCCCCTGCTGATAGGCCTCACCCCTTGATTGTCCTCCCACGGGCCGAATTCACGGCCTGCGGTCCGTACCTGTTGTACCCGCACAACGATGTTATATCGTTCGGTCCCGCTGCACTCATGGGTGCCTCCGGCTCGCTCACAGCAGGCCGCACTGTGTCGCTGCCGTCATGCCTTGCGCTGAGCGTGTTTGGTAATCTAGCCCCCGGCCGCAGTAGGCTTTGTAGGCTGCCGCAGTCCGCTCTCGGAATTTGCACGATCCCGGTGTCGGATTACAACCGGAATTACATTTGCAGGTGCCGCTCGCTCCCAAGCATCAGCGAAGGTCCCTGGAGCAGTGATTTTGATCGGATTAGTGGCCGGATTGGTGTGGAAGGCTACTGCTTCCCCAGAGCTCCTTTAGTCAGCAGCCATCCTGCTCGGCTGCTAGCCACGCCCCCGTACAAAGGCTATTTTTTATATAACCTTGTGTGGAGTTCCTTTTGTGGGGGGCCTGGGATGTTGTTGCTGGTTTGTGCGTGCGCAAATGCTTTACACATTGCCTCCGGGATAAACCTGTCTGCTCGTGCCGAGCTACCAAGGGGGTGAGCAGGGGTTATCTTTGGCGTGTAACTCCATTGCCCTAACTAGAGTGGTGATTTCTGCCTGGCTTTGGCGCAAGCCTCAGCCAGCCAGAAATCCCAGTTCTAACAGTTCGTAAGTTGTTATTTGATGGTGAGCAAAAACATGAAGGAGTCGAAAAGTGCCCTTTTACCCTTGGGTTATTTTTATAAACCTAATCTCTTTGTTAGACACACTTCACTCTTTGCCACTGTCACAATAGCAGCCTAGTGCAAATCCATCATTGAATGGCCCACAATGTCATAATGGAATTTATACAATTCCTGTCTCCAATCATTTTAACGTAGGAAGTTGGCTGCCTTTTTTAAAAAGTGGGCCATGAAGTGTACTCCCCCTCTCAAAGGGACAAGGAAAGGCTGTTATATTGTTGGGCTTTGCAAAATGGGGGGAGTGAGCTAGGTACACTGGCACAATCAGATGGTTAAAAATAGAGCTAAAATCAACCAACACATGGTGCCCCATTTTAATGCCCAATTAGATGCTACTATAGAAACTCAATTAGATTGCCCTTCCAATTCCTATATGATAGCCACTTGCTCTAAACCAGGATCTCTAGTTTGCGGGTCGGGAGTTATAGTTGGTCCACCATTAACTTTGGATGAGTCTAGTACAAAGAAACCCAGCAATTCTAGTGGAAATGGGGAGCCCAAAGTCGAGGAACACTTCTTGAAACCAGTAACTTTTACTTTAAAAGATATGGCAACTCATGAAAGGGCTTTGGAGATTATTGGAGTTATTCAATCATGTCCCCCATTGAGGGTCCTTTCGTGGAATGTTGCTGGCTTAGGGTCCAAATTAGATTGTGTGAACTGGGAACTTTTTATTGACTAGTTCGACCTTTGCCTCCTACAAGAAACCTGGTTAATTACGAAGGTGCAATGGACAGGCTTCAAAGGAGGCGTCAACTGGGGGACGGGTAGACCCTACGGGGTGTTGATGACTTGGGTCAGCACTCTGCTTGGGTATATAACGGAAGAGGCAGAGATCGCATCGAATGACATCCGATGTGTAAAGCTGATTTGCATGAAGCTAGTTATTTTTTTTATGTCTATAACATTTACTTAAGACCTGCGAGTAACAGACAGGAATCACCAACAATCGAATTGCTCGCTGCCCACATGGCAACTCTGCTGGAGTGAGCACATAAAGTAGTGTGTGGTGACTTTTATTGTCAATTCGAGCCCTTGCATACCAGAATTAATTACCTAGTGCAGTAGGAAGATAGGCTGTGGTCTATTCCAGACCTGACAATTCACCCCATGGAGGAATGGTCTCCACCGGCCCTACAAATAAATGCCCTGACCCTAAACCAGTGCTTGCGTGCATGTAATAGGAGATCCCCATCAGATAGGGAAGGGAGGCATACTTTTAATTGGACCTAAAATACTAGTCTAATAGACTACGTACTAGTTAATGTTAGACGTTGGTCCTATCTTATAGATATAGTGATTACATTAAAGCATGATAGCAATCATAATGCTGTCGTACTTGATATGGCTCTACCTGTTAGTAGGGAGACAGTCACCAAACTACAACCCTTTGATGGTACGCACAAGTTAACAACAAATGGGCACAGAATTGGATGGAGCACAATAGCCCGCTCACAGGAATCAAATAAGTCCGTTTAGAAATTGGTAGAGAGGAGTCTAGAGGACTTGACTAACCCAGACCTCCTAATGAGCCAGGAAGCATCTACAGCAAGGATTGGGAAGACTCGTAATCAATTGTTTAGAGGTCTGAAGAACTTCTTTTATGTAGAAGCTAAATATGTGGGAGTCAGAAGAAACCCCCTTGTGGTTCAATAGTTATTGTAGAGACGCCTAGCTCTCGTTAAGTACTTTGATTAAGCAACAGAATGGATGTAATCCAAGCTAAAAGAGAGGCCCATAAAAAGGATGAAAGTAATACTAAGAAGGAATTGGATGCAGAGAGTTGGGAGGCCTTACTAGTTTCCGCTAAAGAAAGCAATCATATTGGTGGCTGGGTACTAGGAGCAAATTTTTACAGCACTGCAACAAATGACTAGCCTACAAATATGTCTGTCTCCGATAATGGCCTTGTAGGCTACATAGCAGACATCCCCAAAGGGATGCGCAGGTATATTGGCATAGCATTGCTCATTGCAAAAAGAGAGTTAGTTATCCACTAGGGTCCTAGGCGCAAGCCAACAATCGAACAGTGGCTAAAAGTTTAATGTATTACAATACAAACAGCGACTTATATGCTGAACTACAACCCCCAGCATCTAGGCCTAAGGATAAATGGCAGCCTCTGAGAGATTATATGAGAAACTGGGTTGCTGCAGAGAATAGCCAATGAGCTCCACTTACAACAATGGTGGAATGAGATTGGACTATAGACACAGTGTGTGGGACAAGGAAGGGACAAGATAACTATTAAGTATTATAGGTACCCGTATGGAACTAGGAGTGCGAAATGGCCTAGTTATATAACCTGTATTGCATACTGTGGTATACGAGCGCAAACTGCTACACTGTGTTGAATAAATAATAAGTATGATGTAACAAACCACGTCATGAATACTGAGAAAATGAGCACTGTTGTACTGATGGTGGTACATTTGTTAAGACAAAGTCATTACATTAAAAAAAAAATAAAGGGATCATACCTCATTCTGGAATCTAGTAGTCGCTGGGAAAAACAGAGGAAAACAACATTGTTGCAGATGTCTGGAATGTGAATTTCTCAAGCCTATATTCCCTGGTGTCAGGAGATCATGCCTCACAAATATCAGTGCGGATTCTCCCTCTGACACGCTCATGGGAAGGGTTTGCAAGGCAAGTGTACTCCATCATGACAAGGAAGGAAGTGATCTCGGCCATTAAGAAGATTGTTCCTCACAAAGCCTCAGGTATTGATAAAATACTTGGTGACTTGATTATGGCTAAGAAGGATGTTTGAGGCCCATATTTTCCACTATTGTTTAATGGTAGTATAGAAGGGATGCCTGCTCCTTCATCCTAAGCCGGGGACAAAATTGTTCCCATCCATAAAAAAGGTTCCCCTCTGTTGCCAACCAATTACAGACCCATGAGTCTTATTGACACCACACAAAATTTGTTTAATAGAGTTATCCTAGAAAGATGGGAAAAGGTAATGGAGGCCAATAATATTCTAAGTCCATTGCAATCAGGTTTTAGTAATTGTATTTCCACTGTTGATCAAGTGTTCAGGCTGCATCTACTATAGTGGAAAATACTGTTCTTGAGGTTAGTAGACTATATATGTGTTTGTAGACTTGAGATCTGCTTTTGACTTGGCCCCCAGAAAAGGGTTGTGGCAAGTATTGGCTGACTTGTGAGTTCCAACCTATCTTCGTATAGCTATTGAATGACTTCAAGATCAGAACTTTGCACAAGTTAGATGTGGCTAACTAGGAGAAGGGACTGAACCATTCCCAGTTAATAGTGGTGCCAGACAGGGTTGTGTCCTTATCCCAACACTCTTTATATTGTATGTTAACTATATGGTTGCCTGTCTGAATACATTCGTTAATGATGCTCCTAGACTAGCTGATCTGAAGGTCCCCGCACTAATGTTTGGGGATGACACCCTCCTTTAATCCAAGTCTTCCATGGGTATTCAGAGGATATTGGATTAATTTAGCATTTTTAACACACAGAGGGGTTTGGAAATTAATGTGGGAAAAACAAAATATCATTTTTAATCCTTGTCGCACAATGCGAACCAACCCCACTTTGAATGAGACTCCGCTAGAACGGATACAAATCTTTAAATATCTTGGGATTACCCTTAATGAGTGGATGGACTGGTCAGCACGCACTGCAAAAGTAAGACTTAAATTGGAGTAACCTATTCGTGGACTGCTGAAGGTTCATCGGGGATACATAATCACCGGGGTTTACCTAAATCACCCTCCTATACCTGGGTAAGGAAACTACTTATTATGCAGAAAAAATGGCATGGAGGAATCAATATCTCTTCATTTACTTGATCATAGGGGACATCAGATTACCATATCAATGATACAAAGTCCCATTTCAATTTATGAAAAACTCATTCAAACAATACACATACCCCAAAGACATTCTTTGAAAGAATCGATCATTATTTTTGTGTTTTTGACAGAGAAACATAAACATACATATGTATGTAGACATTTACATCACAAACATATACAAAACAACATGAAACAAATCTTAGTTGCCAGTACCCACTTATTTCTATAGTAATCAGTGTTCACGCACTTCATCTGGGCAATACACTGCGAGGTAGTCCTCTATGTACCCGAGGTTTCAACATCTCTACAAACATCTATCAAGTGTGCTTGAAAAAATACAATAACAAGTCTTGTATTCAAGCGGACTCCTCCCGTCGGACAGTTTTGATGAGATTACTGTCAGAAAAATATTGTACTGGAGAAGAGTCTGGCAACGCCCAAGCTGCTCTCCTATCGCAGAGGGTTAGAAGAGATAATTGGTATGCCGGGTCAGGCGATTGCCCATGGATAAAACATGTCAGAGACACTTTGATAAACATGGGAATAAAAAACTCTAGAAAGACCACAGGGGGTTGGTATCTTAATTAACAAAATGACTCTTAAGAGGAGTTTAAAAAACTTTAAATCCAGTCTCCTTATGACCAGATTAACCATGGGCACCTTGACTAATACCTTCCTGCGGCTAAAGGACTGTTATAAATCCGAGCAGTTTGTAGATCATATTGAACCCAGCTTGGCTAGGAAGCTTTAGGTGCAATTTAGAATCGGGTCTTTACCATTGGGTACATATACCAACAAATAGGCACACTCTGATAGATTCGTAGAGCGGGACTGTCTGTCCTGTGGACTAGCTGCAGAAACCGTGATTCGTGCCCTTTACTACTGCCCAAAATAAAGCAAAGCCTGGTCAAAATGGCAAATTCTAATTTGTAGGATATTAGGAACTACTCAGCATATGGAGGCCTACAGGGTCCTACAATCTGGTACCAGCCAGAAAATAGTATTTACTGTTTTAAGATATTTACTTGCAATGTGGTGAATTAGGCAAAAACAAAGCCGCCAACAGTTAGTGGAAGGACTGTAAAGGCTGAGCTGCCGCTATGTTATATTACCTGGTACTTATGGATAAAGCTGCATCTTATGTTAAAGATAATATAACACTAATTATTCACTGAAGTTTATGTAGTTTGTTGCCACTTTATCAGGTTTATAATGTATATAATGCTGGTGAAGTTTTACCAATTTGTAATCTAATTTTACTGTATCTATATGGCAGCTAGCTGTTTTTATCCAATTTTTCTAACTATTACTTCCAAAGAATAAGCATGTTTTTAAGTAATAATTTGTACTGTTTTAGTGTTTTCAAAGTATTTGTCTTGTTCTTTTGTGGCGTATTTCGAAAATAGAGTATTGATGCTGATGTTTCTTCTTAGATACCAATTCGTTTCAATTATCCTATATAAAAACGTGCATGACGTGTACTTTTTTTATTCTTCAGTGTTGAAGACAATGATGGGGAGTTTTTGTTGATTGAGGCTGCAGATGTTCTCCCTAAGTGGCTGGAGCCAGAAAATAGTACCAATAGGGTAAGTGCCAGTCAGTATCTTTTCTCTGAGTTTTCAGTATTTATATTCAGCCTTACCCCCACACAGTTTAAAAGAAGCTTACATTTCCAGCTGCTGGGACTGGAAGGCAAAGAGTGACTAATGAGCCTCATTAAATCAAACCTGAAAATATATAAATGTATTAATCTTTTATTGTAAAACATACCTGTGCATCTGGGTTGTTTGCAATATGGCGAACAGATGTTGTTGCATGGTGGATAAACTGTAAATATATTCACACACTTTGACTTATATTAGCCACTTAACACTTATGTGTTGTTATTGTTCTCCTGTACAACATTTCCATGTGAAATGTTATTGCTGCCTATAAATATATAAATGGATAAATATTAAGCAAACTAAAACATACCATCACATAGTAAGACAAAGATAAATTATCAAAACTTAAAATGGCTTATTATGAGTTTTGGTATGGACAGTATTCTTCACTGAAGGAATTATTTCAGCGTAAGCGTGCTTCCATCCCTGATCACCTTCTAATACTTTTTCCATATTGAGACATTTGCTAGTGAGGGCTTGTATATCATCTTCAACAGTAGATATTCGCTGCTCCGCAGTTGTGATCCTAGCTGCTTCTTTATCTAGCTTGGTCGCCATGTAATCCATCCTGAGATTTAAGGCATCAATCTTGCCATCAATTGATTGCAAACTTTGCTGCATAGCTTGCAGTGTGACTTCTAGAGAGGCAGGAGGAGAAGAATGCAAGCCCTGTTCTGTATCTGATGAGACCTGAAGATGCACTGAGCAGTGTGACTCAAAAGTGAGTTTGGATTGCTGCTTTCGTTTTTGCCCATGGTGAGCTTGTCACACCTACTGGTACTTATAACAATATCTCGGGGTTAGCCACATGGTCCAAAGATGCAGGTCATCAGGGCTTCGCAATGCTAGGCCTAGCACCCTCACTACCAAAGTGCATACTACACACTCTGTTTGCCAGCAGTTATTTGATAAGCCGGCGGGCAAGTTCACAGGCCAGTAGGGGGCTGTGCCTCGAGGAATACCCCTTAGGCCCTAAGGCTTAGGGTCTAAACGAGATGCTGGCGGGCCTTGTGCTACCATTCATTCCTCTTCAGGCACTCATAACCTCATCATGAGGCTGGATATGCAAAATGCCTTTTGGGCCCTTCTCAGTGCGTGGGCAGGTGTGCGTCTAAGAGCAGATCCCATTGGTTTGGTCTTCAGAACTCTGCTAGGCTCACCTGCATCCCGCGAGTAGCCTCTGCTGCTCTCAACTCCCCTATAGCCTGTTGCAGTCGGGTCTGCAGCGTCTCTGTCAATCTGCAGTGTCTGTTCCACTTGGCCGCTGCCCGTCGGAGGCCGCAGCTGAGCTCAGCGGAAGTCGCACAGCAGAGGGGGGGCAACAGAGTGCAAGGCCACAGCGCCCGGCAGCCGGCTCCCGCCGTCGTCTAACTATAACCCAAGCAAGACAACCCATCAGCAGCAGCCCTCCTCCCAGTCCCCGTCACCTCTTCGGGGATTGTACAGCTCCTCCAGTGGGTTTGGTGCATCGTCTTCCCTCTCCACTCAGCATCATCCCTTGACGTTTCCCCTAAAACTGGGCCTCAGTCACGCATGGCTTCACCAGGGCCCGACAGCCGCCCCGGCCTACAGTGTCTCGTCCCTCGGGCCTCAGGGCCCTCCACCAAGGTTCACGCAGTCGCATCAGCACTCTCACCGGCACTGCAAAGGTGGCCTTCCCCAGGGACAGCAGCGGCATCCTCAGTGCCAGGCTCCGCAGCAAGGACAGCCAGGCAGCCGTATCCTCCACTCAGTGGTCTCTGGTCGCAGCCATGTTGTATTGACCGATATCACCCCAGGAGGGCAGTCTCGAAGTGCTCCCTGCCCTGCACGCCATCCAGGTGCTGCTATTGGCTACACCAGTGCTCACCACCATCCAGGCATGGCTTGCTCCTCTTTAGGTCGAGCATTCAAGACCTCTTGTATATACTTTAGTATATACTTATATACTTTAGTATATACTTATATGTGCATGTACTTTGTGAGCTCTGGAGATCAGCCCTAGGACTTGTCTGCTTCCGTTTAGGGACTAATTTTTCTGTTCGACTGCCTCTATTTAACTGTCTTGATAGAAAACAGCCAGTAGAAGTCAGTAAAATACCAGAATTGCTTTCTGCTGAGGGACTTTCCTTTTTAAAAAATTTCTGGCAACTGCCTCTATTTAACTTTAATGATAAAAAACGACCAGCAGAGGTCAGTAAAATACCACACTCGCTTTAGTATTCTCTAGATTTCAGTCCATAAAATTGTCTTCCACGAGCACCCCGTAGACAATAATTTTTTTTTTTCAAATCTTGAATTTTCAGTTATATGACCACTGAAGGCCCTGAATTTATATTAAAAACCAAGCTTTGGGCCTTACCATTTCCCGCTGAAAGACAATATTTCTCTCCATGTGTTCTCATACCTGGCATGTCAAGCAGTTTGATGCTTACTTTCCCTCCATGTTAAAGAACAGTAGATGTTTCAGCACCCAGGCTAATGTCCTGCATAGCTTAATACATATAAGGTCCCAAAGGCGATACCGATTTGCATTGCAAATTCTTGTTTTCTAAACAGATGGCAGCCGATGGTGCGGATATTACTTGGATGTTGATACCTGACAGCAGAGCAGCACTAAAGTGTAACCATTGTGCCGTGGGCTCTCTAGCGCTCCCCGGACACAGGGTCTTAAAATAATATTTAACTTAAAAATATTTTTACTAATTTGTTATAAAGATTAACATTTTTTTTCAATTTTCCCTATACTTTATTATAGGGAGACTCCTCTGTCAGGGTTGAGATTCCCCATGATATAGTAGAAGTAAAAACTAAATTAACTTAAAAAAAGAGTAAAAATATTTTTTTATTTATTAATGTGAATTAGGGTATTTTAAATGTAGAACAAAATACAAAAATTTTTAACTTTTGAATTAACTAATGCCGGGTGTGGTGGCTTAGTGGACTAATGCGTCCATTGTAGGGGCCTGTGTTTGACCTCACGGTCACAGGTTCAAATCCCAGCAGACCCACTCAGCCTTTCATTCTTCTGCAGTCAATAAAATGAGTACCATTGAGTTGGGTAACTATAAACATCTGTTATTCAGCACCTAGATACCCTTCTTGGTTAACATTTGCTTTACAAATACATAAACTATATTCATGTTATGGTAATTAACTCTTTAATTTAAATGTATTTAATGAAATAAAAAAATAATTTCCGAAGTTTCAATAAAAAAATTCTAAACAGTAAAAAAAAAGTTTTTTATCAAGTCATTAAAGGAATGTAATTATATTTTAATAAAAACTAATGTTACATTAACTTATGAATTCTAAAAAGGTTGTTAAAATGTGTTTTAATTAGATAATGTCATTTTTGAATTTTGTTTTAGTATTTAGTCATATTGAATTTTACATTACTTCCTATGGGGGTTTATTTTTAGTACCTACCGCCACTATTTTCTTTTAAAGGATGTTGCAGTAGCAGTGGTTAGCCAAGTGTGGTGCAGGGCCTAACTCCAGCTCTGAGCTGGAGTAATTTACCACTGTTTTGGGTCCCTTTTTTGCCATATTAATGATAGAAGTGCAGTTTGTGAATAGTAATGGCCTCACTCCTTTGTCGGTGGGGGGCATGCCCTTTCCTAAACTCCTCCCTAAAGGCCCATAAAGCCCACCTTACTCCCCCGTAAACCCCTCCCATTTAGTAGTAAGTATGCCGTTTTTCCAGCCATTCCACCCGTCCCTCCTGTATTAACTACTAAGTAGAAAATTTGCATGTGTGAGGATCTCACCTTAGAAAAGATAGGAGAGTTGGAGAATAACACTCATAGGTTTGAAAATAGCTTCCTGTAGAACTTTAGTACTACTGTTGTAGTACTACTGAAAGTACAACAAAATGCAGTTTATAAATAGCCTCAAATGATTCAAATCATTCAGCATGATTAGAAGGCCTTTGGCAGGCCGCACTGATTTTCGATTTCTTTTGTTGTTGACACTATTAACTGGTAGCTAAAATGCTTCTGCTTCATCAGGTTTTCTTCCACTGTGGGGAGTTATGCATCATTCCCATGCTCCAAGGTGCGGGAGAAGTGTGTGGTTTACAGATCACCAGTCCAACAATCGCTCAAGCTTTATCATTGCTATCTGCACACCCAGGGAAGCTGTTGGCTGCTGAATCCATACGGAGAGCAGTGAATAAACGGTTCAGCGGGTGAGTATCTTTCTGGTTTATCAGTTGATTGGTGTATTTGGGACAGTAGAATTGAATTGGGTAGCTTAACCATGAACACATTGGGTAGAAATTTGTTTCAGATGTGAACATAAAGTTCAGGGTGATTCACAAAAACATTTTCATTGTCAAAAACGTTAAACAAAATTCATGAATGTACCCAAAATGTAAAAGAATTGCGATTGGTATGGAATAGAAACAAATCCGCCCACTGCCTAATTCTGGGTACAGTGATGGGGAAGTGGAGGACCAGATTCACTACAAATAATTTCAAGTGGTTGTATATTGCACTCCATTGTACTTCACCATCCTAGTGCTACTATTAGGTCACCCCCACTACACTGCCTACCACTACATGGCCCAGATATGTAAAATATTATTTTTACCTGGGAGACTTTGTTCTCTCTTTTTTAGTGATCCATTGGGCTCCAGTGTCCACTAGCACATTGAGCTAGACATAACAGACCAGGAGCAGATGTTTTAAGGCATGGGAAAAGGGGGGGCTCTGCCCAGGGCTCTAGTCTTTTATGGGGCCCCTGATAGATCCTGCTCTGTTCTACACGCATCTCCTGCCCTGATGACCTTGAATGATTCTTAAACATACTTTTTTTAAATACTGCTTTCTTTTAATTTATTTTTAATACAGGTGATTTGTTGGAGTCTTTTAACTGACATTATGCAGAGACATGTTATGCTTATGTTATTCAACACCATGCAACATTCATACAAATAATCCTTTTAGATCGAAACAGGACCTAACCTATGAGAAATGGCAGTGGTTAACAGAGATTATTAATAATAATATCAGTGAGCTGCTACTATATTACAATATAAAACACACACATCACTATCCCTGAATATTGGATGTAAACACATATCAAATTTGGGCCAGTGTGCCCTGCAGTGTCGGTGACCTTGCAAAGCAGACATGAAAAGCTGAAATTGGATCATAAATTCAAAGCTGTTCCAAACAGGGACCCCAAAATACGTTTGGCCCAGGGCCCCCAAAATCCTTAAGTTGCCCCTGCCCGGGAGGCAACCCCCCTCCGATGTAACTGCAGGAGCTCACTGCTATACCTTCAGGGAACAGATTGTCGATGCTGTGTTGAAGGAGGGAGATATCACGGTGGAGGATGCCAAAATCCAAATTGTTCAAGACCTCTCTGCAATAGCTTTGCAGAAGACACAAAACTTTAAACCACTTATGGATCATTTACGAAAAGAAAAATCCTATATCGCTGGGAGCACTCTGTTTTGTCTCGTGTTCATATGAGAAGGCAAAATGAGATTCATATGCTCCTGTGCAGAAGTCAAGGAACCACTGTGGATATACTAAAGCAGGAGGATTGTCATATAGTTACTGCTTATCTATGAACCGTGTTAAGTTAGCATGAGCTTATTAAATGTTTAAACGCCATTTTTCCTTTTGCTGCTTCTGCACACGACACATAATTGTTGATTTAGCTTTCAGCCTAGAAGAGCGTTGTGATTTACATGAGAATAATATGTTATTGCTCTGATATCAGCTTTGCTTGGTAAACTGTCTGTACAGTGAGTGCTGAAGCTTCAAGGATAACACGACACAGAGTTGTTGTGAGGTCTGATCGCCACACCTTCATAGACATAACATAAGTGCAGCTCCTGCCAAATTCTGGCTTTAGGCGCGTTTTATATTGCTTTGTTTAGAGCACACATACACACTTGATGCGGTTTGCATGCAGAGAGCTGGTGGAAGCTGATGTGATCTCTTCATACTAGAATCTTGAGGTATGGGGCCGCCCTGCTAAAACCCAAAGAGACCTTTGTAGATATTAATATAATATGCTAGTTAGGGAGGGTGAGAATTAGGTGTTGTTAACCCTTATTCATTACAGTGTTTTAGCATGCTATCACCTTTTGCTTTCTATGGACTAGTAACTTTGCTTCTGATAATATGTTTCCTTGTTTTATCTAAGATACTGCGTTTGAGAAGACGGCATTAGTAAATAAATATTTCAAATGTGCACGTGTCCTCATTTACTCCACGTTCTGGTTTGAAATGATTGTATAACGAAAGAGTGCTCATGTGTTCCACGTGACCTGAGGTATTGTAAGTTCATGTTCTGGTTTGTCTAAACATTGGGAGTCTGTTACGACCAATGAGACACTGTAGCTAGCTTGGTAAGGGGATTTTGGGTACTGAGGTGAGTTTTGGGTCACCCTAATTCGCCGAGGTTCCGAATCTCTATGCACAGTTCTGTAGGAGAACGGAATTCCCGCTACATGGCGCCCAACCGTTGGTGGTCTTATATCATGACAATCGAGTAGTATATCATTCAAACCTTAACCCCTTCACTGTCATTTCCGGAAAACGGTAGTGTCGGACAAACCTACCTATTTTTGAAATAGGTCTTTTCAAACTTGAATCTATCTGAAACGTTTTCCTTGAATTACTACCCAGTTGTGCTACAAAGTTTACTTTGTTTTTCTACGTTCCTGTGCAGTCATGGCCAATGCCGTGGACATTCCGCAGCATAGTCGCATTGCGGTGCGCAATCATTTGCAGACTTACAATGTTCCCGTTGACGGCGTGGCTGTGATTTTGGTGGTGAGTGCGGATGCAGCTTACCCATTTATTTATTTATTTAAAACATTTATTAAGCGCAACTGTCACCTTGCAGGTATCCTGGCGCTGGTGGCTACTCCTGGGTTTATAGACAGGGAGGTTGAACTTTAACTGGCAAGCTAAAGGGGTGAAGGAAAGAGCCAAGTTTTGATTCGTTTCCTAAAGGGTAGGAGATGGGTGATTTGGCGGACATCGGCCGGCAAACTGTTCCACAGCTTAGCTGCAGCCACTCTGAAAGATCTGCCTCCGATCCTGGACTTCTTATATTTGGGGACTTTCACCAGGCAGGCAGTTGTAGACCTAAGTGTTCTGGTGGGTGTGTACCACGAGAACAGGCGTTGGAGAGGTCTAGGTCCTGCACCATGTAGTGCCTTGAAGACCAGACAGAGGGCCTTGAAGGCAATACGCTGCTTCAGCGGTAGCCAGTGCAGCTCGGCCAGTGCAGCTCGGCCAGCGCAGCGGTGGCAGAGGATCTTCTGGTCCAACCAAGAGCCAGTTTGGCTGCTGCCGACTGAACTCGTTGGAGTCTGTCCAGTAGTGTCACAGGGGATTCAAACAGGAGAGCATTACAATAGTCAAGGCGACTGAGAATAGTGCACCTGACTATCAATGCTCGGGCCGGGGGTGGTAAAAGAGGCAGAACCTTACGCAGTGAGCGCATGAGGGCTGAGCAGGTAGCAACTGTTCTTGAGACCTGCGTTTCCATGCTCAGCTGGTGGTTTAGCATGACGCCCAGATTGCGAACACTGGTGACGGGTGGTGGGTTGTTAGAGTTTTCCGGGGGCCAGAACTCAGCAGGCAGAGGGCGGGGAATGTGGCTCGCCGGACAGAACAAAACCTCGGTTTTCGCGGAGTTGAACTGGAGGGAATTCCGGTGCAACCAGCTAGCGGTGTCTCTAAGACAGTTGTGAAAAGCTTCTAAGGGGATGGATTCTTCGCCCTCCCAAGAAAGCAACAGCTGAGTGTCGTCTGCATAATTTACTGTGGTCACCTTGTGCGATTTGATTAGCAGAACCAGTGGTTTCAGGTAAACATTAAAAAGAATCGGGCTAACAGAGGAGCCCTGAGGAACACCGTGAGGGACAGGGGAAAAGGCCGATTGGTATGGGGGAAGGGATACAGCCTGTTGTCTGTCACTAAGATATGAATGAAACCAAAGCAGGGCCGTACCAGCGATCCCTGCCTCTCTTAACCTCTCAAGCAAAATCCCATGATTGACCGTATCGAATGCGGCAGACAGATCCAATAAAATCAAGGCCACGGCTTGGCCCCTGTCTGCACGCATTCGAAGCTCCTCCATGGAAGTGAGCACAGCAGTTTCAGTGCCATGGGCCGGGCGAAACCCGAATTGGAATTCGTCTAAGACGTGGTGCTGCTCGAGATGGTTTGAGAGGCAGTTGCTGACCCAGCGTTCGAGTACCTTCACCGGGAATGGCAAAAGTGATATAGGGCGAAAGTTGGACAGACATTCTGGATTCAGCGTGGGTTTCTTTAATAGCGGAGTGATGAGCGCTTGCTTCCAGGGACTGGGGACGATACCACACCTGAGGGATTGATTGCAAATCATCCGTAAAGTATGAAATAATTCGTGCCCACAAGCTTTCCAGATTTTCGGAGGCAGAGGGTCAAGAGGGGATCCAGAGGTGATAGCCAATGCAACTTTCTCAAACTCTACTTGAGAGATAGGAGGGAAGTCCAGGAGCTCATTCAGGGGAGGACAGGCTAACCTTGGACAGTCAGGATTGGTGATGCCAACTTCAGGAGGAGTCAAGTGAAGATGTGCCGGAGACATTGCCAGATTATTAATGATAGTCTCAATTTTATCAGTAAAAAACTGAGCGAGACTGTCACAAAGGGTCTGAGATGGGGGAATAGAGTTTTTAACACAGTCAGGATGCATGATATTGTCCAGGATCTGAAATATACTTTTAGAACTATTGGCCGCATTGGCTATAGTAGAGCAGTAGTAGTTCGCCTTACTTTCTGCAATGGCGGTTTTGTAGTCCTGGAGTAACTTTTTCCAGCGGGCTTTGTTGATATTGCAGTAACCTTGTCTCCACTTTCTCTCAGCCTGTTTACAGGCTGATTTGAGGGATTTGAGGGACTCGTTGTACCAGGGAGCAGGTGCTCTACCTTTGGGTTTGCAATGTTTTAGAGGGGCAACCGAGTCCGCAATGGAGGTGATTCTCGAACTAAAGGATCTATAATTGTTTTCCACTGAACTAGTGGGAGAGAATCTATCCTGAACTTCGAAGACTTTGGTGGAGGTGCTAAGTTTATCTAAAGCTTTCCAATTTCGGTAAGAGAATTGTGGTGGCGGATGATTCTTGGACTTTCTTATTGTGGCATTATTGATATAAAGTTTAATGAGCGAGTGATCAGTCCAGCTCATAGGCAGAATGTCGCCTACTTGAGTTAGGCCCGGACTCGAAAAGATGAGGTCGAGACGATTGCCTGCAGAGTGGGTGGGGACCTTTATCAGTTGGCAAAGGCCCACGTTCTCGCAGGACAATAGAAGGTTTCCCAACCCGGTGTCCAGGCTGCCATTTGGCCAGAGATTGAAATCTCCTAGAATGATAAGTTTGCTATGAGAGGTTGCCATATTGGTGATGGTCGTGAGGAGCATTTGCTGTTGCGAAAGGAGAAAGGCCCCAGGCGGTCGGTAGCAGATGATCACCGTAAATATGCCTCCAGAGTGACAGTTTATGGCCAGACCAAAGAGCTCGATCCCATACGAACTCTTTTATTCGAGGGTGACATTTCCGGCTGTGGACGCTAATTCTAATGTGTTCCACACGTACACTCCCTCACCTGTGCCGAATGAATATACTCCGTACAGGGCACTGGAAATACCTATTGATCAATGGCAGCATCGCGTTTGGGTTGGTGGCGCCCTACCCCATTCTTTAACCGCTCCGAGGTTAGGTCCGTTGTCCATTCCAGGTGCAAATTGGCCTGTTCTGGCTGGATTTACTCCTCATCCTCAACACAGCAATTGTACCTTGGCGGAGGTTCGTAGACTACATGTAGTTTCTATTGCCGTGATTCGTGCATTAGTGCAATACATAGGTCGTCATCTCCCGGGTGGGCCCCCGGGGGTCCGGCTCTTCCAGCGGGACAGGGCGGTTTGAAGCTCAGTCCTGTGATGGTCAATGCAGTGATGGGTAAGCGTCCCCAGGAAAAGGCTGATTTTCCTTTCTGGCTTGCCGAGAAATTTGACCAGCTGGAAGCAGTATTTCCTAATACAACTCCTGGAGATAAACATAGGATCTTAACGATTAGTTTACCGAAGGATTTGGCCCCCGAACTCGTTGACTGTAAGACCTGGGGAAAAACATTTGCGGCGGTCAATGCGAGGTGTTACGGCACTCCGTCTATGGCTGTCCTGCCTACGATCATTAAACGTGTTCAAGATGATCACGGACCGGAGGCAGCGGTTGAATTGGGTATGCGCCTGTGTGGCTCCTTTGATATAGTTTGCGATCTCATTCTTGCTAATGTCAAGGGGGATGCAGTGAACTTTCAGGTAGTTAATGCTTTGGAGGCGATTCCCGATGCCGATAAACCCAGGCAGTTAGCGAGGATTATTGTGGCTGCTTATAGAAATGTGGGTCGCAATAGCAAGGGTCTAAAGCCTTTTTCTGTCAAAGAGAAGAAGCAACCCCAAGGGCAGACTTCAGAAACGGAAGTTCAGCCCAAGTTCAAAAAACAAAATTGGCCTAAAAAACAGAAACAGGGTAAGCAACAGCAACAACAGCAGACGCAAGAGTCTAGCCCTGCGTCTCCGATGCCTGCGCAAACAGAACGTGTTTATGACTTGCGCGATCGCGCAATGATTAAATCGCCTGATCGATTTCAGGTTTTTGATCAACGCTCTCCTCGTTCCTTTCAGGACTCATCGGCCCCAAAGACCGGTGGTGAAGGAGGCGTAAGGGGTCGGGGTGGTCAGCAAGGACGTGACCAACCCCGCCAGACAGACGGTGCAGGAAAGCAGGATGGCTCAACGCCAAAGAGACCGCAGTTTGCCAAAAAGAAAGTCGCGGCTTTGACAGCGCATCGATATGCCACAGATAGTGAGAACGCGGCTTCGGAATCTGACATGGGCTCTGACTTTGCTGGACAGCGCGGCGGAGATTACCATTGTGAGAGAGGCCCTGCGTCCACTACTGAAGGTGACAGCGACTGATATTTATGTTGTAATAGAAACAGCCGATACAAGAGTTGCTCCCCCTGATAGATTTTATGAAATTGTCCTGTTAATCGAAGGTGACATACAACGTACCATCAAAGGGGTATTTTGGGAAAATCTTTCGTCTACGTATGACATTTTGCTTTCGGAGGCTGACTGGCCCCCACCTTTTGTGCTCGCAGCGCCGCGAGGGGAGGAGGTGATCCTCCCGAGTTTCGCGAACACAGTCTCAAAAGAGCATGTGCTGCACTTTGCAGAAAAGTGGGCTAAGGCTCTAGCACCGGCTCTGTACCGCAACCAATGTGGTTGGGATAAATTGTCCCCATGGCACGAAATTCCTTTACGGTCTCAGCCGCAGCCTCAACCTCAATACCCCATACGGCGTGAAGCCAAGGCTTCCGTTGCGGCAATCCTTGAACAATTGGAATATCAGGGAGTTATTGAAACATGTGTGTCACCGATGAATAACCCTCTTTTTACTGTGACCAAGCCAGACGGGTCATATCGTTTGGTATTGGATTACCGGCATTTAAACTCGCATTGCCGTAACTGTGCAGTACAGAATACTCACGGCTCTGCCCTAGTGGATAGTCTAGTGCGTAAGCGTTTTAAGACCACGCTTGACATTTCTAACGGTTTTTATGCCCATAGATTGGATGGTCTTAGTTCCCAATGGACCAGCTTTACTTGCACCAGAGTCCAAAAACAATTTCGGCGTCTCCCAATGGGCTATAGGAATAGTCCTGGGATTTTCACCGCCCGCATAGTCTCTCTCTTAGAGAGGATCGACCCAGATGCAAGCTCGTATGTGGATGACATATATCTCACAGACGACGAAATTTGGGAGCATCTGTGTCGAGTCAACAGCATAATTTGTAACTTTGCAGACATGGGTTACAAATTTAACTTTGCAAAATCGCACATTGCAGAGTACACAGTGTTGTTCCTGGGCTATGAGCTCAACAATGAAGGTAGAGGTTTGGCTCCTCACTTCTTGGAGAAATGCGCTCAATTGCGCGCTCCTACAACACTGAAAAAATTACAGTCTTTACTGGGTTTTTTAAATTTCGGGAGAACTTACATTCCGGAATATGCCCAGCGTATCAAGCCTTTGTATGCTTTGATACAACCTACTTTTTCCAAATCATGCTGGCTGCCTGAGCACTCAGCCATCTTGCAATCCTTGCAGGCTGATCTGCTCGCTTCTAAATTCTTAATGACTCGTGATAACCACACTAACCTGGTGATAAGAATCATTCCTGGGACGGTGGGTTTCACTTACCTCACTTTTAATGAAGGAGAGACAGTACCTATTGCTTACAAGTCACACTTGTACACTTCGGCTGAAATGCGGTTTCCCACTGTGGAGAAAGTTTTAACGGCTGTGCAGATGGCGATTCTTAAGGAACGTGCTCTGTCACAGGGGAAACGCATGTTGGTTGTTACACCCTGTCCTCATTTGGAGGCAGTTATGAAAGCCAGTGTACCAAATTCTAAAGCTTTGCACCCTCGGTGGATTCAATGGGCTGCTTCCTTGACGTCCACGGATGTCACGTTCATTTTTGACGCCTCATTACGGTCGCAGGAGTACTTGCAGTATGTATTCGTTCATCCTGCTCCTCTAGCTATGCGATCTTTGGAGGACTTCCATTGCATCATTTACACTGACGGTTCGGCGCAGGTTGCGCATGGATCTAAACGCGCCTACGTTTCCGCATGCGCCATTGTGGTCGGTGCCATGGTGAACGATGAGTTCAAGTCCAGAGTTGTGCACACGCAGACTCTAGGGGACTGCGCCGCACAATTGGCAGAGCTTCGTGCTCTCTTACTAGCGTTGGAGTACGCTGATCCTAGTGTGACTACTCTTATTGTGAGTGATTCTTACTACTGTGTCCAGTCTTACAATGAAAACTTATTCTTTTGGATTCAGAATGATTTTCGTGATTCCAAGGGTAGCACAATAAAACACAAGATGATCTGGGTTCGAGTTGCTGAGCTTAAGGCTACCTTGCCACTCGTTTTTGTAATTCGTACTCTCGGCCATCAGCGTGTGGGAGTTCACGCTGTCGGTAACTCGCTTGCTGATGAAGCGGCGAAATCAGCGGTGTCAACATATCTAGTTGCAGCAGTTACACGGTCCAAAAGTAAGATTGATGATAACATCTTGGCGTCTGTTGCTGCCACTGAGAAGGGAGGTAAACATCCTATGGGGTTCCCTTCGAAGTACACATACCACTTAAGTCCCGAAAAGGTTCCTTTTGTGAAAATTCCTGAAGTTGGAGAACGTTTGATTCCCAACTCGGATCGCAGAGCTAGCTTGATTACAGCGGCGCATGAAGGTGTGGCGTCTGCGCATGCGGGCGTCTCGGCCACTGTAGCTCAATTACAACAACGTTTCTGGTGGCGGGGACTGTACAAACAGACGCGAGACTATGTCCTTCAATGTGATATTTGCCAGCAGATTAAACCTTTGACTGCTGCACGTCCGCCACAGACACAGTTGTACATATCTAATAAACCGCTAGGTTGTGTTTATTTAGATCACTGCGGTCCTTTTTCCTCTGATACTGCGTATAAGTACATCTTAGTAGCAGTTGATTCATGCACACGCTTTGTGTGGGTTTGGGACCCATCGCAGCGCTGATTCACGGACTGTCATAAGAGATTTGCGTGTCTTTGTAGGGATTTTTACCTGCGGTACCTTCCATTCGGATCAGGGTCCGGCTTTCGCCTCTAAGGCGTATAAGTATGCCATGACTTCGATGGGGGTCCAAGTCAAGTTTTCGTCTCCCTACAGACCTGAGGGTAATAGTGTAGTGGAGCGAATGAACCGTGACTTAAAGCAATCATTGACAGCTCGGGTTATAGGCACTGGCAGAAACTGGCTGGCCCACCTCAATGGCGTGCAGCGTGCTCTTAATAATCTCCCTAGAAGGACTCTGGGTGGGCGGACCCCATACGAAATGCTCTTTGGGATCAAGATGTACGTCCCTGACCTTGATGGTCTAGACTGCGTGGCTTCCGCCACGACCTTTGACGTAGATGAACATTGCAATGTTTTACAGGTTCTACAAAAGACCAGAGACAGTCTTACAAAGGAACATTTGCCCTCCACATCGGATGTTGCGCTGCAGATCCCGGTAGTTGGCTGGCTACTCCAAGTTGGAGAACTGGTTCGTGAGAAGATCGACAACAAGAAAGAATTTGGACCTTCCTATCGAGCTCCGGTTCCGGTCCTTGGAGTGAAGGGCACAAGAACAGTCATTTTACCACTGCTTCCAGGTCGTAAGGAAAACAGGTTTATCTCCATTGACAATGTCAAGATACACAGAGTGGCCGATTCTTCTTAGTATGACACCGGCAGTCTCCTGTCCTTCCATTGTGAGAAATTCTGTTTTGGCCACTGCTTCTAATCCTGAACCAGAAGTGGCCATCGAGTTGCCTGCAATTGCCAGTCCTTTATTAAGTACTTTGCCTGGTACTGACCATGATGACATTGATTACACTTACCCCACTGACTTATCTATGCCTGACCTGCAAACACGTTTGGCCACAGAATCCAGATTTTCTTTTGACACTGTTTCCAATGCCTCAAAGAAACCCTCACGGTTTGCAGTTTATGCCAGTTTATTTACAAAACATTTTTTGATTCCCCCTTGGACATATATTTGGCTGGTACTTTTTTCTATTTACCTTTTTATGTCAATTGGTTTTGTGTTTTATTTTTTTCGAATTGTCAATGGACACTGTGTCGAGGAAAGAACATGCATCCGTCATCTCAATGGAACTTTGGCCCCCCTTTCCTCGTCACATTCTGCACACAGACTGAAAAGAGACTTGACATTTGTTAATATGACTGCTTGGCCTGTCCTAGATGGGATTGTGTGGGATGCCGTTAGATTTCAGATTCATGGCCCAACAGAGGTTGTTAATGTCCCTAATGTGCTTAGAGTTAACATGGGGGATGTAGTGAAACAAAACATACATTCTGATGATTGGGATATTCAGGCCGTAGAAACTTTGTTTTCTGATTTGAAATACTATGCTGCCTTTGATGCTGAAGATTTGTACTTGGAATCTGCTAATTATGGTGATTTTGTTTTGCTTTCAACATTTTGGCAATCACTTCTTACATAAAACTACTTCCAGAAGGAATACTGTAAATTATACACAATGGGAGCATTGCCCAGCTCCTAAACAAGGCAGTTCAAGTACTTTTTTGAAAAAGTACACTTATTTTACCGACTTCAATCAGTCTAATCCCGAGTCCTTTTATTTTAAAATGACACAGAAGCCAATGTCCAAGGTTAGACTTACCGATACCAAATTATTGTACTCGAAGTCCTTTCTTGATCAGCTGGCTGTTGGCGGCTACGAATTGTGGAAGGAAACTATTGACCTTAAATCTGTTTGGGGATCTAAATACTGGCAGGTACAAGGCACTGAGGCTTTGCACCGTGCTTGTCTCATCCCAAATCATATGTTTTTGAATTCCTCTATTTCACAAACAACATGCTTTGGATTGGCTACTTCTAAAAAATTGAATACTCCTACCATTCCTGAGTTAGAAGAATATTCTGGCTGGAGTAATTTTACTCAGTTTCCCATTAGGGACTTGCAGACCCTTTTGCTAAATTCATCCTTTAACATATCCAGTTTAGATCCAAATGGTTGGCTGATGTGGCACAGAAGTGCTGATTCATGCCAGCACCGTTTTCTGGGTTTATCTGATGGCTTTAAACAGGTTAGACCTGATCCACGTTTTGACACTGACCATTCTGTCACGACTTACTCAGTAGGCAAATTATGTCAAAATTGACTGAAACATTCTACATTGGCTGCGGTTAAATTACATCTATCCAAGCTGAATGAAGATGTAGATTTAAATGATTTCATAAAAGGCCCGGCTAGTGGTAGATCAAAAAGATGGATATATGCTATTTACAATGAAATCTGGAAGACGTCACAGATTGAGGCGGCAACTCGCCTTAGAGCTATTGATCAAGCTAATCTAGAGAAAGTGCTTGCAGTGGTAGATAATAGTATTAACATGCTTTCTTCCCGCATTTACACGTTAGATAATATTGTGTCCTCTGTAGTGGATATTGTGCAGGATGAAGTATCTGTATTGTACCATGGTCAAAATCAATTGCGTTCTATCATGCAATTTGCGTGGACCCTGCAGACGCTGAAGTCTGGCAAGGTGCCATGGACCTACATGAATGTGTCCTCTCTCTTTGCCCCTTTTAATTTAACTGACAACTTTCCATGCGCGATGCGACTTTTTCAATGTTACATATTGAAAGGTTGGAATCCCTGCCTTTCTCTGTGGCAGAGGCCACTGCTGCAACATGGCTTATCCATAGTTTGATAACATTACCATTTGCTTTATATAAATTTACAAATTGTATGCGATATATTGCTATAGGTCGATATGAACCTTTAGGTAATGCATTTCTCCATGAAGTCTGGTCTCTCCCATTTACTTATAGATGTTTAAAAGACGGACAAGAGGTTTATCTGAATGGGGAGGAGTGTACAGAGACACCAGATCACTCCTTAATGTGTAGACACATTCAATTGCACGGTTCTTGTAACCAGGACCGGCCAAATTTAGCCTGTGTTTTGAAAGGAACACCAGTCCCCGCAATCATCCCCACTTTTACTTTACTGGCAAACGGCAGTTATTTACTTTTAAATAATGAAGATTGTTGTGGGTTAATTAAAGGTGTTGCTTATGTGGTGTCCGTATCTGAACGTGTGGTGTGCTGCAAAAATGTACTTTACACACCCCCGCATTGGAAAGGGGATGTTTCCATCTGGCCGCGCATCCCAACCTTGACGGCGGAGTTCAATGGCATGAGTAGACTAAGAGCTCTTTTGTCCCAAAAAGAGGTGGCCTGGAGTTCGGCTCGAGAAACATTTGTGCTTCACATAGCTAACAC
Organism: Lissotriton helveticus; assembly: GCF_964261635.1. Classification (NCBI taxonomy): domain Eukaryota; kingdom Metazoa; phylum Chordata; class Amphibia; order Caudata; family Salamandridae; genus Lissotriton; species Lissotriton helveticus. Next base: position 695,257,674 of record NC_136065.1, on the reverse strand, counting down.
CCGCACAGAGGTTGAAGCCCTTTTAAATACTGATTTGCCGTTGCATTTCAGCGAACTGGTTCATTCAATCTTTAACGCGTCCTCCACGACTGGGCTTGCGCGCTTTTTTAAGAAAGTTAGCAGCGGTCTCGTGACTTCATTTGAGAAGATATTTGGGGTCATTCCTGCTTTCTTCCATTCGATTTTTTCAAGTTTATTTGGTGGATTCCTGGTTTTGCTGGCACTGGCGGCAGGCGTTCTGGTGATATTTTGCTTTATTAAACATGGATGCCCTTCGTGTGCAAGAAGCCGCGCAGCCCCTCCTGGCACTGTTTCGCAACAGGATGCTTGAATATTATGGCACTCTGCCGCTTGCGACTTTAAGCACGGCATATGGATTATCGTTTCGATTTTCCTATTTTACATGTGTCCAGCCTGTGTTTCATTGCCTCAGCTGCGATTTTGACTGGGCCATTGATTTGTGTCTCTGCAAGACGGTTTCTCCTGACGTCGATTTTAATCAGCTGATGAGTCCCGTCGTTACTCACGAGTTGGTTTGTTCTGGCGAAAGGATTATGGTCTTGGCAGCGATGCATGGACTAATAGGTCATTGGGACATACTCGCAGCAGCGCAAGATTTCTTGGCACAGAGCTTTCTTGAGAACCCACGAGTTGTCCTCTGATGGTGATAGAGGCTCCGGTACTTGAAGAGCACGTATGTTCTTTCCAACTATTAAATTGGATGGCTGAACTGTTTTCGGACGAAGACGTGATTTCATTTTGGAGGCTGTTGCTGCATATTTTGCATATTTGGTCTTGCCCTAAAAGATTTCCAAATTTCAGATCACGGTCCCTTGTTTTCTACTGACATAACGTTTTGCAAATTTTGCTTGAATTTTTCACCTCTCAGAACTATTGGCTTGAATACAAGTGAACACTGTATTGCCATTTTGGATTTTTTGGGAATTGGTTTATGAAACTTTTTTCCATCACTTTTTAAATTATAACATTGCTCATCGTTCTTGAACTCTGCATTCATGAGGAGGCCCTTATCTTATCTTATCTTATCCGTGCTCGGATCATGGGGGGGTGTCATATAGTTACTGCTTATCTATGAACCGTGTTAAGTTAGCATGAGCTTATTAAATGTTTAAACGCAATTTTTCCTTTTGCTGCTTCTGCACACGACACATAATTGTTGATTTAGCTTTCAGCCTAGAAGAGCGTTGTGATTTACATGAGAATAATGTGTTATTGCTCTGATATCAGCTTTGCTTGGTAAACTGTCTGTACAGTTAGTGCTGAAGCTTCAAGGATAACACGACACAGAATTGTTGTGAGGTCTGATCTCCGCACCTTCATAGACATAACATAAGTGCAGCTCCTGCCAAATTCTGGCTTTAGGCGCGTTTTATATTGCTTTGTTTAGAGCACACATACACACCTGATGCGGTTTGCATGCAGAGAGCTGGTGGAAGCTGATGTGATCTCTTCATACTAGGATCTTGAGGTATGGGGCCGCCCTGCTAAAACCCAAAGAGACCTTCGTAGATATTAATATAATATGCTAGTTAGGGAGGGTGAGAATTAGGTGTTAACCCTTATTCATTACAGTGTTTTAGCATGCTATCACCTTTTGCTTTCTATGGACTAGTAACTATGCTGATAACTTTGCTTCTGATAATATGTTTCCTTGTATTATCTAAGATACTGCGTTTGAGAAGACCGCATTAGTAAATAAATATTTCAAATGTGCACGTGTCCTCATTTACTCCACGTTCTGGTTTCAAATGATTGTATAACGAAAGAGTGCTCATGTGTTCCACGTGACCTGAGGTATTGTAAGTTCATGTTCTGGTTTGTCTAAACATTGGGAGTCTGTTACGACCAGTGAGACACTGTAGCTAGCTTGGTAAGGGGATTTTGGGTACTGAGGTGAGTTTTGGGTCACCCTAATTCGCCGAGGTTCCAAATCTCTATGCACAGTTCTGTAGGAGAACGGAATTCCCGCTACAGGATCAGAAGCAGCCGGAGAGACATATGACTAGCTAGATGAATAAACCACCAAATGACCACTTAAACATAATAGGTTCAAGATTGAGGGAACTAAAACCTCTCAGAAGACACTGAGAAGAAGAGGAGAGACCTCATCAGCAGCCTTAGGTAAGCCAAATAAAGGCCCACTGAGACTGAGTACAATTAACAAATGGACAGGCAATCAATAAGCCTGAGAAATATTTCGTCAAGACAATGCTGGAACAAATTGAGCAACAGATTGGTAAAGCCAAGACCCATCACTGATGATACTGAGCGCCAGAGGAGAGATTGAAGTAACAAACTTGTTTCAGACAATAAGTGAACCACTAATATTGAAGGTCACTAGGTAGATGAGATGCTCACATCCCAGGTACTACACCCGACCCAAAACTAGCAGCAAAAAACTTCTTTCAGTGGATCACAGAATGTACCAGCACTATTACTCCCGCCATGACAGTCAAGTCCAAAGGACCCACCAAAAGATCCAGCTGGTTCGCATCAACAAAAAGATAGAAGACTGCACCGCCTCCAGGACAGCACTCAACCAGTAGCACTGCCTACTGAAAGAAACTAAGAAGAATTCCCTAGTAGACTTCAAAGCCGCCAGCACAAACCACAGTAAGAAACTCTTCACCATCACGAAAGAGTTCAATCTTGCTGCCACCGAGAATGACATCACATCCTCCCAGGAACTGTGTGACAGCCTTGTCGACTTCTTCCATGACAAGATCTCTGCCTTCTATGAAAACTTTAAACACCAACGCTCCGCCACGGGCAGTATCAACCAGCTCACTCAGTTGAACACTAGCCTCGAACATCTGCTCACCCACTGGGACCTCCTCGGCAAGCAAGACCCATCTCCATCATGAACTCCTGCACCCGGGAGCACCCACAGACCTCTGCCCCACCACGTCTTCACCTTGGAAGCAAGACACTCCGTGATGAGCTCAGGAAATTCCTAAACACCTCCATCAAATCTGCCTCCTTCCCTGAGGACTGGAAAATACGCCAAAGTGAACCCCCTCCTGAAAAAAATACCCACCAACCTAGTGGAACCGAAGAACTACCAGCCTCTCTCCCTTCTCACTTATCCCACATCCAGTAAAGGTCCTTGAGAAAGCGATCAACCAGCAACTCACCCAGCACCACAACTTCCTGGACCCCTCGCAGGCCTGATTCTGAGCCGACCACAGCACCGAGAACACCCTGATCACAGTCACCGATACCATCCGGGTCCTCCTGGACTGCAGAGAAACAACTGCCCTCATCCTACTGGACCTCTCGGCCACGTTTGACACCGGCTCCCATCACATCCTAATCAGCAGACTTCACATCACGAGAACCTGGAAGACACCCTGAAATGGATCGCCTCTTACCTCACATGTAGAACCCGGAGGATCCATCTATGACCGTTCATCTCGGAGCCCAAGATCATCTAAGGGGTGCCCCAAGGATCATCTCTCAGTCCCACCCTATTCAGCACCTGCATGATGTTGCCCACCCACCCCCCACCCCGGCTGTCCGAAGACCCGTCCACCACCAAAAGAAACTTCTACAGATGCATGATGAACGTTGCTAACTAGATAAAGGACAACTGCCTCAAACTCAACATAGACAAGACAGAAGTCCTCATCTTCAGGAACACCGCGCCATGGAACGAAGCATGGTGGCCTGTGGAACTCAGCCCACACCAACAGACCACACCTGCACCCTCTCCATCATCCTGGACAGCAAGCTATCTGTTAAGAAACAAGTCAAAGCAGTCTCCCCCACCTGCTGCCACAACCTTTGCATGCTACGCTAGATCTTCAGGTGGCTCACAGTCACCACCAGAAGTACCGTCACTCAGGCTCTCATCACCAACAGACTGGAGTACAGAAACACGCTCTACGCTGAATTCACTGTACGCCTCCTGAAGAGACTCCAGACAATTCATAACTTAGCAGCTAGACTCCTCCTCCCCTCTCTAGAAGGACCCACCTCAAGAAACTACACTGGCTCCAGATCTAGAAGAAATGGAAGGTCAATATGCTGGCCCACAGTTACAAGGCCCTGCACAATGAGGGACCAGCATACATCAACAAACACCTCACCTTCCACCAACCGACCAGACATCTTCGATCTACTTCCCTTTACCTCGCAGACATCCCACGGATCCACCGAACCAACAGAGGAGAACAGTCCTTCTGGCACCTGAAGGGCAAGGCATGGAGCAAACTTCCCCAGCACCATCGCTTTAACAATTCAGGAGAGAACTCAAGACCTGAATGAACAATCTACCTCGCAGCAACCAACATCTCCAGCGCCCCAGACCCTCATGGGTGATTTGCCTTGCTCTACAAATGTCTGATTGATTGATTGAGATCCTGTCAAATAATTACCCTCTCCGAGAAAAAGCTCTGTGTCAAATGCTGCTTCAAAGTTGATCTCACTTAGCATTTGGGGGGCTAATCTCTCCCAACAATAGACGACAACTTTGCAACATGTTTAGAGAAACGCCCTTGACCTTATTTTCTTTCAGGAGACCTCTTTAGTACGAGTAATAGGAAATATCCCATTCAATACTGGGCGTCAGTACCTACTAGGACAGTGACAATTTTTGGAAAGAACACAGTGGCAGGAGAGAAGGTTACTATGCTTAGATTAGAGATACAGAGGGAAGATTCCTGAAGGTGTAGAATTGGGGGCACAGTTCAAGACCACATATATATAAATATATATGCTCCCAACCAGTGCTTTAACCCCTACCGCGCTACCACGTTTTCCCGCTGTGCGCTGAAATTTTAAAAATGGCTTGTTTATGACAAAGCCAGCTCGTCATCCGCGTAGCGCAGGTAACGCCCATGACGAGCTGGCTTTGTCATTAGCGCTGAAGGGGTTAAATGGAAAAAGAAAAGTGCTAGTAACCACCAAATTGATTGGGATGGGTCTTGAGGGTCTGGTAGGGACGTGCCTGGGGGCGTGGCTTCGAGGCAGGTATTTAACAATAGTGCCATTTTCTTATTCAATGCAAAAGCGCCCTAGTGTCCTTCGGCCAAGTTTCTTCACATGTGCAGGTCACAATTGGTGTTTTTTGCAGTTTTATATTGTGCGAACTTAGCCAGAGGGCATTAAAGCCTTTTACTTGCGAAGCAGAACTTTTACATGAAAACATAACTTTTTTGTTTTTATGGCACAGGGAGATTGCCCAGAATAACAGGATGTTGATTAGAAGCCGGGATTTCAGCTCTCTGTGCCATAAAAACAAAATAAAGTATGCTTTCGTGTAGAACTCGCAGTTCTCATTTAAAGTTATTTAATTCTCTCCTGCCAAGTGTGCGCTATATATAACTGTAAAATACACATGAGCTGAACTTAGCCAAAGGTGCTGCAGCCTTACACTCTAACTGACAACCTAAAAGTTCCGATGTGGAGAGCTGTCCATCAGGCCACATATCCTTATTCCTGTCACACTGTCAATAAAGAGTGTAAGGCAGAAGAAGCAACATAGCAATGGAATACACTCACTGTTGACCGTCAGAGCCCCTTTAAGTAATCGGCACCTTCACTGCATGTACCCTGAGCCCGACCCCCAGCTTGCCTCTAGGAGTACCGGTACTCTTTTGACACAAGGAGAAGTTCTGGTACTCTAGGGAAGAAAACTGAGAAGTTCCAGTACTCCGTACCGGTGAGTACCAGCTCATTTAAAGCACTGCTCCCAACACGAGACAGGACCATTATCCGCAGGACAGAATGGGAAAACTTATCGAGGGGGCAGGAAAAAGGTGACAGTGGGGGGGGGGGGGGAGTTTAATTTAGCCTGTACAGGGAAAATGTTGAGGGACACGTGCCAGAGACATTCTCTAAGGTTTACAACGTCTGTTGGCCCTGTGGGAACTCGAGAAGCATGGCACACTCTGCACCCAAATTACAGGGACTATTCGGCGCAGAATCTATTATGAAACTCTCTCTGATATTTATCAGAGTTGGACCATGTCCCTATCAAAGTTACCTGGAGAGCCAAGCCTCTTGCTTCCTCTCGCACCGTGCCACTCTCCCCGGAACCCACTAGCTAATCTCCCTGGGCATATTTAGGCACTGGATGACAACACAGGAAGTAGCCCAATCGATTAGGGGTTTTCTTTTACAATAAAGAATGTGATGCCCCAGGGGTGACTAGTTGGGATGCATTTGAGGCGACATTTAGAAGGGAGGCAATGGCAGCTGCAAAGCGAAGGGAGATCAGGCTGGTAAAGGACCATTTGATTTTGCAATTAGCCACCCTAGAAAAGCTTGATTAGCCAAACCCGTTCATTAGAAGCCATAGGAATGCAGCTACTCTAAGGGGTCAATTAAGCATCCTACAAAAGAATGGGGCAGAGAAGGCACTTCTGAAGTTGGGGCAGACATTTCATGAAAAGGGTAGTAAGTTAGGCAAGCTCCGTGCCTAGACTGCTAGGAGAGCTATAAGAAAGATAAGGAGACCTAATGAGATCTATGCGACTACGGGGGTTTGCAAGAAAATTTACACTAAGGTCCTAGCAAATAGACTGGGCACTGCTCCTTCCAGGCTTGATTGATGCAGATCAGGTAGGGTTTGTAACGGACAAACAGGGTAGTGACAATAAAATTGTGACTGATTTAGCTGACATTTACTCTGGAGACTGTCAAATGACATCTGCAAAACTCTAGAGCTCAGGTCTTTCAGCCAGATTATCCCACACGAAGTCCAGCTGTTGTAGAGCTTTCTAGAAATATTAACCTTCAAGTTTTTTTATGGCTCAGACCAACTCTCCCATCTTCAAATTATTTCGCTCCCGAATGCTCAGTGTTGCGACACAGGTTGTGTGCCTCCTTGAGCACTGCGATGTTAGACACCTGAACAGTCGCATCCAGTGCTACACCAATAAAAATAATGATTCCCCACTGTGTTTGTGGTAGGCACATTACTTGGGGTCTGCTAATCTCATCAGAGTTTGCACTCCAAATAGTTCTTACCAGAACTTATTGTATAGGCATCACCTATTCTTACTTTTCTCAATATGGAGAAATCGCAAATGTATTGAAGATACTACTTCATTTTGCAGTAACGTCTCAAGCTTTACACAATTGAGTATTGTTTGGATTATGTGTCCAGACCAGAGGACAACATTATGATTTTCTCTGCCTTGAGCAAACTGTTTCATACGTTTGTGTATCATCTACTATCAAACAAGATCCTTTCGCGCCCATAGCCAAGACAGTCCCATGATAGCCTCTCCTTTTCACATCACAGCCTCTTTCTTTGCTGCTGATGCAAACTATGAGTATCTAAAGACCTTCGTGTGCTTTATTAGTGAGAGTTTTACTTTGTGGCACTGTTTGTGGTGTGTGGCTTGCTGAACTGACTTCACTATACTACAGTTACTTGATTTGGGAAGCTCCTGGTGTCGAAATGGCCTTTGAGGCGCTCCTTTGCTTTGAACGTTCTGCATTTTTCCAATTGACCTACCTCATTAAAAAAATCTCTGTCTTCTGTGATTCAAGTACTAATCTAGCATAATGCATAGACAAGTCAAAGATGCACCATTTTACAATTTAATTTCTCTCAAGATTTTCATTTTGTGTTCCAGATACCCTGAGAAAATTCAAAAGTCCTTGCACCATGCTCACTGCTACCTTCCAGTAGGCATTGCAGCCGTATTGAAACATCACCCTAAGTTAATAGCAGCAGCAGTGCAGGCCTTTTACCTGAGAGATCCCATTGATTTACAGTGCTGTCGCTCCTTCAAAATATTTCCTCCAGAACCACGTGTGTTGACGACGGTAAGAATCTCCATTTTAATTCACTCATGCTGTGCAGAAGCAGTTTACTTGCATATCAAACCAAACAGTATTGTTGCTTTCATTTGTTTAAAATCATTCATATTTTATGTTTGTGACTTCCATGTTAGGAATTCTTACTGTATGTTTCCTTCATTTCATAATAATCTTGGCAGTGAACATTTGGTTTACAAATGTCATTTTGGTGATATCTGAAATCATTTAGAGACCGCATTTCTTGCAATTTGACTCCTATTTCTGTGACACTGTCCACCAACACAGCAGCTTCTGACCTGCTAGCACCCGTTGACTTATTTTTATGTTTGAAGTCAGAGTCATGTTTTAGCCCTCAGAAATACTTCTTCCAGGTTTGTTCTGGTCAAAGATTTTCCTTTATGACTTTAGTCATTTTAGCCATTATCTACCACATTATCTACTCTCCGGAATCTCCTCAGAGGCACTTTGAAGCTCACAGGGTGTCATTCAGTGGAGAAGTGTGGCTCAATGGTTAGAGCGGCAGACTCTGATGCAGAGGTCTGGCCCGGGACCAGGGTTCGATTCCTGCCTCGGCGGGTCTTGGGCTCAATTTCCCCGGACATGATAATTCTCGCCTCGGTGCCTAGTCTAATCATGGGTCCCACTCTGTGACTCTGGGCAATAGCTTGCTTAATCTCCACAACGGCCCCAGCAGCGCTGTGGATGCCTGGCTTCACCTTGGGGGTGCCCAGGAGTGGACATTTCACAGGAAAGCCAGGATGGGTTCCGCAGCGGTATGAATACAGCGCTACGAGGCCTCCGGGTAGAAGTGCGCTATATAAAATACAAACATTTACATTTACATTTACATTCAGAGGCCAAACAGCAAGGTTTAGTCCAGCTCCAGTTGCCACTGATCAACTGAGGGAATAGGCCTCTTGTAGCTTGTGGCCCTGTAGATTTAACAAGAGGTCAGTCTTCTAATCATTTCAATCCTCGTCTTTGTTTTAGAAACTTGTCTCAAGTCGCTCACAGATTCAGTCCTCTTCTGATCTTCCTTAGGTCCTGGAGATCCAGGTGGGGCAGTGACTGTACCTACAATAAACCAAGAGACAGAAGTCTAGTAAAACAAAAGTAGGGTTTTGCCAGCCAGCCAGCCAGTCATCATCGAGGGAGAGGAGTGCAACCGTCATGGAGGACGGCGAGGGACACACCGTGAGGCAAGTGTGACTACTGGGGTCCCCTTTACCCTCTTCCCATAGGAAAATGCGGACCCTGCCTTCTGGTTTAAAAAATACTGTTCAGTTAGAGGATTACACAGGTCACCCTACACAGTGGTAACATCTACCAGATTTGGTAAGATAGGAGCCCTAGTTTTTTCATCCTGATGAATGCCAAGGACCCTTTGGGCCAGAATGGCAGAAACATGTTGATGACAATGGTGGTGATGGGGTACTAGTTTCCCCAATCCCCACATTTTAGCTTTTAATACAAAGTAAATACCCAGCGAATAAATGTATTTTGGTTTTTACATTGGTTTTTAAGAATCACTTTCCCACTGGCCCCCACTTGGATTTTAGAAGCGCCTCCTTGTCTCCAGGTGTAGGCCTGCTCTCTACCAAACACAGTTTTTAGAGAGCGAGGACTGCCAATGATGAAGCATGACACCATGTGGTTTGTGAGGTCAGTCTTGAAATTTTTTTGAGCTGCTCAGCACCCCACTAACTAGTGCTTAGTGCTTGTCAGTTTTCAGTTACTAGTCGCAAACGACTATTCATTCAGGGTAGCTTCTTTGTGTGTGCTTTGTCAGCAACCAGTCAATTGTTACACAAGAATTATTTTGATATCCTATTCCCCCTTCTGTTCACATATACCCCCAAGTTTTATACGTAAATCCAGCAGACCTATCAAGCAGAATTTGATATTCAAGCAGGTTTTGACACTGTATTGTCAAAAAGAGTGCTAATAGCTCCACCCTGCATATTTGATGAAGGTCAGAGGACTCCTCTCTGCCCATTCATGTCAGCCTATTGTTTGCTCCTGGGAGCCACTTGAGACCTTTTTACACCTATTCATGGGCTAATGGCTAGGGCGGTCGTCCTCGAATCTGGGGAACTGGGTTCGAGTCTCGGCAATGACGCTGAACATCCTCTGTTTCTGGGAAAATCACTTAATCTCCCCATGCCTATCAAAAAATGAATGTGTCCTCATGTAATGCAACTGGTGTTATGTAAAGCGCTCTGATACCCTATACCTTTGGGTCAAGTTCGCTCTATTTAAAAACCTGTAAAGTAAAATAAAAAAATTCAATAGTTAATTTCTGTATGGCAGAAATGGGAGAACAAATGCAAATGAAGCCTCCAGGTACTTCAGGTAGTGAAAAAGTAACTTTCCAAAAATTACTTTTCCCTAGAAAACAGCCAGCTTCACCATTGAATTGGGTTTTTAATAACTATTATAATTACTTTTTAATTATTTTTCTAGCTAGTCCCATTCCCAAGATAAATTATTACAACTGTTAATCTGTTTTCCGAATTTCTGCATATGACAGCTGGGCCTGGCATAATGAAAAATTGTTTTTTGGTGCTATTCACTGTAAGGACAAGTTAACATTAAATTTCTACATGTCCTACTTTTAAATACTGTGCACCCTGCCTTGAGGGCAACATAGCCTCTACATAATGGTGATTTATAATTATTTAAAAGGCAGATTTTGGCCAGTCACAGGGATTTATTTTGACAATCCGAATTGCAATTTTTACACTGCTACAATTAATCTACAATGATAGGCCTGAAGCAATGTTTTACACTGTCGCTGTAGTGGAGGGCACAATAGGTTCTGTAGTCCACTAATGACATTTAACTTGCAGTCCTTCTGTAAATTTTGTACCACATACTTGGGACTTATTTGTTTAATTAAATATGCCAGTTCAACCATGTTTAAAGCACAGGCACTTTACCCCTGGTTAGCAGGGTGTAAGTGCCCAGTCTTCTAAAGCCATAAAAAAATATAGGGTATAGCAAAAGGAGAAAAATCCTAGTTGACTACGCATAGGCAGATTTCCTTCACCTCATTCCTGGAATTTGTGAAGAGCTGTGAGTGGGTGACTAAACTGGCCCAGAAAAATATACATCATCACCTAACCACCCCACCCCCTCCTCGTTGCCTGGTAACCATTAGTCCAAAGCATAGTGTTACTGATGAAATGTTTACTAAAAGAAAAGTATAGGCAGCTTGCCTCAGTCTCTGTCCCTATTGACAGAAGAAGTTTGACACTTTGACAAAGCTAGCTAATAAAAATAATTACATTTTGTGTTGCTCTTTGGGAGTCTAGAGGATGGCCCTAATGTATCCTCTTGAAATAAGTGTCACACAGGAAACCGGGAGCATAACTTTATGGCAATGGTAGCACACTTTTGCATAGAGAGAGTGTACTTTAATCTGGTCATGGTGGATCTGGAAGGATTTGGATGTGGGTGGAGCCAAGAAGCAGGTAGAGGCAATCTTTGACAAGGCTTCCCGTTTCCACTTTGGAAAGTTGAAAATTGGTTAATTGAGGAACCGATTTAGATGTAGGTCAGAGTAAATTGATGAAGGTGTTGAAAAAGATAGGCTGAGATGGTACAGGAATTGTGCAGTGATTTGTCCAGGGAATCCAGACAATCATCAGTAGATCATTGTAAACAGTCACTGCTTCCAGGACAAGTGGTGCTTAAATCGAGGAAGACAAGAAGGAGGCGGCTGTTGGAAAATTCCTGACTGCCTGGATAGGAACCGAGAACTGTTCTTTCACTCCCTTCACAGTCCTTTTTACTTTTCATCTATCTATTTGTTTAGCAGTTTCATAGAGCTCCAGGTCACCAACAGGAATTTAAGTGCTTGACATAGAACAATTAACTGAGTACATTAAAACTTTTTTAAAAATGGTGATCTTTCAGAGTGGTGTGGGGGAGAAAAGGGAAGCAGGGATCAAGTGAGGGAGAGGTGGAACACTAAGAATATTGTATCAGTGACTGGCTTCTGCTCTAGGGGTTGGCTTCAGCATGGCATCTAAAATACACCTGATTCAGAGCTTAAGAGCTTAGGGTCAAGGTCTCCGAAGTAGCTTATGCTTGGTGAGGTTTCATATCTTTTATGAAGTATAGGAAGTCAAGTGCTTATCTCAAGTGCGGAGGTAAAGTGTTCCATGCACTTGGAGCTGAACCTGAGAAGGATTGTTTCAGAACTACAGAGTAGCAGAATTTTGGTATTTATGGGTATAGAGACGGTTTGTTTCTGGATTCTCTTATGCCTTTTTCAACAAGCACTAAATTAACTAGGTAAGTGGGTTTGTGTTGATAAAATGCCTTGTAAGTGAGGCACGTTTTAAACTTTCAACCACATCTCACCAATAGTAATGTGATCTCCTCTGGCTCCCTCTCGAGGCCATCCTAGCGATTTAAAAATAATGAGACCAGAAGATTGGGGTGACATGTGTATACAAAGTAGAAAGATTGCACCCATTTATCAGGAAACCTCAAGAAGGCACCTGTTAGGTGTCAGAGGCTGTATCAAAGATCAAATCAGGTTCCCCAGCAGATCCTCTTCCACCCGCTTTTTTAATTAAAATAGCACCCCTGTTAAAGATCTCTGCAAGACTAGATGTTAACATGTCACTAGATCAAGCAATGGTCCCAACCAGATGGAATACAGCTCAAGTCAAGCCCATCTTGAAAAAGCCAAACTCAGATCCTAGGGTACCAGGTAATTATCACCCTATCTCGCTACTGCCCTACTTCGGGAAGGTGCTTTAATCCCTGGTAAACAAAAAACTTACCAACCACCTGTAAAATCATGGATTCCTTGATCCATCGCAATCTGGCTTCCGGTCGGCACATAGCACCGAAACGGCAGTAGTAAAGATTGTTGATAATATAAGGCTGGCCCTGGACAAAAGAGAATCAGCTATGTTGGTTCTTTTGGACCTGTCGGCTGCTTTCAACACCATCTCCCACAGCGTTTTAGAACAGCGGCTCTGGGAGGTAGGAGTCTGGGAGAAAGACCTGGACTGGTTCAAAAACGTTCTAAAGAACCATTCAACCACTGTACATATAGACACCCTGGCCTCACGGAGTAGGTCAGTAAGCATAGGAGTTCCTCAGGGATCCATCTTAAGCCCTCTGCTTTTTAACCTCTGTGTAACACCTTTGGCCAGGATAATCGTGTCCTATGGTTTTGAGACCGTGTCTTACACTGATGACACTCAGCTGTTGATCACGTTTGGTACCGACCCTGCAGACACAATGACCCAGTTTAAAAATTGTATGATCCACATTAACAACTGGATGGGCAAAAACAAACTACAGCTCAACGGCAGTAAAACGGAGACCATCTTGTTTGGTAGGGCTGAAGAATATTGGTCCAACAATTGGTGGCCACAAGAAGTGGGCATTTGCCCATCCCCAAAGCAAGCGGTGCGTAATCTTGGAATAACCATCAATAACAAACTATCCATGAAAACCCATGTCAATCTTGTATTAGGCACCTGCTATGGCATCCTGTGGAAATTACGTAGAATCTTAAAATGGATACCTACCGAAGCCAGGAAACCTCTGGTGCACGGTCTAATTGTAAGCCGATTGGATTATGGGAATGCTTTGCTGGCTTTCCTAAACGAAGATCTTTTTTCCAAACTGCAGATTCTGCAGAACACAGCTGCCAGACTTACTTTGAATCTGCCATCTAGATCTCCTTCAGTCCCCAGCCTGAGGTCCCTCCACTGGCTCCCGGTAAGAAAGAGAGGCCATTTCAAAATCCTATGCCTCACTCACAAGATCATATATGGAACCGGACCCTGTTATCTATCGGAAAAGCTTAACTGGTACCAGCCAGGAAGACTGTTAAGATCTAGTTTAAAATCTCTCCTTACCCCACTTCGAATCCACATGGTATAAAGTGGGGGACGTTCCTTTTCCTTTCTTGCCCCCATCTCTGGAATAAGCTTCCTTCCCATCTTCATTCCATCGTCGAACACAGACCTTTTCGGAAAGAATTAAAAATGTGGCTATTTGATCAGAAATAATGATGAACAGACATGACCTTCAGCCTACTGGTAGTCCCGTAAGCGCCATGATACCTTAGGGCGATTTGTGCGCCCAACAAGCTTCTTTGACTTTGAGAGGAGACTCAGGACATCCATAGGTTGCACAGAACCAACCTGGATTATGTTCCTTCCACCACCTTCTGCAAAGGCCTCAGTGTTCAATATATTGACCTTCCATCAGGTTCCTTAAGGGATGTTACAACATTAAACATCCCTTTCAGGGCTATACAAAGCAGTTCTCTTTGAGACACTTCAGCATGCAACGCCATCATAGTGTTCTGCAGCCAACAATTGACATTTTTCTTACACAAGCAAATAAAATCTGAACCAGCTTGTTAACTTAATAAATACAGAACTTAATAAAGGTTTTGCTTTTGTCAGATCATAAAGATATTTACTCAAGCTAACTTGGTTAACTGTCAGGAGGGAACCCCTATTGTGTTCTATACTTTAACTCAGCTTAGGTTGTTTTACTATGCCTGTGCAGAAGCTGTTACTGTGCTTCAGTTTTCTACTTGAAATTTTTGGGATTTAAACTGTTCACACTTACATACTCTGCCACCTCTTGACTTTAGAACTGGGATATGTTACCAGCTAAAAGACACGTCTTTCTCTTCTCTCCTGCCTGTGAAATCCATGCACACTGTATCTGCTTTTTGCTGAGTGGGATATGCGTTGACCCAGGCACCTTCATCTTACTTGTTGTAATGATAAATAAAATATTTTTTTAAATGAATCCATTGATTTGTCAACTTGTCAAGAGGAAGCAGTCCTGACACATTTTCTGCAAAACCATAGCGTAGCAAATGTGGCCTAGTATGTTTCCTTGATTAAGCTATAATAGCATATTAGCGATTATAGCCTACAAAAGGTATCAAAAAGGTATCCATCCAGTCAGATCTTCTTGCTCGTGTGAAAGTGTAAGTGGATTCCTAACCAAGTTCAGGGTCCCTGTTCCATGACCACTCTTTGATTCCATGCACTAGTTGCCTCTCATATACCTTACTTGGATGCGGTTAGCTCATCCCTTAAAGTAAGCAAAATGCAAATGTTGAGTTTGCCTGCACCCTATTCAGCCTTCCAACAAAATTAGGTTAGTCAGGATAACCTGCCTGTCCCTCATATAAAGAGTAGTTTCCAATTTCCACAGAATCACAATAAATTCCTCTTCCACTTTTTTTCAAACCCCATCATTTCCTACTGAGAGATCCCTCCATGCCTTGGATGTGAGAAGGGTTTTACTTTCTAGAAACAAATCACAGAGCATCAAAAAATGTAATTGTAACTATCAAAACACACTAAACCATAGCAAGATTGATTACTTTGTATGTAATAGTGTGCATGTAGGGAGACAATAAACCTTCCCAAGAGACACAAGACTTGGTCCTCAAAGGGAAAGGCTGCACTTACAGCCGTACTGAGAAAGGTTCCAATTTCAGACATGTGAAAACCAGCCAACAGAAGATCTATTACACCTTTACTATTGACTATTGTTTCAATTCAGACTCCAGGGCAGAACTCCAAGAGGGTCAGCCTTCATTACAAATTATTTTGGTTAATTTATTCTGTATGTATTTTTAAAAATGTTTTTATCGTTGTTAACAGACACTTTTCCTGGAGATGTACTGGCTATTATGTTCAGTGTTTGTGACTAGCAACGAAGACTCCATGATGGAGAAGGAGAGGTTATTTACTCTTAATCCTAGCCTGGAACGACTGGTATCTTCATTCAAGTTGTAGACTCCCCTCACCCACCATCTCTCTATTAGATTCATGCAGATCTGCCATCTTAAAACCGTTTTTCACCCTGTGTGGGGCACGGTTCCAGGAGGTCTTATCCTGAACTGGTATGGGAGCACAGGGGAGGGGCATGACTGGCAGAGAGGGTTGGCAACTCCTTCCCATTCCTAAAAAAAGGGTAAAGGGTATTGAAGCATACTGCTCAGTAAGATGTCCAGGTCACTTGATACTCACCATGTGATACATTCTGTTTACAGAGTGACTGTGAGGAGAGTGCCAATATCGTGTGACACACAGTGGCTCCTTTTAAGTTGGCAGGTATGTTCATCTTCCTTTATGTTCAGATTCCTGCTGCTCCATAAACATGAACAGACCATGCCGTACAGGCATTGTGGTACCAACAATGCACTGTCTACATTAAGAGTACAGTAATGAAATGGGGGCTGTATTGGTGACACTGCAAGGCAAGTCTCCCTATGGTAATATTCCAGGAAGAAGGGAATTCTGTGCCTTAGTCGTAAATACACTTTATTTCTGGATTCCCTTTAACAATGACCAAAAACAAACCGCGAGCATTGACTAGACACATCGGCAACATTGTCACAAGTGAAAACCATCAATAGAAAACAAGGCAACAATGACGCTGCACTATTACTAAAAGCACTGCATGAACTGACATACGATGAATTTATAAACGTGCAAAAGTACACTTTAAGTGATCGCACATATTGAACACACTGCAAGCTTTAGTCAGTGAACACCTGCAACTAGAGCAGTTGTTTTGAAAACTTATTTTGTCTTTCAACCATACAGGACAAAGAGGGACTATATTCCAAAACGAGAGTCAAACCCAGTCTTGCTCCTGAGGAGACCCCAAAATCCCGATGTTCGAAACACTTTGACCTCTACTCATTTGGGAGTTGTTGGACATAGCAACCATACAAAGGCAACCCAGAAAAAGTCAAATTAGGTGACTGGTCTTTGTTAAAATAAATTAGTTGTTATAACCCCTTCACATGCCATCATTTCTGTAGTCTAAACAACTGAGTTACAACTGCAGACTCCTCCTGTTTAAAAATGTATGACTGGTGTATTGTTTTTTATGTGTAATGTAAAATGTTTACGCGTGTAAAGCATTGTTTTTTTGATTTTTAACGTTTTTGTGGACTAAATAGCTCACACAACTTTTGGCAATATTATCCTATGTCTATGATTTGTTCATGCAAAATGAATTCACGCAAATGAATGTTTAAGCTACTGTATTCATCAACAATTAGATCAAGCTAATTAAATGTATTGATCTGCAAAGAATGAATAACAGTGTTGGCTAAATAGTTATTTTTCAAGGTTCTATGTTGTCATTATATTTAAATGTGGTCTTACCTTGCTGATCAAACAGACCCAACCCCTTTGTACAGACTTTTAGAAAGCATTTTCCTGCCCTTAGCCCTTTTGTGCCTGTAGCCTGTCTTGGGTCACATGACTGGCTGTAGCAGACAGTTAGACTTTATGAATTCCTCCCAGACAGCCACACAATAGAGGGATTAGGTGTGCCTGAACAGGTCATCTGCTGGCAGGATGTGGTGCGAAGCTGTAGACAGCCCCACTTACAACTGAATGGCCTGTGCTCTGCCTTCAAACTAAGGGCTTAACTACCGCACATTGTTACTGCAGCCAGCTTGGAGTCTGGGCATGGAAGGCTGGGAATTCCTTGCATATTTAAAGCCTCTGTCTTGAAGATTCTCCCACCTTCAAGAACTAGGACTCCAGGGTATAAAAAGAGAACCTCAGACACCAACTCTACAGTACACTTCTGGACCTGTTGATACTCTGTCAGGAAGAAGGACTGCTGTGCTGCTATGAGGACTGCCACTCTGCTGGACTGCCTCTCTGAATGAACTATTGCCCTGCTGAGTTGATCTGCTGCCTGCGGCCCTCTTGCCTGGGGAGGAAGAACTGGACCTGCAACCTCATATTGAACACAGGACCCCAGAGTGACTCCAATGGCTAGTCTGCTGGCCTCCTAATCGGAGCCTCAGAGACAAAAAAGGCTTCCCAACCCACTCCTGGATCCAGCTGCAGTGAGTTCCTCTCCCCAAATGGTACCTGTCAGGTCCTGGACCCTTGCTGTGGCTCAGCGAGCCTAAATTAAGCTTTTGGGCTATTCAAATGTAAAATGTAAATTGATACTTGTATAGCGCACTACTCACCCGCAAGAGTTTCAAGGCGCTTGTACGAATACCGCTGTGGAACCCATTCTGGCTTTCCCTGTGAGGTGTCCACTCCTGGGCACCCCCAAGGTGGAGGCCAGGCATCCTTAGCGTTGTGGGGGCCGTTGTGGAGATTAAGCAAGCTATTGCCCAGAGTTGCAGAGTGGGACTACATGATTGGAATAGGCACCGAGGCGAGAATTATCAGGTCCGTGGAATTTTGAGCCCAAGACCCGCCGAGGCGGGGAATTGAACCCTGGTCCCGGGCTAGACCTCTGCATCAGGGTCTGCCGCTCTAACCATTGAGCCACACTTCTCCACTAACGGGCCTGTTCACACCGAGACCATACCGTTCGCACTGAAAATCAGCGCAAAACGCCGTCAGCCCATCTCTTCGCACTGCAGTATTGACCGTTCACTGGGGACCGCCAACACTAAGCTGCAGCCCGCCTGTCCGCGACACCCAGCCTGTTCTTAGTTTATCATCAACAGGCTTATGCAGTGCACTCCTTGTTCCACGTTGCCCTCTCCAATGCAAACAGGACTCTTGGTAGAAAACTTGAGATGGTGAACCTGCAGCAGGACTAACTTGGGACTGTAGTGGACATGCGCTCCATCATGGTCGGCCTGAACTTGTGACTTTGACTTAGTCCAGTGTGACCAGATAGCCGCAGTTGGCTCTTTGTGAGTTGTAGGTGGATTTTTGTTGTTTTGGTCTTGTTTCCTTTATTAAATTCTGATCTACTTTTCTAACTTGGGGTGGAATCTTTTTGTGAATTGTTTTCACTGTTTGAAGTGGTGCACAGATACTTTACATATTTCTTCTAAGTTAAGCCTGACAGCTCTGTACCAAGCTACCAGAGGGTTGAGCACAGATTCATTTGGGGGTTGCATGTGCCTTACCCTGACAAGAATTTTGGTTGCTGCTTAACCAGGTCTCTAACACCAGTCAACCAACAACCCAATTTCTCACAGATTCCAAACAGGGTCCTCCATTTGCCTAGTAAAATGAAATGCCTCATACCCTGTACAATACAGACTGAAACACAAACCAGTTCAGATTTTCTTTACAGTTTTACATTTGGAAACAGACAATAGAATGAGATTTCCTCCCAACAAGTTTTTATACTACCAATATGGCAGATGTTCAAATGTTATTTCTGCATGTTCACAGAATTGTTAATGATAAAAGTGAAAGGTACATTTGCAGTGAAGTTTTGTTAAGAAACAACTTGAGATCTTTGGGTAAACATTAATGTTCGAACAAATATGAAAATAATCTTTAAAGAAAGCTTAAATAGGAACAAAGTTTCACAACTGAACTACACCTACATAGTGAAAATAGAATGCTGTTTTTGCACTAGTATTACTGGATTTGAGAGATTAATGCATATATAAATGTTTTGTTTTGCATTTACAGGTAACCTTCACAAAGTGTTTATATGCACAGTTGATGCAACAAAAGTTTATTCCTGACAGACGTAGCGGGTACAAACTGCCCTCTTGCACCGACCCTCAATTCAAAGCCGCCGACCTAGGAATGAAATTGGTACTATTTTTTGTTTTGTTTGTCCATTTTTTTAATGTATGGTTTGCCTCGAAAGACGCAGATAAAACCGATGGCATGACAAAAGTTTTAAGATGAAGAACTGTAATAGGGAGAAAAATAGACGTTATTATGTTTCTGTATAAATGATTGATGAGACCACATGCAAGCTTTTATAACTTTTTGGAGAAAACCTATTTGGAAGTAGGGTCATAGACACTAGTCAGCTTAACTCACTAGAAGGCGGTGGCACTCCTAATACATCTAGAGAACGTTACAATTAAAATAACAAACTTATCTGTCCTTTGCTCACTTTTCAGTACCACCGTAAAGGCAAGCATTTCCATCAGAAAAGGATAGGTGATAACTGTCTGCAGAGTAAGAGAGAGGTTGACTGAATAGATTTTCACTTGATGCATATTTAAGTGCTAAATTCATCGTTATAGGTCTATAATAATTTGCATGTTATGGTTTTCTACTAAGGAAGATTAATTCAAGCATTTAATGTATATTCAATGTTTCTATTCTTGCAATAAAATTAGGCTAACGCTAAAGAAAATGAAAAATCGAGAAAACTTAGTATTCGGTCTATGCTGCCACTAGCTTTTTTCTGTCACTCTGTCCACATCTGGTGGCAATAGCATCCCCATTCTTCAAGAAGGAGGGAAGAATGCCATTAAATGTATCATGAAGTAAATTATGCCACAATAGATTTGAACATTCAACCAGGCAGTAAAGGAGGGAATATTGTAGTAACACAAAGGAAGACTCAATTCTGTGACATCTACAAATTCAAGTATTGCGCTTTTCTTTTGAATGAAACGTTTACTTAAGTCCAAAACCGCCCACAAAAATCCTTATTTCCCGTCCTTAAACAAGAGTGGCATTTGAACTTGAATGATGTCGAGGACACCCATAGTTTATGACCAATTTGAGGGACCTTTGAGGGCTTCTATAGACCAGACACTGTTACAGACCATAGCTAATGAGTACATGTCATTAAAGCTGTCAGTATGTCATCAATAAAGTAACTAGAGTGGTATACCACAATTGAGTGAAGACTTTCCACCATGACTGAATGGAATAATATTTGCCTCTCTGTCTTTAATAGGAATTCAGCTCTCCTTCAAGTTAGTATAGGAAACCCTTGTGTTTTTGCAAGACCAGATGCTTATTTCTGTTGGTTTAAATTATCAGGAACTACGGAGGATAGTAACTTGATCAGTTTTTAAAACTGAAATCATTGGAATAATTTACAGCCCCCAAAGTGTCCTCCTGTGTTGACCATCCTGAAATGGACGTAGTTTAATTGCTCTTTTCGCGGATATGGTATCAAACATAGAGACATCTCATTATGCGTGCTACATATTACTTATTAAGCTCTCTTGAGCGAGTAGTAAATCTGACACTTTAGGCTCAATTGTTTTGTAGCACTAGACAAACTACACCTCCTGTAAAAAAGCCAACTTCAAAATCAACCTTGTGTTTTTATCCTTTGTTTTTGGTTGCTTCTTTGCTACCTAAAAAAATTGTTCACACCCTACTAGTGGAGTATACAAGCACCCATAGAACCCTGTGCTTCGTCCACTCCAGGTAGGGGCAACCTAGTGGATGCACCCCAAGCACGATGCCTTAAACATATTCTATACACAATTGCTAATCTGCACCACCTCTGCAAGTAGTTCAGTGATATACACCACAGGTAATGAAGCAAAATAATGATCACATTAGCTAAGGCAGTCCATCTGAGTGTCCCATGTTGGCTTCTAACCTCTGATCATGTTGGTTAAAATGCTGAAGAATAGTAAATCCCTGAAAGATATAGAAATCCTCATCACCCTATATGTGACCTCCAAATGTTGACCAGATCCGGTTACTCCCCTGTGCTTCCAGATCTCCTGTTGATATCTCCAGGAAAAACTGCATCTTAAAAGCGAAGCTTTCAATTGCTCAGTCCATATGAATCCATAGATTATACCTATACCCAAAGATAGAAGGGACTGATTGATATGCACACAGGAAAACACAAGTCTCTGGCGTATATTGTACCACTTCAGCCTCCATGGACATCCTCTCTGTCACAAGGGAAACTATGTTTCTAAATTAGCTTGTTTTCCAGAGGTGCAAGACTACCACCATTGTAGAAAATCTCTATTCTGGCTGAAAGTCTTTGTGAGCTTTCCTGTAACTGGTGGTGTAGATGGTACAGATGCAGAAACCATCTGTAGGGTACAGACTACAATCAGAACATCAACCTGTTCTTGGGTATGAAGCCGTTATGCCCCTTGTGCCCCATTAATAACACAATGGGAGCTCCTTTTGTTCTCCTGAGACCTCTAATCATTGAACTTAAATGAATCCTAAGTGCCGTAACTTGAGAAGTGCTAAATCTAATCAATTGAGCCACATTGCCTCTGCCATCAAGCAATCAATCAGGGTTGTTGAAGCGTAACTACTCACCCATGAGAGTCTCAAGGCGCTGTGTGTGTGTGTGTGTGTGTGTGGGGGGGGGGGAGGCTGTCCCGTTTGAGTGTTGGGGTCATCCGAAGAGCTATGTCTTGAGGTCCTTCCTGAACTGGGACAGTGTGGGTGCTTGGTGGAGGGGGAGGTCTTTTCAGGCCTTGGCTGGGCGGTAGGAGAAGGACTTTCCTCTTGTTCTGGTCCTGTGGATGTGAGGGATGGTGGCCAGCGAGAAGTTGTCTGATTGGGGGGGGTGTCCTTTGGGTGCGTGGAAGGAGAGGGGGCTGTTCAGGTATGTTGGTCCGGTGTTGTGCAGGGCCTTGTATGAGTGGGTGAGGAGTTTGAACGTTGTTCTTCTTTCGACTGGGAGCCAGTGGAGATCGCAGAGGTTTTGGGAAATGTGGCTGTGGCGGGGGATGTTGAGGATGAGTCTGACTGCAGCATTAGTGAGAGTCGAGTTTGCGAAGGAGATTCTTCTTGATTCCAGTATAGAGCGTGTTGCTGAAGTCTAGTCTGCTACTGATGAGCGTATGTGTGCCGGTTTTTCTGGATGCATGTAGGATCTATCTGAAAGTCTTTCGAAGCATGCGGAGGGTGTTAAAGCAGGTCAAGGTTACAGCTTTGATCTGGCAGTTCATTTTGAGCAATGAGTCCAGTATAATGCTGAGGTTTCATGCGTGGTCCGTTGGGGTGGGGGGACCACCAGGAGCCATCCC
The DNA here is from genome assembly GCF_964261635.1 of Lissotriton helveticus. Classification (NCBI taxonomy): domain Eukaryota; kingdom Metazoa; phylum Chordata; class Amphibia; order Caudata; family Salamandridae; genus Lissotriton; species Lissotriton helveticus. Next base: position 695,235,146 of record NC_136065.1, on the reverse strand, counting down.
ATGTGGAGGGGGTGGAGCCCAGGATGAGGGCCTCTGTTTTCTTGGAGTTAAGTTTCAGGCAGCTGTTCTTAATCCAGGTGGCGACAGCTTTCATTCCTTTTTGGAAGTTGCCATGACAGCAATGTATCCGCTTTCTGTATGCAGAACTATCTAATTCGTGGAGTTGATCCTATTTTTCTAAAAATCCAAACTCTGGCTGTACTGTCAAAGAAGGATCCTGGGATCTAGAATGGTCCCCAGCTGATCGGCCCACTTTTTTAAAAGAACATAGATGGGCAGGGGATCTTTCTTTGTACAGAGAAGAATTCTCTGAAACCTGTATACAAAGAACATAAGATTTATTATCCTAGGTAATTTGCAGCACAGACCTAGACCTAGGTGCCTCAGAGCACTTTACAATTAACAGTGAAGTATCTTAACGGTGTAATTGAGTGTATAAAATTAAAAAAAGAAGGTTGGCAACAATTGAATTGCCAGGAGAGGGAATTAACATATGAATGCAGGAGGTGGGGGGAAAGAATGTTTGTATTTACCAGAGATTGTGAAAGATTGTTCTTTAGAATTTTCCAGAACAAGAATAACTTGGCGTACAGTCTCTAGTTCATGCAATTCATTCCACAAGAGTTGGAGGGTGGCAGGAAAATGCTTGTTTTTCTTATGTTTGAATTACCAAAGGCAGGCGGCATTTTCCCTCCTGTGTTCCTTGCCCCTCCTGTGGTTTGAAGTTTGAGTTTTACATAGATGAGAAAGCTTATTTATTGCTACTGGGATAACATTAATTAAAAAAATGGTATAATTCTGCATCCTTTTCTTGCCTTAGAATCCAAATATAACTCTTATGACACAGGACACCAAACATATTCTCAAACACACATCGTAAAACCTCACGTCGTAAAACCTCTAAGAGCTATGCTGGTCTTGGCACTTACATATGAAATGGAATCTTTTTTTTTGCTGTGAGGCGATTCTATAAGGGCTCCAAGACCATATTGTGCAACTAAACAATATTTGACTGAAAATAATAATTTAAAGCTGCAACTTTAGATAGCACGTAAATGATATCTTAAACTATCCCAAACTCCTGGCAGCTGTTTATTTTGCAGCTTAGGTATATTTCACAAATAAATTAGAGATTCTCTACAAAATGTTTTTTACCTGTTAGCAGGACAAATACAGGAAATGTAGAAAAACCACAGGAAAATTGCCCTTAGTAAAGTAAGTGTACTTGTTGAAGCTACCAGGAAAAACGTATCAGAAAACAGCTAGGTGAGATTCTTTGCCTATTTTTCAACTAAGTCCTTGGGCTTCAGTAAGTCCTCTAGTAGATGGTGCCCTACTGGAGATTTTTCCCCCTTCAGCTGCTCCTCCATCCCACCTTACCCTCAGACACGGCTCAATTCATCACATTTAGGATCACATTGGCGCGGGCGTGCTTGTTGACATTTAGATGGTATACAACCATTCACCCAGAGACGAAGACATTAGTCATGACCATCCAATATGTCTTAATAGAAGCAGTAACTCTGGTGCTATGAGGTGGTAGAGGAACCATAATTTAGATGGTGAGCGCAAGATCCTCTCACCACAAGAGCATCTTAGTCTCCTCCAAAGCAATACATGTGCCTCTTGGACAGTTCTAGAGAAGAGAAGCATTCTACAGTTTTACCCCAACCAGAGCAATTATGTTTAGGTGGGTAAACATTTCCATAAGGTATCTGGGAAAACAGTTTTCAGAAAAGTATTCTGACTTTCATAAATAGAGCAATCAGTATTTCAGCATCTGCAGTGTTCAAATGCCCATCCACAAATTCAAAAGACATTGTGTACAACCATTTCCAAACTGTCCAGCATGTCTGCATTTGGAATAGTCGCCCTTGATGATATGGCACCTGCACTCCAAATTGTAATGGAAATTGTCTGACAGTGGAATCATTCCGGAGAGTGGATGAGACCGGGTGTTTGGTCCAACAAACTCTGCATTGCACTGATTGAGTAAGGTTTATCTTCATCTGTGTTCTTTTGACAAACATAGTGAAGTACTGTTTCCCATTTCTTGAGGTATGTGGATGGCCCAATTCCCTCTGAAACTCTAACTCTGGTGATCTCTTGTCAGAGGTTAATTCACCCCATTCTCCCCATTCTTACCTCTTACACAAACATTTTGGATTTCAGAATTTTCCATATGCCAGGAAAAGCCAGGACAACCTCATAAAAGAGCACTTATTCCAGCATGACAAGGAATCCTCTGCTTTTGAGTGGGCCACAGTAAAAACACCTGACCATGAGCTTCAAACTTGAATGCAAGCTATGACGCCATTTAATGAATGGTGTTGTTTTGTGTAGTGGAGTTATTTGTAGGTTATGTTTCTCTGTTAATTTTTGCTTGCTAATGTTAGAATCCAATAAACAATTATCTATGAAACCACTAAAGTGTAGGGTCCTACCAGTATTCATATGAATGCACACTTTTGTTACTTATGGGAAATTCTGGAATCTGGGCTTCCTTTAGATATCAGAGTAAAACAGTTGGTTCTGCTTCTACTGTTGGTGCCAGATAAAAACCTAAGATGGGGATAATGTATTAAATACCTAATAAAGGGGCAGAACACCTGTCTAAAAATGGACAACACAATAGAAGGGGGAAATAAAAACATGGAGGAGAAGGAAGGGAACTATGGAAAAGAAATAAAAGACAGAGCGGGAGCCCTAAAGACGCAACCCATAAATACTAGCCCCATGCAAAGTGAGTCATGGAGAGCATCAGTTACTAAATCGATTAAGGACTTTGTTGGGAAACACTTTAAAAGAAAGCAACTATTGTCGGAATCCAAGTTTTGTGGTGAAGAGCAATCAATTCAGAGTGAGCATGTCAACCAGTTATCGTTGGGGCTACAGTTACCCTTTCCAAACTTTCAAGAACTATTGAGTCAAAATGATTTTTCCTGGAACCAAGGCTGTCTTCATCACCTCAGCTCTTTGTCTCTTGGAGGGCAGAGGTTTACAAGGAGAGGGAGGAGAGAGTGAGCATTGTATCTTGGCATCCACGAACCCCTCAGGAGAGGTCCGGAAGGGGAGAGTGGAACCGTTTTCAGCTAAAGTAACTAAGAAGCAGCACAAAACTCTATTCTGAATTTTGTGATTTTGACAATGCCATCAGTCTCTATGCTGGACATAATGTCGATACTACAAAAAACTTTGCAAGGTTTACTGGAGTTGTCCATGCTGAATATTGATGGTTTAAAATCCCCAAAAGACCAGCTACAAATTATAGTGGGCGAACTAAAACAAATTAGAGACCATATGCCATGACTATAAAGGCCTGTGGAAGAAGCGAAACTATCAACTGAAAACCCCGGTTATCAGGAAGTAGAGGAAGTGCTTCGGTTATCTGTCCTGTAAAGTGTTTCCATATCTACATACCCAATGAATATAAAAAAACAGGAAGAATATACTAGATATAGGAAATGTATCCCTTGGATGAGAAGGAGGAGGAAAGGGCCAAAGAAGGCGGCAAAGGAGAAACAGCTGAAATTGAAGTGTGTGGGGATGGATAAAAGGCATAAGAGTCTGGTAAAAGACCCAATAGACTACTATAAGGAAGGGTGAAGAGCGAATAAAATAAAGTGATAGGAGAAGTAGTCCACGTCCCCAACAGAAGAGAAATAACTGTGGCCTTAATAAATAGGATAGCCAGAGAGAAAAGGTTGAACCGAAAGGGGGAGGGGGGGGGGGGGAGAGGGAACTGACATGCTGTAGAAAGAGGGGTAGGGGAGAATGTAGTGTGATGTCCCAAGAAATAGAAATAGGAAGTAGCGATGGGAGTAATTTATGGCTATACTTTGACCTGCCCAGTATGGGAAAGTAGGTAAGAAAGTGTGAAAGATACAACCGTTAGATCTGTCCCAGCTACTTTTCTTCTTCTCCAAATGGGTACGGTTGAAGAAAATACAGACAGATGACCTTAAGCAAGTGAGCTTCACAGAAAACAATACTTGGAATGAAGCAACAAAAGTACAATTGTTCTCCAAAATATGCTGAACAAGAATTACGTCTTACTAATCCACATGCAAGCAGACATGTTCTCATCTTTTATATGCAGATGTATCTCTTCTTCACATAATTTTTAGACATTTAAAACATTCTTAGTTCCTCATTGCAGCTTTCCACAAGACAATACTATTATTTTTCAGTAAAGTACACAATATAATAGAGGCAATAATTCATCTTTTTCTTACTTCCCAAAACATTCACTACATAGTTCTTAAACATACCCCCTAATGCATACAGTTCATCATATATATGTTTTCATATCACTGATACTTTTTTTTATCAAACTCCCATATACATTTTCATTTTGAATGTAATTTTTATAAAGAATTAAAAAGTTATGTACATACCAGTGAATTCAGTTTGTAGATTATATTGTGGTTTTAGCTCTTTCTGGATAGTTTTCAAACTGTTGGGATTTGTAAAAACTAAGCACAAGAATGGTACACCACGCTCATACAAAGCACCTTGAAATGGCAACCTCTTCAACTTTACACTCGGTGATCATAAAGCTGCATGGAAGGGAAAGTGCCTAGACTGTAGAGAAAAACTGATGACTCACACTCAAAAAGGAGTTTTAGCCTGGCCTAATTCAATACTATAGTATAGAACAGCACATCAATGAATAATGTGAGTTGAAAGCAGCCAAGAATTCATTAAAAGTGGGTAAACCATGTGGTAGCCTGCAGGACCGTCAGGCGCCTGTTCTGGCAGCTGAAATAGAATAGGACCCCTAACATGTCTCTATGTGACGTTACTAGAGCTGTATTTGATACTTGGGATCAACTAGTGGTGCAGAAGGAGGTTTAATCATATCCCTGTCTTCTCTCCTCACCTCAATACATTTCAGCCTGATCTTTACTCGGGATTTGTATTCGTCGCCATATCAGAAATGGAGGAAAGGGAACTTGTAGTGGAAATCTCTGTGAACGAGAGATCTAAGCAGCCCAAAAAAAACAAGTAAGGGGATCAGCTGTGGGAAACTGTTCTGCAGTTAGAAGTGTCTTCAGTACAGGGAAAATCATTACATGCAATTAAGTGCATGTACCTTATCCACATATGCCGGAGAATTAATGGGTGGGGGAGACCTTTTTCCACATGTGCTGGAACTTTGCAAGGCTCTGGTCTTTTTAGGAGAGATCATGGGGTTGATAAATTATGTATTTGGCTCAATAGATCCCAGTTGGTTCTGTTCGGCTTGAGGGATCATGTTGCCCCTAATATGACATCCCATGATTTGCAGAAGAATCAAATGGAGGGGTCAGGTAAAATGCTTATAACTAGCATCTGGAAGAAATACACTGTGCCATTGATTCTGCAGTGGTATCACGAATTCTGGGAAATCTTGGCATTGGAGCACTTGTGTACAATGTATATTTCAGAACCTACATCTTTCAAGATTTGTGGTCCACCTCTGAAAAGCTTTGCTAGAATAGACATTGCACTTTTTAGCCTACCAAGACTTAGGGTGCTGGACCTTTAGCATTTACAACTAATGATTGATATTATCAGTTGCATTGGAAATCCTTCCATATAGGTGTTGGAGTCCACCACCAGCTCAGAAGCAACCTCACCTTTGAGTACAAAGAGGAAGGGGGCAGGTATTTGGTTATAGGTTGGTTCTGTTCAAGTGGCCAACTCTAAGTTTGATGAGTGAGCCACTATTGATGAAGTCTGCAGTGGAATGATGTACTGCAAATATAATACAAGTATTTGAAACACTGTGAATTCTATGTCAAGACTTAACAAGCTGCTGAGCAGCGAAGAAAAAGGAAGGGCTTTTCCTTGGTGGATGTTATATATGGTTGGACTGTTTCGTCTCTTCAAAAAAACAAAAAATCATGGGACTTGTAGTCTTTTATTGTGTTGATATAATATTGGTTTTGGCTGCTGAGCAATAAAAAGAAGAATGTTTTTGCATAATCCTCGCTCTGTGTCCTTAATATAATTGGAACTTTCCTTCACAATAGCTAGGACATTTTATATTCTTGTGGAACAGGGTATCCGATAGAGGAATGGATACTATTTACACCTTTGTACATATTATTTTGCTGAAATTGCAGATTTCCGTTTACATTCAGTAAACTGCATGCCCATTTTGCAGTTATTATTATTATTATTTTTAAGTGGGAGTCATAACATGCTTCCAATTAATAATGTATCTGTCTCTCTTTCAGGCGCATGGGTTTGAAATTATGTGCTCCAAATGCACTGGCTCCTCATCCGATAATAGGAGAAGTACATTTGATAATCCAAGGTGGAGTGGCTTTCTTAGCAGCTTGAAGAAAAACGATTACTTTAAGGTAGGATGTTCTATATTAATTTACATGTTTGAGATTCAAAGAATTCTTCTTTTACTAAGTGCAAAGTCCCTTAATTCACTTGGTGCACAACTGCCACAGTTCTGGTCTTTGTCCAGGCATTACAGTACCTGGTTTGTTGGAGAACACACAGACATCATTCTCAGAAACATTAGTGTTAACTGCTGAATGAGTGGGATAGCTTCTTACATTCAACATTGCTCTTGCTTGGAGGTGTTTCGATGCTTCTTGATTGTATAGTCTTAAGCCTTTTTTCTGCATAATTGAAACTGGCCCTCTTGTACCAACTGGGTTTTATACAAACTGGTTATTATGTGGCAACAAGGCATCATTGAAAATCTTGATATGGTAACAGTGCATATTTGAAGTGGCCCAAAGGTAATAGCTACTGAAAAACACGTGGAAGTTTTACTTTTAATTCTGCTTCTCAAAGGGGGGTAGATCAAAATTGTTTGGCTCCCGACTGGAGCCGAGCGAGGGTGCAGCGTCCTCGAGGTCAGTCAGGGCGACTCTTGTGATGCACCGAGGCCTGCTGGTCACAGACTCACTCCAGTCCCCGGTTACGACCTGAAGTCTTTGGTGATTTGGCCCCGCAGCCCCTTCTGACACAGGGGGTTGCTGTAGTACCTCTGTTTGCAACATACACTCCTCCGGTGCAATTGCACACATAACAGCAGCCCCTCCTGGGATGTGGGGTCACCGCTAAGGTGTTCACAAATCCTGCCACACCGTTCACACAATTATTTTGCCAGTGGAACCCTCTGGCACACAGGGTCACCGCAATGATGCAGTACGGGCTTGGCACCCTCTGCACAGCTCTCGATACTCAACTCAATCTATGGCATCTCTTGCTTGGCATACGAAGGTCACCAAAACAATCCTGCACATGGGCTGCGACCCGATCGTTACACAACCAAGCCCTCACACCTCGCACAGGGAGTGCTCACAATAGGGCCCCCCACTGGGCCACTCTTCTTCCAAAACTCTCCTCTTTCTTACAGGGCACACTGTTCTTGGCAAGCTGGCAGGCGCCGGTGCTCCAGGTCCTAGGGCAGGTGGTCTCCGTTTTTTCTGTTTGGCTCGGATACTGGGAAGGGAACACGTTCGGAACCACACACTCAAGCGGCATACACTGCCCGAGACACTGATGACAGACTAAGAGTGGAAATGTATTTTGCTAGTAGATTACTGAAACATTATGTGCTTGTAAACATTATTGCATATTTATCACTATGTCACTTGTGAGTGAAATAAACATTTTTTTCTTTTTTTGTTATTGTTTATGCAAAAAAACAAAATAAATTACAAAAAAGGTTAGTGAGCCTATAGTCCAGTGACACAGGATAAAATAACCTGTTTACTACTACAGATTCCTACACAGTATGCTTCCACCACTGCTCTCACGCTGCTTAACCCCTGGTGAATGCAAATAGAACAATTAATGGACAGCATGCTCCACAATGTCTAACATTCACAGTATGCTTCCACCACTGCTCCCACGCTGCTTAACCCCTGGTGAATGCAAAAAGGACAATTGATGGACAGCATGCTGCACACTGTCCAACATTCACTCCAGTACAGAGATCTGGGGCTAAATCCATAATTTTCTGCTCCCCATGCCTTTTCAGGACAGACCCAGCCATATGCAAACCAGTCTTGACCCTACTCCCCTTGGGAATAGTCCAGCCGAACTGCCAGGCCAGGTCCTCCCCGGACTGGAAACAAGCATCTTGGGACCGATTTCGGGGCATCACTCCTCATCAGCCAGGCTAGCTTGACTCCAGTGGCATGGAGAGCACGGGACCCACGTCTAGGTATACCCATCCCATTCAGGGGGTGGGGGAGGGGAACACATGCAAAAAGAACAATTGGTGGACAGAATGCTGCACAATGTTTAACATTCACCCCAGTATTTGTTCTGCATTCCGTCCATCATTTGTGTGTCTTTTGCTTTCTTGCCCTAAGTGTGCCGGGTATGCTCAGATGTGGGCACTGTGCCACTGGATTTAAGCTAGCCTGGCTGATGAGAGGTGAAACCCCGAAACCGGTCTTGGGAGGCATGTTTCTGATTGATTTGCATATGGCTGGGTCTAAACTGGGGTCGCATGGTGAGCAAAAGAAAAATTAATTTAACCCAGCTCTGTGACTAGAGGTCAATGGTTTGATTTGTTCTGCATTCCGTCCATCATTTGTGTGTCTTTTGCTTTCTCGCCCTGGTGAAGGCGGTAGTTTTCCACCTCTTTTAGGGCAGCACTTTCAACGGCCCTCCTGGTCAAACAAGTCTTCAATCTGTGAGACAGGTCTACGTCATGGTGCACACACATGATCTGTGTTTACCTATGACAAAACAAATCAGCATTAGGGATCCGGACAACCGTACAGTAGGGCACTTGGGGCAGGAGAACACTTCTTCAACCATACAGAGAACGTTTCTGTCCCAACAAACCCGACTTCTGTTTTTAAGCTATTATACAGGCTCTCTTCCACATGTACCTTTAATTTAGTGGCAAACTTTAATGTATCATTTAAGACATAGATTGTGTGATATTATCCAGACTACCATTTAAATCAATGTTGTGCCCTATAAGAGACCGAAAGAGCACTTGGTGGAAAGCTGATCTTTCTTGGAAAATGCCTGAAACCTTTTACCTCCGCGTTTCTTCTCGGCTCCTTTGCCAGGGCAGCTAAATACTCTTTGTAGAACTTTGGAGGCCTCCTCTGACAGCTGGAAAGGGTTTTCAGAACATCTGCACATTCTTGATGTTGAGGTGTAGTTCAGCGTAAAAAAACATTTGAGGTTGGATTTTCTCTAGCATCCTATTTACCTTTGAGAATCCATTTGAAGATGAAAATCAATTCACTTGATGTTGACCAGAACTTCACTATCAGAATGCCTCGTTTTGAGCACACTTCTCCATCCGAGAGAAACCATTGAGTAAGTTCTGTGCAAAAGCAGACTACACTAGAGTGCTCTCCTGCTCATAAGGTGAACGTACTATCTCTTTAACCTCCTGGTAATAATATTCCTCAACATGAATAGCTGCCAACCCAGGGTAAGTTACAGAATAGCCAACAGTAAAATATCTAGAAAGGTCTTTCCCAGGGCCTGTTGACTTTCTGCACTTTTGGCTCTGTGCTGTATTCATGTCTGCTAAAGGCACAGACCACGGGTTGGGTCCAGATTAAGGCACTGCAACTTGAGACGCAGCACACACTGCTCTTGGTGCATGTTGTAATAATTCTTCTGCACACCAGGATTTCTTTAGTGGATGATGTGTTGTATTTGGGTTTCACATACAGATCCTCCCAAGTTCGATACGTCACTGGTCTCAGTAGGCCAAGAGGAAGTGTAGCTGCACTCTAAGGCAGTCTTCCCCATAGATGTATAATGGAGTGTCACTGCGGACAAGACAGTGGACCACACTGACTTTCCCTATGAGCGTACACTAACATATTGAGGCCTACCCCAGGTTAATATCCAGTCCTGTAGAGTTCCCTCTGTGCAAGGTTACATGTGCGCAGATGTGTTCATGTGCAAACAGCCAAGTGCTCCTTATCCTTGCTGCACTTTAGCTGCCTTATCTTAAAAGGTGGACAATGGCGGTAAACGCGTGCAGTCCATTTACCATGGATGAATCAACGGTTGAGAGGCTCACCTACAGTAAAAGGTCAAAAACCTGGTAATCAACAGCAAAAAATCTGGAGGAATTTTATGGGCAGAACCCATTGCATTACCAGTTGGTAATTCAGTCTGCAGTATGGAGGAGTCAAGATCTTTACAAAATGGTTTTCCAGGGGGCAAGACCTCCTCAGAATGCATTCTGCCTCCTGAAAGTGGTGCTGCAATGCTTGGCAAGAAGCCTGCAAATCACCAGTCATCTGAGCCCTCATGCCCCCGCGATCCCTCTGCAAGGCCTTCCCCACCTACAAGTCCACTTAGCTCACACTGCCCTACACAACTGGGACAACGCCGGACTTTCAACACTTGGCGACTTGTTTCTTGAATGACAACTCCTGCCTTTCTCCTCACGGACCGAATAGTTTGGCCTCCTTGAGGGTCAGTTCCCCTAAATGGCTCAGTACAACACACTCTTGGGAGTCCAATGGAACATCTTAGACTGGGAAGAAGAAATCCACTTTCTGATACAGGCTATGTACAGCCACCGGTTTGTTAGCTGACTTTACAAGGCCACACAGACCAACATGCAAATCTTATTAGACTTACTCTGGTATATATGGGTGCAGGAATTTCTCGGAGATTTGTACACAAAAGAATTGGATTAAGCCCACCTTCATAAGGTATCTCGCAACACCAGTTTTAAACTGATAACAAAATGTTATACTACATAGAGCCTACTCCACTATTTCCTACAGCTAGTGCTTCCTGTGCACACCGCGGGGACCCTACAGCTGATTCCCAGCCATGTTCTGTGGAGCTGTCAATAGGTGGCACCTTTCTGGTTCAAGACCCTCCGGCATATAGCCAAATTAACAGGGTTCCCAGAACTCAACGTATGGGAAGCCTATGACCCGGGCATATTCAGAGATTGAAGTGGCTAGGATCTGTGAGGCACGAAATGCCCATATGTTTTTTTTTAGTTTAACAAAAACAGTTCCCCTACCTTTTGTTAAATGACAACTGTCCTGGGATGGTTAATACCGACAGGTGAGGTGCCTCAGCTGAAGTGCAAAAAAGGGAGGAACAGAGAACAACACTAGAAACACGCCTTCTTACCAGGGTGTATGTTGCCTGAAAGAAACATGAATGTGTGCAATGTGGTAATCTGCAAATGTAAAGGTTACTTGATAGCCTGTAAAGGCTTTAATTGATGGAGTCACTTGAAGCTTCCTAATGTCAAAGATGTATTCTTTTTGAGAGACATGTATAAGGGTATTACCAGCTGAGCCCTGGAGTACGTGCTTTTAACCCCTCCCACGCTCATGACGAGCTCAGCTCGTCATGAGCCACGGTTCTTGTGTGCTCATGACGAGCTGAGCTTGTCACGGCCGTTAGAACGCTCACACGTGAGGATATTCCCCTGCTGCGCTGAGCGTTCTATTGAAACGGACGTGGCTGTGACGAGACTCAGCTCGTCATGAGCATACGAGAACCGTGGCTCGTGACGAGCTGAGCTCGTCGTGAGCACCGGGGCGCTGTGCGCGACCCAGCACAGCAGGGGAATCGGGCCAGCAGCGAAGGGGTTAAAGGATAGCTATGAAAATATTTGTACTACATATAGCATTTGTATTATTAAAATCTATATTTTGGAAGGACCTTTATATTTTAAACCCTAAATCTTTTTGCACATGTAGTGGCAGCCTATCTTTTACTCCATTAAATTGTGAATATCTCACTGATTAGTTTACCATGCATTTATTTTTAATTTAAGGTGTTATTATCTTACATGCTGTTACCGGTAGGTGAAAGGTCAACAAAAGAGTTACAGAATATTTTGTTATATTTCGCCACACCATGAACCCCATACAATGCCTATGGAGACCTCCACCTCTCCTCGGGATCACAGTTCACATAATTTTGTAATGCATTTTGACTGCTGGGCATATTTAAGCAACTAAAGTCAGACAAAACTGCACTGTGATTTGTACATCAGGTCTCCTTCTTACCAAACACATCATCACCAGCAAGTGGAAGCTCCACCATCACTAGATAAATGAAGCTGAGGTCTCCTACATTGGGCGTGAGCCGAGAGTACAACCCTTCATATAGAAGAAGCCTGTGGCCTCCGTGAAGACCCTAGTGCAGGGAAGTGGGAGGATATGTGGGTGCCCCTTCCTACAAGCCCCACAGACGATGCCTTACCACCCTGAATGCAAGAAGACCCCATTCTGCCACTCTGTTTGTGCAGCTGAGCACCTAATAGTGAACCTTCCCCCCGTTCACACTTGTGGGATGCTTCCTTTAACCAATAAGGCATAAGTTTTCCCAATTTTCACAATCCCAGGGTCCCGGCGTCCGTACATCACTACTATCCTTGACCTACCCATATTTCTTGGCTGTCTCTTTGTTTCTGCACTCAACTTTTTTGTTCCCTTTTTTATTTCCTGATATTGGTTCCATGTTTGAGTTAACTTTTTGTAAGAGTTATGGTACTACAGTTGTGCTATGTATCATTGCTGTCCCTCCATGAAGATGCTTTTATTGTTACTATTTAATTGCAAATGGTCAGGGCCACTAGAATTATGTGACAGGGGAGGGTCAAACTTTGCTTCAGGGTTCAGTAAATTATGTGGCAAGAAAAGACAATTTATGCAGCGTAATTCGGCCCATTTGTGATGGTATTAGTTCACTATCTTGCCATTTTTACACGTTGTCTGGGCATTGGTTGCACTTCATTGGTACCAGTACAACACCCAAATATAGCAATAAGCAACAGAAAAGTTACCAGTCAACCTTTGCAACTGGTCTTCCATTGCGCCGCAACATATTTCGCCGCATTTTTAGTACCTTTTGAACTGTTTGAGCTTGAAAAAAACTTTTTTTTTGTTAAAATCTGCAGATTGTGCAACAAATGATGGCATATGTAGTAAATGTATAATTATATGGAAAAAAATGCATGGCCTCACAATCTCATAGTTCAAGTGGGCCTCCATATGGCACTGGGTGCCCGCTATCTGTCTTCATAAAAAAAATAACGGTTGGATGCAAACAGTAAATATAATATTTATGGTTTGTTTTGGATCAGAGCGAGATGGAAGGATCCATCAGGTATAAGGAGCTACTGAGATTGGCAGAGATATATTTTCAACAATCGGTAGACAAACCAGAAAGGTAAGAATGCATGAACAGTTATTGACATAGCATGCTACTTTGCCTCAAAAAAATTCTATACATTGTTTTGTTTCTTTTGTTTTCCTAGAGTATTGTGTTAGGTCGACTTTAAGTTGATTGCCTTTGATAGATAAAGCATCTTTCAAGTTAATGTGCAGAATGCCAATCCCAGCATTGTGATCTGTCTGTAGGAGACCTATGTCAGTAGAAGAGTCTGGCCAATAAAAGGAGTACCTTATTTGTATCTGTTTTCATTACTGTTGGAGGGGACATATTTACGGATAAAGTGCATCCTGTCAGTTGTGAGCCAAATAACCATTTTATGCAGTTAGTCGATGTACAGTTTATATGTTGAGGACTAAATATATTCATGCTTTCCTATCATCAATGACTGTCTTTCCTTTTAAGAACTAATATCAACATCATCTGTTCACTGAAATCCCCATTGTCTGAACTTCACTCTTGCATGTTTCAGTATACATATTGAGTTTGTACTTTGGTGCTCATGAGGGCGATTTGTAACCACTTTTCACTTGCTTCAGAAAAATATATGTTTGAGGCATGTGTTTCTGTAGATAAACATGCTGTGCTTACTGCTGCCATCTAGTATTGAGCGCGGTTGTGTGCAAGTTGTTCTTCGAAGAACTGTTCTTGAGTCATGAAGTACTGTGACTCCACCTCTTCTTGCAAGGCTCATCATCTGCTCCATTGTTAGATAGTTTTTTTTCCGCCGTTTGGTTAGGACGTGTGCACCCGTACTTCAGATCAAAGCCCTTGGGTTGTTCTTTTAGGCCATCATAATTCCTGTCCCTCTGGCGATATTGTATTAGGTCGCACTCCTCTTTTCTTGTATCTGGTCAACACCTACAGTTTTGTCTGGGGCAGATCTCTGCTCAACCTCGGCCCCCAACATTCGGGGACTCTTTCCCTTCTAATCGGTCCGCTCTCACCATGCATCGCCTGTGATGGAACAGACACCTTTTTTATATTGCCCTCGGTGTCGCACGAAATAACCCTGGGCCGACATCAACCATAGGTGTTATTTTTGCTTTTCACCCGAGCACTATGAGGACTCTTACGACTCCTGCCAATCCTTCCGGTCAAAAGACCCTTCGAGACTGCCAGACCAGTCGACCCGAGATGGCACACAGAGGTGGAGATGACTTCCCAGATCTCTTTGGTACCCAGGACCTCAAGGGGGAACATAATCCTGAGCGTTGGTCGCCAACAAGGAGGGTCTTGCACTTGAAGAGAGTTCCAGCTTCGACCTCTATATCCAAGTCCTCTTGCCAGCTTAACAGATTGTGAGTACAGGTCTGCACCCTCTCCCTCTTGAATACACCCCACAAGGGGCGCTCATCCTCTCTGAACCCAGAGAGGCAGACAGGCTTCTGGGCTGCCACTGCCTTTGGGATATGGTCAGCAACGACTCTGGACTTCGGACCCTACGGCCAGCTCTTCTCAGCGCCAAAGAATATCTTGAAGCTGACTCACTCTGTGCAGCCAACGCCAGGCTCGGCACCGACCCAGTCTTTGGATCCGAAACCATCAGTGTCGAAACCCAGGTCGGCGGCAAAATATTCAGTACGGATGGGAAGATCGGCCTTCGAACCGGTCCTCAAGAATCTGCAGGATGAACTCCATGAGGTAGATTGTCTTTGTGAGAGGCTGGCCTGGTATATGAGGTCCACTAATGTGAGTGGGCACCTTGCATCAGTCCAGACAACACTTATGGTGATTTAAGAGGTCTCGTACAACATTAGAAATCTATCCAAGTGGCAACTGCGGGGAGCATTAAGAGTGCCAGATAAAAAGGAAGAAAGCGGCAGGCAGGGCGAGATTCACAGGTACTGAAATAGTGTCTGTACTTTGACGAAAGTGTGACTATAAGGCAGCATCAACCGCCTGACCCGCGAGTTGCAAAATAGTAAAACCCAGTAGAAAAACTACTGGAAAGAACAAAATACTGGTGAGCGCATTAGGCCTCATTCTTATGCAAGGAATGCATGTTTTTTTCTAGAGCAGGGATACTTAACAGTAGATATTTAGCCCTGAAGAAGGCCCCAGACCCAAGTGGGCTCACGGTGCGGGCCAAAACATGTTGACACTTTAAAGGGGGTATAACTGAACCAATACATTCAGAGAAACCCCATTTGTTTAACGTTTTTATGCAATACCCCAGGTAACCGCCTAATAAGCATATAGTTTGGGTATACCTGAAGGTATTTTTAACATCACTCATCTGGTTCCCTGCATGGCCAGCTTTTGCTTTATATAAAAACTCCCATAACATCTTTGGTTGAGTCCGCCCAGGTAGTACCATCTTACCTGGGTGTGAAAAGACACTTATGATGAAGCATGTCACGATAAGCATTGTTCGGAGATTGATTGGAGGGAGAGCAGTAAACCCTTGCGGGACCGCTTTCACACTTTCTTCCTCTTTATCTGGCAGTCTTGATCTCCCTAGGGATATCTAGACAGCAGCTGTTGCTTCTATGTGATGCGATTGTACCTGGGAGATTGCAACTGACCTGCTTTTCTCTCACTCTCTATTGTGAATAAGAGCTGTGGAGAGCAACCTTCGGGCTTAGTCTTGAAGGAGTGTAAAGCAGTTTGTTTTACCAGAATGCAATCTTATAGTATAGATTAAATGAAAGGGAATAACACAAGGTATTTGTAAAACTATGTATTTGTTATATAATACAATCTAGTGCGTCTCAGTGTCTCCCACACGGAGATATACACAAAGCACACAATACTATAGCTAAGAAATCACAGTAAATAGCACTAATACACAGCAGTACCCGGGGGGCTGACCATATACTAAAAAAGTGGGATAAGAAAGACGACTCGAGTCAGGACAAAGTGGAGTGGACTTAGAATTGCTGGACTCCCAAGAAACCACCCACGGTGAGTAGATAGGGACCCCATGGAGTGCGAGTGTAGTGTGGGAACACGACTGCGTGTTCCATACAAGTCTATATGCAAGTCCTGGTTGGACTTTTAAGGATTAGGGACCCTTCCCAGTGGACTACGAAGAAACACCGTAGAAGACAGAAGGTTGGAGAGCCAGCCCACCCGTGGATACCGAAGTACCCAAGTTACCTAACCCAGGAAAGCCGGGTGCATAGGTGTGAAGTGGCTTCGGAAACCGCTGTCAAACCCAATGGAGGAGTTCGAAGCATGAGTGTCAGTTGGAATCCAAACGTGGATTATTGTCTCCTCTCCCCCCGCCTCCACTCCACTCACTCCTCTCTCCTCTCTGCTTCACTTCACTCCCCTCTCCACTCCCCTCTCCACTCCACTCCCCTCTCCCCCACCACCCCGGCCTCTAGCATCACCATTTTCACCTCCTTCACTGCCTGACCCACTTACATAAACATCAGAGCGATCACAAAATTCTGACATAAGTGAGCACGGTGGGGGGCAGACTACACGATATGCCCCCACAAGAGGACCTGTGGGATTCTTATGATGTGGATCCACCAGGGGATATGGATCCTTACCTTTACACTGCCCACCACTCCTCTGCAGACGACATCACTTCATACCATAAGGTTTTGGGTAGGACTGCAGCATATCCTCGAGTAGAAATGCACAAAGAGCCTGCCGAAGAGTATTTCCTCTTCTAAATTGTTTCCTCTGCTCACTGTTCCACGTATTACCTGCTCATGCTGAAAGAGATGCTCAAAACCGCTCCTGGTATTTTAAAGGAGCCGGTTAATGGCTCGAGTTATCACCACCCAAGTCAATTAAAAAATACAAGGCTTCCCCTTTAGACCTTATTTACGTGGGGGCCAAACTCCCTCCTGATTATCTGGTGGTGCATACCGACCGTAAATGGGAATACATACAAGGCACCAGCGATGCCCCTCTGCTAGACAAAGACAAAATGCATGGACTCTGCTGCCAAATGTGTTGCTGTACTTTCTGCCAATCATTAGCGTTTCATCAAATCTATTGGCCTGCTTTCCAGGTACGACCATGCTCACTGGGATGAGATTGAGGAGCTCTTCCAACATCTACCAGAGGAGTACCATAAGAGAGGGCATAAGCTGGTCTCAGAAGACAAGCTGATTTCCGACACCACCATTAGGTGTGCCTTAGATACTGCTGATGTGGCTGCTTGGGACATCAACTCCAGCCTACTCCTTCGCAGATACGCCTAACTCTGTGTCTGTGGCTTCAAGCTGGATATTCGACAGAAAGGTCCCAAGGCAGAATTCAGGCCCATACTGGATCTGAGACTGTTGAACAGGTTCATTCGAAAAGAAAAGTTTCGAATGTTAGCGCTCCATCAAATATTCCCTCAATTACATCAAGGCGACTGGATGTGTTCCATCGACCTGAAGGATGCATATTTTCATGTTCCAATCTCCAAAAGGCATTGCAGATTTCTCAGGTTTCAAGTGTCTGTTCATCACTACCAGTATGCAGTACTTCCATTCCGGCTGAAGTCCGCTCCCCGTACGTTTTCCAAGTATATGGCGGTGGTTGCTGCCTTCCTTCGAAAGCAAAGAATTTTAATTTATCCTTACTTGGACGACTGGCTCCTGAAGAGTTTGTCCCCGTCTCTGTTGGAAGATCATCTGTCCATATGTCTTCATCTCATGCACAGGTTGGGTCTCCAGGTCAACTTCAAAAAATCAATTATGAATCCTACTCAGCGGATCCATTACCTGGGTGCTCTTCTGGACACAGAAAGAGAAAACGTGTGTCCTTCGGAGGAGAGGTGGTTATCAATCAGAGGGAAGTGTCAACTGCTTCTTCAATCCACTTATCCGACAGTTAGTCAAGTATCTTCTCTTCTGGGATCCATGGCATCGTGCATCTTCATAGTTCCAAACGCAAGGTTGCACATGCGTCCTCTACAACAGTGTCTAGAAGACCAGTGGAGTCAGAGGATGGGATGTTGGGAGGATCGAGTTCTTCTTCATCAGTCCGCCAAGGACTCCATCAGGTGGTGGATGAAGAGATCACACTTGATGAGAGGTGTTCCGTTTCATCAAGACCCTCCGGTACAGACTCTGATCACGGACGCTTCACTCCAGGGTTGGGGTGCTCATATGGGCCCTCTGCAAGTACAAGGGCTTTGGTCCGACTCAGAGAAGGGCTATCACATCAACCTGCTGGAGCTGCGGGCTGTTCATCTAGCCCTCAAGTCCCGGTTTCCCTCATTCCAGACTCGGTCCCTCCTGGTTCAAACAGACAATACAACGACAATGTTTTATTTAAACAAGCAGGGGGGTACTCGGTCCAGGACTCTGTCCATAGAAGCCCAGACCATCTGGAATTGGTTACTGGCTAGAGACTTGTCGATAACAGCTGTACATCTGCCGGGAGTTCTCAATTCTCAAGCGGATTTTCTAAGCAGAGATTTCGTCGAGGCTCACGATTGGGTCCTCAACGAGGAAGTCACAAACAGTATTTTTCAGGCATGGGGAACACCAGATACCGATCTGTTCGCAGGCGCGGAAAACGCAAAATGCCCATCTTCGCGTCTAGGTTTCCCCAGAGCGGGTTTCAGGGGAATGCCCTTTTGATAGACTGGTGTCAGAACTTACTGTACGCTTTTCCACCGACCCCGTTGATACCAACAGTAATCAACAGGATGTACAGGACCAACTCCAGGATGATTTTGATTGCCCCAGAGTGGCCACGCCAATGGTGGTTTCCAGATCTCCTTCAGTTGTCGGAAGTACCACACAGGAGATTACCGTGTCGCCCGGATCTTCTGTCCAAACAGAAGGGGAGAGTGTTCCACCCCGTTCTGTCCTCCCTGCGCCTGGCAGCATGGCTCCTGAAGTCATCCAGTATGGACACTTGCAGTTGAATTCTGACTGTATGCACATCCTTAAGGAGGCAAAACGGCTTCTACAAGGAAATCCTATGGATTTAAGTGGAAACGATTTTACCTGTGGTGTGAAAGTAATGGGTTTGATCCTATCCATGGTCAGGAACAGGTGATTTTGCCCTACCTCTTACATTTAGCAAGATCTGGTCTTCGTTTTAATTCTATTAAAGTCCATCTTGCTGCGATCACAGCCTACAGAAAATCACCTACTCAAGTCTCCTTTTTTAGGATGCCTGTAGTAAAGGATTTACTGGAAGGTTTGAGAAAGGTGTATCCGCCAGTCAGGTCTCCTTCTCCACCGTGGGAGCTTAATGTGGTGTTCACTAAGTTAATGGGTGCTCCTTTTGAGCCGATACATAAATCTTCCTTGCAACACTTAACTTGGAAAGTAGCATTCCTGGTGGCTATTACTTCGGCTCGTAGAGTGAGCGAGATTCAAGCTCTGTGTTGCAAAGAACCGTTTACTGTGTTCCATTCCAATAGAGTGGTACTCAGGACGCATCCTACTTTTCTGCCCAAGGTAGTGTCAGATTTTCATATTAATCAAGTCATGACCTTGCCTACCTTTTTTCCAGATCCTGCTAGTCCTGCTGAAAGGGCTCTTCATTCCTTAGATTTGAAGAGAGTCCTTAAGTTTTATTTAGATAGAACAAAGACTTTGAGACATTCTGACCGTTTGTTCATTAACTATGGTCCTGTTAATACAGGCTCTGCAGCATCTAAGAGGTCCATTGCTAGATGGATTGTTTCATGTATTCTTCTAACTTATCAGTTGTCAAATAGGTCTTTGTCAGGAAGACCAAAAGCACATTCTACACGAGGAAAAGCTTCTACCATAGCTCTTCTCAGAAATGTTTCTATGGCAGAAATTTGTAAGGCAGCTACTTGGCTTCAGTGCATACTTTTACTCGCCATTATTTCCTTGACTCAGACACACAGGCAGATGCTCAGGTTGGGCAAGCATCTCTTAGAAATGTATTTGCTAATGCTACCTGAGAACTGTGTGTTTTCAGTTGTTGTTGTTGTTATTTTATCTGTTCGCCCGCGTTTTGTGGGTATGAGCTTGCTACTCTATTCAGTGCTTATGACTATTAATGAGTATCCCCTGGAAGAAAAGGGTTAGTTACTTACCTGTAATCCTAGTTATCTTCCAGGGGTATACTCGTTAAAGTCATAAGCACCCTCCCGCCTCCCCGGGCGAGCAGTAGCTTTATGATGGTACTATTGTGTTTATAGATGCAGATTCCTGCTACGTTTACTGTACCGTACAAAAGAACTGACCTAACTGTCACCTGTGGTGCATGATGGGAACAGAGTTCCCCTGGAGGCCTTAAAGGCAAAGTGTTCAGATTCTCAGATGGTGTCAGTCTGATTTTCTATACAGGGATAGTTTTTCTGTATGCAGCCTTCTTAGGCTAATTGCCTTTTATTACAAATTCTTTGATGAAAATAAAGGTTTTCTGCTGATTACGGAATGCTTTTGAGGCTCATGCCTTTTTATTGCATTATTTATATGATTTATTTTCATACTGCAGAAAATATGTAATTATGGCTTTATTAGCCTATGGGTTATGTTGGGCTGCATTTTTTATTGGTTATACATATATATGTGTATAATTTGTCTAGTACTATGTACTACTATTATATGTATTTACACATATATATATATATATATATATATATATATATATATATATATATATAACAGGAACTCCGAAATTCAGCGCAAACCAACAGGAAGCCAAATAACGAAATGGACCCTTGTAAGTTAGTTTCAGCGTTTTATTCCATTCTGTGCACCCTCTCGATCGCCATGACGCGTTTCGGGCCCTGGAGCCCTTGATCACATAACATGGTCTGAATTACACCCAGTGTTTTGTAGTGCTGGTTTTAGTCACATGATCCCAAACCTATAGAGATAGAAAAAATACTTCAGCCTGGACCAGATTGTGTAACCAACAACTTTTGCATTCCATTTGCGATTTACAAATCACCTTATCTCTCAATTAATATTGACAAGCGATCCCAAGAAATGTACAAAATTTTGCAATAAATATTCTAAAATTAGTATTTACATTTGTGCAAAAAATACAATAATGTACCTCAAACATATACAACCATTTTCTGTGCTATGTTCAATAATACTGCAGAAAATATGTAATTATGGCTTTATTAGCCTATGGGTTATGTTGGGCTGCATTTTTTATTGGTTATACATATATATGTGTATAATTTGTCTAGTACTATGTACTACTATTATATGTATTTACACATATATATATATATATATATATATATATATATATATATATATATATATATATATATATATATATTATATGTTCCGGGTTCCCGCTCATGGGCGGAGATTATTCAGTGCTTATGACTTTAATGAGTATACCCCTGGAAGAGAACTAGGATTACAGGTAAGTAACTAATCCTTATCTCACCGACTCTGTCAACGAGCCGCTGCTTGCACCGTTTCCTGTGGGCACCGCACTCTGAACGCCTCACTACATGCTGCAAGGACGTCACTGACTCTGTCACTGCCCGACCGGAACATCGACCGGCTCCTTCGCTGCACCGTGACATGCCAGCACTGCCACGAGCACTGTCTCACCCATAAACGCAGCCCTGGTCTCACCGACTCCTTCAACAAGCCGCTGCCTGCACCTAATAGTGAGGACATCGTCCGCCGCAATGCTCCGCTTCACAATGCAAGCGCAACGTTTGCCACGACCGACTCGCACCGATGTGTTGTTTGCAACAAGAAAGGTACTGTGTTGACGCTTTAGCTGGCCTGCATCGACGCGGTCGGCTGGAATTGTTATTCTCTGTCGTATTTAGTATCATGGTAGCCCCAGGAGGAGCTACAGAGTCCGAAGAACTGTGCTTTATTGATTTTCCTGCAATTTAAAGGTTATTTTTTACAAGTACTATTTATCAAGAGTATTGTATGTTGGATTTTTATGGTCTTGTTAGTTTAGATAAAGATTTATTATTTTTCTAAACTGATGTGGTGTCTATTTGTAGTGTTTTCTCTGTATTCCTGTATGCGTTCACAAATACTTTACACACTGCTTATGAGAAAAGCCTGTCTGCTCGTGCCAAGCTACCAAGGTGGTGAGCAGGGGTTATTTTAGGATTGTATCCCCCTTACCCTGGCTAGAAGCAAGGGTCCCTATTTGGACAAAGGTACCTACCTATGCCAACTAGAGACCCCCATTTCTAACACATAGCATGTGTATCTACAGCTACATATGCATTGAATGGAAAATGTTACTTACCCATCTGTTTGTGGCTTGTAGTGCTGTAGATTCACGCCTCCGGCTGTTGCAGCTATCATTCCTTCTTACTTCTCTTGCATGGTCCTCTTTCTATTTCTCTCACTTGTATCACTTTGCTCCACCTCCATCCTCACCCACCGTGTGGAGCCAATGACCATGCGCAATTGCAAGCAAGAAGTGGAGTCAACAGCGGCCCGTGCAGGCAAGAGCGGTGAGGCAATGGGTCCCAGCAATGTGGGTTTTCGACAGACGATGACAAGGGAAAATTAGTTATTTATTATTATTCACCTCGTGACTCAAGAAGAATTCTTCGAAGAAAATCAATTTGCACCCATCCAGGCCCAACGCTAGACGCCAGGAGCATGTGAATCTACAGCGCTACATGGCACGAACAGATGCTTACATAGTAGGTAACCATTTCCTTCTCAAAGGCAATCGTCCCCTCACTGCACATGTCTGAGAGACAAGTAAATCTCCACTAGCATTGTTAAAAATGTCAAAAAGGAAGGCACGTGCACAGAATACACACTTGCCCTTCTCCGAGTTGTATTTTCAATGACTGCACAGCTCCTGCTGCAATATCCTCCCTACGCACAGTTGTACTTGATATCGTGCTGATGCCATGCATGCCAATGTGGTGGATGCCTTTATCTGCTAGCAGTGTTTTTGTATTGAATGTTACATTGATTTGTGAAAATCCTCAATGAATAGATTTCTAATTTTTTTAAAAAAGGTCAAAAAGCATATTTTTTTCTTATGGTTAAAATCGCGTCCAGACTCAGAGTTGTACAGGAGCAGAATAATGAAACATTGTGCCTGATTTCATTATTAGAAATGCGCATTCATCAAAGAAAAGTTTGTTCAGTTTGCACAATTAAGCAATAACCTTTCCAAATCTGTAATACAAAAATTTAGGAAATTATTTATTCTCACACAACATTGAACTTTTGTCAATTCTAGCTCCATTTCAGACTTTTCAACCCTATGTATCATTCCTTTGACGGTATAAGTCCTCCATTGGATAAGCTAAATGTACACGGGTCAAGTCTGGATCTGTTAATAGCTCAATATCGCCATCTACTGGGCTTTTTTCTCAGTACCGATATAGGGCGTAGTTCTGTGTAAATCATTAATCTAGCCCACATATTAAAAACACACCGATAGTCAGATTACTTTTTCGGCCCCGAACGTTGCCTGCTTTAAAATAATAATACATTTCGCCATTATCTACCGAAGTACTTGCTCTTAGTCTCCTAGACTAATATTGGTTGGAACATGTTCTACTGCCCAAAATGCAATACCAGTAATGTCGCCATTATGTTTTAAATACACGTTAGGCCGAATCACATTTAAATTTGGCCTGTGTCAAAATTTAATCACACTGGCGTAATTGACGCAATTTGACGAATTTTGCATACAGAGGTTATGCCAGTACCCCAGGTCGTGTAATCTCGTATAGAAATTGTACTGGAAAATGTACTATGCGGGTAATTTTTAAACACGAGCGGCCTTTAGGTAGATTTTTTAAGAACAAAACAACAAATCCCTACACCAGTGGCTGCGTTTTGAACAATAGCGAATGGAAAACTCAAAATCACATTTTCGGATTGAATTTTTAACCGACCGGACCGTTTAGGTGATGTTTAGTGTGAGATGCTATTGCATAATTATGCGTTATTTTGTATAATTACACTACAGGAAATTATGCAGGTTTTGCACACCCCTAATTTAAAGTCTTTTATTGCTCTGAAATGTTAGGCTATCTGCACCTTTTGTTGGTGACTTGTACTTCCCACATACAATTTAAAACAAGAATATATGGTCACGTGAACCTCAACATTCAGTAAACAGTTCATAATTACCTTGATAAAAAGATCATCAGGTGATTGTCTTTATCAAAACATTTAAACAATTTGCCTTAATTTGAAGAAATTACAGTGACCACAAGTATAAAATCCATGCTGGGGTCTCGACTGATGAGACTCCAGTGTGTGCAGAATGCGGCAGCCCGCTTGCTGCTAAGTCTTCCGAGGCAGCCTCCAACAGGTCCTGCACTTGCTAAATTGCGTTGTATACCTCTGAAGAATAGGCTGTTCTTGAAAGCCATGTGATACTGCTATAGGGCCCTTAACAATAAGGGCCCTCAATATCTGCATTCTTTTATCAAGCCCTACTTTCCTAGAAATACATTTAGATCAGCTCGCTTATATTCCTACTGTAAAAAGAGCATGCATTGGAGACGCTCCTTCAGTTTTCTAGCACCCAAGATGTGGAATTCCCTCCCCCTCTCACTCAGACAGGAAAAAACTATAATTCCTCAAAATGTTTAAAACCTGGTTGTTCAGATCGATCTGATTAGGGCTGTCTTTTCAGCAGGTTGTCTGGTTCTGTAATTGAGAGCGAAAACTTAGTGCTGGGACACTTTGTCAGAAGTAACTAGGCGCTCTAGAAATTACTTTATTATTATTAGGAAGTGGTGGTAGTGTTTGGATTCAAATTGCTCGGGGGACGACAAATTTGATTGTATTACTACATCCTCTGTTTGGCAATTTGGTCAATGTAATTAGCAGTGACATCTGCTTTAGTATGTTACATAAGACGAAGAGCGTGTGTGGTGCACTAGCTTGTGTACTCATTCCTTCTAACGTCACTCAATTAATTTCACAAATTCTGTGTCCCCTCACCATTGTGGAGGGGGGGGGGAATATCTGCCTCAGTCATCACTGCACGAAGTGAGGGAGTCCAAAGTCTCCTCTGGTGTTTCTTTTTCATTCATTAGAGAAATAAAGCTTCCCCATGATAGTAAAATAACCCAAGCTCATCCACTCACTTGTACTCCAAATACCCCATACATGTACTGTTATATTCAATCACAGGGATGGGACCTTGTTCTAAAATGTACCACCCAAATGGAGATGTAGCACGCCAAGTTTTTTTAATGCTATATAAAAAAAAAACTCTGTATGCCAGAGTGTTCATCAAATATCGGAGAATATCCAGTAATCAAATAGAATTCATACTTCACATACAGTTTAAAATCAAGTACAGAATACACCAATGTTAAAATCTGGCGAAAAATTGTTATATATTAAGACAACAAACAGAAAACCAGGGACCCTTTTTGCATAGTTCTATGCGAGCTGTTGCACAAGCTGATTCAACATCACATATCTAGTTGTGTACTGGTAGGATAGTAATTAATTCCTTCCCAGGATTCCATGTAATTGGATTCAAGTTAACTGGCATCGACACGTTTCGGTAGTATATCATCCAATTAACAACCTTCATCAGGACTCAAAGATCAGGGACTTTTTCCTCCTGCTAGCAGAAAAAATAATCTATACAGAAAAGGAAAAACATATAAAAAGAAAGAAAGGGAGTTTTAGTTTCTACATTTATGGACCTTTTGGCCCTCTCCTCCCACCTCTTCGAACATCACCAATTTTTTCAAAAACAATTTTCAACGTAATTTATGTTACATGCTCGTAGAATTCTTTTGCACTACATCTCTATTTTTGATTGAAAGGTGGAACTCCTCCTGCTTAATACTAAAACCAAAGGAGAACCCCCCTTACATTCACACCATATTTACACTCCAAGTCAATATAGGCAAGATTCACAATCGCCACTCCTGGTGTAGTGTATCAAAAAACTCGAAAATGCTCATTTTAGTAGCATCAATGTCCTTAATACCACCACTTTCCAACTACCATATTCATGGTGGTAATGTTTCTAAGAAAGGAGAGAAGAAGGGATGTTCAACGTGTACTTTATACTTATAAGACACAGGGTCTTTCACAAACGATTTCTGTTTTTGGACCAAAGATTTTAAGAACACATCGGCATACTTGCTCAATGGTTCTAGTAGTGAGTCAATTGATGCTACTATCGGTCTTAAGGGGGGGGATCAAAAAGATTTTGATGTACTTTTAGGAGTCCATAAAGTGCAGGAATTTTAGGATTCCTATTGTATAAAAATTGGTACTCCTCTGTGCTTATCCACTCCTCATTTTTGGCAAGATCTAACAAGCCGCCCCCCTCTTCCTTCAATCTTTCTAGTCTGGCATGGGAAACTGTCTGGTAATGTTCAGGGTTACAGAGGAGTTCAAGTGCTCTACGTTCATAGTCTGCTGTATCAAAAAAAAAAAAAAACTATTGCCCCCCCCCCTTATTCGCTGACTTTATAGTAATACTTTTATCGACTGCCAAAGAATCTATTGCTTAGATAGATATAGATATAATATTAGCATTAGCAAAATAACTGTATTTACAGATGAGATGTACATGTTGCATAGAGAATCCTACCGTTAGGAAGATTACTGTATCTATAGGTGAGAGGTCCATTTCTTGAAAAGATAGGGACACCTGATGTTTTAATAGGCCCTGGGACATTAGGGCTGCCCATCCAAATACAGCTGCTTAATAATATAATATCATGTTACGAAGCAAGTGGGGAACCTTATTTCTCTATTATGGACATCGGCAAAATATATAGTCACGGAAACAGGTGGGCCAGGCAATGGATTTGGCCCTTAGTGGTTTATTGTATGCCTTAGAAGCAGTTTGGAATGATTGCTTAGGAAAGTGTTAAAAGCCGCAAAGGGTTTTCCATTTAGGTGATAACAATAATGTCTATGCACTTTATTTCACCTTAAGATGGCCGCCTGTCACGCGCAATGATAATGGGACAATGTGCATGTAGCCAATATAAAATATATCTTTATGGCATAAAATGGGCCAAGTTACAAACATAAATTATGATGGTTTATTTTATGCCAAAGGACCATTTTTGTGTGGGCGTATAGGAAAGGTATTCAACTGGTAAGAGGCTTATTTTAACAATAGTATTAATGTAGATGCATTTAACACGCATTTTAAAATGGCCGCCGGTCATGCGTAGAGAAAATGGAAAACAGAATGCCGGGAGTACACGCAAAAACTCCCTTTCCAGTCTGTCCGTCTTTAAAAACACAACCAGGTGTCCCGTGAGGCACTTACATTGAATTGACGTGATACTCCGATCTGATAGTGAATGAAATGGGGTCACCGAGTGTAGAATAGGGTTGTTTGACCAGGGGGTGGTAAGACCTGCAGTAGGAAGAGATAGTCCACGTCCCAAACAAACGTTAGGTTTTGGAAAAACGGGGCTATTCTGGCCTACTATATTTACAGTTGGGCTGCTACGGCACAATATACTTGGATGGCCATGTATATTTGGCCAAACATAACTTTTCCAGCAATGCTCTGGGGGCTTTAACACAGCTAGCAGAAAGTGTAATCTGCTAATTTGCAAGAATGGGCTAGATGGGGTGAATTCTCCTCCTGCTGGGCCGTTACGGGATTCGTGCTGTCCCCGTTAACAAGCTTTTCCTCACAGTCTTAATTGAAGATGCGCTGAGCCAGAAAATACAGTGATAAAACCCTCGTCTTAGCACTTCTTAAATGCAATCCATATACTAGAGATGTGCATCCTCCATTTAAAGGCAACAAAAGCTTATCCCGGTTAGAAACCGAATAAAAAATACTAGTATGTTATGTTTGTTTCCCCTTAGGTAACGATTTTTCAATATTTTGCCATCTTACTTTCTGGGCGGGAAACGGCAAAGGAGAGACTACCCCGAATCTGGTGGCAGGCGGGTACAGAATCAAAGTACCTGTATATAGTGCAGACAAGTTGTCCACCTTATGCATAAAGGTGTTTTCTGCTAGGAGATAAGATTCTTTTACTCCCATTGAGAAGGCATTTCTTGTATCTTATCAGTATAAAGTACACGTAGAACATCCCTTCTTCTCTCCTTTCTTAGAAACATTCCCACCATGAATATGGTAGTTGGAAAGTGGTGATATTCAGGACATCGATGCTACTAAAATTAGCATTTTGGAGTTTTTTAATGCACTACACCAGGAGTGGTGAGTGTGAATCTTGCCTAAATTGACCCTCTGGGCCGGTCACCCCACGCACCGCGCACACTCTCTGCGAGTGAGCAGGCTGCCCCCGATCCCGCCGAGTGCCGCCGCTGCCCGCAGCTGTGCTCCTGTTGTATTTGCTCTCACTCTGTCTCTGCGCTGTTCCCCGTGTTAATTCCTTCGTGAGTCACCTCGCTCTAAGCATCACTGTACTGTATTGTAATTTCCTCTGTTGTGCCCGTGCCCTCTGATTTACGTTCTGTATTGTCACCTCGCTCTAAGCATCATTGTTCTGTTTTGTATCTTTCTCCGTTGTGCCCCTGCCCTCTGACTTGCGTTTTTTGTTCCCCCCTGGTGTAGCCAGCCCCGGTCGCATTTCCCGCCTGCTCCCCGCCGCTGCCCCCCTGCGGCCCACCCCCTTCCCTCTCTCTCCCTTCCCATTCGCCGCCCCGCTCCCGCCTCCCAGCTGCTCCTCCCTCCCACTGAGCATCTAATAGCAGAGTGCTCGCAGTGGTGGGCAGTGACCTCTAACCCTCTGGGCCGGTCACCCCACGCACCGCGCACACTCTCTGCGAGTGAGCAGGCTGCCCCCGATCCCGCAGAGTGCCGCCGCTGCCCGCAGCTGTGCTCCTGCTGTATTTGCTCTCACTCTGTCTCTGCGCTGTTCCCCGTGTTAATTCCTTCGTGAGTCACCTCGCTCTAAGCATCACTGTACTGTATTGTAATTTCCTCTGTTGTGCCCCTGCCCTCTGATTTACGTTCTGTATTGTCACCTCGCTCTAAGCATCATTGTTCTGTTTTGTATCTTTCTCCGTTGTGCCCCTGCCCTCTGACTTGCGTTTTTTGTTCCCCCCTGGTGTAGCCAGCCCCGGTCGCGTTTCCCGCCCGCTCCCCGACGCTGCCCCCCTGCGGCCCCACCCCCTTCCCTCTCTCTCCCTTCCCATTCGCCGCCCCGCTCCCGCCTCCCAGCTGCTCCTCCCTCGCTCCGCCCCCCCACTCTCCTCTAATGGCAGAGTGGCAAACGCGCAGCGTTGACGCGCAGCGGGCGCGCCGATTGTGTGCCGAAGGCGCGCCAAAGGTAAGCCCGTCTGCGCCCGTCCGCGCCTGGACCGCGCCTAGCGCCCGAACCCTCTGGCCCCCGCAGACATCAGCCCCCCGCCGGACCTACAACTCCACCGCACTCAACACCGGCCGGATCCCGGGATGCTACCGAGCCACCCCGAGACGCACCCACGGACCCTTCAGCTGCCACTCCTGCAAGTTCACCTGCATCCGGACCTGCACCGCACCCGCCAAGCCGAGCCCCAACAACAACCACCTGAAGTGCCTCCTGCTCAACACCCGCTCCGTCCACAGACATGCTGTCGAACTCTGGAACCTCCTTGACACCACATCCCCAGACGTCCCCTTCCTCACGGAAACCTGGATGAACGCCTCCTCAGCACCCGACATCGCCATCGCCATCCCGGACGTATACAAGATCACCCGGAGGGACCGCGGCAACCAGACCGGAGGAGGCATCGCCATCATCCACAGGAACACCATCCGCATCACTAACCACTCTGACGAGCCGCCGAACACCTGCACTTCCAGATCCACACCGACCCCAAGACCACCCTCAGAGGCACCCTCATCTACAGACCCCCGGGACCACGCACACAATTCAGCGAAGACATCACCGACTTCATCAGCCCACACGCCCTCCCCTCCGCTGACTACATCCTCCTCGGGGACCTCAACTTCCACCTGGAGAACAACAACGACCGCAACACAACCACCCTGCTGGACCACCTCGCCAACCTCGGTCTCAAGCAGCTGGTGACCACCCCCACCCACTACGCCGGACACACACTCGACCCCGTCGTCTCATCCAGCAAGGACATCGTCTTCAGCCACGCCACCGGACTCCACTGGACGGACCACAGCTGCATACACTTCAGCTTCAGAAGAACAACGGTCCACCACCACCAGCAACAAGTTGCACGCAGAAGCTGGAACAAGATCACAGCCGACCAGCTCGCCGCATCCCTGAGCCAGTACCCCCCCACCAGGTCAGAGGACCCCAGCCAGGCCGCTGACAACCTCACGAAATGGATCAGCAACTGCGCAGACGACCTCGCCCCACTGAAGACCCCGCCCAGCAGACCCGGCAGTAAGAAAGCACCCTGGTTCACCGACTAACTCAAGAGCTCCAAGAAGAACTGCCGAGCCCTCGAAAGAGCCTGGCGCAGAGACCCAACACCAGACAACATGACCACCCTCAAGCTCGCCACCCGAAAACACCATCAACTGATCCACGCCACCAAGAAAATTGCATTCAAGGAACGACTGGACAACAACGCTCACAACAGCAAGGAACTCTTCAACATCGTTAAAGAGCTCTCCAACCCCAACGCCGGAAACAACGACATCACCCCATCGCAAGACCTCTGCAACTCCCTCGCCTCCTACTTCCACAACAAGATCGCGGATATTCACAACAGCTTCAGCACACAACCAACGCTCCCCACGACCACACCTACGCCCCCCATCACCACCATCCGCACGATGAACACCATCCACTCCGGATCTCCATACGACCCCTGCCCTCACCACGTCTTCAACAAGGCCGACGCTGTCATCGCACCCCACCTGCGGGACATCATCAACACCTCCTTCGACACCGCAACCTTCCCGGAGAGCTGGAAGCACGCCGAACTCAGCGCTCTACTGAAGAAACCATCAGCGGACCCCACCGAACTCAAAAACTACCGCCCCATCTCGCTCCTCCCGTTTCCAGCCAAAGTCATCGAGAAGACCGTCAACAAGCAACTGGCCGCCTTCCTCGAGACGAATGGATCCCTTGACCCCTCGCAGTCTGGCTTCCGGGCCAACCATAGCACCGAGACCGCCCTCATCGCAGCCACCGATGACATCCGAGCCCTGCTCGACAACGGGGAGACAGCAGCCCTCATCCTCCTGGACCTCTCCGCGGCATTCGACACTGTGTGCCACCGCACCCTAGTGCAGCGCCTCAGCAACGTCGGAATCCAGGAGAAGGCACTGGATTGGATCATCTCCTTCCTCGCCGGAAGGACACAGAGAGTCCGCCTACCCCCGTTCAGATCAGAAGCCACCGAAGTCATCTGCGGCGTCCCTCTGGGCTCCTCGCTCAGCCCCACCCTCTTCAATGTCTACATGAGCCCCCTTGCGGCCATCGCACGCAAACACAACCTCAACATCATCTCCTACACCGACGACACTCAGCTGATCCTCTCCCTCACCAACGACCCCACCACCGCCAGAGCCAACCTACACGAAGGGATGACAGACGTAGCCGAGTGGATGACGACCAGCCGCCTGAAACTGAACTCAGACAAGACGGAAGTCCTCATCCTGGGCCCCTCACCCTCCGCCTGGGACGACTCCTGGTGGCACCCCGCCCTGGGCAGCGCACCCAAACCAACAGACCACGCACGCAACCTGGGCTTCATCCTGGACTCCTCCCTCTCCATGACCAGACAAGTCAACGCCGTCTCCTCGTCGTGCTTCAATATCCTCCGCATGCTACGTAAGATCTTCCGGTGGATCCCCACCGAGACCAGGAAGACGGTCACCCAGGCCCTCGTCACCAGCCGATTGGACTACGGCAACGCCCTCTACGCTGGAAACACCGCCAAGCTCCAGAAGAGACTCCAGCGGATCCAGAACGCCTCGGCAAGACTCATCCTCGACATCCCCCGACACAGCCACATCTCCGGACACCTCAGAGACCTGCACTGGCTCCCGGTCAACGAGAGAATCACCTTCCGTCTCCTCACCCACGCTCACAAAGCCCTACACAACCAAGGCCCTAGATACCTCAACAGCCGCCTCAACTTCTACACTCCCACTCGCCAGCTGCGATCGTCCAGCCACGCCCTCGCCGCCGTCCCCCGCATCCGAAGAGCCACAACAGGAGGAAGGTCCTTCTCCTACCTGGCCGCCAAGACCTGGAATTCCCTCCCGACCCACCTCCGCCTGACCCTAGACCACCTCGCCTTCAGGAAGCAGCTCAAGACCTGGCTGTTCGAGCAGTAGCGGACCCCCCTCCCCAGTGCCTTTTGACCCTCCGGGTGAGTAGTGCGCTATATAAATGTTCTGATTGATTGATCGATTGAGTGTAAGTGTGGTGTGAATGTAAGGGGGGTTCTCCTTGGATGTATGATGTTACAACGCATACTTTTACATCGCATGCCTTTACAACGCGGTATTTACAACGAATACCATTACAACGCATAGTGCTTTGGGGCGCTGGATAGTAAATAGTTTAATTTACTATTCCAACTCCAGTCCCCGTGGACACTAGGGAAGGTGTTGGACAGTAAATTAAACGTATTCCCTATCCTAGAGCGCCCCCCAGCGCAATGCGTTGTAATGGTTTGCGTTGTAAAAGTTGCGTCGTAAAGGCACTGCGTGGTAAAAGTTGCGTTGTAAAGGATGTTTCCTGTTCTCCTTTGGTTTTAGTACGAAGCAGGAGGGGTTCCACCTTTCAATCAAAAATAGAGATGTAGCACAAAAGAATTCTACGAGCATGTAACATAAATTACGTTGAAAATTGTTTTTGAAAAAATTGGTGATGTTCAAATAGGTGGGTGGAGAGTGTGAGAAGTTGGCCTGATATGTGATGCTCACTAGTTCTAGTGATCACCTTGTATCAGTCCAAACAACCCTTATGGTGATTGGTTGTAAGTCAACCTTATAGACCAGCTATCCTAATGGTAGCATGGACAAAGCAGTCTTAGGCTAAACTCTTTTGGCACGTGAAGCCAGCTGTTTTACCACAATATAACCCCTTGAATACCAGATGCAAGGACACCACACAGGTTGTTATGAAAATAAACAATATATTTATTAATAAAAAACTCCTCTGAACTCTTTATGAGATCAGAGGGCTAAGCACATGACAATCTCTTAGGAAAAATACGATAAGTTGCACAAAATTACAATGGTGCCCTAGGGGCACGGCAAACCATATACTAAGTAAATGGTATAAGGAAATCGATAGAAGGAATGGAGCTGTCCAGAGGCTTTAGGATCGCTGGGACTACGCTACCCTAACTTTAGGTAAGTAATAGGAGGCCCACGGAACGCGTGTGCAGAGTGTGAACTCACACGCGAGATGCGTAACAACGTCTATGGACAGTACAGTTCAAGAAAAAGGTCAGTACGGACAATCCTGACTAGGTAGGACTGAAACTACTGTGAATCTGGACACTAGGAGAGTCAAGCTACCCTTGAGCACCGAAATGCTCTCGTTACCTCACCCACGGGCTACGGGTGCATAGGTGCGAAGTCGTGTCGGGTTTCTGCGTTGAAGTCTATGGAGCCTGGAAGTGAAGATGCTGCAGGTGACCAGGAGGAAGATGTCCGGTGCGATCCACGGGTGGATCGAGGAAGAAGAGGACCTGAAAGCAGAGGGGACAGTGTTCAAAGTCACTAGCCAGTGACCGGTGTGGAACCAGGAGGGAACCAGATGCTGTCGTCGCGATCAGGTGAAGAGTGGACGCTTGTCTCTGCAGCCACGTGGACCAGTTGGTGTCTTCGATGACCAGGATGGAGGCACGAGCTGTCCCACGCAGGCTCTCGCTGTCGGCGGTGTCGGATCCGGATTTGGAGTCAACAGGCCTTGGCAAAGGCAACCCACGCGGTGAGTGGAAACGGCGTCTTGAGTGGACCAGGAGGGTCCGGGGTGCTCCTCTTTTGGAAGGGAACAAGGGCCAGTCTGGAGCAACCAGACCAGCAGTGAAGAATTCAAGGTTCGTCGTCTAGGAGGGCACTAGCCAGCCGTCAAGTGACCAGACAACGCGTCGAGCAGCAAACAGGCAGAAGGGCCCCACGCAGATCTCGTGGATGCTGGAGGGCTGATCTTCGGTGCAGGAGCTGCTCGGGGCTGGGGCTTCTCAATCCCCAAAGCACTTGGTTGAGTTTACCTTGGGAGTCGTGCTGGAAGCGAAGTGCAGTTTCTTTCAAGTTGGCCGGTCCCACGTGTCTCGTCGCACCCACGGGTCTCAGCTTTGCTGCAGATGTGAGTTGAGGTCGGAGAGGTCTGGAAATCTGGGTCTCGTCGGGCTCTGAAGTCTGGATCCTCGAGGGAAGACGACAAAGTGAAGCCGCTGGACGCTTGATGGTGCCTGCAGTTGCAGGGTGGACACTCCTTGCCCACAAGGGAGATTTCTTCAGTCTTCTGTGGAGCAGAACGTCGAAGTCCAGAGTTTCTTCTTGTAGAGTAGTTCAGGATTAATCTAATTTGGAATGGGACCATGTAGGAAGGTGGATACCTGACTATGGTTACCCCAGATTTTTTTGCCTTGTGTTTAGCTGGTTTTCGACTTAGTTGGCCTGGGATCCTGCTAATCAGGGTCCCAGGCTATCTGCTCTCTCTTTAAATGGACTCCATGTACTATAGGTACATAACCAATTTGGTACTGGACTCCTTGTCAGCCCCTATACAGTGCACTATAGGTGCCAAGGGCATAGGTGCATCCAAGGCCTACCAGGGGCTGCAGCATATCTTTTGCCACCCCTGGCTGGTACTTAAATCGACACAATTGGCTGTTCACACAGCTGGGGCAAGGTGGTGTAATCACCCCTTGCTTAGATATAGTATACCTATATCTAAACCTATATCTGGACACATATATACCTATCAGTCACTCCTATGGCAGGCCTTTACAATCCTGGAGGCAGAGTGCTTGGTTTTATGTGAGATGGTGCTCTAGCATGAGCTGAGCCTGTCTGCAGTGTTCGGAACCATTTCCTTACTGCTGTTCCAGTGATACTGCCATACCATATACTCTTAAGTGCATTATAATCCTCGCGGTTAATGCTAACTTTGGTTTGACTTTATCAAAACATGTCGTGTTTGGTGTCATACATTTTGGAATACTACCCCCTCGCCAATTCTGGCGACGGGGGTAACATTCCACCCTTCTAGAGGGAGAAGACATGTTACTTACTGCAAATGCGGTTAATCCTAACCAGAGCCCCAGCATCACAAAATGGATGCTGATGCCACAGACACATGTCTGACCTCCTGCTGCTGACCGAAACTTGGCAGAGGACGCCTGGACAAAGGGTTTCCTGTCACAGGGAGGTGTCACACCACCCCAGATAGGAGATAGTGGATTGTAGCAGGGAGGGTTGAAAGAAACTAGACACTGCCTGGGGCGCACAAGGTGTCCCTTGGCAGATTCCAGTCAAACCGGTTCTGGGGCGCTCCAGCCCCAGTCCTGGCGGCAAACTGGACAAAGGAAAGGGGTGTAACCACCCCCTTCCTGGGTCCCACCCATAGGAGGGACCTAGCAGGTAATCCAGCCCCCAGATTTGGAATATAGGTGGGAGCAGTGCCAATGCACATCAGATTATCCTGACTGAAACTTATGAAACGAAACTCTGGACCCTTCGACATCCCACTCGACGTGGAAGACTGAAGAATCTCCCTTGTGGTCAAGGAGTGACCACCCTGTGCAAACAGGCACCATCCAGCACCTCGACGTTTGCTTTGTTGCAGTTCCCGCCGGAACTCGAGCGACAGAGACCGACAAGAGCCAGCTATCCTGCCTTCCAACAGCCCGATCCACAGTCCATGCAGAGCTGGGACCCGTGGAGGCGACCTGAAGCGTGGGAGCGGCCATCTTGAATAAACCACGAAACGCTGACCGTGCAGCACCCGAGGCTCCCTCGAAGCTGTGCATTGGAGTTTGAGAAGCTCCAGCCTCGAGCAGCTTTTGCACCAAAGCTCACCCCTCTACACTCGACGAGTGCTGCGTGGGGCCCTTTTGCATTTTCCTGCTCGATGCGTTGGTCCGGTCGCTTGCCCGTTGGCTAGTGGCCCCAGAGCCGACGAACCTTCAAACTTGAACAGCTGGTCTGGTTGCTCCAGACTGGCCCTCGCTCCCCTGAAAAGGAGCACCCGCTCAGACCTTGCTGGTCCGAGTATTAAGCCATCTTCGAATCCTGCGTGGGTTGCCTTTGCCAAGGCTTGTTGACTCAGATCGTGAAGCCGACACCGCCAACAGCGAGAGCCTTCGTGGGACAGCTCGTGATTCACTCCAGACATCCTCGGTGCCCCAGAGTCCACGTGGCAGCGGAGACAAGGCACCCGACATCGACCTGATTGCGCCCGACATTGCCTCGTTCCTTCCTGGTTCCTTCCTGGTCACTGGCTAGTGACCCAGACTCTGCCCCCTCTGCTTTCAGGTACCCTTCAGCTTCGATCCACCCTTGGATCGCACTGGACACTTCTCTCCTGGACGCCTGCAGCATCTTCATCCTCAGGCACCATCGAACTGCGTGACTAAACCCGACACAGATTGGCACCTGTGCACCCGCTTCCTGTGGGTGAGGTAACTTACTAGCGCCGGTGTACCCACACTGGTACACACCTCTAGTGCCTAAGTCCAAAGTTTGGTAGTCCTAGTCCAGTCGGAAGACTCCTTTTGCAATAACTTTGTAACTTTTACGCACCATTGACTTTACATTGGTGCAAGCCGTGCTTCCCGCACTGCACCCGAATCCCGCGGGCTACTCCCGTCCTAACTGTGGTTAGTCCAGTGTAGCCCCAGCGATTCACAAGGCCCTAGGCCTTACCTCCCATCGATTAGTGATTGTTATACCACTTTTTTGATGTATGGTTTTTAGTGGCCACCGGCCTCATCCAAAAACGTGCAACTTGTCTATGTTATACTGTGCTTTTATTTAAACGCTTGTGCTTCATTGCTCATAAAGAGTAGTGGGGATTATTCTAAGAATAAATACATATATTTTGATAATATATAACTTGTGTGGTGTCCTTTCATTTGATATTACAGGATTGTATATGGTAAAACAGCTGGCTTCACATGTCCTTTGGAGTTAAGCCTTTAAGGCTGCTTAGTCCATGCTACCCCTAGGATAGCTTGTCTATAAGGTTGACTTACAACCACCACCATAAGGGATTGTTTGGACTGATACATGGTGCCCACAGAACTGTGGACATCATATACCAGGCCAACTACTCACAGACCAGCTCCTACCTTTATCCTGCTAAAGGGGGCTGTACTGGTGACTAGGTCCCTCCCCTGGGTGGGACCAGGAAGGGGGGTGGTTACACCCCCTATCCTTAGTCCGGTTTCGCGCCAGAGCTGGGGCAGGGATGCCCCAGCAACTGGTTTGAACCGGTGTATGCACAGGACACCTTGTGTGCCCCGGGCATGTCTCATTCCTTTCAGGCCTATCCTACCCAATACACAAAATCCTGTCTGCGGTGGTGCTAGCACCTCCCAAGGCAGGAAACCCTTTGTCCAAGCCTCCCTCGCTGGAAGGACACCCAGCAGCAGGAGGTCAGACTTGTGTCTGTGGTGGCAGCATCCATTTTGTGATGCCAAGGCTCGAGTTAACTTTAACCGGGGGTCACGGTTACATACATTTCGTGTCCCTCTAGAAGGGTGGAATGCTACCCCCGTCGCCGGAATTGGCGAGGGGGTAGTATTCCAATTCGTATGACACCTTACTCGACATGTTTTGATAATGCTATACCAAAGTTAGCATTTAACCGCGAGGATTATAATGCACTTAAGAGTATATGGTATAGCGTTATCATGGAACAGCTATAAGGACTTGGTTCCGCAAGCTGCAGACAGGCTCAGCTCATGCCAGAGCACCAGCTCACATAATTCCAAGCACTCTGCCTTCAGGATTGATAAGGCCTGCCATAGGAGTGACTGATAGGAATATATGTGTCCATTTTAGGGTTAGATATAGGTATACTATATCTACAGCAAAGGGTGATTACACCACCTTGCCCCAGCTGTCTTACCAGCCAGTTGTGTCTGTTTAGATGGCCAGCCAGGGGTGGCATAATACATGCTTCAGCCCCTGGTAGGCCCTGGGTACACCTATGCCCTGGGTACCTAAGGTACACTGTACAGGGACTGATAAGGGGGCCCAGTACCAATTGGTAAATGCACCTAAAGTACATGGATGTCAATTTAGAGAGAGAACAGCTAGGCTGTGGGTCTGATTAGCAGGCCCACAGCCAGGGAAAG
The DNA here is from genome assembly GCF_964261635.1 of Lissotriton helveticus. NCBI lineage: Eukaryota > Metazoa > Chordata > Amphibia > Caudata > Salamandridae > Lissotriton > Lissotriton helveticus. Next base: position 695,196,894 of record NC_136065.1, on the reverse strand, counting down.
TCGTAAACCAGTGAAGCAAAAAGCAAAAATCTGGTGTGACCATAGGATTGCAGACCCCACTCTCCTACAGAGAGGGCCAAAAGGTCCATAAATGTAGAAATTAAAACTCCCTTTCTTTCTTTTTAAATGGTTTTCGTTATCTGTATAGATTATTTTTTCTGCTAGCAGGAGGAAAAATCCCTGATCTTTGAGTCCTGATGAAGGTGGTTGTTAATTGGATGATATACTACCGAAATGTGTCGATGCCAGTCAACTTGAATCCAATTAAAAGGAATCCTGGGAAGGAATTAATTACTATCCTACGAGTACACAACTTGATATGTGATGTTGAATCAGCTTGTGCAACAGCTCGCATAGAACTATGCAAAAAGGGTCCCCCGTTTTCTGTTTGTTGTCTTGATTTATAACAATTATGTCGCCAGATTTTAACATTGGTGCATTCTGTACTTGATTTTAAACTGTATGTGATGTATGAATTCTATTTGATTACTGGATATGCTCTGAAATTTGATGAACACTCTTAGGTGGCTGTCATTTTGGGGACATACAAGCCAGACAATTCTAAAAACTAAAGACAAAGGGGAATCCACAGTGATGTGGTCTCCATAAATCTAAACATTTTTTATTGCCCAGAATCCTGTGTAAATGTCAAGATAAGGATAAAGAAAATCACAACATCTTAAGTTTTCTGTGACTGAAAACTCCGGAACGTCAAGCATTTGCAAAAGTAATACCTTTAAATGTTCCCACAGTTCTCCCGATACAAATGATACCCCACATGTGTGTTTTGGCCTATTGCATGAAAAAGAAAAGGATAAGAAAAGGGCATGGCATCCAAGAAAGCAACACCACCTTGGGCTACTGCAAATGTCTACTGTTCAGAAAGGTCAGCAATTTATGGATTTTACCAGATACCAGACTACTGTATGCCCAGTTAGGTGTGTCTCTATGCCACACCAAGTAGCCAAACATTTTCTGGATTTTGTCTTAGTGTAGGAAAAAAATCCAAGCAGCATCAGTCTCTCCTAGCTCAACGGCAAGGAGGCAGACATCGCTTGAATTTTACTTAGCCTAAGAAAAAAAAATATCTGCTACCGACTTGGGCACAGAAGCAGAAAAAATCCAGATACTGTGTGGATTTTTTTTAAAGCTAAAAAAAAATCTAAACAGTGCCTGGATCTTTGCTGGAGTGCAGACAAACAATATTTTCATATGTGCATGCCAGGGTTGCACAATAGGTATACAAAACAGCGATGGATGGAATGCTTGAATTAATCTCGGCCACTGGTAATCACTCAGGTTGCATCCCAATCCATGTTCACCAGGCCCAATACTATTAGACTGTGTTTAGCAAACTAATGGGTGTAGTACATGAGGAGTGGAACACACAAGGGTATATTTTACTTACTTTCGGTGGGCGGCCCATTGTTCCTCTATAGGACACACTGTTTAAAAATTGTTTTATTACGTTCTCGGTATACGGTCCTTGTATTTTGCTCTTAGTTGAGCAAAAGGCATCAACACATAAATGTTTCTAAAAGAAGATAACTTTTTTTCATTTTTTTTTTATCAAAATGTAAAAAAGTAAGTTTGAGTTTTTATTTTGAATTTGTGTTTTTTTTTTCTTTTCCTTTTTTTGTATAGCTCTGTTGCCATGAGCCCAGGTGATTCAGTCTTATCAGCCCTGAAGACACTGACTATTAACGTGGAGGAATTTAAAAGCGAGGAAATTAATCTACCCCCAGAAGATGGTATGTACAAGGACAAGATGCTTACTGACTAAATAAAGCAGAGTAGCCTAGACAGTACATTTTAGCACCCATTTGATCATGTTAAAAAGAATGCAGCCATAGAGGATGAAGTGAGGTAGCTCCAATGATGCTGGTTGTACAAAGCCAACACCTTGCTCAAGAAAATCTTTCACAAACCTTTTGTAAAAGGAGAGGGAAGGGGATAAAGGGCAATGTTAGCAGGTAGAGTATTGTGCAAATGCATACAAACCTGGTACAGGTATTTGTGCAGAATACACAAAACTAGGCCAGTATGTGCATGTCTTGGTATGTTGAGCAAGATAGCAGCTGCGGCAGACTGGATGGGCTATTGAAGGAAAAGCGCTGGATATTTTATGTCATGCTATGTAGAAATGCAGAGCTCTTGCTACTATTTGTGTTGTCAACAAAGCTTCCAGGATCTAGGTTCCTTTTGGGTTATAGGGCAACCATTGACCGCAGGTAGGATAGGCACTGTATTTTGTTGTGCTGTGCATATCTTTAAGGACAGTAATATGAATAGTGACCGGCGAGGTTTGAATAGTCTAGTATATGCTTTAATGATGGATTATTTTAGATATTGAAAATCTACATCCTGTTACGAATGTTTGTGATTTGTGGGCCTAATGACCTAATGGCTTCTTTATTTCTGCTGGATTGCAGAGTTGACCGTTGTTATGCTTTGTGTAGCTGTTGAGTTTTGCTGCATCTATACCCATTATGTGGCCTCCATGTAAAGATATGGGCTTTTGGGTGGGGTCAATTTAAGTTAACGTATTCTAGAGTAGTATCTTCTGATATGGAGGAGCCACTGAAGTGGTAAACGATATAGCTTGAAGCCACGTTGTGTGCTTTATGATGTAAATGGATGTGTCCTATGTTTTCTGTATGTGTAGGGTGATGTGCAAATGTAAATTGCAATGTACTGCAGAGCTTTTTTTTTATTTTTAATAAACCTTTATTGTTACTTGAGTCAGTTACAGTCACAGGCCTACAGACCATCACGGTCGGCCATCAGGACAGATGCGGTCAAATCAAATCGATTAAGCCATAAAAATGCAGAAAGCCGCCTTCCAAACGCTCCGTTGTAACTCAGGAGAATGTTCGTACCACATTGATAACAGGATTAAAGAAGGTTTCTTTTAAAATTAAAGATAGAGCAGGATCCGATGCCGTACAATTAAGCCACAACAAGTCAAGGGATGTTCATAAAACAGGATATTCACAGTCAGGACTACTGTAGGTAAGATATTAGCACTGGTGTATATAATCAGGAGAAACAACAGACAGTACATTTAGCCCACAGAATCAGTGTAAGTCCGCTGTAACAGAAAGAACAGAAAAAACATAGACCCTTATCATCTCAACTAGCAAAGCACACGGAGAGTTACCTCAACTCGGATCCCAAGAAAAGAGAGGAAAAAGAAAAAAGTTACAGAAAAGCGAATAGGACATAAATAAAAAGGCCATAGTAACAGAAAGGGAACAAAAACAATAATACCCCTCCCCCAACCCCCCACCCTGCACCCCTGCATACGGCTACGGCCCACCCCCCTAGCAGCGTGCCTATCGCCCAGTGTCAAAAACCCGAAATATAGAAGGAGGAAAAATGGAGAGGAAAGACAATAATCTACACGAAAACAGAAGAGAAAGGGAAGAAGAAAAGTTAACGAAAACCCCCCACGATAGGAAAAGAAAAAAACATTGGAGGGTCCCCAGTACGGGCCCCCGCCCTCCCCCCCCCCCCCACCGCCGCATAGCACTGCAATTGTGCCAGAGTTATTAACAAAGCCTCAAGACAACAACATAAACAGGATAACATTCGCCGCTCAGATCCTCAAGTCACACATCTAAGATGAAAGTCCCCCTGTGTATCATCATCAGAAATCAGAGTGCCATTATGTACGTAGATCCACCCAGCTCTAATCATAAACTTATCCCAGTCCATGTGATGCAGGGTCGGGCAAGCAAAATACCGGAGTGAACAAACAGGGCAGTCCGGAAGAAGCTGGAGATCTTGCAATGCACCAGTATACAACACATTCAAAAGCCATCTACCGCCACTTAGTCGTTCACGATCCTGAGAACAAAGTTGAGTGCAAAAAGAATAGTCATTACGTAGTTTCCGGGTCTCATGATGAAGCCCGCCATCGGAAAAAGAGCGTGAAAGGGGAAGCGGTAAACACACATCTGGCGGTGTCTCCAAAGGAACCATGCACCCATGGAACCAGGTATCTCTGTGACGACCCACTTGGAACGAGCCGGGAGTCCTCCAAGTACCAGCCCTCCCTCTCAGCCATCGATAGAGTCAGCTCCGGACCCCACAGCAAAGTCTACACGGACAACTGTAGAAGGGGCCACTCAAACAAAGTCCCATAAGGATAGTACCAGCATCGGGCTCTCTTTCCATTCCATATATTCCGGGGTGTCCCCGTATCGTTCTATTCCATATTCCGTCCTTCCAATACACAGGGGGTATCCGGTCTCCACCCTTCGATCTTCAGAGCAGACTGCCATCGCCATGGTTAGGTATGTCCCATTCGAGACGCCACCTCCAAAAGGGACTCCCAGCATGAGCGCCGCTCAAACGAACACCAGCGCCACCAGCCCTTGATATAGAGAGGAGCATAGTATCACCGCGTCCTCCACGCTGCACACAATATGGTTGCCATTTCCACTTCCCCACTGATGGTCACTCCCCCCCAAACCAAAAAGTACCGCAGCTGCGTTGTGTCTCAACCAGCCACGATCACCTGGAGTGCGGGATGGAAACAGCTGCACGCGGGCAAATCGGGGTTTCGTGAGGGAACAGAGAACAGCGTCTAGGTTGCCATTGCATCAATCAGCAGACGGGGGGGGGGAGCATAATCGGCATATAGGGGTGGCGTGGTTCGCGTTCACCAGGCTCCACGGATCGAGCGCTAAATGCACATTCTCGGGGATGGGCTGACCTCCATAGCGGTTGACCGGCACCTTCCGGGTCTGTATGGCCGTTGTTGTTGCACTCGCGGGCGGCAGCAGCATCACGCGGGGTCCCGGCTTCAGGTCTCGTGCAGGCCACAAAATACGAAGGGTCATATCACCGTCTCCAGGGCTCGAAAAAACCCCGGAGTCGGACACAGCAACTCAGCACCCCTTCCGACGTCCGGAAGCACCATCGCAGCGCAGGATGGCCGACAGAATCAGGCGGCGGGGGAAGAAGGTCGACAGAGCCGGGGGCCCGGGCGACCATCTTGGTCGCCGGTCTGGCTCCGCCCCCCTACTGCAGAGCTTTAAACCCTCATTGTTTCATTTTTAGGGGGTTATTCATGGTAAATATAAAAAACATCTTCCCATTTTTCAAAATATTATTTCTGTTTTGACACAAATAATTTTTGCCAAATGTTTTCATGAAAGGGGTGACATGTTCTTTTTAATCATAGTGATATGTCAAGTCAAAGTTTATTGCATAGGCAAATTCACACAAATAAAAATATAATACACAATTATTTCCAACTTCTTTGTACAATGTCATCGAATTTTACAGTTTGAACAATTAATCACATATTTTTCACACTTTTTGCATCAATAATATGTTGTATCCTCATGGTACTAAACATCAGCCATAACCAATAATTCCTTTCTGCAAGGACGACAACATGCCATGGTACATACTGGCACATGGTACATGCAACGGAGATTCTATATGTTTTTTTGTATAACTCTTTATTAAGCAGTTTTCAATGATTCCGTTTAAGCAGTACATATGAAGGATGACATTTGTAATAGAGTACCGGGTTCAGCATACGCCGTAGTGGCAATCAGATATCAGAACTGCCAACTTTAACAACAATCTCACCATGTGCGGGGGTAGCCTCATGCCGAGAAGTACCCAAGAGTCCCTATTGTTCACACTCTGCCCTGAGCCCCCTCCTCCCAATGGCGGCTGGTGAAGTTTGAAATTGGTGCGGCATCAAATGAAGGCATGACTTTGCCTGAGCGAGTGCAACTGTCCTGAGGGGTGTTTGGGAGGGGTGCTAATGGAGGCAAGCAACACCGGTCCTCACTCTGCTAGATGAATAGTAAAATGCAGAGATAACAGAAATTGGATGACATCTGTGCTTGAAGAGAATGCCTGGAAAAGACCATAAGGAGGATGTGCTGAAAGAAGAAGCTGGTGGGACACTGAATTGAGAGCTTAAAGGAAATCTGTTCCACGTTATCTGAAGTACTGCAGGAACCTGCAGGTAGATCAACGGTGCAGAAACCTGAATAAATGGAAGCATTATAGTAGGATCTTCGAGAGAATGGATGCTTAAGCAGGCTAGATGTAGTAGCACCCTGCAAGAACCTGGAGCGATGGAAGTACCATAGGAGCCTGGAAGGAGGAACTAGATGCAGGAACCTAGAAGTTGGGGACTACTGCTTGGCGAGCAGCACCGCAGGAGTTTGGAAGAAGGGAAGGGTTGCAATAAGCAGGCAAAAGGCAAGCGTTGCAGGAACCTGAAGTAGCAAAGTGCTGCAGCAAGTTTCTTAAAGAGCAGCGCTGGAAGATGCAGACCAGAAGGAAGCAGCTACAGGAGTCAAGTGCGAGAGTAGTGTAGCATGAGCATGTAGGGTGGGAAGAGTTACAGGAGCCTGGGAAGAGGTGCAGTAACTTGAGCAGGAGTGCAGCAACAACCTGGAGGAAAGGAGTTCCAGAGGAAGGCAAGTGCTTCCGGAGCTTGGGTAGGCATGTGCTTGCTGCAAGAGACTCGGCGAAAGAAATGGCTGTTTGAACCCAGAGACAGAAAGTGAAATTGGAGCCTGAGGATAGGGACGACTAAGGGAACTGGGAGGGTTGAAGCAGTGCAGGAGCATAGAAACCAGAAAGAAGCCTGTAGAGGGAGCCATCACAGGGGGAACAGGAGCCATCACAGGAGGGGGAACAAGATCCACCAGGGTGGGCACAGGGGTGGGCATGCAGTATTCTAATATCATCTTGGGCTCCTCGCCCCCTCCTGCACAAGACAAGGAGAAGACAGGCTCTCTGTCCAAAATGCCACCCCCACTGTGATGTACAGTACTTACAGGAGATACTCTAAGAGAACTGATTGTCCTCCATACTTCTTAATCAGTGTGGGTGCGATTGTGCCATTTCTTTATTTTATTACATTATAGACTGCATGTTTGAAGAACCAAGGTTTGCTTACAATTTAGTGACAGTAATTAAGCTCTGTGAAGAGAACCACGTGCTGCTCGGTGTAATCAGGGGTGTAATCTAGGATGTTTGGGGCCCTGGGTAGAAATGGAATGTGTGAGGCTAAATTGCAGAGCGCATTCAGGGCTGTTTGCATGTGAATAGATGTCGCTGCTCCTGAACCTGCAGCCCCTCCCTCTCAGTCACCTTCGAATCACCTCTTAACAGGTCATCAAGGGCTGGAGGTGTGAAGGTTGCCATCCCGCTGTGCCTCTCCAATGCTGCTGAGTATCTGAGGAGCTTTGGTGCAGCATCGGAGACAAGAAGGGAGGTGGGTGCAAGCTGTGCCGGCTTTAGGGTAGTGCGACCGGTGCCCGGTTAAAATGACGGACAAATGGCGTCCGTTAAAGAATCCTTCACGGACAACGGACAGACGGCCGAAATTACGGACTGTCCGTGAAATTTACGGACGGTTGGTCACCCTACTCACAAGTCCTTAAGCAAAGGGGAGCAGGATTTCGAGGTGACCTCAGGGTGTAGACGGAGGCAGCCACATAGGAGGGTTACTTATCTTTTTGAAGTGCGCCCGCATTTTTACTTCTAAATCTTCGTATTATAATTTCTAAAACTATTGCATGGGGATTAAGTCATGTATTAATCTAGACAGAGAACTGGAGCCAAAATACTTGCATTGGCTTTGAGTGAAGAGCAATGTGGAGTCAAGGAGGGGGTCATAACAAGGTATGAAAATAAAGAAGGAGGGGGAGTGAAGGGATTTTTTTTTTTTACCAAAGCGGAGTAGAACTGAAAAGAATTTGAACATACATTAGACTGGAGACTGAAACGTGGTGAACTGGAAAAGAGGAGTAAAGATAGCATGTGGAAGCTGTTATTAAGCACTAGAATGCCCCAAAATAAAGCCAAAACACAAAAGGTATCAAACACCGAGGGGGCAGAGTACGGAGGGCAGAGAATCAAGATTCCCCTTGGAGTTCTGCTGACTGTAATATCCCAAAGGTGGAGGGGCGGGGGGGGGGGCATGGTGTGGGCGGGGGCTGAGGACAAGGATAGAAGGGCTGCCCATCAAGATGGCCAGGAGTTTCCAATAGTACACCTTTAACAAAATCTATAAAAGTCTTTGTAGGTAAACACTTTAAAACGAGCCTGAAAGAAAAGAACGTATCAATAATGAAAGAAGCCATCATTCATGGAAGGGAGGCAAGATGTAAGCCTTTAAGCTTCAAATCTTGCTCTAGACGAGTCTTTTATGAAAGCATTAGACTTGATAGGTATTAATACGACTTTGCCCGACTCAAGACTGACCTTACCTCAGCTATTTATTATATTAATTTATTAGAATTTTATAGTGTGAACATGACCCCAGAGGGTATCGGAATGCTTTACAGATCATCAAACAGGTACGTCTGTCAATAAATAAACAGTAATACCAATCACAGTAAAAGTACAGGAGGCAGTGGAGCCCAGGTGGGGGTGGAGAACTACCAACAGTCCAACCAAACAAGAGAGAGAGGTAGGGCAGGCAATAATAAACAATCTCAATCACAATAGTCCCTGACGAAGCATTACCCAGGCGGGGTGAGGAAATCCCTCTAGCCCTCTCTAAACATCAACAGAACAGGCATAGTGTCAGGAGATAGATTACCAGTGCAGCCAGTGTGCATTATCGGTGTAGGAGAGTCAAGATCTGGCGCAATAATTTGTTCATCAATTCTTGCGCTAGATTCCATGATCTTGGCTATCTTCACCTATGGCAGATGGATTGATTCATCAATGGAGAACCCTGGGAAATTGTGTGACTATTCGAAGTGCACAAGCAAGAATCCAGAATACATGATTAATCATCATCCTAGCAAGACCAACTGACTTACTGGGCCGAGCGCTGCTATGGAAAATAATGGAGCCATTGCTTCTAACCAACTTCCTTAAATCAGAAGACATCAGCTTCTCCACCATCTTCCATGTTGGACATAATGCTATTAATGCAAAAAAATCTCTACAATGAATATTCAAAGTGATAATGTTAAAGAATGATGACTGTCTCAGTGAACACATCTACAGGGTATTCCGACATAGCTAAAAGAAATAAATCGTTGCATGCTAACCCTGGTGAGATCCATAGTAGGAAGCAATGATACCGCAGCACAGGAAGGATTCAAAGTGGTTGTGAAGGCCCCACCAAAAAGTGAAGGCATCTTAACAGGCTTTATCTCCAAAGAACCTATGATTTTTTAAAATTCTTTATGCTTTTACATAACACAAATAACATACAACAAAGACTGTGACAATCACATGCTGGGGTTATTATGACAATTATAACGATATGTACACTCAGTCCACTTGTAGTTGCCTTCACTTGCACTGGTGTGAAATTATTATCCCACCCACCTCAACTTCATTATCGTTCATACCCCCTTTTTTCCATAGTCCTTTGCTATACCTGAGATTTCCATTGCATGTTCTGGCAACCCAAACCTGTCCTCCTTGATGGGGTCCTATGAAGAGGGAGAAGCCTCTGCAGAAGCCTCCGACACCAATCCTGCCTCCACCTCCTGGTTTGCTGCCCATTCAAAGGTTTTCAGTTGTCCTCCCCAGATTTCCAGGTTTGTTTCCTCTGCCAATACCCATTCAACGGTATCCCATACCCCGTTTGCCACCGTAGTGCGCCGTGTACCCATCCACCTTTTACTTTGTTTAGGATGTCGCACGATGTCCAGTAGGCACTGTTTGGGGACAAGGTCCAATGAAAACCTATCCGCTCCACCATTTCCAGCCAATACGGATGCACCTCCCCACAAAACCATGCCATATGCAAGAGTGTAAGTCCGCCCTGTCCACGGTGGGGGGGGGGGGATGGGGAGGGGGGTTATGCAGTCGACCATCCCACATATAGTCTGTTGAGCTTAAGGGGTAGGAGATATGTGTGATACAGACAGTTTAAGTGAAGTAATTTAAACCTGCCATTACCGGAGACCATCTTAACCATTGCCCAAGTCTGTTTCCATTCCTTGCAAAGGAGTTGTTCTCCCATGTCTTCTCCTGCATTCCTCCCTGGCTGCTAACTGTCATCTGGGCCTATCCTTCCAGATCTCTCTTGCTGTTTGCGCAATTTTTACATATTATAAATATTGTCCATTGCCCAGTGAGAAGTCGTCCTGAGCTTCCTGAAACAAGAAAACACGCTCCCCCGAGTACAAATCTCACAAGCATCTATCTACAGCCTCCTTCCTGCCATTGAGCAAAAGACATGGCGAAGCCTATTTCCTTAAAGGGCTTCAATATCTAGATGTCCACGTCCTTGGTAAAGGACAGTCGTTGCAGTGCTCTAGGAATTATTCAGTCCCAGACCTGCCACTGCATCAGCAATTTTATCAGGGGAATAGCTGTGTGTGTCCCACGCAGCAGTCACTTTTTACTATTGTCAGTATCAGCCAGCCATGTTGCTGGGAAGGGCTTGCAAGATGGCTGCATATTTCTGAACTTCGGCTCCGAGCTCACCATCTCTTAACATCCTGCCATTAGGGGCTGAAGCTGCACCATTACGACACCCGCTTGGCTTTTTGACTGCAGCTGGGTGCAGCGTAGTGAGCTGCAAGCCCCGATGCTGGAGATGGAGGAGGTGATGAGGGCCCAAGATGGTGGGAGCGATAGCGCCTCAGGACTGAGGGCGGCCACCTGAATGAGGCCAGGGCGGTGGCGACAACGGGCAGAGGACCATGGACAGTTGCCAGTGAGTGACAGTCACCAGCTGCCCGTTGACTGGGCTGCAGGCGGTTCAGCTGCACACTACTTTGGCCCTTGCCTGTGATGTGCTCTTCTCTTGGGTGTGGTACCTGGGCACATAGCCTGGCCTCCCAGCAGTAGAGTAGGCCTCTGGCGGTACCAGAAGAGCTAGATCATGCCACTCCTGCAGAAACAGGGACCAGATAAAGCCATAGGACCCTTAGATCTAGGATGCACTCAGGACTGCTTGGCTGCAGCAGGTGGCACAGAGGTGGGGGATAGGCCATTGAGGATGGCACTGAGACTGGGGATGCTGGTGGAGTTGTTCGGTGTTGGCCTGCAGGTGAGAGGGGCTTCCTCCCCACCTTTAAAGAGAGGTGGGGGCGCAACTGGTGGATGGTGGCAAATTTAGAACTCCCCTCTGTGGAATTGACACAACAATCCGGGGAGTTATGGTGAAGCCCCTTGTGATGGGGAGGCCCTATTAATGAGTGGACCATGCTGTGGCTATGGCGGTTTGCCTAGGAGAGGAACCCTTCCCCCCACTCCTGAGGCATACAGATATCGGACTCCTTTTGGCTCCCCGCTTTTCATTCAGGATTGACATTCATTGCCCCCACAGATGGTTGTGAAAAATTGTGAAATATGGGGCGCACTAAGGTAAGCAGTGAAAATGTGGTGGGTGAACGCCCGGGGGCCTTCTGTGTGGCCAGGGAGCAGAGCCCCATCAGAACCCAGACTCCATGGACAAGCTAGACTTGATTCTGTATGCAGTGAATGCTACCCGGGAAGTGCTGAAGGGTAAAATTGCTAAAGGCACCATTGACCTGGGGGTGCTCCGAGATGACCAACGCAAGAGAGCGGATGCAATGCTGAGGCCCTAGATGAGGCAGGCCCTACTGTTAAGGGATTGCATACCAATGTGACAGACCTGTTATTTCGCGCGGACCTGCTGGATCTTCTGGGACTGGATAATGGGACTCCCCGAGAAGATGGAAGGACATGGTGGCCTTCCTTGTGAACTAGTTGGCCAAGGAGGGAGTGCCACAGGGGCTATCAATGTTCTTTGCCTTGAAGGCCCGGGGGATGTGCAACTTTTGGATTGGGCAGGCTTAGGTGGCTAACATCCCAGATTACAGCATGTTAATCCAGCAGTGGCGCTCCTCATTGCTTGCTGTTAAAAACGAGATGAAGGAGCCAGAACTTGGTATATTTCTTTGTTTCTTGACCTTCTTAAGGTTGTTGGATGGCAAAATATTGCTATTCAGTGACCCACTGATGGCTTAGGACTCACTAGGGTTCTACAAAGCTAGCCTGGATGGAGGGCAGGGTAGGGGCTCACGACAAAAGAAGCAACACCACCAGGGACACTGTCGCAGGCTCACGCCTGTTCAGGGAACAGGCTGCGAAGGCGAGCGCTTCTGCGCTTGATGCAGCCTTTTCCCTGGGGCCATTGCAGAGGCAGCCCCCAGAAGACAGCAGTGCTACAGCTTCCTCTGATAGGGGTGTGGAATTTAATAAAATATGTGGGACAAGTTGCTTCATAAGTCTACTTGTCCTGAAACAAAATCCACTTGTCACTTTGATGCCGTGTGGTGCAACAACAAATTATGGCAGCAGTTTCACTGTATAAGAGCTCTGATAATTGCCTCTATGATTATGCCAGAGACCATACCATAGTAGGGTTTGAATATTAGCAATTCCCTTATTTTGTCACCTTTCCACAGAGCTACATACTGGGGTTGGGGATAGTGGCAAGGAATAGTTCCCCATGGTTGAAATGCCCTTTTGAGTCAATGCAAACCTAACTTGCATATTTTAAGGGTTTTCATTAGCTCGTCTCAAATTTTTTCCCAAATAGAGATATTTTGGAACTTTACTCCTGACAAGGGCAGAAGTAAACTTCTTCCAGGGTTGGGTAAAAAAGTGATTGATGGGAAAGTCCTCTTGTTACCTCTTAACAGATGTTTGCATCATCATATGTACACATCCATATTTGCTTGTGCTAAAATGTAGTTAACAAATATTTTCTCAGAGTACGATTTCCTTACCTACTTCTGTAAATTCTTGTGAATTCATTCATGAAAGCCATAAATCTGCACTAATGCGAGGACATCGTCCATGGGTGCACTTTGTGACTTTCTACAATAATTGGGTGCCTATTTAGGTATGGCGTTAACCAAGACCGTTTATTTTTATTACAATTCTATTTCTCTCTCTCTCTATGTGCCAGCTGGCTTCACTGTGAGTGACAGCATTCTGCTCTATCACAAGGAGCATATTGGCATGCAAAATAGTTTTGTTCTGTGCCAGGAACTTCTGTGGCAATGTGTGGTGATGAGGGCCCGGCAGCTTCCACAACAATAAAGTTTTACAAAAACCATGTTAACCCCTTCGACGCTCATGACGAGCTGGGCTCGTCATGAGGTAGCCTCCTCGCACGCTCATGACGAGCCCAGCTCGTCATGAACAATGGGTTTTTGCATTTTCCAGCACACAACGGGAAATATGCGGGGCGTTAAAGAGGTTAAAACAACACTCGCGTTGGCCCAACCAGAAGGCTGACCGACAATGTCATACCTATTTGGCTTTCCCAGCTCTTGTTTATTTTCATGTTACCTTTAATTTTGTTGAAACTGGTTACACTAATTTTATATTATGAACATTTTTGGGAAGTACTAGCAGGCATCAACACATTTTACTAAATGATGCTTCTAAGAAATAGTACCTAAAATGACATAGTAGTTTAGCAAAACGTTTTTTCCTTAGTTGCATTTTTTTATAAACATTTTATTTTGAAAGCAAAGAATCAACAATCTTGCTTTCAAGCTTTTGCTTATATTTGCATCTAACCAGAGAGTATCCTGAAAGCATAAAAGGCAGCCTCATATTGTTAAACTTTGCAAATGTTTGTACACATTTTTATACTGGAACCACTGTCAGTAATGCAGTTTGAACTTACAACATTTCCTTAAAGCGCTCACTCTAATAATAAAGGCTTTCAATTAATGAAGCATTAATACAAGTTTGAACAGCATTAACACATGGATACAAACATTACTTTAACTGCAGAGAATGCCCTTCCTTGATCCATTATGTGGGACTGTAATCTGGCAGCCAGAGGGTTTGTGGTGCAGGGGGTTGGACCTATTGGCTATTCCAATGCTTGTTAATACTGCCAGAGGGCCCATCATTAAACTACTCACCTTTAGTCTAAAGGGACCCAATGGACGGTTTTTAAACTTCAGCACCACTCTGCACTTATCACACATGAAACCAGCTCCGCTGTAAATCAGGCATTGAAGCACATCCGAGGTGCACTTGGCACCTTGGGTGGGACCCGATGATGAAGCATGCCACCAACTAGGTTGGTGAGTGAGGGTTTTCATAAAAAACAAATGGTTCTCCATACATGAACACTATTGATATTCATTGCATTTTTCAGGGAAAGCGAACTAGCCCGCACATCACCCGCCCCCCCTTTTTCCTCCCTCTCTCATTTGATTAAAAAAAATGCCTGATACGACGGCCTCCTAGCTGAATTTTATCAGGCGTATGCCACCAGCTGGCCTAGCGGCTGGCTGAAATATATGCTAAAGCATTAGACTGTGTGTGCCTATGGGGGGTCCAAGCCTTTGAACTGTTTTATTATGGGGTGATGCTGCAATGGGTTGCCAGCTGGCAGGCAAGGCTTTATGTGTTTGAGCATGTGGGACCTTGGGATAGTCTGTAGAGAGGGGGTGTTGCTGGTCATGCTGTTAGGGGTCAAACTGGCCCCGCATTTCAGACCCCAGCTTTTACGAGTAGCACTTAGGTGCTGGAGAGGGGTCTGTCACTATGTGGGGTTGGTTCCACTCTATGCCCCAGCAATAGCACTGGTGGGATTCCCGCAAGCTGGGGTGGATATTTTACTGCCCCGCGAGTGGATGTGTGGACGGCGGCAAACTTGGAAACTTTTGGGGACTGTTACTTTGACTTTACCTTTAAAACAATGGAGGAGCATGAGGCAGATAATGGCTTACCAGGTACCCAATTTCTGACTTACAGAGCACTTGTCATAGCAATACGGCACGTGTACGGGGCAGTGGACCTTAAAACGTCTGTTCATGAACTTCTGCAGACTCTGCTGACCTTTGGCTGAGGACACCACCTTATCTTCTGGCTTTATAAAATTGCACTTCACAAATGGGAGACCATGCCTGGTAGGGCTTTTACGGGGCAAGAGTGGAACCAGGTCGTAGAGTTCTTATAAGCTCACCCATAACACAAGGTTTAAATTTAATCAGTTTCATTATCTACATTGTACATGCCTACCACCATCTAGACTGAATGTTATGCTTCACATCACTGACATGAGCTGCCCCAGGTACGCCGTGGTTAGTGAGTGCTTTTTACTCATGGTGTGGAGTTGCTCAGTCATAGAGCATTTATGGACTCAGGTAGTTGCAGATCTGGAGCGAATCTTAAATCGTCACCATATCTGGACAGCAGAGCTATGCCTTCATGGTCTATATAAGAGGCGGCCAGAGAAAAAAGTGGGTAACTTTCATGGAATGTATGTGGCTCAATGAAAATATTGCGCTTAGAAGTAGTTAATACAATTATTAATTTGTATGTGATTGGTTTTTTTTGGTTGTGTGAAGAAATGCCATCTATTAATGGTTTTTACGAGTGAAGAAAGAAGCCACAAAAATGGGCATAGGGAACAAAGGATAAGAGAACCCAACTCACTCGGAGCCTGGGTACGTAAATTAGCAAAGAAACAATGGCTCCTGTGGATTAATAAAGATTATTCTTAATAGAATATGCATAGTGGCACTGTACAAGGTTAAATTGATGTCAAAAAGAGAGCTAGTCACATACATCATGGATATGATCAATTTGTAAACTTATTTATGCATTAGAGGTTGAAATACTTATTTACAACAATTAATAATTAAACAATAGTGAGAGGTGTCACAGTGAAAAAGATTGGAACCTAAACTAATGGTGACATATTATGTGACATATGTACAAGGTTTCCTTTCAAAACATATACGCGACCATTAAAAAATATACATTGTATTGATCAACACTCTATGCAATGATGAGTGCTGGGTAATGGTTCGCTTTTGTTAACAGTCAACAGTGTTTCAACCCTGTGTAAAATATAGGGTCTCTTCAGGACCTGGGAGTGTGGGGACACCTGAAGGTAGGCCTGAACTGTCTAGTGTAGAAAACAGTGTCACCGTGAGCAGAGTGAAGTAAATAACCCAGCCGGGCGCCCTTGTGAGGTTAGTGGTAGGCAGGCAGAAAAGGATGACACGGCATCCATGACCATTGCACCGAACAGAGAGACAGACGCTCTTCTGTTTCGAAGTATCCTGGGAGCAGGGTCTTCGCTAATCAAGCCTCTTCAAGATCCCCACCGATGGATGCCGGTTACCTTTATACACGCTGAAACGGAGCTACTTCCCGTCACGCCACAAACAGACTGTGTTTGGCCCTGCTCCCTCGCCCACAGCCCTCAGACACACCCACACGGCGCTCGTCATTTCCGCACGTTAAGTGCATTCTGTCCGCCGAGGTTTTTCCCGGCCATGTCATCCTTTTCTGCCAGTCTACCACTACCCTCACAAGGGCGCCTTTCTAATGGTCGCGTATATGTTTTGAAAGGAAACCTTGTACATATGTCACACAGGCCCGGCTCCAGGAATTTGTATTTGGGTGGGCCAAGGGTGCATTTGGGTGGGCCACTGCGGCAGTCGCGACTTGCGGGAGGGGGTGGGGGGAGAGGAATGGTGGGTTGGCGGAGGGTCGCGCGCAGAGGTCTGGTGGGGAAGGGTTCAATTTAATAATATTCAGTTTAAAAAAACAGTAAGCAGGCAGCCAGGCTCCCTCCCCTAAGCCAATCACAATGCTCCAAGCAGCGCTGTGATTGGTCAGTACGCCACCCAGCCAGGGGCCTATGTGGCTCTGCCCTGCTCGCATGTACAAACGCTATTGTGTAAAGTGGTATTAGGAAGGGGCGTCCCTTCATAATAGCGAGCCGCATTTGTATGTATCATTGTTTTGCCACCAAAATTAAAGTCACAAAACACTCGCAGTTTACCACCTACTCCAAATAGGTGGTAAGCTACTCGGGAAGAGGAAGGGATTGCCAGGGGAGCTCTTCCCTTTTGTGAAAGGATGTGAAAATATTTTTTAAGAGCAAGCTGTGGTCCCACGGACCGCTGCCTGCTCTTAAAAAATGAAACAGATGTTTCATTTTTCTTTTTAAAATGCATCCTATGTAAGGTCCCTTTGATGAGAAGAGGAGGTTTCTGAGGTGGGAGTATCAGGCAAGTAACACTACTCAGCCTCCCTCATTGCCAGCCTTCAGTGAGAGTCACTCTTCATTACTAACGCCACCTGACCCCGGACTCTGCAGCACCCTCCCTTCCAGCCCCGATTATCCATTTTCTACCACCTATCTCTTGTGCACCTTACCTCACAGCTGACCATGGGCCCCAGCCCCATATCAGCCACCATCCGGATACTTTTTCATTATTCCTGGTAAAAAACATTTGTAAAATCCCCCTCAAACTTAAAACATTAAATATACCAGTAAATATAATTAGCACACACTTTAAAATATGTTCCCCAGTAGCCCGAATTACCTGACTGCTAATTAAATAAACAAAAACAGAAAGGCCATGACAGGGCCGGCTTTAGCGCTGGTGTGAAAGTCTTTATTGGTGCCCCACGACTGACCTCTTTCTCGATATTTACTACCACCCTCCAACAGTGCCCGTCATCTCTCCATATCCTTTCCCCCTCATGACCTCCTCCTCAGACTCTCACACTACCACCCTCCACCAGTGCCCCTCATCTCTCTGTAACCCCCCCCCCTCCACCACAGGATATCCTTCTCGGATTCTCTCAGTGCCACCCTCCACCAGTGCCCCATATCGCTCCATTGCCCCTCCCCCATGACCTCCTTTTCGGATTTCCTGACTACCACCCTCCACCAGTGGGCCTTTGCAGATTTTTTAAAAAACGAAATAGCCACACATTCTCTTACCTGCTGGGTTGGAAATCTGTCTCACAGCCCGATCTGATAAGCAGCTGTAGGGGGTCAGGAAAGGTGAAGCAGGATAAGCAAACTCATTTTCTACAGCACTGAAAAGAAGGAAATATCGATGCAGCTGATCCAGCGGGCTATAGAAAATATATCATAAACTACGCTACCCAACTTCATAACCAATAAACAAAATTCTATACTAAATATGGACCCATTTATGAACCTGATATATTTTGGGCCTACTGAATCAGGTGGTCAGAATAAATCTATAGACACATTATCTACACACTATATACATATTTATACATTTGCAAAAAGAATATTGTCATTAGAATAAAACCCAACCATTTAAACGACCACCATAGGCGACGTGATCTAGCTAATGGTAACCCATACTTCTAAATAATCAAGACCAGCTTGTTTGTCAAAAGTAAGATTTTATTTTCTAAATTATGGTATATATGTTGTAAGTTTTATAAATGAAATTTATTTGTAATAAAGCAAGCATGATGGTAAGAAATATGAGAAATATACAATTTAAGCAATTGAATCAATTCTAAAGAAATTATATAAAGTTTAGCATTTCTAAAACCTATTTCCCTAACTGAGCTAAATAGACAGAAATTAAAGTAAAGATCCTTGAGGATTCTTACGTGCTCCACGCAAAGTCCAGCAGCACATCACCCTCATCGGAAAGTCAGAAAGCAGCAGCCAGCCCAACCCTAAGGGCATGACTTTTTATACCTTTCTACGCTAACTAAACTAGCAAAGGAAAGTTTTCAGAAATCTACGACGTCCCATTGGTTGAGAGTGACAAGTGACATGTCACCCGATTCTTAAAAAGTTCCACAAATTCATGTCTTACAAAGACCATTGTCTCTTCCACGTGAAGCCAAAAGCTTCCTGCGATTGCAACTTTGTATTAAGTCATCCTCGCAGCTTCCATAGTCTTTCAGTACAACTTCCGCGGATGCCAAGTTAAGGACTGACAAAATGTTCACTTTCGACCTTGGCCATGTCCGACAGAATGATGTCAGCTCATCAGTTTTTGCTTTGTGAATGCAGATTCAATAAACGCTTTAATTCAGAATGGGCGTCTCGTGACTTTCTGCAGAATTATAGATCAGCTCTTTTTCTGCGGCTCAAATAATTAGGCCCAAAAGCAGGCAACTTATGTTTTCTAGTATAAAACAAACACAAGAAAAGTATTAATGTAAGAAATAAAGTATATTCTGTATCCACCCCATGGTTTACTAATTAATTAACCCACCCGATTAATCAAAATGTTACCTAGCCATTGCAAACAAATAAAGCAGCGTTTATATTTACCAGTCTCCGTTTTTTCAATGAGACCCAAATGCACCTAGAATAGTAGAAATGACATCACACAGACAAGGAAAAGCAAAACAAGCACATGCTTCTTTTAAGTTTGCAGCAGTTAGTAATGACAAAAACGAAAACAATAAATTATTTTATTAATTTGCACGAACAAAAAGATGCAACATTTATGCACGTTTATGAGCACACATGTTAGTCCCCCCACGTGTAAAGTTTAATCTAAGTTGTATTAGCACGACATATCACAAATCATTAATAATTTTATTCATGTTATGGAAATGTGACTTTGCGAGTTTAAACAAAATTTTGTTTTCTATCTCGCTCCATCAACTCCCTCATCTGGTGATTAACAAATCACCACACCAGCACTCAAAATTTTGGTAAATTAAATTTTTAAGAAATCGATTCAAATTCATTTGTATTAGTAAACCTAAAAGTCTGTTTCGGCATAATCTTTGCAATTAACATGACGCTCTCTATGTAACTCCTGTAACTCGATCTCCCTTTCCTCTTCTTTTCTGAGTTTATAGATTCTTTTCTTTTCTCTCAAATGTTTCTTTCTTTTATGTAACAAACAACCTACTTTAGTCAAAATAAAAATGAATACTATTATAATCAAAGGTGCCAGAATCTTGCCAAGAATTGAACTTCCGATATTATGAAACCAGTTTTTAATTGCTTGAAACCTTCTTGAAAGTTTCCCAGTAAAATCTTCTTCTTCTAAAGGAATTATTTCTGAATGCATTTGTGTAATATTCTTAATATACATTTCAATATTCTTACTTTCATCAGGAATATATGTACAGCAATGTTGAACATGTAAAATGCCACAGACTCCTCCCTCTTTTGCTAGGAGTATGTCTAAAGCAAGACGATCTTGAATTACCATGGATCTAATTGCAATAACTTCAACATTCACTAATTGAAACCCATCAGCAGTGTCAGTTGATAATCTATCAACTATAGTGGACAATTTTCTGATTCTCCCTGCATTTAGGGTTATACCAACAAAAGGTATTACAGCTTGGAAAATATCTCCCAGAACTTCAGTAAAAGTTTCTCTTTTAGCTCTATTTACATAATTATGAATTTTAAACAATCCTTCTGAATCTCTGTCAACATGAAACACTTTAGGAAAAACAATTCCCACATAACAAGTTCCATACCAATGGTCTGGAAGGTTGTAGTAGGCTTTGTCACCACAAACAAAATAAATTCCAGGAAAGATAGGATCTTTTCCACCTTTAAATCCCCAACCTCCCATAATCTGATAAGTATCTTCACAATTACTTGCACCTACGAAATAATTATCAAAAAGTGTATTATCTCTTCTAATGCAAAGCTTTCCACTAACTGGTTTGTCTATGTGAATTGCAATATTTTCAAGCATTTTGCCATTTAATTTCTCATCCTCTTTTTGCCAGAAGGATGACTTAGTCTGTTTGACTAATTCATTTCTCTTATAAATTGCTCTTCTCTCCTCAACCATATTCAAAAATTTCTTTCCTTCAGCACTTAATTTACATGTTAGATTATTCTTATAAGCATACTCATAAGTGAGTTCGTTAGTAACAAGGAAATATTCTCTCAATTGTTTTGCTTTCTTATGCTTATTTAAAGCATTATCAATCTTAACATTAGCAAAAATCTCATCATAATTTGAATAGTAATATTCTAAACGACCAGTTTGATAAAATAAACTAGTTAATACACTACATGTAACAGCATAAGTGAGAGGAAGCATATTATATGTTACTCCCTCAGAAACAGAAGCAGGTAACTTAACACAAACATAACAGTCCTTTGCATCCATTACCTTTACATATTCACTCAAAAGCTTTGTGAATGTATTGCTTGAAAAATCACCTATTGATTTATCTTGATGAATGTTAGGCTGATGATCAATTACTTTTGCAGATGCACTATGTTTAGTTTGGCTAACCAGAGCTTTGCTTGTTATGTTAACTTTGTGTAATTCTCTATTCATTTCTAAAGGTATAATCACAGCTAGTACCAACCAGAGCAGAACTAAAATGAGCAGACATACCAGAGTCATCTTACAGCATCTTTTAAAAACAGAACACTTTGAAGTGCTCTCCTTAACGTAAGGCATTTTTAGGTTAGTTTTAGCCTCAAAAATAAAAATAAATTTTAAAATTTATATACAACCCCCTTTTAAAATATATTTTTCTTTTATAACCCTAAACAAGATTTCTTCGACCTTATGTCATACATAAGTTTTCTTCTACTAAACAGTTTTTCTTCGACCTTGTGTCAACTAACAGGATTTCTTCAGCCTTTTGCCAATTAATAATTTTGTACTTTAATCATTGTCACTAATTTCTTGGATTTCGTTTTCTTTTTCACTACTATCATATATGTCAATAACAGGTGGAATTACTAAGTAAGTCCACTCAGGAGACTTGTATTTCTGGTTTGGTCTAATTATTCTCTTCCCTTTTCTCGATATCACTTCAATTTTTCTTCCAACTCCAACTTCTTTTCCTGGACTCTTTTGACTACTGATTTCTTCAACTTGTTCTATTGGCTTTTTGATTAATCTGACTCTCAATCTTCCACCAGGCCAGTAGTCTGCTTTTCTCACGTACTTCTTCTTTGGTTCAGAATTATTTGATTCTGACTTCCAAGTCCTTTTCTTTCCGTTTTCACTTCCACCTTCCACGTCACTTTCTTCAGTTTCGTAGTCTGAAATTTCAATTGACTCAGGAACTTCTCTATTCGGCAATTTCACTCCTTCAGGAACTTCACTTTGTCTTCCATCACTGGTACTCGGTAATTCGTTCTCCTCCTCTTCCTCAATTACCTCTAGCTTCCCAGATTTCGGATTTCTGTTCCTTACTTCAGAGCTTGTTCTCTGCCTTTCGATACTCTCCTGGTCTGAAACTTCCTTTGGTTCAGCTTCTTTGTCTTCAATAGAGACAACCGAATCTTCAGTTATCTTTCCTTTTAACAGATTCTCTTCACCTTCAGAATCTATTTCAATTATTTCTAAGTCTTTTCTTGTCAGATTTCCATTCACTGGCACAGTTTCCAGATGTCGACTTTCTTGTCGATCTTCAGAATCTGGAATTACTTCACCTTCTGTTCTGTCTTCTGTTTCAGAATCAGAATCATCTGTGGTATCACTTTCAACATCAGAACTCTCAGGAGTTGGTACTGGAATAGTATGACTTGGATGAATCCAGCGCTTCAATCCTCTGCACTTTACAGCATTAGTAGTGATCAAAATTACCTGCCTAGGTTTCTGCCATCTAGGAGATAGACAATTCCTCCTCCGATGTACTTTCGTTCTAACCCAATCGCCAGGTCTCAGATCATGAGTCAAAACTTTTTCATTTGATTGAGCTTCAGTTCCCACCTGATTAGACACAGAAGTTACCATATCAGATAACCTTTTACAGTAATCCAAAATTGCACTGTCATTTATGCTCAACAGTTTACCTACAGGTACAAAAGCTTGCCTCATAACTCTTCCCATTAAAATTTCATGAGGACTCAGACCTGTCTTTTTATCTGGCGTACTTCTTAATGACATCAAAACAAGTGGAAGAGCATCAGTCCACTTAACTCCTGTTTCTAGACACATTTTTCCAATTCTGTTTTTGATAGTTCCATTTATTTGTTCAACTACACCTGATGCCTCTGGTCTGTATGCACAGTGTATTTTCTGCTCAATGCTCAAAGCTTCACAAATTAACTTCAACAGTTTGTTATCAAAATGGCTTCCTCCATCACTCTCAATAGTGACTGGAAAACCGTACCTTGGGATGATTTCTCTGAGCATTAGTTTTGCTACTGTAATTGAATCACAATGTCGTGTAGGGAAAGCCTCTACCCATCTTGAGAATAAGCATACAATTACAAGTACATATTTCAAACAGTTGTGTAAGGGCATTTCAATGAAATCTATTTGTAACCTGGTAAAGGGACCACCCTCTCGACCAATTATTCCTGTCCCCACCACTGATTTTCTGTTTGGATTCATTTGTTGGCATGACAAACACCTTTGACAAAAAGATTCTGCAATTGTTCTCAATTTTGTATTGAACCATGTTTCTCTAAAAAGTCTGACCATAGAATCTCTTCCTAAATGTGCAGGACCATGATATAATCGGGCCATGTCAGCAATCAAACAATTTGGTAAGACTATTCTGCCATCTTTGTAAACCCACACTCCATCTTCTTCACGTGGTCTACAATCTGATCTTAACCATAGGTCTTTTTCTTCATCATCTGCTTCGTTTTGTAAATCTCTAATCTCATTCCATGTTTCTACAACAGTTGTTAGCATTAATGAATTTGAATCAGTTTCTTTACTCCTCTCCCGATTGTATGAATAATTTTTCCTTGCGCAGTACTTTGCTGTTTCGTCTGCGAAGGCATTTCCTTTGGAAATATAATCAGTTCCTCTAGTGTGCGCTGCACACTTGACTATGGCAATTTCTTTTGGCAATTGTATTGCTTCAATTAATCTTCTAATGAAAACTGCATTTTTAATTGGTGATCCTGTTGATGTCATGTATCCTCTCTGTGACCAGAGTTGTCCATAATCATGCACAACTCCGTACCCATACTGACTATCAGTAATGATGGTAACTCTTATATCTTTTGATATTTCACATGCACGAATTAAAGCAATCAATTCAGCCACTTGTGCTGAACGAACTCCTTCAAGACATGATGCTTCTTCAACATCTACAACTGTACAAACTGAGTATGAAGCTTTCAAGACACCTCCTTCGGATCTTAAGCATGAGCCATCTACAAAGTAGACAAAATCCGATTCAGACAAAGGTCTGTCTTTGATATCTTTTCTTGGTTTTGTGCAGAATTCCATGACGTCTAAACATTCATGTTCAGTTTCAATATCATCAACGATTTCAGAATCAGGCAGTAATGTAGAAGGATTCAGATTCAAACATCTTGAAATCGAAACATTATCTGCTCCCAGTATTATTTTCTCATACTTTGTCAATCTGCTACTTGTTAAATGTTGAGTCTTACCTCTTGTCAGTAATATTTCAACTGAATGAGGCACAAAAACTTTCACAGGAAATCCCATAATGATTCCTTCACTTTGTTCAAGGCTGATACTTGTAGCTGCAACTGCTTTCAAACAACCTGGTAATGCTTTTGCAATTGGATCAAGAACTGCAGAGAAGTATGCAATAGGTTTCTTTAGATTTCCATGTCTCTGTATTAATACAGATAATGCACATCCTTCTCTCTCACTGCAATACAGTTCAAAATCTTTCTCATAATTTGGCATACCCAAAGCAGGAGCTTGGCATAAGCTCTTTTTCAGGTTCTCAAAGGATTCCATCTCAGCATCATTGAGAATAATTGGATCTTTTACATCTGATTTAGTCAATCTTTGTAGTGGTTTTGCAATTACTGAAAATCCACTTATCCATTGTCGACAGTAACCTACCATTCCCAGGAACATTCTGACCTGTCTTTGTGTTCTTGGCGGTAACATTGCTTGAATCATTTTTATCCTCTCTATTGTTACTTGTCTTTTTCCTTTTGCAATTCTGTGACCAAGATATTTTACTTCTTGTTTGCAAAACTGTAGTTTTGCTGGGGACACTTTATGTCCTTCTTCTGCAAGGCGATTTAACAGAATTATTGTATCTGTTACACAATTTTCTCTTGTCTTTGCAGCTATTAACAAATCATCGATATACTGCACCAATGTAGACCTACCTGGTAAGTCTAAATCTTCTAGTGATCTTTTTAACAATTCATTAAAGATTGAAGGACTTTCTGTATAGCCCTGAGGGATTCTTGTCCATCCAAGGGTCTTACCTTGGAATCTGAAAGCAAAGATTTCATAACTGTCTGGGTGTAAGGGAACAGTAAAGAATGCATTGCAAAGGTCAATGACTGTATACCATTCAGCATCATGTGGAATCTGAAATAGAATTACTGCTGGATTTGGAACCACAGGACAACATGGAATGACAATTTGATTAACCTTCCTCAAATCTTGTACGATCCTAAATGTTCCGTTAGACTTTTTAACTCCCATAATTGGTGAATTACAAGAGCTACTCTTCATTTCCTTTAATACACCTTGCTTGATTAACTTTTCAATTATAGGTGTAATACCTTCAATTGTCTCTGTTTTCATTTTATACTGTGGAGTGTTTGGAAATTCTATTCCCTGTTTCAATGCAATTTTAACAGGATCTACGTTTTTCATCAGACCCATCTCATTCCCAGTAAAATCCCATATTTCAGATTTCACTGTTTCCTTTAGCTCTTCAGGTAAATCCTTTTCTTCAAATGCAGGAAACAATTTTGTTTCTTCTGCTTCCATCATCATCATTGTCATTCTGTACAAACCATCTTCCTCCATTGTTTGTAACTCAACTCCTTCAGGAGAACAATATATTCTGCAATTCATTTTACATAGGATGTCTCTGCCTAATAGATTTACTGGACTACTGTTACAAACCACAAATCTGTGTTTGTCTCTGTAATTTCCAATTTCAACTGGTACTGGATCAGTTAAGTCTGTTTTAATTTGTTGATTACTTACTCCCACAACTTGGATGGTATCCCCAGAGAGAGGTAGGTTTTCAATTTCCACTGATCTAACAGTAGAACGGGTAGCACCAGTGTCCACTAGAAAAGTGATATCTACATCATTAACTTTCCCGTTTACATAAGGACCAGACTGGTCAACCTCAAGAGTGGCTCCAACAACACACTCTTCCTCCTCTCTCGGGCACCGTCAGCAATAATCATCAGAATCACTGTCTTGACTTTCTGTTAATAAAAATTGTTGTGAAGCATTTTGCATTTGAACCTTTTGCTGCTTTTGCTGTTTTTGTGGTTTTATTACCTGTTCACATCCCTGAAATCCCACGTTTGGATTATATTTTTGAACTCCCCCACAATTCGGAAAAGGTGGTTGTGGCAATTGGTCTTGACGATTATTCACCTGTTGTTGTTGCTGTTGTTGTAACTGTCGCTGAATATTAAATTCATTTAACCCCTGTTGCATCTGTAGCTGTTGCTGCAGGTTAACACCATTCTGCATCTGTGGATTCAATAAGGGATTCTTTGAGTTTCTAGGAGGATGAGGACACTCGTCCCTCCAATGTCCAATTTCGCCACAATTAAAACAAGGTAATCTTTGTTTCAGCTCTTCTATCTTTGGGCTAAATTTCTTTGGGAAATTATTACCTTTAAACTTTCCTTGTATCTGGTTTGTATTTCCAGTTTGAACAAAATTAGTGTTCTTATTTCCCATGCTGGCAATCTGTTGCTCAGCCACCTTTACCTGAGCCCACATGGCTTTCTCCTTCAGCTTCTTCTGTTTTACTTCTAATTCATCGCTACAATATTTTGCTTTTCTTAGAATATCATCTACAGATAGTGCTTGCCATCCGACAATACTAGTTCTGATCATTTCTCCAATTTCAGGTTTTAGTCCATAAACAAATCTATAGATAAAATGACTCATGTCTTTTTCATCTAATTTTTCATAACCACTGTATTGTTTAAAGATTAACAATAGTCTTTCATAAAAAGAATGAACTGATTCTTTTGTTTCCTGTTCTGTTCTTTCTATTTTAACCCAATCAACTTCTTTGGGTGGAATTTTGTTTTTCATCCAAACAATTACTTTCTCATAGAAATCCATTACAAGTGGATTTGGGGCACCTGTTTCTTTAATTCGTTCAGGTTCTGCTTTTGGCCAACTAATAGATATTTTACATTCTGTCCAAAGATCAGATGGAACTACAATGTCAAAAAATCCATCTAAATCAATCCACAGAACTTTTGACACTTTGATAAATCTATCGACTTGCCTGTACCACTCAACAGGTTTCTCCCTCAATTTTGGAAAGTCATTTGTGAATAACAGAATGTCTTGTCTCGACCATGGGACATGAACATATCCTCCACCTGCAACTTCTCTCATTGGAAATTGTTTTGACAATTTTTCCAATCTTTCATCTTCCTTCCTTTTGGTCCATTTCACTCTCCATTTGTTCAGTTCTCCTAGCTTTTTGATATAGACAATCAAATCTTTAATGTGAACTATTCTTCCCATTGAGTTCAAACTCTCAATGTCACTTTCTGAAAAGTCTAATCTGTAATGCTTTGCAAAATTCTTTTGTTTACTTACATCGATTTCGAGTTCTGCAGCTAGATCCTCTAATTGATCATATTTATTTTTCGTTTTCCACTGAATACTTTTGCAAATGAATAGTAGTTCATCATCCCGATAGTAATTTAAACTATCTGGGCCAATTGTTCCAATTATTAATTCTTCTATATTCGCTTTTAATTTGGCCACATCAAGTTTTGGTGTGGTTACCCTAACTTCAGGACTTCCTACATCTGACATAGCACCCATTGGTGTTTTTGGAGATAAATCCTCATTAAAAGTTAAATCAGGCATTCTCGATCTAGAAGTGTTTAATTCAGTCAAGTCTGAATAAAATTTTTCAGTAACCTTTTGAGTTTCTGTATTTAAAGGAATAGTTAATCCATTTTTGTTTGTATCTCTTTGATCAAATACTGGCTGAACAGGACCTATTGTTACTGGAACTGTGACAGCTTCCATGCCTTTTGTCATTCTTTTAATTAATTCTTCTTTAGACCTTAAATATTCATTATAATCAACATCCTCAACATTTCTTGTCTCTCTTACATAATCTTTTGGAGGTTCCCTTGCTCTTGGAGTCATTGAAAAATGTCTACCTTCATTTCGAGCATTCTCGAATTCTGATCTTCTAGGAGTTTCAGTGATTTCACAGTTATTTGGATAAAGTTTAGGAGCTTCACTAATTGGAGGTGCACTCGGTGAAGTTTCAGTAGAAACCACCGGAGTAGACCATGATCTAGGAGGTCTCAAAGGCTGATTAGGCTGTTTCTTTCTAGCAGTTGTATATATTTCTTCCATAACTGCATCCTCAGATTCACTTTCCATAGATTTCCCTGTAGGAGAACCCATTACCATTTCATGAATTAAATATAATCCTTCACTCATGTTTCCCTGTCTCCACATTCGCAATCTATCTTCATGAGTTTCTCTTTTCCATGATGGATTTTTAGAAGGTCTTTTAATTCCACTAGCTTCTCTTTGTAACTGATACATCTCGTCTTCCCACTCAACTAAAGCTTCAAATTGAGTTGGTCTCGGTTTTGGAACAAGAGCATTCATTTTCTCTCGTAAGTTTCTTAAAACTCTTACATTAAATGAACCATCATCAGGCCAAGCCAAAACACCGTCGTTTTTAGTATAACGTTTCCAACTGTCGAACCATAAGACAGTATGATATCCGTATTCACCTTCCATGTACGCTGCAGGTGTTTTATACTTATGAAGTAGTTTACCACCTCGCGTTTCGATTTTCTTGTCAGGTGAAAATAAATTCTTAAATTTCTGAAATAATGTTGTCTTTTTCTCAACATGTTTAAAATGATAACTCATTTTTAAAAGTTAAATTTAATTCACAAAATCGTTCGTAAAATATTTCCGGGATGTTCCGTAAAACAACCAATCCGTGCGCGAAACACACCAACAAGCCAATGGCAGTTGAGCTACGTCACTTTTCAGCTCGACCAATAAATTTGGAAATTTTCCGAAGGACCAATCAGCTCACAGGCTGTCAGAGACTCAGGAGCCAATCAGAATACAGCTTGTGACGTAGGTCACCCAATCCCAGCGCGGCTCTGTGACGTACACAGCAGCTGCGGTTTCTCGCTTCTCACTCCTGGCGCTTACCCCTCCTTCACAAAATCTTTTCACAGCGCCATTTTAAGGACATTTTTCAGTGTAAATTAATTCTTAACAATGACTATAAAGACAACATCTGTTCGTTTCACTATTTAGGATAGTTTACATACATTCAAGTATCCACACTTCGGAATAGACGGCGCTATTCACACTAAGGATAATATTCAATTGTTAGTAGAGTAACCTTACCCCACCCTTCTAACACGTATAATTATGAACTCGCTTTGCTCTGAACCCACCGCGAAGTGAAAGTTCTAAAAGTTCCACTTGAACATAAAATACAATTCAAACTCGCACTTTTACACGGAAAATTCCCTAAATTCAAACACACATGAAATCCGTACAGGACTCTCACCTGTTTATAGAATTCATGCACCGTTAGCAAAATAACGACGTTATCCGTACAGGGCTCTCACCTGTTTATAGATATGAAACATGTACCCGTACAGGACTCTAACCTGTTTATAGATAATCATGCACCGACGTTAATTTTACCCTTCACTCAAGCTCGGATATAACTAATACTCTCATCACAGTGAGTTTTATGGAAGGCGCTTTGTCCCTATTCTCATGCTGCTTTGATTTCTTAGAAAACCCTCACTATACAAGATTCAGACCTAGCCCTAAAACTGTGCTGCTCGGCGACAACACTATGGTACACGGCGATACCTCTTGTGATACTCGGCGATATCACTACAAACAGAACAGATGGCTTGCGTGACTAATTTCTCGCCACACAATCTATACCGGTATAGCTTACAGATAGGCACGAAAAACGAACTTAACAAGTGTTAAAACATCGATCCTATTTCCATACCATGACGTAACCCTTAGCAACCAACATATTACCTTGGTTACCTCTTAGCAACCCTTAGCAACCAACATATTACCTTGGTTACCTCTTAGCAACCATCAATTTCTGCTACCAGAGAATTGATCCAGCGGGCTATAGAAAATATATCATAAACTACGCTACCCAACTTCATAACCAATAAACAAAATTCTATACTAAATATGGACCCATTTATGAACCTGATATATTTTGGGCCTACTGAATCAGGTGGTCAGAATAAATCTATAGACACATTATCTACACACTATATACATATTTATACATTTGCAAAAAGAATATTGTCATTAGAATAAAACCCAACCATTTAAACGACCACCATAGGCGACGTGATCTAGCTAATGGTAACCCATACTTCTAAATAATCAAGACCAGCTTGTTTGTCAAAAGTAAGATTTTATTTTCTAAATTATGGTATATATGTTGTAAGTTTTATAAATGAAATTTATTTGTAATAAAGCAAGCATGATGGTAAGAAATATGAGAAATATACAATTTAAGCAATTGAATCAATTCTAAAGAAATTATATAAAGTTTAGCATTTCTAAAACCTATTTCCCTAACTGAGCTAAATAGACAGAAATTAAAGTAAAGATCCTTGAGGATTCTTACGTGCTCCACGCAAAGTCCAGCAGCACATCACCCTCATCGGAAAGTCAGAAAGCAGCAGCCAGCCCAACCCTAAGGGCATGACTTTTTATACCTTTCTACGCTAACTAAACTAGCAAAGGAAAGTTTTCAGAAATCTACGACGTCCCATTGGTTGAGAGTGACAAGTGACATGTCACCCGATTCTTAAAAAGTTCCACAAATTCATGTCTTACAAAGACCATTGTCTCTTCCACGTGAAGCCAAAAGCTTCCTGCGATTGCAACTTTGTATTAAGTCATCCTCGCAGCTTCCATAGTCTTTCAGTACAACTTCCGCGGATGCCAAGTTAAGGACTGACAAAATGTTCACTTTCGACCTTGGCCATGTCCGACAGAATGATGTCAGCTCATCAGTTTTTGCTTTGTGAATGCAGATTCAATAAACGCTTTAATTCAGAATGGGCGTCTCGTGACTTTCTGCAGAATTATAGATCAGCTCTTTTTCTGCGGCTCAAATAATTAGGCCCAAAAGCAGGCAACTTATGTTTTCTAGTATAAAACAAACACAAGAAAAGTATTAATGTAAGAAATAAAGTATATTCTGTATCCACCCCATGGTTTACTAATTAATTAACCCACCCGATTAATCAAAATGTTACCTAGCCATTGCAAACAAATAAAGCAGCGTTTATATTTACCAGTCTCCGTTTTTTCAATGAGACCCAAATGCACCTAGAATAGTAGAAATGACATCACACAGACAAGGAAAAGCAAAACAAGCACATGCTTCTTTTAAGTTTGCAGCAGTTAGTAATGACAAAAACGAAAACAATAAATTATTTTATTAATTTGCACGAACAAAAAGATGCAACATTTATGCACGTTTATGAGCACACATGTTAGTCCCCCCACGTGTAAAGTTTAATCTAAGTTGTATTAGCACGACATATCACAAATCATTAATAATTTTATTCATGTTATGGAAATGTGACTTTGCGAGTTTAAACAAAATTTTGTTTTCTATCTCGCTCCATCACAGCACGCAAAGGTCAGCTGGTGCCAAAAAAGGGATTTGGCCCCTTCGCCATGCCCCTATTCTACCTACACGAGTGGGCGGGGCGCAGCTCACCTTTCTAAAGGAGATGCGTGATTGGGGGTGCCTGTGAGAGAGCCCAGGCCCAATCACGTAACTCCTAGAAGGAGATGATAAATTACGTTCAGAGGAACGTTTTAAATTATAGTGCACATTTTCTGCTGCCTTCTTGACGTCGCTGCAAAAGCCAAGATTTGTGTTTGGGTGGGCCAGGCTCATGTTTGGGTGGGCCTGGCCCACCCGGCCCACCCTCTAGAACCGGGCCTGATGTCACATAATATGTCACCATTAGTTTAGGTTCCAATCTTTTTCACTGGGACACCTCTCAGTATTGTTTAATTATTAATTCTTGTAAATAAGTATTTCAACCTCTAAACACTATGTATGTATTGTTGACTCTACCACTCACTGCATAAATAAGTTTACAAATTGATCATATCCACGGTGTATGTGACTAGCTCTCTTTTTGTCTTCAATTTAACCATGAACATTGCCATTGTGCATATTCTATTAGGAATAATCTTTATTAATCCACAGGAGCCATTGTTTCTTTGCTAACATAAATGGGCATAGACTGGCCATCAGGGGGCCTAATAACCTTGCTATCGACTAAGCTGGAAAACAAAGTGACAGTAATAAATGCAAATAGGAAATGGATTTTAGCGTGCCAAGTGCAACTGTACAAGAAGGATATGCAATTGTTTTTCATAATTGTTATTATCCTGTAAGGATATGTACAAGGTACACGTTCCATATGGTGTTATTGATGGGAAATTGTAAGTCAGTCCCCCATTGTGGACCCACAATGGGGGACTGACTGTAGAATGATTTTTTAACAGCATATAACATTAGCCAGGCAAGCTTCCCAACAAATGCATCTATATCACTGGACACAGGTTAGCAAACTTTTTTGGCATCAAATGGGATGTTCAGTATAAATTACCGCACTAACTTAGAGTGTCCAACTATATACACCTTTATTTATGGAAACCAAGGGTGCCTGATAGATTAGATTTTTGTGTATGCATGGCTCTTTTATAGAATTTAGAATTTTAGGGATGGAAGTGATCACCAACTACTGCATTTAGTATTACATTTGGAAGCTGCTGATAATAGAAAGAAGGGAATGTATGACATAATATCGACCACAAAAATATCGCAATACAAAAATATCGCAACAAAAATATCGAGGACAATAATATCGGGATCCTATCTTCATGAAGGTAAGTACAAAAATATCGAAAAAATAATATCGTAGTACAAAAATATCGAAATTAAAAATATCGTTTTTTTAAATGTATTAATAATAATGTAAAAATAATGTTAAAATACATATAATTTAACAAATATTAATAAAAACATTAAAACATAATTAAAAAATTAAAAGTAATACATATACATTTAAAATAAATTAAAAATTTAATAATTAATGTAATTTTATTTTTTTTAATTTCATTTAATTGATTTAAATTAAATTTAAATTAATTTTATTTTTACCCTTTACGCCTGTACCCCAAAAACCCAAAACTGACCCTGAACCCTAAAAATACCCCTTTACCCAAAAACTGAAAACTGACCCTGAACCCTAAAAATACCCCTTTACCCAAGAACTGAAAACTGACCCTGAACCCTAAAAATACCCCTTTACCCGAAAGCTGACCCTGAACCCTAAAAATACCCCTTTACCCAAAAACTGAAAACTGACCCTGAACCCTAAAAATACCCCTTTACCCAAAACCTGAAAACTGACCCTGAACCCTAAAAATACCCCTTTACCCAAAAACTGAAAACTGACCCTGAACCCCAAAAATACCCCTTTACCCAAGAACTGAAAACTGACCCTGAACCCTAAAAATACCCCTTTACCCAAAAACTGAAAACTGACCCTGAACCCTAAAAATACTCCTTTACCCAAAATTAATTAACATTATTTAATTACCAATTAATTATTAATTAACAATAACAATAAAGTAAATATATTAACACATTAGCTATAATTAATTTAATTTACTAATTATTAATTTTCTCCAAATAATTAATTAACAATAAAAAAAGTATATATATTAAAAAATTAATCTAATTAATGTAATTAACTAATCAATAATAATTAATTACTAATTAATTATTAATTAAAAATATGTACACAATTATATTAATTAACTAATTAATATTAATTAATTACCAATTAATTATTAAATAAAAATATGTACAAATTTATATTAACTAATTAACTAATTAATATTAATTCATTACCAATTAATTATTATTTAAAAATATTTACAAACATATATTAACTAATTAACTAATTAATATTAATTAATTACCAATTAATTATTAATTAAAAATATTTACAAACATATATTAATTAATTAATTATTATTAAATTACTTCCCACCCTATTCCCCTATAAACCCACAACCCGCTCTAATACTAAAACGCAAAATGTTAACAAAATTACTAATTTTCAAACATACATTTCTAAACATATTCAGCAAACATATAAACAACAAAATAAAATACATAACACTAAACAACAACATTTCGATATTACTAACATACATACCTTAATCTCGATATTCTGTCTGTCGATAATATGGCACATCGATATTCTATACCTTCGATATTAAAACATCGATATTATTGTATATCGATATTTTAATTTCGATATTTTGTCTGACTACCGAGAGGAGGACCTCTCTTTGCAAATGGACTACCCTAGAGGTCTTACTACCAGAATTACAGGCAAACATTTAATTCTCTTGGCCAATTGGTAGAAGCAGCAAGATGTAATACAGTGGGAACAGGTGCCAGAATAATTAGGCAAGTAGTAGAGTGTTTAAAGGTGAAACTAAAGGCAAGTAAGCAATGTGATAAATGAGTTTGAGCGGATAGAGAAAAGTCTGATTTCACAGGGAGTGTAGAAGTTTAAAACGACAGATAAGAAAATGGGAGAGAGACCTTAAGAGAAACTAGATTTATGAGATAGACACTCCCACTCAGAGCTAAAAGAGAATATAAGAAAACATTAAATGATGAGAAGAAAATCACTATGGGAATTGTTGGAAAGATATTCTAGAGGTGATAGAAACAAAAATTGTAGGGCCATTTTGGCAGCTTGTGCAAAAAGGGACAGTAAAGTAGGTAGGGAAAATGTAGTGCTTGGTTGGTAAGACTCATGAGTTACTTACTTAGAAGAAATATATTGTGATGGGTATGGGGAATAACAAATGGAGGAAAGATTTAAAGTGGAGAAGGACATCCCTTAAGATCGTTAAGGGAACTATAATGCTTTTAAAACTATCAATCCACAGATACCCTGCCAGCAGTTGTAATTAAAACAAATGTAGACGTGTGGGCAAAATTACATTATTTAGTGTTCTAGTGAATTGTAATGCCAGGCTTGTTCCTGGCAAATTGGAAGGGAACAATTATACAACCTATCTATAAAAATGATGATTATGCAATGCCCAAAAAGTATAGATTGATTAATTTATTAGATGTGGGGAAATATTGTCTCCAAAAATAATTCTGGGTTTGTTGAAGGGTTGGGCAGAGACAAATAATATAATTCCCATAAAAGAGGGAGGATTTATAGAGGGTTACTCCACTTTAGACCTCTCTTTCAGTCTGTGGTAATTTATGATGCACCAAATTAAATGCAGAGCAAAACAGGTATAGAAACCACTAACGCAATTAGGAATCCCTAAAGGCCTCCTTCTTATACTGCAAGGGTTTCACAGACAGAATTGGGCACAGGTATTTATAGGCACAGAGGGAACACTGACTCATAAAATAACAATTGAGAATGGATTGCAACAGGGCTGTGTACTGGCACCTTTGCTATTTTCCATATTTTTAGCTGATCTGCCAGCAGTTTTTCAAGTAGCGAAGATTAGCGGCTCACATGTCCCATGCCTTTTAAATGCAGATGATCTGGTCATCATAGACATGACAGAAAAAGGCCTTCGTGGGAAATTAGAGGAGCAGGGGAAATACAAACAAGAAATGGCAACTAGGAGATACAAAATTAGAGGTAGTTAATAAATACAAATACCTATGGATGTGGTTTGAGGAGAAACTATATTGGAAGGAATATATTGAACTTCTAAAAGCTAGAGCGATGTCTTAAGTAAGTGGGCTAAAAACGATTAAATTAAGAACACAGTTTTATCAGCCTACCTCACCATGATTCATCCACAATTCCAATATCGGGTAGAACCGTTATGTTTATGTGTTAAATATGAATGGAAATATGAAGAAGTAAAAGGCTTTAAAAGGTTGCTATCTCTAACGTCCTCATCAATGATACAGGCTATAAGAATGGAAACATAGCTAAGATCCTGGAGTTATTTAGCAGGCGCTGAGGCAGTCAGATTTTGGTTACGATTAGAAAGGGATTAATGCCAAAAAATAGCCTCCCACTGTAAAAATTTGATTGTACACAGTTACCTGAGCTGGGCAAAAAAGTTTAGAAAAACATTAGGGGATGTTTGTAGGTGGCCAACAATAAGTTTAGGAAATCAAAATAAAGAAATCAATGTTTCAAAGGCAGAACTTTGCGTATTTATTTATTTTTATTTTTATTTATTTGTTGGTTTGTATAGCGCTGGAATCGACTCACATTGGAGTATCTCTGCGCTTTGACACCTGTAGAACACCAAGAAATAAATATGAGTGGTAGCTAAATTTCATTTTTGAACAAAATTGTTTTCAATTGTTTCCGAAACTTTAAATGATCTGTGCATTGTTTAAGTGACAGAGGGAGTTTATTCCAGAGAGTAGGTCCTGCTATGGACAGAGCCTTACTCCCGTGTCTGGCTTTCTTAGCCCGAGGTACTTGCAAAAGAAAATTATTGCTGGACCTAAGAGATCGAATGGGTGTATACGGGACAAATTTATTTTTCAAATAAGCAGGTCCTAGGCCATTTAGGCACTTGTGAATCAGGCAGCATATTTTAAATTTCGTTCTCTGCCGAACAGAAAGCCAGTGTAATTGGTCAAGAAGGGGTTTAGAAGCAGTTCTAGGAGGGGCATTGAGAACCAAACGGGCCACAGTATTCTGGATAACTTGTAGTCTGTCCAATACCCCTTCATTGGCAGCAAGCAGTAGACCGTTACAATAGTCAATCCTACTTAGAACTAGTGCCTGGACTAGAGTTCTCCTCACTGAATCAGGCAGAAGGGGAAAAACCTTACGTAGTAGGCTGATGGTATGAAAGCATGTACCTGAGATATAATTAACATGTTGTTTGAGAGTCAGATCCTGATCCAGACGGACCCCTAGGTTCTTAACAATTGACTTTGGTTCGGGAACAACACCCAAATCACTGGGCCACCAGTCCGGAGACCAAAGCAATTTAGCTTGCCCAAACAACATTACCTCAGTTTTACTGACGTTACATTGAAGGCAGTTGGCCGACATCCATTGTGCCACTGCCTTCATACCAGCTGAAAAAGAGCTCTTCACTTCAGCGGAGATAGTTTTAAACGGGAAGAGGAGCTGCGTGTCATCAGCATATGACACGGGGATGAAACCGTACTTACGCATCACTCTTGCCAGGGGTGCCACATAGATGTTAAAAAGAGTAGGGCTCAAACAAGAGCCCTGTGGCACCCCTTTGGAGATCTCTACCTCCGCTGACCGATATGCACCCATGGTGACACTCTGGGTGCGGTCGGATAGGAAGCTCTTTAGCCAAGCAAGGGCTTTATGTTTGATCCCGGCGTTCGACAACCGTTCTGTCAAGATGGAATGTGACACGGTGTTGAACGCCGCTGATAGATCCAACAAAACCAGGATCACTGAGAAGCCCCTGTCTTGGTACATGTGTAAATCGTCAGTCACAGATACCAAAGTGGATTCCGTGCTATGCCTTGGCCTAAACCCAAACTGGGAATGGTCAAGAACGTCAGTCAGTTCGATATATCTGGATAGATGGAAATTGACATGCTTTTCGGATATTTTCCAAAGAAAAGGTAAAAGTGAGATTGGCCTTAAATTAGTCAATTCCGTCCAAGGAATAGCAGTGTTCTTCCTAATGGGTCTGACAAGGGCTCGCTTCCAATCTTTGGGGACATAGCCGGAGGTAAGAGAAAGATTCACAAGCTGCTCAAAAATAGGGCAAATCTGCTTTGCTAGAGCAGGTATGATCCTGGCTGGAATAATGTCCTCCGGGCTCCCACTTTTAATACTGGTCATGAGTGTCGAAATTTCCTCCCCAGAAATGGTGGGGAAAGCATATATTCTGTTTCCGCTCTGTATCAGCCTGAGAAAATGTTGTTATTGAGGAAACCTTATCACTACCAGCATTAATTATCTTTTCATAGATATTATCAATTTTTGTGGTGAAGAAATTGGATATCTCATCACACAGCTGCTGGGATGCTATTTCTGCAGCTTCGCAAGCTGTGGGCTTGACAAAAGATTGCAGAATCTGGTAAAGGACTCTGGGGGAGTTTCCGGCCTCAGTAATTTGCGCTGTTATGTGTGTTTTTCGTGCTGTCCGAAGTCACTCCCAATATCTTTTCCTATCTTCTACCAAGTGGGTGGTTCTCCATCTCTTCTCTAACTTCCTCGCAGAAAGTTTCAAGGTCCTTAAGTGATCAGAAAACCACACTTCCTGTTTAGCAGCTGGTCGGGGTTTAAAATGTCTCAAAGGGGCTATTTTGTCAATGGCTGTTTTGGTCGCCTTAGTGAATTTAATTAATGCCATGTCAATAT
The DNA here is from genome assembly GCF_964261635.1 of Lissotriton helveticus. Classification (NCBI taxonomy): domain Eukaryota; kingdom Metazoa; phylum Chordata; class Amphibia; order Caudata; family Salamandridae; genus Lissotriton; species Lissotriton helveticus. The sequence continues at coordinate 695,158,811 of NC_136065.1, read as the reverse complement.
TATCACTAGGAGGAATAGTGGGCTTGTTAAACTTCTCTTTAAAAGAGCTCTCTGTAACTTTATGCCATTGTCTACGGACAGCGGGTAGTGCAATCTGCTGCAACTTAGCAGGCCCAGGAAATGAAGTATAAAATTCCAGGACAAAATGGTCGGTCCAGCTAACCTGCTCCGCAGGCAGACAGGAGACCAATGAGGAATTAGATAAAATCAGATCTGGCGTATGGCCAGCTATGTGGGTGGGTCCAAAATTTCGTTTGCTTAGACCCAATAGTGACAAATCTGTCAGTAAGGCTTGTGCTTCACTGCAGTCAGACTTCTCACTGTGAACATTAAAGTCCCCTATTAATATAAAATACTATCATTATTGATATAGGGAGCTAGCAACTCAATCAGGAGATTTGAAAAACCTGTACAGGAGCCAGGAGGGCGATAAACTAAAGCACCTATCTGACAGTCTTTAGATGAGTATGTAATTTTAAAGACTAACAGTTCGATGTCAGTGGATGTCAATTCCTCTAAAAGTTTTACTGAAATATCTTGTTTATATATAATGGCAATTCCTCCGCCCATTTTAATAGGACGGTCTAGCCTAATCATTTTATAATTATCAGGAACTCCCAGCGCAATGGCAGGAGTAGAGTATGGTTTTAGCCAGGTTTCAGTAAGATAGCACAGGTCAGGCTGTTTAGAGGAGATCAAGTCCCAGACTTGGGGTGAGTGTTTTGAAAGTGACCTGATATTGCAGAGGATATTTTTCCTTCCGACTCGGATAGTATGATCATTAGAGGCATGAGTAGCAGTGTAGCTTTGTAACGTGTGACATCTAACATTATCTATACTGAGGTCCTTTGGGATAGTGTCAAACTGGGAGTGGCAGTGTAGACATGAAAAAGGACCTTCTACCTGTGGGCAAACACTGCCACGACAGACTGGCGTTGTTAGAGATCGAAGATGTAATAGTACCTGAGAAGTATAGGTAACTCTCATGCCTTCAACGCCAGGTATATCTGCAGATGTTAATCCCCTGGCCCCTAGCCCCGTCCTGTCGCGGACGGGCGCAGACGGGCTTCTCTCTGGCTTGTCTCAGGCGCGTTCTCTGGCGCTTCCCTGCGCGCGATCGCTGCGCGCTCGGGGCGACGAGAGGGCTAAGTAGCCCCTCCTAACAATAGGCTAGAGCGCTAACCACTCCGCAAATGTGAAAAGCGGAAGTGGTGTAGTCCCGGTAAAACGCGATCCAGTGTTCCCCCAACAATTGTGTACAAGCAGCACGCTAATTGTGCAAACAAGCTGTTATTATTGTGGTCGTGTGTGCAGCAGGTAAATACTAAATTAAAATAACATGTACAATTTTAGTATTAACAAAAAGTTGTGCTAGAGAACACAATATGAGGTACTTAAGTGGTAAAATATCCTCCCACATTCTGAGACAGTCATGGGAACGAGATGAGGGATTCCCATATATTGGTGCCTTAATTAATTCATCCCTCAGACAATTGGTGCTGAATTTAAGAAATTGACCACACCCACGTTATATGAGCAATGCGGTAAAGACAGCAGTTTTAGATGTCAATGAAAAGTGTACATGTGGATTAAATATAAAGTATGAATGTTTACATGTTCTATTGGACTTCCCAAGGTATTTACTTGCAAACAAAACTTTTTTAAAGCCAATCCTTTTGAAATATGGAATATTAGAATGTAGCTGATTTTCTGATAGAGGCTTTAGAGAGACTTGTGCAGTCTGAAGCTTGTTGTTACCCTTGAAGGACTTAAAGGAACACCAATTATTTAGTTTTTGTTGATATTTCTGAGATGATCTGTTCTTAACAGATTTGTATGCATTGCGAGGAATTTTAAAAGTTTAAATAAATATAAGTGTTCAATATTATAATGTATTTTGTACAACTTTGTTTATCATATGTAATTAGCATGTGTAGTTTATTTGAGGTTGTTTAAAAGAGTTTGACTTGCCAGAAAACCTCTTTGTATACATACTCAAACCTTTGTAAATAATCTAGGAAGCACTAAACAAAGTCCGACCTTATTTCATCCAGTACAACTGCATGCCACGCGTATACATTGTGTGACAACTTGTTCAAGCCAGTTTACTCTAAGAGGAAAATTTTCTCATCTATTACACTGCGGTAGGCTTTTGAGAAGATGCTTCATAAACATCTGAAGAATCTACGTTCTATAGGGTTATCATGAAATGAAAGGACCCCCCTGTTGCTCTTCTTGTGAAGTGGGTAAGCTTTGAGGGGAATCCAAAGATTTTCCCAACCTACTGGGTCACATTTTAGAATGCTCAGAGAAATGCATGTGGTCCACATGCTCATGATGATTACGCTGAATTAAATCATGCCTTTCATGCAGGTTTTAGAGAGGTCAAACATTGAAAAGATACCACTTCTTTTTAATCGTTTTGACTACTTTTTAGTGTGTATACAGAGATTTAATGTACAAGGACCATTGTTCAAATGCTACATTAATGGAGTGTACACGAGATTTCAGATTGTTTAACAAAAGCCACATTTTTGTCATTTGATTTTATTTTCTCATGTACCTCTATGTTCATAGCTGCATAGTGCATTCTTGCCTTCCAAGGTATTTGTATATAACCCTTTTTTGAAGTCTAGTCAGTTCGACCTTTTTCCATTTCATTGTTTTACAAAGACTCTACATTCTCTATATTTGTGCTTCCTAAAGACCCTTTTATGTTTAGACTTAGGTTTCCTAATTATAGCCATTCGTCCACCTTTTAGCAAATTCATTATTATACCTAACAGTTAATCCAAGAATTTTTATTTTTATAATTGCTCTACGTGCACCTGAGCTCAATAATTCTGCTAGTTGAGCATTTATCCGGGTTTTTCCATTGCTGCTCATTGTGCACTACAAATACTGTGTCGTGTGCCTAGGGGCTTCATCATACATACCCTTGATACAAACTTGTGCTATTCCTTTATTTGTAGATTATGGTCACTTATTCACTAATCTGAAAATCTGTACACAAGTTGACTAAAAGGAGGGAGTCAAAGTGTACTCAAGTGAATCCCTTCTAAAGTTAGAGCAGAGGCTAATCTTAAGTACATAAGATTTCTTCCTACAGTTAAGTGATCTTAAATTCTAGCTCTATAGCTGTATAGTGAGGCCATTCCTAATGTTGCTTCCCACTGCTCTACTAGAGTTGGTGTAGGAATTTCCCATAGTCTATTTTAAGCGCACCAATCATTCATAATGTTCCCTAACACTATATTTAAATTAAAACCTCCTGTTGAAATTAAATGGTTGGTTAGTTAGTTTTGTTCAGATCATGGAGCGCATCTTTTAGATTTTTCACGGATAGAGATATACGTTTTTTTTCCTCATCACTTTTTGTAGTTCCACTTGTTCATCAGGACATTAACCCTAAATTTAACTAAAGTCACCTCTGGGAGATATAGAAGAAAATGATGATTAACTAATATCATCAGTCATAACATTATTTACAACAAGTTAAGTGAATGAAAACATGCTACCAAACATGCAGCTCATCAAACCAATGCATATTTGTGTGATCCATTAAACCTACTATGACTAAATTACAAAGAAAATGTTATGAAACAAGTTTCATGCAAGACCGGTAGAACCATTTGATTGAATACTTTGCTCAACTCATACTGGTGTCCTATCTGTTTTTTTGGCTATAACTGTGTGTTCTCTTGAAAAATGGTTATGCACCATCGTGTTCCTTGGCCCTTTTATTGTAGGACTAGTTCTCCTCTTCCCGGTCCAACTGCTGTTGTAATTTAGGTCACTTTTAATTATATCCTCTTTTGTTACATTCTATATGTGTTTGCCTAATCCACCATGCTCTAAAATTGACAAATGCAGTTATTACCTATTTCAGGTCAGAAAAGGAGCCTTTCTTATTATGAGCTGGCTTATGTACCTTCCGGATGCTCAAAGATAAATAAACACAGGCAACACAAATCTAAAATTGGAGTTAGACCCAAGATAGGATTATAAAAAAAAATTATCCACTATTAACAGAGGCTGGAAGAAACGTTTGGATCTCTGCAGCAACTAACAATTTCCTTTATAATCAGCAGTGTCAGTCTCAGTTCTATACCTTGTTCAAAAGATCCATAATTAATTAGTTGATCCCTATATGAAGAAGATCCTATTTGGGGTAAATTCCCTACTGTAGCTTTTGGAAATATTCATGTAATATATTGTATAGGATTTATTGAAACACTAAAACCATATTTGCAACTTGCTTGGGAGATGCAAGACATTTAAGCAGTTTTAAGTTTCCAGAAGAAATAATACTGTTTACGGTTGATGTTCATTTTTTATATGCATCCACTACTCATGAGGAATGTATAGACTGCACTGAATACATTAATACAAAAAGATAATGTGACGATCATTTTTCTGCTGCAGAAACTTCTTATAATATTACATTATAATTTTGTCAGATTTGGTTAAATCCATTGCCTGCAGTCGAAGTGGTCTGCAATGTGTTCTGAAGTTGTCCTGTCATATGCGAATATGTTCATGTAAAAATTTGAATGCCAACTACTTCTTGATACATTTTTAGTAGTTTGATAGCATCATTTTGTGGAACTACAATATTGATTAAATAGAAAGAATGTCGGTAGACAGTTAAACTGAGTTAATGGAATTCAGTGAGTGTTTGAATCAGCTGCATCACTAAATAATGTTTACCATTAAAGTAGGATCTCCACCAGCACGTTTCAGGTAACCGAATATACTATGTATTCATTACAAACTTTTATGTACAGCCCACAGAGAGCAATGCTTGTCTCAATCACCAGCATTTTCACTGATCTAATCAGAAAAAGATTTCCACTTAAATGCTAAGCTCTAAAAGGATTATTTTAGAATAGCAAGCATTAGTAAGCCTTGGGAGGTTTAACCTCATTTTTCCAAACTAAATGATCATGAAAAGCTTGTATAATTCTAAGTCAAAAACTTACTGAGCTACAACGATCAAAAAAATAAAGAAAATAGCATAAAACACATGAATGTATGCTAGACAGCACCACTTAGGAGATTTTTGAGTACCACTTATGCTTGTTTATTTATCACAACCCTTTAAACCAGGAAAATATACTAATTAGAGTAGGAAGAGAATTGTTACAAGGTAGTTAACGAACTATTATGGCAATAAAGGATTGAACTTTTGCCTGTCTGAACTATGGCCACAGGAGCAGTTCAGGTGAATGTAATATACCACCCTTATTTTTAAAAATGCTACAAGATCAATGATTTTGTCACGCATCAGATACTTTTGGTATTGCGTTCCTTTGTGGGCTTTATTCATTAGATCACTTATTTTTATCATGAACACAAACATGATCAAAAATCTCCTTTGTAATGACGTTTCAAGATAAATGGCCACTTTCTTGCACATTTACATGTAGTTTTTCAGTGGAGCAGGTGAAGATATTGAGGAGACAGGAAGATTGTAAATTACTTTTCTCACGAAGGGCAACCTTTTAAATACATTTATTGGACAGAATCACACTAAAAGGTCTTAAAGACTAGGAAGATTTACCTTTTTTTGTTTGAAATGTAAACAAGAAAACTCGATAAAAAATTAGCAATTATTACAGTTATTAAACCATCAAGATGGTTGCTGGGATGTGATGGGAAATGAATACAACACGTTGTTGGAATTAGTACGACTAATCTGAAATGTTAAACAGAAGTGTAAACTGGAATCAGACGGAGAACACTAGTCGTACTAGAATAATGGGCCTGGGCACATTGTATGTACAACCTTAAACAGAGCTGTGTTCATGACACACACTTAGTACAAACGAAAGAATATGTCCTCTTTCAGATGATAGCTGGTTGGAATTATCTCCTGATGAACTGGAGAGGATTTTACAGGATGCAGCCGGTATGAAAGATTCCGCTCCCACTGCCAGTGAGGAAGAGCAGAAGTATGATTTGTCAGAAGTTGCAGAAAGCATGAAGGCATTTATATCCAAAGTGTCTACACATGAAGGAGCAGAACTGCCACGGTGAGCCTCATCTGTGCCATTCAGTTCTTTGCATACATGCAGTGTCTGTCAGAGACTGTGAAAATGAAATTGATATGCTGCCATGGAATACAAATGGTGTTTTTGTATTTTAACTAAGATAAAATAATATGCTATCATCTTTTTGCTTGCACTTATGCATGCGTTTTGTGCCACATGCACTGTACATAGTTGTAAATTGGTTAGTAAATTGAAATGTGGCTTGGTTATATAAAAAAGGTGGGTATCGCAAGAACTGAGGTGTAAAAGTAGTTATGTGTAGAATGTACATTATTTACCTTAATCACAACACTATGAAAAACAATGGTAACCTGTTGGCAAGGGGTGTTCATGCATTTGTTCAAAATGAAACTGAAATAAATGGGTCATTTGTACGAGTCTCACACATGTGGAAGGCAGGATGTGGCCTGGGGGGGGGAAACTTCCAGTACCATGCGGGCATTGCATCGCAATGCCTTTACATCGCGGGTATTACAACGCAAGTCGTTCCAACGACTTGCGCTGGATGGCGCTATAACCCAAGGAATAGTATGATTTACTATTCCAACACCTTCCCTACTGTACGTAGACTGGTGTTGGACTAGTAAATCATACTGTTCCTAAGTCCAGCCCCCTCCAACGCAAGTCGTTGTAACAACTTGCTTTGTAAAAACTGAGATGTAACGTTCCGCGATCATTTTGATTTCGTTGTAACATCACATATTCCTGATTAGAGGGTCCTTGAGATTAAATTACTGTCCCTCCAGTGGAGAAGGATCATGGTGGATAGGCAGACTAGGGGGTGACAGTAGCTGGAGCAGATGCTGGCAGTAAGTACCTGTAGATATGACAAGCTGAGCAGATGCAATTTGGAAGCCATGCATGCCATGGCCTATGAAGCTATTAGTTATTGTTGTCTGAAGAAAAGTGTGTAGAATATAAAATATTAATGTATCTTATGTGTAGAGATATTTCAAGCTAAAAAAGGAGATGCTACCTTGGGATTTGGTGTATAGGGAGAATGGAAAGATCCCATGATAAAACTTGGGGGACTATTGGTGGTGGGGATGCGGAGCACCAGGATACCAAGTAAGTGCACTTTGAGAGGTCAGAGGCAAACCATTTAAAACATGTCCTTGCCCATGGTAGGGAAGTGATTATTTATTACTATTTTGTGCACTTTTGGACAACAATGTGAAAAGCTTTAGAGAGTTGTTGTTGTAGGGTGAGTGAGTTTAGAAAGATAAATACATGAGTAAGGGCCATTTCAGTCAAATGAAGTGAGCAAATAGTTCTGAGCTGATTCATAGATGCAACTTTTATAGAATGAAGACCAAGTTTAAGGTTGCTTTTCTAATGCTATATGTGTGAGTTCTGAGCCAAATGTAACTGGCATCCCTTAACTGAATAACTGTTCCCAGAATTGGGTAAACTGATGTTTATTGCCATATGGTTGCGCATCATATAGAGGTTTTTACAGCTGGAGGCATGACGAGGCAAGTGTAAATAGTACCATCTCAGTCACAATGTTTGGTACAACTTACTACTCGCAATTAACTTTTGGTGACATGAGGCCTACAGATACATGTAAAACTGGGTTAAAGCAAAGTTGTGTCTATTATGTCCCATTTTGTCATATCCTAAATGGGGCACAAAAACTCCGGGTCTGCCCAGTTTAGAAGTTTTTTTTATACCCAGTTTTGCACAACAGTCATAATGACCATTTTTCGAGTAATAGCCTTGAAAGTGTTCAGAACAAAACATAAAGTGATGGTGCTATCATGTAAGGATTGTAATGTTGCCACCCCCCCCCCCCACCCTATTCCCTATTCCATTCTTTTCAACTTCCCTGATGCTAGCGGGCTTCATATCCCCACGAGGTGGAGAGATTTTGGTTACACTCAAAAATCTGCATCATGGGGAAAGCGAAAGATTGTATGTTCTCTTAGAGTGGAGGGATACATCCTGATATGAATACGTTCAATTATCGACCAATTAACCTGTTTGACTGTGTCCAGAAAGTTTTGTCAATCGCTCCTAGCTAAAATTTTGGATTGGATGGAAGAGAATGACATCCTCTCCTCCCTCCAAGCGGGCTTTCGATTGAAAACCGGCACAGTTAATCAGGTTTTTCGCCTTCTCATGCTTTATTGGAAGGTAGTTTTGCTGGACAAAGGGAGCTTATACATCGCAGTCATTGACTTGAAATCTGCCTTTGATCTCGTTCCCAGGGACAAACTATAGCGTGTGCTCAGGGAGTACACTTAAACTCTTACACTCCTTGTCAGGCTTCATGAAGAGAACTTTGCCAGGGTTAGATGGGGCAGCCAGGGACAGGTCACCAACCCCATTGTGGTACAGTGAGGGGTTCGCTAAGGTGTGTGCTGGTTCCAACCTTGTTCTCACTTTACATCAACAATGTTGTTGAGCTTCTGTCAGCCACCTCTGGGGACGCCCCTTCCCTAGCTAAGCAGAGAATCGCCACCCTTCTATTCACAGACGATACTCTTCTCATCTCGAAGACTCCAATGGGCTTGTAAAAACTCTTAAATCAATTCAAGCTCTTCTGCGATAGGAGGGGGCTCAAAATCAACACAGCCAAAACTAAGCTCATGCTATTGAACCCTCACAAGTCCTTCAAGGGAAAACTGTTCTTAGGCAACACTTCCTTGGAGAGAGTGAGCTCCTTCAACTACCTGGGAATCAAACTGCCAGAGGCTATGGCCTGGAAGCACCATCTCAATAAGGCCTACCTCCGGGTTTCCCAGGCAACCGGGGCTCTGCGTAAGTAGCACTGCCTTTCTTCTACCAAGCCAATTGCACCAGCATTGAAACTATATAGTTGCAAGGGTGTGAGCAGAGCTCTTTATGGAGCTGAGTTGTGAGGTATGGAAAGAGCAAGTGACCTAACAACCGTGGAGAACAAGTTCCTCAGAAACCTCACATCTCTTCTGCAGAGCACCCCCCTTTTCCCACTATTGCTTGACACAGGCATCAAACCCATTAGCGACCTAGCTAAGCTCTGCCCTTTGTTCTGCCAGCGGATGGTCTCTACCCCAGTACTGACAACCTATGCTGCAGCTTTTGAGGAAGTCTGTGCCTTAAATGCTGCAAACAAAATAGGCCAGATTAAATATGTCAAAAGCCTAATGTCCAACATAGGCCTCTCCGGCCATAATATTGTCTCTCCTCCAACTCACAATCAGACACAGATTGAATCTCTATATTGGGATTGGGTTGAGCTTAAAGTTTATACAGTTGGCTCCCAGTGTAGACTAACCGAAGAATTTAGAGATTTCAAAATCAGCTGCACTCTTGAAAGCTACCTTGACATAAAGTGCTGGTAATAGGAAGCTATTTATAATCAATTTAGACATGTCAGCCTGCCAGTTAATGCATTTACAAACTCATGGTCGGCCAATAGAGCACAGCAAAAGGGCTGCCCCTGTTGCCCTTCCTTGCACAAATCTATTGCCCATCTTTTCTTTTCCTGTACAGCATATGCATAACCGAGGAGTAAATGGCTGACTCCTGTCTGTAGGGAGCTTGGCACCAGAGACTCTAGAGAGGCTGTGCGCATATTGAAATCTTAAGCAAGACCCCTATTCGTGTGCGCAATTGCGAAATCTTTAGGCCACTCATGGACGATCAGAAGGAGGGCACAGACAGCCCCCCGGCCAACCACTGAGAACTGCAGACATGATGCCCTGCCTTTTTAAGTATATTTTTGACCATCTAACTTCAAGATGTAAATAGTCATTCAATATTTTCTGTTTAATGTACATTCTTGATTGCCGCCCAATTGTTTTCATTGTGATGACTGGTTTTACAATTGATTCTTATATAATCACGCGTTGATTATGATTGTATTATTTTAACCAATTCATATGCACTTTAGATAAGGGGCCTTGCCAAATTTGCACATTAACTGTTCCTCTGTTGATAACACTCAGTATTGTAAGCTTGACTTGCAAGATATCTGTTGTTTTAACATTTTAATTGGTGGCTATTTTAACTTTTTATGGATTTCCATTTTTAACTGCATTTTCAAGTCGTACCATACGTACTGTATTGCCCCCCCTATCGACATGTACAAAGTTTATCTTGAGTCTTTGTTTCTTTTATGGTATCTTACCGAAATAAAGAGCTTTGACTGACTGAATACTGGCTGGTCCTGCACTCCATACATTTTTCTGCCTCCCAGGGTGGACAGATTGGGGGTAAACTCTCCCAATCTGCCTCTCATCAGGACAGAAAGAGACTGTGCCCTTGAGGTTTTAACCCCTTCGCTGCTAGGCCTTTTCCCCTCCTGTGCTAAGCCTTTTTTTGGCTATTCGGGGTAGTGCGCGCTTAGGCCCCTGTAACTTTTTGACCACATAAGGTATCAACTCCAATTTTGCGTCCTTTTCTTCCACCATCACGGGGATTCTAAAGGTGCCCAGGGTTTGTGGATTCCCTTGGAGGGGTCCCAGAAATTAGCCAAAATACAGCAAAATTTTGTTTTTGTTCAGAAAAATGGGAAAAACGGGCTACAAATGAAAGCGTTTGGGTTTTTCCCTGACCCTGCTCGCAGGCAGGTCGCTCCCCACGCCACCACACGGCCGCCAGCTGCTTCGTGCCTGTTCTCTGCCGCACGCCATTTTTACCGCCGTTCCCGCTCCTCCCGCCGTTGCGTCCCTGCGGCTCCGCCCTCCTGCTTCCCATTGGCCACCCCGCTCCCACCTCCCAGCTGCTCCTCCCTCCCTCTCCCCCTCTTACGGAGGCCGCGCTGAGGGCGCGCCAAAGGCAAGCCCGTCTGCGCACGTCCGTGCCTGGACCGCACCCAGCGCCAGAACCCCTGGGCCCCGCGAACGCCACAACACCAGACTCCGCTACAACGCCAGCACCCTCTACGCACTCAACACCGGCCGAAACCACACCTGCTTCCAAGCCACCCCGAAACGGACTCAGGGACCTTTCTCCTGCCACACCTGCAGCTTCACCTGCGACAGAACCACAAAACCTCCTAGGACTGGACCCAACCACCTCCGCTGCATACTCCTCAACACCTGCTCCGTACGCAAACACGCCGTCGAGTTCTGGGATCTGCTCGACACCTCCGCCCCAAATGTGGCCTTCCTGACCGAGACCTGGTGGAACGATTCCTCAGCGCCCGACATCGCCATAGCCATCCGGTACGGCTACTAGATCACCCGCAGGGATCGCGCCAACGGAATCGGCGGAGGAATAGCCATCGTCCACAAGTCCACCCTCAAGGTCGCCACCCACGCAGACGACACCCTCAACACCGCCGAACACCTGCACTTCCGGATCCACACCGACCCCAACACCACCCTCAGAGGAACACTCATCTACAGACCCCCCCGGACCCCGGGATCAGTTCAGCGACTCCATCGCCGACCTCGCCAGTACCCACGCATCGCCTCCACGGACTACATCCTCCTCGGGGACCTGAATTTCCACCTCAAGAAAAACAACAACGCCAACTCCGCCACCGTGATCGACGACCTCAGCCTCCGACAACTCGTCACCGCACTCACCCACGCCGCCGGCCACACCCTGGACCCCGACTTGTCCACAGGCACCCACGTCGCCTTCAACCACACCACCGAACTCCACTGGACCGTTTTGAGGCAACATCAACATTGCCTATCAAAAACGTTTTGGGGCCCTTGCCTGTCGCGGGTACTTGCGCCTCTCACACAAGTGAGGCGCCATTTTTATCGGGAGATCTGGGGGAATGCTGGGTGGTAGGAAATTTGTGTGAGCCCGGTGATGCCACACTTTCCCACACAAAAATGTGTGAAAAAACTGATTTATTTCAGCTAAAATTTAGGTTTGCAAGGGATTATGGGTAAAGGAACATTGGGGGATCCATGCAAGCCATACCTCCTTGGATGCCCCCCGGGTGTCTAGTTTTCAGAAATGTGTGGGCTTGGTAGGTTTCTCTAGATGGCCGCCGAACACGGAGCCAAAAACCCAGGTGACCCCCCCCCTTGCAAAAGCAGGTGGTTTTGAGATAGGCAATTTTGATGTTGCCTCACTATGTTTGGGGCCCTTGCCTGTCGCGGGTACTTGCGCCTCTCACACAAGCGAAGCACCATTTTTATCGGGAGACCTGTGGTAACGCTGGGTGGTAGGAAATTTGTGTGAGCCCAGTGATGCCACACTTTCCCACACAAAAATGTGTGAAAAACCTGTTTTTTTCAGCTGAAATTGAGGTTTGCAAGGGATTCTGGGTTAGGGAACATGGGGGGATCCACGCAAGCCATACCTCCTTGGAAGCCCCCTCGTGTCTAGTTTTCAGAAAAGTGTGAGCTTGGTAGGTTTCCCTAGATGGCCGCCGAGCACGGGACCAAAAACCCAGGTGACCTCCCTTGCAAAACCAAATTGTTTTGACATAATTATGTGTTCATTTCTGCAGCGTGAGATTTTTGGCACAATCTCGCATGGAAAATGTGACAGACATTTTTAAGTTTGCAGGACATTGTGGATAAAATAAATTGTTGGAATTCACAAGAAAGACATCACAATGTAGTCCCATGGGTTAACAAAAAAATCTACATTTGGTAGGTTATTCTTAGATGGAATGTACATCTTGACAGAGAGACTCAAAAGACAAAGATTCCTGCACATCTATCTATTCCTCAAACACACACAGACTGGTTGGATTTGGCACGAGGGCGAGTGATGGTTCAGTACATAACATTTTATTAACAAGAGATTTCACAAAAATGAAATGCACTGTCAATAATTAAATGCCCAAAAAACGAACCAGTGACTCGCAGCCCGTGAGCTGTAAAACCACGACAAGGCACCCACCGTTTTACAGGCCCTTCATGCACCTTTCATACCTGATACACACAAGACCATTCACAAAACCAACACATTACAACATTCTTAAAAAGGGACAAGGTACACCCTGCTTCAGAAATACAAAAAAGACAAATATTACTGCACAGCCATCTAATTCTCAAGCACACACACATACTGGTTGGATTTGGCACGACGGGTGAGTGATGAATCAGTATATACAATTGTATTAGCAAGTCATTTCACAAAAATGAAATGCACTGTTAATAATTGAAAGGACAAGAAACTGAACCATCGACTCACAGCTCGTGAGCTGGTTACGCCACAACAAGGCACCAACCTCTTTACCGGCCATTCATACACCTTCAATACGTGTGACACATACAAAATATTCACACCGCCAGGTGCGGGCCCATCACATTACAACACTCACACCAGCAGACAGCGCCATTCAAGGGCCCTTCACTTTCACACGCCCACATTCCTGACACAGCAACTACACAAACTGATGGATTGCGTGGAGTGGCGCTCAGCTAGCAGTGTGTGTAGTCACCAGCAGCAAGTCACTACTCACACACTGCCAGCCGAGCGCCAGTCCACGCACATCACCATCCAAGCACTAGTCCACGCACACCGCCAGCCAAGCACCAATCCACGCAAACCGCCAGCCAAGCGCCAGTCCAAGCACACCGTCAGCCAAGCGCCAATCCACGCACACCGCCAGCCAAGCGCCAAACCACGCACACCGCCAAACGAAGCGCCAGTCAACGCACACTGCCAGCCAAGCGCCAGTCAATGCATACCGCTAGCGAAGCGCCAGTCCACGCACACCGCCAGCCAAGCGCCAGTCCACGCACCCCGCAAGCCAAGCGCCAGTCCATGCACACCGCAAGCCAAGCGCCAATCCACGTACACCGCTAGCCAAGCGCCAATTACGCACACTGCCAGCCAAGCGCCAGGCCACACACACTGCCAGCCAAGCGCCAGTCTACGCACACTGCCTGCCAAGCACCAAACCACGCACACCGCCAGCCAAGCGCCAATTCACGCACACCGCCAGCCAATCGCAAGTCTACGCACACCGCCAGCCAAGCACCAGGCTCCACACACCGCCATCACATTTAGGATTTTTTAAACAAAAAAAACACAAAAAAATTGCTAATAGATACAAATCTACTAACACAAAATCTGAAATTAAATACATTGCACTAATGCCAACCTTGAAACAGAATACAAATGTTTAAACAATACAGACCAGGCAGTTCACTTTACCACCCATGGATACTCCCGAAAATTCTTTTGCGTGTAGTACGCTCTATACCAAGCAGGCACACACAGCCCAGGGTTAGAAGGACACCCGGGGCAGAAAAGACGAGTCTCCTTCCGCAAACCTCTTCGCCAACAGACTCTACATCTCCTAGTGGGAAAGTCTTTTGTAGATGTGGGAGGACTGTAATCAGGAAAGTGGCGATCTTTCAATCGATTCAGAAAAGGGGGTGGTGATGAACAGAGTGTCTGAATTAAGCAGACCACTCTTACCCAGTCCAAAGATCAGGGCTTGATCCATCACCGTTATTTATCTCACTGCCCCATCCCAGCTCAGAACCTGGCTATATGCAAATTAGTCTGTCCCTGGCCCAGTGCATCATGGGAACAGGGCAGACCAAACTACCAAGCCAATTCTTCACCAGAAAGGAGACAAGCTACCGGGGACCGGTTTCTGGCATTTCAGCCTCTTCGGCCCGGCTTGCTTGAATCCTGATGGAGCAGTGAGAAAGGGACTCATGTCTGAGTATACCCTGCCACACCTATAGTGGCCAAAAACGATTCAGAAAAGGGGGTGGTGATGAACAGAGTGTCTGAATTAAGCAGACCACTCTTACCCAGTTGGCTGTTGTAGTCTGGTCTGCCCTGTTCCCATAATGCACTGGGCCAGGGACAGACTAATTTGCATACAGCCAGGTTCTGAAACTGGGATGGTGCAGTGAGCTAAAAAACGGTGTTGGATCTAGCCCTGATCTCTTGACTGGGTGAGAGTACTCTGCTTAATTCAGAGACTCTGTCCATCACCACCCCTTGTTGTAAATAATTTTGTCCACCCTAAGCGTGGTAGGGTATACTCAGATGTGAGTCCCTTGCTCATTGCACCATTAGGATTCAAGCAAGCCGGGCCGAAGACGCCTGAAATGGCAGAAACCGGTCCCCGGAAGCTTGTTTCCTTCCCAGTGTAAGAATTGGCTTTTGTAGTCTGGTCTGCCCTGTTCCCATAATGCACTGGGCCAGGGACAGACTAATTTGCATACAGCCAGGTTCTGAAACTGGGATGGTGCAGTGAGCTAAAAAACGGTGTTGGATCTAGCCCTGATCTCTTGACTGGGTGAGAGTACTCTGCTTAATTCAGAGACTCTGTCCATCACCACCCCTTGTTGTAAATAATTTTGTCCACCCTAAGCGTGGTAGGGTATACTCAGATGTGAGTCCCTTGCTCATTGCACCATTAGGATTCAAGCAAGCCGGGCCGAAGACGCCTGAAATGGCAGAAACCGGTCCCCGGAAGCTTGTTTCCTTCCCAGTGTAAGAATTGGCTTTTGTAGTCTGGTCTGCCCTGTTCCCATAATGCACTGGGCCAGGGACAGACTAATTTGCATACAGCCAGGTTCTGAAACTGGGATGGTGCAGTGAGCTAAAAAACGGTGTTGGATCTAGCCCTGATCTCTTGACTGGGTGAGAGTACTCTGCTTAATTCAGAGACTCTGTCCATCACCACCCCTTGTTGTAAATAAAGATCTTTCAATCGAGCCACATCCTCCACCACTCCGAATCTAGGAACACTTACCTGTTCCACAACAACAAAGCTAGCTATCACAGAGTGCTAAAACTGAAGAAATGTCAACTTTGATGCAGGAGAACTCTCCTTGAACACAATAAAAGCATTAAAAGTTGCTAAGTTGAAAAAATGGATAGACAACTTCTTATACCTAACATAAGCCTTCCGAATAACAGTGTAAGGTTCCAACCTCTGATCTACTCTGTCAACACCACCCATGTGCTGATTGTAGTCTAGAATGCACACAGGTTTGTACACTTCAGCAACCTGACCCCAAACAGGCGCAGGTGAAGTACTCTCATCATGGATGGTAGTCAGCATGTACACATCCCTCCTGTCCACAAATGTCACAGCTAGTTGTTCATCACTACGCAAGGAACTGCACTGACCCCTCTGAAGTTTTTTGCAAACAAGCTCTTTCGGATAACCTTTGCGGTTAGAGCTGATTGTGCCACATGGAAAAGTGTCCACTTTAAACAATTCCTTAAATAATTGCACAGCAGTGTAGAAGTTATCAAGGTACAAATGGTGGCCTCTGTTAAACAGTCTTCTAGCAAGATCTCACACAATTTTCTCTGAAACTCCAAAAGTGGACGGACAACCAGGGGGGTCAATAGTGGAATCTCTACCAGTGTACACACGAAAATTAAAAACCTATCCTGTCCTACTCTCAGACAACCTATACAGCTTAATTCCATAGCGTGCCCTCTTGCTAGGGTTGTACTGCCTAAAAACCAAACGACCCTTGAACAAAACCAAAGACTCATCAATAGATATTTCTTTCCCTGGAATGGATATCTCTGAAAATCGATCTACAAAGTGGTCAAGAACAGGCCGAATCTTAAAAAGACGGTCATTGTCAGGGTGACTATGTGGCAACGCCAAAGAATTATCAACAAAATGCAGCATGCGTAGAAAAAGTAAATACCGATCACGAGCCACAACTGCAGGAAATATAGCTGTTGCCATCAAGGGGCTGGAAGACCAATAGGAAGCCAGGTTTGGCTTCCTTAGCAAACCCATTAATAAAGTCAAACCCAAAAACTTCTTAATCTCTTCCAGATTTGTGGGAGTCCACCGGGTAGCTCTAGAGTGGGACCTACGTTTGTCACTGTTGTCCCTCAAAAACTGTTCAGCATACAAATTAGTCTGCTCAACAATATCACCCATAAATACATCATCCATAAATAACTGAAAATACTGTATAGGCAAAACATTTTCACAATCCACTCTACACCCTGCATCACCGCTAAAGGCAGGCAACACCGACTGCACCATGTTTGGATCAACCCAGAGTCCAGCACTTCCAGTTGGGAGCCTAGCAGCCTCAGGCTGCAATCCAGATGCCTCTTGCACCATCGGCACAGCAGTATCCTCCTCTAAAACAGGCACTTCACCTGCACTGAGAGAACCTTCATCATCCGATGATTCCATGTGGAGAGAAGACTCACTGCCAGAATCTTCCCCTCCCTCCTCTCCCTCAGACACACTGTCAGTCTCATTATCCGGTGCAGAGGAAGATTCAAGAAGCATACCAACCACCTGCTGAACAGTAATTCTACGGCTAGCCATAATGATTACTAATAAAGGTAACTTGTCAAACAAGTCAACATCAACAAACACTTTGTAAAATTAGTAATAAACAAAATGAACGTTTATCAAAAATACCTATACACTCCAAAACGATACCACTCACTTGCCAGAAGCAGCTAAACTCACCACCACATACTCTGCACAGACACAGTATGGATCAACAATATCCCACTAAAAAAGAAAGAGAAAAGAAAATTACACATAAGACAATGCAAAACACATCACAAAGATTTTCATGCTCAAAAAACTAAATATGCTACCACTATAACACCACTTACAAAAAAATGCATCCATACATTACAATATTACTCATTTGGTGTGCATACAACAAAAATGTTTTTCTTACCAAAAAAATGCAACTATGCAAAACTGCAGAACAACCACTGTCGAAACCCCTAACAGGAATCAAAAGCTTTACACTTAAAAGGAGAAAAAATCATTACAATCACA
Organism: Lissotriton helveticus; assembly: GCF_964261635.1. Lineage (NCBI taxonomy): Eukaryota > Metazoa > Chordata > Amphibia > Caudata > Salamandridae > Lissotriton > Lissotriton helveticus. The sequence goes on along the minus strand of NC_136065.1, from coordinate 695,141,096 downwards.
TATGCGAATAATGCACCAGTCCACCTGCCAAGCTAAGGGGTAGGTGGGCCTAACTTATAAATTAAATATTCACCCCCGTAAAAGGGGAGCAACCCTTGCCCTTGAGGCCACCCCCCAAAACAAAAATTTAAAAAACTCTGGTGTCTAGTGAAGGGCCACTCCCCACTACATTTATTCAATTGGCCCAGTGGGCCAAATACATTTTTAAAATTTTAAATCTGCCCCCCCCAGGAGGGCAAACAAAGCAAAAATGATGGCAAAAATGATGGCCAAAAGGGGAGTGACCCTTGCCTAAGGGGTTGCTCCCCAAAACAAACAAAAAACATTGTGGGCTTGCTAAAATGGCCCCCAATGGGAGTGACCCTTGTCCAAGGAGCCACTCCCGAGCACATTGGTAAATAAGGGCCGATTTTTAAAAAAAATAATCAAATTCTACCCCTCCCCCCCCACCCCAGGGAGGCAGACAAAGCCTTTCGAATTACCCCCAAAAGGGGTTGCTCCCCAAAACAAAACAAAAACATTGTGGGCTGGCTAAAATGGCCCCCAATGGGAGTGAATCTTGCCCAAGGGGCCATTCCCGTGCACACTCGTAAATTAGGGCCGATTTAAATAAAAATAAACAGATTCTACCCCCCCCCCCCGGGGGCAGACAAAGCTGTTCGATTTGCCCCCAAAAGGTGGAATGCACAAAAGAGGCATCGAGGGAAAGGAAAACACTTTCCTTTCCCCCAATGCCTCTTTCATTTAAATCCCCCCCTTCCCTGCCCCAAAACGTACCTGTTAGTTCACAGACGCACAGGAAGCAAATGGCTTCCTACGTGTCGGTGAACTGAGGCGCGGTGACGTCATTGATGACGCGGAGGGGGGGGGGGCGGGGGGAGGCAGGGGAAGGTCTTCCCCTGCCTTCCCAGGTGCAAAAACGTCGACCGCCCGCCCACGGGGGGAGTGCCACGCTTCCCCCGTGGGTGGGTGCCATGACGAACTGAGCTCGTCATCAGCACGCGGCGACTGTGTGCCATGACGAGCTCAGCTCGTCATGAGCACACAAGGCGTTAAGGGTGTGGACAATTTGGACCAACCCCAAAACTCTATTCTTAAATCACAAAACTCATTGGTGGCTACTATTGCTGTTTGCCTCAGAGCAGAAAGACTGTTGGAGTTTTGATTGGGGAGAGCAATAGGCCATTCATGGGAGTCACTCCCCCACCCTTTTAGATATTACCTGGTGTCTAGTGGGTAGGACCATGCCCGGAGATCACCCTCCTGCTACAATCCACAAGACAAGATTCACTAGGGAGGAATATCATTGTTAAGGGGAGAGTTACACCTTTCCAACAACACCTCTTCCGTACAAATCCATGCTCGGGGGCTTTAATATGCCCCCGAGCACGAATAGAAGTGAAAGCAGCCAAAGCTGAATGACTTTGGCTTCTTTCACTTTCAATTTGATAAATTTCACCTACCACGCGTGCTGATCGTCATAAAAACAAAGATGAAAAAAGGCTCAAGCTGAAGGGGAAACTTCTTCTTTAGCTCAAGGAGTTCTTTCAAAAAGGAAATCCCTCTGGTGCAGGCCTCAAAGAGATTCTCAGCCCCTGGTGCTCGGAAATGCTGGGTACGTCCTTAGCACATCAGAGGTTGAGCTAATGATGTTGTCCAGCATGCCCGTGGCACCCAATATGCCAAGAAGGTGTTTCCCCAATTAGTAGGCTTCCACCCTGGGAATAGAATGCAGTACTCTCCCAATTGATGTGTTTTCTATTTAAGCTTTTGCATAAGGTTGACTTGCAACACCTTTCTTGTGGGATTACCTTTTTAGAAGCTATTAAAACTGCAAGGATGGTGAGTGAAGTTCAAACTCTGTGTACCAATGAACTCTACACAGTTTCCATCATAATGAAGTATCATTAAGAACTCGCCCTCATTTCCTACCGATACTGGTTCTGATCTTCAGACTGCTCAGACTCAGTCACGGCTGGCATGTCTCGCAGGTGGGGGGGACAGGGAGTGTTCGTGGGGCGGGGGAAGTCGCAGGGTTTATTCAAACCTACCTCCTCGTCGCCAGATCCCGCGTCTTCAGGAAGCAGGCCGCCTCTCTCCCCGCCCCTAAGCCAATCACAACGCTCCAGTGAAGCATTGTGATTGGTCGGGACACCTCCCAGGAACGGGCTTACGAGAATGCGATGTTCTCCATGTAGGCTGCATTGCAGCCTGCATGGAGAACTATAGAGTGCCCGTGACGGTTTGGGGGGCCTCAGAGGGCCGGCCAAACAGTCAGCACCCTCAGCAGTGGGCAAACCACTTCTTCCCTGCCCTAGAGCAGACCCGCCAGCCCCTGACCAAAACCTTCTGCTTTCTCGCAGTGCGAGAAGCAGAAACATAAAATGGCAGTTATTACCATTTTATGTTTTTTCTTCTCACACTGCTAGAAAGTAGTGGGTTGACGCTCCTCCGCCCTAGTGGAGGAGCCCCCGCTGCTCAGACTATTTCCTTGCCTACTTTTTTCCCCATACCCATCAACCCAGCAGAGAGGTGGCAACATCCACTGAGGTTCAGATTCCATTGATGCCATATTTGAATAAGACTAAAGAGGTGGTAAAGTCAACCAACTCTTCTTTCTTAGCTATGGTGCTGTTCGGAAAGTATCCTCTAGAAAGACTATCACTGCCGCAGTGATAAGGAATGTCCCCATTCCTGACATTTGGAAGACTGTTACATGAAGGACAGTCCATACTTAATCAAAATCTTGGTGTGATAGGTTTGTCTTCACAACTTATTTGTTTAGAAGCTTTCTATTCTCGGATTCTGGTTGCACATTTAAGGCTTGCTTTTCTATTACACCAATAATAACTATTGGAGGGCATTGCGTTTTTATCTATGTTTATATTTTTATGTAAAATAAAGAGAAGAATGTTGACTATTTGGGTATGGTATCCTGTCTATTTGTCTAATTAGAAAACATTAAAAATAAATCTTAAACCGGTGTTCTGGGATCTCGCATTTTGGTGAAAATATTGTTCTACCTATTAAGTCAAGAAAATACCCATGGTAAAGAACTAGGATTACAAGTAAGTAACGTTTTCTGTTCTTTATATGCATTAGTTCACACGAAACCCATTTGTAATATTTGCTGCTTCTAGATGATATAGCCACTTATGAAGCTCCTTCCTGGCCCCTATATCACGACAGTGTAAGCAAATATGTATGTATGTATGTTGCTGTGCCACCACTCATTCCACGCAAAGGTTGAAGTCTGGCTTAAAACATGGTAGGCAAGTTTGTTTTTCCAGTTCCAAGTGTGGTTCACTTGACTAAGACATGCGCCATTATATTTATGTTTCTGTTTACCACTCTTGTAACGAATTGGCATTTTAATTTGTCATGTAGTTTCAATCTATCAGTAGGACCTGCGTGTTTGGGTGCAACATAAATTTAGGATGGTGCCTGACTGATTCCATGTACCTCCGCAGGAAATGTTGCCTCTTGGACCAGCTAGCTCGCAGTGCCACCAATACCCCACTCACCCCCACCCCCCACCCCAAACCTAAACAGGAAGAGAACAATTCTGGCAACCACTGAACATGACAACTATGATAAAAGGTGATACATTGCATTTAAAATCAGGTACCCATACCATTTGGAAGTCAAGAGCACCAAATATGTTAAAAGTATAAAAAGGTAGTAAAAAAGATCTAAAACAAATTTGGAAGTGAAAAAACAGGCTGAATAAAAAGTTACCACAACACTGGCATCCAGGTGTTTACATATCCTTAGTGGTAAACGAAACATTGCTGTTCCCAGCTTCCACATACAAAATTTCCAGAGGTATACCTCGGAGCAAGTCGATAGAGCAGGTATGTTCCCATCCAGACCCCACAGCAGCCGCTGAGGGAGGGCATGCAGCCACCTGATGTTCTGTTGAAACTGAGCTAAGAACCAAACCACTAGGCAGAGAGGCAACCCAGGGTAGCTCATAGAACGCAGCCAAGCGCAGAGGTATCCACAGTGGGCAGATGTACAGATGGGCCTTAAGCTGGTCCACCAGCATGTGTAAGTTTGAAGGTTCAACAAACGGCGACCTCAAGCACAAGTCTAGGGCACAAGTGCATAGAAGGCAGTGGGACACAGGCTGTACGCAATGAGCCATACAGGCCGGCAGGACAGGAGCCAATGTTGATCCAGTTTTTGAAACAGAGATACTCCAAAGAAATGCACCATACGTTCACTGCACAGTTGAACTTGAGGTAGTGCCAGCTCCATTTGAAACTGAAATGGGACATCCATGTGGGGAAATAATACTAAAAGCAGTATCCCTGCAACCAGGATCAGGACCAGTGTGAAACCTCCAAAACTGATTCCAAGGACTGAGTGCATGAAGGTTGGAAATATTCCAAAAACCAGCTGGAAGAAGCTGACTAACCCAAAGCCTATTCCACTTGTATTAGACATATTAAAAATATGATGAACCAGCTCCCCAAAATGTGGTGGAAAGCTAGTATGGAGGCGTGCCTGTATCGCCGAAGAGGAACATTCCACCTGAAGATCAAACATTTCCCTGGCGTAGTTAAGGCCACATCTTTTGGAAACAATAAGACTTTGTTTGCTCAGGGCGTCAAAGCGCACGTTGAAAAGAGTAATTAAAGACCTCCCTAACTAAACTAGCAGGCGGAACCAGTACTTGTGTGCAACATGTTAACAGTCACCCCACATATGCAACCCTTGGTTTTATTCCGCAGCAACCCTGATCGTTCAGCATCAGGTATCTCCCATTTGAGGGCAATCTAAAAGCCAGACATATCATGGCCGTAGAAGACCCTTTCAAGTAGCAACTTAGGCTTGCTGCAGATGCATTGCATGCCCCGTGCAACAAAACATCCTTGCACACCAGAGGCCCGCTTAAAGTATTCTTACAGTTTAAACTGCTGAGAAAAACTTCAGTGTCCTTATTCCTACACCAAACGGTGAAAGAAAGTTCCTATTGTTCAAGTATGAACCCTTTACTTAATGCCTCATAGTTGCCCACTTGATGATGTTGTAGACAGTCCTGAAAGTATCAACCCTAGTCTGCGATCATTGTTTGGTATTAATCTGTCCCCCACTTTGGAATCTGAGCATACCGTATGTTTTGTGCTTCTAACTTGCAGGAGTACTTGATTGCAAAACCTTTCAGTAGGTGTGTGTCAATGCAGGCAAGGCTGTCAGCCTTGCCTGCAATGACACAAGATGTCTCTGTCTATCCTTGTACTTGAATGAGTTCTTGCAGCAACCGCTGCAGTACAAACTATCGCCTTCGTAGCTTCATCAGCCAATCAATTCCCTGGAACGTGCACGCCAATATGTTGGTGACTCAGTGTGTCTGTATAACATGAGTATTGTTTCAGCTTTGCCACCTGTTCCTAAAACATCTTGTGCTTCACTGTGCATCCTTTTGAATCCCTGAATCCATTCTGACTCCAGTAATAACCATACTCCATAGACTTGACTCATCCCCCTCAGATGGGTGCACGCAGTGGTCCAAGCCTAAAGAGCAGCGCCACCACAGATCCCGCTCTATTTTGCAATCCCGGCCATCAATGAATGAGCCAGTTGACACATTTAAGGAGTGACCATCAGACGCTCGACATGATGGATATGCGTGGCCCTAGTCCACTGAGAGAGGCGACATTTGACCTTGTGAATGTTCCACTGAAATTAAGGCACATTGCTATTTTCTGTATGCTGGGTTTGATCGTTTTTCAGGCCCACTGTAGAGACGACTACTTGTTGGGTTTATGGGGATTCATAGGACGGACCAGGCCGTCGGCCCACGTTGGGTTGATGGCCGGGCCCTTTCTGCGACAGATGCTTCATTGTTAATGAAGTATTGGAGTGGGGAATTTATTTCTGTTATGCTTGATCTTTGGTTCTGCGCAGGGCTGGTGCCCCCTGTAGTTACCCTCAGGCACAATCACTGTACACTGCCTCATCTGCGTCCAGATGGCTGACACGGGTGATATGCCCTCAGATGGGAGGCTTTGTGTAGTTACATGGAACATCAGAGGAGTCCTGGATAAAATTCAGTATGGGCTGTGCTTATGTAAGCCAAGAGATTGCACGCAGATATCCTCCTTTTACAGGAGGCACATCTGCTGGGCTCAAAGACTCCATGCCTGGGTATACACAGGCCTTTAATTCGGTCTTTGTACAGGGTTCGTGGGGTGTGGCCGTTTTCGTGCACAGCAGGTTTTCCCTCATAGGTACATAACTCCTGGGTGGATGAGCAGGGAAGGTACATCTTTGTGTCTGGGACAATCTTTGGGGAACCCATTGTATTAGGAAGCGTTTATGCCGTCCCCTTACTTGAGCAGGGCTTCATTGATCGTATCACAGGAGTATGGGGATCCTTGCCAAACAGCCTGGCAGTTACTGGCGGTGACTGGAATGATGATATGTCCACGGAGAGAGATAGGTGGCGCGAGGCTGTCCCGTGAGCAACACGTGAGCGACCCGATTGCAGGTTGTCGGGGTGGCCCTGGGGTGAGTAGACACCTGGTGGGCCTTCCACCCCATGGAGGCAAGTTTAACTTCCATTCAATGGTGCCTGGGTCGTTATCCCAACCTGACTACTGATTTGTGCCGCGCAACCATACATATAGGGTGTCTAATGTAGAAATCCTACCTTGGCGGCCTAGGATCAAAAAAGAAAGATACGTGCAGAATATAGAGTTTAAAACTGGCTTGGAAATGTCCACATTAATACTTTATACCTGGACTTCCCGGTCAGGATTAAAAGAGAATATAGGATGATGGTGATCAGGCTGATTAGTGGCCCTCGCCCCTCTTATGTGCACGTCTGTCAACATGTTTCAGCCATTCCTGTGTCTTACGGCTTTCGTCATGACCAAAAAAAAAACCTTTACTAACTCTCCTTTCCTACCTCACATTTGTAGATTGAGGACAGACCCTCACTGGTGTAAAAGGTGCTTAGTCACATTCCAGTACTATCGAGTTTCACAGCTGTTGAAGCATCCCGAGCCAGTTTTAAACTTTATATTCTGCCTTTATCTTTCTATTTTTATCCCTACAATTATATGTTGGTATTTATTCTCTTCCTCCTCCTTTTTGCTCCACTCACAGCGTTAGTCTGCGCAGGAATGTTGTTTAGCAAGCCCTATGATGAAGCATGCCACAAAATTGTGGGTGAGGGCAGTTTTTCAAACAAATAATGTTTGCCACCTAAACATATAGCGTAATCTTTCATACTCCTACTTCTTTGTTGTTCTTTGTAATTAGTAGTGAAGGTTGAAGTTGGAGCCTTTCCTCTACCCCTTTATTGAGTGTGATAAAATCAGCTTCTGTGCGGCAGAAAGCAGACTGTGATTGGTTGAACTATCTCTGATTGAGGCCCAGATGGTTGAGTTTGAGGGTTGGGGCCGGGCGACCGGTGGAGGACTGGTGTGTCGACAGCTGGGCGTACCAAAGTGCTTTTAAACAAGGCTAGGGGTGCGTGGCTGGCCTCGCAGAGTAGGATACGTCAATGGGATGACATATCTGGGGGATTGCTCCACAGAGCCAAAACTCTCGCGCGCCGTCCCATGTTCCTGTCCTCCGTATTAAACTGGGAGTCTTACTGACTGACACCGGAGAGGTGGCTAGCAGCTTTGCTGACTACCATCAGGCCCTATATGCGGAAAGAGAGGTCCTTACAACGGTGCAAGTTGAAAAATTCTAAGATGATCTGCCCCCAAAGGCCCTCTTGGCGAAGGCCAGGTCTCTGCTTGATGAACCATTTTTAATTAAGGAATTGACGGGCACACTGACAGGACTTCGACCAGGGAAAGCCTCAGGCCCAGATGGGTTTCCAAGTGAATTTTTCACATCATATATTCCCCTTATGGGAGCCCATGATCTGGGCGCGATCAAAACCGGTCTTAAGAAAATGCTCTTACCCTCAGACTGGCGACATGTTGAGATTGTAATCTTTCCGAAGCTGGGTCGGCCCCCTGAGGCCTACTCATCATATCACCCGATTTCCCTCCGAAATATTAAGGCCAAACTGCTAGCCAATGTTCTGGCCAACAGACTGATGCCATACATGGCTGATCAGGTTCGTTCGGATCAGGCGAGGTTTATGCACCACTGTGCAATGCAATTTGGTTTTGGTTTTTCCACTGTGCAATGCAGCACAATGCTGTAGCTCTGTTGTTGACAGGCATCGACAAGGCCTTTGATTTCATCTGCTGGACGCATCTATTTGCACTCCTCAGGCGACTAAACATGGGGCCCTAATTTGTCTCCTATATCCAATTACTATATACCAATCTGATGACAATGGTCAGCACGTCCTCAGCCCTAGTGTCCATCGGCCACAACACTAGGCTGGGCTACCCCTTGTCTCCACTTTTATTTGCGCTGGCCATGGAACCCCCAGTGGCCTGTGTGAGGATCGACGCACAGGTCAGTGGATTCGAATGGTCCAGGGAGGTGTGTGATCGCATAGTGCTATACACTGACGACATCCTGTTTTTCATTACAGATCCAGTCACCTCGGAGCCCCCGATCATACGGATTATGCAGGTGTTCAGTGAGATCTCAGGGCTGTATATGAACAATAGTAAATCAGTACTCTACCCCCTCCGTGCCCCCCCCGCTCTACTTACGCATTTCCCTCTTCTGCCCCCACTGGGTCGCGACGCTTACAGTTCCCCCTCGACCCCCCCTGAAACAACTACATCCTACATTAGACACCTAGCATCGATGACAACGCGACACACGTACCCACCCTCACCCATGCTCCTTTTCATTTGAATGGTTTTTATTTATGTTTCCAGTCCCTATTTTATAAGTTACTGTTCTATGTTTAATATAATGAGTATGATGCACTGAATATCAAATAATATACATATCCCTTTGGGCCTACCCTAACGGCCGCTGACACGGATTTGAGTATGATGGTACTGCAGTCCCAAAGGATGATCGCGGTTCCCTCAGGAGCATGGTGGGAGACACACCCTTGAAAAGTAGACACTGACAAAAGACACGCATGACCAGACACACCGCAGTACTTTGCATGTCCCGAATTTCTCTTGCATTGTGTACCTTCCAAATGTGATGGCACCTATTTGTCGAAATGTACCTGTTTTTTGTTTGATTAATGTACTCCCCGCTGTTTACAAATGATCCTAATCATTCCTAGATTATTCATTTATTGGAATACGTGCCTTAAACCAGATGTCTGCTCTGCAGGAGATGTACGGCAAGCATTGCTAATATAGCGAACTGTTGTTGATTGCAAATATCTTTGTACATCTGCGGTTTAATTTTATTTTTATTTTTATTTTCTCTTCGTTTGTTATGTGAAAGACAAGCTTATCCTGTAATAATCATAGCTTTGTCATGCAAATCTCAACTAAGAAATGCAATAAAAGATATTCAAACAAAAAAAAATAGTAAATCGGTACTCTGGCCACTGGGAGGGTCGCTGAGAGACACTGCATGAACTATGGCTCTGACCCTGGCGACAGACAGCTTTCAATACTTGGGAATGTTCCTGGCTTGGGGCCTGGCCACCACATGGGATCGTAATATGGCTCCCTTGCTCCCTTTGTCCCTCGACGGTCGCTCTGCTATTTTTAAAATGATTTCCCTACCTCGTCTCCTATACAAATTGCAGAACTACCCCTTTCCCATTCCATCGTCATGGTTCTGACAAGTCAGTGCAGTGCCGGGCCTGTTCCTATGAAATGAAAAGAAGATTTGTAGAGCGCGGTAGCTACTCTCAGGCGTCCTAGCGCTAAATGGACAACACTTGCAGGTGAGACAGCTGAGAATTATTCGGGTTTCTTAAAAAGGAAGGTTTTTAGATGTTTGCGGAACAGGAGTATGTTGGGCTCGGGTCTCAGATGGAGGGAAAGGGAGTTCCAGAGTTTGGCCGCGTTATAAGAGAATAACCGGCCTCCGCATCTGGATCTCTTGATCCTAGGAACTGTGGCGAGGAAAGAGGATGCTGACCGGAGCTGTTTGTTCGGGTGGTAGGGGGTAATTAAGGAGTGATTGATGGCAGCCCCCATTTTCCAAAACGCTCGGCGAGAGATGCAGAGGGTCTTGAAGTCAATTCTTTCCCTGACTGGGAGCCAATGAAGGCTTTTTAGACCGGGCTTGGCTGAGAGGCGGCGGGGGATCTGAAGCAATGTTCGGGTAGGGCAGTTTTGTATGATCTGAAGCTTGCGTAGGGTGGTTTGAGGAGCTCCTAGATAGAGGGCGTTTCCGAAGTCAAGACGGGACAGGATTAGGCCTTGAACCATAATCTGTCTTGCCCGGAAGGGCAGAAGGGGTAGGATCTTCCGAAGAAGCCTGAGTAGCCCGAAACAAGTGGCTGATAGTTTGGTTACTTGGCAGTCGAAACTGGGGGATTTATCCAGCCAGATGCCAAGGCTCTTTATAGTGTCCTTGGGTGTGGGGGTGAGCCAAGACAGGCGGGCTAGAGTGAGTTGATCATAGAGGCGGGGGTTGCCTAGGAGCATAAGTTCCGTTTTGTCTCCGTTTAATTTAAGACATGAGGAGGTCATCCATTTGTTGACTTCTTCTAAACGGACCCTCAGGTTGTTCTGTGTTTTATGTATGTCTGACTGATGGAGTGCCACCACTAGCTGAGTGTCTTCGGCATATGTGATGATTTTTATCCCGAACGGACGGACTATCTCAGCTAGTGGGCCCATGTATATGTTGAATAGCGTAGGGCTCAAAGAGGAGCCCTGCGGCACCCCACAGCCAAGGGGCTTGCTGGGGGAGGTGGTGTCACCCTCAAAAACCTGGAATGAGCGGTCAGTGAGAAAGGATTCAAGCCAGGCGATTGCCCTCCCTGAGACTCCTAAGCTGGTGAGTCGGTGCAATAAAATTTTGTGGTTCACAGTGTCGAAGGCGGCACTTAGGTCGAGGAGGATGATTGCCACTGATTCTCCCTGATCCAGGATCTTCCTGGCCTCCTCCGTCACTGCAACCAGGGCAGTTTCAGTCCCATGCATGGGACGGAATCCCGTCTGTGAGAGGTCGAGTAGGTGGTTGGTCTTGAGGAACTCTGCCAGGACCATGTTGACATGTTTCTCTAAGATTTTGCTCAACCAGGGTAGCAGGGAGATCGGGCGATAATTGCTGGGGTTATCTGGGTCCAGATTGGGTTTTTTGAGAAGAGCTTTGACTATGACTCGCTTCTAGAGAGGCGGGACGATGCCTGTGGATAGGGAGGCGTTAAGCAGGTCCAGAATGGTGGGGAGAATGTTGGTAGTAACTGATAGCAAGGTGTGCGGGGGTGCCGAGTCGTTGGGGGAGACGGATTTTATCTGATGCATGATGGGGTCAAGCATCTTTGGGTCGAGGGGAGGGAGGACTTCGAGTGTGGTTGGGGGCTGCAGCCCGGATTCCGGTGGTATTATGAGCGGGTGGTCAATATGAGTGGGGGGAAAGGAAATGTAAATACTTTAAATTTTTTGGAAGACGAACTCTGCCAGGTGGGGGGAGCGCATCCCACATGGCCCTGCATATGTGCGTTCAATCCACCTGCTGCAGCGGTATCGCGGACGCAGACGACTAGTCATATCATGCTGCAGCCCACCTACTAGTGCTCAATGAATGGTGGTATTCTCCTGGTAACAACCCTACTTATGTTTTGGAGTGCTGGGCGATCAATGATCCCTCTATGGTACAGTTCTTATGTAGCAAATCAGATGTGGGTTCCCTTCCCCGGCCATGAGAATGGTGGTCCTCGCTTGGCGGCTGTCCCTTTGCAGGATAGGGTGGTGGGGACGCCTAACGCTGGAAACTCCGCTGTGGTACAATACACTTCTTCCCCAGGTGCAGGACTACAGGGGTACTGGGTATGGGATCGGATCGGATCGGGATTTCCACCCCGGGCGACGTGATGCGTGGCCTCGTCCTTAAGTCCTTCCTGCACCTCCAGTCTGACTTTTTGCTGCCACGCAGGCAATTTTATAAATCCCTGCTGCTCCGCCATACGCTGACCCCATATATCCATTCTCTTCAGGCCCGCTAGAATTTAAACCATTGGAAGGGAAGCTTCTCATGCGTGACCTGGGCACCCACAAACGTACGCAGATTTATCAGTCCCTAGTTACCAACAGTGCCACTACCTTGTAGGCCCTCCGGGAGACATAGCAGGGAGATATTGAGGAGGTGGATGACAACTGGGCGGAGGCCCTACAATTCCCCGCGGTGCGGCAATATCTTCACATGTGTGCCTCACCCAATTTAAATATTTACATTGCACATACTACACGAACCACCGGCTGTGCCTCCTGGGTCTCATAAATACCCCTAAGTGCCTACGATATGAATCCGAAGATGAGACTTTTCTACACACTGTTTGGGAGTGTAGGGCGTTGGCGTGTTTTGGGAGGGGGTAGTGGGTTGCATGGCTGAGATCCTTGAGTGCGATGTTTCCCAATCCCCAAAGCTCTTACTTCTGCACAGTACAGAGGGATCGGTGGTAATAGATATAAGTGGCACTTATTATTCCTCGGTTTCACTACCGCTAAATGAGACATTGTCCGCTAGTGAAAGAACGCCAGTCCGCCTCTGTTGGGCGCCTAGAAGAGGGGCATGTACTTTTGCATGGGCCTTGAGATTGCTGTGTTTTAAGCAGGGGATGTCCCCAAAAACATCCTAAGATTTGGCGAAGGTGGGCGGAGTACAGGTGGCTGACACTCAATCCTATCCGTACTATTGACATGCACATGAATGCAGAAATTTGTCAATATGGCCAGGATTCCTGAACGGGTCATACTGTTCCATAACATGTATATGCTATATGATGCAATTGGAGGGCGGGGAGGGCAAAAAGTCCCATGCACATATGTTTACATTATTTTATTGGGGTTTTTTGTTTTTCTTCTCTTATTCTTACATTTAATCAATCCTTACTATTTCTCTGGTGACTGATTGTATTCCTGTTTGGCCCTCGGGACACTTTTCTGGCAAAAACTCAATAAAATCAGTTGTGAAAAAAATTGTGAAGATACCCATTTATAAGACTACACACAGTAATGCGAATCGCACACGACGAGTGTAGGGAATCCAGCATCTGTATTCTGTTGTGCCAGTACTTGAGCCTTTAGTTTTGGCAACTGTGCCGTGCAGTTACCAAGTGACTGCGTGTAAGTTTTTTTCAGGATGGAAAGTCCCATCATGCCTACAGCCTTTTACGACTATGCATGCGGCAGAACATTGCTGTTTTGTCCCTACAGCAGATTGTGCAGAATCAGTGCAAATGACTTAGTCAGCGATGTAGAGGCATAATTTCATTTGGTAGAGGATATTCTTGCTCATACTGGAAAACACTTGTGTTTATAGTGTGAAGTCAAATCTATAATCTACATCTGTTGCAGTGAGGGAATTTGCCCATTGTATCCATCTTGAATGTAGAGCTTATGCGTTTGGTACACTAGCTCTTGTAACCACCTTTAAGGTCAGTACCAGGGTCATGACAGTAGTCCATTTTGCTTGTGCTAGGACACGTTCTCTTACTACAGCAGTCAGCACAGCAGTCAGTATTTTTGCAGTTGGTGCAAAAAGCATTTCAGCATCTGTATAGAGATGTAGATAAGATTTATATGCAATTGGTAATGTGTCACCTTCATTAAATGTGACATGTAGAATGATGCCCACATGATCACACGGATCACCAGGTTCGTTGAGCTACACGTGTGTAAATATTTGGAAGCTATCATGTCAGCTTAGATGGAACGTAACATTTCTGTGTTCCTGTGTCCAGTATATCCCTGAGTAGTCTGGACGTTCGAGATTGTAGATTGGTTTTCCAAGTGCTGCGTAATCCGAAATGTATGTGCTACCAAAATGTAGAAATTCTAATATGGACTGTAATCTTTTCAGAGTCATTGGAGGTTGGAGCAATGCACACTTTCTAAAAATAATAAGGACTGAGCCGCCAGGCTTTTGCCTTCACTTGAATCCCCCCCAAAAAAGACACTTAGGTGGGCAATTTTATGATTTTTTTTATTTATTTGAATCTGTAGCCCATGTGAGCTATCCCCAAAATGATGCGTTCCACTCTGGTCAAGTGCTCCATCAGGTCATCATCTTTTGCAGTTTTTTCCGCACAATAGTATTCATTAGTGAGGCACTGTGTGCATTTTGCACTGTAAATGTGCGAGTTGCTGTGTTCAGATGTCTGTAGTCTAATACTAGACAAAATAAGTGATCTGGTTTCATTACAGGAAATAAGGGGTTATTCATGGAAAAAGGACATATCTCGGTTACACCTTTGTATTAACGTTGTTCTAATATTTCTCTAACTTGTTACTTAGCTTCAGTGTTTATTGGTTATTGTTTTTGAGGTTGTGGGGTTATCCTCAATGCATGATATAGTGAACCCCTCGTTAAGCTCACCTCTATCTACTTGCATAAGAGCTCTTAACTTCTCATAAGAATTTCACCTTGCCCCCCCCCCCCCCCCCCCCCCCACAAGAATGGATACAATCCTTATCCCCACCGGTCTACATGCTTTCCCGATCAACTACCCTCCTAACCTCTCTAAAATGCGACCAAAAAGCACAAACATCGATTACTAAAAACCCGACCTGAAACACTTATCTCTGACCTTTACTTCTGTGCTAACAAGGGTAAATTAACCAATGACCTTATATTCTACTCCAGCAAAGGGGCACGATGGAGGAATGTCTTCTATTCCATGCTTCGTATAACAGCTTCCAGGAACACTCAGTACGGCCTCAAACTATCCGCATCACCCTCGCCCTTTTACAATGCAAATGCGACCATCTCCCTTTATAACAACGGTATTATCCTAATTCAAGCCTCGAATGACAATCTAGCTAAGATGAATAATATCCTCCCCACCCTCAAGACTGCGGTGAATTCTAAGTCTTCTCCTCCCCTCTTAAACCTTCCTACTCCAAATGATTTTACACTCACACCTCCCCACACGACCAGGGTGACACCAACCACACATATCCCTCCTCACGCCTTAGGCGATTGCTGTGCCATTCAGTCCCCTGACTCAGTATCTCCAGAGCCTACGATGTCCACAATATCAGTGAATCAATCGGCTTTTCGACCAACAGCATCATTCACTTCCCGGATCTCCACATAGTTACATAATGGGACCCTTCCTGGGGAGTCCTCTCTCGCTCCATCGCCTCATCTCCCTCCTAGTAAACTTCATTGCTTGATCCCCCCTAACTCGCCCTCAGCTAGTGTCCAGCCTCCCGCCCTCTTGGGAACCTATTTCTTCCAACCCACGCTACCTAACCTCGTCCACATCCCATCCGCCCCACATAAGCGCTATTATACCCATGACCCCTCTCTCCTCACTAATGTGTAATCAAACAAGAATATACTGTCTCACCCGCTCCCCTGACTGTCCCATGGCCACTTCAGCCCCTTCAGCTATCCACTGAGACCCCATATCCCCTCTGGAACGCCTCACGCAACCCTTACCCAACAACAAACATTCAGACTGGGCCGCTCGTCTGGCGGAGATCTAGAGCCACCTGCACCTTCGCACGATGGAACTCCAGGATTTGAGAGCCATCACAATCGAACATCTCCCTCTACTTAGAGCCCTCAGTACTATAGGGAATCAACCCAGCATCCTTAATGGTGCAGCTCCTGCCCTTGGCATGCACACCTTACTCCATACTTTGAAAACGTTATCCCTTCCAAAGATCACCTCCCACCCTAGAAGACTGAAGGCTGATCTTTCGATCAATGATGTCCGTGATCTACTCCTCTCGTATTCCCAACCATTAGGCCCTGATAAGTCCAGAACGGGGCAAATCTACGCCATTCGTGCTAAGCCTTGCAGAGAACCCTTCCGCAACCTGAGAGGCATAAATAATGACAAGCGCATCAACATCCTTCAGGCTCTCACTTCTCACTCGACTGATCAATTGAAAAGCGTACTTCTCAACTGCAGATCAGCAAGTAAACACGCCCGATACCTATGATCTCATCCTAACCAACAATCTTGACATCATTATCCTCACGGAAACCTAGCTAAACTGCTCCTCTACCCCTTTCCTTGACCTTCTAGTCTCATCTAACCGTGACATTATTCGTATGGCCAGATCTATGAAACAGGGTGGAAGAATATCCTGTATACACCAAAATACACTCTCTGTTACACAATCAGAAACCACTACTCCAACCTCCAGCGAATAACTATGCATCAACATTTCCAGTAAACTCATTGAGCTGTGCTGCAGCCAGACCAGGTCGGGTTCAGATCAAGTTTCGTGACCCGCCCCTACTGGGCCCTGGTATCGTACTGGGACTGAGATCAGGGAGCCCCATATGCTTGTGGACAACCGCTTCCCCACGCTGTTCATGCGGGAAGGGGCTGGGATTGACTCGCCCTGGCTGCGGAACCCTGGCCCCAGGTGGGGCCTCGCTAGTACCCCTCTGAATGGGAAGCAATTGTATGGTGATCCCTGCTTGGTCCCTGACGCTCTGCCTACCCTGAGCCTTCTGTATCCCTGGAGAGGCTGGGGTGGAGAGGCCTTCCTCAAACGGATTTGACGCACCTTCCCTTCTATGAGTTTCATGCTGGACTTGTGGCCCCCCTCTCGGTCCCAAGAAGCCCGGTTTGACTTGAAAGTGAGCGGCCGGACGGAGATTGCTACGCAAGAGGGGTGTTGCGGCTCAGCTGTCTGACGTGATTGTACATCCCTCCCCTCTCTGCCAGTCTCGGATCCTGGATTCCAGACTACACCGGAGGCCGAACGACTGTATTGAGGGTCAATCGGGGGACTGGTCTTGTCATCAGAGGGCTTCTATTACCTCGCCTGTGGCGTGACCTTGCGTCGTGTGAGCAGTGGGATAAGCCGCTGGAAGGGCCACCCGCGATGGTTGGGGCACC
Source organism: Lissotriton helveticus (assembly GCF_964261635.1). NCBI lineage: Eukaryota > Metazoa > Chordata > Amphibia > Caudata > Salamandridae > Lissotriton > Lissotriton helveticus. Next base: position 695,124,208 of record NC_136065.1, on the reverse strand, counting down.
GTGTAGGAGGGAGGGGACTACCCGGTTGCTCAGATGATGGTTTCTGCCTATCGACAACTCTCTCTGCGGATCACCACTGCACCCACTGCCTTGGGCAAAGACAAAGACCCAAAGCCACCGCGCCAAGGGAAAATGGACCGCTACAGTAAAGTAATCACACACCCTCTGGAGGATCGACCACCTAGTCGCACAGACACTGATACCCTTCTCCAGGCAATTCAATCCTCCAGGCTGGCACTAGAGGGGAAAATAGGAGAAGTGGGCACGGAGGTGACGCTCTTGAGGCAGGACCTTCATAACTTGGCCAACAGAGTAACAGAATTGGAAACCCGGCTGTGGGAGGCTGAAGACTCGCTTCAGGATCTTCGTAAGGGGATGGCAGACTTTCAAGCCTCAAAGAAAGATCTCCAGTGGTGCGTTGATGACGCAGAAAACCGAGCGAGATGAAACAACCTAGGCTTTGTGGGGTGCCGAGAGGGCATTGAAGGAACAAGTGCTTAGGACTTCCTTTACTCATGGCTCCAGAGCACTTTTCCGATGGATACATTTTCTACTTACTTCATCATAGAAAGGGCGCATAGGGCACTGCCAGCGAGGCCTCACCCGGATGCGCAGCCACGACCCATCATAGTGCGATTCCTGAACTTCTCAGATAGATACGTGATCCTTAGAGAGGCCAGAAAACTTGGGGACATCAGTCATGAAAACGCCTGTATAATGATTTTCTCAGACTAATGCAGGGAGGTACAAAAACAAAGGCGCACCTATGACTTCGTGAAGGCGAAACTCGGGGAACATAAAATCCAGTACATGCTTCTATTCCCTTCGAAATTAAAGTTACTCTTTATAGGAAAGACCCACTTCTTTCAAACACCAGAGGAAGCGTGGCAGTGGATTGAAGAGGGTCCTGTTCTGACAAAGATGGCAGATCTGTCACAAACCAGTCAGGCACTAGTAGAAACAGATCCTAACCTCCTGGGATTCCAGAGGTCACTGAGGTCCCCGGTTAACCGGAGGGAGCGTCTGCAAGGGGCAACGCCATATGTTACAAAAGGCAATGGCCGCATATGGACTTACAACTGCCAGTGAACTCACGTAACATCCGCCTCCTCGAATGCTGTAAACCCTGCACCGAAACGGACGGACACTAGAGAGAGCACGTCCGGATAAGAAGAAGAAGATGATCCATCGCAACATCCTCTGATTGCTGAAATTGTAGCAATGGAGCAAGACACTGGGACAGAAACACTTGCTACGCAGGGAGAAGCCCCTGACTCGAACTCCTGAAAAGGGGCCTTAGAGACTTGCCGCTGGACCAGTTAATAAGGCTGGGCTTGGTACTAGACACCCCCCTACAACACCTTCTCGACGTGCATAGTGACTGAAGGGTTGCACTCAAGAGCAGGTGATAGGCCAGACAAGGCCTAAAAATCAGATACTTGTTTTCCTTCCTTCCTTTTCTTTTCTCCTCTATTGTTCTGCCTTTCCCCGCCCCCCTTCCCTGTGCTTTTCCTCTTCTTCAATCCTTGGTCACGCTTTTTCCTTTCTTACTATTTGCTCCTTTCTTTTTGGTCGTGTACTACGCTGCAAGAGTTTGGACTTGTAACAAGTTTTGGGCTGGGGTGGCACGCCTTTACTCACAACCTTGGAAGTACCCTCCTGGGTGAGGATGTGAAGCTAGGATGTGGGGAGGGGGCTTAAGTCATTTACGCTATTTTGTTAGGGTTCAGTCACGGAGTCCACAGGACATACACAACCAACCGCACCCCATTCTAGGGTGCTGCTTTACTGTGTACGCATACATAGGCCACAAATGCACTATAGCCTCCCACGATGAGTTCGGAGAATAAACCCTGAAATGTTAATGGTTTTGGGGACAAATTTAAAAGAGGGTTGCTGACGTCCTTTATAAAACGTACACATCCGGATCTGGTGATGTTGCAGGAAACCCATCTCAAAGGCACTAAATGTGATTAATTGCGAGAGGGGCATATACAGTCCTGGCTCATGCGGGGTACACCTCTGGTTCTAGAGGAGTTGCTATCCTGATTAAAAGGTCACCTCCCTTTAGCGTGACAAGTACATGGATAGATCCCCAGGGCACATTTGTTGGTGTGACGGGGACATGGGGCAGGAGGAATGTTACCATCATCTCAGTCTATTCCCCGCCGAAACTACAAACCAGGACGCTAAACAAAGTGACCGACATATTACTGGAAACACTGGGTTCGATACACATCATCGGGGGAGACTTCAATGATGTGATGCACACACTCATAGATCGTACAGGGGATCATGCCCAGCTGTCCCCTACCACACAGCTGGCACACCTTGCTGAGACACTGGGTCTGGTAGATGTCTGCCGCCACCTGCATCCAGGGGTGCGGCAATACTCATACTACTCTGGCACCCAGAGGGTCTACTCGAGACTGGGCTGTGTTTCTCCCGAGTGGTGCAGTACAAGACATACACGGAGCAGAGTATATGGCTAGGGCCCCTTCCAATCATTTCCCCCTTGTATGTGCGAATAGGGGATCAGACCCAGCGGGACATATGGGTTTGAGGTTGTCGGCATGGGACCTACAGAATGAGACTGTGCTCAAGAGCATTAGAGCTGATACAAAAATCTTCTTTGACGAAAATTTGGGATCGGTAGAGTCCGGGGTAGTGATCTGGGAAACATATAAAACGGTCCTGAGAGACAGGGCACAAAATCGGGTAGCTTGGGAAAGAAGGAAAGACCAGGAAGAGTAAACTAAACTATAAGCCCAGATTTTCACCCTAGAGAGACGAAATATAATGCAGACGAACCCCCAGGTACTAAGATAGCTAACGGACGCACATCATCACTATAGGGCCCTGGCTACTCAGGCGGCCAAGTCACAGGCCCACAACTCATCTTTACTACGCTAGCCCTGGTAGTGGCGAAAAGGGACGTAGCGAGAACTTGGGGAGCTATGAATGCTCCTTTGCTCCGAGGGTGGAAGGCAGGGATGGACATGTATATGGCAATTTAAAGGGTTACCTATGGGGCATGGGGGTGCCCAAAGAAATTTCTCAGGGTATGGAGTAAATGGAGGACCTTTTACAGCTTGGATGTTGAGGCAAGAGGTGCCTAGATGGATCCCAGAGGGGTGTGCCCTTTAAACCTATGGACAGGTAATGGTTCCCTAGCATCCAAGGTAAAGAGAAACCCCACGGCACTACGATATGAATATGTGGACATTTTGAAGTTGATTTTTTAGGGAGACCCGTCGTGGCTATAATACTGTATTGAAGGATGTATGGCCTGGTAATGTATGTTACTGCATGACTGTAACATACTTTGTTATGGTTTGTTTTCTTTTGTTTGCCAAAATGTAAATAAAAACATTAAAAAAACATTTCCAGTAAAAATCTCCCTGTCTGCAAACTACACACATTCTACCGCCCCCCTGGAGACAATCTTTCCTTCATTGAGCATTTAATGGAAATCATCTCGTCCAATGACGACCCTCTAGTGTCCCAAATCTTCTTAGGAGACTTCAACCTCCACTGGTCTAAACCTAACAATCAAGCAGTAAATTGTCTTCAATCCTTCCTATTGGATCATGAGCTGACACAATTCTGTGACTGCTCTACTCACAACAAGGGAGAAATTCTGGACCGCCTCATTTCCAAAGGTAGCACCATCACACTGGACTCCATTTTACCATGCAACTGGTCCGACCACTCCTGCATCTTCCTCATTAACAGGGAGGTGGTCGTGAAGGGCGATCAACCCAAGAAAACGAAGCAATGGAAAAGGAACCTTAGAAATGTCAACACAGATCTTGCAGCCTGTTGCACAAAGGCCTGGACTTCCCAATCAGATATGACTGATGTTTGTGTCCTCACAGACTTCTGTAATTCCTCTGTCTCTGGTGTCATGAACACTATCGCCCCTTTACAACAAAATAATGCCTCCTCCAAAATCTCCAAACCATGGTTTAACAACACTCGAAACTCGGAACGCCGTAATTTAAGGGCAGCGGAAAAATCCTGGAGATCCATCCCATCTACCGAACACCTAAACCACCTTAGAGCTGTCAGGAGCTCTTACAACAAAATAATCAAGAGTGCAAAAGCAGACTTCTAATAATCTCAACTTAATCAAGCCAAAAACTACCCAAGAAACTTTTTGAAATTGTCAACAATAGGTCAAGGCGCCCACACACCCCGATCCTGGTGAAGGCTCTCCCACCTGCGACGAATTGGCCGCCTTCTTTGCCGAGAAAATATCAAACATCAATACCGGTCTAGAATCAAAAAGGGCTCTTCTTCCAATTTCTGGGTGCACTGCTCCAATTTCCATCCAGGAGTTGTTCGTCCCCCCTAGCTCTAGACCCAAGAACAATGCCTCTTGGCACACCTTTACACCCCTCAGGAAAAGTGACATCTACAACACTCTGCTTGCGATCCAACCATCTAGCCACTTCAGCGACCCTCTTCCATCTCCCATATTCAAAGAAATTAAGGCTGCCATCCTCCCCATGTGGGAACAGATTGAAAACGCATCAATTTTGCAAGGCTCGTTACCCGTCTGCCTAAAAGAAGCGCAAGTATCTCCTATTCTAAAAAAAAACTAATGCTGACAGTTCTGATCTGAATAACTTCCATCCTATTTCCAACATCCCCACACTGTTGAAACTTCTAGAAAAGTGTGTGCAATCTCAACTCTGCTCTCACATTGCGAAATTCCAACTGTTGGATCAACATCAATCGGGTTTTCGGAGAGTTCACAGCAAAGTATCTGCACTCACTCACATCATGGATGATATTTTAAAGATGCTAGACGAAAATGAATCCTGCCTCCTGATTCTCCTTGATATATCTTCTGCCTTCGACACTGTTAACCACAGCTAACTACTATCCACTCTAGAACACAGGATGGGACTATGTGGGTTGGTTTTGCGATGGTTTACTTCCTTCTCCACAACAGATCTCAAAGAATCAAGGTGAAGCAATCGCTATCTCAGCCTTCTACAGTATCTATGGGGGTTCCACAAGGGTCTGCCCTCTCACTCCTACTTTTCAACATATTCTTGGAACCATGAGCTAATGCCTTGAATGATGTGAACATTCTTTTTCATATGTACGCGGATGACACTCAACTTTATCTGAAAGTCTCCACCCCGGAAGAGTTTATTTTACCCAACTCCATCTTCCTGAACACTCCAAACTGGCTCATTGAAAACTACTTCATGCTTAACATTTTCAAAACCGAATTCCTTCTCATCGCTCTTCCTAACCACGCTCCCAAAATTAACCCCTGCATGAAACATCTTAAAGCCTTCAACTGCTCCCCCCACATAGAGTCTGCCAAATCTGTAGTAATTACCTTAGACAGCCACCTGAACACGCAGAATCATATCGGCAATGCAACCAAGAATGCTAAACACCAGATGAGGATACTAAGGAATCTCAAACCATTCCTTCCACAGGAAGACTTTAAATGGGTAGTTCAAGCTCTAGTCTCGCCAAGGTTAGACTATTGTAGTTCCACGCTCTGTGGTCTTCCCAAACCAAACCTGACCACACTTGGGGCTTCCATTAATGCCACAGTGAGATTGATTACTGGTACAAAAAGAAATACTCGCATATCCCCAGCCTTAAAGTCCCTAAACTAGCTACCTTACGAAGCTAGAATACAGCTAAAGATTGCATGAATGACTCACAAAGCCCTGCACTTCAAGACCCCATCTATCTTGCCCACAAAATAGAAATATCAGGGGTGGCCGTCCTTCTCGAAATGCAAGCTCACTGCTCCTGAAACCTCAGCTGTTCCACAAAAAGAGATCGAATAACAGAGCTTTCTCTGGTATTGTCCCGAAGATTTGGAACTCTCTTTTACCGGAAGTCCGTCGAATCCCATCCACTGCTTTTCCAAAAAGGAAGTGAAAAATCTTAATGATCAAGTTCTTGCCCTAAAGGCCTTGGCTCTGCTCCTTCATTGCTGCTGTCTTTTCTATTGCTCTGATTATTGATTACATGGTTGTACACCTGGGAATAACAGTGTTAGCAGGCCACTGATCATATTTGTATTATATATGGTTTGTTCTTCTCCCATTACCTTTAAAGGACAAAGGACAAGGGACAAAGAGAAGAGAAGAGAAAAAACGCGAAATGAGGTCTGGGAAGCCAAGGAACAACGTGGCACCTACGAACCCCCCAAAAAGATTAAGAAAAGCTAAGAAGAATCTTAAGAGGGATCTAATGGATATGTGTAACGAAGGCACTGGAAATGGAAATGGAAAGGACAAGGGAACGAATGAATGTGGAGAAGGAGCATCCTCCCTGCTATCCCCCCCTGCTCACCAGCCCGGAGGCTTTAAAGCCGGTGACCACACACATAACCCTACCAGCAAAAAACTGAGTTTTCAACCCAAAATTTATACAAAATTCACATTCATTAAAGATCCCAATTCAGTTCTCTACTTAAATAACGCCAGCACTAGCGACTTACCAACAGCACTCCAACCAATCACAACAAACAGGTCAAATCCTCTAGAGCAGGAGCTAGAACAAGCGGCGAAGGAGGAAATGAACCAAGCTGATCCCAAAAAGAGGATACACACCTTTGACGAGGGCGCATCCGCAACCAGCGGAGAAATGAACAATGGATCTCTGGGGGTCCAATCATCACAGGCACATGGCAAAAGACAAGAGTGGGCTGATTTAAATGCAGAAAAAACAGCAAAAGGCACAGCGCAAGACCAATCAAAAGAAATTATAACAGCATACCTAAGGGTGAATCCATCCCCCAACCTCCCACCAAACCTCCCATCAAAAGCAAGCCGGGAGATGCGTCCCATAACCCCCATAAGCCTTATGAGACCAAATGAAATACAGAATGGCACTGAGAGGGCATACCATGAATGCCCAGCTCCAGCACCACAGTGGAGAACGCAAGGCTCACCAGGAACCCCTGTGGGCTACGGTGGACCAGACAGGTCAACAAACCGGGGGCTCCAGGATCTCCCCTTGAAGGATGACACGCAGATGAGTGAAATCACGCAGAACACAGACCAAACAACACAAAAAGAAACATCAACCGGCAAATATACAGTGACAATGCCAGCGGACACACAAGTAATGTCACCATCCAGGTATACGAGAGATCCAACAACAAATGCAGACTCTGTCGCAGTAGGGCAATCAGCCACCACACTAATACAGGAAACAAGAGATCAGGGCCAGAGCTCACTCCAACTTAATGACCAATCACACAAGATTCTCGACAAACTTGAGCTGCAAAATGGCGGCACTGAGCAAGGCCATGCTCCAATATCTACTGGAATAAAAATCTTGAGTCAATTAACTGCCTCTAACACACAACCCAGCACAGGATTTACAATACCCAGGACAAACGACCTTGAAACCTCATACCTCACCCCGGAGGAGTGGGAAGAACTGGTAGCATCCTACCCCGTGGAATCGAAGCAGGAACTGCCAGGTGAGTTTATCTGCGAAAATCCAGAGAAGGTAAGACCAAATGCCAAGGAAGACATCTGGGCATCCCTCCTGCATACAATGCAACTAACAGCAAACGCCATCCAATATCAGTCTGACAAGATGGACTTACAACTCTCTGTCCTTAACTCCCTGTCAATATTTGTTGCTAATATTGACGGTAAGTTAGCAGAGCTGAACGGCATGATAAAAAGGGCGCAAGCTGAGACACAATTAATAGGGCCGAACTGCTCTTGCATTGCAATTGTGGATAAATTGGTAACACTTCCAACAGCGCTGGACAATCTCCTCTCTGACATCAAGGTCGCAGTTAAAAATAACTATCCATGTAAGCACGTCGGGAGCAGACAAGAACCTGCCCTGTCTTCGCAAGCCGAACCACAATCTCTAAACCAGGAGAACCTAAAGATAATCTTAGACCCACCCCCGCTTAGGGGAAAATTAAATGATAAGATCATATCGGCCAATAACAAACAACAACCTGAAGGAGCCGAAACTCCCCCCACAGAGAGCACAGCGCATTCCGAAAAAACCTGCCAAAAAGATGGAGCATCAATTCCTCCCCAACAAGGAAAAGTGGGAAGAAAACAGAAAAGGAAGGGAAGAAATCAAAAGAAAACAACAGGGGTTATAACATGGTGCAAGGGCACCCCCAGTGAGAATCCAGCAGCAAACCCAATACAACCCAGTCTGACAGGAACGAGAGACACACAAGATAATGAGTGTACCAACACAGAAAACAAAAAAGGAACAGGGAAAAAAGTCGATACTTACCCGTCAGTAGAGACAAGGCCTACCAACAGCCCCACTACCGAAAGCGAGACAGCTAAACCAAATTTGCCACAAGCATTGAAGAAGATCGGCAAAGAAGACACGCAAAAGGGGCACAATCCACAAGTAGCCACTGACCCAACTGACAGGGAAAACTCAGATAGAACTCAACCGTGCGAGCAAAGGCATACCAAAAATTCCCCTCAGATAAGGGAAGACAAACAACATCGAACAAGCAGCCAGTGGGCCACGACAACCAGGGTAATCTCCACTAGACAAGAACTGAAGAAAAGTAGCAAAATGATAGACAAAGGCAATGCGGCAGGAATTGAGGAACCTCTGAACGGACGGGAAGCCACAATCAACAACACCGGCAATATCCAGTCATACGATAGGGGGTAAGTCGGTACAACCATAGTACTGTTTCACCCAGAATATCAATCAAGAGGCCCAATGGATATCCTAAACAGGGGGAACATACTACGGCTACTGAAAACCATAGGTAGCCTCAACACCATATCAACAACTCACTTGGAATCAGTAGAATTTTTGGAACCCCTGGAGTACCCCGGAGCAGAATCAACAAAAACGACATGGGTCACTACAGAATTCCCGGAGAGACTTCTAAAAGAAAAAGCAAAGTTCGACTCCTGGGGAATAAAACTACAGCCTTTTTACCAAACAAGATATCCAGATCCTTTACTGTATGATAGTCAACAAAGGGACAAGACAAAAGAACTGTACGACATTCAACCAAGGGGAAAAACAAAAGAACCATCTACCAAAAAAACTGTCCTAAGAGGAGCTTGAAGTAAAACCCCAGAGAACCTAGTGCTCCGAGACCAGCACGACAACAGAACAACGGTTAACGACAGTCTGCCCTCGCCTAACTGGAGCTGGCTCTCTAGGACCCTAAACGTGAAAGAGTCAAATCATTGACAAAGCAACACAAAACCAACAAACACAATCGGTACCCTAAGCTTATGCTCATGGAACATTAACGGCTTAGGAGATAAATTCTCAGATAGGGGCCTAAACATCTACCTGAAAAAGTTCGCAATCATCTCTTTGCAAGAAACCTGGTCTGACTCTCCCCCAGCGCTACCGGGATACAATTTGAATTTTCTACCGTCATCCCAGAGCTCATTGTTTGGCCATAAGAAAGGTGGTCTGGCCACCTACAGCGCGCTGAGAAAGGTGGTCTGGCCACCTACAGCGCGCTATCAACGATAACGAAAGTAGTTCCATTAGTTTATAACATAGCCGCCCCAAACGCAATACAAGCACTACGTTTGTCGCTCCTTGAGCAAGAAACAAAAGAGGATATAATTTTAATAAACCTCTATTTGCATCCCAGGGAGAAAAGGAAGGGAGCACAACAGCTGAAGGAAGAACTCGTAAAACTGCTCAAAATCGAGAACACGAACAACATAATCGTCACAGGGGACTTCAACCTAAATATGCTCAGCATATCGGCCCAGGAAACCACAGACGAGGAGGATCCGTTTGCCTGGGAGCAAAACCGTCAAGACTGTACTTCGGGAGGCAGAAGCACAAAAACAACCAGGAGCCTGCTGGCCAAATTTGAAGAGCTGGGCCTCAGGGCACTTAATGGCAGATTCCCAGGTGACAGACCACAATCCGCAACATTCCACAGTACACTGGCAAGCTCTACAATTGATTTTACATTCCTCTCCCGCAGTTTGTACCACAGGGTAAAAGACTTTCAAATTTGCCCGATGGACTACAGCGACCATCTGCCCCAGGAAACAAAGATAGACACACCGAAAATACCAAACCCGCCAAGCGCCAGCAAACTGGGCTTGGACTTCACAATAAACGAAAGACGGAAACCTAGCGACCCACAAAACCTCTTAGCGCAAGCTAAACAAGCTCTGGTTAAGGCACAATCCATATCTCCAAATCTAATTATATGCTGGGAGGTATTTACAAAAAAAATTAGAGACATAGCTGAAAGAAGTGGGCACATAAAGTCCGATGGCCAGGGCAGCACCGTGACACATAAAGGTCATTATGATTTCAGAAAGGATAGTAGGCTAAAAAGGCTGAAGACTCAGATCAACCACACACTGTGAAGAGTAAAAACAGACCCCGCCGCCTGCCAAGCGCTGAGAAAGCTAAAAGGCAATCGCAGGAAACTAATATGGCAACTAAAAAAGGATGCAGATGAGTCCTTTTGGGGAAAACTCCTTCATGATGCGAAAACCAACAACAGCGCACAGTTTTGGCAAAAGATTAATAGTGTGATTAATGAGCAAAGCCAGGGGATTGATTCCAATGTGACGGAAGAGGCCTGGATAACTTATATTAGTACACACTTTAGTGACACCCAAGAACTGCCAAAAGAAAATAAAGAACACATGCTCCCACACAAAGAAACCCCCAGAAGTAACAGGGATTTACCAATCACAAAGCTACAAATAACCAACAGAATCTCGAAAGGGAGAACAGAGGGAGCCCCTGGCCCAAATGGCATACCACCAATCATATTTCAGCAAGAACCAAAATACTGGGCTATTGCCTTCAAACCTATGTTTGAAAAAATATGGCAGACCTCAATAATTCCACAATCAAGGAGGGGGGCAATAATTTCACCTATATTAAAAAAAGGTGACAGAAGAGACCCTAGAAGTTACCGGTTAATAGCCTTACTAGACAACGAGGCAAAGTACTATGCGGGCCTCTTACTTCAGGAGCTGACATCGTGGGCGGAAGAAACATCAGCAATCCCATTCAACCAAACCGGCTTTAGGAAAAACATGGGGACGACTACAAATATTCTAGCCTTGTCACTTCTGATTGACTCAGCGCTAGAGGGAAAACAGCCCCTATACCTGTGCTACATCGATTATAGCTCGCCCTTTGATTGCGTAAACAGAAATCTGCTGTGGCAAAAACTAGAGAGAATGAAAATCTCTTCAACTGTGCTGAATCAACTAATCCTCCTACACAGTGACACGTGGGTCCAGGTCAAACTAGGAAATGGTGACTTTTTAACTAAGAAAATTCCAACCAGCACTGGAGTAAAGCAAGGATGCGTGCTAGCGCCAACTTTATTTAACCTTTTCATGGCCGAACTGTCAACTGTACTAAATGAAAACAACTCACACGCACCAAAATTAGGGGGCACCCAGCTGTCTAATCTATTCTATGCAGATGATCTGGTGCTAATCAGCCGGACTCCGATTGGCTTACAGCGGCTCCTTGACATCACCTCGCAATACTCCAAAACAAACAAACTCAGCATCAATTACAACAAAACAAAAGTCATGTGCCTTAACTCCCACAAAAAGACATCTACATTCAGCTGGTACTGGGACACACTGAAATTGGAAGTCACAAACAAATACCGTTACCTGGGAGTGATTATAGATCATAGGGGTAGCTTCACACCACAGCGAGAGGCGATAAAAAAGAGAGGCTTAATGACAGCTGTTTCTCTAAGGAATCTGAAAAACAAGATCACTGGTCCAAACTTCGCCCCACTACTAAAACTGATCCAGGCAAAACTGATACCATCCATTACATACGGAAGCAAAGCAATGAGAGGCAGGGACGCTGAAACATTAGAAGGAGTAATAACAAGAGCGCTGCGGATGATGTTTGGCCTCCCGAAGTGCACTTCTCCGGCGCAGATCCGACTCGAGTTTGGGTTGGTAAAGGAAGAGCTTGCACGCAAGGGAGCATACCTCAAAAGCTGGTATAAAATCAGTAGGGGAGAGGCAAACACCCTCAACGCACTCCTATGGAGAGACCTACAAAGAAAAGACCACAGCCCAGCAAGGCTTTTTCTGGAGGAGGCAATAACACAACTGGGGGCGCAACAATTGTGGGATCTGCAAGGGAATCTGGCAGGCATCAAAAAAGCTGTAAATAACACTGTCAGGAAAGAATCTCTCCTAAAAGACAAAGCTTCACTAACGGAGCGAGCACACTGCTGGTTAACTATACAAATGTACAATAAACTCACACCACAGACATACCTTTTGACTAGTTTTACCAAAAAAACAAAAGAGTCAGTCCTAAAACACCGGCTAGGAGTATTGCCCTCAGCAGACCACATGGCCCCTTGGCTACGCCCACCAAAGCCAGCAAAATGCCGCCTGTGCGGGAACCACGAGGAAAATATCGTACACCTCATCACAATCTGTAAAGATCTTCAGCAAGACCGCAGGAACCTGTTGAGACCCCTATTTAACAAAAAAGGAATCAGGTCATGCAGACAAGCATCCCTGGCCTGCTGGGCGATGATGTCCAATTGGCCTGCCAACTGGTAAAATACTTCGAAGCCGTAGAAACCAAAGTCAATACAAGGAAAGAACAAACGGACAAAGACAGTGCTCCCTCCATACTCCTAGAACCAAAACATTAAGATTGCATAGAGTCATAACCGGCTAACGAAACTAAACAACGACGGATCACTAAAAGTCACGAGCACACAGGGAAAAGGATGGACTTACTCCCATAAGGAATGTGGACCCTAAATAGGCCCCCGAACGGGAAAGGAGGCAAGGACTGACAAAAGAAACCTTCTCCGAGGAAATGCAGAAGTTCCCAGTGGCAGACAAACGCTTCCTTTTTTAACAAATTTTAATCCAATTTTTACTACTATCTAAAACGAAGCCCTTGTCTTAAAAATGTTCTTAACTTTTTATTGCTGTCGGTTTTTGTAATGGTTTTTATTAACTGTACAATAAAGTTACTACTTCTCCCATTACCTGATCGTGAAGTATGCTGTGTTTGTCTATTACATGCATGTACTACGGGGTTTAACAATGTTGGCTGGCTATGCACATTTCTGTATTGTATGTATTGATTGCTCTTCTCCCATTACTATATCCGTCCGATCTCAAATATGAAGTGCTTTGAATCGTGCTGGGCTCATGCTCACGCCTTGCACTTATTTTTAATGAATGTTCTTTGCCCACTATTGTCTCCTACCTACTTTAATTGTGAAACGCTCTGATACCCGCCTGGATCATGTTCGCGCTATACAAAAACCTTTATAAATAAATAAATAAACTGTCATTCCACCCCACCCCACATGGCTACGTATTGCGCAGGAGCTAGCACCCACTCCCTAGCATACAAGTGTATAATTGGTTCTGGAACGACATCAGAAAAATCTGATCAAACTACAGTTTCTCCTTTTGGGCAATCCATTACGAAGTTAGATGGCCAATCTTTTTCGGCCAGCAGGATGTCATAACCATGAGTCAGTTCCTCCCAAATGAGGACATTGATAAATCTAGGAATGTCCCCTTACAACCACAGCTGGACCTCGTACAATCAATGTGGAACACTTACCCTACTATCTGGTGTTCCCACCATGATATCCTCACTCAGCGCTACTCCGAACAGACAATCCATCAGGTTCTGGCGAGCTATCATGACTTCTGCCGCGCTGTCCAGCATTGTCAGGGCCCACTCCCCGTTCTAAGCAGAGTCCTCTAAATCTGTGGCATCCTTGACTTTCAGGCCGGCTACATTTTTCTTTTTAAATTGAGGTTTTGATATTTTTTGTTTGTATTCCTGTTTAATATGTAGTCGGATGAGAGTTGAGTCTTTCCTTTATTTAATGTGCGCTTCCGATTTCCATTCTGACTGTCCTCCTCTCTCTGAACGTCTATCCTGAAAGGAATGAGGGGAACGTGTATCCGTATACTAAGACCTATCAGGCGGTTTAACATTATCACAGTTGCGTAGATTGTACTGTTTTTCAGTAGATTGCTGTGAAGGTGACCCACCCGTGATTTCCTTTTTTCCTTATTTTTCTTATTATCCACTTCTTTTTTTGTGGAAGTATCTATTGCTTGCTTAGAGTTATCCTTTTCAGAATTACTCTTAACTTGTGGTTTTCCTGGTCTGTCCCCCTAATTATCTCCTTCCTAGCGTAGCATAGATTTCTTCGATAATTTTACGTTACTCACAATTATGGCAGGAACTGCTGCAGAGTTGCCCATCAGCTGCAACCCTATGTCCAAGTCAGGTGCTGCCCCATGCTCATTCTGCACTTGGTTTCAGGACTTCAGGTAAAACTAACAGTGAAGGGGTACCATGTGTTCTATATACCGAAGCAAATACCATACCTCAAGTTTCTCAATCTTTTATTGGGGGAGCCATCCCTATCGGCAAGCAAATTGTTAATATTCTGTTGTTTTCCATTGGCCCGTATGGGGAAATACTACTTCAAGCTGATTTGTTTTTTGTGCAATCCAAAATGGAATTTCTTTTATTTTGTTGGGGATGTTACCCCTCACTGCATTTAATCTTTGTGGGCTAATGCCTGGTGTTGCTAACTACGGAGCTACCACTTGAATAGTCCTCGCAGATGCAAGTGTTAGTGTTCGTATCACGTATTGTTTAAGATTTCTATATATTGTTACCAAATTATTGTATAATCCTCTCACCTGACTTAGGGTCAGATGATCGGCTAGGACTGGCCATACCATCCCCTCGTTGCTGAGTGGGCCCAGTCTTATATTTTGTATACTATGGGAAAGGGCGCCTTTAAATCAATTAATGTACCCTTAGTAGGTTAATAGTATTTCTATCTTCACATAAGGCTTGTGTGCTTCTGGTGTTTCTCTCACATCGTATTTGTGAAATACCCATGTAGCATCATCAGCAGCAGGGAATTTAACCCAGGAGTAAAATACCTCAGTCTTAAATGCTTTGTGTGCCTCTACCACGAGGGTAACCTCCCCACCATCTAAGGTGAGTAACCGCATATCTGCAGTTCTCTGATATATTTTGTGCCATATTGTTACAACAAAGTATTACAGAATTTGATTTACACAGTTGAAACAATATCCTTTCAAGCTTGATTTTACCAGCGGCAAATAAAAAAGATATACCTACGCAGCCAAGGAGGATGTTTCCCTATCACCAGGGACGTCTCTGATTAAAAGGTGTATAGGGATGTCTGAGGAAGCACGCTAGAGATACTCAGTTCTTCTATACGTAATTTGAAACCAACCAACGTTGGTGGTGCTGTCGTGTATTTCTATAGGTTCTGAATCAGTCCCCCTATTCCTGACCCTATTCTGGTTAAACTAACTATCAAGTTAACTAACAGTCAGCCCATGAGGCAAGAAAACCCCCATGATGCAGATACCGTTATCTGACGCAGTCACACTACGGCACAGGAACGTGTTATCTGATTAGGTCATAACGCTTGAGATCTAATTAGACAAGCAACATTCCTCCAGCCCCTGATAAGGCATACGACGTTCTCATAACAAATCAAACCTATGACAACCTGGATAATCCGTGCGGCCATTGTTTTGATTTCACAGAGAACTGTAGTAAAGAATGTGCTAACGAGCAAGTCGTATGACATCTTTATTGACGTATCTATGTCCATCCTTACGTCAATCTCGGCACCTTTAAGGTATAAATATTGCCGACCTTGCCCTATGCAAACACACGCGTGGTGACAAGACGGAGCAGCCATACTTGCCGAAGCCGAGAGCAGAAGCAGACCCCGCTGGCAGCAGCCCCGCCTTCCTGACGCGCTGAGAGACGCGCTGCTATCTCAAGCCGAGAGACCCAGCACCGGCGTTTCTGGGCAGCCCTCGCAGGCAGCCTGGAATATCGAGAGCAGAGAAAGAGATACCATTCCTCATTCATCCTAACTTCCAGGTACAGAACTGAATAACCCCTCATAGAGAATTCTTTAGTTATTCACTTGGCAAAAACAAACTTAACTTAAACTGTAACTTTCTATTCCCGCCCACGCATTAGACTTAGGTCAGGTACACGGGGTAGGCGTATTTAGAAACACCAGTTGAGTACGTTTAGTCAAATGTATATGTGTATGTAAATATATTTTAATCATTTTAAACATCATATGGCTCAGAAACCATATCAATGTTTTTACAGTATTATTTTATACTATTGCTTCTAATGTATGCACTTTACTTAACTATAAGTATTGCAATAATATCGATCCATTTCTCTTGTACGAGAAAAGAGACTGATCAATAAATAACACCTTTTTATTGAACACGCCCGTCTCTTCCTTTTCTCTACAATCTGATGAGACTAAGAATGCACGTACTGACTGAGTAAAATAATTGCCTTGTGCTCACACGACTCTTGAGATTGACTCTTGATTAGGGGAGAGCAAAGTTGTCATGTTCTATGGTTGTCAGAAACTAAATCCCTTCTTGTCTAATCAGGGGAGTTAATCCTTTCCTGAACATTCGAGAAAGTTTCTAGCGAACTCTGAGCTTAGCTGGCAAACCCAAAACTTAAGTCTAGTATCGACAGTAGTAGACCTAGTTAACGTCTGGTCTAGGCCTTTACTGCTGTAGGTATTATTCCAATGCGCAGAGCCTATTGGGAAAATAGGAGCTACACTACATGGCGCCCAACGTGTTTGGAAAGGGCGATAAAACTAACGTAAGACATTTAGAGTAACTCAGTCGTGCTTTCTCACTCAGACCCCTTTTCCCAAATACTCCAAAGACGTCTGGAGTGGGTGAAAGGTTATATCCTCCAAAACCTCGCAGGAGGGAACTCCTATGTATGGTTCTTGGTCAAGTCAACGTTGAAGGATACACTGTTCCAAAATATTGTGCATCTAATCTCTGTTTCCATAAAGAAACCTGATCTGCAAATAAACATAATACCATCCTGTCAGTAAAATGGGAGACAGTGATGAAGAAAGAGAGGCAGTTAGATTAGCAACTGAACTCGCAGATGCTGATGCTACCATGCAAGCAGCAAACCCGAATATAACACTCATTCCGGTCATTAAAAGGAGATCTATAACCTTAAAACTTATAGAAAATGGACTGACACCTAGAGGTGGCACAGTCATATTCGTAATCGAGGCACACGAATATCGGCAGACAGAGGTATACTATTCATGGATACATTTTCCAGCAGCAAATGCTGTAACAAAGTACTTCCACTATTACAAAGTAGAGGAACCTCCTGAAACGTACACTCCTTTCGAGGAGGTGGAAGTACCACTCAAATTCCAAGAGCATTTGCTCTTATTTGATGGCGCCCTAATACATAACAATCACATTACAAGGCTCGGTCCTTTAGGAAGACCAGGAGCAACGTGGCCGGTCTTAGCCGGATACACACCGCATCCAGACATCGAAAGAATGCCTGCAGCAGAGCTGTTAATACAGCTAAAACAACTACTAAAAATTCATAGACAATTAGTTCAGTATGTAATGCGGACTTCAACAATTCAGCCAGCGATTAAACTTCCACAGCTGACCCCTCACCAGGGGAACACAAATAAAATTACACCACAGAACATCCAATCCTGCCTAGGTAAAGTTCCAGCTAAACGGGAACAAATACCATTCTGGTTGGCACAGAAAATCACCCAAATAGAGGCGGTGTTTCCTGACACCACCCCGCTGGAAAAACACAGGATTCTGACTATATGTCTCCCAATGGGAATCGCACCACACATTGAGGACGGTGACACTTGGGGTACAGTCTTTGCTTCCATCTACACAAAAACGCACGGTGTTCCATCCATTTCGGTAATACCAGATGTGCTAAAACAAATTCAAGATGAATACGGTCCAGAACCTGCTTTAACTCTTGGTATGAAATTACTAAAAGACTTCAAGCAGGTCTCGGCTATATTACTAGCCAACATAAAAGGTGAAGCAGCAAATGTGGCGATCCGCCAGAGGTTAAAAGAGACAGATATAGCAGACCAACCAGCTGAAATTGCCAGAATCATAGAAAAATCCTATGAAGAACTAGGCAGAGATAGTCTAGGTGGAATACCAGTAAAACCGCAACTGACTACAAGTCCAGAGAAAATATTTTTTAATAATAATAATTCACCAAAAAAGAACTGGGATGGAAACAAACAATCCAATCCTAAAGAAAAGAAATTCCAGTCCAGAGGAAGGTCTCCCAGGCGAAGAGAGAAATCTCCAAACCAAAGACAGAGGTCACCGCAGAGTGACCCCTCTGGGAATAGATATAACCTTAGAAATAGGGATAATATTAAAAAACCTGATAGATATCAAGACATTGATACACGTCCCTCTCAATCTTTTCAGAATTCCTCGCAGAAATCGGAAAGAAGAGGACGATCAGAAGAGCACGCCAAGTCCAAAGACAAGGAACCTGCTCAGCTAAAAAATAAATTACAATTTCCAAAAAAGAAGGTAGCCAGTATCAAGGTAGTTAACAATGCCGAGAATACTGAGGACACAACTGAAAAACGGAGAGTGGGCACAGACAATGCTAGACAGCGCAGCAGAGGTGAGCATAGCTCGCAAAGTCCTTATGAATCATCTGGAGACAGTGGACACGAATGAATACCTTCAAGTGGAAACTGCAGACACCAGAGTTAGCAAGCCCCACAAGATATACGAGATAACATTACGTATAGAGGGAGATAAGACTAGGAAAATAAGGGGACTATTTTGGGATAATCTCTCCGAGGGCTATGATATCCTTTTAGCTGAAAAAGACTGGCCACCAGAGTTTGTCAGGGAGTGCCCTCATGGCGAAGAAGTAATTATGCCTGCCTTCTCGAATCAAATACCGATTCATAAAAAATATACACTTGCTAGAAAGTGGGCAGTGGCCTTAGCACCTGCTTTATATAAAAATCATGTAGGATGGGATGAGGATTCTCCTCCTCACAAAATCCAGTTAAAATCACAACCAACTGCACAAAGGCAGTACCCAATTAAGCAAGAAGCTAAAAAACAAGTAAATGAAATACTAGACCAGCTAGAATACCCGGGGGTGATTGAAACTTGCACCTCACAAATGAACAATCCTTTGTTTCCGGTCTCCAAACCAGACAATTCATACCGTCTAGTTTTGGATTACCGACACCTTACCACATGTTGCAAAACCTTTGCAGTGCAAAACTCACACAGTGCTGCACTAATGAATAACATAGTGCGCAAAAAATACAAAACAACCTTGGACATCTCCAATGGATTCTTTTGTCAAAACATAGCACCAGAGAGCAGATATTTAACTGCATTCTCAGTAAATGGCACTCAAAAACAATTCTGTCGGTTAGCCCAGGGGTACAAGAACAGCCCGGGGGTATTCTCAGCGAGAGTAACAGAATTACTACAACTATATGATGATGAAGCATTATCTTATGTCGATGACATTTACTTAACAGATGATGACTTGGAGACTCACTTGAAAAGAGTGAACACCATAATACTTGGGTTCGCTGCAGAGGGCTACAAATTCAACTTTAAAAAGTCCAGAATTGCCCATCTGACAGTCTTGTACGTAGGATATGAATTATCAAGCATAGCATGGTTGACAATGTTCTAAAAATCTAAAATATGAAAAGACGTATCCTCTGCCAATCGACATTCTGCCTCTACGACATTACGCCTGTGTAATCTATACAGACGGACATGCTCAACCCTCCGTTTGGGGAGAACAAGCATACAACCCCACATGTGAGATTACAAAAGAAGTGTGGCGCGGAGGTATATTAAAACCTCTATTAACAAAATCACACTCAGTAGAAGCTAATTCAGAACAACAAACTGAAATAATCGCATTGAAAATGGCGCTAGATAATGCGGATCGCGAATTCCCGACACTTAGTGTCAGATTCATATTACTGCGTCAAATCATATAACAGCGATTTGCAGACATGGATTCAAAACGGTTACAAAGATGACACAGATGCACCAATAAAGCAGAAACTGCTCTGGGAACAAATAGCTCTTTTACAAAAAGAACTACCAAAGACTCACGTGACTCACTCACTGAGTCATCAACGTGATGGCGTTCACGTTGTAGGGAATTCATTGGCTGAAACAGCCGCAGCGGCAGCCACTAAATCGGCTCCCGTAGTTCGAAAAAAGCGTACATTAAAATACATTGACGGCAAAACATTGCTGGCAGTGAAAACGTCATCAAAAGGCGACTGCTCAGCGTTACCGATCAACTATCCACTCAATTATACATACATAATCGATGCAAACTCCGTCCCTTTTGCTCGAATCCCTGGAGTGGGGGATAGAGTGATTCCAAACATGGACAGGAGACACTTGTTAATCGCAGACGCACATATGGGTGAGGGTCTTGGACACCTCAAACTGAAAGATTCTCTGGAAGATTTACAATCACGGTACTGGTGGCCAGGCATGAGCCTCCATCATACCATGTTTGTAAAAAACTGCCCAAACTGCAACAGAAATCGCAGTGGGGAGAGAAAAAATAAAATACGGTGGAATCTGACTGCAGATAACATCACCAGTAAAAAGAATGGCTTGCGATTAACATATACAGGCTAGTTTCCACTTATAATGTAGATCCTCAGCACTCGGCTGACGTCCGGACTGTTATACAAAGATTTGCGAGTCTAAATGGCATATACGCTAAGAGCATGTTACGTTCGACCATTGTTTTCACTCAGGCACACCAGCCTGGGGGGAAACATGGCCAAATGAGCACAGCCCAGCGGGAATCTTCTCACTTCCTTCCTGAGGGTACGGGATGGTGTAAAGAAAAAACCAAGGCAGAAAGCAATCTATAATAGAAAGGATATTAGGTTCGGGAGCTGGGTGGGTCAAACATCTAATAAGTGTCCAACGTAGTCTAAATAACTTGCCAAGAAATTCTCTGAAGGGATTCAGTCCGTACGAATTATTATTCGGAACTAGGATGTTGATCTCTGACCTTGATAGTCAGACTTCAGTGGTAATAGAAAAAAGCTTTGATGTCAAAGACCGTTTGGCTATTTTGCAGGACTTAAACAAAACAAGAAAAGACCTGAGCAACATACAGTTGAAACAACAGCCAACAACCACTGAAGAATCACCACCTGTCCCAGCAAGACCTGTCTGGATTCCAAAAGTCGGGGATCTAGTCAGGGAGAAGATCGCGGTAAAGAAGGAATTTGGGCCTTCTTACAGAAAAGCAGTTCCTGTCTTGTCTGTCAACGGGACAAGATCAGTTGTACTACCGCCACTTGCTGGAAAAAAGGAGAAGCGAGTTGTATCCATCGACCTGGTAAAACCACAACATGTGGCCGATAACAAACAGTAGGCCAAGTGTACTCCCAATAAGTAGCAGAACACCAAGGTTTGCTACCAGTACAGAGGTCCTAACAAAGAGGCTCATCACATTTGAAACGCCTACAGAAGAACAACAAGGACTATGCAACAATGCAATAGAACTAAGACCTCTGAAAACCCAAATAAAAACATTTAGCAGAGACACACCAATCTACAATGAAGTACCGAGTGACAATGCAAGAAACAAAAATCCTGAAGCAATTGGAACAATTGACAGAACTGCATCCGGGTACTTCATCAACTTCGATGATTCCTCTGAAAGCCTCAGTGAATCAAAGACACAGCCATCATCAAAATCCTTTAAAGACAAAGCTAAGGAACTTTTGAAACAACTGAAAGAAACTTATCTGGTTTCTCCATGGATTGAATTTTGGGTGGGTTTTGGTGCATTTATCCTCATACTTTGGCTCATCATGGTATTTACTTTGGGACGCTTCATTGAGGGAAAATATGCTAAAATGGACACAGCAAGTCAGAACATCAACTTGGTCCTCAAGCCACACACATCTTCACACGTCGAGAAAAGAGAACTTTCTTCAGCCAACTTCACAGCCAATCCTATACCTGGTGGGGTAGCCTGGGACAACACTGACTATGAAATTTATGGTCCGGTCGAGATCCTGAAATATCCACACCAAATCAAGATCTCCTTGAGTGACTTTGCAAAACCAAACTCATTTGCTGATGATTGGGACTTCGAAAGCATTAACAACATGATGTCTGATCTAGTAATGTCTGCTAAATTTACAAAACATGATTATTTGCAAGGTTCTACAAATTATGATAGTATGTATTGCTATAACCATTATGGTAACCATTTTTTGCATAAATCTGCACAACCTAGAAATGTTTTAAATTATAATCAATGGGAACATTGTGCTACACCTCCAAAAGGGAGCTCTAGAACCGTTTATGACAAATATTCATATTTTTCAGGTTTTAACACAAGTAATGCTGAAACATTTTATTTTAAATTGTCAAACAAGACAGGGATGAAAACCATGATAACCAACACAAAGTTGATATATTCAGATTCATTCTTTGAAAAAATGAATACTTTTGGATTTAATTATTGGGACAAAAATGTTGATTTGAAAAGTGTTTGGGGTACAAAAGAATGGCAAGTACAGGGTTTAGATGCTTTGTTTAGAGCCTGCATGATCCCAGAACAAATGATATTTTTAAATGACACTGTTCAACAAACCACCTGTCTTGGCTTAGCTAAAATCAAAGATTTAAATAACCCGTCTATTCCAAAGCCAACAATGTTTAGCAATAGCTCTGATACAGATGAAGAGATAGACGTAAACCATATATTAAACCAAAACAGAACACATCCTGATTGGAAACAATGGTTGATCTGGCCCACGGATACAAATAACTGTCAAGATAGATTCCTGAATAAAACACAGGGTTTAAAAATGACCAGGCCAGACCCTAGATATCCCCAAAGACATCACCCAGGGATAATAACAACCTACAGTGTGGGCAAATTATGCCTTCAATGGCTACAAACTTCCACACTGCCTGAAATTAAGCAACACCTAACTTTACTTACTGATGGTGCTGACTTGCGTGATTTCATACTGGGACCACGCAAACAGCGTCAAAAGCGTTTCATAGCAGCCTCTGTATATGCAGCATACAATGAGGCCTGGAAGGTTACTCAAATTGAAACAGCAGAAAGAATACGGGAAATTGACCGTATCAATTTGGAAAAATCACTTTCTGTAGTGGACAATGGGTTAATGACTCTGTCCTCCAGAATTTTTTCATTGGACAGCATTGTGTCTTCAGCAATCGATATATTATCGCAAGACTTACTGTTATTACAACATGGACAGTCACAATTGCGTTCTATTGTACAGCTTGGCTGGACGTTACAAAATCTGCGTTCAGGCTATGTGCCTTGGCGTTTAATCAACACAACGTCACTATTCCAAATCTTTAACCTTACTGATAGACAAATCGGTATGGCGCAAAAGGGTGCTGATTATACAATCTTGAGCATTGAAAAACTAGAAAGATTACCAATGACAATGTCAGAACGACCTGTCAGTGAATGGATAATCCACGGAATCATAAATATTCCAATCTCAACCTTCAGGTTTCAATACTGCCAAAAATATATACAGGCTGGCATGTACGAGAAATTGGGAAAGGGGTACCTTAAAACAACTTGGAACCTGCCCTATTCACATGCATGTGTCAGTAATAAAGGACAGAAAGTGTTTCTTAGTGGCAACAATTGTGCTATGTCACTAAGCGGCACGCTTCTGTGTAACGGTATTAGTTTGCACGGAGCCTGTGAAGGGAATTCATACAACCTTTCATGTCACCAGCAAGGCGCACCTGCAACTGAAATAGAACCATTCTTTCAAAGACTCTTTAATGGGAGTTACATTCTTATTGTAGACCGCAGATGTTGCAGTCTTATGCCCGGGACTCCTTATCTAGTAACTACAACGGCGAAGGTCAAGTGCTGTGGACGTTCTTTGTTCCCCAGCTCCTTTCCAGACAGGGAGGCAAGGGCATGGCCCAGTTTGAAAATTACTTCTATTCGAATAGATACTTTAAGCAGAATGAAAACAGTGCTTCTTCAGACGCCTACAAGGCTCACGTCATCTAAAGAAACGTATGATCTACAAGTCGCAAGGACGACTGCAGAGATACATACATTATTATCAACTAATTCCCCCGTACATTTCGCGGAAATCCTGAGCGAAATCTTAAATATTTCTGATACCACTGGGGTCTCAAAGGTATTTAAGACAGTATTTTCGATGGCATTAACACCATTCAAAGCCATACTGGGTATTTTTCCAGATTTCGTCCATTCGATTTTTGGCGGACTTCCCCTGATCCTGGGACTAATTGCAGGAATCCTATTCTTAGTCCTTATTTTTCGTTATGGCAATCCATGTCACAGATCAAACTCTCGCGACAATGGAAGATACGATCCTAGCCATTGGATACCGGGACCGGATATCAAAAATCCTGGGACTCTCCCGGCTTAGAGACCTGAACATGACTTGGTTTCTATCATTTCGACCAATGTGGCAAAGGTGTGTTTTACCTGTACTAAGGTGTCTGCTATGCGGAGAAGAATGCGTGTTAGACACCTGTCTGACGCTACAATCGGATGCGCCGGTGGATGCAGATACACTGTTGGTTCCTACCAAGGTTCACGGTTTGTGCTGCCCTCAAAGGCTGCCAATCCTGATGACGGCATTCCTGGAATCTTCACCACTACGATTGAAGAGTAGTGAAGTTCAAGATGAAAGCAGCATCGAACAGGTACGACCTTCTGTCAGTGATGCAAATCAGAATGTCAATGGAGACAATCATGCGCATGAATGCATGGTTACCCCTATTTCCGACTTAGTGGAACTTTCCCATGAAGCTGTTGACAGTTTTTTCGAAAGCCTTAATGATATGATGTTCTCTCCAGAACAGAAATAGACTTTTGAGCAAGCTCGCACACGGCGTTCCCTGAATTCGGCCTTCAACTTTAATAATAAAGTCACATGAACAATTCTTCCCACCAGTTCACGGACAACAATTTTTTTAGCAACCCCAAATTCTTTTTCACCAAATTTTCGGGACACTAATCTTCTGCTTAAAGTAAGAAACTATTCCTAGAGAACTAAGATTTCTATTTTTAGATACTTTATAAACTTTAGTTGCCCGCTGGGATGTTCACAAATATTTTATTATGTGATGAAATGGTCTCGAACTTCCTTTCTGTATAGCCATATTAAGAGCCATTTCATGTGTATTTCTCATATACCAATAAGCAATAATGCATACAAAATGCGTGTTTACTTTTGCATTTAATTCATAGCTTAAGTGCATACAATATATATGACTGCAATTTTTCAGTATATTTGAAAATTTCGAAATGCATTTATGTATTTTGGGGTGGTAAGGTATACACTATACTCTATAGTATGTTGTACTATGTTATACTATGCATAGATTAGTAGATATGACCATAGTTAGCGTGGAGTGGGTGTCGTGTATTTCTATAGGTTCTGAATCAGTCCCCCTATTCCTGACCCTATTCTGGTTAAACTAACTATCAAGTTAACTAACAGTCAGCCCATGAGGCAAGAAAACCCCCATGATGCAGATACCGTTATCTGACGCAGTCACACTACGGCACAGGAACGTGTTATCTGATTAGGTCATAACGCTTGAGATCTAATTAGACAAGCGACATTCCTCCAGCCCCTGATAAGGCATACGACGTTCTCATAACAAATCAAACCTATGACAACCTGGATAATCCGTGCGGCCATTGTTTTGATTTCACAGAGAACTTTAGTAAAGAATGTGCTAACGAGCAAGTCGTATGACATCTTTATTGACGTATCTATGTCCATCCTTACGTCAATCTCGGCACCTTTAAGGTATAAATATTGCCGACCTTGCCCTTTGCAAACACACACGTGGTGACAAGACGGAGCAGCCATACTTGCCGAAGCCGAGAGCAGAAGCAGACCCCGCTGGCAGCAGCCCCGCCTTCCTGACGCGCTGAGAGACGCGCTGCTATCTCAAGCCGAGAGACCCAGCACCGGCGTTTCTGGGCAGCCCTCGCAGGCAGCCTGGAATATCGAGAGCAGAGAAAGAGATACCATTCCTCATTCATCCTAACTTCCAGGTACAGAACTGAATAACCCCTCATAGAGAATTCTTTAGTTATTCACTTGGCAAAAACAAACTTAACTTAAACTGTAACTTTCTATTCCCGCCCACGCATTAGACTTAGGTCAGGTACACGGGGTAGGCGTATTTAGAAACACCAGTTGAGTACGTTTAGTCAAATGTATATGTGTATGTAAATATATTTTAATCATTTTAAACATCATATGGCTCAGAAACCATATCAATGTTTTTACAGTATTATTTTATACTATTGCTTCTAATGTATGCACTTTACTTAACTATAAGTATTGCAATAATATCGATCCATTTCTCTTGTACGAGAAAAGAGACTGATCAATAAATAACACCTTTTTATTGAACACGCCCGTCTCTTCCTTTTCTCTACAATCTGATGAGACTAAGAATGCAAGTACTGACTGAGTAAAATAATTGCCTTGTGCTCACACGACTCTTGAGATTGACTCTTGATTAGGGGAGAGCAAAGTTGTCATGTTCTATGGTTGTCAGAAACTAAATCCCTTCTTGTCTAATCAGGGGAGTTAATCCTTTCCTGAACATTCGAGAAAGTTTCTAGCGAACTCTGAGCTTAGCTGGCAAACCCAAAACTTAAGTCTAGTATCGACAGTAGTAGACCTAGTTAACGTCTGGTCTAGGCCTTTACTGCTGTAGGTATTATTCCAATGCGCAGAGCCTATTGGGAAAATAGGAGCTACACTACAGTGCCATGTCGTGTATTTTCCACCTATGAGTAGGAACTGCGCATTTGGTGAGGGGGGGGCAAAATTAACTGAGGATGGTACCTGACTAATTCCATGCACCCCCGCAGGATATGTGGCCCCTTGGACTATCTAGCTCGCAGTGCCACCGTTATCCCCCCAAACCTAAACTGGGAGCAAACAGTTCTGGCAGGGGAACATCCTTTACAGCGCAACTTTTACAACGCACTACCATTACGACGTAACTTTTACAACACAAGTTATTACAACGCATTGCGCTGGGGGGCGCTCTAGGATAGGGAATAGTTTAATTACTATCCAACACCTTCCCTACTATCCACGGGGACAGGAGTTCGAATAGTAAATTAAACTATTCACTATCCAGTGCCCCCCAACGCAAGTCGTTGTAACGACTTGCGTTGGAAAACCTGCGTCGTAATGGCATGCATTGTAAAAGCATGCGTTGAAACGTCATACATCCGTTCTGGCAACCCAAGAACATGACAACTCTGTTCCCTGAGGAACTGTGGTGACAGACTTTAGTTGCTCATGCTCTCTTTCACTAAGGGAACTATACAAAGAATACACAGAAGAGTGTTTTCAATATTTATTGAACTGGAGTTGATTCTTGCATAGAATATATGGGCTGTGAGGATTAATAGACAGAAGCAGACAAAGTTATACTGAATGTCAGAACGGCGAACAAAATGAATAGCTCGACCATTTTGTTGACATAACTTATGTATGCATACATATACAATAGTACAACTATGTAGCGCACTTCTAAAATATGAAGCCTTAACCTACGTGTCTAGGGTGCAGATGTATGTTTTGCCGAGAAACCCTCTTTTGGATGATCTAACTCAATTATCTGATGGGCAAGAGTGTAAGACCCTATCTTGGTCCTGAACTGGACACCCCTCACTGGGATGTCTGTCAGCCGCTAGGCAAAAGCTTTGGCATGCAGGGACCTCTCGAAGACGGCAGAAGTGTCTCATTTGATTATGTTAGGAAACAAACTTTTTTTATAGAAAATGGTATCCTTGCGCCTGGCCGAGATCGTAATCTGCTTGCAATCGTTTGTATTTCACAGAGAGCTGCTTCGCCACATAGACGTAATAATAAAGCACATTTGGGTTTCACATGTGAGGGCAATGTCTAATGTCAAGGCAGTGTGATTGTGTGCTCACGAAGTGTTCCGTGTCAGCAAAGCCAGTGTTTCCAAGAAAGTAGTCTAAGAGTCACAAATGCAAAGGTGTGCCAAAGGTTAATGTGGCAAAGAGAACGCTACTTTAGGAAAGGGCCGTGCACATGTAAAAATTGCACTAATTCCTACGGGCCTAACTCGGGCACAACACATTTTATTGTAAGATTTATCTAAATATTGTAGCCCTTATTAACCCCTGTTGGAGTTGGGGCTCTCTGCAGGTTTATCCCCAAACTTGTAGCCTTCATCTTCCTGTTTTCAGAACCCATTTTTGTTGGTTTTTAGGATTCTGTGCACGTTATTACTACCAACCAGTGATAAAGTACTTGTGCTCTCACCTTTAAATATGGTAGCAATGGCTTACACTTAATTTACTTGTGATCCCCTAGTAAAGTAGTACTACATGTACCCAGGGCCCATATATTTAATGCTACTAGTGGACCTGCCGCACTATTGTGCTTCCCATGAAAGTAGCATTTTTTTTTACATATCTCAAGTCTGCCTTTGCAGGTAGGAATGTTGTTTGGTGTCTAAAGAACTGTACTTTAAAACCCTCTATAATGATAAAGTTGGATGTTAAGTCACAACTTTTTTAAATGATACTTTTACAAAGTTGGCATTTTCCTTTCCCACCCATTTAGTGCCTGCAGCCTTTATCCCGGGTCTCATAACTAGGTGTAACTAGTAGTTGGTCTTAGTGTATTGCTGCCAGAGAGGGAGACAAAGGGAAAATAGGTGTTGGCAGGGTGAGCCATCTCTGACTTGATAGGGACACTGCTATTACCTACCACACTTGCACACCCCAAAGACTCTGCCTCAGCACACTCACAAAGGGTTTCACGCTAGTTTTGTGCCACTAGACAAACTGAGGCCAGGGCAGGGAGGCAGAAAATTGCAATCACCTTTGGGGATGGTACCTTCTAGAATTTCTCCTACTGCAAACCTGTCACCAAGGATAAATAGTTGGCCCCAGACCCAACTCTTCAGTACATATTTGGAACTGTGGAAGACGTAGAAGAAGGCCTGCTGTGCTTCTTTGCTCCAAAAACAACTGCAAATCTGCTGCCTTAGTGAGTAGGACTGGACATGCATCTTTACCCCCAGACTCCCAGAATGACTACAGGGCGGCCTCCTGATCAGAGCCTGAGGGACAGAAAAGGCTCCAACCACCTTGGGCTTTGCCTGCTGTCAGTCTTGTCCCCCAGGTGGTGCTACCCCAGTCCTGTACTCTTGGGAATGGGCCTGCAGGTGCCATGCCAGTCAAGCATTGGTGTTTTGGGTAGAACTGATACAGTGCGATTCATCTCTTTGAAGCTCTGTATCGAAACCACCACTGCATGATGCATCCTCGACGCAGGACCTCGCATTGCTGCCCCACAGCTCCCCAGAATTGCTGACACAGCCTCAACGCTGGATCTTGCAAGGCTGCGTAAACAGGATTTAAGGTGCTTTTTTTCAGCTGGACTAACTTTGTCCCTACATTCAACCTACTCTCCATCGCAGTTAGCCTGAACTTATGACTTTGTCCTGGTCTGACGTAACCAGATAACCACAGTTTGCGTTTTGGGCTTTTAAGCACTATTTTTACTTAAATCTTTTAAATTGCATATCTCCGGTTTTACTAGTTGATTTTTATCGTTTTGGTGTCAGATCATTTATGAAATTTTACTTTTTCTAAATTGTTGGTGGATTTTTCTTGTGTTGTGTTTTTACTTTATTCCTAGTTAATTTGGGGTTTGCTTGTGTTTCACCATGGCGAAAATTGTGTTTGCTGCTGGAGTAGGGTTTTTCTCCCCTCAACCAGTAACCCGATTTCCTACAACCCCACTCACCTATTGCCAATGGTAAATGAAAATGTTAGTGGAACATGTATAATTTTCAACACTACCAATTTGTTTCCTATGGACGATGTTTTATTGTTTAAACTGGACATGTGTAATTTTGGCTCTTTCTGTATGGCTGAGTTAGTCTTCAGCCCTGCCCACTCTGGGAACTCTGCTGTTGTTGTTTTATAGAAAGAATGGTATGAAATGGCAGCAAGTGGGAAATTACTACACTTCTCAGAAAACCCTTGGCAGGTAAAAGATCCGTTTTTGCTGTGCTACTCAGGTATTAATGTACGTACATTACGATGGATTGAACAATTACTTTTGCTTTTTTCTTGTGATTTGTTAGGATTACACCCGAAGCTCCGGTAACATTTGATGTGGATGCTTTCACCGATGCATTAGAAAGAATTTTGGGTGAGTCCACTGGAATGTAAACCTATGTAATGAGACAGTTCATTTCATTGTATTCTTCTTCTCCATGTCTGTCTGCAGAAACCATGTTACTTATCTTAGCTTGCCGAGCACTCTCTACGATGGATATTGTTGTTTGAGGGGGTAAGGACATGAAAACAGATTTATATGAAAACAGATTTATATAGCGCTACTAAGCCCAAAGGGCATCAAGGCGCCTAACCAAAAAAGAAGCTAGCTGAAGCAAGTGTGCTCTCTTACTGGTAGGCCTTGATAAAAACCAAGTTTTGAGCGCTTTTTAAAAAAGAGACAGGGACGGTTGGGCTTTAATCTCCAATGGGAGTGAATTCCACAACCTAGGGGCAACGATAGAAAATGCTCTGCTGCCCCAACGGACCTTCCTAACACGGGGAACCACCAACAGATTCATTTCCAATGATCTGAGGGTTCTACTGGGCACATGGCGGGTTAGCAGGGAACCCAGGGGGTTTGGAGAATCAGCCGCAAGGGCTCTAAAGGCCAAACACAGGATTTTAAAAGAAATCCTCTGTTGAATAGGAAGCCAGTGCAGGCTCTTTCTGGCCATTGTAGCAGAGGATGCCTTAGGTAGGGCTAGAACAAATCGCGCGGCCGTGTTTTGAACGACCTGAAGGCGCTGAATGAGTCCCTTGTTGGAATCTGCATAAAGAGCATTACAGTAATCCAACCTGGAACCCACTAATGCAACCACCGTCTGCTTACGTGCTTGGGGAGAGAGATAGTGCAAGATTCTTTTAAGAATCTTGATGACTCCCCAGCAAGTGGCCACGGTTCGATTTACCTGTAGAGTCATGGACAGTGATGTGTCAAATATAACGCCGAGATTTCTGGCCGATTGGTAGGGAGATGGACACGTTCCCAAAGATGAAGGCCACCACTCGCTAGACCAGATGTCCTGGTCCTTGCCAAAGACCAGGATCTCTGATTAATTTCCAAGCACTGCCTCATCTTTGCTTGTTGTGCTAGAGCACATGAATCGAGGCTACTTTTCTCCCAATATGCCATCATATAATTATCGTAAATGTACCTTAGGTAATATTGCATCAGCTGAACTATGTTTTTCACCCGGAACTCTTAAGGAAATATTAGCGCCCTACACCTGATGCAGAGCCGCAGTCAATTGAATAAAATAGAATGTCTCTTTGACATTTAGAACTGCTGTAAATTGCAGGTGTTACTTTTGCATAGTCTAATAGTGGTCATTTTACTAACTTTGGGAAGATAAGAAGCTGAGTTATTATTGTCAGGATTTTAGTTTGTAACCTGCTGAACGCATTAGATGAGAACAGCCAGCCCTTTACTTGCTGAGCTATATTACATTCTATGAACCCCTGAATTGTAGGATTGGAGGTGTTTTGGAAAGCAAAAACTGACCGGCATAGAAACTTTGGAGATGATACATTGATATATTTATTCACTAAAATAACCCCATGAAATGAAAGTTATTATCATTTATTTCTCCCCAAGAGTCCCTTTAAAAGGTCATTGATGAATTCCAAAACACTTACATTGATCTGTTGCAGTAAGCTAGTCACCTGTGGCACCCGCTTGCCCGGCGCTGCTCATAACACCTTTACTTGTAAAGCACAAGATCACCCACAAGGGTATCCTGGCGCTACATATGTTGTAGAAGACTTGACAAATTAAAACATTGATGTTGTAACTGTTGGCATTACACTGTGCCACATCTGACAGAGACATCTAGCCGCAGATTCCTTAACTTTTTAATTCTCCCCAGGTGCCAGTGTGGATCCGGAAATTTTTCAGCTGTGCCTCTCCACACTGGGGGACGTACGGCTCCGTGATGACGATGTTGTATCTGGTCATGACGTCGGTGAAGCCTTATAAGTCCCCTTCGGTGTGCATACCTCCATTTCTTGTTTTCTGAGCTGAAAAGCGGATCCGGAGAAGCCTTCTTGGGTCGATTTTTCCGACCTTCTTCGGACCTTTGTGTGAGTGGAACAGTGTGTCTTGGTCTAATGTCTACAGGTTTCAAACCTTTTTTGATTTTTTTTGTTTATTTTCATTTATTCATTAACCCCTTGCGTGCTCCCATCGGCCGTTGGTTGACGGGAGCACTACCTCCCCAGTGCTGCCGTCGGCCAACGGCCGACATAGCCCCGCCCACCCTTTAGAACGCCCGCACCGCGGCGGAAAAACCGCTGCAGTTAAGGCGTTAACAAACGAAAATTACACATCAATACAATGCGTATCACCACTAGACCCACCCGAATCACACTCCATTGCTTCTATCCAGTGCTCACTTGTACAACCTTATAGCTTCTTCCTTCTTTAGTACCAGAGCTAGGCATTTAGTCAGCATTGTCTTCACCCTCAATGTCTCTTTCCCGTAGGTATTCGACTAGCGGCCCCCATATATCTTTTGGTCTGGATTCTTTTGGACGTTTTTCTGCATATACAGTATACCAAGTCTTTTACCCACTGGGCCATTGTGGGAACAGATCTTCTTCCCCAGTTCATTGCCACTCTTCTCTTGGCCATTAATAACGTTATTGCTGTAAATTTGTAGGTGCCCCCCTTTATGTTGGAAGTAGCCCTATTAAGCAGTTGTGTGGACTGCATTGTATCCTATTTCCAATCATTGTATTGACACACCCAACCACCTCCGCCCAGAAACAATTTATCCTGTCGCATTCCTATGCAAGTGCATAAAGTCTGCATTCTCTTTCCCGCATCTTTGGCACTGATCACTATCAGTAATACCATATTTATACAACCTTGCCGAGGTATAATACACTTGATGTATATATTTAAAATGTATAATGCGGAGATTGCAAATGGAAGTTAGCAATTCTGTTTACCTACAGCATCCTGCCGAATCTTCCTCTGTAAGCTGGGGTTGTAGCTGTGTGTTCCAACGCTCTGATGCCTGGTTGGGTGCAACTATTTTCTCTTCTTGTGCCACTTTATATAGCTTAGTGACCAGCCTACAGCGAGTGGGTGCCGCTGGCAGGGTTTGTATTGTGTTCAGTGTTAGAGGTTCCTCTGGAGATGTCGGATATAGCTCCGTCAGCGCCAACCTGAGCCTGTGGTGTACAAAGATAAACAGTGGTGTCTTGTTTTGTATATACTGAATGTCGTCTAGGGTGCAAACAGATCGGCCATCCTTGTGATACCGGTCTGTTTCAGTGTATTTAGAGCGCCAAGTTCCTGTAAGACCGAGACGGATGGGTGGTGTTCGATCAGCAGTAGTGGGGCGAACAACAGTAATTTCCCTCCCCTGTTCCCCAGCTTTTTCCACACTTCAGTAGTACATTGTATTGTGTGGATCT
The DNA here is from genome assembly GCF_964261635.1 of Lissotriton helveticus. Taxonomy (NCBI): domain Eukaryota; kingdom Metazoa; phylum Chordata; class Amphibia; order Caudata; family Salamandridae; genus Lissotriton; species Lissotriton helveticus. Next base: position 695,090,701 of record NC_136065.1, on the reverse strand, counting down.
CAGTGTGTGGTATCTTCCTGTTGTGATGTAACCGCACATTCGGTAGCGGTATAGGGTGTGCATCTCCTTCCTCCACCGCTCAATGTGGCGTATACATATGTGGGTTGTACCAGTAGTGTGCAAATTGCACCTGGGCAAATAGTACAGATTGAGATCCGGAATACCAAAGCCTCCTCTTTTATACGGCATAGTCAGGGTTTCCAGCTTGACCCTTGGTTGCTTCCCGGCCCATATTAACCTAAACACTTGAGACCGTATTTTTGCGAAAAGCACCCCTGGGAGAGATATGGGAATGTTTGTAAACGGATAAAGGGACCCTGGGAGAATTATTATTTTAATCAGTGCTATCCTGTCAGCCAGAGATAGCAACATTTTTAGGGCTCGGCTGAACGCGCGGAAGCGCGTCTCAGCCGAGACTCTTTTGTCGGCATGTGTGCTTCCCAGGAGACAATCCTGGCCGCGCGCGTCGCCTTGGAGGCGATTTCAAACTGACACGCGAACGAGCGCTGCGGCCTGGCGCTGTCTCCTGGGAAGCACATACGCATGCGCTTACACACACACAAGCGCCGACGCACATACATACAGAGACACCCCCCCCGCACACATACACACACACGCGTGCGCACACACACGAGTGCACTCCCCCGCCGTCGCACACATGCATACACACACAGGCACACACACAACGAGGGAACCGAGCCCCCCCCCCAGCCCTTTGTAACTTACCAGATCAATTCTGAGGGACTCCGCTCTCCTTCTGGCGTCGCGAGACGCTTTCACTCCGCCTTCTCTCCCGGTTACGTACGCAGCCCCGCCCCCGTCACAGGCGACTTTGCCTGACTTCCCGCATTGGCATCTCCATTGGAAAAGCAAGTAGGACAAAAAGGTAAGACTAATTCACTTTGACAATGTTTGCTGCTTTTTTGAGGATTTCAGTTCTGGAAAAACCCAGGCCAGGGAATATAAACCTGTTGCTGCGGTAATAGACTACTAGAGTTTGAAAAAATTAATTCATGGGTACATCTGTTATATTGGAGGTGCTTAAAATTCTCTATGTCCTATCAAGTTAAATATCGAAATTCTCATTTTCGGACAATATGCGTCTGAAGTGCCTCAATATCGTTCTCCACGTTTTACACACTGGGGATCTCTGGGACTGATGTAGCGTATTCTGATAGTATTTCTACTTGAGCGACTTCCGCTGTCTTCAAGGGTCTTTATCACGCTGGTATGTTTGGACTCCAATTCGGTCACCCACTCGGCAGTAAATCTTGTTTGCGAGCTCATTCAGCTATAAACGTTTCAATTTGATCCAGCTTGCACGCCACTTTCTGCAGATTGTGATCTCTGTTCATCCAGTCAAGATTTTTTATTTTCTTGCTGGGACTTGTATTTTTGATTCATAAGGGATAAACCGGACAAGTCCCAAACTGCAACAACTTTGTAAGAGAAAAAAACTGGGCCTAGGAGGCAAAACCGAGGCTAGATCCGATGAGAGCACACAGGCCGCTGCAGTGAGAGGCAAGCAAGAGGGAGTGGGAGTAAGGAGGGCTGCAAGGAGGAGGGGCGCTGTATGCGTGGCAGTGTTTATATGAGATCAAAACCGAGCCAAGCCCATCGGTGGCCGAGGAAGATTGCGACTGCTGATGAGTGACTCCCTCCCGACGCTCTGGCAGGGACTTCCCGAAGCCCCCTGCCGCCGGGAGGGACTAACCTTGGAGAGAATGGGGGCTGACTGAAATAAGTCTACGTTAACCTTCCTCAAAAGTACACTGTAAACTGATGACCAAGTGAAAGGGCACTCTTCAGGAGGCTACTGTAGTTAGCCATACACATTACGCGACTTTGAGCTATTGGCATTGTAAATGATAATGACTTTTATTTATATTTTTGTTTTTACAACATAAATAAATGACCTTGTCATTTACAATGTCAAGACCTTAAACTTGCGTTAATTTACAATGCTAATAGCTCTAACTTTTGTAATGCCGAGACCGTTGCATTGTAAATGCTTGTTATCCATCTTTCCACCCTGCTTTCTAATTTGGTGAGTGCTCTGCCATAGTTTTCATGCACTACCACCTCTGTCTCCCTGTGTGCACATATTCCTAGATATTTCACAGGTTATGATGACCAGTCTAGTGGGTACTCTAGTTCGAATGGCATTGTGCCTACTGTGAACGGAATTATCGTTGTTTTTCCTCAATTTATACTGAGCCCTGAAAACCGCTCAAACCGAACGTATTCCCGCAATACTCCAGCCAAGTATGTTTCTGGCCCACGCACATAGGGCACCAATGTCCCTGTACAGTGATATGTTGAGTGGTCTTAGACTGAATGCTGTTGTCTTTTCATACATGCCAGTGGTTCTATCATCAGAGAAAACAGTAATTGGGAAAGTGGACACCCCTGTCGTGTGCCTCTGTTTATTTCAATCAATTCAGATGTGTACCCCTCTATCCGTACTCTTGCCACAGGAGCCCTATATAACAGGTGGATCCACTTCAGAAATACCCTAGGATGTCCCATTCATTGAAGTATCTGGAACATATAACCCATTCTATTGAAGCAAATGCCTTGGCGGCATCTAGCATAACTGCCACGGCATCTAGTTCCGAATTGAGCTGATAAAATAACGCAAACAGCGTCCGTAAATCGTGCAAATTAGACCTGGTTGGAATAAATCCCAATTGGTACGGGAGCACCATCAACGTTATCAGGGGTTGAAACCTAGTGGCCAAAACACAGGCCAGGATTTTGACATTTAAATTAACAAGAGAAAGCGGCCTGTATGAGTCGCATCTCATTGCAGGCTTATCTTGCTTGAGCAAGGTTATTATTAGGGCTTCACGTAATGATGCCAGTAACGTGCCTTTTTCACATGCTTCCCTATACATCTCTTACATGTGCGGGATTAGCAGGTATGCATATGTTTTGTAAAACTGACTGCTTAGTCCATCTGGACCTGTCGCCTTACCGTTCGGCAATGTCTATATCGCCTCCTTCAGTTCCCGCTACCTCTATGGTTCGGCTTAAGTATTCCCTTTGACCGTCTGACAGACACGGGAGAGCAATGTCAGGCAGGTATTTTTCCAGCTCGCTAGATTGGACCTGCTTTCGTGACACGTATAGTCTCTCATAGTAATTTTTAAATCGCTTCAATATTCCCTTTGGGTCATAGTGATTGCTCCCGTCTTCGCCAGTCATCTACGTGATGGGGTGGTAACTTTTATTAATTGCTATTTTGGATACTAGTTTATGGCCTGGCCTACCTCGCTCTCCATATGCCCTTGCTGCATGCCTTTTTCACAGGTATTTCATTTCAGTTTGAGCCAGATAATTGTATTCTGTTATGCGCTCTCTGAAATCCACTAAGGTGGCTTGACTCAGGTTTGTGACATATTCCTGCTCGAAATAGGCTAAGGTCTGTTATGCGCCCTGCATTTGTGCGCCTACATCTTTCAGTATGTCCACGTGTGTGCTGATGCATACCCCCCTGATAGTAACTTTGAATGCCTCCCATAGTGTGGAGGCCTTGTCAACCGAGCCCTATTTCTTTTAAAATAGTTTGTTATTGCTTCCCCAATCGATGTTTTAAATATCGGGTCCAGCAAAGCCTCCGCTCTGAAACCCCATGTATACTGTTACTGAATGCTTTCGGGGATCTGCAGATTTATTCTGACCGGGTTATGGTCTGATAGCGTCCTTGTTAATCGTTCCGCACCCTCCACCCATTCATTGACTCCAGCTGTCACTAGCCGGTATTTCAGCCTGAACCAGGATCTGTTAGCCGTCAAGGCGTGTGTACCTTCCAAACCGCCTGGGTGTCGGGTCCTCCAGGGATCTAGCAACCCCAACTCTTCCATCCCCTCTCTGATAGCTCTAGCCGCTCTAGGGTTTTGCCCCCCACGTTGGCTTCATTTGTCCCTACTGGAGTCCAGATGTGTGTTTAAATCCTCCACCCCAGTATCTCTGATTGTGGCGGCGAGCGCAGAGTGTTAAATATACCTACATAGAAAGCAGAGTCATCTATGTTTGGCCCATTCACGTTGACCAACGTTATTAATTTTCCTTGCAGACTGCCCTGTAGTATAGCATATCGTCCTGCCTTATCTGTGACGTAGTGGGTTTCCTTAAACGGCGTTCCCTTTCTTACAAACGTTAGCACCCCTCTTGCATTCGAGGAGTACGAGGAGGTTATTCTAGCCTCGGCCCAGGCAGTGCCCACCCTTGTGTCCGTGTGTCCGTGTGCTTCGTTAGATGTGTTTCTTGCAGGAACGCTATTTGCACACCATGCATAGTGAGATAAGCTAGAACCTGCCGTGTTTTCTTAGGTTTGTTTAGCTCTCTGACGTTCCACGTCATGCATGCCAGTTTTTTTGTTGCCTGCATTCTTAGCTAATGCCATCTGAACGGTGGGTTAGTGTAGTGTTGTACATACTACCACTTGTTCGTGCCTTGTGTGTGCCTTCGGTGTTCTGTGGTGATGTGAATATGGATCCCAAACATCCCCCCTCTCTCCCACTGCAGCATCCCAAACATGCTAAAGACACTTCCCTTTTAACTCCCCTTAGAACTCTTTGTGAAACAATAACAAAGTACTTATCACTCCCTTGGGTACTCCTGCTTTGAGGTCTGCCAGGAGATCGTACCAGGGGGGCCAGGTGTTCAGATGGTACCTTTCAGCTGTCCTCTTCGTGGTGGAAAGTTCCAGTTCTGTGTGTTTACCACCTCCCGCAGATACCTCTAGTGTGAGTTGTTTCAGAGTGACTCCATCTTCCCCATAGCTTATTTTTCCGTGTCATCTTCATCCTTTGTGTGTGGGCTGCACCTCCTTCTCATTATGGACCGCAAGAACTCCTGTGCAGCTTTTTTTTTTTTTTTTGCAGTTTTATATAGCGCGAACTAGAACCGAACCGAATCAGTTATCAGAGCGCTTTACATAGCACCAGTTACGTTACATTTTTTTTTGTTTTTAGGCACGGGGAGATTAAGTGATTTGCCCAGAATCACAGGGGGGGTTTTGGCGTTGTTACCGAGACTCGAACCCAGATCCCCAGGTCCGAGGTCGAGCGCCGTAGCCGTTAGGCCAACCCCTCTCCCTTTAAGGAGAGGGGTTTAAGCTTTAAGGGTTGTGCAAATTTTCTGCTTCCTGCCATGTTCAATGCTCAGTCAGGCGGGGTACAGCATAGCATGCCGTATCTTTTCTTTCTGCAACTGTCTCTTGATAGCCTGAAATTCTCACTGTGCAGCCTGTACTGCTGCAGTGAAATCTGGGTACACAGCAACCCGGTGTCCCTGACCGTTTAGCTACTGTTTCTTTCGTGCAGGGATGTGGAATTCCTATAGCCCGACGCCCAGGACATATTGTTTGGGGTCAAGGGCAACAAGTTTTAATGTGTATTTTGTCCTTGGGACAAGTAGGCCCAAACCCCTATAGCACAAACCCTTTGGCTGCCAGTTGCCGTACCAAATTAAGGATCAGGGAAAGGTACTGCCTGTAGTTAAGTTAATATTTGTGTGCATGTGTTAATGCTAAACAGTTCCGCAAAGGGTTATCAGTGTTCAGAATTGGATGGCGCACAACATGTAGTGGTTGAGTAGTCACGATAGTATAAATTTGTTTGGTGCTGCTTGTTTAAAGAAAACCCTAAAACTTTGAAACCAAAGGGTGAGAAGGCTAACCCTTATGATGAATGAACTAACCAGTCAAGCGCACACAACAGTATTAATGATATGAGTAATCAAGTTGAAGTCATTCACAGGATAAGATCACACACGAATGTTCTTTTCATTCCTGTTTTAATAAGTATGTGAATGTTTCTCCTATCTAGGAGATCCATACAAAAGGAAACCAGCCGACACGTGTTTCGTCAGTTGGGGTAATAACCCCTGACTCTTCAGGGCTGAGAATGTATGGAGTTTCGTAATATCGGCAGAACGGTGATAATTCCAACCCGCTCCTGTTCGGGTTTTTTAAAATACCAGTGTGCAAAGGTCCGCACACGAAATTAAAGGTAATATCGTAAAGGCGTGTTGTTCTGACAATGGCGAGTTTTGCCAATTGTCACTTCATGAACGGCGGTATGCCGTAGGTGTGACGTGGAGGGTCTTTTCCGGATGCGGAATGACTTCAACTTGATTACTCATATCATTAATACTGTTGTGTGCGCTTGACTGGTTAGTTCATGTGTTAATGCTGTTCAAACTTGTATTTATGGTTCATTAATTGAAATCCTTTATTATAATTGAAAGCCTTTATTATTAGGGAGAGCGCTCTAAGTAAATGTACGTTCTGACTGCTGAAAGTTTAGCAACATGAGGCTATGCATGATGCTCACAGAATGCGCTCTGATTAGATGCAAATATTTGCAGAAGCTTGAAAGCAAGATTAATGTTTCTTTGCTTTCAATATAAAATGTTCCTAAAAAATGAAAGTAGGGAAAAAACATTTTGCTATACTACTGTAACATTTCAAGTACCATTTCTTTGCAGCATCATTTAGTAAAATGTGTTGATACATTGCATGCTAGTATTTCCCAAAAATATTCATATTGGAAAATTTGTGTAACCAATTTCAATAAGATAATGGGAAACAAAAATAAACAAGCCTTGGCAAAGCCAGTAGGTCTGACATTGGTGGTCCGCGTTTTAGTTTTGGCAATGCGTGACTTGTTTTGGCATCGCTTTTGTAAAACCTTATTGATGTGAGAGCTGCCGGGCCCTCACATTATAACAAACATTGGCAAATGCAAAAAATAGTTTTTTGTCTCAAAAAAGCATACACTGCCACATTAGTTACTGGCACTGAATAAGACTACTTTATGTACCGATATGCTCCTTGTGAAAGAGCAGAATGCTGTCACTCACAGTGAAGCCAGCTGATTCAGAGAGAGAGAATTTTAATAAACACAAAAGGTCATGGTTAACGCCAGACCAAATTAGGGGCCCCAATTATTAAAGAAAGTCTCAAAAGTGCACCTTTGGTATATGGCTTTCGTGAATTCACAAGAATTTACATTAGTAGGGCAAGACATTGTACTTCTACAAATTATTTGTGAACTGCATTTTAGCATGAGTAAATATGCATGTGTAGATTTGCTCATGTGAAAACCTGGATGTTTGAAAGTTCATTTTCCCTCCAACTACTTTTTTCCCAACTCTGAAAGAAGGTTTGAGTCTGCCACTCTCAGGAGTAAATTTCCAACATTTCTCAGTATGGGAAAGATTAGAGAAGATTTGTTGAAAACCCTTAAAACATGCAAGTTAGTAGGTTTGCACAGACTCAATAGGGCATTCCAACCCTGGAACTACTGCCCAGTATGTAGAGATCTGTGGAAACGTGGCAACATAGAATGATTACTAGTATTCAAACACTACTATGGGATATGCCCTGGCATAATCAGAGAGGCTATATAAAAGCTATTATATAATGAGATTGCTGCCATAATTTGTGGCAGCACTACATGGCACTAAAGGGACAAGTGGATTTTGTTACAGGACAAGTAGATTTATGAAGCAACCTGCCCCATGGACAAGTAGATATTTGAATAAATTCCACACCCCTGCTTTCGTGCTAGACGTAGTATTGTATCCCGATCCCGATAATTGAGTATTTTCGCAATTATGGGGCTCAGTGCTGCTCTTGGCAGGGGTTTCGCCATCAATGACCTGTGAGCTGCACAAGCACCATTATGGTGGAGAATTCTTCCGGACCTAAGAGCTCCTTAAACATATGTTCCACAAAAATGTTCATCTTTCCGGTATTCACCGACTCCTTAAATGCGCACATTATTGCGCCTTGAGAGCGCCACAATAGCTTTGTTTTTCGCCTGGATTATGGTCAGGAGTTTTTCTATGTCCGTACATTTAGTTGCTATTGTCTGGATTGCATCTTCTGCCGACAAGATTCTTTGTTCTGCCTCTGTGATTCTGGAAGCCTGCTTATCGAGTTTGGTTGTGATATTGTCAATGCGCAGGTTTAATGTGTCTAATTTGCTGTCAATAGATAGAAGGTTCTGCTGCATGGCCTGCTGAGTAAGTTCTAGTGCTGTAGCCCCTTGCGCTTCTGTTTCCGGATGCTCGTCATTCACTACCCCCACCGTCTGCTGCTGTTCTGTTTCAATAGTTCACCCTCTTCACTCACTACAGGACACTCACAGGACCCCCAGCCTACCTCTTACTTCCTCAGTGCCGTACCAATGGCATGTTGACAATCTTCTGTCTTCGTATGGGCACCTTACCGCCCTTCTGCATAGCTGGTTTTGCTCAGGCCACAGATCACACGGCTGCCGCCTCCATTTTGGTATTTCTCTTTTCCCCGCTGTGCTGCTAATTGGCACACAGCGCACTCTCAGGCCCTCGCCTCCTCTGTTCTTGGCAGTTCCTTGTCACGACTTGCTCAGCGCCCGGCTGTCTCTGCCTTTGCCACCAGCACCCTCTGCAGCAACGGGTATCCCAGCAACTATTTCAGTAGGCCTGACTCACGGGCCGAACGTCCTATGTCGGCATCTCAGCGCCGAGTCTTGTAGCGGTCCCGGAACCCCTATGGTTTGTGCGCAGTGCAATCCCGGGCCCTCGTCCTATCTGTTTTTGGCAATTTCACTGCCGCTTTTTACCCGGCGGTCACTGCCTCCCACCGCTGATACTCTTTGCAGCAGCAGGTCTCTCAGCAATTTTTTCAGTAGGCCAGACACTCCGGCAGGCCGTTTTTTGTCGGTGTCTCGCCGTCGAACCTTCTGCAGCGCAGAATCTAGTAGCTGCCCTGGCACACCTCCCCTCGCTGCCGGAGCTGCACTTGTGTGTTTGCTGCCCCGCTCTTGCTTTTTTCTCCAGGGGTTCATGTTCCTCGCTAACAGCCTTCAGCTACGGCTCGCCATGGCTCCCTCTCCTCACGTTTACCAGCTGGGGCTGCCGATTCACTTTCTGGTGCCTTGACGTCCAAAATCATCAGTTTCACAGAGGCACTTCACCTTTTTAGCCATTCTAGTGCTCTATTTTCAAAGTTTTACAGCGGGATTGCCAGATTATTTACAGATTGTTTCCCCTGGCCTGCAGAGCAGCACTATTATGTAGCCATATTACCTCTGGCTCTCTAACACCCCAGTTTTCATAACTTTGTGGGTCTTGTAGCCGACTTAGGTCATTGAGGGTCCTTAATATATTACATACAATTTGTATGTGGCGATCACCACGACGCCGAGGATTGTGGCTCCCGCCAGAAACTAAAGCCACAATCGTTAAAGTAGCAGTGTTTGAAGTTGATGGCGGCGCATGTGCCGTGATCTCCGGAGGCTTCCCGGCATCGGTCTTCATCCTCTCGGGAAGAGCATTTGCGGGGTCGATCTAGTAGCCGAAGCCGTTCTAGGGGACGTTGGTACCGAGTCGAAAGGTAAGTGGACGAAGTTGCGGCATTCTCAGCCTTCACCGCAAGAAGATTCCGTCTCCTATGACTCCTCCCGTTCGAGGAGGCCATACGCAACTCGGCACCTCGTCTTCCCGAATTTACGGTACCCGGAGCGTCGATGGCTTGGATGGGGGAATATTATAATTCCTGCTTCTCATCTTTGTTACCCCATCTTCCTCTGGAGTGCCTTTAAGACCCAAGGAGGTGAGTGGGGCATTCAGAGGGTTTGCCCTCAGTGATGATTGAGCCGTTGGAGTCAAGGGGTCACACCAGTAAATGTTGGGTGGCGCCGCTTTGGCGCAGGTCCACAGTCCTTCAGGATCTCGACCTACGACGCCAGACTTCGATCAGCCGACTCTGACACTGACGTCGGCCGTTGTTGCTTCTCCTCCTCTGTGTAGGCATTGTACGATGTCAGATGTGGAGTCGACTATTCAGACTGAGGGGAATATGCCGGTGTTGATTACTTCTCAGAAAGAGGTTGTGGAAAGCCAGCCTGTGTCAATTGAGTCAGGGCTCTTTCAAGCCATGTCTAACATTAATGTTTCTCAGATGGAGGAGAGCTGGTTGTCTGCTCTGGGAGAGGTTAGGAGCCTGGATTAATCATCAGCTACAGGGTTGCTTTATCCCCTGGACTTGCTACGGAGGCAAGTTCCTCCTTTGCAGACATGCTAAGAAAAGTGGCTACAGTTTTAAACTTGTCACTTCCTATGGTGCAAAGGTACACAGCCCCTTTGATTGAGGTCCTTTTTCAGGGACAAACAGGGTAAGAACCTGTTCTTCCGGCATGTTCATAATCATACTTTGTCCTGGAGCTAGAGAAAGCAGCAAAACCATTGGGCGCAGTGTCAAGACTGATTTGCATATGGCTGGATCCAAACTGGAATGGCATGGTGAGCAAAAAAACAATGGAGTTAGGCCCATATCTCTGTACTGGTGTGAGTGTGTGACATTGTTCTGCAATTGTTATTTTTGCATTTGTCACCTCGAGTGGGACGGGTATGCTCAGACGTGAGTTCCGTGCTCTCCATGCCACTGGAGTCTAGCTATCCTGGCTGATGAGGGCTGAAAGCCCGAAACTGGTCCTGGGATGCTTGTTTCCAGTCCAGGGAGGACCTGGCCTGGCAGTTCGTGCTGGACTGTGCCCATTGGGCGCAGGGTCAAGACTGATTTGCATATGGCTGGGTCCAAACTGGAATGGCATCGTGAGCAAAAAACAATGGATTTAGGCCCAGATCTCTGTACTAGGATGAATGTATGATATTGTTCTGCATTCTGTCCATCAATTGTTCTTTTTGCTAGAGAAAGAAAACAGACAAATAGAGGAGGAGAAAAGATATGAAAACAGTGATAAAGAGTAAATGTGGGGTGTAGGAAGCTGGCTCTGTATATACTACACCAAAGTAATAGTGTGCACAGAGTCCACTGAATCCCCTGAGGTAAAGTATATAATACCTTACTCACTTTTGTGGTAGTGTGGTTGAGCAGTCATGCTTATCAGAGGGTAGTGTTGATCATTTGTTGTACACACTCAGGCAAGAAATTATATCATACACTCAAAAACTGAATCCAGACCAATCGTTTGTATAAAAAGTTATTGATTTATTTTTATTACTAGAACCAAGTTTACTTAATAGCAGGTTAGTGATACTTTCAATACAATAATACTTTTCAACATACAGTGTGTAATGGTTTTCTATAAGCATACAAGTTACTTTGCAGCGCAGAAAATGTGCTATAAACTCTTTTGAATTTGTGTAATTACTTTAGATTACTTTCTAGTTACTTTTCAAGCTTAGAGCAAAACAAACTAATAACACAGTTTAGGTACTGCAGTACATCTGTAAGCAGGACAACCCAGTTGTAGACACTAAGGGCCAGATGTATCAACATTGCATTATGCGATTCTAAAATAGCGAATTTTAGCTGTTCGCTATTTTAGAATCACAAAATGCGATTCGCTATTAAGAAATGCATTCCTATGTGCCTAGAGGCCCATAGGAATGAGTGGGAAGGCATTCACAATTTTATTAAATAGGTCATCTCAAATTGAGAATGCAATTGCAAGCGTGCCAGGGGGCCATACGGCCCTCCTGATGCCCCCAAAAAAAGGTAAGTGTGCACATGTGGTGCACACACATGCCAGGGCATGTGCATGCACCACATGGCACTTAGAAAAATGCAATTTTGTGAAATTTTCTAAGGGATTTGCAAATTACCACAAACTTGATGTTGGTGGTAATTTGCGATTCCTTAAAGCAAAGTCACTTTCTGAGAATGCTTCTTGCATTGCTTTTAGGGAATCGCAAATTACAATTCCCTAACTGCATTCGCAAAGTAGGTGATTGCAAAAATTGCAATTACCTATTTTGCGAATGCCTTTTGGGTTGATACGTCCCAAAAGGGATTTGCAAATTACCACAAACTTGATGTTGGTGGTAATTTGCGATTCCTTAAAGCAAAGTCACTTTCTGAGAATGCTTCTTGCATTGCTTTTAGGGAATCGCAAATTACAATTCCCTAACTGCATTCGCAAAGTAGGTGATTGCAAAAATTGCAATTACCTATTTTGCGAATGCCTTTTGGGTTGATACGTCCCAAAAGGCTTTTTACCGTTCGAAACAGGCCAATTATGCAAATCGGCCCATTTGTGACCTGTAAAACCCTTGATACATCTGGCCCTAAGTTACTTTTATTTCAATACATGGCAGAGTCTACACTTATAACATTTTTCGAAGGAAAACCACACTATGCAATCCTATGGGAAAAATAGCAATTGCAGGTAAGTAAAATGATTTATAGTATATAAGTTTTGGGTGCTGAACCAGGGTTCCGCACGGTTTGGTTCTGCAGTAAGACTGCAACACCAGCGGCATTGGATCAGCTAGGTGCAGAGTGTAAAATTTGGTACCAGTGCCTTTGGTAGCCAATGGGGGTAAGGGCACCGCATGTTGAGGCTGCTCACGGGCAGGCCAATCGGGTTGGGGTGAAGATCTTATGGGGTTTAGGTGAGGGCAAAGGGGGACCCAAGACAGCACCAAAACGGCACCACTAGAGGCACAGCGGCGACCGGGTGCAGGGGGCTTACACAGCATTAGGCACCCAATGGAGTTCTATAGAGATATTCAAAATCGGTACCAGGCTGCAGGGATGTGTGAGGAAGCCAGATGAGGGAAACCAACAGCCAGGTAAGTATGTTCGGATGCAGGAGGATTTCGAGACACCTTTGGAACTGGTTGACTGGACAAAGGGTGTCTTCTGGCGTTGGGTTTCCTCCTTCCTGAAAGGTCACTGTGGAGGAGGGTCATTGTGAAGAGGCTGCAGGCTTCGACCTTGGAGGTGACATCCCTCGATGGTTTGGAGGTCAGGACCGCTGGTCAACCACTTCAGGACCGGTGAACCCTCTGGAAACGGGTCATGGCTATCGGGTGCAGAGGTCAGTCCTGGAGCATGCCTTCTTGGTTCTGCAGGGGCTGAATCATCTTTTGGGGAGAGAACCACTCCCCAAAAGACGGAGTCTCGAGTCTTTATTGACGTGGGGGATCAGTCCTCTCTAAGTCTGGAGGTTGCTGATCCTTTTTTTAGCCGGGGAGTTCGGAGCTGCAGGCAGGCCGGTAGGGCTGGGGCCAAGTCAGTTGGACCTAGACTCTTCACTGCTGGTGACATCTTTGGGTTCCAGTCTTCGTAGGTCATCAAAATCTGAAATCCTGGGTTGAGCGCTGCCCCCTAAAAACTGTATTTAGAGGGGATTTTAGGGGTCTTGAGGGAGTAACCCATAAACTACTGACCTTAGGGTGACTACACCCTTGTTGTGCTCACCCCACGTGGGGGAGTGGGCACAATCCCTAACCCTGATTGGGGAATACCCCTCATCAGCAAAATGACAGGCACTGAGGAGTGGGCTTCACCTTGCCTCCCCCACCTGAGTGTTGGAGTTGGCAGAGGTCAGGCGCACCTCTCGGGCTTGCTAAAGTTTCCCGCCAGTCTTTCTGCCGAAAAGGGGGTGAGACAGGAAGGGGACCTGCTCCTGATAGCAGGAGAGGCTGTGGGGTCACGTTGCAAAGGCGGCAAGGCCTTTGATACTCCCCTGCCACAGATGGCTCTTCCTGACCTGGGGAGGTGTGAACACCTCCGCCTAGGAATGGCTTTGTTTCCCGACCCTGTGAGCGAAGGATCCCACTCCAGGGGTCCAGAAACCTGTCTTGTGGTGGCAGGCTGGTGTTCACCAGTCAGGAACGCACCAATGGTTAGTTTGGTTCAGGGGTCCCCTCTAGAAGGGTCCCCTGAGTGCATGGAATAATAAACCTGACACTAGAATCAATGCAGGTTTATCACTCTGAGATGTTTGATACCAAACATCGCAGGATTCAGTAAAGCCATTATGGTGCTAGGAAACTCATAGTGACCAATTTCTAGACCATATACTTAGTATGAGTTTACTGTGCAATTTTAATATCTAGCAATGCCTAAGATATTATAGAGGTCTGTCTTTTCGTGCAGATAGGTCCTCAAATGAGGTATAGTGTACCCTGCCTAAGGGTGACTTACCTAGTACATAATCCTCCACTGCTGGGCAGGCATGGCACACAGGGTTGTTTGCCATGTCGATTCTTCACTTTGAGGTGCACCTTAACTTGCAGGCTGCAATGGCAGTCGTGCATGTTTGTGGTGAGAGGTCCCCGAGGGTGGCATAATAAATGATGCAACCCTCTGACGCCTTTTCCTGGCTACCATGCCCTTGGTACCATTGGTACCCCCTACAAAGGATTAGAGGTAGGCCAGTGGTGTGCCAATTGTAGAAACAATGGTACAGTTTACAGAAAGAACACAGGCCCTGGGAACCTGATTGGCATGGAACCAGGGCACACTCAAAGTGCATCAGAAATTGGGCAAAAAATTGGGGGGTTACTGCAAAAGAAACCCACTTTCCTACATGAGGATACAATTATCCTGCAGGACTGAGGTAAAGAGACCGAAAGAGTATGGGGTGGAAGAAAGAGATGGGTAGAATCAAAAGTAGGCAGCCATATGTATTCAGCAACCCTGGAATGCTCCGAAGAAATAAAAACTTTGTGCGCTTCCACTCACAACTTATTTACTTAATATATATTTTTATAAATCGAATAAAGTACTGGGCCTGTGGCAAGGTTTTATAGAACTCAGTGTAAGTATATGTTAGCAGTAAGTAATCAACACTTTCCACCACTTGCATGAATGCTGGGCAGTGAGTGGGGAATGGGTGAGGGGTAGAGGATGATCAGAAACCAAGTGGCAGTAAACCTTGGTCTGAGATTGGGAAATGTTAAGTAGTGAGTATCACGGGACAGGAAGCTGAGAAATAGCAATTCATTATTACCCTCTTATACCTCACCACCAAAGGTGTGAGTGTGGTTTTTGACTTTCCATTTTTGACATTGTACATTGTGTTTGTTTTGTCTTAGGCTTGTCCACAGGGACCGGTTCTGAGGAGCTGGATTCAGATGATCTTGAGGAAGAAGAAGAATTTGACCTCCTGGACAGTGATGAAGACGAGAGCACAGAAGAAAATGGAGCATTGCCAAGTGAAGCCCTTGAAAGTCTTAAATCTTACATGGAGGTGATGGATAGAGAATTGGCTCAGACAAACATCGGCAAAAGTTTCACTCTGAAAAAGCAAGCGGTATGTCTATTGTAATACCTAAAAACAAAGACCATGTGCAAATATTTCAAGCCATTGTATGCAATCTATCTAATTTAAATCACTGGTGCTGATTGTAATGAAGCTGCAAATTTCAGAAACTCATTGTAATAGATACGTTTTATCGGTTAATGTTACCAAAGGTACATTAGAGTAGCAAACCATGAAATGAAATGAATTTGTACTTGTAAAGCGCACTTATACCCCAACTGGGGTTTCCTGGCGCTGTACGCATACCGCTGTGGAAGCCTTCCTGGCTTTTCCCTGTGAAATGTCCACTCCTGGGCACCCCCAAGGTGAAGCCAGGCATCCCAGCGCTGTTGGGGCCATTGTGGCGATTAAGCAAGCTATTGCCCAGAGTTGCAGAGTGGGACCCATGATTAGAATAGGCACGAGGCAAGAATGATCAGGTACGAGGAAATTGAGCCCAAGACCCGCCGAGGCGGGAATTGAACCCTGGTCCCGGGCCAGACCTCTGCATCAGGATCTGCCGCTCTAACCATTGAGCCACACTTCTCCACGAAAGATAGTTATACATTCACTGTGGAACCCATGAACATCATCACAAGTAGCAGCCTTCTTACAAGTTTCCTTATTTCTTCTCTTGTGCTTCTTCAGATTAATGGGACACCTGGATATTAGCATTGTACACACTGAAAATTGAAGTCAGACTTTTATTGTTCCCACCATGTTTGTTTTACAGGTTCACATGCCACTGATCTGTTTGAGCATTTGGATTTTCATACTTTACATCCACTATGAACATTTGCCTTGTGTAGACAGAGTAGCTATCTGGGGCGCCTCCTACTGCCGCTATGTAGTTACTACACTTCTGCTGTCATCCACACCTATAAAATGCCTAATTGATGTAAAGCTGAGATAACACTGCTCACGTTACAAACCCCTTGTATTTTGGTAACCCAGCATCCATTACTTCAAACTCTGTCTCAAACTTCAGGAGTAATAAATGAGATTTTATTTTGAGCACTTCGCACAAATGTGTCCAGCTTGAAAATCCTCAAACACTTTCCCCTTGTATCTGCAGCTGTTTGCTGATAAGAACTGATTGTAGAACAATAGTAAACCAGTAAAATTAAATTGGAGGGCTTCAGTGTTGTAGTTATGCACTGTCATGTTTCTGTGTTACAATTTAAAATGTTATCCAACGTTCTCATTGGCATGCCAGCTGTGAGCCTTTTCTTGTGGTCCTAGGGAAGGCAAGGGTAACGCTCAGTAACTTGCTTTATTTTTAAGAAGAACATTCCTTTTATTAACACACAAGTTGGAATACAACCAAAAGATATATTTTTTCATATTTGGCTCTATATTTTCCAAAACATTAGCCCTATAGCTAGTGCCACCCTGTGGGGCAGCAAACTGGCAATCTCAGGCATCCTCGGAAGTACTAGTGTGGTTTGCGTTAGACATTCAGGTGCATGGACTCTGAACACAACTCAAACTCCTGCAGACACCATCTACTGTGAAACTAGTAGTATACCACACATCAAGAAAATATAAAGAGGTCTGGATTCTTCACTGGCATGCCTACTTGAATATCTCAAGCTGGATTCGTTTACTGCAGCAGCAGTTGAGAGATAGTCAAAAAATACCACCAATCCAGCGTATGCCCCTCCAGATAGAGATGGAAAGGCACATTGATAATCTTGGTTGCAGAGTTGTTTTTAGGATAGCACATCCGTCAAAGTGGGAAATACCTTGACTATTCTAGGTCGCTGTGATCGCCAAATGTGGTACTTCATTTTGCACTCCTGCCATTCTGAAAGACTGGGATTAATACATCAACTGCCATCAATGATGCAGGAAGGGATATGTCAAATGAGAGTTCCTGTCATCCTGCAGGAGTGGTGGTCCTCCGAAGACCAGGCTGCCTTTGGCCCACAGCATTCCGTCCCAAAGTACAAACCAAGATTCTAAAAGGCAGACCTTGTGTGCTAAATAGGTTTCACTTTCAAGTGCACTGCTAATTTCATGTCGCTTCACAGATGAACATGTAATTCAGTATCTTCATCGTGCCCCAAGGGTGCTCTGTTCCTAACAATCAATTCAAAGTGGATTTTTGTTTCCTTAGTAGTAATTCCTGATCACCTCCCCTCAGATGCCTCTTTAGATGTTTAATGCCGTAATACTTCAATGTGGTGATCTCTCCTTTGTGCACACATGTGTTTTGCAAGAAGGTAAGCTTTATCATGATTCTTGATTGCCCTCAGATGCTGCAATATAAGCATTTTTACCTTCTTTGTAATCCCAATATTCTTTTTATTGAAGCTGCACTCCAAAACATAAACAACAAATTACATATTGCAGGTAATTCTTTCCTTTAGCCATATTTTTTTACTATCAAATATGATCTTTTTTTTTTGTCAGATTTCACATGTCTTATAGCTCCTACATTTACAAAATCCACAGTTTTCCTTCTCTAACCATGTGCTTTGTGGCGTCATTGGATGCCTGAACTCATTATTAATAAATCCCCTAAATTTGCTGTTTATGTATATGTTCACTGTGGGTAGGGTTCCAAAAATTCTTTCAGGCTATCATCATGCATCAACAATTACAGTTCTTAGATAAGCATCTTTTTTCATATTTCGATGTTCCAGGTTGAAATTCTTAAAGAATCTCCAAGATGTTGACCACTGTTTGCTAATTCTGACACCTCTGTTTCTTTTTCTTATTCAGTCATAAACAGCAATTCCTCTCCTTTCTCTCTTTTGACTCTGTTATAAGGATTATTCTGTACATCATTAGGGTACCCCCTTTCAGTAAATCTAGACATCATTTGCTGGACTTCAATCTTAAAATCCTTATCAGATAACAAATCTTCCTTGCACCCAATTTATGATTGTACGGAATTATTCGTGTGTAGTAAGGAGTTTCATGCAGTTGTTTTCCTGAACACTTTTGTGTGTAAAATTTCATTTTCTACAAACAGGGCTACATCAAGAAGTTCAATATTATTCTTGGGGGCGTAGCTGACTGCCGAGAAGGCCGACGGGTGAGGGAAGAGCTCTCGGCAGGACTCTGCATAATACATTGCAATAGGGATGAGAACTACCCACTAACAGCCGTCAACTGAAGCACAAACAGTGTGGGACATGGACAGAGCAGCGCAACTGCCAAGAAAGGCAATTATACACCCTTTTCCGCCCGACTGCAGAACGGTCCAGGGCTCTGGAGTACGTGACTGGTGGAACCTGAGGCCTGCATCGACGATAGTGGCCGTTCGCAGACTGGTGGATACGAGAACTGCCGATACCGGGGACCCGTGCTACTGACAACGAAAGCTGAGCTACGGCAAGATTCACCGAAGGTAACAAGCCCCTGTAGGAGACATTGTACATGAGCAGCAGCAGGGCGGGGGCTCACAAGATGGCGGAGAGAAGAGCGAGCCCTGAATGCTAAGCCAAGCTCCGCAGGGATGAGACTTACGACCAAAAGTAAGCAGCGACGTTAACTGCACTGTCTGCACACTCGCTGCAGCTGCACACGGACACAGTGGGGACAAGACAAGCATTTGCTGGCACGCACTAGGGTGGTACCGGACATGCTAGAGCGATAGCACGACCCCCCTCTGGGATTAACTGCGTATTCGATAGCGTGTGGGACCCGCATATGACCTGACAAGCGTGTAGGAATAGCGGAGTGGACTCTGATGTTGGCTGGTCCAGTGGCATAGTGATACACTCTGTGAGTGGAGCAGGTAAAGACTGTGCAGTGTATGGAGGACGCTACACTGCTCAAGCGGATGAAGCTCCTTGCTGCGTAAGATGCCAAAATGGCGCCTCATGTATCGGAGATTGGACAGGATGTATCTAGCCGCTTCCTATAGGACGCTTGCTTTCAAATAGACAACAACCGGGACCCTGGCTGATTGGCATCATTGTGAGGACCAGGTGTGACTCGTCGCGACGGAGCTAAACAACGCGGCGCAGTGCACCATATTTCCGGGATAAATTAACAGACCATGCATTCAGGGGTGAGTGAAGGACTGCAGTGACCGTCACAAACTTGTGGAGAAGCAACCACTGCCTACGCAGCGAGCGAGAAACAAGAGTGATAGTTCTCCTTTCATCGGAACGCTAGGTATCAAGACCTGATATTGTGCCACCCTGGTAGAGCGCAAGTGAGGAAAAACCAATAGTGCGTTCAACACAGACGTAAAACTGTGTTCTAAAGCTCACAAGACTGGCTCCAGCACCGATATAGCGCACCCCTAACTGAACTTTGTTGGGCTGAGCTTCGACGAGTTGGGGCCGATACCCCCGATATATTCCAGACCTTGGTACTTCTCAACTTGGGCTGGAGCTGCGACAGTACTTAGAACTGACGGCACACGCGGATGCTACTGCACATAGGAAATCTGCACCCCAAAGTAGCTTGCAGTGCCCGAACCGGAGACCCGTTGCCCTGGACAATAACCTCCTTCTGTCTCTCCATTTCCCTCTGTCCTCCCTTCTTGGTCCTCACAAAAAATGGGCAGACCAAAGGTGAAGCAGCAGGAGCATCCGCCCCTGGAGGAGTGTGCAATCCGCAATGCACAGAACCCACCCACAGCGCGGCCAACGAGCTGAACCCACCTGCCGCGTTAGGGAGTGATACGCTGGATTTAATCCTTAAAGAAATACGTCTCCCCAGAACTTCCATTGAATTACAAATTGGAACACTGTCAACCAACTTAACATTACTCAAAGCTGATCATGACGAGCTCACTGATAAAGTTAAAGATCACAAAATATTGCTGGATGATCTGGTCCCACAGCAGACGGCCACTACCACACAAGTCGACCAAGTAAAACGTTAACTGAAGGAAATACAAGGAAAGTTGGACGATGCAGAAGGCAGATCATGACGCAACAATGTACGTATTCTGGGCATTCCGGAGCGAAGTGAAGGGAAGAATCCAACGCAGTTTATTGAAGTTTGGCTCAGAGATAGCGTAGTCAAGGACTGACTCTCCTCACTGTATGCAGTGGAAAGAGCGCATAGAGTGCCTCCTAAGCCCCCAAGACCTGGAGCGCGGCCCAGACCAATCATTGCCAGGATTTTAAATTATAGGGACAGGGACACCATCCTGAGGGCTGCTAGGGAAAACGCACCCCTACGGTTTGAAAATAAACGCATCTCCATCTACCCAGACTTTACAATGGCTGTCCAGAAGGCGAGAAGTACATTCCGGAAGTAAAGAAAACGTTACAAACTCACAATTTAAAATACGCCATGTTATGCCCAGCGAGGCTGAAGGTGATTCACAACCAAAAATACCTGTTCCTTGACAACTCCGAAGACGCGGCAGAGTGGGCGGAAATAACACAAACCCCACATTCATCGCAAAATCCCTCACAAGGCAGCCAACGGATTGGAACACAAAAGAAGAAGGATGACAAACACCAACGTGACAGGACTAGGCAACCAGGGTCTTCTTTTGGAAACTGCCCAATCCCGGAGCGAATCTCCAAGAGTCAGGCTAAAGTTTTGCTGACGGCGGCGCTGGCAGAGCAAGATGCAACTTCCATAGGTGGGATTCTAAGAGGACCTGGAGAAACATTCAGACTCGGAGGGCAGTCTGGCGCTGTTTCCGCTGGTGACCCCGCAGACCATAAATGAATATTGAACTTGAGTGATGTTTATGGGTTAAATAGGAATGTTGACGGCAGATAAGTATATTGATAAATGTATATAAGGTGTTTTTCTTCATCCCGTAATCTATATTGTTATCCATAATGTACCAGGGCTCTCGCCGGAGCAGTAGTAATGTTTATGTAGCAGCATAAGTGATGCTTATAAACGCGACTGCACAATGTTATCCTTTACTTGCAGTTTTTTGTATGCATATGTTAATAGTTTGGTCTTCTACTGTTCGCTGGGGGAACCTAGTATTAGGAGTTCTTAATGAGGGGGTTATTGGGAAGTCGGTCATAAGTATACTCCTTACCCAATATGGCAGCAAGCCGCACAAGGAAGACTCGGTACAGTCAACGATATGACACAAGCTAACAAATACACATTTGCGTCCTGGAATGTAAGAGGGTTGGGTTCTATTCACAAACACCATAGGGCTCTAGCACATTTGAACCGTAGGAAGGTGCATATAGCGCTACTCCAAGAAACTCATTTAACACACTCATAAGCGGGTAAAATGAAAATGAAATGGATGAGCCAATTGTTTCATACCTTGTATTCAGCCTTTGCGAGGGGAGTAGCAGTTTGGATTAGGAACGGAGTCCCTTTTGAGCTGCAAAAACACAAAATAGACATTAATGGCAGATATATATATATATATACTATTATTTGGCAAACTTGACGGGAAACAGATAGTATTGGGTAGTGTATATGTTTCCAATGTGGATCAACATCTTTTTCTGGAAACACTGACTGTGATGCTAACGGGATGGGAGAGTTACCCTTGGGGGATTGGGGGACTTTAATGCTGTCCTTGAGGTAGAGCTGGACAGATCACATCCACCACTACAGGGGACAACTAGCAGAAAACAAGCAGAGGCATTGAGGAACTGGGTGGAATGTTGGAACATTGGAGACGCTTGGCGACTAAAAAACCCAGACAGCAGAGAATACTCATTCTACTCACCCCCACATGGGTTGCACACACACGTCTTGACAGAATTTTATGTTCTATGGGTCAAATACAAAATGTGGTAGACACAACATACTTGGGGAAGACCCTCTCAGACCACAATCCATTGGAAGTAGGGATAGAATGGGGAAGGATACCCACGCCCATACCCCTATGGAAGCTACATCCTTCACTATTGGAGGACGCCGTTTTTCATATCACTCTAAACACGGCAATTATTAACTACTTTACAGAAAATGCCAACACCACCAGCTCAAGGCAAATAAAATTAAGTTGCTTTTAAGACGGTATTAAGAGGAGTCGCCATTAGTACAAGAGTGGGAGAACGCGCAGCACTCCTAACTAGTCTTACAGATATAGAAAACAGACTGGGTGCATTGGAGAGAGAAGTATTGACTAATGGCGAGTGAAAAGAAGAATTACAGGAGGCTCATATACGGCATGCTGAATTGTTAGAAGATCTTAAAATACTGTGTTACAGGCTATACACGCAGAGGCAGAACGCGGAAGCAGATAAGGCAGGTCCGCTATTAGCAAGAATCATTAAAAATACACAAGAGGCGACCCCTATACTAGAGATTACCAATACAGAAGGTGTACTGGTTAACACCCAGTTAGACATAAATACTGCATTTAAATCTTACTATGAGGCTTTATATGCGGCCCCTCCGGTATTGACGGATCACAAATTTGAAACATTTTTTGGGGATCTACAACTCCCACAGGTATTAGAAGAGCATAAGAAAGAACTAGCTAAACCCCTAACAGAGGCAGAGATTAGAGCAGCAATTAGAGCACTCCCTAGGAATAAAACACCATGGTCAAAGGGCTGCCTGCAGAATTTTACGTTACCTATACAGCAATCTTAGTGCCACACCTTAAACAACTAGATCAGTCATTGCTGGAGGCCGGCACACTACCCAACGCAACACTTCAGGCACTGGTAGTGTCTCTATTGAAATGGTAAATATATGGCAGGGTATAGACCTCTATCTCTGTGAAACACAGTTTACAAGATCTTGAGCAAACTATTGGCCACCAGAATATAGCAATTCATACCACACTTGATACATGCAGATCGAAATGGATATGTGCATGGCAGAAGTACAGCACTAAATATCCATAGACTGCATCATATTAGGACTACGGTATCGTTGAGTGAAGGTGCGCAAGGCTGCACCTTGCTAGACATCCCGGACCAGTACATACAATGGACGGCTTTGCTGTATACCAATCCCACTGCACGTGCCCGCACGGGGTCACACATATCTCCACCTTATGTGGCAGCGAGGGGCACACAACAAGGATGCCCTTTATCACCCCTGATATTTATTCTGGCATTGGAACCTCTTCTAGTTAAAATACGTTTATTAGCGCCACACCATAGTGTATATGCTGGAACTGAGACGCACATTATCTTGGCTTATGCTGATGATATAATCTTATATTTGGAGGAGCTGTATAAAGGCCATGCACCTCTCTCAGTAATTTTTTAGCAATTCCAACTGCTTTCTGGACTTTCTATTAATGAAATCAAGTCTTACGCCTACCCATTCCGACACTGCAGACCACAAGACTCGCTTCATTTCGGCCCATGGACATTCCAATTGGCGCAAACAACCTTTAAATATCTAGGAATACATATATACAGGGAGTTGGATGACCTGATAGACGGCAATGTCACTAGAACAATAAACACACTCAGAGGACAAATTAGATTTTGGACATCCTTGCCTATTTTGGTGGCCGGAAGAATAGCCATCACCAAAATGGAGATGCTCCCTAGACTGTTGTACTTTTTTACGAACTTGCCTACAGTATTCCCTGCCCACATATTTAAAGTATTGGATACACTGTTGATAGAACTAATTTGGGGCACAGGTAGACGACGAATAGGTCTAGCAAAGCTTAAGTTAAACAATGGGAGTGGAGGAATGGGGTTACCGGTCTTTAAAACGTGCTGTATTGCCAGCCAGCTTCAGTGGATGGCATATTGGCTAGCAGGCAGGAACCTCTATGAAATAGGAATGACGCAAAGGGAGTGGGAAGGAGGTAAGTTACATAAGTTATTGATGCCAACTGTAAAAATACCACTCACTGCACCTCCAATACTCAAAGTAGCTTTACATTACTGGAGAAAGGCACTACTATATACTAAACAACAGAGGCCGTACGCCCCGAATATTCCCTTATTGGGTATCCCACTGACTGCGGAAGTGGTATCCCAACGGCGTATCGTAGCCTGGCTAGAGGCAGGAGTAGATAAGGTAGGCATGCTTTTTGTGGACAGGACACTGGCAGATCATAATACACTAGTAAGAGAACAAGGTATACCCAATACACTTTTCTTGATGCATACACAAATCCTGCTGTTTATACGGAAGGAGTGGGCGCTTGATGCAGAAGAACCTCCTAAGCACGAACTAGTGTACATGGTATGTCTTACGGGAAACGACAGTCATCTAACTAAATGGTTGGCACAAGGGATCCAATCACATACGCCAACATCACTGCAGCCTCTCAGAGAAAGATGGACGGCAGAAATAGGCAGGGATCTTACAGTTAAAGAATGGTGGAGTGCTCTCGAATACCTTAGGAAGGTGGCACGAAACCCCAAGTTTAAATTCATACAACTGATGATATTACACCGGGCTTATTTGTCCTACCACAGACTAAATATGATGTTTGCGGATACAACAGATGAGTGCCCCCGATGTCAAAAGCCCAACGCTGACCTGCTGCACATGTTATGGCTCTGTCCAAGAATCTTAAATTACTGGTCCACAATACACAACATATTAGCCATTATAGCGCCTGGGAAAACAACAAACACCTTAGAATCCTGCTTGCTGGGGCTTGGTCTTACCAGCAAAGCCGGGCACCCTACCATACACTTCAGTAACCTAATGTTAATAATAGCAAAAAGAACAATAACAATGCGCTGGAAGGCGAGGAAGGCACCGGTGATTCAGGACTGGTACAATGATGTAATCCGCTGGGGTGTTTTGGAGGGTGTAGAACTCCAGAGGGAAGAGAGGCGCGGATTGCGGAAAAAACCTATTTAATTAGATTGGAATGTAATGATGTAGAACTTAGAGACTGACATACATGAAACTTGACAAATGTAATGTTGAACTGTAAATATGTAATGTAATGTAATGTAAAAGGATTTATAAAGCGCATGGCTGCCCGGGAGCGTCCCAGCGCTGAGAGTGCAATGGAGTACTGAGGAGAAGCGGAGGGGTGGAGGGAGTGGATTTTAAGTTATTGTGGGAAAAGGTAGGTCTTCAGCAATTTACGAAATTTCATATAGTTCGGTTCAGAACGCATCCGGGTTGGCAGAGAGTTCCACAGGGTTGCTGCTGTGACTGAAAAACGTCGCCCTCCAGTGCGGGCCTTCTTGACTCTGTGCACAGTGGCCAAGTTGCCCTGAGATGAGCGCAGGGACCTGGTGGGTTTGTAGGGGTAGAGCATAGTCCTCAGCATAGGGGGCCCTTTACCCTGCAGTGATCTGTGAGCAATACACAGAGCTTTAAATTTGATCCTTTCACAGATCGGCAACCAATGGAGAGCTCTAAGCGCTGGTTTTGCTGATGCTCTTCGAGCGGGGCCTGTCAGTAGCCTCGCTGCTGCGTTTTGGGTTCGCTGAAGGATGTTAACAGTGGATTCTGGGGCAGCCATGAAAAGGGCGTTGCTGTAATCTAATCTGGATAAGATGAGACCTTGAATGAGCAATTTTTGGGACTGTGTGGGGAGTAGAGGGAGAATCTTCCTAGCTGAACGAAGTAGGCCCACACAGGTACCAGCCGTCTTTTTGGCCTGAGTTTTCAAAGAGAGATCTTGCTCCAACCAGAACCCCAAGCTTTTGAGTTCTGTCTTGGGTTGTGGAGGGGCTCCTAGACACGATGGCCACATAGCGATGGGAAAGGATGTTATTTGATGACCCAGGAGCATGAGCTCTGTTTTTGAGCCATTTAATTTAAGTCTCGAGTCACACATCCAGTTATGGATTCCTGCAAGACAGTCATGCAGATTTCTAAGTTTATCTCTTTCTAGTGAGAATGAGACAACCATTTGGGTGTCGTCAGCGTATGTGACGGCTTTGATCCCAAAGGGAATGACCACATCCTCCAGGGGGGCCATATAAATGTTAAATAATGTAGGGCTCAATGAAGAGCCCTGAGGAACCCCGCACTGGAGGGGGAGAGACTTGGATCGTACATTTCCTTCACAAACCTGGAAGGTTCTGTCCTTTAGGAAGGATGTGAGCCAGCATAATGCAGTATCTCTCACCCCTAAATTAAGGAGTCGCTGGATCAGGATCCTGTGGTCTACAGTGTCAAATGCAGCGCTTAGATCCAGGAGGATCAGTAAAGCCGATCCTCCTGAATCCAAGATGCACCTAGCTTCTTCGACTACTGTCAGAAGAGCGGTTTCAGTCCCCTGACCCGGGCGAAATCCTGTTTGTGAGGGGCGAAGAAGATTGTTAGTTTCTAGGAAGGCCGAGAGTTGATGATTGACGGCCTTCTCTGCAATCTTACTCAAACCTGGCAGAAGAGAGATTGGTCGAAGGTTAGACAAATCTTGAGGGTCAAGTCCTAGTTTCTTCTGCAGAGCTTTAACTATTGCGTGTTTCCAATTGGGGGGAACCACTCCTTGGTTAAATGAGGCATTGATAAGGTCAGTGGCCAGATGCGAGATGGTAGGTCCCACCTGTTGAATGATATGAATAGGGGCTGGGTCATTCGGGGATCCACTTTTCATGCCTGTTAGGGCCTTCAGGAAGTCTTCATTGGATATCTGGTTAAAACTGTCCAGAGTGGGGCCTAAAGTTTCGGCAGTAGAAGCCGCAGGGGCATTGCTGTCAGATTTTGGCGGGAGGGATTGTAAAATGTTTGTTATTTTGCTCTCAAAGAAAGCTGCTACTTGGTTGCATCTGGTGACCGTGGATTCTTGTATTGAGGGGGGGTGAGGTATTTTAAGTAACTCCTTTACTATTTTATAGGTCTCCCGGGATGAGTTGGCGGCAGATTTAATTTTCTCTTCAAAGAAAGAGGCTTGGGCTGTTTTCCGGGAGGACTTATAAGTCCACATGGCTATTTTGTATTTCTCTTTGTTGAGGGGGTCCCAATCCTTCCTCCATTTCCGCTCCAGAGTTTTGCAGATTTTTCTTAAGTTCCTCAATTCTTGGGAGTACCATGGGGATTTGAAGGTTTTGCTTTTTTTCTTCAAATTTTTCTTGGGTGCTACTGAATCAAGAGTGGTGGTTAGCCACCTAGTAAAGTTAGCGTCTGCTTTCACGGGGTCAGGGTCCGCGAGGGGGGCAGATTGTATTAATTCCCGAGTCCAGTTCTCGAATGAGAGTTTGGACCATATTCTCTCCTGGGATCTAAATACTTGAACTTGGGGAATATCTAAATTGGTTTGCCATATGAATGGGATGAGAGAGTGATCAGTCCATGGAAGTCGGAGTGGGGGTGAAATTTCTATTCTAGAGATGTTAGTAAAAACTGGGTCTAAAAGATGTCCTTTAGCGTGCGTCGCCTCAGAGTTTTTTAAATACAGGTCGAATGCCTTCAGTTCTGATATAAGGTCGCTTGCAGTTTTATCAGCGCGATCATCAAAATGGAGATTGATATCTCCTAGTAAAATAAAATTGGATGTCTCGGTACAGGAAGTAATTGTAGTCTCTAGCAATGAGCCTACGAAATCTCCTAGGCTTCCGGGCGGTCGGTATATAAGAATACCAGAGAGGGATTTGTTTGGCGTAATTTGAAGGAAAAAGTGGATGCTTTCGCAGTCCGCAATTCCTCCCTCTTGTGTCCGGCATGTAAGATTATCTCTGTAAACTATCGCTAAACCGCCTCCTTTTCCCTGAGTTCTATTATGGAACTGTATTAAGTAGCCATGGGGTAACATGTTGACAATATCTGCCTCGGAGTTCGAAGTCAGCCATGTTTCCGTGAGGAATAGTATATCCAGGTTAGTATCTTGGATCAGCAAGTTAATTTCTGTAGAATGTTTAGGTACAGATCTACAGTTAAGCAAAGCAAGGCTTACATTCTTTGGTGTCTGGCGATTAACTTTCCAAATAGGCTCACTCTGGGGAGGTGGTGAAAGTACGGGGGGAGTAGTTGTGATACTGAATTGTAGAAGTTCATCTCGTGAGTATTTTATCCGATGTTTGGGTGAAATGGGCATAGTGTCTGGCCCTGAGCCCGGCTTGGCCCGGACGGGCCCAGACAGGCTTGCCTCCGGCGCGCCATCGGCGCGCCCGCTGCGCCCACCCGCTGCGCGTACGGGAAGGGGTCTTCATTTTATCGTGAGTGGGCCCAAATCGCCCAGTCACTAGAGCGCTGTCCAGGACCCGTTCCCAAGATGGCGCCCGAAGTTCTGCGCCTCGAGGGGGATTGCTGTAAGTGACCGGGAGCCCTGAAAACGGCTTCGTTTCATGCAATTAAGTCTGCAGGAAGAAGCTGCTCACTGCGGTCGTCGGGGGCAATTTACAAGTAAAATTACAGTATTACACAGTAAAATTCGATATTGCCACTGATTAAAAGCGCAAATGATTTTTCAGAGTACAGTGCTACAGTAATAATTTTTAAAACTAGATTCTAACCTCACGGCTTCCGCCTCAGGAGTCCTTGCATTCGATATGGGAGGTGGACAGAGTACTGGCTCTTTTATAGTGCTACAGTAATAATTTTTAGGTCTCGCCTATCGATGCGCATCGAGCTTGCGAGCCTATTGCGGCTTAAACAACTTTTAACTAAGAAGCAAGGAATCGTGGCGATTCCTTGCAGTGCCCGTGACTTTTAAGCTCAATGCGCATGTGCATTGAGCTTAAAAGCGCGTGCACAGCCGCAATCGCCATCTGTTCCTCTCTCCCGCATTCCTCCGACACCTTTTGAAGTGAAGCTTAGCTTCACTTCAAAGGCCCGGCTTCTTCACACCCACATGCCGCTCTCCCCGCTCTGCCCCCTCCCCTGCCCGCCGTGTGCATTTCTCCTCCCCCCTCCCCTTCTCTGCCTTGCCTTCCCTCCGTCTTGAATGAAACTAACACCATACATTCCTGACATCCACTGTCTGGGCACCAACCGAGCATGTGGAGCGAGGGCTCGCCATCTAAAACTCAATTTATGTGCTTATTATTTTCGCAGCTGCCTCCACAATTCTTTATAATTATTAGCATCTTTCCGCATGCAAATGTTGCCAGGGAGATTTTCCCTTCGTATTTGTTGAAAAAAAAAATGTTTTTCGAGTGAAAATGATTTCCAAAATGCTACATTTCCTACCGCTCGGCCCCCTCCCATGCCCGCCGTGTCGCATTTCTCCTCCCCCCTCTCCTTCTCTGCCTTGCCTTCCCTCCGTCTTGAATGAAACTAGCACTGTCGCCCGGAGGCAGGCTCGGCAGCCATACATTCCTGACATCCACTGTCTGGGCACCAACCGAGCATGTGGAACGAGGGCTCGCCATCTACAACGCAATTTATGTGCTTATTAATTTCCCAGCTGCCTCCACAATTCTTTATAATTATTAGCATCTTTCCGCGTGCAAATGTTGCCAGGGAGATTTTCCTTTCGTATTTGTTGAAAAAAAAAATTTTTTTCGAGTGAATTTTTTTCTCCAAAATGCTAGATTTCACCGCTCGGTTGCTGAAACCCCAATAAACGAAACCCTTTTTTTTTTTAGAATAGTGACCACTGCAGGCAAATAAACTGTGCACTACAAAGATGCAGAAGCACTGCACGTTTAAACGAAAAGTACCAGTCATTTTCTGTTTTGTGATGCACTGTAAAATACACCGGTTTCCAAACAGAGGTGAGGCGGTGGCTAGGGCACGAGTTGACATTCCTGAGTGTCGTTTTTACAGCATTGATTTACATAGACCTCGGATGACAGAAGATTAGACCACTCACATGCAGAGTGAGGGGAATCGATTTTGAACGTTTGATCTATTCATGTCCCCCTCGTTTATTATCCATCAAGGTGCATAAATAATTCGAAGAGGAGGACGCCAACAAACATAAATTCATTTACTAATGGACAGTGCACACAGCTCTTAACATGTCAGCATTTTATCCCGTAACAGGGGGTAATTAAAGTACACTAACATCCTTGGATACGTAATGATCATGAAGAGCAAGATTAACAACATCACTTTCTTTGTATTCCCGCCTAACTGAAATATAGCGCTTCACAGAATTCTGCTGGTCTTCTAGGCCCTCTCCTCCCGATCGTCCGCTTGTGGACTTCTTTATGGGAAGAAAGTGTATTCAATTTGCATGACTTCAAAAGGGGAAGAAGACTCTCTCGAGATGGTAGCGTCTCTAATCCAGCCGGACTATTCCAATTCCTCACTGGAGCTGAGGATTGTTGCTGAACTGTCGTACTCTGCACTGCTGTGCAAGAAATCTCTATCACTGTCTGAAGCCTGTGTTGGCTGTCTGGGGCTGACGCTCGAAGTTCTTCACATCGTGGTGCTGCCTCCCCCTGACTCGCTGGTGTGAGCGCGAGCTGCACTCGGCACGCTCTGCCTGTCGCTCCCAGCTGGAGTCAGAGGGGTTGAGGCCGGGGCACTTACAGCGAGAGCACCTAGCCTGGGGGACTGCGAGGACCAGAAACCTTAGCGAAGGTCAGCTGGTTCCTCTTCCCCCAGGCGACCCGCCCACGGACACGCCCCCAACGAGCTGGCCATATCTTCGTGACCCCCGCTTCGCGGGCGCCACTCACTGGAGCTGAGGATTGTTGCTGAACTGTCGTACTCTGCACTGCTGTGCAAGAAATCTCTATCACTGTCTGAAGCCTGTGTTGGCTGTCTGGGGCTGACGCTCGAAGTTCTTCACATCGTGGTGCTGCCTCCCCCTGACTCGCTGGTGTGAGCGCGAGCTGCACTCGGCACGCTCTGCCTGTCGCTCCCAGCTGGAGTCAGAGGGGTTGAGGCCGGGGCACTTACAGCGAGAGCACCTAGCCTGGGGGACTGCGAGGACCAGAAACCTTAGCGAAGGTCAGCTGGTTCCTCTTCCCCCAGGCGACCCGCCCACGGACACGCCCCCAACGAGCTGGCCATATCTTCGTGACCCCCGCTTCGCGGGCGCCACTCACTGGAGCTGAGGATTGTTGCTGAACTGTCGTACTCTGCACTGCTGTGCAAGAAATCTCTATCACTGTCTGAAGCCTGTGTTGGCTGTCTGGGGCTGACGCTCGAAGTTCTTCACATCGTGGTGCTGCCTCCCCCTGACTCGCTGGTGTGAGCGCGAGCTGCACTCGGCACGCTCTGCCTGTCGCTCCCAGCTGGAGTCAGAGGGGTTGAGGCCGGGGCACTTACAGCGAGAGCACCTAGCCTGGGGGACTGCGAGGACCAGAAACCTTAGCGAAGGTCAGCTGGTTCCTCTTCCCCCAGGCGACCCGCCCACGGACACGCCCCCAACGAGCTGGCCATATCTTCGTGACCCCCGCTTCGCGGGCGCCACTCACTGGAGCTGAGGATTGTTGCTGAACTGTCGTACTCTGCACTGCTGTGCAAGAAATCTCTATCACTGTCTGAAGCCTGTGTTGGCTGTCTGGGGCTGACGCTCGAAGTTCTTCACATCGTGGTGCTGCCTCCCCCTGACTCGCTGGTGTGAGCGCGAGCTGCACTCGGCACGCTCTGCCTGTCGCTCCCAGCTGGAGTCAGAGGGGTTGAGGCCGGGGCACTTACAGCGAGAGCACCTAGCCTGGGGGACTGCGAGGACCAGAAACCTTAGCGAAGGTCAGCTGGTTCCTCTTCCCCCAGGCGACCCGCCCACGGACACGCCCCCAACGAAACGTTCAAAGAACATCGCGATCCCCGCGACGCGGGACGCGCGCGGGACCAAGCGCGGGGCGAAGCCCGGGCAAAGGGCGGGCCGTCTGTGGCCGTCCGAGGACGGGCCGGGCCCCCCCTTTTTCACCCCGATTATTAATACAGAGAACACAGCACTCGGTAAGTCAACTTAGAACCCATAGTTCACATTAGAAACTACATCGGTGTTATCGCCTGAGAACCCATAACCCGTAACAACCTAAAGTACATAGGCAAATACATGGGTTTCAAAAAATTACGTTCCCGTACGATATTTATGAAAAGAATGGGGACTGAAAATGCTGTTCGGAAATCTACCGACAAGGCAATTAAACCTGGTCGAATAACGGTTACACCGGCAATTAGTACATACTTTACCACACTTAAAATGAAAGACACTCAAGAACTGAATACATCTGCCAGAGAAACCTCCTCCAACGCTTCCGTAATTTTAAGGGAATTAGAATGCACTCCTACGATTCCTAACCAACAATCACAACTGTGTCTTCCAGTCATTGATCTAAGTAGTAAATCACTTTGTACTCCAGTTGATTTACTTAACCCTCAACAAGACCAGACCACTCTAAAAACTTCTACTCCCATTAAAATTGAAGGGAGCTTAGCGCTATCGGTTGATTTAAATGTCAACAAATCTGTCTTAGGTCAGCAAAACTTGGATCATGCAATAAGCCAGAATAATAAAGAGGAAACATCTCGACCAATTACCTTAACTGATCTTTCATTTGATCCCTTCAATATCGACTCCAAAACAAATAATAACATGATTGATTCGACACCACTTATATCAAAAGCCCTGTTTTCATTGCAAGAGATTCTAGAATCTATTCTTTCTTTTCTGGGAAATATTCTTGATAATTCTGATCAAACCCTGGACGTTCAGATAGGGATACTAAAACATCTAGTAAACAAGAAAAAGAATAAAGACCTCCGCTTAGCAGAGGCAAATAATTTACCAACGAAAACAAGATCTGAGGAAAGTGTTATACTGAAAGAACATAATAATGAACAGAAGAAAAGTACACGTGATTTCGGCACTCAAACTTCTAAGACCCAAACACAACAAAAACAAAAGACGAAACAGCTAAATGATTCAACAATATACTCCTTAAAAAAGCTCTTCAAAGAAAAACATCAGCAAAAAATTAACAATTTCCCAATATTTAACAAAAGGAGCGAAACAATTACACCAGTAAACAATTCTATATCTGATAATCAGGAAATACCTATGTCTAATTCATCAGCACAAGATAATGGAATATCTACAGAAAAAAAGAATCTGGAATGTAACATAGAAGGAAGGAAAAGAAGGAGAAAAAAACCTATAAGGAGGATTCAAAAAAAGAAAGCTCACAAACTAAAATTTCGACAGTCGGCTGGAAAACAAAACCAGGAAGAGGAAGAATTTGGAAAAATAACAGCATCTGAAAGTATACCAACATCAGTAACTAGGAAAAACTTCGTAGAGAAGACGTTACAACTAGATCCAAGAGCTCAAGAATTCGTCTCTTTTAGATCCCTAGAGGATCCAATCCAAAATCATAACAACAATAAAACTATAGAACATCTGGATATGAACAAACAAAGAGAGCAAGAGTCTCCTCCCAAAACTATACAATTCGAAGAACTTTTCCCTAGTGATTCATTCCCACTCAACAGAAGTAGGATATTACATTTACTACGCCATATTAAGTCTTTGCAATCACTGAGTAGCCATGAACTTGATTTAGTAACCTTTCCTATGAAAGACAATAATAAATTAGCAAGGGTAACATTTTGGTCGTCTGTTATCCCAGAAATTATCTTGAATGATAAGGAGATATTATACAAACAAGGATATGATGTGGTGGAAAAAAAAGAATCATTGGTCAGTGCAGATTCAATTGGGTATGATGCCCAAATTAGTGCACTCTCCAACTCATACAGGAAACAATCTCTAAGAGTCAACGGAGTGTTGGAAGACGCAATCAAGCACTCTGACATTTACTCCACAGGGCAAGAGAAACTAAAAATTCTGGTGAACAATGGACAACGGGCCGTTTGGTATCAAGCTCCCAAAATACCTGAGAACGGTAATAGCATAAAGTCTTGGGCTTGGGTTTCAGAGACTCTAAATTGCAGCAAACCCAGGAGATCTCAACAACAATCTGTTTAGCGCTGGCATAAAAATATCTTCCTGGAACATCGCAGGTGGAATAAAGAACAAATTGTCCATGGCCACTAGTAATTTGCCGGATATCTTGATTTTACAAGAAACATGGGCAACCGAACCTACAACTGTTCAAAATTACTATGTTTACGAAATTCCGGCAATTAACACACATCGAGGCCATGCTAAAGGCGGTTTAGCTATTTTGTTAAGGGAAGAATATCTGTGGGCCCAGGAAATATTAGATACCAACTCAGATAACCTCCAGTGCATCAAAATCTCTGTTAAAACACACAGTACAGCTCACTCTAAAACAATTCTCATCTTTAATGTATACGCTCCTCCAGGAAAAAAGCATGATATAACACTCTTAAATATCATGGAAAGGATTGAGAGTATAATAGAAAACCATCTTCACTCATCCTTTTTAATTGTTGGCGACTTCAACAGTAAAATTTCTAATTTTGAAATTAATAAATGGGCAAAACTACATTTAGAAGAAGGTCTGGATATAATATCTCCACAATTCCCGGAGGGCATACGGACCGATAAAAGAGGGAAACTGTTATTATCAACTCTCACAAACATCAATGGAGTAATATTGAACGGTAGCATGGAAGGGGATATTCCTGCAAACTATACCAGACGGGGAAATGGGACTTCATCTATAATTGATTATGTAATCACAAGTTATGACCTGCTAGAAACAGTTTCATATCTGCTTAACCAGTTTTGTCAAGAGAGCGATCATACCCAAATGCACTTGACAACAGATTGGTTACCTAAATCATCCGCACCTTGTCATATAACATATCTAAAAAGTAATGTAGTTGTGAATAAAGATAAGAGACGCATATTCTGGAACTCTTATACCATCGACAAAATTACGTCTCTGATTGATCATTCAAAACTTTTAACGAGAACGTTCTCAGAAAATCCCATCGAAAATTTTGAATCCATCATAATAGAGTACAGATCTCTTATCCTTCAAATGATAGTAAAGGATTCAGCTGGTAACAGTAAGAAAAAAGATAAAAATAATCGTACCCTTAAGAACTCTGAGGTAAAGAAAAAGCTAAACAAATATATACGCGCCCAATATATAAATCCTACTCCAGAAATAAAAAAGGAAATAAATAAAACCAAAAATCAACTAAGACGTGAGAATCTGAGAGATAAAAAAACTGTACAAGATCGTAATTGGGTAGATATACAGATAGCGGCGAACAAGAACGACCAGCGCAAATATTGGTACCTAATAGGAAAACTCACTGGATCCAAAAAGAAACTACAACCAATACCGGTTCCTCCGGGTGCCTGGGAAAATTTTCTAACAAACCTTTACAGATCAAACTCTATAGCTTCATCAGAAAGCAGCGGGGTCAATAACAAAGAAAAAGTTGAACTCTCATTAAATAAAATTACCGCAACATCTGTGGAATTAAATATACGTAAAGCAAGATCAACAGGAGCGTCTGGCCCAGATCAGATCCCGATCAAAGCACTAAAAATTGCCCCAAAGGAATGGAGTCAGCTGTTACATCCCCTTTTTAATTACATCTTAGATACTGGCCATATCCCAAAATCATGGCAGGGAAGTATAATCATCCCGATCCACAAAAAGGGAAGTAAAACCCGGGCAAGCAATTTTCGTCAAATCGCACTTATGGACTCCGTGGGCAAGGTATTTGCAGCAGAAATTTTACATCGTCTTAAAGAATGGGCCTTTACGACTGGCCGGATACCGATGTATCAGGCAGGCTTCAGGCCTAAACATTCGGTAACTGACAACATCGCAGTTATTCAAACCATCATCGACAAATATATAACACATAAAAATCAGGTTGTATACGCTGCCTTTATAGATTATTCTACAGCGTTTGACCGGGTGGACCGACCAACCTTGTGGGAAAAATTGAGGAAATTTGGCATAAATGAACAACTACTACAGTCTATAATCAGCTTACACACCAATACTTGGTGTCAAGTTCAAATGGGGGGAGAAAGAGGTTATACGGAAAGAATTAAAACGGAAAATGGACTAAAGCAAGGGTGCCTCTTAGCCCCAATATTATTCTCCCTCTACCTAAGCGACCTGTGCCATTACCTGCAACTGGGTTCTAACCTACCTCCAAAAATTGCTGATCAAAAAATAATTGCTTTACTGTACGCTGACGACATAGTGCTGTTGGATCTCACCCCCTTCGGACTGCAAACGTCACTAGATATTTTATACAAATACTCCAAAGAAAACTATCTAGTCCCAAATATACAAAAAACAAAAGTGCTGGCCTTTTCAGGGAAGAAACAAAGTGCGAAATATACCTGGAGACTAGGGGGGGAAAAGATAGAAGAAGTTAAGAACTATCCCTACCTTGGCAGGATCCTCTCAAAAAATTTATCTAACATCACGCAATTGAATAATCTGTCAAGAAAATCAGATATACATGTAGCGGCCCTCCTGAGACTATATAGCGCAACAGGGAATAGACATTTTTCTTCTCTGATAAACATTTATAAAGTAAAAATACCTCCTGTACTTTCTTACGCGACGGAGTACATCCCCATAAAACAATGGGCTTTTATGGATCGGAAAGAGGGGAAGATTTTAAGGAAAATTATGAAACTGTCAGATGCAGTTCCTGTTCAAGCACTAAGACTAGAACTATCAGTGACCAGTTCTTATGCAGTAGCAATTGCAAATGTAATAAGGTGGGCCTACAACTTATTGCACGCAAAAGAGAACACACTAAGGTCACTGTTGAAAAAAGAAACCTTTGAGTCCGATGCTAAAAAGCAGGTTTTTAGAGGGAACATGGCAGAAGCATTTCGCGTAGCAAATATTACCGTTGATATGCTGCAAAACTGGTCACCAGCACAACTAAAACTGTTTTTAAAATGCTTTACCCCAAAGCTCAGTTACGAAATGGATTCCCGACACTGCACCAAATTAACCACTTATAAACTATTCGCTGATTCCTTAGAATTTAAGCAAAGTCGGCCTTATATTGGGCTAACTCTAACACATGGAGCTAGGAGAACAATTACTATGCTTCGACTAGGCATTCTTCCCTTACTTTCATTTATTTCTAGATGGTCCCCGGGGGGATCTGCTTTATGTACATTGTGCGCTGGGGGTAATCAGACTCTGGAACATGTTCTTTTCATATGTCCGAGCCAGATTGTAATTTCTGCGCGTACTAGATTTTTAGCTCCAATATATTGCTCATGTAGAATCACGACAGTAAGTGAACTTATTGCTCTTTGCAAGCAACCTCCGAATGAATTTGTTTGTTTTAATTTGTATAAATTTTTAAAATCGTTCTTATCTCTGTATTGATAATGTTGAATTTCATTCTATATGTAATTTGTATATTTTGTGGTCCTCTGTTGAGTACCAGTACAAATAAACTTTTTGACTTTGACTTTGACTTTGACAATTCCTCGAGACGCGACAGTGTCAGCAGGGCTCGGTCAGGAGGAGTTCACGAGGAGCCGCGACCACGTCAGCAGGGCTCAGCGTTTCGGTAGTCACTTCAAGCTTCACGTTTCGGGCCACTCACACACGCAACGCCACTCACACACGCAACGCCACTCACACACGCAACGCCACTCACACACGCAACGCCACTCACACACGCAACGCCACACACACATGCAACGCCACACACACATGCAACGCCACACACACATGCAACGCCACACACACATGCAACGCCACACACACATGCAACGCCACACACACATGCAACGCCACACACACATGCAACGCCACTCACACATGCAACGCCACTCACACATGCAACGCCACTCACACATGCAACGGCACTCACACATGCAACGGCACTCACACATGCAACGGCACTCACACATGCAACGGCACTCAACCACGCAACGCCACTCAACAACGCAACGCCAATCAACCACGCAACGCCACTCAACAACGCAACGCCACTCAACAACGCAACGCCACTCAACCACGCAACGCCACTCACACACACAACGCCACTCAACAACGCAACGCCACTCAACCACGCAACACCACTCAACCACGCAACGCCACTCAACAACGCAACGCCACTCAGCCACGCAACGCCACTCAGCCACGCAACGCCACTCAGCGCCACTCAGCCACGCAACGCCACTCACACACGCAACGCCACTCACACACGCAACGCCACTCACACACGCAACGCCACTCACACACGCAACGCCACTCACCCACGCAACGCCACTCATCCACGCAACGCCACTCATCCACGCAACGCCACTCATCCATTTGCAAAACGAAAAATGTAAAACTCTTCTATTGCGAGACCTATTGCATTTTCAATGCTTGTTAAAACTAGATTCTAACCTCCCGGCTTCTGCCTCAGGAGTCCTTGCATTCGATATGATGATAGCACAGCTGCCAGTACATCCAAGATGCAATGTACTTATGGTTAAATACAAAAGATAGATAGCGTTGAGCACTCACAAAGTAATGTACAGACAATGGCGTTGGCTACCAATGAGTGAATTACTGAGATGACCGTAGGGGGGGGGGGAGGCTAAGCAATTTCATTAGTTACCGGTTTATTTAGTTCGTTAGGAAGACTAAAATAAAGGGAAGTTCACAAGCTACACTATAGCTTGCGGATGAGGAGCTCGGTGGACTTCTGGTAGCGGGGGATCTCTCGGAGATCCACGGTGCCGGGCCAGTAGCGGTGAGGCTTCTTGACGCCACCGGTGGCAGGCGCACTCTTGCGGGCAGCCTTGGCGGCCAGCTGCTTGCGGGGCGCTTTGCCGCCGGTGGACTTACTGGCTGTCTGCTTGGTGCGGGCCATGGCGGGAGCGGTCTGTCTCAGCGACGAGCGAAGAAGAAGAACAAGATTCACTATAGGGTAAACCGGATACAGTAAGGATGTAAAATGAGATAAACCGAGCGAGATATTTTTCTCTTTTTCCCACATGTACAAATGTAAAACTCTGGCAGTTACTATGATGCTGGTTTATAAAATAGTCTGTTCCACTGTACCAGCAATTCTATGAATCCATACTTGCATATGTGTGAAGAAATAAAACTACAGAATATATGGAGACAGGTTATACATTGTCATGAATGTGAAACCACCCTACTGAAGTATGTAAAGCTTACGATATACGAGACATGTATATTGGAAATGTACTAGCGTTCGTATGCTTATAAATACCAATAAAAAGATTACAAAAAAAGAAGTTCAATATTATTCTTATACCAGTTGCTGGTGGGATGTTTATTGTTGAGATTTACATTCCGTTTTCTGAAACGGTTATCAAAAGTTCAAGAGAAAGTAATCAATAAACAAAGACCAAAGGGTTAAATAACTCCTGTAGCTTTCATTTTCTTCTGACCAGTCCACCTCTTTCTCCCACCAACCCATGAACATGCCCATTGCTGTGCTCTGGTTTTGGATATAGATTTCAACACTGAATATAAATACATCATTACTTCACCAATACTTACACAGGTGATCTTTGAGGTGTTTATGTTGTAGATATAAAATTGGAATGATCTCTTAGGAAATATTAACAGGCATAAATTCCTTGTTCATGATCTGTTAGAAAGGCGACCCCGGGGGAGGCAGAAGATGTCTGACTGACCACCCCTAGGTCCACCCCTCCGTCGAGAAGTAGCCGAGCGTTACCGAGAGGCCTCCTGAATGAGGGCCCTCTCCTAGGATCGTACAGCAGAGTAATCACAACACTACAAACGGACACCACACAGGAGGTCAAGTTCTCAAGCTTTTATAAGTAATAAAGGTTGCGGGTTCTTGGCAGTATATACAGGCGGATCGAGAGATCCGTAAAGTCTCGAAAAGGGGGGTAAGGTAGCGGGACAGTCTAGCTTCTGGGCGGAGGAAGGGATACCCTGCGCACAGCTCTCAATCCTCGAGCTGGGGGGTTCCGAGAGGTTTGAGCCGCGGCAGCGCCAGCAGGCTTACAAGGTGGTTCAGCGAGGTAGGCCGCGGCAGCGCCAGCAGGCTCTCAGATGGTTTCAGCAAGGTAGGCCGCGGCAGCGCCAGCAGGCTCTCAGATGGTTTCAGCAAGGTAGGCCGCGGCAGCGCCAGCAGGCTCTCAGATGGTTTCAGCAAGGTAGGCCGCGGCAGCGCCAGCAGGCTCTCAGGTGGTTTCAGCAAGGTAGGCCGCGGCAGCGCCAGCAGGCTCTCAGATGGTTTCAGCAAGGTAGGCCGCGGCAGCGCCAGCAGGCTCTCAGATGGTTCAGCAAGGTAGGCCGCGGCAGCGCCAGCAGGCTCTCAGAAGGACGTCGGGTTACAGGAAGGATGAGTTCGTCTGGTGTCGGCCGTGACAGCGTCAGCAGGGCTTCCAGTCCAGGATACAACTGGCGTCCTACTCCGGGGCTGGCCCAGATATAGGACGGAGGTCCTTTGATGTCCGAACCCTCTCGCCTGGGGGGTCAGAGGGGCCGGGATGATGGTGTCCAGACACCCAGCAGGGGGGTGGAGCCAGCGCCCAGGGAGGCCGGAGGGCGATCGATACCAGGCGTCCGGGGACGGCTGGAGGGCCATCGAAACTCCTCTCCCTCCGGGATCTGTCGAGTGGCCACTCGACCACCTGGGTGGATCTTGGTGCCTCGATGTCGGGGCTTCGCTGGGGCCTGGGCCTGGGCTGAGGCCACGTGGTCGTGACGTGGGGGACCCAAGATGGAGTCGGGCACGGCCTCGTGCTTAGGTCGTGATGGGCCTACGCTGGAGCCAGGCCGGTGATGGGGATCCGGGACGGTAGCTGGATCTGTGGTGTTGGGGCGTGCAGGGTCGGGCCGAAGGGGCCGCCCGAGGTCCGGAGGAGGGCTGATGTCGTCCTGGGCCCGCCATGCGGGAGGGGTAGGACCACGCCATGAGGCCGGGTCCAACACGCGTCCCCCCCAGCTGAAGGCAGGGGAGAGTCACCCATCTTCTTGGGGGTTCTCCTCGCCGAGGCGGAAGAATCTGGACAGGCCGTCAGCATTGGCGTGGTCGTTGCAGGGGCGATGCTCCACAGTGAAGTCCATCCCCTGCAGAGAAATGGACCAGCGCAGCAGTTTCGGCTTTTCTCCCCGCATCTGCATCAACCAACGCAGGGGCTGGTGGTCGGTCTGGACTCGGAAGTGGGTGCCGAAGAGGTAGGGCCGGAGCTTCTTGAGTGCCCACACCACGGCAAAGGCTTCCCTCTCGATGGTGCTCCACCGCTGTTCTCTTGCCAGGAGGCGTCGGCTGATGAAGGCCACAGGCCGGTCGATTCCTTCGGGGTTAACTTGGGACAGCACCGCCCCGATGCCGTGCTCCGAGGTGTCGGTTTGGACTACAAACTCTCTGCTGTAGTCGGGGGCCTGGAGCACAGGGGCGGTGCACATGGCAGTCTTTAAAGTCTCAAAGGCTGTTTGGCACGCAGGGGTCCAGTGCACCTTCTGGGGTAATTTCTTTGAGGTCAGTTCTGTGAGGGGCCCCACAATGCTCCCGTAGTCTTTTATAAATCGCCGATAGTATCCGGTGAGCCCCAGGAAGGCTCGGACGGCGGTCTGGGTGACCGGGGGCTCCCAGGCCCGGATGGCGTCTATCTTTGGTTGGAGGGGAGCTACTTGGCCGCTCCCCACTTGGTGTCCCAGATAGGTCACTGACCCTTGGCCTATCTGGCATTTGCTGGCTTTGATGGTTAGTCCGGCCCGCCGGAGTGCCGTCAGGACCTTCCAGAGGTGGGTCAGGTGCTCATCCCACTGAAGGCTGTACACCGCAATGTCATCTAGATAGGCGGCGCTGTATTCCTCTAGTCCGGCCAGCACCTGGTTCACTAGTCTCTGGAAGTTGGCCGGCGCATTTTTCATGCCGAAGGGCATCACTTTGAAGTGATAGTGGCCATCAGGGGTCGAGAAGGCCGATCGCTCTTGTGCACCAGGGGTAAGGCCGATCTGCCAATACCCCGCCGTGAGATCGAAGGTGCTGAGGTATTTGGCGGCCCCTAGGCGATCGATCAGTTCATCCGCCCTGGGGATGGGATGGGCGTCGGTCCTGGTGACTGCATTCAGTCCCCT
The DNA here is from genome assembly GCF_964261635.1 of Lissotriton helveticus. Taxonomy (NCBI): domain Eukaryota; kingdom Metazoa; phylum Chordata; class Amphibia; order Caudata; family Salamandridae; genus Lissotriton; species Lissotriton helveticus. Next base: position 695,048,970 of record NC_136065.1, on the reverse strand, counting down.
GTAGTCAACACAGAACCGGAGCTCAGGAGCTGTTCCGGGGGAGGCGGCTTTAGGGACCAGGACAACGGGACTGGCCCAGGGACTGTTGGAGGGTTCGACTACCCCCAGGGCCAACCTCTTGGCCACTTCCGATTGGATGCAGGCCCGAACCCGGTCGGGCACTCGAAAAGCTCGGTGTTTTACAGGTGGGCTGTCTCCGGTGTCCACATCGTGGACACACCACCGGGTGACATCCGGCGTGAGGGAAAACAGATCCGCAAACTGCCCCAGCAGCTTCCGGCAGTCTTGTTGCTGCTCTGGGGTCAGGGTAGAGGAGAGCCGGACCCCTTCGAAGGAGCCGTCTTTCTCGGTGGTGCTGAGGAGATCTGCTAGTGGCTCGGAGTCGTCTTCAGCTCCGTCATCGGTCGCCAGCAGCAGACTCAGTTCAGTGCGTGCAAAGTGCGGCTTGAGCCGGTTAGCGTGTAGAACCCGGAGGGGGTTCCTGGGGGACTCCATGTCTACCAGGTAGGTGACGGGGCTCTTGCGCTCCACCACTTTGAAGGGCCCCGTCCATTTGTCCTGGAGGGCACATGGTTCAACCGGGGACATGACCCAGACTTGCTGGCCCGGCTCGAACTCGATGGACGAGGCGTTCTGGTCATACCAGCGTTTCATCTCCTCTTGACTAGCCTCCAGGTTGGCCTCGGCAAGTTCCCGGAACTTCCGAGTCTGATTGCGGAGTGTCAGGAGGTACCGGTAGACATCCGGTGGGGCATCTCGAACTGCTGTCTCCCAGCCTTCCTTGACCAGGCTGAGGGGGCCTCGAACCGGGTGTCCGTACAAGAGTTCAAAAGGGCTGAACCCCAGGGATTTCTGGGGTACCTCTCGGTAGGCGAACAGGAGGCAGGGCAGCAGGACATCCCATTTGCGCCGGAGGGGCTCTTCTAGGCCCTTGATCATCCCCTTCAGTGTTCTGTTAAATCGTTCCACTAGTCCATTTCCTTGGGGATGATACGGGGTGGTGAACTTATAGGCGACCCCGCACTGTTGCCATAGGGATCGCATATGCTTCGAGATAAAGTTGGAGCCCCGATCACTCACGACTTCTCGGGGGAAGCCGACTCGGGAGAAGATGCTCATGAGGGCTCGGCCCACCACGGGGGCCGTGATGGTTCGGAGGGGGATGGCCTCAGGATAGCGGGTGGCATGGTCCACCAGGACTTGGATGAAGCGGTGTCCCTGCGAGGTGCGAGGGTCCAGGGGCCCTACGATGTCTATTCCTACTCGCTCGAAGGGGGTGGTCACCACGGGGAACGGCTGGAGCGGGGCTTTGACTTTCCCCCCGCTCTTCCCGCTGGCTTGACAGGTCGGGCAGGTTCGGCAGTGGTTATGCACATCGGTGCGCATTTTTGGCCAGTAGAAATGGGTCACCAGGCGGCTGTAAGTTTTGTCCTGCCCCAGGTGCCCGGCGAGGGGCACATCATGTGCTAAGTTCAGGAGGAAGTCTCTGAATCGGAGGGGTACGACCAGTACCAGGCCGGCCCCTAGCTCAGCAATCTTCTGCTCACTGTAGAGGAGGTCGTTGTCCCAATAGACCCAGTGGGACCCCGCGGGGTCTCCAGCGGCCTGAGTAGCGGCTTGCTGTCGAATCCCCTCGAGGGAGGGGCAGGTTTTCTGTTACTGCCGGAACTGTTCGCGGGTGGGGCCACCTTCTTGGCGCCATTGAGCGAGTTCTGGGAGGTGGTTGAGCTCGGTGAGATCTTCTTGGTCGGGCCCTTGGGGGCCGTGTTCGGGGTCGGCGTCCTCGGGGACGACGGGTGGCGGAGGTGCGGGCCACTCTGGTTCCTCGGTCGGAGCTCCCCCCGCTGGGGTGGAGGCTCGGGCGGACATGGAGCGGGTGGTCGCACAGACCCACTCGGGAAGGCCTAGCATCCCCAGGTGCTCTCTTCGTTCGACGCCAGCCCATGGGGAACTTTCCAGGTCGTTCCCAAGGAGGCAGTCCACGGGGGCATCGTCGCGGACAGTCACTTTCAGCATGCCCGACACTCCTCCCCACTCGAAGGGGATGCGGGCCATCTGGCACAAAGTCTCTGAGTTATCTGCGGACCGGACTGGGCACAGGACGTTAGGAAGGATCTGTTCTGGGGTTACCAGATGGCAGCGGACCGCTGTCACGCTGGCTCCGGTGTCACGGAGGGCTTCGGTCCGGCGACCATTGATGGTGACCCACTGGCGGTATTTCTGGGTGTTGCCGGGGATCGGACCTCGAGGGATCAGGTCGTGGGTACCCAGGCATGCTAAGGTCATGGCGGCGGGCTCCCACTCGGCCTGTTCGTGGTCGTCGTCCTCTTCCTCACTTATTTCTTCCCCCAGGGCAGCTGCCGCGATCTGGCGGGCTGGGGGCCCGGTGGTGCCGGGTCGCTGGTTCATCGGGCAGAGGGGGTCATTCGCATAATGACCTTGTCGCTGGCACCTATGACACGTAACGTTTGGGCGGGGCCCCGGTCTGGCTGGGGGGCCCCCTCTCCGGCCCAGGGATGGCGACGTGGAAGTAGGGGAGGACCCCTGGGGGGCGTCCCGTCCCCGGCTCTGGCCTACTCCGCCGCCTCGTGGTCGGTGGGTCCCCGGGGATCCCCGGCCGTAGTCTCCCATCGTGCTCCGGGGAACTCGGGTGCTCGCCCATCGATCCGCCTCGACAGCGAGTTTTCGTGGCTCCGTCAATTTGCTGTCGAGGAGGTGCTGCCGGAGTTCGACGAAACAGTTATTGGACAGATGCTCCCATAGAATGAGGTCGACCAACTGCTGGTAGGTGGTGACCTGGCAGCCCAGAGTCCACCCCTCGAAGGCTCTACTGTAATAGTTCACGTATTCCACCCACGTGGTACCGGGGATTTTTTTGCAGTCTCGGAATCGCTGCCGGTACATCTCGGGGTGAGTCCGTAGCGAGTGAGGAGGGCGGTCTTCATGTGCTCGTACGAGGTCATCTCGGTATCAGGGAGCTCCAGCAGGGCGTCTCTCCCTTCGTTGATAAACTTCCCCCACAGGCCGGCGCCCCAGTCCTTGAGGGGTACTCAATGAGCGGTCATGGCGACCTCGTAGGCTTTGAACCACTGTTGGATGTCGTCGTTCTTATAGTACTCTTTGACGACATCCTTGGGTATGTGCACCTTCGTGTCCACCGGGGGGGGTGAGGTCTTGGCCCCGGCGGTGCCGGTCTCGTTTGCCTTGGCTTTAAGTTCCATTTCTTTGAGGAAGCGCTTGTGCTCGAGCATGAGTTTTTTCTCCTCGAGGGCTAGCTTCCTTTCTGCCAGTTGGATTTCTCCTTTTTGTCGGAGTCGAGCCAGATCCAACTCGTGGAGCCGGGTCCTCTCTCGTTCTCGGGCGTCTTCGTGGGAGAGGCCCGTGTTTGGGGTTGCGGGTCTCCCTCCCGCTGGGTTCACCTCAGCCTCCGGGCCTCCGTTCGGCCCGGGTTATCTTCCCTCGGAGGTGGCGCCTCCCCGGCGTCCACCCAGGCCTGTAGGGCCAATTTAAAGTCTTCTTTGGTGCTTAAGCCAGTGGTAGCGATGCCTAGTTCTTTGCAGAATTGCTTTAGCTCCTTGTGACTGTAGTCTTCCATTTTCTCTTTCTGGAATTCTGTGCTCATGGTCGCAGTGGGTTTTTCTTGGTAGCGAGTGAATCACTCTCTGTACGATCTGCGTGGGCTCGGATCCCGGCGCTTGCCACCAATGTTAGAAAGGCGACCCCGGGGGAGACTGAAGATGTCTGACTGACCACCCCTAGGTCCACCCCTCCGTCGAGAAGTAGCCGAGCGTTACAGAGAGGCCTCCTGAATGAGGGCCCTCTCCTAGGATCGTACAGCAGAGTAATCACAACACTACAAACGGACACCACACAGGAGGTCAAGTTCTCAACTTTTATAAGTAATAAAGGTTGCGGGTTCTTGGCAGTATATACAGGCGGATCGAGAGATCCGTAAAGTCTCGAAAAGGGGGGTAAGGTAGCGGGACAGTCTAGCTTCTGGGCGGAGGAAGGGATACCCTGCGCACAGCTCTCAATCCTCGAGCTGGGGTGTTCCGAGAGGTTCGAGCCGCGGCAGCGCCAGCAGGCTTACAAGGTGGTTCAGCGAGGTAGGCCGCGGCAGCGCCAGCAGGCTCTCAGATGGTTTCAGCAAGGTAGGCCGCGGCAGCGCCAGCAGGCTCTCAGATGGTTTCAGCAAGGTAGGCCGCGGCAGCGCCAGCAGGCTCTCAGATGGTTTCAGCAAGGTAGGCCGCGGCAGTGCCAGCAGGCTCTCAGATGGTTTCAGCAAGGTAGGCCGCGGCAGCGCCAGCAGGCTCTCAGATGGTTTCAGCAAGGTAGGCCGCGGCAGCGCCAGCAGGCTCTCAGATGGTTTCAGCAAGGTAGGCCGTGGCAGCGCCAGCAGGCTCTCAGATGGTTCAGCAAGGTAGGCCGCGGCAGCGCCAGCAGGCTCTCAGAAGGACGTCGGGTTACAGGAAGGATGAGTTCGTCTGGTGTCGGCCGTGACAGCGTCAGCAGGGCTTCCAGTCCAGGATACAACTGGCGTCCTACTCCGGGGCTGGCCCAGATATAGGACGGAGGTCCTTTGATTTCCGGACCCTCTCGCCTGGGGGGTCAGAGGGGCCGGGATGATGGTGTCCAGACACCCAGCAGGGGGGTGGAGCCAGCGCCCAGGGAGGCCGGAGGGCGATCGATACCAGGCGTCCGGGGACGGCTGGAGGGCCATCGAAACTCCTCTCCCTCCGGGATCTGTCGAGTGGCCACTCGACCACCTGGGTGGATCTTGGTGCCTCGATGTCGGGGCTTCGCTGGGGCCTGGGCCTGGGCTGAGGCCACGTGGTCGTGACGTGGGGGACCCAAGATGGAGTCGGGCACGGCCTCGTGCTTAGGTCGTGATGGGCCTACGCTGGAGCCAGGCCGGTGATGGGGATCCGGGATGGTAGCCGGATCTGTGGTGTTGGGGCGTGCAGGGTCGGGCCGAAGGGGCCGCCCGAGGTCCGGAGGAGGGCTTATGTCGTCCTGGGCCCGCCATGCGGGAGGGGTAGGACCACGCCATGAGGCCGGGTCCAACATGATCTATATACAAAGATGTACAATCCATGGTAACCATGATGTATGAAGGCTTCCACGGTGTGGTATTGATTTGACAAAGGAAATCTGTGTTTGTGCGTGTGTGTGTGTATATATATATATATGTGTGTGTCTATATGTGTACGTGTGTGTATATATGTGTATATGTGCGTGTGTATATATGTGTATATGTATGTATATATCAAAACAATACCCTTACAGGCATAGAGTGACAAATAAATTATGCAAAAAAGAAGGAAAGAACTCTGGTAGTTCCCAAGTTTAGGTGGAAAGCAGCTCCTGTACTGAGCACCCTTAACACCAGCGACACTCTAAATTTGCTCCAATCTGATGCCTGGGAATATACCGAAGGTAAGCAACTTGTTCTTCAGGTAGATTAGCCAGTCTCGTATGTTAAAGGTCTAAACTGCTATAATATTGCTTTTCAACAACTTGCAAATGTGTTAATGAATCTCTAATCCAAAGGAGATTTTTGTTTTTTGATAATCAACTTTATTAATTTTATTAGGAACAGGAAAGTTCATTGGTTGCAGTTCAGTAATCAATAAAGGATACATGGCAGGGATGATAAGTAACAAAAGTATGGTCGGTCCATCAGAGTATGACACAGCAGTTCGGACTATGATCACAGTACAACATAGAATAAAGGGAAGACAAAACATCATGGTGGCAGCGTGTTAAACCATTTACCCCACACCTTGTGGAATAGGTCAGGACATTCCCGGGCCTCTAATAGGGCCTCTTCCTGGATCCCGCACCAGTCCACTCCCCTCCTCCATCTCTGCACCGTAGGAGCCTTGGCCTGTGACTAGTGCGCAACTATGTCCCTTTTGGCCACTGCCAGTGCTGTCCCCAGAAGTCGTTTGTCCACCCTAGAGCCATCTAGGCCATCAAAGACCCCCAGCAGCATACGTAATGGGTCGAGTGGAACCTCCCAACCCAAGGCCTTTGTAAGCTCAAGTTCTACCCCCTCCAAAACGGCACCAGCACCGGACAGCACCACACCATGAGGTAAAAAATCAGCAGAGGTTGAGGCACATCGTGGGCAAGCCGAGGAGGGCCTCAACCGGGCCTGGAATAGACGTGCCGTGGTGAGGTAGGCCGTATGGAGGTAATATAGTTGAATCAGGCGCAACTTGGAAGACGTGGTTAAGGTTTTGGGCGCCATGAGGGCATCCCTCCAGTCTGCCTCCTCCAGGGGGCCCAACCAACCCTCCCAGCGGGACCTAAGCCGATCTAGGGAGGCGGGACCATTATTTACCAGGGTGTGATATATGCGAGACACTCCCCCTCTACCCAAATCCCCCATCATTACCTGAGCTTCTAACGGGCTAAATTCTGGAAGGGAGATAGGTGGCGAGACATGCGTGTAGAGGGCGTGTCTTAGTTGCAAGTATTGGTAATGTTGGGAGTGGGGAAGAGCATGGTGTTGTTGCAGATCTGCGAAGAACCGGATGTGATCCCCCACCTAGACATCTCCAAGCACTTAAACTCCAATGAGGTCCCATCTATGGAATCGATGCAGGGACGAGACTTCCCGTAACCAGGACCCATGCCAAAGTGGCGTCTGTCGGGTGAGTTTGCGGTCCCGTCCTAAATGCTGTAGGGCCATGCGCCAGGCCATAAACACCGTCCTGGTGACCGGGGCCATCGCCTGCGGCAAAGGACTACCGTACAGAAGCACCTGGACCCACGTAAAGTTTAGCGCCATGAGCTCCACCCGATAGGCAGGGTCGGACCAGCCGTCCACATACCAATCGTCACTCCCATACCTCAGTCGAAGGGGGTAATACGACAGTGTGCCAGGGACAATGCGTGATCTCCCGCCTCCCCATAAGAACCGGGTGAGGACCCCGTCAAGCTCGCGAAACCAACTACCCGGAAGGTGGATCGTGATGTTCTGCAATATATATAAAGGAAACGGGGGAGGACCATCATTTTGAAGAGCACACTTCTGCCTAAAGGGTTCAGGGGAAGGGTCTGCCACTTCTTGAGGTCCGCCTTCATCCTGACGACCAAGGGCGTGACATTCAGGGCCTATTCAAGCTCTGGTAGAAGAGTTATCCATACGCCAAGGTACTTGACCGAGTTCCTCCTAAGGGGGATAACCGACTGCCAGTCGTAGCATTCTCTGGAGGGATGAAGTGGGACCAGAATGGACTTCGCCGCGTTAAGTCCAAGTCCAGAGACCCTCTCGAAATCCGAGAGGACCTTCAGGCATCTGGGGCCGGAGCTTTCGGGATCCGCCAGGTAGAGCAGCACGTCATCAGCGTATAGGGCTATCTTGTCCACTTGGCTTGAGTCCCAGGCCCATCCCCAAATGAGTGGATCCTGTCGGATGAGCGCCGCCAGGGGCTCCATCACCAGCGTGAAAAGGAGTGGGGAGAGAGGGCACCCCTGACGCATGCCCCTTCGCATCGGGAAGGCCTCGGAGAACTCTCTGTTAAAATGAGCACACAGGCTCGGGGGTTGATGTAGAGTACCTTGACGAGATGGCGGAACGAGGGACCGAAGCCCATCCCGACCAGCACATCTTGCAGGTACCCCCAATTCACCGTGTCCAAGGCCTTCTCGAAGTCTATGAAAAGGAGGGCTAGGTATGGAGTTAGCCGCTCCCGGTGGGCCAGGGCCAGGTGGAGGCGGCGAATACAGTGGCGGTTGCCTCTAGCCGGCATGAACCCGCATTGGTCGGGGTGTACCAGGTCCCACAGGAGGGGTCGGAGTATCTGAGCTAAGGCAGTGGCGAAGAGTTTAATCTCCATATTGATCAGCGAGATCGGACGGTACTCCGCACAACTCAGGGAAGGCGGCTGCGTCTTCGGAATAACCACTATCGTGGCCAAGTCCGACTCCGGGGGAATGTGCCCGTCTCCGCCACATGGCCGAAAAGATCCAGCAGGTGGGGGGCCGCATAGTATTTCTGAGGGTACCCGTCTGGTCCGGGCGTTTTGCCGGGATGTAAGAGGGAGATGGTCTCGTGTACTTCTTCCAAGGTGAAGGGGCGATCCAAAGTGTCCGCCGCTTCTTGAGCGAGAGAAGGCAGTTGGGTACCGGTTTTGTCCAACAGATCAGCAAGAGGAGCGCCCGAGGGTCGATCGGCGTAGAGGTGCGCATAGAAGGCAGCAAAGGTCAGTGCTATGGCCACGGAGGTCACCTGGGGGGTACCATCGTCCAAACGGACCTCGGGAATAATACGGTTGACTTTGGGGTATGACACAAGGTTGTGGAGGAGTTTGCCGTTCTTATCCCCCAACCATAGATGCGAGCTACAGACGAGCGCCAGAGCATTTTGGCCGACTCCAGCGAGATTCGGCGGATCTCCTCGCGTACCGCTGCCAATTGTCGGGAGGACTCCTGCCGCCCGCCATAGAGTTGGGCAGCCTCCAGCCGTAGTGCTCAGGATTCCAGTTGTGTGAGCTGGGCCGTCTGTGCCGCTCGCTTCACGTGGACCAGTCCCCTGCCACACCCCGGACAACAGCCTTACCCGCCTCCCATATCGTTCCTGGGGAAGGAACTGAGCCCGCCTTGGCGGAGAAATAGTGGGTGAGTTCCTGGCCGAGTGACTCCACTAAGTCCGGGTCCTGCAGGAACCAGGCGTTCAGCTGCCAGACCGCTCGTGGACCCGTCGGAGGAACCCCCAATCGGAGGGAGACAGGAGAATGATCTGAAATCCCCCTGGGCAGGATCGCGGCACCTGAGACCAGTTGGCAGCCGGTGGCCGGCAGCAGGAGAAGGTCAATGCGGGAGTGATTGCAGTGGGACGCCGACGTGTGGGTGTAGTGATCTTCGCGAGGGTGGCAGACCCGCCATGCGTCACAGAGACCCAGTGCCGAGGCCCAGCCTGATCGGGCTTTAGCGGAGGTGAGGCACCTCGGACAGGGTCCCGTCGTATCACGCAGGGGCTGCAAAACGTGTTAAAGTCCCTTCCAATCACCGTGAGACCCTGTGGAAGGGAGGAAAACACCTGTGTGAGGTGGCGGAGCGTTGGGGGGGCAGGAGGGAAGGGGGAATGTAAAGGCACAGGAGATTTAGGGGGCGTCCTTCCATGGTACCCGAGATCGTCACATGTCGGCCCTGTACATCTGTCTCTGCGGCAGTCAGGGTAAAGGGAAGGCCTTTCCTGAGTAAGATAGCCACCCCCCGGGAGCCCCACGTGAAGCCGTAGTGCCAGACCCTATCAAAGCCATAGCGGGCTAGGAAGTTACATTGTGTGCCCAGGAGGTGTGTCTCTTGAAGGAAGAGAATATCTGGTTTGTGGCGGTGGGCAGCTCGGAGGACAGCTGTGCGTTTGATGCGGTCCAAAAGGCCGTTGACGTTCGATGAAAAGATGTGGATGGGCCTAGTGAGAGTGCAAGTCATCGGAAGGGACTGGGCGGGGAGGGACGGATAACCACGGGGGACCAGCTCCAAACGGAGAGGGGTGCCCACCCAAATGTACATTCAGAGCGTGAGCAACGGGAGTGATGATCTGTGGGACATGGTGAAGGCCCAAAGAGGGGAGGGGGGACGACTGACCGCAGCAATGGCAGGTGACGGCCCGTAGGCGGCCAAAAATAACAAAGTGGTGGGGGCAATGTGTGTGTCAGCTGTGGACCCGTTCATGGGTGAAAACTATTGTGGAGAACTGCAACCAGCGGCCCGTAGGCTGTGCGGATAGCGGCCCGTAGGTGGCTGAAAATAGCAAACTGCAGGGAGACAACGGTCTCCCACCCAACCTATACCCTCCAACTCCTCCCACCCTACACTTCTGAAACGGAAGCATCTGTCGCCCTCGCCCTCAACCTCCAACTACCCCTCTAAGAGGTGATTCACTAATCTAAAACGGTTAGCAACAAAAAAACAAAACCAACAGGAGCGGTGGATCCCCGTCCATATATACGGATGATTACCAACAGCTGAAAAGACAAAATGCAATATACGATAAGCATCAAGTAAACACGATGAGGCAGTCCCTGCATCACAGTGGAAGGATAAACCGTAGATCGGACCATCCAGTAGAACCAGGTGGGACCCTGCTCACAGGGTCAAGAGCATGCCGGCTGTGGGAAGTCATGGCAGGTGAAGTATTAATTGTCCAGGCTGCAGCATCAGTTACACTCCTTCCTCTCCGCCAGAGCCACGGATCACGGGATTTCCCGACAGGTCTGAGTCCGACAATGCCCTGCACAGACCGACACCCGACCCGGGGACACTCCCCATATCAATCAAGGAGGAGGCCAAGGCGGAGGGGGAGGCCTCCAGGTTAGTAGGCTGAGTCTGGCATCGCCGGAGCCGCACCCCAGGGGAATGGTAACCTCCTCCCCGGCGGTTGCCCCGTCTTCGAGATCTAGTTCGGGGCCTCTGATCCTTGGGCGCCTCCCGGACCAGCTGCGTCGGTGGCCCTTGACCAGGGGAGGGGGCCCGCCAGGCAGGAGGGGGCGTTCCTCCGTGAGCCAGGTCCAAGCTGCCTGTGGGATTCAAAGAAGAATGTCTTGTCCTGGAAGAACACCTTGAGACGTGCTGGGAAGAGGAGGCCGTAGCGGAGTCCCATAGCCCTGAGTTTTTGCTTGACCTCGTCGTAGGACCGGCGCTGAGTCTGAACCTCTCTGGAGTAATCCGGGAAGACCATGATTTTAGAGTTCTGAAAGAGTAACGGACCCAGGTCCCTAGCCATCCCAAGAATTGCGTCCCTGTCCCTGAAGTTAAAGATTCGGAGGATGATGGGTCAAGCCGGGGCTCCAGGAGGGGGTTTTGGAGCAAGAGAGCGGTGAGCCCGTTCCACCGCACACCAGGGGGAGAGTTTCCCTTTAGGCATCCAGAAGCGGACCCAGGCCTCAATGAAGGTGCCGGTGTGGCCCTTCTCCACCCACTCCGGAAATCCCAGGAGGCGCAGGTTGTTTCTCCGGGCTCTGTTTTCAGCATCCTCTGCCCTGCGATGTAGTTCCGAAGTCTGTGTCTGAAGGCGGGCCAGCTGGGATTTAAGGGCGCCCACGTCGTCCTCCACTGTAGAGATGTGGGACTCCGCCTCGGTAGTATGTGCTATGGCATTCCGGAGGTCCTGCCGAATCAGGGCCACGTCCACCCTCACCTCCCCAATCCTGCTCTCCACCGAGGCCTGGGACGCACTTATCGCCTGCAGGATAGTGGAGAGGTCTCCCCCGGGGGCAGGTGGAGGCCGAGTCTCGGGATCACGACCGGGCATGGTGAATTGGTCCATCTTTGTTTGGGTCGGGGGGGCCGGGGGTCTTAGTGTTGCGATTCTTGCCCATTGCCCCGAAGAGGAAGAGAGGGGGGAATCACGTGCGCGGGAGTGCCACCCGATCCGGTGGCCGATACGCGCAGGGCAGGACACCCGTCCGCAGACAGCAGAGCGGTGAGGGCCCTCACCTCAGCGAGCCCGGGATCGGTCGGGGAGCCCCCGTGGCTAGTGTGCCTCGCGGGGCAGGTAGCGGAGCAGGCAGCGAGGGGGGCTGTGCTGCATTGCGTCAAGACTCCCGCCTCGGCTCTGGAAGCTGCAGACAATCCCTGGCCAGCCGTCCCGCGCCTCTCAGTGGAAGGCAGAGACGCGTCTCAGGGCACACCACCACAGACCAGGGGGCACTCAACAGCAGTTCCACACACCTGCAGGGCGGGACGCGCAGACTGCACCACAGTTAACAGAGGGCCACCTGTCTCTGAAAGCAGGTCAACAGCGGCCACTCGGGAAGGCGTGGGGCAACCAGGCCGCTGGTCAAGTCGTGGATCCAGGCAGTCCAACACCCCCAAACCAAGGGGCTGGCATCACGACAGCATAGGGGGGCCCAGCTCCTTGAGATCCCTGTCGTCCGCCCGGCCGCACAGCAACTCCAACACCGGGAGCCCCACTCCCCGGTGCGCCGCCAGGGGGGCCCCGGTCGCCTCTCGCACCTTGAACCACCCCAGACGTCAGGCCTCTGGGAGGTCGCGGCCCCTCCCGGAGGCCCCTCAGACCGGGAGCCGGGACCTCGCGTTGCAGGGGGTCCGCTGCGGCCACACTACAGGTCGGCGCAGGACGTGCGCCTCTTAGGGCCGGGGGAGAGGGGGGCTGCGCTGCGTCGCGTTTAGACCTCCGTCTCAGCTCCAGGGGGTGCAGACAATCCCGGGCCAGTCGTCCCGCGCCTCCCACTGGAAGGCAAAGGCGCGTCCCAGGGCACACCACCGCAGACCAGGGGGCATCCAGCACAGTTCTGTACAAGTGCTGGGCGGGGCGCGAAGGCCGCACCACAGTTATCACAGGGCCTCCTGTCCCAAAGAGCAGAGCAACGGCACCCGCGAAGGCATGGGGCCAACCAGTCCGCCGCTCAAGTCGTGGAGGCAGGTAGTTCACCACACCCAAACCAAGGGGACAGGCACCACGACAGCGTAGGGGTGAACCAGCTCCTTAAGATCCCTGTCGTATCCACGGCCACTCCAGCTGCTCCGACCACGACGAGCGAGGGGGGGGGAAAGGAGCGCCGCAGCACCGCCCGCCACCCGACGTGGTGGCCGAACCCCTCACCGCTACTACCACGAGGGGATGGGAGCCCCACTCACCGGTGCGACGCCAGGGGGGCCAGGCCGCTGCCCGCTATCCGAACCACCTCAATTGTCGGGCCCCGTGGGGGGGATGCGTCCCTTTCCGGAGGCCTCTCAGGTCGGGAGCCGGAACCTCACGCTGCAGGGGGTCTGCCGCGGCTGCTCTTCAGGGCGACGCGGGTCTTGTACCTCTCAGGCCAGGGAAGAGGTCCGAGGGAGGCCCAGCTCCTTGGCCGCAAGCCTCATGCACAGGGGGGCTCACTCGTCGGGTATCCGCCAGGGGTCCGGGCCGCCACACACCCCTGAGGCCGCCTCAGCGCCAGGCCCCAGACAGCGCTCGCCGCTGCTCCAGGTCGCCCCCACTTCGCGATGCCCAGCGGGTTGCGACCGGAGGAGCCACCGACACCGGTCGCTCAGTAGTCATAGGGTGCCCAGATCAAGCGTCTCAGAGGCCCCAGACAGGGCACGCAGGTCTAAGGATCGGGCCATCATCTTAGGCCCCAGGAGAAAACCGGAGCGTGGCAGGGTCTTCAGGGAGCCGCTGCGTGTGTTCACGTGGTCCGATGGCAGCTGTGGTCAGGCTGGAGGAAGGCGGATGACGGACGGGGTCCGGAGCACTCTTAGAGTGCGACCGCCATCTTGACGCCTCAAGCCACGCCCCAATCCAAAGGAGATTTTACCTTACCACTGCCACAAACCCACCCAACGTGATACTGTTTGCTAATGAATGCGAATGGAACTCGAGATGTGGAAAATTCTTAATTCCTAGAAATAAAAACCTTGCTGGGGAGGTAGAAGCTTTGTTTTTGCAACTACTAAGCTGTGGAACATTCTGCCACCCTATTTGAGAGCTCTGCCCACCCTTATATCTTTCAGGAAAGAGCTAAATACTTAGCTCTTCAATAACTAGGCTCTATCCTGCTCAGGAGTAGCCAGCGCCAAGACACCCCAGGGTATATGTGCGCTTAACAGAATTTTGGTAACATAACATATATGTAACCCTTTTCGACCACACAGTGAATAAGGGCTGTACTCAAAAGGCATTGTCTCAAGAGTGGATCTTCTATTGGAATGATGGAAAGTGCATTGTGCTAGTTAATTACAGACAGTTCAACAGCTTTAGAAGCAATGTTACAGTCAAGTGTAAAGTATTATGTAGCAGGAGTTTATTATTGAAAAATAAAAATCTAATAGCCCTGACACCCAGGGAGTTTCCTCCAAGGGCACTCACTGTTCATGATGGCCATGCTTTTGCTGATGGTCCTAAACAGGGAAAAAAACGTGTGTCAGAACTTTCACCCTAACTAGTCTGAGGTTCCTAGACCAATGGCCTGGTGTCTCTGGGCCCGTCGGTCTAAGGTGTCTTTCGGTGGAGCCAGTGTGGGTACTGCTGACAAAAACATGACAGTTCGCCCAACTCTAAATAGAGCAGGCGAACCAACAATTTGGCAGACAGGTTACTCTGCTACATTTGAGGTAGAGTAGTGTCCTCCAAGCTCTAACTACCCCCAGAATTATGTTATGGACAAACAGTTGCCTCATTCCTATGGTGCCAACAGATTTCTCTCTCAATGAACCAATGATCTTAAAAGGATTTTCCAGAGTCCAAATAGCATTGCTGAGAGAACACTGCACACCTAGGTGCCAGAAGATGTTTTTTATTTTACATGGACAGAACAAATGATTTCTGTATCGGCCGTATCATTCGGTCTTGCTAAACAGGCTGTCTATTTCAAGTCCATTACCAGCGCACTCAATCGAAGTGTATCAATGTCCAAAGCCCTTTGCAGGGGTATCTGCAAAAGTGATGCATGGCAGCGACCTGAAAAAAAACATTCCTTAACAAAGCACTACTGCCTGTAAGGAGCTGCACAGAGGGACCCAACGGTGTGGCAGACAGTTCTTTGACATTTGTTTTCATAAGGCGAGCCTCTTTCTACTTATCCACCAGTGATTGTTTGCTCACGACTACATGTATATATAAATATATATAAAAATCCTTGTAAACCGGATTTATTAATGTGAATCTATGGAAGATTAAATACTAAAGAAGGGAAAAGTTGCTTCCCTGTAACTACAGTTCTCCAGCAGTGTTGTCTTTCAGAGCTTCACATGCAACCCATCCTCCTCCTTGTCAGATGCTCACTTATCTAGTCCAGGTCTTCACACGTGCTCTGAAACCTGAGGTATAAGGGCCCATGAGAGAACGGTGTAGGCTTGGTTCTCACTACACTGGTTAATGTTGAAGTCTTCTCAAAGGAGGTAAAATAAATTACACTTTTGTTTTAATTCTACTCTGGGGTTTGCAACCCAACAAATGGGCTGATTCAAGCATGTGTATCTGTTAAAAGATACCAATGTGGAGAACTGTGGTTACAGGTAAGTAACATTTGCCCTACACAATGATGTAATTATTTAATGCTTGGTTAAATATTTCACATGACTTCTACCCATCAGTCATCCCTGACATGGTTCTAATTGTGCTTTGTGCAGTTAACTTCAAAAGGTAATGTGTGTTAAATGTATGTAGGGGATACTCTTGCGGAGATTCCAATGACAGTGCAATAGGCCTAAGCAGGAATGGTGCATTCCATCATAATATTGGGTAGTTAAGCTATTCTAGCTTTTACTGCATTGCACCTTTTGCACAAAATAACTACAATAACTAACTTGTCTTTTTAAACTTTTTCCTATAGGCTGACCAACATTCCAGAAATATACATGGAGCCTCAGAGAATGACTCAGATGAGGAGTCTGGATCCACAGATGCAGACATGGTCCCTGTAGATGTTGACTTGAATTTAGTAACTAACTTGCTGGAATCTTACAGCTCCCAAGCTGGCTTGGCGGGACCTGCTTCCAATCTCCTGCAGAGTATGGGGGTGCACCTGCCTGATAATACAGACCACGGAAGTGCCGGAAGCTCTGCAGTAGAGTGAACCTGGAACGTGGAAGAACCACCTTGGAAACTATAGTCATTGTGCAGAAGGAACTTAAATGTCACGTGCTGTTTCAACCATGGGATTATCCAGAAGAAGCTCGCAAATGAACTGATTTCCAATAACATTAAACATTTATTTCAAATAAATGTAATACAAACAAGGCTACATCGTTTTCTGAGGGCAACGTATGTAAATGTATTGAATAGATAACGGAAACATGTGGATCCTCTGTATAAATGGCAGGTTATGTATGTAGAAAGTAACTGCATCTGGTATTAGCAAGGTGGTGCGATGGATACATTTTTAATTTTTTTAATTGAAAGCATGTGCCAAAAAAGGTAAAGACCCAGGGCATATAATCTTAATAGAACAGTATGGGTGTCTTCCAGCAGTCAGGTGTATTCAGAAACAAACCTTTTTAGTTTTAGTGCAAATTACAGGAAACCACGATATTTATTGGCTCAAAATATATTGATGTTTTTTTAATTGTCGTATCATCAAGATATAGTTTAAACACACATGGCCATCATAACCTCAAATAAACGGATACAGAATGCAACAAAAAAGCATTATCACAGTATTAGTTCAACAGCCAGGGCACTGAAGTGCTCTTCTTTTTAGGCAGATGTGTGTTTGTGATTTGGAAAAAACAAACCTTCATAGCACAAGAGAGCCAATGAATAAAGTGGGTTAAGCCAGTGTCCCATGTTGTATGCTGTGATGGGCGGAAGCCAAATGTTAATGAAATTTGATTAGGACAATAAATGATGAGTTGATCCAAATTTGGAAAATAAAAATTGCAATGACATTTATTTAATAAAAATCCATTTACTAAATGGCAAGTGAAACGGATTTTGTAGGATTACATTTTAAATGTTGGACTGACTTCAGGACTGTGTTGCAATAAATATATGGGCATGGGCGAGATTTCCAAGGTAAGCAAAGAGATGGTGGTATATTGTTGGAGATTGTGCACCCATTCGTACTATTTAAACATTAAAACGAGTAGGCAATAGGATAAAGCGTTAGGGGGCCACATGTGGATGACAAGTGAGGTGTGAGAAAAAATTGAACATGTGTATTTGTAAGTAAGTAATATTTATTTGTATGTGATGAATTAAAATCTTTACAAAAGTATAAAAGCCATATGACGATAAAAGTAATTTAACTTTTTTTTTAAATTGCAACAGTTACTGTGGTCAATTTAAGGTTGTTACTAAGACCCAATGAGACTTTCAAGTATAATTGAGTCTTTCCTTTGTTAGGTCAAAGAACTTCACAACCTGACAGTTCAGTTTGATGTTGCTGGTGGTGAAACACAGTTTAACTGCCTGCTTACAGGTCCGAACAGCATGTGATCTAAAAAATGGTAGCAGTAGGTTGTGCCTCAGATCCCTTAATCTCGGGCATATACAAATCACGTGGACAATGTCCTCCTTGCCCGATTTACACAGGAAACACAAGTCCGAGGCATAAGATCTCTCCCATGGAGGCAGGTGCGGTAATATCGGGATAGCCCCAAGGCGCAGTTTTAGAACCTTTTCTTTAACTTTTATTTTCATCCCGATGTTAAGATAGGCTTGTGGCCGTATTGTACCGTAATCTCCTACCGTTATCCATCTGTGCGCTCTGTTGGCTAGATCTTTCTTGTCTTCTATTGCTGAGATTATCGGAGCAGACTTTTTGGCCTATTTTTTGAAGGACTGAAGGTCTATGGCTGTTTCCCAAATGTCAGATAAACCTAGCACTTCAAGAGATCCAAATAAGTAGTCCCTAGGAAGTGAAGTGTGACATCTGAGTAGCTCTTCCCAGACGCTAGCATTTAGAGAGTCAGAGTCAGAGTCGCGGATCTTGCGCCAGTTAACTACATATGCACTCCGTCTTCCTAGTGCTTGTTTGACAAGCCCAAATTCTAAACGAATTTGGGCCGGAGAAGCATATTTGGGGAGGTTAAAGATGGCCCTGTAAGAGTTGGCTATAACTGTGTCCAACAGTGCGGCGTCCTTCCCATGCAGAGATTCACTCCCGCAGGTGAGTGTTGGTTGAAGTTTCGCTCTGAGGATTTCAAGGAAGGGTTTAAGGGTGAGGTCAGGGAGTTTGGGCTTTAGTGATTTTAGTGCAAGGTAGGTCATTGTTGCCTTCCCTCGGATAGACTGGAGCTGAGGCCTAGACGTATTCTTAGAATCCAGCACGACACCAAGGTACTTATATGTGGCTACCCGTTCAAGCTTTTCTCCGTTCAGGTACCAACAAGGGATCCTTTTCTTCCTATAGTTCACCGTCATGACCTTGGATTTGTTAAGGTTTATTTGTAGGGCATTCTTTACCGAGAAGACTTGGGTACAGTTCAGGAGATGCTGAAGGCCTATTGGCGACTGGCTTATCAGCACTAAGTCATCCTCATATAGCAGACTTGAGAGGGTGGCTTTTCCTAGCTTGGGTGCATGATTGCGGCATTTGTCGAGTTCTCCAGGTAAATCCGAAATAAACAGATTGAATGTGTATTTGTGGTTAGTAAAACTGTAGATAGGAGACGGGCCAGTAAAGAACTGTACCACTGAACCCCATATATTATTTCAGGTACTTTTTTCAAGGAGAAGAGTGATTAACCATTTCAAATGCTGGGGTAATGTCAAGAGAATGATAAATATATTTATTTTAAGGTAAAGCTTAACTTGTGACGTGCCGGGGGGGGGGGTCATATGTACCTTAAGCCTTGCATGGATTGGTTCCAGGAGGTGAAAGAAGGGTTTTAGTTTCAACTGAGTGATTTCCCTGAAGAATGACCAAGGGGTTAATTACACATGCAGTGCATTTTCCTTGATTGGACGGGCGCACCTTAAAAAATGTGCGCCTGGTGCAATTAAGGAAAATGCGCATTATGGGGAAAGCGCTGCCCCCCCCCCCAGGGCAGCCGCAAACTTGTGCTGCTCCCAGGGCAGCGCATTCATGTGAAATACATAGCGGCTGCTTTAAAGCTGCTCCATGTTTCATTGCGCAGGCAGCAAACCATCTGTACTTTTTAAGGGGAATAGAGATTCCCTTGCAGTTGGGTGCAGTCAGTGACTGCACCCGCCTGCAAGAGAATGTCAGGGGATGCATAGGACCCCCTGCAGAGGGCTGGTCCCACGAGGTGCACTGACAGTGCGCCACCTTTTAAGTAGGCATCTTTGCCTCTGCACCCACGTCGGTAATACGGCATGGGCACAGAGGTAAAGGAATTCCCTTATTTGCATGGAGCACACCCCTATGCAAATGAGGGAATGCCCTCTTGAAGAGAGCACTGGCGCTTTATATGCGCCATCATTATTGGTATTACAGAGAGGTGCACAAGCATCTATGGCCCCTTCTGTGATACCAAAGTGCCCTGGGGGGTGCGCAAAGCGGGTGTAAACACCTGTTGCGCCCCCGGGGCACTTTATGTAATCCTGCTCCAGGCGTCTGTCAATTTCAAGGGTGTGCTATTTTGAACAGTGCCAGTTTTCAGTTGGGTGATGGAGGCTTCATTATTCTTTACTTTCTCCTCATAGAGTGTCATTCCATTTCCAGTACAGGAAATTAAAGTGGCTTACCTAAACATGTGTTCCTTGGTGAAATACAAGATTGAAGTTCATGACTGCATTACTTGTCATAAACCTGAGATATTCTTCTTGCTAGCAGAGTCGTGGTTGACAGTGGAGACCTCCCCTGAAATAGTAGAAGCAGTCCATGAGGGCTAAGTCCTGCTAATATAAACAACAAGCATTTACAATGCAATGGTCTCGGCATTGTTAAAGTTAGAGTTATTGGCATTGCTCATGACATTATTTGTATTTATGTTTCTGTTTTTAAAACATATAAATAAATGGCATTGTCATTTACAATGCCAATAGCTTAATCTCTCGCAAATGCAAGACCTATTGCATTTGCACCCACACACACACACAGCCACACACACACACACACACACAGAGCCCCACAGACACACACACACACAGAGACACACACACACACAGAGCCCCCCCACACACACAGTGCCACACACACACACAGAGCCACACACACACACAGAGCCACACACACACAGAGCCCCACACACAGACACAGAGAGCCCCACACATACACACAGAGCCCCACACATACACACAGAGCCCCCCACACACACACACACAGCCCCACACACACACAGCCCCACAGACACAGAGAGCCCCACATACACACACAGAGAGACCCCCACACACACACACAGCCCCACTCACACACACAGAGCCCCACACACACACAGAGCCCCACATACACACACACATATAGCCCCACAGACACAGAGAGCCCCACACACACAGACACAGAGAGCCCCAAACACACAGGCTCAGAGCCCCACAGACACAGAGGCCCACACACACACACAGACACAGAGAGCCCCACACACACACAGAGAGAGCCCCCCACACACACACACACAGAGCCCCCGCACACACACAGAGAGCCCCACACAGAGAGCCCCCCCCCACACACACAGAGCCCCACACACACACACAGAGAGAGCCCCACACCCACCCAGCCCCACACACACAGACACATAGAGCCCCACATACACACACACAGAGCCCCCCACACACAGACGCAGAGAGCCCCACACACACAGACACAGCGAGCCCCACACACACAGGCACAGAGAGCCCCACACATACAGGCACAGAGAGCCTGACACACACAGACACAGAGCCCCACACACACACACACAGACACAGAGAGCCTCACACAGACACAGAGAGCCCCACAGACACAGAGAGCCCCCACACACACAGAGAAAGCCCCCTGAACACGGTGAGCCACCCACACACACACACACAGAGAGCCACGCACACAGAGCCACTCAAACAGAGCCCCACACACACACACAGAGCCCCCCCACACACACAGAGCCCCATACACACACAGACACACACACACACACAGAGCCACGCGCACACACACACACACACAGAGACACACACACACACACACACAGAGCCACACACAGGGAACAGAGGCCAGAAAAAACTATCACAACGCGGCAACAGAGGCCAGAAAAAACGATCACGACGAGGGAATGGAGGCCAGAAAAGCAAGCACAACAAGGGAACAGGGGGCAGGAAAGCAAGCACAACGAGGGAACAGGGGGCAGGAAAGCAAGCACAACGAGGGAACAGGGGCATTCGTGTGTGCGAGTCATGGTATGTGCAGGTAACGGCTGTGGTCCGGATGCGCCCTCCTGTGTGCTGGTCAAGGTATGTGCAGGTGATGGCTGTGGTCCGGATGCGCCCTCGTGTGTGCGGGTCATGGTATGTGCCGGTGATGGCTGTGGTCCGGATGCGCCCTTGTGTGTGCGGGTCATGGTATGTGCCGGTGATGGCTGTGGGACGGATGCGCCCTCGTGTGTGCGGGTCATGATATGTGATGGCTGTGGGCAGGGTGCCCTCTGGTTCGGGGTCCTTGTGAGAGCAGTGCTTGCACCTGGTGGTGGAGGGAGTCTCCAGACGTTGGGCGCTGACTCTGAGTGATTTGTGGTGATACATAGAGAGCCCCAGACACACACACAGAGAGCCCCTTACACACTCACAGAACCACACACACAGAGCCCCACCCACACACACACACACACAGAGCCCCCCCCACACACACACAGAGCCCCCCCACACACACAGCCCCCCCCACACACACAGAGCCCCCCCCCACACACACAGAGCCCCACACTCACACAGAGCCCCCCCACACACAGCCCCACACACACACACAGCCACACACACACAGCCACACACACACACACAGAGCCCCACAGACACACAGAGCCCCCCACACACCCAGAGCCCCACAAACACAAAGGGCCACAATTTTAACACTGTACACGCAGTTAACAAAACAACGTTTACGAAATGTATGCCCTTGCGTGACCAGTCCTTAATTAGGCACAAGTTATATTACGTACTCACACAGAGAGCCCCACATACACACACAGAGAGCCCCCCACACACACACACACAGCCCCACACACACACAGAGAGCCCCACACACACACAGCCCCACAGACACAGAGAGCCCCACATACACACACACATAGCCCCACAGACACAGAGAGCCCCACACACACAGACAGCCCCACACATACAGACTCAGAGCCCCACACACACAGACAGCCCCACAGACACAGAGAGCCCCACACACAGACACAGAGAGCCCCCCCCCACACACACAGACACAGAGAGCCCCACACACACACACATAGAGCCCCACACACACACAGAGAGCCCCACACACACACAGATAGAGCCCTCGCACACACACATAGAGCCCCACAGAGAGAGCCCCCCACACACACAGAGCAGAACCCCACACACACAGAGCCCCCCCACACACACAGAGCCCCCCCCCCACACACACACAGAGCCCCACACCCACCCAGCCCCACACACACAGACACAGAGAACCCCACATACACACACACAGAGCCCCACACACACCGACGCAGAGAGCCTCACAGACACAGAGAGCCCCACACACACAGGCACAGAGAGCCTGACACACACAGACACAAAGCCCCACACAGACACAGACACAGAGAGCCCCACACATACAGGCACAGAGAGCCTGACACACACAGACACAAAGCCCCACAAACACACAGACACAGAGAGCCCCACACAGACACAGAGAGCCCCACAGACACAGAGAGCCCCCACACAGAGAAAGCCCCCCACACAGACACAGAGCCCCCCACACACACACAGAGAGCCACACACACACAGAGCCCCCCCCCCACACACACACACAGAGCCACACAAACAGAGCCCCCCCACACACACAGAGCCCCCCCCACACACACACACACACACACACAGACACACACACACACAGAGCCACACACACACACAGAGCCTCAGAGACACACACACACACACACACAGAGCCACACACAGGGAACAGAGGCCAGAAAAAACTATCACAACGCGGCAACAGAGGCCAGAAAAAATGATCACACCGAGGGAACGGAGGCCAGAAAAAGCAAGCACAACAAGGGAACAGGGGGCAGGAAAGCAAGCACAATGAGGGAACAGGGGGCAGAAAAGCAAGCACAACGAGGGAACAGGGGCATTCGTGTGTGCGGGTCATGGTATGTGCAGGTGATGGCTGTGGTCCGGATGCGCCCTCGTGTGTGCGGGTCATGGTATGTGCCGGTGATGGCTGTGGTCCGGATGCGCCCTTGTGTGTGCGGGTCATGGTATGTGCCGGTGATGGCTGTGGGACGGATGCGACCTTGTGTGTGCGGGTCATGATATGTGATGGCTGTGGGCAAGGTGCCCTCTGGTTCGGGGTCCTTGTGAGAGCAGTGCTTGCACCTGGTGGTGGAGGGAGTCTCCAGACGTTGGGCGCTGACTCTGAGTGATTTGAGCCCCAGACACACACACACAGAGCCCCCCCACACACACACAGAGCCCCCCCCCACACACACACACACAGAGAGCCCCCCCACACACACACAGCCCCCCACACACACAGAGCCCCCACACACACAGCCCCACACACACACAGCCACACACACACACAGCCACACACACACACAGACACACACAGCCACACACACACACAGCCACACACACACACAGAGCCCCCCACACACCCAGAGCCCCACAAACACCGAGACACACACACACACAGAGAGCCACACACACAGGGAGCCACACAGACACACACACACACAGAGCCACACACAGGGAACAGAGGCTAGAAAAACCGATCACAATGAAGGAACAAAGGCCAGAAAAGCAAGCACAACGAGGGAACGGGGGCAGGAAAGCAAGCACAACGAGGTAACAGGGGCATTCGTGTGTGCGGGTCATGGTATGTGCAGGTAACGGCTGTGGTCCGGATGCGCCCTCGTGTGTGCGGGTCATGGTATGTGCAGGTGATGGCTGTGGTCCGGATGCGCCCTCGTGTGTGCGGGTCATGGTATGTGCAGGTGATGGCTGTGGGACGGATGCGCCCTCGTGTGTGCGGGTCATATGTGTAGGTAATGGTTGTGGGACGGATGCGCCCTCGTGTGTGCGGGTCATGATATGTGATGGCTGTGGGCAGGGTGCCCTCTGGTTCGGGGTCCTTGAGAGCAGTGCTTGCACCTGGTGGTGGAGGAAGTCTCCAGACGTTGGGTGCTGACTCTGATTGATTTGTGGTGAGAGTGTGTGTGCTATAGCGCTGGACTGCGCGCATAGGTCTGGCCGGTGTCGGCAAGATGCGCGTACGGTACTCACGAGCAACGGGTGCGGCTTGACTGTCCTCCTCGCCCGGCGGTCGGTCGTTGGTGCAGCCGCCCTGCTGCAGGCGGGCCTCGACGGAGGCACAGCAGTAGCGCAGGACACAGGAGCCGCAGCAGACGGTGGAGTCGGCGGTGTCCAAGGCCTTGGGGCACTGGAAGCCCTCGTGGTAGCGGGCGCCGATGTCCATCCAGCCGTGGCAGTACTCGCCCTGGAATGCCGCCACCCACCAGCGCAGGAGCAGCAGGAACAGCAGCGGCGGCGCCTGCATGGCCTCAGCGGGTCCCTCTAGTGCCCCGGTCAAGCGGGGCATGGGGCGGAGGGCTGCACTGGAGCCCCCACAGAGTCGATCCTCCCAGCCGCTGCAGTTCCGAGTTTTCCAGTCACTGCCTTGGGTCGGTGTGAGATTAGTCAGTCAGGAGAACCATCCTCCGCGGAGCGAAACGCAGCCTGTTTCCGCCAAAATCCTTCAATTCAGCTCTGCTGTCGTGGGCGCCCGAGCCCAGCAGTGTATTGAAACGGAGGATGTCCAAAGTGCGGTTGAGTTCCGTCCTTTGCAGCCGCCATCTTAACTCGCTCGCTGTGGGGGCGTGGCTTGACTGCCGAGCGGAATGGCTGCCTGAACGCGCAGCTCCGCCGATCGAGCACATTAATGCGGCAATAATCCGTTCTTGAAGACGCTGGGGCTCGGATCTCGTGCCCCTTGAGCCAGCGGAGTATCCCCGCACTGAACGGCGGCAGCTTTACTGCGGTGCGGCTTCGCCCCGGGGGCGTCCTGTCCCCCTTCCCTGTGAACGCTGCGAGGCCCGCTGTGGATTTTCAGGCCGGGACCTCGCGTTGAAACTGCCCGACCGGAAGTGGCTGCCACCCCGGCCCCGCACGAGTGACCTGTGCCGCTGAGATCGTGGTCTGGAGGCTCTGACCGCGCCGTCTGCCTGACGGGCATATTGCAGCGGGGGCTGGCGGCGGAGGCTACCTACATCGCAGCTCCGGCCACAGTGACCGAGGAACGCAGGGCAATTGAGGCGGAAGGACGGAGAAGAGCGCGGCTGCGAACCTCGCTTCCACAACTGCACAGTGAGTTGGTCTCTGTTTGCGCTGCCTGGTCGTGGCTGTCTCTGGTGACGGGGATAGTGCCCTGGGGCTAGGTCCACTCGCTGCTACATCTGGGCGGACGGAGCTGCCAGCTTCACCGATTGATCTTTTGGGCGCGAACCGCCATTTTTGTCCTGGTGCCTGTGACCGCATACATTACGGAACGTGGGAGATAACTGAATCGGGACAGTGGTCGCGCTTTGCCTCCTCATATCAGCGCACCATAGCCGGACTATCGTGGCTTTGTGAGACTATGCACCGGGATTCCAGACTGAGGTCACTGCTTGTAATACCATAGCGCGCTGCCTACATTGTGGACTATACCGTGCCGATATCACGCCCGCTGCCAGACGCGGTGCCTTGACTGGCTGACGCGAGTGGAAGAGGGGTGGATTCGTACAACTGTCGGTGGGCGCGCCGAAACCAGCTGCCATCATGGGCAAACCAGACACGAGACAGCCCAAACTCGCGTTTGATAAGACGACCAAGAAACCACAGGGTCCAGATGTCCAGGAGCCGGAATCACAAGGAGAAGCCCGGCCCGTATTGCCAGCGGATGACATCAAGGCCATGTTCCAAGATCTCAAATCAAGTCTGCAGGGCATAGATGGTAAGATGGACGCGTTGGCTGCTCGGATGGACGGCATGACAAGAAGAATGGACAAGCAAGAAGGAGTAGTTGGGGTGTTAGAAACGCGGGTGACGGAGACGGAGGAATGCCAGTCGGATCTAGACAAAAAGCTACGTGGTATGGACAAGGTGTTGGCCCTGATCCAAATGAAGAATGAGGATTTGGAAGTGAGGTCCAGAAGGAATAACGTGCGCATTACGGGAGTGGCAGAATCAACAGACATTGCAAATATGGAACGTTACATAGAACAAATGATGAAAGACCTCTTTGGAGAAGGACTGTCCCCCATGTTCCTGGTGGAGAGGGCGCATCGTACATTGGGACCGATTCCAAAACCGGGAGCCACACCTCGACCCATCCTGGCCCGGATCCTCAACTATAGAGATAGGGACTCGATATTGAGACTGGCACGAGGTATGGCGGAGATACAATACAAGGGCAACCGGATAGCACTGTACCCAGATTTCACGCTACAAGTACAATTAGCGAGGAGGGAATTTCTGCCTGCGAAAAAAGTGTTTCAGCAAATTGGCACGAAATACTCACTGATCTACCCGGCGAAACTGAGGGTTCAGGGCCCGGGCAAGCCCACATTCTTCACAGATGCGAAAGCGGCGTTGAAATTTGCTAAACAGCTTGCCAAGGAACAGAAGGGACAACAGGAGGTGGCAGAGCAGGGGGACGCTGCACAGCTAAGTGATGTTGAATAATGCACAGTGCCTTTATGTCTCCCGTTGATGGGGACTTCTCATGTAAGGGAGGGGGGCTTGATGGAGGGAAGCCGGCCAAGCGCACAGCGGATAGGTATTGAGACGCTGCCCGTTTGGGTGAGGGATGTGTTACTGTTTGCTGATTGATTGCGATCTCTGATATTAAAACACTGTTGCTCCGCTTGGTTTGAGGGGCGGGGGGCCCTGTAGCTCATAGTGTCCGGCCTGCGCTCGATCGCCTTGCCACAAGTGCAGGGTTAGATGGCACATACCCGCGTACCCCAGGGGATGACTCCCACAATATGTTTCGACCATCTACTATTGTTGTTACTTTGTCCTGTTGGGATGGTATGGGTGGGGATGATTGCACGACCTAATTGGGGGGTTGGAGCGGGTGGTGGAGGTGGGATGGGGATTGGTTATGTTTGGTTTGCATTGTTAACCTACGATAACGCTATGTTGATATTGTCACCGGAGGTCAATTACATAAGAGTCTATGGCACCGATGCGGCGTGCTTGTGGATGGATTGGAGGTGGTCGTCTTTCCGAATGACTGTGGAGTGGGGCCTACTCGGCCTTGGGCGGACTGTGCTGGGCGCACTATTGGTCAGAATGTACACGCAACTCTTGGTATTACTATGGCAGCTGCTGGTGACTTAAGGTCTAGTGCACCTACGACTACTGATACGTCCGGCGCCATGGCATCAATAACTTGCCTGTCATGGAATGTGAGAGGAATGAATGACAGAAGGAAAGCGAGATTGGTTCATGCCTATTTAGCTAAGAAAAATGTGGATATCTGCATGCTTCAAGAAACACATTTACAGATCACTGATGCTCCACAACTCAAACACACTAGATGGGGGGTGGTGGTGCATGCCCCCTACTCGAATTATGCCAGGGGGGTGGCGGTTCTGATCCGAAAGGGACTACACTGGGTGACACACCAAGTGCTGAAAGACGGGAACGGGAGGTACACGTTAATCCTAGGAGTGCTGTGTGGAATCCAGGTACTGCTTGTGAATGTCTATGGTCCCAATGATGACAATCCTGCCTTTTATGAGCAGCTATGGGACAAAATGCGTCTATTCACCAATGCAGCGATACTGTGGTCAGGTGACTTCAACGTAGTGCTGTCTAACGCAATGGATCGACAGGGCGCTGCCCGTGAGCACCACCCGAAGGCGGCTGAGGCTCTGGGTGGTATTATCTTGGAAGCATCCCTGGTAGACTCCTGGAGGCTATTACACCCTCACGCGCGAGCGGGCACTTGCATTACGGCCCACAGGGCCGCATGGTCGAGACTCGACTACTGGCTGCTGTCCAGGGAACTGCATGCTTCGGTTTTGAAGGCGGTGCACTTGCCGAGATCGTTGTCGGACCGCGCTCCGGTGGAAGTAACCTTAGCTACCCCAGCACAGTACGCACAACCGTTCAGCTGGCGGTTTCCCTCACAGGCCTTACTAGACCAGGTGTTCAAAGAAGAGCTGAGAGATAAACTCGAAGAGTTCTTTGCGCTCAATGAGGGGACTGTGGACTCACCCGGTACACTCTGGGAGGCCTGCAAAGTGGTGACGAGGGGGCATTGCATGGCGCTCAAGACTGGCGTACTGAGATCCATAAGAACTACACTAGCTGCGCTCGAAAAAGACTTGGCAGCTCTGGAGGTAGAGCTTATTAGCTCACCTACGGCTGCGACCCAGGCGGCCTTCAGGGCAAAACTCACCCAATATCAAGAGGAGGCCGTACGGGAGGTGAAATTCCTACACAAATACGCTCAGGCTAGGAGGTATGGGGAGGGGGACCGCCCCGGGAGGACACTTGCCGCAATGCTCAGGAAACCTAGAGGTGCGGAATATATTCTGGAACTGACCACCGACACTGGCGTAACAGCACGGACGCCGGGAGATCTCCTGAAAACTATGGAAGCTTACTATGAGAGACTTTACACCTCCAGGGTGCAGCCAGCGGACGAGGTGGTCACGGACTACCTCGACACGGTGGCGCTGGCGTGGTTCAACAATGGAGCACGCGAATATATGGATTTGCCGATCACGCAAGAAGACATCCGTGTAACCATAGCTGGCATGCCCTCGGGCAAGGCGCCTGGCCCTGATGGCCTCACGGCGTCTTTCTATAAAGAATATGCGGACATCCTAGTCCCTAGGTTGCACAGGGTGTACATGGAAGCGATTGAGGCTGGAAGCCTCCCCCCGTCGCTTCGTGAGGCCGTGATCATTACGCTCCTGAAGCCGGGCAAGGACCCCACAAGTCCAGATTCGTATAGGCCGCTGTCCCTCATAAACCTAGATGCCAAGATATATGCTAAATTGCTGGCGGAGAGACTGACACCTATGATACCGCAAATAGCGCTATCGGATCAATCGGGATTTGTGGCGGGTAGGTCCACATCACATAACCTGCGTACATTATTTGGACTGCTGCATTACCTAGATCCGAAGGCCCAGGCCGCAGCTGCTTTGTTGGATGCCACTAAGGCATTCGACTCCCTTGAATGGAAGTTTTTGCAAGCACTGTTCACTAGAATGGGGTTTAGCAAGCTCTTCATACAGAAAATTTGCGTTCTTTACAATTGCCCGACAGCAAGAGTGAAGATAAACGGACAAGTCTCGCAGCCTATAAAGATCACTAGAGGGACCAGGCAGGGCTGCCCATTATCACCGCTGCTCTTTGCCATCGCCACAGAGCCGCTGGCGGCGAGATTGAGACAACATCACACCCAGAGAAGCATAGGTTTTACCTCTAGAGGGTTGTTGGTGTCCCTTTACGCGGATGACATAACGATCTTTATGCAAAACCCAGCAGATAATTTTGACCCCCTCATGAGGGAAATAGTGCGATACAGTGGCTTGACCGGCATAGACATTAACTGGTCTAAATCCACACTGTTGCCGCTCACGGACGGCACAGTACGCTGTCATACCGAATTCCCCATCGCGTGGGTTGAAGGGGAAGTAAAATACCTCGGAATACACATAAGCCGCTCCATACAAGATCTGTGGCTCTTAAACTATGGCACCACGGTGGATTGGCTAGAGACCAAAGTGAAAAAGTGGATCACCCTGCCGCTGTCACTGACAGGGCGTATAGCAATAACCAAAATGGTCATACTGCCTAAATTCTTGTATCTGTTTGCGAACATACCACTACCGCTTACGCTTGCCTTCTTCAAGCGCATACGCTCCGCCCTGCTCGAACTAGTGTGGGCGGGCAGACAACCTAGAGTACAATGGAAAGTATTGACGCTTCCCTTTCGCCAGGGTGGTCTGGCAGCCCCGGACTTCGAGCTCTATGCTTACTGCGCCCAGGCCCAGTACCTGCACTTCTGGCAACACCCAATCCCATATCAGCCTCACGTGGCGATTGAACGGGATGTATCGGCGCCTACCCCATTGACTACGGCGCTATACCACAAATATAAACGGTCGCCAGACGATGTGAACACGGTGGAAACGGTGCGATGGGCCTGGCATAACATCGCAAAGCGAGCGGATATTACTGAACTGTATGCCCCGTCCATGCCGCTGAGCGGAAATCCGTTATTGGGTCCTCTGCGAGATACGGCGATCTCTGAAAGGGCGCGAAAGTGCGGCCTGTTGGTAGCCGGCGACCTGTACCCCGATGACACATTTGTGGAACTGGGGGAAATCTGCGACTCGGAGGTCCCCACGGCTTCCGAATTACTGCTCTACTACCAACTGCGAGCAGCGTGTAAGGCCAGATACCCGATGTTCCCTGCGGTTCCGCCGTCACTTTCGGCGCTAGAAGAAGTGCTGTCGAACAGCTCTCCGAAAAAACTGATCACCCGGATCTATAGAATTACGCAAGCCACGGCACCGTGGGTACGGCCTCAATCGAAAGCTCTATGGGCGGCGGAGGCGGGAATCAGCATAACTGACAAACAATGGACGTTCTGCTGCACTCAATTAGAAAATTTGTCGCCTAATTACAGACTGCGACTAATACATTTTAATTTTCTGCATAGAACGTACCGCACACCTGCGCAACTCTTTAAAATAGGGCTACTGGCTGAGTCTCGGTGTTGGAGATGCGGTGCAGAAGATGCGGATTTCTTTCACCTCACTTGGAGCTGCGCGCCAATGCAGCACTACTGGGTAGAGATCTTCTCACAACTGGGACAAATAATAGGAGAAACGATGCTTCCTGACCCGTTGGTGGCCCTACTGGGATTTGTGGCCGGCGTCCCCAAAGCCTCACGGAAATTGGCTGCCCTGTTACTCCTCTTGGCAAAAAGGCAAATTGCGCTGCATTGGAAGCGTAAGACTGCCCCAAAGGCGGAAAATTGGATTCAGTCGGCACTATACTGTCGAGATCAACTGACCACATATGGAGAGCTGCTGCCACTGAGATCTAGACCTGCTGACGTCTGGCTGCCCCTGACAACCTGGCTGTCGGGTAGAACATCGGATGAATAGTGGATAGTATGGCACAGAGAGAGACTGGTGGTGGGTGATTGGCACCGTATAGGACTTGGAGAGTTGAATGGCTGGACCACGAGGGAATGGGCTGGGCGAGGTGTCGACTGCACACGGATGAACTTTGGGCATAAGCCTGCGAAGAAGAGGCTTGATGACTTGCATTGACTGGTTTGCCTGCTGGGTTGCTACTCCTCCCCCCCCCCACGCTGTCCCCCCCCTGCCCCCCCCCTTCTTACACACTCCACCACATCCTCCTCTTCACACAAGACATACGCTGCTGCCGAATGATCATGGTCCGGTTGACGAAGTACTCTTAATGATGACAAATGGTGATTGACAGAACTGAATGCGTTATTGGTTTAGTTTTACAGGGTTCTTATACATTGATGCTACATGATCTGTGCAACTGCGTGAGCTGTGTGACCACACAGACTGGTCCAATTGGAATTATAGATGCTGCCTGCCTCCGGGTTGTTGGCTAAATAGCAGTGTACTGGCTTCAAACGCTGAATAAAAGTTTATAACCCAAAAAAAAAAAAAAAAAAAAAAAAAAAAAACTCGCTCGCTGTACAATAAGACGTAATCCCGGATTGTATTTACGGAGCAAGCACTTGTCAATTGTACTTTGTAATGACGCAGTCACGAGTAAAATCACAATTTAGTTTGTTAGGAGTTGGACAACGCTGGCTGGGCCCAGATGCACATCCGACTGACTGCAGCGTGAGAAGATGAATATTATTGCATTGGGAAACCGTGCAAGTCTCTTATTGAAGGCTGAGTTAGACTATTGATTTTAGAAGCTTTTTTTTGTTTTTAGATGTCTTCATGACTCAGAGCATTGGAAGCTCGACTCAGTGGTTTGTCTAGGGCGTTTTCACATTAGAAAACAAAACAGACGGGCAGCAGGAGTCTGTAAGCTCCATCCTTTTCGGATTGGGGGGCGTGTTTTTCTTTAGAGAAAGAAACGAAAAAAACATGCCCCTCAATCCGAAAAGGACGGGGCTTACAGCGAAAAGAGATAGTCACAGAGACCTCTCCTCCAATGGCTGGCCGCTGTTTAGGAGGCCAGCCAATGGAGAATAGGGGCGGGTTTAAGCCTCGCTACTCTGAGAAATAAGATCTCGCCAGCGAGACTGCGCATGCGCAGCCTACGTTAGCCGAGACCTAAAAAGGTAGGCGAAAGTGTCGCAGCCATCTTGGATAAACATTTGCAGGTCACTCAACTACAATATAAATCCATTGGCTCATTAGATCTTTTACTGTTTAACTCTGATTTTAGTAAAAATTCAGTGGTTTGCCTTCCAGTATATCGTCCCCTAATTATATATGCCATTTTAATGTGCAAATATTTCACTTGGTCTGTCCACTGGTCGTACACTACTCACAAGTATTGGTTATTAGAGACTTTAATTTTTTTCTAATTGATTCAGAGGTGGTTGATAATAAAGGACAAGGATTTTTAGAATCCATGTTGTCCTTGAATTTTCAACAACACATTACTGAGTCAACGCATAGCAAGGGGCATATGCTGAACTTAGTCTGGTCACAGAATAATCAAGTGGCCAGTATTAAAATAAACCCATGCATTTGGTCCGACAATCATTTAATGGAATGTATGCTTCCGAACTCGAGACTGTTATCCACCCAGATTTCAGTGACCAGCCAAGTACGTAAGTGGCATTCAGTTGCTGAAAGTGAAATGAGTATACACTCCAACAGGCTAAACCTAAGGGGAGTGTCTCTGCTCTGGAGGCTAAATGCAAATTCCCGCATTGGTTAATGGCAGCGATCGACCTCCATGTACCAGGAGGCCTACATCAGCGCCGTGGTCTACGGGAGAGTTAAGAGGTCATACTTAAATTAAGACACAACGCCAGTAGCATAGAAAATACATAGGAAAATGTTCAAGTAAAATATAAGGACAGGGAGGTAAAATATAAAATGCTGCTATCTTCAAGAAAATCAAACTACTACTCAAGTAGGATTATGGACCCTTAAAATAAGCAGAGAGAAACTTTTCAAATGTTAAAGGAACTTACTTCCCCATAAGCAGTAAAATGTAAATGGTTCCTGTCCAGGATTTTATTGATGAACTCAATAATCTTTGCTACTCTCAGGGTTTTGATTAGTAGAATGGGTATGCAATTGAAAAAGTATGTAACCCATTGTAAGTGTATGATCATGTTTATAAAAGCTGACTGCTGTTTAATAAAAAGAAGATAAAAAAAAATGTTACTAAAATTCAGAACGTTAAAGAGTGCATTTCTATGGGCTCTCTACCATCTGTGAAATTAAATAGAACAAGGAATAAAGAAGCCTAGCTAAACTTTACTGAACTTTCTGAGCACTGTGTCAATATTCAGTCAAGTAAAAACAGGGTCCTTAAGGACTCTTGCCGTCAGGACTTTTTAAAAAGGTTTAAGGCTTTCCGTCTTTATTAAATCTCCTTAATATATCACTCTTGCAAGGGGTGCTGTCCGGGCACATTCAAACATGCAGAAGATGATTCCATTACCGAAAAAGCCAGTTTACATTCGATAGATGTTAGAAAGGCGAACCCGGGGGCGGCAGAAGGTGTCTGACTGACCACCCCTAGGTCTACCCCTCCTTCAGAGAAGGGACCGAGCGATGTCGAGAGGCCTCCGACGGGAGGGCCCTCTCCTAGAATCGTACAGCAGAGCAATCACACCACTACAAAAGTACACCACACGTGGATAGCGTTCTCAATCTTTTATCTGGCAATAAGTATCGTTTCAATTATATACAGCAGATCTGGAGATCTAGAAAGTCTCGTGGCAAAGGGGGCAAGGTAGCGGGACCGTTTTATAGATGGTCGGTTTGTAGGGAGACCCTACGCACAGCTCTCAATCCTCGAGCTGGGGGGGGGGTCCCGGAAGGTTGGGCCGCGGCAGCGCCAGCAGGTTCCAAGATGGGTCAGCGA
The DNA here is from genome assembly GCF_964261635.1 of Lissotriton helveticus. Taxonomy (NCBI): domain Eukaryota; kingdom Metazoa; phylum Chordata; class Amphibia; order Caudata; family Salamandridae; genus Lissotriton; species Lissotriton helveticus. The sequence continues at coordinate 695,015,327 of NC_136065.1, read as the reverse complement.
GTGTGGACCGCGGCAGCGCCAGCAGGGTCCAAGATGGGTCAGCAAGTGTGGACCGCGGCAGCGCCAGCAGGTTCCAAGATGGGTCAGCGAGTGTGGACCGCGGCAGCGCCAGCAGGTTCCAAGATGGTTCAGCAAAGATGGGCCGCGGCAGCGCCAGCAGGCTCCAAGATGGTTACAGCGAAGATGGACCACGGCAGCGCCAGCAGGCTCCAAGATGGTTACAGCGAAGATGGACCGCGGCAGCGCCAGCAGGCTCCAAGATGGTTACAGCGAAGATAGACCGCGGCAGCGCCAGCAGGCTCCAAGATGGTTACAGCACAGGTGGACCGCGGCAGCGCCAGCAGGCTCCAAGATGGTGACAGCAAAGATGGCCCGCGGCAGCGCCAGCAGGGTCCAGGAAGAACAGCAAGGTGAGTTCGCCTCAGGGTCAGCCTCGACAGCGTCAGCAGGGCTTCTCGACTCCGGGATACAACTGCCTTCCTACTCCGGGGCTGGCCCAGATATAGGTCTGGAGTCCTTTGATGTCCGGACCCTCTCGCCTGGGGGTCAGAGGGGCCGGGATGAGGGTGTCCAGACACCCAGCAGGGGGGTGGAGCCCGTGCCCAGGGAGGCCGGAGGCCGATCGAAACCAGGCATCCGGGGACGGTTGGAGGGCCATCGAAACTCTCCTCTCCTTGTCTCTGGTTGAGTGGCCACTTTACCACCCGGAGGTTCCTGGTGCCTCGATGGCGGGCTCGCTGGGGCTGTGGCCGTGGTTGGGCCGGGACCACGTGTCTGTGACGTGAGGGGCCCAAGATGGCGTCGGGCCTGGGATGTGGATCCAGGGTGGCACCGGACCGGTAATGCTGGGGCGGCCCGAGTGTGCCGTGTCAGTGGTTGGGGGCCGCCGGATGGCGGATCTGGTGGTGGGTAGGTCGTGCAGACGTGTGCCCGAGGCCGACCTGGGCTGGATGGAGGGCCGATGTCGTCCGGGGCCCGCCATGCGGGAGGGGTAGGACCACGCCACGAGGCCGGGTCCAACACGCGTCCCCCCCCAGCTGAAGGCAGGGGAGAGTCACCCATCTTCTTGGGGGTTCTCCTCGCCGAGGCGGAAGAATCTGGAGAGGCCGTCAGCGTTGGCGTGGTCGTTGCCAGGGCGATGCTCCACGGTGAAGTTCATTCCTTGGAGGGAGATGGACCAACGTAGCAACTTTGGGTTCTCTCCCCGCATCTGCATCAACCACCGCAGGGGCCGGTGGTCGGTCTGTTCTCGGAAGTGGGTGCCGAAGAGGTAGGGCCGGAGTTTCTTTAGGGCCCACACAACGGCGAAGGCCTCCCTCTCGATGGTGCTCCATCGCTGTTCCCGGGCCAGCAGGCGCCGGCTGATGAAGGCCACAGGAAGGTCGACTCCGTCAGAGTTCACTTGGGAGAGTACGGCCCCAATGCCGTGTTCCGAGGCGTCAGTTTGGACGATGAACTCTCGGTTGTAGTCGGGGGCCTGGAGCACCGGGGCGGTGCACATGGCAGTCTTTAGGGTCTCAAAGGCTACTTGGCACTCGGGGTCCATTGTACTTTCGGGGGAAGTCTCCTGGAGGTTAGCTCTGTGAGGGGCCCCACGATGCTCCCATAGTCCTTTATGAACCGCCGATAGTATCCAGTAGTATCCAGTGAGCCCCAGGAAGGCTCGGACGGCGGTCTGGGTGACCGGGGGCTCCCAGGCCTGGATGGCGTTGATCTTGGGTTGGAGGGGAGCCACTTGGCCGCTCCCCACTTGGTGTCCCAGATAGGTCACGGACCCTTGACCGATCTGGCACTTGCTGGCTTTTACTGTTAGTCCGGCCCGTTGGAGGGCTGTCAGGACCTTCCAGAGGTGGGCCAGGTGCTCATCCCAGTGAAGGCTGTATACTGCGATGTCGTCTAGGTAGGCGGCACTGAACTCGTCTAGCCCCGCCAGCACCCTATTCACGAGTCGCTGGAAGGTGGCCGGGGCGTTTTTCATGCCGAAGGGCATCACTTTGAAATGGTAGTGGCCATCAGGGGTTGAGAAAGCGGAGTGTTCCTGTGCCCCGGGCGTGAGGCCGATTTGCCAATATCCGGCCGTGAGGTCGAAGGTGCTGAGGTACCTGGCGGCTCCCAGGCGATCGATCAGTTCATCCGCTCGGGGAATGGGATGGGCGTCGGTCCTGGTGACGGCATTCAGTCCCCGGTAGTCGACACAGAACCGCAGCTCCGGGGGCACCCCGGGGGCGGCGGCCTTAGGGACGAGGACGACGGGACTGGCCCATGGACTGTCTGAGGGTTCGATCACCCCTAAGGCCAGCATTTTGGAAACTTCGGCTTGGATGCAGGCCCGGACTCGGTTGGGGACGCGATAGGCTCGGTGCCGCACGGGCGGACTGTCCCCAGTGTCTACGTCGTGAACACACCACTGTGTGACCCCGGGGGTGAGGGAAAATAAGTTCGCAAATTGACCCAGCAAGTTCTGGCAGTCCTGGCGCTGTTTGGGTGTCAGCGTGGGCGAGAGGGCGACCCCCTCGACGGAACCATCTTTCTCGGAGGTGCTCCAGAGGTCCGGTAGAGGCTCGGAGTCGTCCTCTGTTCCGTCATCGGTAGCCAACAACAGGCTCAGTTCGGTGCGGACAAAGTGGGGCTTGAGCCGGTTGGCGTGTAGGACCCGGAGGGGGTTCCGGGGGGACTCCATGTCCACTAGGTAGGTGACCACTTTGAAGGGCCCCGTCCATTTGTCCTGGAGGGCGCCGGGGTCGACCGGGGACATGACCCAGACCTGCTGGCCCGGCTCGAATTCAATGGACGAGGCATTTTCATCATACCAGCGCTTCATCTCCTCTTGACTGGCCTTCATGTTGGTTTCGGCCAGTTCCCGGAACTTCCGAGTCTGGTTGCGGAGAGTCAAGAGGTATCGGGAAAACATCGGAGGGGACATCGGAGGCGGCCAGCTCCCAGCCTTCCTTGACCAGGCTGAGGGGGCCCCGCACAGGGTGTCCATATAATAGTTCAAAGGGGCTGAACCCCAGGGATTTCTGGGGTACCTCCCGGTAGGCGAACAGGAGGCATGGCAGCAGAACGTCCCATTTGCGCCGGAGGGGCTCTTCCAGGCCCTTGATCATTCCTTTCAGGGTCCTATTAAATCGCTCTACGAGTCCATTCCCTTGAGGGTGATACGGGGTGGTGAACTTATATGCGACCCCGCACTGTTGCCACAGGGACCGCATATATTTGGATATAAAGTTTGTTCCCCGATCACTTACGACCTCTCGGGGGAAGCCGACTCTAGAGAAGATCCCCATTAGCGCTCGCCCCACTACGGGGGCTGTGATAGTCCGGAGGGGGATAGCTTCTGGGTAGCGGGTGGCATGGTCCACCAGGACGAGGATGAAGCGGTGCCCCTGAGAGGTTGGAGGATCCAGGGGCCCCACGATGTCTATCCCCACTCGCTCGAAGGGAGTGGTGACCACGGGAAACGGTTGGAGTGGGGCCTTGATTTTCCCCCCACTCTTTCCGCTGGCTTGGCAGGTCAGACAGGTCCGGCAGTGGTTGTACACATCGCTGCGCATCTTTGGCCAATAAAAGTGGGTCACCAGGCGGCTGTAGGTTTTGTCCTGCCCCAGGTGCCCAGCGAGGGGCACATCATGTGCCAGATTCAAGAGAAAGTCTCTGAAGTGGAGGGGGACGACTAGCACTCGGCCGGCCCCCAGCTCGGCGATCTTCTGTTCGCTGTACAGGAGGTCCTGGTCCCAGTAGATCCAGTGGGACCCCGAGGGGGCTCCTGTGGCCTGTGTGGCGGCTTGTTGTCGGAGTCCCTCAAGGGAAGGACAGGTCCTTTGTTCCCGACGGAACAGCTCGCGGGTGGGGCCCCCTTCTTGGCGCCACTGGGCTATTTCGGGAAGGGGCCCGAGCTCGGGAAGTTCTTCATGGCTGGGGCCCTGTGGCCCCAGTTCGGGTTCGGTTGTGGCAGTGGCGGGTGGCGGGGGTGCCGGCCACTCCTGTTCTTCGGGCCGATTGTCTTCGGGTGGGACGGTGTCCCGGGTGGACATGGATCGGGTCGTTACGCAAACCCATTCAGGAAGGCCTAGCATCCCCAGATGCTCTCTTCGCTCGATCTGTGCCCAGGGGGAACTTTCCAGGTCGTTCCCCAGGAGGCAGTCCACTGGGGCATCATCTCGGACGGTGACTTTCAGCCAGCCGGACACTCCTCCCCACTCGAAGGGGATGCGAGCCATCTGGCATAGGCTCTCGGAATTGTCTGCTGACCGGACAGGGCACAGGACGTGTGGCAGGATTTGCTCTGGGGTCACCAGATGGCAGCGGACGGCTGTTATGCTGGCCCCCGTGTCCCGGAGAGCCTCGGCCCGGTGTCCGTTGATGGTGACCCACTGGCGCTACTTCTGGGTGTTGATCGGAATCTGGTCTCGGGGGATCATGTCTTTGTCACCCAGGGAGGCGAGGCACATGGCCGCGGACTCCCATTCTTCTGGTTCCATAGGGCCCTCTTCTTCTTCGTCCTGTTCTGCGCTCAAAGCCGCTGCGGTGATTTGTCGACCGGGGGGCCCGGTGGTGCCGGGCCGCTGGTACATGGGGCAGAGAGGATCATTGGCATAGTGACCCGGCCGCTGGCATCTGTGGCACATCACGTGGGGGCGTGGCCTCGGTCGGGCTGGAGGGGCCCCCCTCTGGCTGGAAACCGGTGTAGCGGCGGCGGGCGGAGACCCCGGCGGGAGGTCTCGGCCCCGGCTGATACCAGACCCGCTGCCTCGCGGCCGGTGGTTCCCCGGGGACCCTCGTCCGTATTCTCCGGTGGGGTTCCGGTGGACGCGGTTGCTCGCCCACCGATCTGCTTCAACCGCTAGCTTTCGTGGCTCGGTCAACTTGCTGTCGAGGAGGTGCTGTCGTAGTTCAATGAAGCAGTTGTTGGAGAGGTGCTCCCATAGCATAAGGTCGACCAACTGCTGGTAGGTAGTGACTTGACTGCCTTTGACCCACCCCTCGAAGGCTCTGCTAAAAAAGTTCACATATTCCACCCACGTGGTACCGGGGATTTTTTTACAGTCTCGGAACCTCTGCTGGTACATTTCGGGGGTGAGTCCGTAGCGCGTGAGTAGGGCCGTTTTCATGTGTTCATAGGAGGTCATCTCGGTGTCAGGGAGTTCCAGCAGGGCGTCCCTCCCTTCGTTGATGAATTTTCCCCACAGGCCGGCGCCCCAATCCTTCAGGGGCACCCGATGGGCGGTCATGGCCACCTCGTAGGCTTTGAACCATTGCTGGATGTCATCGTTCTTGTAGTATTCTTTGACTACCTCTTTTGGTAGGTGAACCTTGGTGTCCACGGGAGGGGTCGAGGTCTTGGCCCCGGCCACGCTCTCTTCATTGATCATGGCTTTGATTTCTAGTTCTCTCAGGCCTCGTTCGTGTTCATATGATAGTCGTTTTTCTTCGAGGTCACGTTGTCTCCGTTTCTCTTCTAGATCCCCCTCCAGCCGTAGTTGCTCGAGGGCTATCTTTTTCTCCGCTAGCTGGAGTTCTCCGTCTAGCCGGAGCCGTGCCAGCTCCAATTCGTGTAACCGGTTGCGCTCTCGTCCTCGAGCGTCTTCATGGATGAGGTCCGCATTTAGTATGGCTGTTCTTTCCCTCCGTCGGGGGTGCACTGGTTTCCGGTTGCCCGTTCGGGCTATTCTCCTCTTGGGGTGGTCTGTCTCGGGTTTCCACCCAGGCTTGTAGGGCCGATTTGAAGTCCTCTTTTGTGCTCAGGCCAGTGGTAGCGATACCCATGTCTTTACAAAATTGTTTTAATTCCTTGTGGCTGTATTCTTCTATCTTCTCTTTCTGGAATTCGGTAGGTAGGTTGGTTCCTTGGGTCGTCATGGTCTCCGTGTGTTTTTCTGACGTAGTGGGTAGATCCCTCTCTGTACGATTTTGCGTGGGCTCGGATCCCACCGCTGCCACCAATGTTAGAAAGGCGAACCCGGGGGCGGCAGAAGGTGTCTGACTGACCACCCCTAGGTCTACCCCTCCTTCAGAGAAGGGACCGAGCGATGTCGAGAGGCCTCCGACGGGAGGGCCCTCTCCTAGAATCGTACAGCAGAGCAATCACACCACTACAAAAGTACACCACACGTGGATAGCGTTCTCAATCTTTTATCTGGCAATAAGTATCGTTTCAATTATATACAGCAGATCTGGAGATCTAGAAAGTCTCGTGGCAAAGGGGGCAAGGTAGCGGGACCGTTTTATAGATGGTCGGTTTGTAGGGAGACCCTACGCACAGCTCTCAATCCTCGAGCTGGGGGGGGGTCCCGGAAGGTTGGGCCGCGGCAGCGCCAGCAGGTTCCAAGATGGGTCAGCGAGTGTGGACCGCGGCAGCAGGTTCCAAGATGGGTCAGCGAGTGTGGACCGCGGCAGCGCCAGCAGGTTCCAAGATGGGTCAGCGAGTGTGGACCGCGGCAGCGCCAGCAGGTTCCAAGATGGTTCAGCAAAGATGGGCCGCGGCAGCGCCAGCAGGTTCCAAGATGGTTACAGCGAAGATGGACCGCGGCAGCGTCAGCAGGCTCCAAGATGGTTACAGCGAAGATGGACCGCGGCAGCGCCAGCAGGCTCCAAGACGGTTACAGCGAAGATGGACCGCGGCAGCGCCAACAGGCTCCAAGATGGTTACAGCACAGGTGGACCGTGGCAGCGCCAGCAGGGTCCAAGATGGTGACAGCAAAGATGGCCCGCGGCAGCGCCAGCAGGGTCCAGGAAGAACAGCAAGGTGAGTTCGTCTCAGGGTCAGCCTCGACAGCGTCAGCAGGGCTTCTCGACTCCGGGATACAACTGCCTTCCTACTCCGGGGCTGGCCCAGATATAGGTCTGGAGTCCTTTGATGTCCGGACCCTCTCGCCTGGGGGTCAGAGGGGCCGGGATGAGGGTGTCCAGACACCCAGCAGGGGGGTGGAGCCCGTGCCCAGGGAGGCCGGAGGCTGATCGAAACCAGGCATCCGGGGACGGTTGGAGGGCCATCGAAACTCTCCTCTCCTTGTCTCTGGTTGAGTGGCCACTTTACCACCCGGAGGTTCCTGGTGCCCCGATGGCGGGCTCGCTGGGGCTGTGGCCGTGGTTGGGCCGGGACCAGGTGTCTGTGACGTGAGGGGCCCAAGATGGCGTCGGGCCTGGGATGTGGATCCAGGGTGGCACCGGACCGGTAATGCTGGGGCGGCCCGAGTGTGCCGTGTCAGTGGTTGGGGGCCGCCGGATGGCGGATCTGGTGGTGGGTAGGTCGTGCAGACGTGTGCCCGAGGCCGACCTGGGCTGGATGGAGGGCCGATGTCGTCCGGGGCCCGCCATGCGGGAGGGGTAGGACCACGCCACGAGGCCGGGTCCAACAATAGAGTTTAAAAATGACGGCCCCATAGCTCTGCTTCCTTTCTGGCTAAACTATTGGAAGCTCATGTTGCCTCTGAACTGTTTTAAATTCTTACAGGATTCAGAGTTTCGGCTCCCTGTTCATAACACAGAATAGATTTTATTGTCCATAATTAATGCTGTAAGTCGGAAAGATGATCAGGGAATAGATGCAGCACAGGTATTGCTTGATCTCTTCAGGGCTTTCAAAACGGGCGATCATAAGATATTGATCGGTCATGTGAATAACGAGAAAATTCAAGACCATGCATTCTGCAGGATTGAATCCTTTCTTGACAACTGCACTCAATCGGCCGTACACATCCTAGGCAAAAAGTTTGATGTGGTGTCCTCTTCACTGTCTCCTCATTTATTCAATCTTTATGTAAGGCCTCTTATCGCTGAGTTGGTAAACAGAGGTTGACATGTTTATAACTAGGCAGACGACACTCAGTATTTCCTTTGGATGGCAGGCTTCCAGCGCATGCACACTTTCAAGATGCATTTCTGGTCAGATTGAGCTGGATCAACTCAAGTTAAACACTGATAAAACAGAAGTATTCTTGCCAAAATATAAGACATGGGGCTGGGATTAAAACTACTGGTCTAGGCCCGCTACCATCTACCTAATCAGAGGTTAAGAGTTTGGGGATAATTACTGATGGCAGTTTGTCAATGCAGACTCAAGTGGCTTCTTTGGTGTCTAAATGCATCTTCTTTTTAAAAACGACAAGGAAAAAAGCCCCCTTGGTCACCATGGAAGCACGTAAAGTAATGATAACGGCTTCTATTTTATCCAGGTTGGACTATGCTAATGTGATTTTTGCCAGCTTGCCTATCACTCTTACATAAACTTCAGATGTTACAGAATTTCGGCATTCCAAGACATACTCATGTTACACCATTGTTGGAAAAACTGCGTTGGATTCCTATGAAACAAAGAATAAAATGTAAACTTTGTTTTAAGTGGGCAAATAATTTAACACTGACATTTGTGGCTTTTAAGATGAAAAAGCCTGTCCCTTAATGCAATTTAAGATTTGCCCATTCTAATTTACCAGTTGTTCCCAAATTTTGGAAGAGCAGATCAGGAGGCAGGGACTTTGCAACTTTAGCCCCCATTAGTTGGAAAGCTCTGCCTTGGTGAATTTGCCAAGCTGTGGATATTTTGTTGTTCACAAAAAATGTAAAGACCTGGTTGTTTAAACAAGCCAGTAAAATTTAATTGGACCTCAAAATAAACTTCCCAATCAGTGTTTTACCTCAGCAACAGGAGACCTTTGGTGAACGTGCGCTTTCTAACTTTTAATCCACCTTCAGTTCTGATGCCTACTGAAATATTGGCTAAAATTCTACTGTTGACTGAACAAGCTAAATCTAACAACATCATAACAGACAAGGAAACAACATATCTCAATAACAGTCATCCCCGCACTCCTATACTCTATGTCCTACCGAAAATCCACAAATATCAACAAAACCCTCCCGGCAGACCAATCGTGTCTGGCTGCGGTTCAATCCTCGAACCGATTGGAAAATACATTGACATCATTAAAGAATTCATCACCCTCACTGACACCTTTGTCGGTGATTGTTTGAACTTAATCAATCTCATCAAGGATACCCCCTTCACTCCAGGCACAGATCTCATGGTCCGTATGGACATTGAGTAATTATCCGCCAATATACCCCACCAAGAAGGCCTGGCAGTTATAAGAGATATTCTTGACACAAGGCCACAACCCACTAGGATCCCAACCGAGTTTGTGATGTCCCTATTGGATATTGCCTTAGGAAATAACTATTCGCTAAACTAAGATACTTACTACCTTCAAATCAAAGTTTTCTCTATGGGCACTTGTTTTGCCCCAAACTTCCCAATTCTCTATGTCCATCACCTGGAGCGTACCACCATTCTCACTGACCTCAACCCATTCAGGAATAACATCTGGCATCGTTACATAGACGGTATTCTACTCATGTGGTCAGGAAACAATGCAACCCTCCTCCAATTCATGGATTGCCTACACACCTGCCAACAACACCTGAGGTTTAGCATTGACCCAAAAGAAAACAACTTACCTTTCCTGGAGCTATCACTAAAAGTGGAAGTCAACAAAATCGGGACAGCGTTATTTAGGAAACCCACAGAGAGGAACACCTTATTGCTCTACTCAAGCTACCATCTACGAGGCCCGCGCGATGGTCTACCATTTGGGCAGTTCCTACCCATTCGCCGTAATTGTAAGTGGAGAAAGGATTTCTTAAGGGAAGCCGCAGTCCTCACTGTTAAACTCATCGCACGTGGCTACCCTAAGAAACAAGTAACCAGAGCAAGAAAACGTGGATGGTACAATCACCGTGAAACATTACTCACACCCAAAGAGAAGAGGGTCAATTCACGTATCCCCTTCGTCTCCACGTTTTCTCCTATTAGCAATAAACTCTTGAAAATCCTCAAGACTAACTGGAACACTTTGGCCTCACTCAATATATTAAATGAACAACCTTTGTTCTCATACCGCAGGGGTAAGAACCTCTCGGGCCATCTGGTACATGCCGTCACATGGCCACAAAACAATGCCAGGGATGAAACAGTCAGAGGATTATGGGACTTCCCACCGCTTCTTGGACACTGCAGATGCCAAAGATGCTCTGCATGCTCCAGCACATTGTACAACAAATGTTTTGAACATAATGGAGTAAAACATGACCTGAAATCATTCACCAACTGCAGATCCCAGAATGACATCTACTCAATAGGCTGTCCCTGTAATCTCCTGTACATTGGCCAGACCACCGAGTTGGTCCAAGATCATATCTTGCAACACCGTAGTCGCATTAGATGTGTTGTGTTGACAGCATCCCTGATTGCACACTTCAGAGAACACAACCACAAAGAAACGGATTTTACTTGGATGGTGATCAATCAACCGTCCATACTGACAAAAGGTGGCAACATCCAGAGACTCCTAAACAGATGCGTATGTCGCTGGATAGCTCGCTACAATACCATCTAACTTGGCCTGAATACCTTGGATGAATGGAATACCACACTCACATAATCATCCTTGATCCATGCGTTCAACAATCTGTACTTATATCCCTGTATCCCTCGCTTATAGTACATCGTACTATACTGTTCATATAATGTTCACACCATTCTAAAGTATTGATCAGCTGTTTTATTTATGTAAGAGTGTAACACTTCTTCTCTACTATTACATCAATCCGTGTTTGCACGTTATCACTACCCATGCCGCCTTGAAATGCACCACTCAAGGAAGCAGATTCAGTGTATATAATCTGGTAGTAATTTATTTATTTCTCAGTGCCCATAGAATGTACTTCATGATTAATCATGTTTGATCCGCTCAGCGCTAAGACACCTTCGGGTATTGCGCGCTTTATAAAACCAATTCATTCTCTTACCTGCCGCCTTAATCTGTGCCACTCGCTGCTGCCCTGTTGACGGTTGGGGTGCCGACCACAAGAGGAACCGCTGTTTGGCCCCCGCAACTGACTCCCGTCCACGCTGGGATCTGGGAAGAGGACTACATTCCCCAGAATCCTCGGCGCAGTTTGTCGTGTCATCACCTAGCGCCGGGAGGTGCTTAAATTCAGCGGAGCACTCCCGCAGCACGGGATCATCTCTCGTACCTGCCGCCTTAATCTTTTTGGAATTCAATATTGATCGGTAGATCTAATGTTTGCCATTAAAATGTTTGCAGAGAGACGGTACTCAGGTCTATACTGCACATGAAATATACGCGCTTTCTGGTGTCACAGAAGCGCACGTGAGGTATGTCATTTTCGAGCCTACGTTAATAGATACTCCTAGAAGCTTTGATGGCTGGATGTGTAAAAACACGACCACTAGTATATTTCTATTCAGGGAGCCTGATTTTCCCAACCACTGAATACTTCTGGGACCTTTGCCCTATGTACTCAAACTAACAGTCTGGCATTTATCATGTTAATTGGGGTTTGGCGAAGCCCTTATGGGTATTCGATTACAGTCCAAGCGACAAGATGTCCATAGGTGTGTCTGTTTGTCAACGAAAGTTCTGAATTGCCTATATGAAACTGAATTTGGTGTAATTTTTAGCTGACCAAGAGATGACATTGTCTTTTCTTGTAATTTTCAGTCATAATTCTATAACGTGGTCCGGGAGACACTACCCCCTGCAGACTCTGTTCCTCTCGCCCCGCGATAGGTGAGCCAGTACCAGATCTTGTATATCTGGATTGCAATCCCCTGCAATATTAGAACTATGTGTGTAGTGTTTTTTGCATTTTGACAACACGTTTTTAACTGATAATTTTCCTAAATCCGCCTTCCTTGTATTAATTAACTGGAAGGGTGTGTGTTAATTGATTTTTTTTAAATTGCCCCTAGGAGGTCGCCCACCCACAACTGTTTTGTCCTGAAGAAGACCCATTCTGTAAGGGCTACTTTCCTACACGTATTTTGGGTCGAAACGTAGACTATACAACAATTACCAACTCCTACCCCAAGCAAGACTTCAGCGGCTGAAGTGGAGTCTGGTTGTCTAAATTAGTTGTTTCAGGACTCTTTATGAGCCTTATGTTGTGGCCTTTGGCTAAAGGAACCACATGTAATTAATTTTTGAATTGTGAATAATATTGTCACTGAATGATTCAGATTATCCCTTTATCCTACCATATCCTTGACACTTTCCCTCACTTCACCCCTTCCCCGTTGTGTATGTCGGCACATAAAATATCTTTTGCTACTTTGAAAAAATTGTGATGTGGTCTAATCAATGAAAGGTAACATGTGCAAATCTGAATTAAACTTTTTTGCACCTAATAACTTTGCTTCTTGAAACAATTGTTCTTTTCTCAATTAAGTCATATTGTGAATTATGTTTTCTGTCTGGGACCCCTTCCTTTTGTACTACATAGTTACCCAGGTCCTTTTGACTTTAGTGGGTTTAACCCTGTTCTTTTATAACGCCTTAATCTGGGCCACTCGCTGCTGCCCTGTCGACGGTTGGGGTGCCGACCACAAGAGGAACTGCTGTTTGGCCCCCGCAACTGACTCGCGTCCACGCTGGGATTTGGAAAGAGCACTACATTCCCCAGAATCCTCGGTGCAGTTTGTCGTGTCATCACCTAGCGCCGGGAGGTGCTTAAATTCAGCGGAGCACTCCCGCAGTGCGGGATCATCTCTCTTACCTGCCGCCTTAATCTGTGCCACTCGCTGCTGCCCTGTCAACGGTTGGGGTGCCGACCACAAGAGGAACCGCTGTTTGGCCCCCGCAACTGACTCGCGTTCACGCTGGGATCTGGGAAGAGGACTACATTCCCCAGAATCCTCGGCGCAGTTTGTCGTGCCATCACCTAGCGCTGGGAGGTGCTTAAATTCAGCGGAGCACTCCCGCAGCGCGGGAGAAACACAGGCGTGCCCGGGCAAAGCCCAGGCCAAGGGTGGGCCCATCCGTGCCCGTTGTAGCCAGGAGGAGGCTGGGCTGGGCCACCCCCCTTATTTTTACATTTTGGTTCCCCTCGTGAAGTGGTTAGTGACTTTATATTTGTCTTGGAGGTGTATTTATACTGAATCTTGTGTTTTTACCAGTTGTATAAACTGTCAGTTACCCAATGTCATGAGTAAAGGCAGTGATAAGTGGGCAGGGGGCTCATGGGTAGTGGGAACCCTGGATGCATTTTTAGTTAGAGCAGAATCGGTATTGTGCTGGGAGATTGAATTAACCCAAAGGCGCCTCTCACTGGACCACCGTCGCTCTTCTATTGGTGTTCCCTCAACTGGCCCTTTGTTGCTGTTAGAGCCAGCTGGTTCAGTCGACTATATAGATGGCCATGTGGTTACACCGCTCCTCCAGGGGCCTATGTTATCATCTTTAGAGCTGTCCGAGGATGCCTCTCAAAAAGAGGGGGCTAAATCTCCTACTCACCCTTCCCCTCCCAAAATACAGACTTGTCAGCAACGATTGAATAAAGTTAGCAGTGGGGAGTACGTGGCTAGTGTAACTGCAACAAAAAGGAAAGCGGGTAGTATTCCGGCCACCCTACAACAGGCCAGTAAAGTGTCAAAAAAAAGGGGAGGTACACTTGAAGGCTCGGCGTCTGCGCAGGGTGTTAGGTGCCAAATCCTGAAAAATTTGTATCCGGTGCCCTGCATATTTGAGGTCTGGTCTCTTGCCGCTTTTAAAATAGCCTCCTTCTCAGTGAAAAAGTGCACCTGTGTCAAGATATCTGGGAGAAGTCCTGGTCTCCCCACGGGCCCGGAAACCCGGTGGGCCCGGTCCAAAGCCAGCGGGGAAGCGTCCTCATCCCCCCCAGACTTCATGGAGGAGTTGCGCCACATAGGTCATGATGTCTGTTCCCTCCGCCCCGATAAGAACACCCCGGATATGGAGGTTGTTCCGGCGACCCCGGTTCTCCAAGTCCTCCTGCTTGACCTGTAACTATGTTTTGTTCCTCCAACGCTGCCAGGCGCTGCCACAGATGTTCCTGGTCTTCAGTATGTGTGTCCACCGTTTTCTCTAGGCCGTCCACTCGATCTCCCAGCTCAGTGACGTCTTTCCGAAGTTCCCTCACGCAGGAGTGCACCTCAGATCGTAGGGAGCCAATCTCCATTTTGAGTTCGGACATGAAGGATGCCACACTTCTCTGTGGAGAAGTGTGGCTCAGTGGTTAGAGGCGGCAGACCCGGAAGCTGAGATCGGCCGTGGACCAGGGTTCGATTCCCCGCCTCGGCGGGTCTCGGGCTCTAAAATTCCACGGACTCCATAATTCTCGCTCCGGTGCCTACTCGACTCACGGGGTCACACTCTGCGACTCTGGGCAATAGCTTGCTTAATCTCCACTACGGCCCCTCGCGGCGGGATGCCTGGCTTTCACCTTGTGGATACCCTGCCGGGGTATCTCACAGGGGAATACCAGGACGGGTTCCCTAAGCAAGCGCTTAGATACCGTGTTGGTGATTTGCGCTATATAAATACATGTACATTTACATTTACATTTACATAAATGCCTGGGTCACTAGCGGTGAGTCCCCAGTAGCCTGCGGTGGCCCTTCAACGGGCGCTGACGCTCCTGCTTTGCCCCACATTGCCACAACCGAATTGTCCTTGGAGGCCGCCGCCTGGTCGGCTTTGCCCCCTTTGGAGCGTGTCATCGCCATCTCCGGCGCGGCTGGTCCGCCAGTCCCCGGTTCCGCAGAGGCCAATGAACAAGACGTTGTGAGTCATCGCTTCCAGGCGCCGGGTTAGGGCCTCAAGATGGCGGCGCAGGCACCCCGGGTATGCAGAAAAGCAAGATGGGTGGGAAAGGGCACTCAGCCTCGCCGCCCACTTCTTGCCGAATATCATTGGGGCCAACAGCCCATTTCCCAGAGAGCGTATTCCAGCGTCTATCCGCCCTCCGGGCAGCAATGCAGGATAGGGCAGAGTGTGGGGGGAAGCAAGTCGCACCTCCAGGCCGCTGTCCCAAAATGGCGGCCGATGGCACCGCTACCCTGCGTCCTTCCCGTCGACTCGCAGTGGCCGGCCAGCGGATCCGGGCACCCACCCCTCGCAACAAAGCCCCACAGAGCCAGCTACATCAGATCCCCCTAGGGAAACACCAGAAACTGAGTCCGTACCTCTCCCCCTGCCATAGTAGGTACACCCTGGGGACCCGTCCTTCAGCCTTGGCAATATGATGTGCCTCTCAGACCCCGTGAGCACCAAAACAAGCCACCCAGTGTCCCCCAGTCCGCCTCCCCTAGCAGCCTCAGAATGGCACCTTGCACCTCCGGCACGGCGTGTCTCCGTCCCTGACACCCAGAAGCAAAGGCACCGCAGGCAGCACAGGTACCCCAGAGACAGCAGCGCGGGAATGCCAATGTCTTAAGGCCACTCAACAGAGGATCACAGGGGGGGGTGCGCTCACCTCACTTCACCCCAGCTGGCCGGCACAGCCACGCCGCTACCAGCTCGCAAGTCCCAGAGGGTAAAGTCCACTCACCCTCCTCTCAGCCAGCCAGGGCGGTGTAGGGTACAGACCAACACTGCACTGCTGCTATTCGCTTTGTACCTCAGGGTGGCAGCCAATACAGGGTCTCTCTTGACCCCCCAGGCAATGGTGTAGGGGAGGGCAGGAACCCCAGAGGCAAGGCAAGTCCCCAGGGGCAGCAGTGCACAGGGTCTTCTCTTTAAAACGGTGCCGCTCTACTGCAGTCCCCTCAAGGGCCATCCACCTGCATCCGGATCAGCGCCCCAACTTCGTTGCATCCAATGGAGGCCCCAAAAGCCGTAGGTGTAGGCTAACCAACGTGATGTGTACTGCAGGCCTCCGTGACGTTGGGACGAGCCGCCCAGAGTCCCCGGGCGTGACGATCACAAGATGGCGGCACTCTCACCCTGAGCCGGGTGTCTCCCCTCGCAAACACCCTGCTGCCGCCTCGCAGCCTCTGGTCACACAGTCTCTCTGCCCCTGCCCCTGCCCCTCCAGATAATGCTACGGGGTGCAGAGGCCTTAGGCGGGGAGCAAATCTTCTGGGTGCAGCAGCGCACAATGCTCAACGCCCCCGGGTCTCCCAGTGCAACGGTCCCTAAAATGGGGGAGGGGGGAACGTTCGCCTTGCCGCACCGCTCTCCTATGGCCCCTAGCCTTGCTACACCTGGAGTGGGTCCAGTACTTCCGCAGTGGGATGGGCGCCGATAAACCCACCGGGGGTCCACGCTGCAAGCGTCGCTGTGCGGGACCGCAGGGTGAGACGCCGCACGTCTAGGCTGCTCCTCCGTCCTTATCGGAGCAATCCTCGAGTCACCTCGATCTCCACCAGGTGCTTGTGGGACTGAGTCCCGCCGCTCTCGCCTCCTCTGTTCGGTGTGGGCCCCTATGAGCCAGGGTCCCGACCGCCGATGCTTTGAAGGGGCGGGAGGGGGCCTCCACCTAGACCCCTCACAGGGACAGATCTCTCCCCCCGTCCGCTCTTCCCCGATCGCCCGTCGTACCTTCAGGCTGCTGCGGGCAAGGTGCGGCTCATCCACCGATCTCCAGGCCTTCTCTGCCGATTCTCAGAGCAGGGGCGGCCGCGTCCGCATCTCGGCACCCTCCACAGGGGAGATCCCACCGGGCCGATCTGCAGTCCCCTGCTTCGCCGCTCACCCGTCTTCCGCGGTCCCAGCACGGGCTCTGCTGCCGCAATCGCTCAATCCCCGACTGTCAGTCTGAGAGCTGCGGCCAGGGCCAGTCCGTCCGCCAGGGATCCAGGTAGTCAGCAGAGCTCGGAGTCAGCAGAGCGCGGGGTGAGCTCCTCCAGAGGGCTCACAAAATTGCGGCCTTCCCCTCCGGACGGTTGGCCCTACCTTTCACTTACAGGTGTCAACGGGAGGATAAGGAGGTTTTCCTAACAGGGGGGGACTGCAATTCCACAATAGGTAATTCCCTAGTTTGTAACAACGTTAAGTTGCACGGCGCTTGTAATGTGTCCGCGCCTAATCTTGCTCATTTTCTAAAAGGAACTCCGGTCCCAGCATAATTCCCGCTTTTACCTTGCTTACTAACGTCAGTTATCTTATTTTTATCAACCATGACTTCTGTGGTTTGTGGGCAGGAATCCCATATTTAGTAACAATCTCACAACGTGCAACTTGTTGTGGCAATGTGCTTTTTCCGCCCCCGCATGGGAAAGTAGATAGTTCCATTTGGCCTTTCATTCCGACTTTGAAAACCAATTTCAACGAATTAAGCAGGCTCAAAGCACTATTGTTTCAAAAAGAAGTGTCTCTTACTTTAGCTAGATAGACCTTTGAGTTGGAGATGGCTAGAACATCTAGTGAGATTCAGTCACTTCTGAGCACAAACCTCCCACTTCACTCTGGGGAGCTTATACATCAAATATTTAACACGTCTAACACCAAAGGCCTTGCTCATTTTTTTTTTTAAACTTGTGGGATCCGGCCTTGTGACTTCTTTTCAGATGATATTTGGAGTAATATCGGCTTTTATTCATTTGATATTTTCCAGCGTCTTCTGAGGATTCCCTTTATTACTGGTGCTAGCTGGTGGAATCCTGCTTCTTCTGTTGCTGCTGCGCAATGGATGCTCATCTTGTGGTAATGCACAGACCAGACCAATTGCAACTGTACAGTGATTGAATGCAACCAGTTTATGGATGCTTGCCACTGGCAACGCTTAGCGTGAGTTATGGATTAACTTTTTGCTTTGTCTACTTCACTTGCGTGCAACCTGTATTCTACTGTCAACGGTGCTCCTTCTATTAGGCTATGGATTTATGCCTCTCCAATATGTCATGTCCTGTCCCGAATTTTAACCAGTTAATGGGTTCCTTAACAGCCCAAGACCAGGCTTGTTCTGGGAATGGTCGTATTACGTGTGCTGCTGCACATGGAGTCTTGGCTGAATGGGATATCTGTGCGGCTGCGCAGAAAATCTTGCAACAGTGTTTCAATGAATATCACGCAAGTTGCCCGGTTATACTCTTGGAAGCATCAGATTACGAGAAGTATGTCTGTTTCATCGACCTACTTGATTGGATGGTATCCCTTTTTTCTATTAACATTACGGATGACCTTTTAGAGGGAATTGCATTCTTAAGTTCACGTACTTTGATGAATTCACTATTTCCTTCATAATTACATTTTCCCAGAGACGAGTCCCTTTTAAAAGTCACAAAAAAAATATATATTATTTTTTTGGGGGTGTTTGCATTTTTCCAATTTGGGATTTTTTCCAACGCTTTTGAACTCTGCTTGGCTTTTGGTCCTTTGTCTATATACTACGACCTTACCATGGGGAGGGTGTTATATGGCCATTAGTGTCATTGTCGCATTGCTAAGTTAGCATGAGCTTTGCTGCCATGATGCTGCTTTTGCGCACGTTCCTAAATGACTTTATTTTACAAGACTCTGCTTATGACTTTCACATGAGAATGGACTGAGGTTTGCATTCTCTGCTAGTTCCTGGAGTTTAGTCTGAACACGATGTGCAAGGTCGATAAACAGTGCCCCTTGTTATTCTGTTCTGGTCCGTCCCTAGCACCTAGACCAAACATGCTAAACACAGCTGCGCTGCTGGAACCTCTCGGGCTTGATATTAGGGGGATGCATGTTGTTCAAACATGCACTTGGAGAGAGACCTTTCCATGGAGAAGAGCTATGCTGTTCCTATGATGTAAACTTTCCATCTAGGCTTTAAGGTATGAAGTCTACTGACAAAGCCCAGAGATCTTTTTTTATATAATAAAACTTCTTCCAGCCAAGGGGAGGGTGGTTAGGCCTTATAGTCCTTTTTCCACTGTCTGTATATGATGACATCCCCCTTTAAATTCTTTGGAATTGTAACAATGCTAATTGTTCTGAGTTTATGCATTTCGCTGCTGGTAGTGGCTTGTATACTGCATTATAGAGCACGATAGTTAAAATAAACAGATTGAACTATTACAGTGACTCTGCCACTTCTTATTGTGGACAAGTATGAGTGAGTGAGCAAATGGGTATGTCTTGTTACTGCGATTCCTGAGAGAGTCAGGAGTGTTTGTTCTGGGTTGTCTAATCATTTGTAGCTTCGTGATTATGTAGGAGAACAAATGAGACACTATAGCTAGTTGGGTTTGGTATTTTGGGTACTAAGGTGGTAGGTCGGTACAACCCCTATACACCGAGGTCCTGTTTTCCTGCACATAGTTCTGTGTTTGTGCAGAATCCCTGCAACAGCATGGTCAATGAGCACTACTGCGAAGAGCTCAGCATGCCAGCAGCTGAAGAGTGAGTGCCTGCAGCACAAGTTCTGCTTACCTTTAACTTCAAATCCACTTGGCCCACAGAAGTATCTGAGATTCATGTAGGGTACCTGCACAATCTGTTCATGGCAATACTGTTTGGTCTGACAACTGCAACACATCTTCAGGAAAGTGTTGGAAGTTGGGGTGACTACATTATGGAGGTCAAGAGTCCATATATGTCCATCCTCTAACACTTGAGTTTTACCATCAATGTTAAAAAATCTCATCTAAGGAGGTTGACATTTATAGCTGGGGTGCTGGACCTAATCTGCATGTAGGCGTATTCTCTTCATCTTCCTTGGATTGTGGATAATTGTTAGATTATTTCAATATTTCTGACTCGAACATGTATCCTGGTCCTGTATGTGCTATGCCTGCAGGGTCCAATGGTTATGGATCCTGTAAATCCACAGACCAGATAGCAGATACAAGTTCTTAACTGGCGTCCGAGAAAGTAGTGGCTGCAATACAACAGGAGACTTTCATTGCAGGTGCTGGTCTTCAAGTCGGTCATTCCAGATCTGCATTGGTGGATTAAGTTCTGAAAAGAAGCATACAATTGAACGTAATACCTTCATTCTTTTATGCACAAGCATGTAATTAAACATCTTTCCCCCCCCAAATTATATCAAATGTTATAGGATTCACACAGCTTAGCCTGCATGTAAATGGAGCTGCGAGAGATCTACCTGGACTTATAGGCTTTGCTCCCTTCAGGGGGAGGGGGCAGGCGGATTTCACATTCTGTCCACGAGACCACAAGTAGGAGCTATGCCTGAAGTGGCAAACATAATCTTCTCCAGACTGGGGTGTCCATCATGAATCTCAAGTACCCAAGCAGGATCTGACAATCCCACCGTAGATAAAAGCCTTAGTCCCATGGCCAGAAGGGTAACGGTTCCCCCTACTGCAGAAAATCCGCCTGTAGGTGCTTCGCTCTGCGGCACAGATTTGGAAGATGGGATAGTCCCTACATCTGAGCTACGTATCCTGGTGTGGAATATTGCTGGGATTCAAAAGTCACAATCAGACCCTGATTGGTGTAGTTTTGTGAACACTTTTGATGTTATCCTCTTCCAGGAAACATGGAGCTTGAATACCCCGCACAGGAGTAGTTACTCGGTATATGCAATTGATGCAAAAAAGAAAAAAAAAGGTAGACCCTATGGAGGCCTGGCAACCTGGGTAAAAACATCTCTGGGGACTAATATTAGGTTGTTAAAAGCTGATACAGAGAATATCCTGGCACTGGAATTGACTCTATACCGTGGCTGGAAGGTCAGAATATTTAACGTTTATAACAGAGTAGATTGTGCTACAGAGGAAACAGCTCCCATGTTCAAGTTAGATGATACCCTAACCAAATACTCAGATAGCACCCCTACTATAGTTGCAGGTGATTTCAACTGCACTTTCGAACCTTTTATTTCCACTCCAAAAGACCTCACTGAGGATTGGGATTGCCTATGGTCTATTCCCCCTTTAGATTTGCCCACAGTAAGGTGTTCAAAGAGAGAGGTACAGGTGCTTGCATTAACTCTACAACACGAGCTTAGAGCCACAAACGGCAGGACAAAATCTGATCCAAAAGGGAACATACTTTTAACAGACCAGGCAAAACCAGTAGAATTGACTATTGCCTAATTACACCAAATATATGGCCCCAACTATTAGATATGAAGGTGTTGAAAAGGATAGAAAGTGATCATCATGCTCTTGCCCTTGTGGTAAATAAATAAATAATACCCTATTTTTGATAGTATAACAGATAGCTCAATAAATAAGAGTCAAGATTCGAGGTAGTAGGAGTTTCTGCAGGTTTATTACAGCATAAGGACAGGATCAGGACAACCTGCATAGGAATAGGACAATAAGGCCCGGCAGGGGAAAAGAGGCCCAGCAGCTGCTGGGGCTAGGTCTGGGATGAGCGCGCTAACATTTAATAACAAAACATTGACTTATATACATAGCGCAAACACATAGCAGTACATTGCAGTAGGCGTAACAGTGGGTGGAGCAGAAGGCGTGACGCGTAGCAGTCGCGAGAGATAAGAGAAATAAGAGGTGTAACTGGGAGTTTACTTAGACATGTGATGCAAGACGTAACAGAACATGTCATGGATGGGCGGAAACATTGGAGGGGGCTACCTAAGGAGCCGGGACCTCTAACCTAATGGTGCGCGAAAACTGGCAATGACGTGTTACTAGGAGAAGCTGGGGGCTACGAACTCTGTGCTAGGAGCAGAGACTAAAGTCTGGAGGGTCGGAGCGACATGTACCTAAACCCTATCTGGTATCTACTGTTTAGGGAACATGTTGATATAAACTAGAAGTCATGAGGGGAAAAGCTAACCTGATTCTAAGACTGGACCATGCATTATTCTACATGTAGTGCGTGATGAAGAATATTAAATGACCATTTAAATACAGTATTTCTCTAACGTGGAGACGAGAAGGCTAGACAATGACGGAAACTATTGATGCAGTTCAGTAGCTTAGGAATGCAGAGGAGGAGGACTGAACTGATAACTGGAACTATAACATACTTTTGGCAGACTCAGAGGCAGAGCCGGGGTGCACCGGGCACTGCAAGGCAGGAAGTAAGTGAAGGGTCGAGGATACAGGTGGGAGCTGTATCGCTCCTCAGCGAGGCTTTCAGGAGACAGGAGCTGAATCTGTGGTCCGGGCCTTTTTGAGGCCTGGAAACGGGGACTTTATAATTGAATAACGTGCACACTGAGAAACGTGGCAACATTACTTTACATAGGCCTGATATTCGTAGTATTCACGAGGACTGGGAACTAACATACTAGAGGTGGACACAACTGTAATTGCGTCTTTAATCAGGAATGGGGAATAACATATGCATATTGGTCATGCACACATAACATATGATGGATGGGGCGTAGGGACACAGAACATGGCAAAATTTACTTTTCCACATTCCCTCCTTGTCACTACGTTTCCATCAGGAAACATCAATATTCATGATACCGTCTATCATTTCATACAGTACCATTTGCTCGTCTCGAATTGTCTTGGAACGAGATTTAGAACGGGGCTTGGGACGGGGAGTACAAGAGGTAGCACACATGCTGCAAATCGCAGGGCCACATTGTATACAGAGGCAGCAGCTAAATATGATCGCTACTGCAATACCTAGAAAGGACAGGACTTTCCAACCCCATGCGGAAATTATATTCCAGAACCAACCTGACCATGTCCAGGTGCCTGGATCTTGGTGTAACAGATGGGCAATTTTATGGAGTCTGGTTATAGCTGAATAAACAGACGGCGCGTTATTTGGAATGAAAATACAACAACTGGATCCGAGAATTCTACAGGCCCCGCCCCTATCGGCCAGTATGACGTCAAGGACGAGACGATTCTGTAAAACGACAATTCTCATAAAGGATTGCTCTTCAGTTAAGTTACCTAGAGCGGAGGCAGTCTCATCTACTACTGCTTCAAGGGTTCTTGTTAACCTACGAATAAGCTTACTATTTACAATTGTACCTAAATAAGGGAAAACACCTTTATCTATATCAATGAATTGCTCTGCGGCAGTTTCAGTATAATCGACAATCGGGAGATTTCTCTTGTGTCTAGTGTGTACTAAGAAAGAATTCCTATGATAGTCAGGTGGGGCTAGAAAAACAGGTGGCAGTAGGAAAGCAATGTAACAGGTTCCCTCCCAATCGAGGGGCAGACGGACATATGCAGTTTGACCACAAATAAAATAAGAATGACGTGAAGCTTTGAAAATAGATTTCCCACTGTCACTATACTGGATAACAGTAGTACATTCACTATGACCTATATGTACAGAACCATAACTACGGACACATAATTCGCCTTTGACTGGTAGTACTAAAATAGCGGGTGAATCTGGAGTAGTATCAGACTGAACATTCAGAACCATGAAATTCGACGAATAATTTCCTAAATTATATACTTCATTTTCTAAATCTAAACCTGTTCTGTGGGGGAAACCTTGCTTGTCTGGGAAACATGTACTGTTAAGAAAAGACATATCTGTTGTGGATGAAGTTAGCGTGGACCATGCTCCACACGAACCATTGTGTGAGAATGGATAAGGAAAGAGTGGCAGAACTCCCTTCGGTGTCTGGAAAGGGGGGAGTCGACCACACACCCAACAATTAGTGGCATTGCTGGTCTGGTGTGAATAATGTAACATACGGATAAATGTGTTATTACGCATGGCGAGGCGGTATGCATATTCGTGAGGAGGCAGATCACTAAACGTGTGCTCTACTGTAGCATGAGCAGACATATTTACATGAGGAACTGAAAAACACAGATAGAAAGCATAGCTGGTGCAGGAAATCATTATGCTGATGAATAATACGAAACTCAGAAAAACGATACATTTGATTGAGCTTTGACTGACTCTCTCACTATGGGGGTCTATTTTATACATGTCAGAAACAGTCTAACCGTTTCACCTAGGGGAGGACTTATACAATCAAACTGGCTGACTTATTAGACCTGAGCTTTAACTTATACTCCTGTTGCGGAGTTTTCTCTAACAAGGGAGGGGTTGTAATAAAGTCTTGTGCGGGACAGTCCTTTAAAACAATGTTCTGGCAATCCTTCGAATCCTGGGAAATGTTCTTGGAAATGTTTTTGAAGACTGGTTTAGATCCTTTGAAAAGTTTTACATGAGAAAGGTGGACCCACCCCTTCCTGCCTTCCAACTTGACGGCAGTTCGGGTGGTCAAGAGGACCTGACGTGGCTCCTTCCAACGTGGTTCCAGCGGACTTGATCTGTCGAAATTTCTGATCAGCACTAGGGAGCCTGGAACGATCTCGTGCGGTGCCACCTCGGTATTGTCTGGAAATGCGGCGGCAACCTGTGAACGACATGAGTTGAGGGCAGACATCAAGGAAGCTAGGTAATCTGTCAGCATATTACATGAAACATCGGTAATACTTCGGGGTCTAGGAGTACCCCACATATTAGGGGGGCGGCCGAAAACGACCTCATACGGGGACAGACCTGATCTGGAATGTGCGACCATACGCATGTAAAACAGAGCGACTGGCAAAGCTACTAACCAGTCCACACCCTTGTCTTTACATACTTTTGCTATACGGATTTTCAGAGTCTGATTATGCCTTTCGACTAGTCCAGCTGCTTCTGGATGGCGTACACAATGGAACTTCCACTGGTACCCTAACAACAGGGAAACGTGTCTCATGAGTTCAGATAAGAATGGCTGGCCGTTATCAGAATATACGACTCTAGGGAGTCCATATCTAGGGAAGAATTCACGAACCAACTGCTTGGCAGTGGTCGCGGCTGTGTAATCTGGGACTGGATATGCTTCTGTCCATCTGGACAAGGCGCATACAACTACAAGGACATACTTGAAACCTCGACATCGCTCCATTTGAATATAATCCATCTGGAGGACCTCAAAAGGGTGGTCAGGGGGCTGGAAACCACCTTGTTCCACCGGGACACTTTTACCTGGATTAAACTGGCAACATATCATACAGGTACGGACTTTCTGCTTGGCTGCAGCTCGTAAATGCTTGTTGAACCAAATGTTCTGGATACTGTCTAACATAGCTTTTTCTCCTAAATGTGCTGGACTATGTGCGGTATTGATAATGACTTGAACCATAGAATCGGGGAGAAACCATGTGGCTCTACCCTTCGTTAACCATCCTTGATCTGTCTGGACCCCTCCTTGTACAGACCATTTCTTGATTTCATCAGGAGTAGCATGTGACTGGATATCTATGACATCTTGAGTAGGGTCCTTAACTGTCATGCATGTAGTCAGATCGGAGTATGTGTCTGTGTCTGATTAACTGGAATGTCTGGAGTCTGTGCTGTAAGCTTGGCTGTGCGGTCTGCTAAATCATTACCTTGGGAAATAATGTCAGTGACTTTCGTATGTGCTTTGCACTTCATGATAGCAATAGATGTCGGTAAATGTATGGCATCTAACAGGGCTTGAATAAGGAGACCATGCTGAATCTTGGTTCCATGAGAAGTCATAAAACCTCTCTCCTGCCAGAGCACTCCGAAGTCGTGTACAACTCCGAATGCGTAACGTGAATCTGTGTAAACATTAACCTTCAGGTTCTTGGCATGTATACAGGCTTGTGTCAGAGCGACTAGCTCTGCTGCTTGAGCAGACAGGGTATCAATACGGTGTGTTTCAATAACTTCGGTGTCAGTAGTCACTGCATATGCGGCGACTAGTTCTCCTGTACTAGTTCTCATACATGAACCATCCACATAAAGTGTCAGGTCAGGATTTGGTAACGGAATATCTGTCAGGTCTTGTCTTGGCTTTGTCGTAATGTTAACTACTTCCACACAATCATGTGGGTCTGGATTTGAACTAACTGATGGTAACAGTGTAGCAGGATTCAGGACGTTGCAGCGTCTAATTTCTATGTGTGGCTGGAACAGTGTCAATTCATAACCTGTTAAACGTGCAATTGTCAAGTGCTGAGTTTGTGTTCGGTTTAAAAGAACTTCTACTGAATGTGGAACCTGTACTGTCAGGGAATGTCCTAAAACTATGGAATCACTTTGTCTGATAGCTAGTGCTGTGGCTGCAACTGACTTGAGGCACGCAGGCAACGCCTGGGCGACTGGATCTAATGTGCTCGAAAAATAAGCACAGGGCTTGTATTGACCTGCTTGATCTTGTGTGAGAACAGATAATGCTGTACCTTCGCGTTCTGTAACGAAAAGCGTAAAAGGCTTACTGTAGTTCGGTGTAGCTAGAACTGGAGCTTGGCATAGGGCTTTCTTTAACTCGTTGAAACTAAGTGTATGGTCAGATGTCCAAGGGAGGACAGTCGACACGGCTGCCTCCTGTGTCGTTAACTGTATCAGTGGCTTGGCTAGGAATGCATACTGGGGAATCCATTGTCTACAATAAGAAGTAAGGCCGATAAAGGCACGTACCTCCTTCTGGGTTCTGGGCTGGGGAAGACTCGCTATTAACTGGATACGGTCGGGTGTCAACTGCCTACCCCTCTTGGACAGCAAGTGTCCTAAGTATACCACTTGCTGGACACAGAATTGAAGCTTCGAAGGTGACACCTTGTGCCCCATCTCAGCTAGAAAATACAGAACTGTAAGTGATGCTCGCTCGCAAGCACGTTCAGAACGGGCTGTGATCAGTAGATCATCGACATACTGGAGCAGGGCAGTGTCAGTTGGCATGTGAATGTTGTCTAGTTGTCTCTTGAGTGCTTGACTGTAAATACTAGGGCTTTCTGTGAAACCTTGAGGAGCGCGTGTAAACATATAGCTCCTTCCATTTAAACAAAATCCGAAAAGAAACTGGCTGTCTGGATGAATTGGAACACTAAAAAATGCATTCTTGAGGTCAATAACAGTGAAAAACATGGCTTCGGAATCAATGGCTGTTAACAGGGAAGAAATGTCTGGGACAACTGGATACTGAGGAATAATAAATTTATTAAGCTCTCGTAAATCAATCACTAATCGATATACTGGGGGTGCATTTGGATCAGTACGTTTCATGACTGGAATGATCGGAGAATTACATACATTGGAGTCAGTTTCTACAACTACTCCTTGAGCCATGAGTTCGTCAATAATTTTGGATAAGGCTGCTACAGCCTCAGGTGGCAATCTGTACTGCCTGATTCGTGGTAACACTACACCTGGTTTGAGAGTCACACGATAGGGTGTGATTTGCATGTAACCTACATCAGTTGGACCTTGCGCCCATAAATGCTGCGGAACCTTAGACAATCTGGAATCAAAATCTCGTAATACATAGTGACCCTTGAAGTCACGTAGGAACAGACGTATTCCCTCTGGGGAACAGCAAATAACTGCACCTAATTCTTTCAATGTCTTAATGCCTAATAGATTTTCTGGACATGACTTAGTAAGTAACAGATCAGTAGTACGGGACAATGGACCTACTTCTAGAGTAACTGGCTTAGATATTTCATTAACTATGGGTTTTCCTGAAAATCCAAGGGAAACATTTCTTGAGCCTGAGAGCGGAGCCCCTGGAACTTCGGCGTGACTAATTGTGGTCCTACTTGCCCCTGTATCGATCAAAAACTTTCTGTCTTTCCCTAATACTTGACTATGTACGTAGGGACCTTCTTGGTCTACAGGTATCTCGATGAGAGGCAAGCCTACCTCCCTCTCTAGGCTGTTTCATGAATATGACTGATACTCTGGATACTCGGACTGTGCATACTGGTACATCTGCGATGTAACGTGCTGTGTTGCAGCAATAGGCTGCGGTACTGTAACTGTCTGTGGTGCATTCTGTGACTGAGGAGTCTGTGAAACTTGTTCTTGTCTCGGCGGACGTGGTCTTTCTTTAGTCTTACCAGTAGCTATGTTATGTTTCAGAACTGCACACTCGTTTATAAAATGACCTGGCTGTTTACAATAATTGCAGTTCCCTTTAACGGGAGCCGCAGGGTGACTGGCTTGATTCGGACCTCTCTTCTGACTGTCTTGAGGAATAGATTGTGCAACTAGCACTTTCATTTTCGTGTCTTTCATACGTTTTCTTTCGTGTTCTTGCTCTTCTCTAATTCTATTCTGGTGGTACTGGAGCATCTGGAGCATCTGGGACGGAGTATTTGCTTGCCAGGTGCTTTCGACTTTCAAAACTCGGTTTTTAATTTGTGGACTTGAATTCTCGACTAATTTGGTAACGAAAAGATGAGGGTATGACTCACTACTTGTCTTGAGACCACTGTTAATACTGAAACATTTCTCAAATCTAGAATAAAAATCACTAATATCCTCATCTTGTTTCTGTTTACAGGCTGAGATTGCATCCCAGTCTTCTTTCCTAGTTGTCAATAATCTGGGTAAAACTTGAATCAATAATTCTGGTAATTCTTTACATTTATCTCCAAGACCGGTACCTGGTACTCGTGCCTTGTCTTCAGCTTCTAGAGCTGTCCAATCGATCTTTTTCTCTCCCACCTCCCATTCTTTTTCCTTTAACTTTTCATACACCCCTGCGGGTAGCAGGACCTTTAACATTTTAATGATATCTGGGTAAGTGTATTCTCCCATACGGAGCATGTCCTTTAATTCTCTATGGAACCCCGCTGGATCTTTGTCATGACAGGGAATTAATTTCTTCATTTCAAGGAGTTCCATCTTTGATATTGGAGTGTATACAAACACTCGTTGCATTACGCCACCCGCCCCTTGGACTGGGTGGACTTCTCGTAGCGGATTCTGTCTGTCTATGTAGAATGGTTTACTTTCTGGGGGTGGGACATGAACAAAGTGTGGGTTCAGGAACGTTCTATACTTGTGGCGCTGTTCTAGAATGACACTAATTAAATCGGTACCTAGACCTCTCCATCTGTACTGGAGTAACTCGTTCAGGATATCATGTAACGGGCCTGGATCAGAATGTTGACCCTCATACAGGGTAATGAGGTGCTGGATCATATACATACCCACCAGTCGTTGCTCGGCTGGGGGCAATTTCAGAAACATTTGTGCCACTATTTCGTCTGGAAAAGTGGTAGAATCAGTAATCCATCGGACTGCTGATCGGGCTAGTTCTTGTTCGTGCATGGTACTTAATTCGCTATAACCGACTCGTGATTTCAGAATGTGGTCGGTAGCTTGAAATACTTGCTCTAAAGAGCCTCGTTCTGGTGCTGGATGATGAAAAATAGACTTAGGTTCTGGACGTAAATGGCGATCTGGAAATCTGGATTTTCCTACATACGCTATTCTGGCGGGATTCTCGTCTTCCTTTTCAGGATCAGAGATACTTTCTTTCTCGCTTACTTGTGCTGCTTTACGCTGTTCGTGTAACCTTAATATTTCTTTACGAATTTTCTTGTACATACTTTCCATGGCACTAATGGTCTTGTGCTTACCCTCGGCTATATTATCACTCCACCTTGTTAGGATTCTCATTTCGGCGGGATCTTTAGACGGGTAATCTTGTTCTCTTATTAAACAATTGATCAGGAACTTTAATATCATGAGCTGAATCTCGGCTTTCCTTTGAGACATAATCTCGCCAATACTTTCTGGATCATCCCCTGTACGGATGAAACGATATATTCTGTCTAGATCTTCTTTCATATTTGGTAAGGTGACTAGATACTCGGTCACCCTTCTTACGCGTACGGAATATAAAACCATATTATACTCGCCTGGGACTGTGTCATAGACACATTCGGCAAGGGCTTGTCTGATTTCTGTAACAGACTTATTACTTTTGGGAGTACGCTGTGATGCTTGAGCATGTAATTCGAGTGCTGATAAACGCTTGTGTGGCGGCGGGGTTTGGGGAGGACCTCCTCCTACGGCCCCTATACTAGAATCGTCGACTGACATTCTTCGTGCTTGCAGGGTCGGTAATTGTAACGTGGGCTGAACTTGTATGGCAGGCTGACCCGGGGGTACCGTAACAGGTACTCCGGTGTCTGGAGGAACGGGAAGTGCCTGATTTACAGGGACAGGTGGAGCGCGAACTGGATTTGCATATTCTGGAACTGTGTCGTCCAAATAGGACGAAATAAAAATATCAGCTGCGGTCGGTTTGTGACGTAGCTTGGTCGGAACTAATGGTGGCGGGAAATTACTGGGTGCCTCTGGGGTCGCTTTCGGCAAGCCTTCGGCAAGGAGAGGATACATACCCTTAATAAGGGCATGCCTCTGTCTGTCTGACTGTTCGACTTTGACTTGTTCACCTATCTCGATTAATTCTCTTTCTTGGGCTCGTTCTTGGGATTCTCTACTTAACTCTGACTTTCTGACTTCCTTTTCCGTTCTTCTATGCGCTTCCTTACGCCATAACTCGATGGCATCTTTCTGTGACTGTCTGGCTTTCTTTTTCCATAATGCTTCTTCTACTCGCATGATACATTCGGCATCCCATGTACCCGATACGGGCCATCTATACTTTTCTTCTAACTGTTTGGTATACTCTACCCATAAATCTAGATATAATATGGCGCTTATGCCATGTTTCTGATACATAAAGTGACCTGGACTGTCCCTAGGCGGAACAGGAACTGCTGCTTCCAGCAGACCCTTTCTAGTTTTTAACTGACGTAACTTGGAAAAGAGCGGCATTCTAAACTTGAATCGGAACACAATACAATACACGAAAAACAATAACAATTGGGAAAACAATTCAGGCATACCACGACATTGGAAATACATTAAACAATATCATAACATAACAGTTCGAACAGAATACTACCTGAAAATACTGAAAACAGAAACAGAACAGAATTCTCGAGAACGGAACAGACTAGAGTTACTGGATGCACTGCTGTAACAGTACGGAACATACCGGTCCCATAAAGGAACGCATCAAGACCCGTATCCACCTAGGTGAACACTTCGTTTGTGGGCTTGGGTACCACCAACCCACGGACCAGGAGTCAATTTAGACTGACCCTGTCTAGACACTACCCCAGCAATGGTACTCACCGGGCAGCACGGAACGGAAGGCCTCGGACGGGACTGGACTACGACGGACTTCGGACTTCGGACTTCAGTTACGGGTGGGCCTCCGGATACCTCGGACCTTGGACTCTCGGCTTGGGCTCTGGTCGGGACTCGCCGCGTTCCTCCACCGTCTCGTTCGGATGCTGGACCGCCTCCTCCGTCTCCTCCGTGGGCCTGAGGGATACTTGGAGCAGAAATATCTGCCAGTGCACGGTATGGTTCCGTCACGACTGCAGAGGGTCAGGGGGTCGGCGTGGCTTCACCGACGCGTGGGGAAAGGGCAAGTCCCTATTCGGGCGCCATTATGTGGTAAATAAATAAATAATACCCTATTTTTGATAGTATAACAGATAGCTCAATAAATAAGAGTCAAGATTCGAGGTAGTAGGAGTTTCTGCAGGTTTATTACAGCATAAGGACAGGATCAGGACAACCTGCATAGGAATAGGACAATAAGGCCCGGCAGGGGAAAAGAGGCCCAGCAGCTGCTGGGGCTAGGTCTGGGATGAGCGCGCTAACATTTAATAACAAAACATTGACTTATATACATAGCGCAAACACATAGCAGTACATTGCAGTAGGCGTAACAGTGGGTGGAGCAGAAGGCGTGACGCGTAGCAGTCGCGAGAGATAAGAGAAATAAGAGGTGTAACTGGGAGTTTACTTAGACATGTGATGCAAGACGTAACAGAACATGTCATGGATGGGCGGAAACATTGGAGGGGGCTACCTAAGGAGCCGGGACCTCTAACCTAATGGTGCGCGAAAACTGGCAATGACGTGTTACTAGGAGAAGCTGGGGGCTACGAACTCTGTGCTAGGAGCAGAGACTAAAGTCTGGAGGGTCGGAGCGACATGTACCTAAACCCTATCTGGTATCTACTGTTTAGGGAACATGTTGATATAAACTAGAAGTCATGAGGGGAAAAGCTAACCTGATTCTAAGACTGGACCATGCATTATTCTACATGTAGTGCGTGATGAAGAATATTAAATGACCATTTAAATACAGTATTTCTCTAACGTGGAGACGAGAAGGCTAGACAATGACGGAAACTATTGATGCAGTTCAGTAGCTTAGGAATGCAGAGGAGGAGGACTGAACTGATAACTGGAACTATAACATACTTTTGGCAGACTCAGAGGCAGAGCCGGGGTGCACCGGGCACTGCAAGGCAGGAAGTAAGTGAAGGGTCGAGGATACAGGTGGGGGCTGTATCGCTCCTCAGCGAGGCTTTCAGGAGACAGGAGCTGAATCTGTGGTCCGGGCCTTTTTGAGGCCTGGAAACGGGGACTTTATAATTGAATAACGTGCACACTGAGAAACGTGGCAACATTACTTTACATAGGCCTGATATTCGTAGTATTCACGAGGACTGGGAACTAACATACTAGAGGTGGACACAACTGTAATTGCGTCTTTAATCAGGAATGGGGAATAACATATGCATATTGGTCATGCACACATAACATATGATGGATGGGGCGTAGGGACACAGAACATGGCAAAATTTACTTTTCCACACCCTAACCCTACTTACTGAGGCCACTTTCCAGTCAACCCCCAGGGTACACCCGGATGTGGGTATACTATCTTTGGCAAATAATGAGAAAGCTTTAAAATGGACCTGGGTAGAGAAACATCCACAAGCCCTAGAAATAGTAAAAACTAAAGCAAAGCAGCTGATTGAGGATCTGAGTGGTATTTGCCTTAATGATGCTATTAGAGATAAGGAGTGTACTGAGCCAACCATTAAAAACCAGGAGCAATGAGGGTCATCGTATCGCCCTAAAGCATGATAACACGAATTCCTGGTTTAACCAGGACTGTAGGAAGGCAAAGGGGACACTCATTGGGGCTACTAGTAGAGCTGGATACAAACAAAACATTGATAAAGCAAAAAAGGAGTGGGAAGACTCGCTCTGGGAATCTTTACATGTGGCCCTGTCGGAAAGCGACCCCAAAGGATTTTGGAGACATGTGGCATATTGGTTAAAAGGGGAAGGTCCCACACTGGAGTATACTATACAACCGGAGGAGTGGGTTGCGCATTTTGGCCCTCTCTATGGAGATGATCCTTATATAGCTAGTAATACATCGGTGGACATGGATTTCTCCAGGGGGCATGAAGAAGGAAATGTGGTCATCTCACTAGAGGAAACATTAACAGCAATATCCTCTTGTGTGTTGGCACGTGCCCCTGGTCTAGATAGAATCCCTAATGATCTATATAAAGAAGATAAAATGTTATGGGGTTTATATATAAATTTGATATCCAACCTGATATTGGCTGGTGCCTCTATTCCATCTTCCTGGCAGATAGCTGAAATCGTACCAATTTTTAAAAAAGGAGATAGATCTGTCCCATTGAATTATAGGCCTATCAGCCTTATTGACTCCCTTCAAAAAATCTTCTGCAAGCAGGTCTTAGGTAGGGTTCAAAATTGGATGAGGGAAGCTCAGATTTTAAGTGATTTTCAGGCAGGTTTTCGTTCTGAAATCAGTACACTGGACCAGGTGTTTCGATTGATTTATATTTATTGGAAGGAAGTGGTTGGCTTTTGTGGATTTGCGCACAGCTTTCGCTCTTGTTCCACGAAATAAACTATGGGAGGTGTTATTAGGGATGGGCGTCCCCAAAAATATCTTAAACATTTTAATTCGATTGCACTCAGATAATTCTGCACAGGTTAGATAGGGTGCCAATAGTCAAGTCACTGACACTATTCCAGTTAAGCGAGGAGTGAGACATGGGTGTGTGCTGGCTCCAACACTTTTTACTTTATTTATTAATAGAGTGGTCGAGTTTTTAGATAAAGATGGCTGTGACGCCCCAAAAATTGGGTTAGGTAGAGTCCTGGCATTGTTATTTGCCGGCGACACCCTTTTAATTTCGAAATCACCCCAAGGCAGCAGCAACTTTTAAATTATTTTTTAAAGTTTTGCAAAGAAAGAGGCCTCAGCCTAAATGAGTCCATGACCAAATTTATGATCTTCGACAAAGGTAAAAATGTAGCAAAGTCCAGACCAATGTGAGCGGGTAGCACTAAACTGGAGAAGGTCGAAGCTTTTGACTACTTGGGGATTCGACTTACCCATTCAATTAGCTGGACCCCACAGGTAGTATTAGCAAAATTCCAACTAATTCAAAAATATGCCCACATAAGTAAGATACACAGTAGGACAGTATCCAGGCAAATGGCCCCCGCTCTTCACATTTACAATACTACGGTTTTGGGTGGGGTACTTTATGGGGCGGAACTCTGGGGTGTTAGTTCTCTGGCCTCTTTGTCCACCGCTGAAAATCGATTCCCAAGATCGCTTGTAGATCTCCCTGCCCGTTCCCCTTTGATTCCTTTTTACTTTGATATTGCTCATAAACAACTAAAGCATAAAGTAAACTACAAAATAATATCATTCTGGTTTAGACTATGAACAACAGACGAGCTGCATCCTTATCGGGATGCCCTAAGGGATCTCTTAAGATTTCCTCAGGTTGCATCTATAAGGTGGTTTTCCCACTTGCGTGATCTACTAGGGAAACTGAGGATGGACAGCTTTTGGTCTAGCCCAGGAACCATGAGCAGTATCTCGAGAGACAAGCTGAAAAAGATGTACTGGGAAAAAATAGTACAATTGGAACTAACAGAACATGTCTCAGGCCTACCTAAAGCTTTTTTAACTTATAAACAAGTTCCATGTTTTGAAACAGCAATAGATGAAATTACTCCTCTGTTGGCCTGCATGCTCTTTTTGCAGTTTAGATACAAGACCTTACCAACTAACTCTTTCTGTTCGAGATGGTGCATGTATCCTCCTGTAGTTGATCTATGGCCTGCATGTAAATCCTCAACAGAATCTATTGTTCATTTACTTGTTTTCTGTCCCCATTATGTATTACTGAGGAAAAAATAGATAATACCACTATGTAGAGCTGTTGGTCCGGGCCACTATTTTGAAATCCTGAGGCTGCTGTCTACGGATACCGTAGATTGATAGTCTTCGGTATCTCCCATTTTCTGTATGCTATGTGGGTCAGGCGGAGGAAGTTATTACTCTGATTTTTGTCTTTTTATCTTTGAATTTATGCTTATTGCATAATAATTTGCTGCAATGTCTACTGATAACCCTTTCTTAATGATTTTATTATATGGTGTTATTGTTTTTTAAATGGAACCTGTGCTGTAATGTACTTTTTTGAATCTCTGAGATTGTAATAAAGTTTATATGATGATGATGATGAATCTCTTTGTCACGGCCCAAAACAGTAAGTGCACTGGGTTTTGTCATACACTTTCCTTTGAATGATTCCCTGGAGGATGTCTTCAGTTTCAGTTGTTCATGGGCATGCTATACAATTTTCCACTGATTCTGCATTTGTTAATGGTTCTGCAAAAGGTGCGAGAATATCAAGCACAGCTAATTCTGATTGCCCCAGACTGGTTGAGAAGGATTTAATATGCAATCTGCTTGCACTCATCATTCAGCCACATTTTGTTTGCATACAGGTGGGGCTTGCTTTCACAAAAGGATAGCCAGGTCCTTCACCCCAATCACCGAAAGGTGTAGTAGAACACATGGAGATTTAGCAATGTCAGGTAAAATCCTTTAGCTTAGTTGAATATGTCTTCTGGGCAGCCAGGAAACCCACAACACAATCCATGCACGTGAGTTGCTGGAACAGGGTTGTTCCGTGGTGCAATCTGGAAGGCCAGAAACCTTTTCAAACTAGATTTTCTGATGCTGTACTCTTTGTCCTGTCAACGGCCCAGAAAGTTCTACCTTTAAACGTTATTGGGCATCCCTATCCACCTTCATTTGTGTCCCTGACAAGCTTCCTTTGTTTACGTCGCCACTAGTGCTGATGCATTTTTAAAAGGTTTACTTTGTCTGTTTCTTTCCATTTTGCTTGTTGTTCCTCAGTGGGATTTTAGTCTTGTATCGAACTGATACACAATTGCCATGTTCGGCTTCTCACTGTGGAGAGGTGTGGCTCACTGGTTAGAGGCGGCAGACCTGTAAGCAGAGAACGGCCGGGACCAGGGTTCAATTCCCGACGCGGCAGGGTCTTGGACCAGGGTCAACGGACTCAATAATTCTCGCCTCAGTGCCTACTCTAACCAGGGAACACACTCGGTAACTCTGGGCATCAAGCTTGCCTCATCTCTACAACGGCCCCCCACAGACGCCGGGGATGCCTGGTTTCACCCTGGAGATACCCAGAAAGGGACCGTCTCACAGGGAAAACCAGGACGGGTTCCCCAGCGGTCTACAGCGCCAGGACACTCGGGTAGAGTAACAGTGCGCTTTACAAGTATCCCACATTTACATTTACTGTGAAGACTGTTTTCTTGATGGCAGTGACTTCAGCCTCTTGGGTTGGTGAACTTCAGGCCATTTCAGTTCAAACACCCTTCATGGTAATATAGCCGGATACATTGGTTCAGGTGTGCAGTGTCATACTCCACACACTTCACTGAACAAGGCAGTGTGGATTAAGGGAAGGCGTTGACAAAATGAACCACCCTATTTTGGTTCATCCTCTGTACCAAGATACTCTATGTCTTGCTCAAGAATACCTTGCAAAGAAATGGCATTTGTCATCAATATGGCATCTGCGCCTGCTAATGCCAAAGGGGTTCCGAAGTGGGACAGGCAGCTACATAGTCATCCTTGAGTACTTTTTTGAGTAGAGTATTTTTTTGAGTAGAGTACTTTTTATTGCTTGGTGGGTTCAAGAGCATAGTGATGGGTCCTTTTCCAGGCCATTGTTGGATAATATATACTACTCAATTCCGCCTCCTTGTTAGTGCCACTTTAGAACTCATTCAAAAGGGAAGGATTTTTGTGAGGATGTATCCATCAGAAGAAAAAGATCTTTGCCTTCGGCAGTGATAATCTTCCCTCAAATTCTTTACTGCCTTCCCTATTTTTTCCCCTTTGAGTCAGTGCTGTGATTAAGACGATTCCAAGTTCTGCAAATACGTGGATTGTGTTTGTCAAATTTTTGGGCAATTCTGAAGTGTTCTGGAAAAACAAGTTACTTGTCTCCAGTAACGCCTTAACTGGTAGAGACTCTATCTAGCCACATATTTCTTACCTTAGAATTGTCCGCAGGCATCAGGCGGGATCCAGAATTCTTTTAGTAAGCAGTACCCCTGTACGCTGATAGGCTGGCTCTGCATGGCATTGTCTACTGTGCCAAAAGTGACATGCTTGGTGCCTACATAGGCGCCACCCTAGTGCAATGACACCAGTTTATTGTCACTACTATCCACGCCAGCAGATCCACCAAAAACACTGACCACTGGTCTGTGGAACTAGGACCCTGAAAAAGAAATAGCCCTGTACCTAGAAATCAGTTCGCAGAGCGAGAAGGATGGGTGGGTTGGTAAGGAATTTGCAGTAGACAGTCTCTACCAGATAAGGCATTACCAAAGGTAAGTGTCTTGTTTATCTGATAAAGGGTTCTTGTTGCAGATTTCTTACCTTAGAATAGAAATCCAGCACTACCTCACCGGAGGAAGGTCTGCAAACCCGATTTAGACCAGAAAGTCCTGCAGGACCAAATGGGCAAAGTGCTGGTCCTGAAAGACCTGACTGTCCAGGCAGCTTGGTGAATGGGTGCAGTGATGCCGACTTTGCTGCCTGGCAGGTGTCCAGGACTGGAATGCCATGTGTTTTCGTGGAATGAACACGCACATGCACTGGGGGTAAACAACGTTTTCAACGCAACTCTTACCACGAACTACCTTTACAACGCATTTTTTTACAACGCAGGATCCTTTACAACGAATGTCTTTACAACGCATGATATTACATCGCAGATGCCTTTACAATGCATGCCATTACAACGTAAGTATAGGTAAGTATATAATTATAATAAAAATTGTATTTAATTAATTTTGAATTAATTAAATATTAATTATTTAATATATATTAAAAAATTATCATTTAAAAAAACATAATTTAAGTAATTTTAATATTAATTAAAAATGTTACCCCTACACTATCCAGCACTTACCCTACTATTAAACCCCCCTGGAGTTAGAATAGTAATTTTTACCCCTACACTATCCAACACTTACCCTACTATTACACCCCCCTGGAGTTAGAATAGTTATTTTTACCCCTACACTATCCAGCACTTACCCTACTATTACACCCCCCTGGAGTTAGAAAAGTAATTTTTACCCCTACACTATCCAGCACTTACCCTACTATTACACCCCCCTGGAGTTAGAATAGTACATTTTACCCCTACACTATCCAGCACTTACCCTACTATTACACCCCCCTGGAGTTAGAATAGTAAATATTATCCCTACAGTATCCAGCACTTACCCTACTATTACACCCCCCTGGAGTTAGAATAGTAATTTTTACCCCTACACTATCCAGCACTTACCCTACTATTACACCCCCCTGGAGTTAGAAAAGTAATTTTTACCCCTACACTATCCAGCACTTACCCTACTATTACACCCCCCTGGAGTTAGAATAGTAATTTTTACCCCTACACTATCCAGCACTTACCCTACTATTACTCCCCTATGGAGTTAGAATATTATTTTAAAACACCTACATTATTTTAAAAATATATATATATATTTTAAAAAATAAGAAAATTAAAGTAAAATAAAAATTAAATTAAATTAATTTTAATTTCATTTTTTAATAATATTATATACTTACCTATACTTACGTTGTAATGGCATGCGTTGTAAAGGCATCTGCGATGTAATGTAATGCGTTGTAAAGACATTCGTTGTAAAGGATCCTGCGTTGTAAAAATTGCGTTGTAAAAGTATGTGTCGTAACGTCATACATCCGCACTGGATGTTGCTTCTTGGCCAATGCATAAAAGATATTGATGCAGAGTAAAATTTATCAGGAGATGGTCGTTTCTGCATGGCCTTCCTTTTCTTGACTCTGACATTCCCCAAGAAGAGTTGATCATCCACCCAAAGCAGTTTTGTGCAGTCAAGTTAGAATGACAATGCTCTTTTTGGGTCCAGCCGATGGAGTCTCTCCCTTCCTTAGAGGGATGAAGCGGAGCATAAAAGACAGGCAAAGTGATGGACTGGCCTACGTGGGATGGGGTGACTACCTTCGGTAAGAAGGATGCCTGAGTCCGCAGGACCAATTTGTCTGGTAAAAAAAGAGATGTACAGATGCTGAGATGCCCTCCGGGCAGATGTAATAGCCACCAGAAAGGCCGTCTTGAAGGTGAGAAAGAGTGCACATTAAAAAGGTATGCACCAAGTTATGATCCAATTGAGGCATAACAAAGGGAGCTGGAGGAAACATGTTCCAGACCTTTAAGGAACCTATGTACAATAGGGGGCTTTAAGGGTAAGGGCTGATCTAGAAGCTGCAGAAAGGCAGAGATGGCAGATATATAACCCTTCAAAGTGCTCAATGCAGAGAGCTGCTGGGCTAAGGTAAGGATAAAGAATAGAACTTGGGAAGCAGATGCAGATAAAAGGTAAACCTGTTTGGCTGTACACCCTGCCACACACTTGCTCCAACGGCCGGCATAAACCGTCTTGGTGGTGGGACGCAGAGCTGCCAAAGTAACATTACAGACTTTGGGCGGATGATCGAAAGCTATCAACTGACGCCGCTCAATCTCCATGCATGAAGGCGGAACATTGACGGGTTTGGTTAGAAAACCCTTCCCTAGAACTGAAGAGCTTTCTAAAGGGTCAGTCTGATCGAAGGACCAATGGACATGCACAACAGCTTGGGATACAGGACTCTCAGAGCCCAGTGGGGAGGCACAAGGATTACTTGAGCTTGGTTGTTCCTGATCTTCTTGAGAACTCTGGGCAGGAGTGGTATTGGCAGAAAGGCATACAGGAGGCCTAAGCTCCAACTGAGACAAAAAGCGTTTCCGAGCAAGAGCCACCTTGGAAACTTCAGTGTGAAGAACTGCTGACTTTGCACATTCTCTGCGGTGGCGAACAGATCTAATCAAGGCTCTCCTCACTGCTGAAAGAGACCTTGCACCACTTCTGGTTTGGGATGCCATTCGTGATTCACTAGGAATTGTTGGCTGCGCTTGTCCGCTCTGGTGTTCAGAAAGACTGCTAGTTGTTGAGCCACTAAGGAAATGCCATGACATTCCAGCCATGCCCAGAGGTGCAGGTGCAGGTTCAATGCCATTTGGATTGCATGGTGCTCCAAAAGGTTGATGTGGTGTCCGGATTCTGCCAGAGACCAGAGCCCTCTGATCTCCACCTCTCCCATTATGGCCGTCCCATCCGAAGAGTGACCTTCCTGTCACTACCGTCCGCTTTGGTTTGTGAAGGGAGAGGAGTCTATGCTGACCCAAGAGGGGTTCATCACCCATCACTGCAGATCTTTTGCAGGGCCCAACTAGATCTGGACCATGTTGGAGAGATACCCCTGATGCTTGCTCCACCCACTGGAACTTCCGGTCCCACTGCAGAGCCTGCATATTCCAAAGGATGTGTCATTAGCAAGAAGAAGGCCATTAGGCCCAGCAGCCTCAGATTCAGTCTTACGGAAACCCAGGATAGAGGCTAAAATATTGGATTCATTGCCTGAATATCCTGGACGCGCTGCTTAGGAGGATAAGCCAGAAGCTGCACTGTGTTTAGAATAGCTCAGATGAAAGGGAGCATCAGAGAAGGGATTCAGTGTAATGTAATTTTGGCACGTTTGGAGGGAATCCCAGTGAGTGCAGGAGCTCTGCTGTAGTCTGGAGGTGGGCGACGACCGCCTCGTCGCTACAGGGGAAGACTGGTACCACTAATTTCCACAGATGAGTTGCAACCACCAAAGTCACCTTGGTGAACACCTGAGAGGCGCTGGTAAGGCCAAAGGGAAGCATGGCCAACTGAAAGGGCTTGTGGCCCACCATGAACCGCAGATAACGTTGTGGACAGGCAGGATGGGAATGTGGAAATATGCATTCTGCAAGTCCAATGCTACCATCCAGTCTCCCGAGTCCAGGGCAGACAAGACTGAAGGGAGCATGAGCATTTTCAATTTCTTCCTTATCAGGAAGAAATTGAGAGACTGCAGGTCTATGATAGGATGAGGACCTCCATCCTTCTTGGGCAACAAAAAGTGGCAGGAATAACAAACACAACCTGCTTCTGAAGCCAACACCCTCACTATGGCTCCCTCAAAAAGCCAGTGGTTTTCAACCAGACGTTGCGCCTAAGGGACTCTGATGATGAAACCGCTCTTCCTAGTGAGTCCGCTATATACCACTCCACTCTATGACTTCCCCCCTACAACTCTAGGCCATGGGACGCCACTCCACTCTATGCCACTTTACTCCACTCTTTGCCACTCCACTCTAATACACTTCACTCCACTCCACGGCACGCTATGCCAGTGCACTATAATCTATGACACTTTACTCCACTCTACACCCCTCCGCTCTACCCCATTCTGCTGTACAACTGTTGATTTTATGCCACTTCACTCTAAGGTCCTCTGCTCTACGACACTCTTCTCCATGCCCCTCCACTCTAGAAAACTCCACCTTATGACACTCTATTCCAGTCTATGACACTTTACTCCCTTCTACACCCCTACACTCTACACCCCTCCATGCCACTCTACAATTCTACAACACTCCACTCTTTGCCATTCTATGACATTTTACTCCATTCCATGTTTGCCACTCCACAACCCTCCATTCTATCCCATTTCACTCTATACCACTCCACTCTCCGACCGACACTCCACTCTCCGACACCCCACACTTATGTTATTCTACTCTTTGCCACGCTACTCCACTCCTCCCTCTATGCCATTCCATGCTACTTTCTTCCATTCTACACCACTCCACTCTTTCCCAGCCCACTCTAAGACACTCTATGCCACTCCACTCTATGACGCTTTACTTCAGTCTATGCGCCTCCACTCTATACCCCTCCATTCTACACCACTCATTAACCCTCCACTCTAAACCACTTCACTCTACACCACAATACTACAATCTTTTCCTCAATACTCCACCTAATTCTGGACATTTCACAATACTACACTCTACTCCATAACACTTCACTCTACTCTGCTCCAGGGAACTCCACTCTACTCCAAGACAGTCCACTCTTAGAAGGGTATAGAGAAATTTAAGTAGGGATGTGATTTTGGCAGGTACATGTTTATACAAGCACCCTACCACTAAAGAGTACACACAAAACAGTTGTAAATGTACTCCAACACAGTCTAAGAGTAAGTTAAGCACAACCCACACATGCCAACTCATTGTTACTGAACAGACTCCCACAGAAATAATTCAATACTTTAAAAATGTTTTATAACATTTATTTGCTGATTCTCCTGAGGACTAAATCCAGCATAGGATTTATGAATCTTGTGATAAAAATAAATTGTCCTTCAGTGCCCAGAGGGATCCCATGTGGGATGCCCATGTAGGACCCCTACAAATTGGCATGAGGGTTGGCGTACTTTCAAGTTGCCCTTTTCCTTTTTCAAAATCCAGTGCACACTGTTCAGTGGCGTGACCAAACTTGAGGGGGCCCCCTGCAAAGTGCCTGGGGTTCCGACGCTCTGGACCCAGTCAGGAGCTCTCAGGCAAGAGGCCCGCCTCCCGTACACAGTGCCAGAGGGGGGCCCCAGGAGTTCGGGAGCCCCCTGCACTGCAGGGGGCTATCGTTATTCCACTGACCAGCTGCAACAGAAATGTTTCTGTGATGTCCATTTGATCAGAACGGAGCACATCCGCAAATCCACTAGTAGATTAGCAAATGTGTACTGGACTAGGTGAGAAAAGCTCCCCAATGAAATAAGGCGATTTTCAAAAACAAAAAAAAAAGAATATAGAAATTCTCTTCAGTTTCTCGAATAAACTGAAGATTTGCCAATTAATAGTCCAGATATCGCTAAAATGTAACCTCTTCATGCCCAACCCCATCACCTTTTTAAATGCTAATTACTCACATTATTGAAGGATTTATACCAAACCAAGTAGAGGTACTTCCTTGAGTGAAGCTCTACATTCATGCCAAATTTGATATAATTCTGTTCAGGCGATTTTATCTGTATTCAGGAGCAAACAAGCCAATGGGAATTGAAATGAGAACTGCCACTTTTGTGGCCTACCCCTTTTCTTGGCTTCTACTCGATAGATCTATTCAGAACTTGCCATTAAGAACTCAGATTGGATGTACTTTTTTTTGGAACGTTTCATGCACATTCATCAGAGGCACAAACGTTAAGAAATAAAATAAAATGCTGCTCCTATGCAAACTCAGACACAATCGTAGCTATGCTTGCGCTATTGCCACCTATGTAACATATATTTGCATTAAAAATGTATATGTAATTATTATTGTACAATTTAATAAACCTGATAAAAATTGACATTACATTTTAAATAAAAAAATAAAAATGTCTTCAAAAGTAATTTTAATTAATTTAAAACAACTCTTAACAATGTACACCTTTTCAACAAAAATATTTATTGTTTAAAAATTAAATTTATATAGGTAAATGAATTATTTAGTACACATGTAATTTGAGTTATAGGGATGCAACATTTAATTTGATATAATTTGATAAGTTCTAGGTAAAAAAAATAT
Organism: Lissotriton helveticus; assembly: GCF_964261635.1. NCBI lineage: Eukaryota > Metazoa > Chordata > Amphibia > Caudata > Salamandridae > Lissotriton > Lissotriton helveticus. The sequence continues at coordinate 694,972,092 of NC_136065.1, read as the reverse complement.
GTTTTTTTATTAATGTACATTTATAGCATGCATTCAAATATATTTTTATGTTAAAAACAAAATTATACTTTTGTTTACCTAAAGGAATATATCTGCCACTATGGCGGGGATTGCCGCTAATCTGTTTAAAATTACTATTAATACCTTCACACTCATGAATCATGTTGTAGGAAGCTCAACCCTCCTCCCCCGATCTGAAGGAGTGGAGACATATTGGTCTACATCCATTACATCCATCTATAAATGTACACTTGAAAGGCGGAATAGCAAGAAAAGTGCATTACACCTACATGTAGTGATCTATATATATATATATATATATATATATATATATATATATATACACACACACACACACAAATAATTACCCATGTGTACAGTTTCCTTTGTGAATAGACTGCAGAATCTGCTTCTGCTTTTTATTTTTTTTAATGGAATAAGGAACCCTTGTGACAAGTGCAGCTATTTCTTTTTCAGGTTCTGGAAGACCTTACCGTTTGAATGTCACCGAGAGGTGGAAATGAGACAGTGGTGCTTTTGGCTGGAGAGCACATGTACCTGCGTCAACTTATATTTTCTTCCATTTGCGCTTTGCTTCCTTGATATTGAAGAAGGCAGCAGTCCAGACCAGAAAAATCCAAAACCACTTTAGAAAATTAGAGTGTATTTTAATGAATTAAATGATAACAGAACAACAAAAATCCAATCAGTAGAACCAGAGATATTGAACTGTAAAGTATTTAGGGAAAATAGCGCCTTTAAGCACAAATTGCGATTCATGGTCATCTGGTCGTGCTGGACCGGTGGAAAGTCGCAAGTTCAGGCCGACCGCAATGCAGAAGGGGCCGGGCACAGGGACCTGCTGAAAAATTAGTACTGCGGAAAAATTACCTTCTCAAGTCTGGGTTGATGGATTCTGTTCATGTTGGAGAAGGCCACGAAAAGGAGGTTGTGTCATGGATGGTTATCGTTGTAATGCTAAGAGCAGGTTGAGTGCTGTGGATGGTCATTGCAGTAGTGTGAATAGCCGATCAAGCGTCATGGATGGTCATTCCTGAATTTCACAGTCGGGGTTGTTGTGGGATGTCTTTTTATTGTAGCGTGAAGTGTGGCACATTCATGGTCACAAGGACTGCAACCTTCAGGATTTTCATCTTTTTTTTGAGAGGGGTACACTCTGATGCCAGTCAAGAGTCCAGGAATCTTGGTAGCTCCTCCTGGGGATCAGGGAATCACTCAAGCAGTAGCCTCCAGGGCTCAGGCTGGTCCCGTTGCAGGTCTGATTGGAGCAGGTGAGCTGGACAGTTAGAGGGAGGCCTCTGAAGCTTGTTGTGTCCCTGTAACTCACGCAGGAGGTCAGCCCACTAACTCTTGGAGTCACTCTGGTTAGCCTGGAATGAAGGTAAGGAGATCCAGTCTTCCTTCTCAGACAGCAAGGTAGTCCTTCAGCAGCAGAGCAATCTACTGGCAGCAGGGCACTCCTTCTTCTGTAACATACACAGGTCCAGGAGTATTCTGAAGAGTGACTTTGGAGACCTAATATTTGTACCTGGTGTCAGCCTTTGTGTGGAGGGACTCCCTGTCCTACCACCACATCTGGTTCTGGAAAGCTCTTCTCATTTGACTGTCAATGCTCCAAATTGTCCCGGGTGACAAAAGACAGGGCAGGCCTTGTGCAGATTGCTTTATATGGGCAGGAAGTAAAACCCTTTGAAGTGTAAGTGAGGCTGGGAACAGCCCCTCCCCAGCCATCCTGCCATGATGGCCCATCCTGTTCACACTTAAGCCCCCTTTATGTCATTGTTTGGAAGTAATATGGAAACCCTCAACAGCAGAACCCTTCACTGTCATGTGACCCAGGACACTGGCAGAAGGCACTAATAGTTTGGGACAAGAAAATGCCAACTTTCTAAAAGTGGCATTTTCAGAATTGTTACTTAACATCATACTTCATCATTAAAAAGGATTTTAACCATACAAATTGATTGAATGTAAACCATATATTTCTACCTTCTTCTAAACCGAATTGTTCACTTATTAAGTGTAATAAGGTAACCCAGTGTTTGTGAATGGGAAAGGTAGGCATTACAACAGTGAAAAACAACTTCAGGTGTTTTTCACTGCCAGGACATGTAAAGCTTAAGAACACATCTTATATTTTAAATAAAATACACCCTGGCCTCTCGGTGATTATAACCTACTTTAAGAGTGACTTTTAAGTGTTAACAAAGGGGCATGGCCAAGCAAGATGGTCGCTTAGACGCTTTTTTCGGCGCTCCCGCTGGGGCCAATGGAATTCTGACACATTTTTCCACCAGCTGCTTTCCACCAGCTCCTGTGCTGATACCCGACAAGCCGCTGGTTTTTGACAGCCTACTGAGCCGCCCTGTGAACTGGCATTGAGCGCAGCCTTGCTCACTCATGCCAGGGTGCAATCTTGACTCTGGAGGCCAGTCTGAGCCGCAGAAACAAGGAGGGGGCCCATCTGTAAATGAGAAGCCTGGTGTTGTGGACCCCGGGCAGTGGTGAAGGCTTCTGGGACTGGGGAGGGATGGTGGACTCCCATGCTATCAGGTTATGGAGCCCATGCTGAGGGTCTGGATGAGCTGTCCTGATCTAACGACCCGCATTGGGACCGTGCCTGCTGCAAGGGGGTCTGTCGGTAGTGGCTATGGTGCGGACTGGGCCCCCCCGTGAGGAGACCAGCAAGAGGTCGATGGAGCCGAACTCTGTTGTGGGTCCCGGGGAGAGTGCCTAAGGACTCTGAGCATCTCGAAGAGGGATGCTGACCTCTCCTCTTTTCCGTTGGAACCAGCAGAGTTCGCTCCCCTCTCCCTGGTGATACAGAGCCCCAAAGATGCCCATTTAATTTCCAAGCTGTGCAAACAATGTAACATACTCAAACCCATAGATGACTCCAAACTACGAGCTGCCTGGGAGGGGGACCTGGGTGGTCCCATTTCCGACGATCAGTGGACTTTCTGCTGTAGCGCCACGTCTGACATTTCCTTGAACAGTCGTCACAAGCTGCTTCATTTCAAGTTCCTGCGCCGGATGTACATCACACCGGCCTGCATACATCGTATAGACAACTCCAGGCCACACCACTGCCTTAAGTGTCTTACCCCATTCGCTGATTTTGCACACTTAACATGGACATGCCCTAAAATACACCAATACTGGCTGGACGTCCACTCCACTTTGGGTGAAATACTATCTATGGCCCTTTCCCCTATACCTGAGATTGCCCTCTTGGGCTATGTGCTTAATTTCCCGAAGAAGGTTTGCCGGCTGGCGGCGTTAGGCTTCCTCCTGGCTAAACGGGAGATTGCTTTGGTGTGGGGTAGTAAACGGGCTCCTACGCTCCGCTCCTGGTTAAACAGTATGGCGTTTTGCAATGTGAACTGCGAAGAATTTAGCACTTTACTCCCCACCACTTCCAGACCAGTCGACATTAGGGGGCCGTACAAAGAGTACATAACTAGGTGCAAGTCCGCCTGTGAGTCACCACTGCAATCCAGCATCACTCCCACCGGAGTGGGATAGCCGCAGGCTTCTTCACGCATTGTATTGCATAGTGAAGTTCATCATTGGACCGTCTGGCCCCTGGGCGGTGGATTTGGGTTTCAGGAGTTGTTATGGTGTGTTATCATACATATTCCACACATTTTATGTATCATGTTCTTTTGGCTGTAACTTACGTGTCGCATCACTCTGCTCATATATTTGATCGCAAGTTAGAATTGTGCAGTCATATCAATGCAACATATCCCCTTATGTTTCTCAATTTTAATGCTATTGCATTGTTTTCCTTCGGCAGGGGACAGTTTCAGTATACACTTGATGATTATATGATTGTTTTGTGTAGTATCACTTTCTTTTCTCTTTTGTCTCTTTGTTTTTTCTGCAAAATGACAAATAAAGATTTTAAAAAAAAGGAAAAAAGGGGATGCTGACCTGTGTCCCCTGTGGGACGCCTCATGGCGCTGCGGGAGCAGCATCCACGGTGAGCTGTGAATCCTGCCGTTGGCCCGGGGAGTGAGGTGCTTCAATTGGGTCCACGACCCTTCCCCCGACTATGCAGAACGGTCCCTGTCTCCTGAATGGGCCCAGCTCACCCGTTCCTGCGGCCCGATAAGAGCTTCAGGAAGTGCAGGGTGGGCACAAGTAACTGTCTCTTGCAAATCATTATTCTGCCGCCTTACAGTGCACCCTCCGCTGCCCACCATAGACGAACTGAGTGGCTTTGTTGCAGTGGCACAGGCAGAGGGGAGTCAGGAGTGGCCTTAACACTAACCAGGGAGGCCCTGCTGATGCTAAAACACCCCCACTGCAGGGGGATGACTGCTGGTTTGTGACCCCCCGTGATGGTGTGCAGCAGCCTGGAGCTCTCCCAAACTCTTTACGGAGGACTGGATTACTACAGTCCTTCTTCCCAAGTATTAAAAAGAAAGGTTTAGGCCAGGTAAAAGCTTTACTTGCCCAGGTGGGAATGGCAGTTTAAAACTTGTCTCCAGTGGCAGGCCTAAGACATGTTTTAAAAGGCTAATTTGGTGTGTGGCACAATGAGGGCTGCAGGCCCACTAGTAGCATTTAATTTACAGGTTTGGGAAATATGTAGTGCCATTTTTTAGGTACCTACAAGTAAATAAAATATACCAATCAAGTAGATGCCAATTGTACCATGTTTTAGGGGGTGAGCATATGCACTTTTCTGCTGGTTAGCAGAGTCCTAATGGCAACAAAAACAGGTTGAGCCAGAGAAGGCAAAAATCTGGGGAGGGGGGGGGGGGGGGGGGGGTTTACCCTGCAAAAAGGGCCAGGTCCACCAATATTTAATATTGGATGACCAGTTTCTTGGTGAGATTACAGTTCTAACTAAAGATTCTCCACGTCATTGTGTGATTACCGGTTTATATCTGTCATTGTATTTTGTGCAATTCACTACTCTGACTAACTATTCGTACCATTAATAAATTATTAAATAATTCAAATAATGTTGTGTTCTCACATAACCTAGGCTGAATAGCCATATTTAAGTTGAACTGAGAACAATTGTGGTGCCCTACACCTATCTATACTCACCCCACACACATTTCTTTGAGTTAAACAATGACTGCTTACCCACTAACCAGAGCCAGGAGGCCTACGTGAAGTCCACTTTCTGTTAAGGAAGTTGTATCCTGTGCACTGGTTACCATTACCCGTCAGCTTTCTCCACTTAATAACACATCTTGACAGATCACACAAAAAAGAAAGAGAATGTTCACCCTGCCAGCAACAACAACAACTGAGATTGTGTTGTGATGTTAGTTTTAATTTGTATGTATTTCTTTCCATAGATTTGCCAGATAAGTCAGACAGGACTGACACCCTTCTTATTGTCAATATGTTTAAAAACTCTTGCTATTTGCAGGCCTGTCGTATCACACATGGCCAAATTATAGTGTCACATTCATTTTAACCCGAAGAATTAAAAGTCACAACAGTTGAGTTGACAAATAGTTATGCCCTATGCCACAAAAGAAAGAATTATGACAACGTTTACTCTTCAAGATAAACACTATTATACAATGTGGCATGCAACAACTTTCATTCCTGAGGTAAATGTTATTGTGTAGAACAAGAGATAAGGAACAATTAAGTAACATCAGGTTGTTTTCAGATAAGGCCAGTTTTCAGTAAACGAGGTGATATAATTGAAATATTTTTAAATGTTAACATTGACACAAATGTGGGCATATACAACACAGCCCCGCTCATCTTCACTGGCTCACTTCACCTGGTGTTCAGCACAGATCCTTGGACTGGATCTTCTTGTTACTCTTGCCTGAAGTTCAACTCTTCTATGCCTCCTTAGCTTCACCCTTAGTTGTGCTCTATCAGAGCTCCACAGTTACCCCTCTCTTGTTTGACATATATTGAACCTATTCCCCTCCCAAATTCACTTTTATGGACCTGCATATTAAAAGTGTAGAAATCTTACAGGTCCTCCTGAAAGTACGAAAATGTCTTAGCTCTTTTGCTAGCTCGCTAAAAACTTTCCTTTTTGCAAGTGATGACTAAATGACCAAGATTCATAAAATAAAAATACCAGTAAAACTCAAATTCGGGCATGTGGTAACTGGCAGCACCAGCCTACTCGGCTAGATCGCTCACCATTTCCAGCTGATTCTGTCAAGAACCCAGAATTGATCTTGGACTTAGATTTGACTTTCGTTCCACAAATAAACCCTGTATTGAAGGCTTGTGTCTACCTCTCAAGAATAATTTAATTGTAAGATAGGTGGCTTCTATTAAGCAGTCTCTTTTCTTACTGTTTATTTTTTACTGCATTTAAGCGCACCACAGCACCCACAATTCTGCTTCCTTAGGCAGGAAATTTCATCAAATGGACCAATCAACCCATAGTATAAATAGGGAAAACCATAACTGACTTCTTGTTTCCTTGATGTAGAGAGTTAAGTTTCTAGTTGGTAGAACTTGGGGTTTGTTGGTGTTTCTTATTCAGATTTTAAATTTGTTGAAAACATCTGATTGGAGAATAGCTTTTATGATTCGTCTCTTTCGAGGTTCGCAGGGGATATTTTGTTTTGAGTGGGATATATGGGTAGAAAGACGCGGTCCTCTTCACTGAGTCAATTTTGTTGCCTGTGCATGGCGGTTAAAAAGTAGAGCACTCAGATACTTTGTAGCTAGTAAGATGAGCGGTAAGGATATCGCAGTCCTGCTTGCTTTTATTGTTACTTACTGTCAATTTCAACACATCATTGTTGTATTTTTTGTGAAATCACGCATGTTGAGTGCAAGCAGCCTTCTCTTAGATGGTTTAGGTTAATATTGAACTGGACTGTGGGAGCTCAATTCATCAAATGTTATTGTTCTCACATTATGACTAATGAGAGTGGCAAAGACCATGTCAGAAATAATGAAGAAACAGAGAAAGATTTTTTTTAAAGGTACCTCTGTGAATTTCTAGACACTTAATTGTAAAATTTGATTACAAAAGTGTATTGATCTTCTCTTAAAATGCTGCCATTGATGCAGGTAACCCTGTTACAACCACTGTTACATCTAAGTGGTTCCGAAGGATGATTTATTTCCTTGGCAATGCAAACACTTCTCTGTCCTAAGAAAGGAAAAAGAGCCATTTGGAGATTGACTGCTATATGCAGGCCTTCCTATCTCAGTCAAAGCGCTGTGAGATTTGTGTCTCTAACAAGGGACTGCAATGGTAGTGGAGTCCCGTCCGGGACGTCCAACATGGTAGCAGACTGGTACTTGAGGACCCTCTATGACATTGGTCAGTGGAGGCTAATTTGGCAGGTTTTCAGGTCTCTGGAGGAAGTTTGGGGTCCGTTCAATTTAGATCAATTTTCTTCCATGTTGAAGGACTGGTTGAAAAACATTTCCAAAGGCGGCCGGAACCAGAGTCTTTGGCAATGGATGATTTTCTCCAGGGCTGGTCTGAGGGAAATCAATATGCTTTTCTACCCTTTTCCATGAGCTCCAGGTCTCAAGCTCAGATACACAGGCAATCAGCAAAAGTGATAATGGTGTCACTGCTGTAGCGAAGTCAACCTTGCTATTCTGCTCTGTTAGAGCTATCAGCGTATTGTCCTATCCATCTAACAGCCGTCCCACAGATTTTGAAGAACCCTTATAGTCCACACCAGTCTTGTCCTACAGGGCAAGCTGAGCCTAGTAGCAGGGAACAATTCAGGATGTTCACAGACATGCCAGAACCTTTGGAAACTGCTTCTAGATACATCAATGCCTCATTGGCACAGGGCATGGTCAAGCCTACAGCCCAGCCTGGGAAGTATGAAGTGACTGGTGCATGGACAGGGTATTCATCCTGTTTCATCAGCTGTCACCGGAATGTTAAATTTCTTAACATCCTTAAGAGCCGGGCAAAAGTCTTACAGAACAATTCATGGTTATAAATTAGCAGTGTCAGTAGGGCACCAGAAGTTTGAGGGGAAACCTGTTTGAGAACACCTGTTTGGGTGCAGATTACTGAAGGGAATGTACATGGATCCCACCAAATCTGGGTATTCCACTACGTGGGATTTTAACTTGGGTTTATTGTTGTTTGAGTCTTGGGATGATAATGAATGTTTGTCTTTTAAATTATTATGCGCAAAATTGGTAACACTGTTGTGTCTGGTATCCTCTAGGAGTATATCAGAGATCAGAGAATTGGATATTTCGGCTAGGCATTTTTAGCCCGCTGGTTAAGATTTTAGTATTAGAAGATGTACCAAGAATGCTTCTACTTATGTGAAATTTCCATTTTTTCTTTTACACCCTAAGCTCTATGTGTTGAGATGTGTAAAACAGAATGTGCATGTAACTGTTCCACATTTTTTTTTATAGCTTTGCATATACCATTCATTCTAGTAACATTAACCTCATTGAGTAGAAGGGTAAAGGGGGTGATGGTTTTGGCAAGAATTCATACAGGGCAGTTTGGGCACAATCAACCACCTGAGCTATAGCCTCTAAAGCATTCTGGGCTAGGGGTCAGCTAGAAGCATTCTAAAGTCTGCAGATTACAGTCTAGAGTGTCAACCTTTAAGACATGTTATTGCAAGCCTGCTGAGCATACAGCAATGACTGTTTGTCAACATTCTTTGAACATGCTATTATAGACCTCGTATTTTGTAGATTCTTCTAATCAGTTGGTGTTGGGGAGTCCTGGTTTAATAACGACTAGGAGGCAACTATGATCCTACTATGGCGAATACCCACCCCAGCAATGATGATTAATGTGTGCCTTTTAATTACTTCAAGTGCCAGGGGCAACCAACCAGACAACATGCTGAGATGTGAAGGTATGAATGGCATGGAGGAGGTTATTCTTTTCGAACTGATCAAACAATTCAAGAGGAAATGTGTTGAGGACAAGACGAATTGGTATGTCTATTACCTATTTTTTTTAATTTATTTATTTATTACATTTATATAGCGCAACAGCTACCCTGAGGGTTTCCCGGCGCCTTGGATCTGGGACTTTGCTCGGTAAGATGGAAGGTTTATGAAGGAATGTGGAGTTTATTGGTTAAATAGCCATGCTTTAATGCCCTTTCGGAATTGGGTGTAACTTGGCTCAAGACGTAGTTTGAGCGGAAGTGAGTTCCACAGAACCGGGGCCAAGTAGGTGAAGGAGCGTCCGCCCAATCGTGCCCGTTTGAACCTAGGGACAGTAAATTTAGCCTGATGCATTGACCGCAGGTTACGGGAGGGTAGATATGTATGCGCCAGCTTACATAAATAAGCAGGAGCCTCCCCTGTGCTGATCCTGAACATATAACACAGAGCTTTGAATTTAATTCTGTTGGCTATCTTCAGCCAATGTAGGTTCTTAAGATGATCCGCAACACTCGTTCGCCCGGGAAGATGAAGAAGTAGCCTTGCGGCCGCTTTTTGAATGACCTGCAGACAATTAGTGATAGCTTTGTTGGCTCCTAGATATAGGACATTCCCATAATCTAGTCTTGAGCCAATGAGGGCCTGTAGGACTGTTCTCGGTGCCCCTTCTGGAAGTTGCCATAGAATTTTCCTCAACCATTTGAGGATGGCGAAACAAGTTGAGGCCGTTTTAGCTGTTTGCACACGCATGGATAGTTTGTCATCGATTAACACCCCAAGGTTGCGTGCGGATTGTACTGCAACCGGGGTAGGACCCATTTCCGTCGGCCAGTGGGTGGGACCCCAGAGTTCCTTATGTTCCCCGAAAATATTAAGCTCAGTTCTTTCCCGGTTTAGTTTTAATTTCTTAGTATGCAACCAGTCTGACATTCTCAAAAGCCCACAACGGAGGGAGGAGGTGGTGGATTTGTCGGTGGCTGATAGGGAGAACACTAATTGAGTGTCATCCGCATAGGAGTAAATAGTGAGACCCATTTCCTCTGCTATTTTAGCCAGGGGGGGTAACATAAATATTAAAGAGCAGTGGACTCAATATTGAGCCCTGGGGTTCCCCATAAGGGGAGGTCAGGACATCGGAGACATTGTTTTTGGAAAAGACCTGGAAAGTCCGGAGAGAGAGGAATTGTTCCAACCACTCCAGTGCTTTCCCTCTTACCCCTATGTCCTCTAGGGCCTGAGTCAAAGATTTATGGGAAATGGTGTCAAAAGCGGCACTCAAATCTAGAAGAATGAGTGCCACCGTGCCACCATTGTCCAATACCTGACGGATAGCTACAGTTACCCCTAGTAGGGTGGACTCAGTAGAGTGACCCCTTCTGAAACCCGACTGGGAGGGGTGTAGTAACTTGTTGCTATTTTTGTCCTCATATATGCCACCAGTAGATATTAGCTCTAAATGGGCATACTCCAGGCCACTGACACAAACAAACCTTTCCTGCCCTTGAGTTTGTGGATAGCCGATAGAGATTGCCCAGAGGTAAAGTTGATAGAGCGCGCGAGGCCACCCGACCAATAGTTTTCGCCGTTTCCGGCTTCAGGGCCCATATACTTTTCAAATCACCATATACATCGATCAGGTGACTTCACGAGCTCTACCAAGTTGGTGTGTGTGTTCCCTGCTACCAATTTTCGGTGCACCCGACTTACCATCCACCGATGCGGGTGCCTAATGACCACAATGAATCAGGGAGCTAGCTGTTAAAGAAAGGCAGCAAAATATAAACCCAACCAATAACATTCAAATACTGTTTAAATGACCACGGACAACTGGAAGTTTTAAAATGTTTATCTAAAGTTCATTATTTTCTTGCATGAGGTACAATAAAACAAGGCAATCAATAACCAAGATAACGTAAATTATATATGCATAAAGAAATAATGACAGAGTAATCATCAAGGTACTAATAAAATGTAACGAGAAAAGATACTATGCAAGTCAGTATTATCTAAACAGGGATAGCCTAAGTGTGAGTGACTATAGGAGAGCTTATAATGAATAACACGCTTCACTTAAGGTGAAGGGGCCTTTGAACAATCTAGGCAACGAAGTTCTAGACCATATCAGGAAATGACACACTGCTATGCAAAATATAATTTCTAACCAATGAGAAGACATAGGAATAAACTTATGGAAAATATAAATGACTTTCAATAGTTGCAGAAAGGCATGGAAAGTATCACATGTGCAATGTTGAACTTTATTAAAGCCAAAGTTAGAAATTCAGAAGGTGCAAGAATTTAAAAATTTTCAGAGCAATATTTACCTAGAAAGGTGTGGAAACCAAACCCTGGCCACGGGTCAGTTAAGGACAGGAAACCCTCAAGGAAGGATACTCCTCAAAGGACAGCAGGTGCAGAATGGACACCCAGGATAGGACAGGATACCCTCGGAATAGGAATCAGGACAGGACCCTCAGGACAGGACAGCAAACCCTCAGGACAGGACCCTCTTCAGGACAGGACCGGAACCCACAGTTCGGAAGCAACGCCTGCGCTCCACCCGCTCTGCAGCTATCGATCAAGACCCCGATTGGGTCAGCGAACTCCCAGCTAAGTGCTTTGCCAGCACTTTAAGGTTCAGTAGAACCTTAGCCTATGGTCAAATTCGGACAGAGTGCTCCGCAGCGCTCTGTATCTTCAGTCACCTATTGAGTGCGTTGGGTCAGTGACAGGTCAGCTAAACCAGACAAGTCGGACGGTTCACTAGGTGAACCCAGGGTAGATATACAGTTTGGGGACAGTGTACCACCCCCCAATGTTGCAAAGTGTCAGAATCCCTCAATTTCGATTGGTCCTAAGGTAGGATTTGGGTAACACACCAATCACAATACACGATTTGAAGCCTTCATTAACATATTTGGGTACCGCCTAGCAGGTTTGGGGTTCTCATGAGAACTGTGCAGGAAATTAACATTGTAACACATGAGGAGCAACATTCGCCGTTCTCGTAGCGCAGAGGTGGCTTTCCCAGGCGCATCTTGACTGTGGCTGCCAGCTGGCTGAGTTCCACTGTCCAAAGTGGCCACTTTTCAATGCTCCCTGGTCATGCGCAGAAGAGACCGTCAATATGGCTCCCAATCAGTTTGGACCCCCATTCCCCGCGGTACATGAAAAGTAAGCGAAAACAAGTTAATACATAATAATGTCATTATGAAAATACATCACAGGGTTTGTACTTTTAACTCATCATCAAGAAATAAACTTATTGCATCTAAATGTTAGCTACATTGATACGGGCACAAGAGCAGTGGCACGAGCAGTACCACATGATAAGTACAGCTATGAATTACGCATGCGCATAACTTTCCCTCCACTTCTGCAGACGCGTCAGGACACGTGAGTGTGGCTGACGCATGCGCAGTAACTAAAATACAAGCGGCGGCCATATTAGAGGACACGGATTAAATTCATTAGAAATACACATAGGCAAGCTTCGGGAACTTTGCCTAAACAGAATAAATGTTAGTAAAACATACATTTTGTTACCTTATTACACATAAACGAGGTTCTTGACTTCGGCAAGCCGCAAAATATGCGAAGCTTTGCTTCATCAATCCCCTCTTTGATGATATTTACTATCATCACAAATTATAATGGAACCAGATGCCAACTTTCTTTCATACTTTATAAAGTTCTATTTCTTCCAGCAGCCGTTCTAACTTTTCTCTCTCAGTTTTAGCAGGGTGAGAAGTCTTCACCTTTTTGTATATCTGATCATTCACTTCCTCTAATTCAATCTCATCCACACTTCGTTTCACTCCTCTTGCATTTACCTCGTGCTTTTTGGTGCGCTTGCGGTATTTACAGCATAAGAAAATGGAAAGTATAATAAGACCTATAATACCAATTGGCATCAGAATTTTGAATAATAAGCTTTTACCTATGCTAGCAAGCCAATGACCTACATTTGAGAGACCATCTACCAGTCTCTTCCAGGCACTATCAACCTCGAGTGGTTTGAGTTCCTTTGCCAAATTAGTAATGTTTTTCACATATCTTTTGATCTGTACACTTTTATCCGGAATATAAGTGCAACAATGTTGCGCCTTCAACATCCGGCAGACTCCGCCCTCTTTTGCTAATAAGGTGTCAAGAGCAAGTCGATTTTGTAAAACCATTGATCTGATCGCAACCATTTCGGTATTGACCAGCAGAAATCCATGAGCTGTTTCAGTAGACAGCACATCTACTATAGTAGACAATTTGCAAATTCTGTGAGTGTTCAGAACCACTCCCACTCCAGGTATCAGTGCACTGAAAATACTACCCATAATTTCACCTATACTTTCTCTTTTACTACGCACTAAGCCATTAGTATCTTCATTGCTTCCAGCTTTTCCATTCACATGGTATATTTTCGGGAAGACAATGCCAAAGTAGCAGCTTCCATACCAGTGATCCGGCAATTTGAAATAAGCCTTGTCCCCACAAATATAATAAATTCCAGGAAACACAGGCTCTGACCCATTTTTGAAACCCCAACCTCCAATTACCTTGTAATTATGTTCGCATTCACTGGAACCAATGAAAACATTATTATAATAGCTAGTCTTCTCGCGGTGAAGACATAGCTTGCCTTTCTTTTCAAAATCCAGCAACAGAGCAGGACCCGCTCCACCAGATGAGGTGCCTTCCATGTTCTCTGCCCACTTTGGCTTTTTCTGACTTTCGTCATTAGCCTTCTTTTGAATTTTAATTCTCCTTTTCTCTGCCATGTTCAGGAACATCTTTTCCTGCTCACGCAAAGAACAAGTCAAGTTATCTCGGTGTGCGTCTGCTATGTCGATGTTACCTATAGTCAGAAAGTAGTCTCCCATATATCTTATGGTGTCAGTTTTGGTATGTACAGGATTCAAGTTCCCACGTATAGGAAGTTCAGAAAAAATCACGTCATTGTTAGAGTAATAGTACTGTAACGGTCCTCTTTTATAGAATAAACTAGCTAAAATGCTACAGGAGATTCCATATGTCAATGGCAGATGATGGTATGTCACGCCTTCAGCCACAGAAGTAGGTAGCTTCATGCAGACATAGCAATCTTCAATTTCCATAGTCTCTACATAGTGTATTAACAAGTTTGCGAAAACGTTTAAGTGTGTCTTGTTCTTAACTCCATGATAATGTAGTCCTCCCTCATCTGATGCTTCTAAGTTCTGTTTTGTTTGTCTCAAAGCTCTCTCATGTCGTGCTACACTCTGTGTTGTTAGCTCCTCATTGTCAGTATTTACAACTTCAGTAGGGACAATGTTAGTATCTTTACTTACAGCAAAGGGAATGAAAATTGTTAATCCTATCCAGATAACTATCAGTACTACTACACTACATATACACACCTTGCAACACGTCTTAAAACGGCTGCAACTAGGTCTACCATTCACTGTTGAATCAGACATTTTGGCTCAGAAGGAGTCTCTCGAACCCCTCTTTTTGGCTTCACACAATTAGCTTACTTTGTGCAATTTTCACGGTGGTTCGTCTTCCTCTTCAGCTGAGTACTCTGGGACGGGTTCTCCGTCGCTCACGTCAGTTATATCAAGATCTTCAAGCTCCTCCAAAACCAGTGTCCATTCAGGAGATTTGTACTTTTTGTTTTGTCTTTTTATTCGCTCACTCCTTCTTTTGGAAGAGTCTTCTTCTTGCTCTGCTATTCGAGCACTTCTTCTTGCTTCTGCACGTTTTTCTTCCACTGTCTTTATCCTTAGTCTCAATCTTTTTACAAACCTAGGCTCAAGGTTGTTTCTTTTCTTTAGTCTCTTAGTCGGTACTTGGACTTCACTTTCTTTTCTTATTCTCTTGTTCTCTTTATCTTGTGGTAATTCTTCTCCACTTTCTTCTCCTACTTCCCTTATCTGGCTAGTTCCAGGGCTAGCATCAAATTCTTCTGCCTGGTTGCTAATCTGGCCTTGTTCAGGAATATTTTGTTTTTGGCTTTCGATTGTCTCTGTTTCTGTTTCTGTTTCCTGAACCCGTTCTTTTAACCCTCTCTGATCCTGTTCAAGCACTTCGATCTCTTGATTTTCTTCTGCTCGAACTATCACTCTATTTCTAGTCTCTCCCTTATCTGCATCAGGTGTTAGCGGTGGTGTATCGAATACCTGCTCTGTCCCTGTCTGACCTTCTCCTTCCTCAGTTTTGATGTGAATCTCAAGCGGCTGAGGTTCTTCGCCTGTGCCTTGCTTTTCCTGACTAGTCCACTCTCTACCTTCACTAAGTCGTTCTCTTGTTCTGATAGGATCTTCGGTCAGATCAATCATCGGTATCCATTCTTCTGGCCATATGCTTGGCAGCTCGTCTTCAGCTACTCCTGGCTCAGTTTCCTGGACCTCTTCCACAGGCTGGTTTCTTGGCAGTTCGTAGTCAACTACTCCTGGGCCAACGTCTGTTGTTCCTGCAACCTGACTGGTGCTGGGCTGCTCGTTGTCAGTTGCTTCTGGTCTGGCTCCTTCAGGGTCCTCTGCTGGTTGCCCTTCTTCTTCAAATCCTTTGTCTGGCAATACCTTCTGGGTGTGTCCAGCGTGGATCCACTGGGGAACACCTGCGACCTTCACTGCAGTGGTTGTTACCAGGATTACTTGGCGTTTCTTTCCCCACCTTGGTGCCAGACAGCTTGATCGAGTGTGCTTCTTTATTTTGACCCAGTCTCCTGGAACCAAGCTGTGGAGAGGAGTCGTTGGATTGAGGATGCCGTCGTCTCCAATCTGGCGAGAGATAGAACGCACTTGGTCACCCAATCTTCTGCAGTATTCAAGCACCAAATCATCAGTAATACTCAACAGTTTGCTTCCTGGCACCCATGCTTGTCTCATCACTCTTCCCATAATGATTTCATGGGGACTTAGGCCTGTCTTGCGGTCGGGAACACTTCTCAGTCCCATCAGGACCAGGGGCAGGGCCTTCACCCAGGTCATGCCAGTAGCATCTGTCAGCTTTGCTAGTCTGTTTTTGATAGTTCCATTTACTTGTTCCACTATTCCAGAAGCCTCTGGGTGGTATGCACAATGGAGTTTCTGCCTTATTCCAAAGGCCTTACACAGTTCAGCCAGTATTTCATTCTGGAAATGTCCACCCTTATCTGATTCAATAATGTATGGTATTCCGAATCTAGGTATCAGTTCTTTTAGTAAACACTTCGCTACTGTCAGTGCGTCATTTTGAGGAGTAGGGTAAGCTTCTACCCATTTTGAAAATACGCAAACAATGACAAGGACATATCGTTTCCCTTCACAACGGGGCATGGTGATGAAATCAATCTGTATCCTTATAAAGGGACCCCCTGATCTCCCAATCCTGCTCAGTTCAACCATTGTCCTCTTGCCTGGGTTCATCTGTTGACATGACAGGCACCTCTGGCAGAGGGACTCTGCTACCTTCCTGAACTTTTTACTGTACCAAGTCTGTTGAAATACCAGAATCATGGCATCCCTACCAATGTGTGATCCTTCATGTATTAATCTTGCCATTGTGCCAAGCAAGTGTCGGGGTAACACAGGCATACCAGTTGGGCCCAAAATCACACCATCCACACGTCTCGGTCTACACCCATCCTCCTTCCATTTCTCTCTTTCTTGCCAAGGAGCCGATTCCTGCCACTCTCTCACTTCATCCCACGTAGGCACTTCTTCAAACACCTGAAGCTGGCAGCTGGTTCCTGGCCCCCCTCGTTTTGGATTTACAATATACCGATCTTTGGCACACCATTGGGCCACTCGGTCAGCATAATCGTTTCCCAGTGATACTCTGTCCATGCTCCTTTGATGAGCAGCACATTTTACCACTGCCAGTTCTTTGGGCAACTGGATGGCCTCTAAAAGGTCATGAACAACCTTTGCATTCCGAATGGGAGTACCTGAGGAAGTCATGAATTCCCTTTGTAGCCATAATTGGCCAAAGTCATGCACAACTCCATAACAGTACTGACTGTCAGTATACACTGTTATGCGTAAGTCCTTCCCAATTTTGCAAGCCTTTATCATGGCTATCAATTCGGCTACTTGTGCAGACTTGATGTTATATAGGTAACCTGCTTCTTCAATTTTGGTGAAAGACACTACTGCATAAGCAGCACTCAAGCCTCCTAGTTCATGTCTTAGACAGGAACCATCCACAAATAGTTCTTTATCATGCTCAGGCAATGGTACTTCTTTTATGTCTGGGCGTGGCTTAGTACTGAACTCTGTCAGGTCAATACAATCATGTTCATCATCATCCCCACCTTCTATTTCCAAGGGGTCGGGGAGTAAGGTGGCAGGGTTCAGAATACCGCACCTAACAATGCTTACATTTGCTGCACCCACAAGAATCCTCTCGTATTTAGTCAGCCGACTAGGGGTGAGATACTGTGTTTTAGTTCTGGTCAATAGAATTACCACTCCATGTGAAACATACACGGTCACAGGATGTCCCATGACAATGGACTCACTCTGTTCCAAACTTGCACAGGTAGCAGCTACTGCTTTCAGACAGCCTGGTAACCCAGCAGCTACTGGGTCCAATGTGGCAGAGAAATAAGCCACAGGCCTTCTGGTCGTGCCATGTTCTTGAGTCAGGACTGACAATGCGCAATTATCGCGAGTGTCACAGAATAGGGCAAACTCTTTGGAATAATCTGACATTCCCAACGCAGGGGCCGTACACAGACAGTTTTTCAGTCTTGTGAAAGCCATTAGACTTTCATCGTCCCACTCTACAACATCTGGCATTCCTCTCGTGGTCATTTTTATCAAGGGCCTGGCTAAAGCTGCAAATCCCAGAATCCACTGTCTGCAGTACCCTAATACCCCCAGGAACATTCTGACATCTTTTTGAGTACGGGGCAACTGCATCTTTTGAATTATTCTCACTCTTTCTGATGTGACTTTTCTGACACCCTTTTCTATCTGGTGTCCTAGATATTTTACTGATTTCGCACAGAACTGTAGTTTGTCAGGGGCCACTTTATGCCCTTTCTCACACAGATGATTTAGGAGGGCAATGGTGTCAACTAC
Source organism: Lissotriton helveticus (assembly GCF_964261635.1). Classification (NCBI taxonomy): domain Eukaryota; kingdom Metazoa; phylum Chordata; class Amphibia; order Caudata; family Salamandridae; genus Lissotriton; species Lissotriton helveticus. The sequence goes on along the minus strand of NC_136065.1, from coordinate 694,954,174 downwards.
ACAGTCCCTGTGACTTTTAGACGCCAGTAGAAGGTCGTCTATGTACTGTACTAACACAGAGTTCCCAGGTAAGATCAAAGTCTCTAGACATTTTTTCAAGATCTGATTAAAGATAGAGGGGCTCTCTGTATACCCTTGAGGGACCCGGTTCCAACAATACACGTGACCCTCGAAGGCAAATGAGAAAAGAAATTTGCTGTCGGGGTGCAGGGGTATCGAAAAGAATGCATGACATAAATCAATCACAGTGAACCATTCAGCATCCCAAGGGATCTGGTACAATATCACTGCAGGGTTTGGGACAATAGGGCAGCAAGGAACTACAATTTTGTTAACCTTTCTCAGGTCCTGTACTACCCTATACTTGCCACTAGGCTTTTTGATGCCCATAATCGGTGAGTTGCATGGGCTGCTCATCACTTCCTGTATGATGTCTCCTTCTAATAATTTTTGTATTTCCAGAGTGACACCTGCTTTCACTTCAGCATTCATTCGGTAGGGCCTAGTGTTAGGATATACTGCATTGTCCTTGATGGCTATCTGTATGGGGTCCACATCTTTCATCAACCCCACATCCTTTCCAGTGAAATCCCACACCTCTGGCTTTACGGCTTCCTGTAGTTCTTGGGGCAAGTCCTGCAGGGTCAATCTTTTAATTTCTGAGTCAGGTCTAAGTAACAATAATTTATAAATGCCATCTTCATCTGGGGTCTGTATTTCAACACCTTTTGGTGTGCAAAAGATGGTACAGTTCATTTTGCACAGCAAATCACGACCCAGTAGATTCACTGGACTGGTGTCACAGACGACAAATCTATGCATCTGTTTAAAATTTCCAATTGAAATCTCCATTGGTTCGGTAACAGGAGTACTAATCAATTGATTAGATACACCCACTACTTGGATATTTTCTCCCGAGAGGGGTAGGTTTGGAACGTCCACTGTTCTTACAGTAGAACGGGTAGCGCCAGTGTCCAACAGAAAGGTGACATCATTTCCGTCAACCTTTCCTTCAATATATGGTCCAGACTGGTCTACCGGCAAGGAAGCGCCAAGTACGCACTCCTCGTCCTCCCCTCTCAGGCCCCGAAAGTCCTGATCATTACAAAGGAAGGTATCATTCAGCAGATACTGCGAAGTTGCTGTATTTCTGTTCTCCCCGCTTTCCCAAACCTCTATCTCTTCATCTTCTGCCTGTCTTCCCCTGTATACCTGCTTGGGTGCTCAAGGCACCTGAACTGTTTTTACCTGGGGTTGAGTCTTTCTTGGTCTTTCTTTCTGCGTCTGTGGAGTTAAATCAGGAGTTTTTTCATTAACATCGACTAATTGGGGACACTCGTTTCGCCAGTGTCCAATTTCGCCGCACTGATGGCAGGGAAATTTTTTCATAGCCTCTTCCCTGCTAAATTTGGGCCGGGGCTTTCCTCCACCCCCTCCCCCAGGACCTTTGTTCTCAGCATTTTTAACCATGTTACTCAATTGTTTTTCCTGCTGTTCTGCGAGCTTCACCTGAGCCCACATCACCTTTTCCTTGAGGGCCTTTTTCTTTTCTGCCATCTCATCCTCGCAGTACTTAGCGTACCGCAGGACCTCATCCATTTTCTTAGTATGCCAACAGATTTTATTATCTTTTATCCACTGACAAATTTCAGGTCTTAAACCATTTACAAACCTGTAAATAAAGTGCGTCATATCCTTCAGGTCGATGTTATCAATACCGCTGTATGTTTTAAATACCTGCAATAACCTCTCATAGAAGGAGTGCACTGTCTCGTCCCTTTCCTGTGTTGTCCTATCTATTTTTGTCCAATCAGTTTCCTTTGCGGGCACCTTTTCTTTCAAGTGCTGAATTACCTGCTCATATTTTCGCATGACATCCTTTGATGGCTCCCCTGTTTCTTTATTTCTTGGGTATTCCTCACTCGGCCAGTCTATGTTTATTTTACACTGGGTCCATAAATCTACTGGAACCACAATGTCGAAAAACCCATCCAGGTCTTTCCACAGACATTTCTGTACCTTCACGAACCTTTCCACCTGCCTGTACCAGTCAACTGGTTTCTCTCGTAATTTTGGAAAATCGTTCGTGAAGGACACAATATCCTGCCTAGACCAGGGCACATGCACATATTTCCCTCCTGGAACTTCGCGCATGGGGCATAACTGCTCAGGTTTTTCTACCTCTCTTAAAGCAAACTCGGGAGTCACTTGTCGGGAGCGAACCTCTTCCCTCTTTTTCGCCCACCTGCTTCTCCATCTTTCCACATCTCCCCATTTCTGCAGTACCCCCATTAATTCTTTAATCTGCAACTTCTTCCCCGCCACATTCAGGTGTTCTATATCTTTGTCTGAGAAGTCTGCTCTGTACGGTTTCTGTAAGGGCTTGGATTTTGAGATATCTACCCCCATACTAACTGCTGTTTCGGTCAGTTTTTCGTGGAGCACTCTGGTGTTCCTTGTAAAGCTTTTACATATGAACGACAATTCTTCTTCAGAGTAGGTATTCAATCGATCCAACCCCACATTTCCTGCCATTAATTCTTCTATTTCGACCCTCAGCTTGTAGAGGTCTAAAGGTTTTGTTTGCGGAGTCTGTTTCTCTAATTCACGACTCCAACTCTCAATTTCATCCGGAGTTACCAGAGAGACATTCCTAGTACCTGTTGCTGTCTCTAATTTAATTTCTTTTGTATTAAAAGGGTTATGCCTCTGCTGTATTCCCTTTCCAGTCTGTTTGTTTGGCAATTCCAAAAACGCAACTTCAGACTCGCACTCACTGGACTGATCATCTATGATGATCGGTTCCTGTCTCGGGGTTGCCATGCCTGGGGTCATAACTGGAGTAATCGGATTTCCCTGACCATTTCCGTATAACGGGACCACCGGTCCAATAGTTACTGGAATAGTCAATGCCTCAGGACTGGTATTTAACTGGGAAATTTTCTGAATTATTTCTGTTCTTTGTCTAGCTAGAGCCTCTTGCTCCTTTTCCACTAGTACCCTTCTTAAAGTTGTGTCATGTAATATCTGTGGGGTCAACGGAGGAGTAAAACTCGGGGCAGTAGGATGCGTTTCACTTGGTCCTCCCCCATAATTAGGTTTCGGGAATAAAGTTCCAGTATTAAAGGACCTGCGCTCTTCCCCATATGGAGGTTGAACAAAAGGCAGTCCTGAATTCGATGGTTTCTCTTCGCTTTCATACAAGGGTCTGGGAAAAAAGATTTTCGTACGTGAATATTTTTCTTCCTGGCTTGCGGGCACTTTGGGATATATATCCCTTGTTTCCGTCGGTTCGGGTTTTTCAGGATAGGGCAATACTTGACCACCCCCTCCCAGTCCCAGGGACCTGTCTTCTTCCTTTAGGAAGTGGCGTCGGGGAACATCTCCTACACTGGAAGGTCGGGTTCCCTCATTGTAAGGTGGCAGACTTCTGGTACAGATGTCATCTATTAATTCATCATCTGAATCCCCCAGGGCCCCCCAATGCTTACATTTTTCAGTACTTTTCTCACCCGCTCCAATGTTATGACATGCCGGCATCATGGGAAACAGACCCTCAACAATCATGCTCTGCCTCCACTGTTTCATCCTTTTATCCCTGGATTCCTGTTTCTGCCTGGGGTACCACTTGGTCAAACCCTTGTCCATTCGGGGTCTTTCTCTTTCAAAAGCCTCAATTTCCCATTCCTCTAATGCCTCATACTGCGTTAGTCTCGGTCTGGGATGCAGTTCATTCATTCGGGTTCTTAAATTAAATAAGATCCTACCATTGAAAGTACCATCTAACGGAAAAGCCAATACTCCGTCATCCTTTGTGTACTTCACCCAATTCTCCAGCCACACACAGGTATTGTACCCTCGGTCAAACATCATGAATGAGGCGGGAGTATTGGGTGCTGGGACAAGAACACCTTCCCTAGATTTAATCGGTTTGTCCGTTTTAAAATAATTTTTCACCTTACTTACAAGGGACATTTTTCTCTTGGTTCCGTACATAATATCGTATCTATTAGTCTTCCACTGATCCCTTTCAAACCCTAGGTGCCTTGGATCAGGTCGAGTTCCTGTAGTCTGCGAGTGCCACATACGACTTCTGCGCTAACTTTGTTTACAAACTACCTCCAATCAGAACGCGCTTCAGAAATTCGTGCAACCAATGGGTGCGCGACACTAAATAAGCTCCGCCAATGGGTGCGCGGCCCCTTCGTGAGACAGTTCCCACGCTCCGGCGCTCACCCCTCCTTTACAATTCCAGCTCCGCTACCCGCCCGCTGCTTCTACCAATCCCAGCGCGGCACAGAGTGACGTCAGAGACGCTTCGCGACTGACTCCCTCCCTTCACAAGGTAACGGAAACTTTCTTTCTTTTAAAGTGCTCAGTGCTTGGTTATTTTACAACAAATACACATTCGCCACAGTGCTCAAGTGTCTAGACAGAGAAAGAATTGTTTTACTGCAAGTAAACTACTTCCATTTACTTTTCACTCGCTGCGGGCAGATCTCTTCCGCCTACCCTTCACTCTAGCATCGGTGAACCTGTTATTCCCCTAAACTCATCCACTTCTTTCCGGGATATATTCTGAGTTTAAGGTTTCTCAGCGGACCCCTCTGCTTTCACGCTAGCTCCGAGGAACCTGCTACTCTTCCGATGTGACCCTTACTAGGTTACGCCACTATGGGAATTTTGCCAATGAACCCCGTTACTGTCATTTATTCACACATGTATTCAGAAAACCCTAGTTAGTGCTTCCCGGTTATCCTAACCTGCACCTAACTTTCCTCGAACCTGTGACCTCAGGACAATGGATTCTATTCACCACTTGCCCTTTCAATTCCCCGGGGAGTTCGGACAACATATAACTAGACGATTGACAATTGCATGGATTAGTACATATAACAATATAAGAACAAGAATAATGGCAATACAGTAATTCATGAATTATTTTTACAAGATATTATTCGTGCGTATTCACAAGAGATTGATCAGGTCTCTTAGAACAGCCGCTCTTATAGCAGCATTAATATAATAGCAGCTTCCGACTTAACTAGTCCAACTAATCCCTGCCTTACTCTCAACTAGTCCCTAACCATCCTCTAGCTACCAGAAAACTGATAGAGCGCGCGAGGCCACCCGACCAATAGTTTTCGCCGTTTCCGGCTTCAGGGCCCATATACTTTTCAAATCACCATATACATCGATCAGGTGACTTCACGAGCTCTACCAAGTTGGTGTGTGTGTTCCCTGCTACCAATTTTCGGTGCACCCGACTTACCATCCACCGATGCGGGTGCCTAATGACCACAATGAATCAGGGAGCTAGCTGTTAAAGAAAGGCAGCAAAATATAAACCCAACCAATAACATTCAAATACTGTTTAAATGACCACGGACAACTGGAAGTTTTAAAATGTTTATCTAAAGTTCATTATTTTCTTGCATGAGGTACAATAAAACAAGGCAATCAATAACCAAGATAACGTAAATTATATATGCATAAAGAAATAATGACAGAGTAATCATCAAGGTACTAATAAAATGTAACGAGAAAAGATACTATGCAAGTCAGTATTATCTAAACAGGGATAGCCTAAGTGTGAGTGACTATAGGAGAGCTTATAATGAATAACACGCTTCACTTAAGGTGAAGGGGCCTTTGAACAATCTAGGCAACGAAGTTCTAGACCATATCAGGAAATGACACACTGCTATGCAAAATATAATTTCTAACCAATGAGAAGACATAGGAATAAACTTATGGAAAATATAAATGACTTTCAATAGTTGCAGAAAGGCATGGAAAGTATCACATGTGCAATGTTGAACTTTATTAAAGCCAAAGTTAGAAATTCAGAAGGTGCAAGAATTTAAAAATTTTCAGAGCAATATTTACCTAGAAAGGTGTGGAAACCAAACCCTGGCCACGGGTCAGTTAAGGACAGGAAACCCTCAAGGAAGGATACTCCTCAAAGGACAGCAGGTGCAGAATGGACAACCAGGATAGGACAGGATACCCTCGGAATAGGAATCAGGACAGGACCCTCAGGACAGGACAGCAAACCCTCAGGACAGGACCCTCTTCAGGACAGGACCGGAACCCACAGTTCGGAAGCAACGCCTGCGCTCCACCCGCTCTGCAGCTATCGATCAAGACCCCGATTGGGTCAGCGAACTCCCAGCTAAGTGCTTTGCCAGCACTTTAAGGTTCAGTAGAACCTTAGCCTATGGTCAAATTCGGACAGAGTGCTCCGCAGCGCTCTGTATCTTCAGTCACCTATTGAGTGCGTTGGGTCAGTGACAGGTCAGCTAAACCAGACAAGTCGGACGGTTCACTAGGTGAACCCAGGGTAGATATACAGTTTGGGGACAGTGTACCACCCCCCAATGTTGCAAAGTGTCAGAATCCCTCAATTTCGATTGGTCCTAAGGTAGGATTTGGGTAACACACCAATCACAATACACGATTTGAAGCCTTCATTAACATATTTGGGTACCGCCTAGCAGGTTTGGGGTTCTCATGAGAACTGTGCAGGAAATTAACATTGTAACACATGAGGAGCAACATTCGCCGTTCTCGTAGCGCAGAGGTGGCTTTCCCAGGCGCATCTTGACTGTGGCTGCCAGCTGGCTGAGTTCCACTGTCCAAAGTGGCCACTTTTCAATGCTCCCTGGTCATGCGCAGAAGAGACCGTCAATATGGCTCCCAATCAGTTTGGACCCCCATTCCCCGCGGTACATGAAAAGTAAGCGAAAACAAGTTAATACATAATAATGTCATTATGAAAATACATCACAGGGTTTGTACTTTTAACTCATCATCAAGAAATAAACTTATTGCATCTAAATGTTAGCTACATTGATACGGGCACAAGAGCAGTGGCACGAGCAGTACCACATGATAAGTACAGCTATGAATTACGCATGCGCATAACTTTCCCTCCACTTCTGCAGACGCGTCAGGACACGTGAGTGTGGCTGACGCATGCGCAGTAACTAAAATACAAGCGGCGGCCATATTAGAGGACACGGATTAAATTCATTAGAAATACACATAGGCAAGCTTCGGGAACTTTGCCTAAACAGAATAAATGTTAGTAAAACATACATTTTGTTACCTTATTACACATAAACGAGGTTCTTGACTTCGGCAAGCCGCAAAATATGCGAAGCTTTGCTTCATCAAGGTCGTTTCCAGTCCTACTCCCTCTCACGATGTTACTTGCTACTTAGGGAGGACGGGACCACTTAACCTCTGGCATAATCATTGGACTTTTGTTGTTATTTCTCACACCATGTTTTTAAAGCAGACCAGAGCTTAGCAGACTTTACCCCTCCACACAACATATCTAGTCTACTCACCGCCATAATATTTCTGAGACAGTCCACAAATTTAGGAGGGTGTTCCGATTTCCACTCTTTACAAATCTCCCTCCTGGCGATAACAACCACATAGAAGATAAACTGAGATATACAACTGTTTATATCGTAATCAGAAGGAAAACCAAAGAAAACTAGTCTAGGAGTACATGTAATTGGTGATAACAGTACCTCTTCTAGAAAACCACACACCTGTCTCCAGTAACTAACTATTTCAGGGCATCCGACGAACATATGACCATCATCTGCTGCTGGAAACCTACATCTTGGACATGAGTATTCTTCTGCTGCGATTTTTGAAAGTTTCGCCGGAGTCCAATAAGCCCTATATGCTGTAAACAGGTGGTTTCTTCTCAAGTTTGATGGTTTAATAATTTTTTGAGAAAGTGTGAAGGAGTCTGTCCAGACTTTTAATATATCACCTGGAATCTGTACTGTGGAAGTATCCCATAACTTAATTATTTCAGCCTCTATATTATCTTTGTTTCAAACTAATATACTATACCACTCAGCTACCTCACCCTTCCATCCCTTCTCCTTGCTTATTAATTCAAAAAGAGGACACTCCGCTTCTGTATTCCAGTTCTGACTTCCCCACCAAGCGGACAGCTGGTAGAATTTGAATCTTGTAATAGTACCTTCTGTTAAGCTTGATAGGGTTTCCCAGCTTAATAATGTCAAGCCATTACAGAGGTCCCCCCATTTCATAAGGCCAGCTTTTCTCAACGGGAGAGCAAGTTGATCCATTAAGCATTCCGGAGTGCCGGGGGAATCCCAAATTGGAGCTTGAGAATGATAATAAGGGATATCTAAGATTTTTCTTATCGATTGCCAAATGTCTAGGGCTGTCCGTAAAAGCTTTAAGCGAATTGTTTTTTAAAACTTCTGATCTCCAAACTTAAAAAGAAAGAAGTCTGATCTATATGGAAGGTCCAGTAGCATAGCCTGAAAGAGTCTGCCAAGTGAGGTAGAGTCCAACTTGTTAACTAAAAGTCTAAAGTTTTTGAACTGAAAGGCGTAGCAATAAAAAAGTAAATTTGGGAGTGCCAACCCACCAAGTTTTAATCCCCTTCTCAATTTCTTCCAGGCTATTCTGGGAGACTTAGTAGCCCAAATAAAAGAGCCAATCCTCCCTTGCAGATTAGAAATGTCCTTTTTGTTGAAGGTCAAAGGAATAGAATTAAATAGAAAGGTGACCTTTGGCAGGATTATCATTTTGGACCAGGTTCACCCTACCATAGATGTTTAAAGGTAGGGTGTTCCATCTAGTCAAAAGCTTTCCTGACTTCCTTTACAACTATTGACCAACTGGTCTTAGGAATTTCTTCCAAATTATGGGTAAGATGGATCCCCAAGTATCTAATTTTGGATTTTGCTTCTAGGATCGGGGCAGGGTTGTTCCAGCTCATTATGTCCGTTTTTTCTCTGTTAATACTGTACCCCGATACTATACCAAAACTTTCGGCCAATTCAAATAGTCTTGGTATTGCCTCCTCTGGATTAGACGTATAAAGAAGGAGGTCATCGGCATAAAGAGCTGTCTTAAGCACTAGGTCTCCCATTATGAATGGTTTAATTTCTGGATCCTGTCTCAAGGAACAAACGAAAGGCTCGATATAGATATCGAATAGGAGGGGGGATAGGGGACAATCCTGCCTTGTTCCTCTAGAGATATTCAGCCATTCAGATAGACTACCATTAACCAAGATTTTTGCCCTCGGACCCCTATATAGTGTTTCAATTCCTTTAATAAAAATCTCTGGAAAACCAAATTTTGTCACTGACTTCCATAAGCGTCTATTGCTACAATAGTAAGCAGCATCTTCTTTGCAATTGCTGTATCTATTGCTCCAATGACTTGGAATGTCAGTTCATTCAAATGACGGCCAGGTATAAACCCCCTCTGATCTGGGTGAATAATAGACTTGATTATTTTAGCTAGTCTGGATGCCAATATACCAGAGTCCGAATTTAAGAGCGAAATCGGTCGATATGACTATCTTTTTCGGGTCTTTATTTGGTTTAACTATCAGGGAAATTGTAGAGTCTGACCAGGAGGTTGGGGTTTGCTCTCCCTGTATGAATATTTTATTGAAGAGTCTCTGTAGTGGGACTAAAATTTCTTCAATGTTGTCTTTATAAACCTCAGTTGGGAGCCCATCAGGGCCAGAGGCCTTATTTCTAGCCATCTTTTTCAGTTGTGACCTAACCCCTCCCCCCGTAATCTCAGTGGCTAAAAAAGCTTTATCTGAGTCACTCAACTGGGGCAGCTCTCTCAAAGCCCACCAATTTTCTAGCTCTTCCGACCCCTGACTATTCTTCTCCTGATATAGCTCCTCATAGAAGGCTCCAGCCTCTCTTTTAATCTCTATGTCCTCTGTTAAAGGCAATCCAGTACCACGCTGTGTTAAAGAATTAATTTTGTTTCTGCTCCTTTCTGTCCTTGCCTTTCAGGCTAACAGGGAACCACATTTCTCACCGTACTCAAAGTTACGAAGCTTGCCCACTTCCCACTTATCTTTAATTGTTTTTTCAGCTCTAGCTCTGAAGTCTGTTTGTAATTCTAATATTTCCCTTTCGAGACCTAGAATACTAGCTCTATCTTCGGAAGCAGCAAGTTGAAGTTGCTGTTCCTTTATTTTGATTAATTTCAGTTCATGATCATCTCTTTCTTTTTTAAGCTTCCTGTTTAAACTCATATGAGAGCCATAAATTCCTCTTAGGTAGGACTTAAGTGTGTCCCATATAGTTTGATCTGAAGCTGTGTTCTCATTAAACATGAAAAATTCCAATAGACTTTCCTTAATTTTGTTTTTAATCTCGTCGTTAAGCAGGATGGTCCTATCGAGTGTCCACCTGTACTCTGAGGGACTTTTTTTAAAGGTTATTTTTAACTCGACCACAGAGTGATCTGATAGACCAACTGGGATATAAGAAATTGAAGCAATATCGGCTAAAAGAGATTGATCTAACAAAAAAAAGTCTATTCTTGAGAACTGACTATATTTTTTGCTGTAAAAAGAGTACTCTCTAAGATTGCCGTGTTTGACTCTCCATGCATCTTGTAGTGTATAGTCTTTCATGATATTTTTTAAAGCTAAAAGGGATTTATTTGGGGGATTGTATTTTACTTTCGAGGTACGGTCCAATTGTGGGTCTAGTAGGAGGTTAAAATCACCTCCTCATATGATTGGAGCTGTATGTTGTATGTATTTTTCAAGTTTTGAAGGAAACAAGCATTATCTTCATTAGGACCATAGTATACCCCGCACAAAAGTTTAGTGCCTCCAATTGAAATAACTGCAGCTAACCATCTTCCTGACTGATCTGTACCCCAGTCATGAATCCTAATCCCTTTATTAGCACGCACCACCATAGCTACCCCTCTAGTAGCACCAGTTTGTTTAGAACAAAAAGTTTGCTGAACCCAGTTATATCTTACAAATATTTTCCTGCACTCTTCTGCTTCCAGATGAGTTTCTTGCAAAAGATATATACAAGCTTCAGAGTTTTAAAAAAAATCACAAACATTTTGTTGTTTCTTCTGGCTCCCCAAGCCATTCAAGTTCCAGGAAAGGATTTTACTACTAGGTGTCAAATTTGAAGCCATTATGTGGTATAACTACACCCATAGCCAATAGCGGCCTTTGGTTACATTCAAGCTTAAAAAAAGGATGATTTATGACAAATGAGGGCATTTTTATTGTTTTCTTCCCTTCTGTGAACCCTCCCCGCCCACCCTCCGAGGAACCCAACCCTCCTGTTTGGCGTGGATACACCTTTAGGAGGCCCTGCACCCTCAACACACCCACTTAAGTGAAACTAAACGTTAGTCTTTTCTCCTATGTCTTTTTTTTTTCCCCTCAAAGATTCCCTCTTCATTAGTTATTAGTTACTAATCCTTATATGATTCCCTTTTTTTTTTTTCCTTTGTTAAGTAAGTATTTCTTGATGAGATGGATCTCCCCTTTTTTTTTTCTTCCCCCCCATTCAATCACTAAAGACACAATTTCGCGCGAAGTTGGCAAAGAGTTAACTACTCTCTCATTTTAGCTAGTAAATTATCAACTTCTTCCGGGAAATTGCAAGTATACATCTTATTATTCCACATTATTTTGAGCAGTGCTGGGAACTTCATTTGGACCTGACCCCCATTGAACGTAAATCTGGCATCCTTGAACCCAGCTCCCATTGCCTTTTGCGCAGTTTTGCCCCCTATATCCGATCTTATTTGGTATGGGTTGGTACGAAAATGCAAAGAGGTACGTGCCAAACGTCTGCTCAGGATCAACTCTTTAACGCTATATGTTTGGAAATACACCAAAATCTTCCTAGGTTCTTTGCGGTCCGGGTGCAACCTAAATGGGTCTCTATGCACTCGCTGAATCTCAGCTTCCAAGTCAATGTCCGGACGATCCTTTAGTATGTCTTCCCGAAGTAGCCTACACACAAACCCCTTTATGTCCTCCCTCCACTTCTACTCCTTCAGGAATTTTGAGGATCCTGAGATTATTGCGCTGACACTGCGTCTCCAACCTTTCCAGATCCATCGTTAGGGTCCGATTCTGTGCTTTGAGGGCTTCTATATCTTTAGAGTTTCCTTTCGAAGTTTTTGACAGTGCCGTGACTTTACTCTCCAGGACACTAGTCCTAGCATTGATACCCTCTAATTTAGCCTCTAGGACATCAAATCTATCATGTAGACCCCTTTGATTTCTCTCAGAGATCTCAAACTTGCCCAAAAGATCATTTCTCAGTGCGTGGAATAAAGAGCCAAGTCTATCTCTCTCATTTTCCATCCCAGTTGATCTATCTGCACCATCAATTTGAGGGACAGAACCATGCGTATCGTGGACTGGAGGAGGAAGAGATTGAAATTTAGTATAATCATTTAGTATGGTCGAGGGGGGGGGAATTACAACGGAGTTCGAAACTGCAGGTTTTACTGGTGGAGGGAGGGGGGCTTGAACCACTTTCGATGGAGCTTCTGCACCTGAGCCTAAATTCTGCCCCGGGCTGATCTGTGCTATTGCCTCTGGTTCCTCTGATCCCACCTCATTAGGAGTTAAATCTAATACAGCGTACTTATTACCCAAGAGTATAGAATGAGGTGAGGAAGTGGGTACTTTATTAGACCAGGTAACTTCAGCTACTTCGGCTACTTCGGATACTTTAGAGCCTATATTAGCCTCTGCCTTATTTGTAGCGCCCTCTTTGGAGTTCACTGCCTGCTCCATGATTTTAAAATAACTTTTCAGTGAAGGAGTTACTCTAGGCGCTTGTATTTGTTTTATCGCCTTAGCTGACCTTCCCCTTCTGGCCCCACCCTTCCTATTTTGTTTATATGGAGAAATGGGTGTCGGACCACCTTTTTCAACAGTATCAGTGAAATTCCAAATCCCTTGGTTCCTCAGGTCTTGGTTTGACCTTAGCTGATATCTGCTCCTTACTTCTCCCGAATTTCCTTTTACTTCTTTTACTGACACGTCCTGCTTTGGGGAGTAATAAGCAAAGGCTGCCCCCTCTATGCCACCACCAGCCTTAATATCTCTAATTGTATTGTCACAATCGCTTTGACAGATTGTTTTGTGTTTGTCTGCCTCCATGCAGTCCTCCCCTCCAAAAACCACCTTACCACTATTCAGCGCTGTATAAGTCCCCCAGCATATCGGAGCCCTCGCTCGAACAAGGAGCGCTTCTCTTGATCGTAGCCACAGACTTCTACGGCTTACTCGGAGCTTACTGTCACCGTATTTCTCCTCCGCAGACCGACTACCGCCATGGACCTGCTTCTGCAACTCACTGATCTCGCCGCTTGAGATTCGGCACAGCCGTCCCGTCTCTACCTCCCTCGCGTATCGGCGCTCGTGTATTCCCACAGGGTCCTAGCGCTCTCGTGTTCTCCTCCTGCAGGCTTCCAACCTCCAAGCAAAAAAACGGGAAAAAGTTCAATAGCGCATAAGGTATTATTATTAAAAAATAACCCTCTGTCCTCACCGCTTATTCAGACGCCGTCATCCTTAAGTTATAGAGAGAAAAGACCGGTCAAAATCATCATTCAGGGTGTTTTTCGGGCGCAGAACCTCGCAGCAGCCGTTAGCCTGCCACCGCCATGTTCCTCCTTCCCCTTATGGAAAAAAATCCTTAACTCTCAATGCCAGTAACTTGTTGCTATTAACAAAGTCTGCTAGCTGTTTATTAACATGTTTTTCCAGGATTTTGGAAAATATTGGCAGAAGCGATATTGGGCGAAAGTTAGAGAAGACCTCCGGGTCTCCGTTTGCCTTTTTCAGCAGAGGTACTACCATAGCACGCTTCCAGTCTTCGGGTACAACTGCTTCAGTTAGCGAAGCATTTAACAATGTTCTAATTATATCCAAAATGTATGAATCCAACTGTTTCAAGATGCGGGCTGGCATTGGGTCCTGAGGTGAGCCTGATGTGATGCTGCTTAGTACTTCCATGAAGGTAGTGGTGTCTAGTGGCTGCCAGGCAGTGAGCAAGTGCTCAGAAGTGTTATCCCTTTCGTCAAACTCCATAAGAATGGGGGTCACCAACGGGATGGCTGTAACGTCGCAACCTTCATTGAAGTTTGAGTAGATCTTAGCTATTTTGTCATTAAACTAGTTTGCAATGAGATTGCATTGTATGGTGGACAATGTAGGGGGTTCAGGTTGGAGTGCGGCTCCTGCTAGGTCCTTTAAAACTTTGAATAGGGTGCTGGGGTTACATTGTGCTTCTAAAATAATGTTTTTAGTATGGTCTCCCTTTGCTATTTTACAAGACAAGTGGTAAGCATTAAGCGCTTGCTTATATACTTCCTTGCTGGCTGTGGCATAGTTTCTTCTCCAATGCCTCTCTAGCTTCTTGCAGTTGCTTTTTTCTATCTTTAATTTCTCTGTAAACCACGGGACCGGGGGATTACACGATTTCCGTTTACTCAGTGTAAGTGGAATGATAGTTTGTACGGCTATAGAGAGCCAGCTGTTGATCTCTTTATGATCACTGATTTTGAGCTCATTAAAATTAATATCGGGCCTTGTCCGTATTATCTGCGAATTAAGATCGTTTATGTTCAGTTTTTTCCAATCCCTGAACCAGACCTCAGTTCTGTTCAGTTCTTTTGTAGTGGGCACCCAGAGTTTAAAATTGATTGGAAAATGGTCCGACCATGTAATGGGAGACGCAGAATCACATCTTAAGTGGTTAAAATTTGCAAAGATGGGGTCTAGTAAATGACCTGCTATGTGTGTGGGACCTTCATTCCATAATTGGACATTAAGCGCTTCTAAGTCCGAGAGAAGGTTGAGGATCATAGGGCATTTGCGATCCTCAAGATGCAGGTTAAAATCGCCCAGAATGGAAAACATAGATGCTTCCAGCAGGAGAGGTGTGATAAACTCTGAAAGAGCCGCCACCCAATCCCCTGCTGCACCTGGTGGTCGATATATCAGTATTCCAGTAAATGTAACTTGGGGTGTGAGGGAAAGTTTAACAAGACCAGCTTCACAGTCGGCCATATTAAGGTCTTCCCGTGTACATTTAAAAATTTTCTTAAAAATAATTCCTGAATCTCGGTGACGTCCCGGATGGGGGCACTGAGCATCTCTGGCCCGTTGACGGCCCTTTTGGCGTTACAGGGCACACTGGTCGGGGTGGGGTAGGGGGATTCGGGGGGGGGTTGGCTGGGTGTTATTGGTTGTTGTTGTTCTTCTTATGTTATTTTATTGCACTGCAGGTCATTTGCTTCCACGATGTCGTAATGTCTCCTTGGCATATCTGTCTCGTTCTAATACTCATTTTTAGGGAAGACATGCTTGTCTGTCCCGTCCGCTATATATGCCTCTTGCCTATACAACATGCTGAGATGTCTCTGGTTATGCCTGCTGAAAAACCCAATAAAAAACACTTGTAACTAAAAATAATTCCAATACCGCCCCCACCTTGGTTCAGTCGATCTTTCCTGACCAGAGTGTAGTTTGGGGGTAGAGCCGTGGCAATGTCCGGCCCAGAAACTGGCTTTAAGCCAGGTTTCTGAATTTGAATTTCTACTGTTGTTTTTGCTGTTTCAGTTCACACACAGCTTATAGACTTTATGGGCACATCAGGAAAAGAGGAAGCACATATGGTTTGCCCTATTCATACTAAGGGCTGATTGTTTTATTTGGTGTGAAGTCCTGCCTGAGGGAGAAGGATTACTGTAGTGCCTTTGAATGCTGTAAACAATAACAGTAAGAAAAGAGACTGTATAATATTTGCCTCATTTGTCTTTAATAAAATCAATACTCTCCTCACCAACTGGCTAGGAGACTCTGCATTCTTTCCCTACCTAGAAACAGATTTCTAACTGTGAGTTAACATCACTACAACCTTATACTCTTTGGGCTATGCCTCAGTGTTCCTGGACAAAGAACCCCCAGACCGTAAAGGCATCAGTATCCAGCGGCAGGACTTGTTTTCCATCTTTAACCATGGGACTGAATCTATCCAGCTTTACTAACTTCACTGGCTACTGATCACCTGTGAATCTCATTCATGGACCCTTAAATTGCAGGCTAAACAGTCCAAGAAATGGATCTATGTTCAAGCAATGAAATTGCCCATTTAATTACTTTGCTGAGCCTTGCAATCAAGACCCAGGCGAGTATTAGGATCTTGCAATACTAAAAATCGCAGAACTCAGCAGGAAGGCACCTCCTTCCTGTCTTGGCTCATACTACCAATAATCCCTATAAAGTTTCATATGCAAAATACCGAACCACCTCTCCATGTGCTATTTCTTCTGTAATCAGACTGCTGCTATATCGGTTATGTGGCCTACTGTCCCGTGATGCACATACTTGACTTGGAATCTTGATATAAATAGTGGTATCGAAGGCTTTGGATTGTGTGCACAGTACTTGGTGTCCTTATATTGTCCATCTCTAACACTTAAACATCTAGAGCAGTCAAACATATTTATTAATATACAGACTGGGCCCTAAAATTCATTTGGTGGTTGTTGTGATTCCTAGGAACGTTTGCACTTGTCAAAGATCCCAGATCTAAAATGTTATGATATCTACTTTGAGTATGCGCTTACAATTCGTTCAGATAGCATAAAGAAGTCTTCTAGACTTAACACATGTTGGCTGTATCGGCTGCGCTCATTGACTTCACACAACACTATTGGGCCTCATATGTAAAAAACAGAACCAACTCTGCATCTAGAAGTCAATAGAAGGTTTGTTGTTCCCTTCTTCTAACACATGATGCATGTGATCCAACTCTGTCCATAATTTCCATGAAGCTCACTTTCCAGAGACACTTCGAACATAAAGCTACTTTGTCCTCAACTCTGATTATATTCCAGGGGAGCCTTAAATCTCACCCCTGGCATGGAAGCTCTCAACATCATGAATTTAAAATAAACCCTACTTTTACTCCCTAATACACTAAATGACTCCTATATGCCTAGCTTCAGTGATAACTTTGCCACAACATAACTGGACAACCTTTCTGGACCTCATGCACTGTACCATCAGTTCACATGTAGGACCTTTACTCGTGCACCGTCCCAGCACACACACAGTCTGGAGTTTGCAGTCCTTTGGAAAAATGCAACAGTGCTTCAATGTCACAACAGTTTTAGTTGCATGCTATACAAATGTAATATAAAATAAGAGATGAGGTCACATTTAAGGTCAGACAGTCACATGGAGCTATCATTTGAGTGGCTGCTTTTCTTATGGGTTAACTGTTTCAGAAAGGAAATATGTTGGGTGCTTTACACGTCATAAGGCAAAATTATACATAAAACAGAGAATAGGGTCACATTTTACATGCTAATATACCGAGGTAGAAATGTTGCAAGGTACGATATGATGTGCTGCTGTCGTCTTCATTCCACCATTTGTGTGATCCAAACACTTCACTTACTAATCACCCTTTCACAAAACACCAAAGGCTGTCGGAACACTTCAAACACTTCAAATAACTAATACTGGTTTCATTTAGGTAAATTAAAAAGGCTTCCGTATTAGTGGTATGTGGATTCAGTATTTCCTTTTGCGTAATTAAATAATATTTCCAAAAAGTTACGTGAAATTTCAATTTTTTTTTAAGTGTGGAGTGTCTTCACATCCAAAAATAACAAAAGCATGCACTTCGTGCTAAAAATTGCCAAAAACACGAATGCCATGGGCAACAGCCACTTGTGTTCTGCCAATTCTCGTTGTTACAGTGCTCCCGCAATAGGAATTATTTTACCTGAGTAACCCACAATTTCACTATAGAAAGATTCCTAGACCTGAGCCATTGCTACTGTGTGAAATTCCTTTCAAAAGGACGGGAGGCCCTCACCCACCATGGAGGTCGCATACTTCTTCATTGGGCCCCTCCTGCCACTGGTCACTTTGATCCAAGTGCATCCTTTAACGGGTTGCTCTGGAGGTGTTTTCTGAGACCAGGGAACCAGAAGGGTACCCATGTAATGTGAAGTACCACTAGTGATGCAAAGTGCAATGGCAACTCAAAAGTGGCTTTAAAAACCCACGGTATCGGTGGAAGACAGTGAGCTTTATTCTAGTCCGTGATAGGTAGGTTTAAAAGAGATGCCACTATGTTGGGTCATCATGTTTCTGCCCTTCATTACCCTAAAGAGTAAAGAGGTGTGTCGGCTTTCTTCAGAACTGTGGGCGTCCCTCTCTGCTAAAAAATGGCATGGTTAGTAAAAACAAAGAAACAAAATATTAACAACCAGCCTGCTTCAGTTTGACTGTGCTATAACTTTATAAAGCAGTAGTTAATTGTCATACTCCCTCCAAATGAGGAAAAGCTGCTTCACTTGCTTCTGAAGGATATGATCCAGGCTACTACAGAGGGTAGACTATATATCGTCATTTTGTTAGTTGAGTTTATAAGATAACACATACTCCTGTGTAAGGTTAATATTTACAGAAAGATATAAAGTCTAATAAGGTGGTGGTGTCTCATATAGGGGTGTGCTGAGAGTGGCACTAACCCTGAGGAAACTGCGGCAGCACGTCCAGCGACCTATGAACATTTTCCCCACTGATGAAAGAGGAATCTAGAAACACGTGTCTGGGGATACACTTGAAAAGAATACTGGTACTGGCACTGGCCAACAAACTGTGAGAACTGTGTGTGAAGCGAGCAACATTGAACCACATCGACCATGATGCATGAGGTAATTCAGCTGTGACGTGTCAGCAGGGTGCTCCAAATCCCTTTGACTCTCATATAGGTGTGTCTTTAGGTCTCGCCTACGACGAACGCGCTGAAAGCGCGTTCTCGCAAGCGAGAAATATAGTCGGCGTCTCAGCAGTCTGAGACCGACGAAGTGAGACAAGACCTGGCCGCGCGCAGCGTTTCCCCATAGGATAACGTTGTGCGCGCGGCCAGGTCTTGTCTCCACAGCATGCCAATGCAGACCGGATCACGACGCGCGCCTGTTGGAATGCAGGGGGAGTCTGCAGAGGGCCGCGCGGCGCTCTTCACGAGGCGCGCGGCGGTGATAAACAGGCTGGCTGCTAACTGCAGACTTTACTGTGTCATTCCATCGTAGCCCCTTCTCTCTCTCCCTCATTCATTTTTCTGTTTGCGTGCATCTCTCTCATACACATGAAGTCCGTCTTTCTTTATCTAAACTTTTATTTATTCAGTCTGGTAACATACTACTATTCAATACTCCCGCGTTGATATAGCACCTACATGCCACCGGAACTGCCTCTGTGTGCTTGTACAAACCCACGCCCTTTGTGCCTTATCGTGCCAACAGCCAAGCTTTGTAAACTAGGCGTGCTTTGGAAGCACAATGTGTTATTGTATGCTGTTTGTGAAGGAGGGCCCCCTCCTCGCTCCGCTGGGTAATGCCCCCCCCTCCACCCGCGAGAGTATCTAGCAGACCTTGGCCCCCCCTCAGATCCCTGGCTGGATAGCAGGCCCTGATCAGCAGCCCTGATAGCGCTCACATATTCCATTAATGCAGCAGCGCCGATACGATCTCAGAGTCGGGACAGGGGGCTGGGGTGCTTATCTGGCAGCCCCGGCTACCATTCATTGCATTATACAGAGCGTCTGGCGGGGGGAGGAGGCTTGAAAAATGCGACGCTCAGTAATTTATCCCCCCCCCCAGTCTCTCACAGCTGGCACGATGTTATCATGCTTCCCCCGAGATATTACTTTTTTATTGTATTTTTCATATGGTGCCCGGGTCCTCAACCGAGCTGTGGTACGGGCCACTTCTCTTCAACACCAAGGGCCTGTGCTGCGGGGCTTGCCGCTTCGATGCGCTGTCAGTGACACAGCTGTTCTGAGGATAACACTTCAGAAGGACGGCAAGGTCCATCAACCCACCCAGATGTGGAAGAGACAATAATAGCTCTGCCGCAGGCGCACGAGTCTGCCAGGCTACCTAATACACTCCTGGAACAGGAGAAAGTTGGCTTCTGAAGCACGAGAGGCATAATAGGAGGTGAGGGGGGCAGTGTTTTTCCCCGGAAGGGGGTCGTGGCGTCAAGTGGCCCTTGCGTTGCAAAGACATGGTGTGTCACCAACAGGGCAGGCACTAGTGAGGATCCTTCCCAAAGCAGGAACTGTGAAGGGACTATATGTGCCCCCGCTACCCTCAACTCCCCCGCCCCCCCCCCCCCCCCCCCACACACACACATAACTTACTGAAACTGCAGGTCGCCGGCTCCCTGTGCCAGATTATACACTGATAGGAAACAACAATTTGGAGACTGTAAAATCAGCGAGCGATAAAAACGAGAAAACCCGAGTCTTATCTGCCCAGGGATATAATTGCAATCCGCAAAAGTTTCTTATCTGGCTGTCTGAGGTGCCTGCATCCGGGGTGATATGGAACGGACGCCCCTGAAAGGGAGGGGTGTGGGGCTCTCCCAACTCAATGTCTCGGTCTTTTCGACGGGGGTATTGATAAAGCCCAGCCCCAGAGCTGCAACTCTCAACCAGGGAGCGAGGGGTGTAGCCGCTGCTTTGGAGAGTCAGCGTTAGCGCTTCTTCAGTGGGTGATGTGTTTTGGAACTAGGCGCGTGATCAGCCTCTTCGGACGAACCCCCACACGTGAAAAGAGGCGCAGAGACAAACATGCCCTGTCCGGTTAAAGCGCAGCGGAAAACTAAAAGGGAAACGAGGCACTGAGCAGATGTCTGTAAATAAGGAGGCGCTAGGATGAAAAGAGGTGCTGTGGTGGACCTACAGTGAGGTTTTAGGTGTGCACATGGAGAGTACAAGCACCTTTTAGGGGCTGGCACATCGTCGTACCCCACGCGGGCTGTCCAGAGTGCAATTGGGGGGGGGGTTGTACAGTACCTATAGAACATGCATTTCTAAGTACTATTTTGGCTGTGCTTGACAGGAAGTGTGAACATTCATCTGCCGATCCTGGGTAACCTTGTATAAAGTGACGTCACGGTAGTCCGACTGTACCCTGTATATGTGCCGACGCTTGCTTGTGCAATACCTGTACCTCTGGATACTCGTATTATTGGTACCTAGAAACGTGCCAGTATGTATTTGTGATCAGCATTGTGATCGTGTCTTTTTAGGTGGAGCCTCCCATGAGGACAGGCCCTTTTACTTCTGTTGTTACACTGTATGTCTTAGTCTTTAAGTACTTCTTTATTTAATGAGTTTCTCCTACTGCAGGCACCACAAGCTTTCCTGCAACATTTAGAGCGCCATGCTCGCTTTCACTTTCTGAGCAGCGGTGACAATGGAGGCTGCTTTTTTGAAGAAGTCTCCCATTTACAAGAGTTTGAGCTATTGGCATTGTAAGCGCCTTTTATTTAATGGTTAAATAGCAAAACAGATAAATAAAAGGCATTGTCATTTACAATGCCAATAGCTTAAACTTTTGCAAAAGCGAGACCTATTGCATTGCAAATGCTTGTTATATGATAGGAGTTGCCATCTGATCACTATTTGGTGAGATGTCTTAGTCATAGTGTACTACCACTTATACTACTGATTCAAGTTCTAAATAGATTTTCTTGAGAAATTATAGTAACCCTTTGAGGAGTGCATGGTCTTTTTGGTGATCGAAAAAGTAAATAGGAGCTTGCTGCTTGGTCCCCACCAGCAGAACATTGCTCTTTAGCAATGAGTAGACGCTGACTGTAGGATCAAGCGAGTCTCTTAGCTCTGGTAATGCACCATGTGGAGCGACACAGTTGCGTCACACCCTTTGGCATCATGGGAGATGTCACCATTTATCCAATGGTGGGCGATGCAAGCATTTTATGGGAAGCCAGGATTTAATCATAATTTATTGTCAAAATCCTATGTTATCAGAGAACAAGTTGTTATGGCCGAGTGAGTTATGTAGATTCGGTCAGCATCTTATAGAATATAGGCGTTTACATCGCATGCGTTGTAAACGCATGTGATTACAACGCAGTTGTTACAATGATTACTTTGTTACATCGCAGTACCTTTGCAACGCAAGTCGTTACAACGACTTGCTGTAGGGGGAGCGCTGGATTTAGGAATAGTATAATTTACTATTCCAACTCCAGTGTGTGGAACAGTAGGGGATGGTGTTGGAATAGTAAATTATACTATTCCTTAGTTTAGAGCGCCCCCTACAGCAAGTCGTTGTAACGAATTGCGTTGTAATGGTACTGCAATGTAACAAGGGGGTCGATGTAATGACTGCATTCTAATTGCATTTGTTGTAATGCATGCAATGTGATGGCTGTTTGCCCATCTTATAATATGCTGCCCACCTCAACTGTTTATTTGATACTCCAGGGAAGAACTTAAGATTACTTATCTTCCTATCCGTAATGGGAGGTAAGTAAACGGAGCAAATTTTAAAGGAAATGCCATAAGAAGTTAATTCTGATGAGCTTCACGAACAATAAATGAAAACCCCTTGAACTTTCACCACACATCACTAAGCTACATTTTCTAAAGCTAAATGTTCTAAATGTAAAGGTTTGTGGAACTGAACAAGTGCCAAATTTCTTTAGGAACAACCCAATCATATTGTTAATATTGTTTAACTAATAAAAGGTTGCTCTCGGAGCCACCAAAATAAAAGTCTACTCTGCTATTTACCTTAGGGAGGAGCGAGCCTATCCCACTTGATAGTGCAGGAAACTAAAGAATATGTGGTCGCTGGAAAATACCATCTTTTGGTGGCATCTAACCTCGTATGATTACAACCAAAAAGGTCCTGGTTTGACCTTGGGGGCTGGTGGAAGACTTTTTCCTTGAAGTGTTTGAACAAATTGTGCTGAGCAAGGGAGAACCTTTTTCCAAGAGCAAGCCAAACATTTAGTAAGATGGAACTTCGTCATAGAGAGAAAACTCAATGTTTTTTTAACCCCTTGGACGCGGCCGCGATTCTGCACCTGTGCGGCACTTTTATTGAGTGCGCGGGTTCATGACGGCCCCCAGCCGTCATCAGCACACGCCCACTGTGGTGCATGACGGCCGGGGGCCGCCATCAGCATGGAAGGGGTCATTGTCCTATAATGGAGTGCATGAACCTTGGCTCTGACTATCAAGAAAAAATTACCACAGAGTCAATTTTGAAAGATATAAATATAAGGGGAAACACAGATGTACACTTTTACTTCTCGGTGTTCAATATAGCCTAATGAGGATAGCAAAGAGAGAATTTCTAAAGAAGGCAACAAAGGAGAGAAACAAGAGCAAAAGGCTCCCAAATAATAAGGGATTGGTAGGTTAAGATGGAAAACAACAGAAGCCAAATTAAACAATAGTCAGACGGTAGACAAATCTTTCTTCAGACTATAAGCAACAATAGACACGAAGCACAGAAATCAGCTTCCTCTCAAGTCTTTACCGCTCTTTGTGCAGTCCTTGGGCTGTATTACATATAGTGCCACGGGGTCCAACGGGTGTGTGTGCACACTTTATGCACCCCTAGGGCACTATGGATTACAGAATGTGCAACAGATGCTTGTGCAACCCCTTCTGTAAAACAGATAGCACTGGTGCACATGTAGTGCCATCACTATCTTCAGAGGGGGGTCCCATAATTGCATGGGGTCTTGGCCCAATGCACATGAGGGAATCATTTTGACTCTGTGCCCATGCCGTATTATGGATGTAGTCGCAGAGGCAAACATACCCTTAGGAGGCACACTGACAGTGTGCCACAAAAATGGTGAAATGGTGCCAGTTGCCCCCATGAGGGCTGCCCTCTGGAGGAGGGAAGGGAGTCCATGGACCCCTCCAGACATCCACCTGTAGGCACGTGCAGTCACTCCCTGCACCCCCCCTTGCAGGGGACTCTCGTTTTTCACAGGTCAGACAGGTTGCTACCTGCTCAGAAAAACATGGAGTGGCTTTGAAGCAGCCACTCTGTATTTCACTGAATGTTCTGCCAGGGCAGGGTGAGTTTGCGGCGGCCTGGGGCAGTCCATTCATTGTAATAGGGAATGCTGTTTATGTTTGCACCTGTCGCAACTATTCAAAGGTGCACTGTGACACAAAGAAGGACAATGCACCTGCTCTGTAATATCAGCATTGATTTTCGTATTAACCCTGTTCACCTTTTCTGAATGCGATCCTGTTGATTCTCTCTCACCATCACTTCCTGAAGGCCGGACTGTATGGAATGTATTTTTGGTCCCTCTTGCAAAACCCGAGACTACAATGCAATTAATTTGAAACTGATGTCCCAAGTTGTTTCTTGCAAAGACAGAGCAGATAGTTGAGCACCAGTCACCTCACTGCCAGAGGGGCCAAGAATGAAGCAGCATGGCAGTCACACAGAAACTGAGGCGAGAATCCATTTGTGAACAGAAATTCAGATGCAACGTCAGGCTCCGTTAGTCACCGGGAGACTTTTCAAGTACCGGTTCAATTAAATGGTTAATATGGAGGTCAAACTGGTGTGGTTTGGGATAAAAGTGGGAGAAGTTGATGTCAGTGTTCAGTGGATTTAGTACACACCCTGTCCCGCTGAAACCACTACCTTAAGCATCAAAATCTAAGTTACCCATCCCTCAAGGAGAGAAGCAGTGAAACTCTTGCAGCACCTCCACAGTTCCTATGCAAAGCTCCGATACGTAACATGTGGTATATTAAATGCAGTATCTTCCTGACTGTGCTGCTTTGGTACCATTCTTGATGAAAATGCATCTAATAAACCGAGATTGTGAATAACAGCTGCTTAATAAAAACTAATGCCATTATCACAAATGGGGTTACCCTATAAAGTCAAAAGGACCTGGGTATCGTTCAGTACAGAAAAACAATGGTCCTAGACTGTGGTAGTTTAAGATTCAAAACATTATCATTAAATGTGTAGTCATTAAGGCACATAAGATCATAGGCACACACAGAAAAATTAGAAAGGCCTCTTCCAAAAGACTGATAACTTGAGTTTATTCAGTCACACAAAGAAATATTTCAAAGGAAACACAATTGGTTATTTAAATTTACATTGTTTTTCACGCGGTTATCATCAGGTAGAAGGAGGTACGTGAAAAGTTGGTGCTCATATGAAAGAATAAAAGGAAAAGAGAAGAAGCAATTGACGTTACATTACGGAAATTCGAATATTTGAAAGACAACAGGGGATCTGCATTGGTTGAAATAGTCTCCCTAAGAAAATTCCAGCCTACCCCTATAAGGACAGTAGTATACAATACATTAGTTAGACTGTTGTTATTCACAGTGTAACTTCATCCGTAGGTCAGGAGTGAGGGGCAGATGTAGGGTGTAGGCCTGTACAGGTGCGTCAATGATTTGACCCTATTGCGTAAGGGTAAGTGTGGTCCTCAGCAGAGGGTCTTCCTCAGGACGGGGGTGGAGGGTATCTGAAAATAACCGGTATATTTCACATAAAATGGCCAGATAAGACAAATCCTGTCGAAATTAAGGTGCCTAGATCTAGAAGAAAGGTGCCTCAAAATGTATTATTCGTAATAGGCTCACCAAGTTTCTGAGTTGGGTGAGTACCAAAGGCTATGGCCTCAAAAATTAGTGAATAATAAATCCTGTAGATCCAACATGGAAAGGGAACGAGTCCCAACACTAAAACAATACAAAAAGATGAATTAGAACCTCTTTGTAAGTACATTGATGTTTTCCTTAAACCAATTGCTGAGAAGACTACAGCTTACTTACGTGACACCATGCAAGCCATACAATTAGTTGGTGAGCGTCCTTTTAACCTTACAGATAACATTTTAGTGACTATGGACATAGCATCGCTTTATACAAGCATTCCACAGCTAGCAGCACTTGACACTATCAGAGTAGCACTGGACAAAAGCCCCAGACCATGGCAGTTCCCAACTGAATTTTTTGTTCAGTTACTCGAGATCGCCATGACGAAGAATTTCTTCTACTTTGAGGGAGAATATTATGTGCAAACGAAGGGCGTGGCGATGGGGGCCAGTTTTGCACCAGACCCGGCCATTGTCTATATGGACAGATATGAACATACACACGTCTTCAGCGAAACTAACCCTCACAGAGACCAGGTCTCACTTTGGCGTCGATATATCAACAATGTTTTAATGATATGGAAGGGTGATGGACAACAGCTGTTGGATTTCCATACCTGGCTGAACAATCAATCAAAGTGTAGGACCATTGTTTTTCTGTACTCATAAAAACGAATATCTTATTACCGTCGCAGTAAGAAAGACATATTTATGCAGATTCTTTTAATTGATATGTGTTTCTATTTAAGGCAAACTTTCAGGTTCCGAATTTTAGAAATATTTGTATTTGTATTTATTGTAAATCGGAAGTGTTGTGATTGTTAAACTTCAATTGTGTAGGCAAATCCTGCCCTAAAATAAGGAGCGTGAGCATAAGCAAATGCTGCATGGTGTCAACGGAATGCTGCAAATACTACAAAAATGACGTGGAATTAATAACAATTTAAGGATGTAAATGAGGAATGGTGGGAAGTAGAAGAAGTGAGAGGTGAAACTGTTCAGTACCACATCCTCCTCATAAGAAAAACATTTACAGTCACTTTCGTTGGCACTTCCCATGTACTCTGTAATGTGCAAGTTTACCACTGTCCCAGTAAAATATGTGGCCACAAAAAAAGTATTAAAAAGCCATAATAAAACAATTTCTTCTGGTATTCTTTTGAAGGGACCTGTAGCCAGTTCGCCTTGGTGAAAGGTGAAGAGGTGATTCCAGTCAGGGCTAACATATTCTGCGATTTGGGGACATGTTACTTAACCGCATCGCTGCGGCGCATTTTCCCGCTGTGCGCTAAAGTTTTTAAAAACCCGCCGTTCATGACGAGCTCAGGTCGTCATGAGCGTACGAAAGGTGTACCTCATGACGAGCTGAGCTCGTCATCAGCGTCGATGTGGCTAAGGCACCGAGTAATGGTGGAATCTTACAAAATTCACACTCAGCACAACAGCAGCACACCTATCATTGCCCCATAGCATTCTTTTCTATTATGATCTGTATGTTCTGCTTCCGGTTCCGGCGCGCTGCTCCCGGACCCATTCCTGGATCAACTGGTGAGCGATGGCCCACCTGGGGGGGACCCAGATTTGGGTTGTGTCGTCGTCGCTTTTTGAGGGCGTATGCTCTCTGTTCAGAGCTTCCTCCAGCTCCGATACATTGAACCACCGTGCTGACTCCAACTCTAGTTTGTTCACACTCAACTAAAAAACAAAAATAAAATTGTTTAAACCTGGTTAAGTTTCACATTCATTTTATATATGATCAACACGTTTTAATCTTTCATTACAATTTTCTTGCTCTTTGCTTTTTCATGACATGCCTTTGAAACAAAACAATATATATTATACACTGCCTGGAGCTTTTAACGTCTTAAACTGTTTGCTTATTTCTCCTGAAATGACAAATACACTAAAAATATAATCAGTTCCCGATAGTGATGTTCACTGAAAAGGCAAATGATTGGACAAAAACACATTGAAAAAGATACTGACTGCTACAGTGTAGGCAATCTTGAAAGTGTTCATCCCTTCAATGTTTAAACGTGAGGCTAAGTGCGAGGCATAAAACCATGGCACAGCTGTGCATGTTGAATAGGGCAGGCACTGGCATGAAATTAACGTAGAATGGAATGCACAGAAACGGGAGCACTGAAGCGATATCATAACCAAGAGGTCTATTAGGATGGCGGACGGATGGCAGCCGCCGGGCCGGTGGAGGCAACCACCGGACCGGCAGTGGACATCCGCCTGCGATCGCAACCCGGAAAACCGCCGGTCCCATTAGCATGGCGGTGACGACCACGGCGGTGAGAATTTCCGCCCGCCACTTTTTCGTCGGTAGCAGTCCGCACGTCTGCCTAGCGGGCGGAACTTGATTGCCACAATGGTGCCAGTACAGGGCCAGGGTCCACCAGCATGACTATAATGCCGGCGGTAGCCAGCCTTTCCACAGCAGTGGGACCGCCATGAAAAGACATGCGGAGAATGTCTCAGGGGGTTCATTGCGGGCCCCCAATGTGTTGGGGGGTGTAGTTGCATTGGGTGGTACCCCCCTCCATGTCCCTGTACCAGGTGGCAAGCACTGTGCAGTTCCTGCCACGCAGAGCAGGGATATGCTGGACATGCTCCTTTTGACATCGCGGCGGTGCTGCTGGCAGCAGCAACCGCCGCAATGTTAAAGCTCGCGATATTACCGCCGCGGTCAGATTTCGACTGCGGAGAATACTAATTGGACCGGTGGTTATGCCGCGGTCCTGGCGGACGGTCTTTTCCCGCTAGTATGGCGGTCGGGGTGATTTCCCGACCACCATCCTAACAGACCCCCAAGTCTCAAGGGTCAGTGTGAACAAGACTGTACCATCAAAAGATCATTTAATATTCTATAAAGCAAAGTTAGGATTCGCCTATGCACCTTACACAATGTTGCGTACAATACTGGTTTAATAAATCCATGGTCCCTGTAGCGTCCTCTCCAGCCCGGGAGCATGCAAATGAAATGCGCTGCACATGGAGCTCTGCAATACATGTCTTTATTCTTCACCATACAACCACACACTGCATCATAATGTTTATAACCACACCTTAACACTTCTCAGCAGATTACATATTTCCTGTTTAGAGTCGGCCCAAAGCTGCAAGGGTACTAGAGCGCATATTCTCAAAACACTACATCACCCCATTTGTTAAATAAATAGTACAGACAGCATACAACCATCATAGTTCCTCAATGAGTCGTCGAGGCACTCGCACTGGTCGACCAGATCAGGTGGTATGAGGTAAGTGAGGGGCACCTTGAACAGGCAACGATGGCATTATTTCAGATGATTGATCTGGACAGATGAGCAGGGTTGCCTCATTGTCACATGCCTACCTTCAACACCGCGGTACAAAAGGGGGTGGTGATGGACGGAGCATTTGAACCAATCAAACACTCACACCCAGTCAACAGATCTGGGTTTAATCCAACACCATTCTTTAGCCCACTCTGCCACCCCAGTTCAGACATGGCCATATGCAAATCAGTCTGATCCTGTGCCTCATGGGAACAGTCCAGCCCGAACTGCCAAGCCATGCCTTCCCTGGACCGGAAACAAGCTTCCTAGGACCGGTTTCTGGCATTTCAGCCGTTTTCAGCCAGGCTTGCTTGAATCCAGTGGCAAAGTGAGCATGGGACTCACCTCTGAGCATACCCTGCCAACTTATGGCGAACAAAGCGGTACAAAAGGGGGTGGTGATGGACGGAGCATCTGAACCAATCAAACACTCACACCCAGTCAACAGATGTGGGTTTAATCCATCACAATTCGTTAGCCCACTCTGCCACCCCAGTTCAGACATGGCCATATGCAAATCAGTCTGACCCTGTGCCTCATGGGAACAGTCCAGCCCGAACTGCCAAGCCATGCCTTCCCTAGACCGGAAACAAGCTTCCTAGGACCGGTTTCTGGCATTTCAGCCGTCTTCTGCCAGGCTTGCTTGAAACCAGTGGCAAAGTGAGCATGGGACTCACGTCTGAGCATACCCTGCCAACTTATGGCGAACAAAGCAGTACAAAAGGGGGTGGTGATGGACAGAGCATCTGAACCAATCAAACACTCACACCCAGCCACCGATATAATATGATACTAAGCACACCGCCCTAATTGGGTGTTTGAATTGAATTTAATTCACAATGGCTCTGCTGGTTGGTGCATTATAAACATTGACTATGCATGAATTCGAAAAGTGCACCCATGCATATATAGGAGTGGCACTACAATGCAACTGTTGAAGTTCAATGTTTTGTTTTTTCTCTCTTTTTCTTTTGTCTTTTTCTCTTTCTCTCCTAATAGGTGGAATTTTTCCCAATTCCAGAAGCAAGGAGGATAAGTATTCTCCTCACTGTGATTTGTGAATTTTTACCATTAAAGAATTTTGGTTAAAATGATTTTGTTTAAACACATACATTTTATGGTGTTTATGAAGGGGACAGCTATCTGTACCTTCAAAAATCAAATTATAGGTCATCATAATTTGGTCTGTAAAAAACCAGGGTGGGAACTATTACCTTTTTGAGCCCTGACGAAAGCCCGGACCTATTTTTGGCCGTCCCTTGTGGGCTGATACATGTTGGCTAACCTTTAGGGTCTTAGGACCATAAAACTCTGAAAAGAACCGCTTTTACACTTTTTTTAATATCCACTGCACCCCCGCTAATAAAGGGATACCTGGGGAAGTAGTAGGATTTTTAATCTTTAAACCCCCCCTGGCCTATATCTCCTAAGAGCTCCCTGAAAAATGGTCGAGCCCACCCAAACCTTTAGGAGTCTGGGTGAACCCGATGATGAAGCATGACATCAATAGCGTGTGTGAGGATTAAAGAATAAAAGGAATTTTTTCCTTTCTGATACAGAGGTATATACCACCAATAGGAGTTTTAGAGGCATTAGGAGCCAGTTTGGGTTTAGATACAATTGTGGAGAAAAGTTTATACTTGGGAGGAGGTATCCATATGTCTACCTTTCTGATCCCTTATGGTACCAGTGGATTTTGCCACTGTTACCTTTTGGTTATAGGGCTCAAGAGGCGGCCTACTGCTCTTCCCCTGTGATGCAAGAGCTGTCAATCTTCATGGTGTGTAAAAAGTAAAAACAGGAGATCTGTGGTATGCTACGCTTATGTAGGGGAATGTTCTCTCCTTTCAGGGGTGGTTGTTGAAACTCCATTTGTTTAACCTTTCCCCAGTGCAACCCCTCTCCTTGCAAAAGTAAGACAAGGACCTGTACTGCCTTCATCTGGGAACGAGGCCTTTATATGTTTTACAGGTACGAGAGATTAAAGGGTAGCAAGAGAGAAGCTGGGTTTAATGCTGTAGTTAACCTGTCTTGTTTTGACTTACAGATCTCCCTCCCTGTTGTCCCCTTCCTTTACTTCCCCCGCCTGACCATCCCGCTCGCCTGTGCTGTTATAGCAATCAGGGTCGGGACTGTCGAGAGGTGGACTCCTTTTGGCATCGAACCGCTCCGGAGGAATCAACAAGCAGACACTGCTAGCAGTGTGGGCCATCCAATGTCGCACTAGTATACATTTCTAAACAATATATAGATTTGCAATGCTCTACTTTTCATGACTCCACTGCTTTGAAGTCACTAATAACACAAACAATATTGAACAAAAGTGAAAAGGAGCATAATCTTTGTATGTAGATTACTTAATAGTAAGTACGATGATACATTAATCCATCGTATTCAGTTCTATTCATCAAGGAGCATTGTTCATCCGTATTCAAATTCACTTTATTGAACTCATTTTATAAACGTACATCAGCAAAGCCCATGCGTTTCGTCCAACAGGACTTCATCAGGGTTTGATATGATCTTCCAATAACCAATATATCTTAAAGCATTAGAAAAATATGTGGATGAAATAAGATCTTGAACACGTTCCGTTCCAATGTGTTTGTAAGGCGTAGTACCCTCTGTAATAATCCACCTTGTCAGAGATGGAATTCAGAATAACTAGCAGCCGATCTTTATGTCAATAAAGTGCATTTGAATACAGATGAACAAGACTCCTTGATGAATAGAACTGAATATGATGGATTAATGTATGTTATTGTACATACAATGAAGTAATCGACATAGAAATATTATGCTCCTTTTCACTTTTGTTCAAAATAGGTTGTTGATGACAAGTCTTCCACAAAAGGAAAACGCAAAGATTCATTAATACCTACCAGCCAGCTGCAGTCACACTGAACGTGAAAAATAAAATGGCAATGAAATTATTTCACTGCCATTTTATTTTTCATGCGGCGCGCCGCCAGCCAGAAGAAATAGGGGCGTGTTCTCCTATGCTACTGACTGGCAGCATAGAGGACCAGAGGAGCTAGCTGGACGTTCCAATGTCAGTTCAGCTCTCTTGTGCTAGTCAAAGTGACATGCGCACGTTGCAGCTCTCTACCCTGCTGCCTCGACAGTTGGGTAAAGACCAAGCACAGGCCTCCAGGGCCTGAAGGAGCATCCAGCAAGCCCACTCCATCAAATTCTGGCGCCTCTCTCATGCTGGTTACCAGCATGAGAGTAGCGCCAGGATTGGTAAATGGAACTGGTTGGAGCAAGAGCACTTTGTGCCAAGGGACTGGAGCGAGGACGTCGGATATTGGACGTGCAGCAAGCAGGGTAAGTGACTATTTATTTATGCATAGTCACTCACCTTACCTACATACACGCACCCCCCCACCATCCATTTGCCTGCCCCACCAATAAATATACCTGCCAGTCGCCCCTGGTCAGACATTGTCAATGGATGCAGCGCCACCTTTGGGGATAAACAGTTACAAAGGTGGCACGCCTTCAGCTCTTTTTCAACTCATTCATCTAGGTGACTAAACCACACCCGGTCCCTTAGGCCTCTTGTGGTGGCTACAATGCCACAATGTCCTTCAAGGGCCAGTTCAATGATTTGCTGTCTCCGGCAAACAGGTATGGCAATTCTCGAGCCTCTCAGTATGAGACCTTCTCAGGTGGCGATAGATCATTTTGTAAATTTTGGAATTTTTGCTATTCAACATCTTCAGCAATGGGCCGAACAGTTTTCTTCAAAGATCACATTGTCTTTAAGGATGAACATGTCTTTATATACAATGGTAGCAGCAATGTTGTGTTCAGTGGATGGAGCTGATAGCGTGCTGGACTTCACAATGAATTTGAGATTCTCTTCAGCCACTTTGGATGTTGAACTATGACGATGTAGTGGCACTCTTGAAAAGTAGTCAGCGGGGTTTGTATCTTTCCCTGGCTTGTGTACAATCATATAGTTGTACTCTTGCAGTCCCAACCACCATCTCTAGATACAAGGGGGTATCTTAGCTTTCGGGTTTACGAAGATAGTGAGCAACACCTGGTGGTCTATGATGATAGTGAAACGTTTCCTGTATAAAAACACTTGAAAATGTTTGCTGGCCCATACTTCAGCTAGACTCTCCTTCTCTGGCTGAGAGTAGGCACATTCTGTTTTAGACAGGCCCCTACTGGCATAGGCTACAATGGGTCTCTGAGCATTCAATGGCCATTCTGCATTCTGTTGAGCTTAATGCCCCCCCCCCCCGGGCTCGCACCTATTTTGATCCCAGTATGTAACTTGGGGTCAAAGTAGGCAATTACGGTTGCATTCTGAATAGCATGTTTTATGTCTTTGAAACTCTGGTTGCATTCAGGGGACCACTGGAATGGGACATTTTGCTTTAAGTCTCTTAGCAGGGCACTCACGATAGCACAGTCACAAATGTATATTGAGCAATAACAAGCCATGCCTAAGAAGGATAGCAGCAAGGTTACATCTTGTGGGCGGCAAGCAGATGACTATGCTTGTACTTTATCTGGGTCAGAAGTCACTGCCCCATCAGAGAATATATACCCTAAGAATTTGAGTTTGGTTTTGTGATACTCACACTTTGCCGTATTCAAAGTGAGACATTAATTAGCAAGTAATTGGCACACTTATGTAAGGGGTTTGTCATGCTCCTTTTGTATCATCCCAAATACCAGTATGTCATCACTGTAATTGAAAGCATGTGTGACAGGTTGTGTTACTCGGCGGAGGACATCCTGAAATATCTCCACCACCAAAGATACTCCAAAACTCAATCTTTTTTATCTGAACACACCAACATGAGTCAAAAAAGTAGTAAGGGACCTACCATTCTCTTCCAGCTTGAGTTGATGATAGCCTTTGTTCAGGTCAAAACAGGAGAAGACTTTGGCTCCTTGCAGCTGCATGATCATATTCACAATGTGGGAACTAGGATGTCTTTTTGTCTCAATTGCTTTGTTGTCCTGGTGCATGTCAACGCAAATCTATCCTTTTTTTGTACCACCACAACTATGGGCAAAACCAATGGCGTAGGACTGGTGGAACATTCAAAGATGTCATGTTTCAACAATGTTTTTAGTTCTTTCTCAAATGCTTCTTGTAAGTGGACAGTGACTATGCAGTGCCATTGGGCAACAAGGCGAATTTCCTTATTAATATGAAGTAGCACTTTCATTGTCTTGAGCCTTCCTAGGCCATAAAATAACAGTGGGAACTATTATCTTCAGACTGAGCACGGACGTTGCAATTGCAAGATATCAGGCCTATCTCAGCAGCAGTGGCAATGCTAAGTAGGCATGCACTCAATGAAGTTCCTTGAAGAATATGGATTGGCGCTTGACCTGACATTGTTTTATGTCTCATGGTTACTGTCAATGACCCTTGACTATGTAATGGTTTGGACACCGTCCACGTGTATACCTTCGTGTTTGACGGGGTAAGGCGTGGCCAGGAGATAAGTTGTTAAATATCTATGCTGGCATGATATTAATCGATGCACCACTGTCTATGATGAAGGTTATAGGACAGCCGTTCACCTTTAATGTAATTTGAGGTCAGTGTCTAAAGGTAACTTTTCGCTCTGTTTGGTGCTTCTCATTTGACTTTTGATCTTTTTTGCAAGTAGCTAATCCTACATGTGCACGTCATTCTTTGGTAGACTTTATCAACGCACATTCGTCTTCTTCACTGTAACTGGACAGTGATATTGAAGACCTTTCTATGATGAATTTGACGACGATCAGCTTTTTGTTTCTACTTGTCGTATTTGATATGCCTTCTGGCCTTGCAGGCGTGACGATAATGATTCTGGAATCTTCTGGTGCCCATTTTCTCTTCTGGCTGTGACACATTTGGTTTCTCTTTTGCTTTGCAGACAAAGGGAAATGAAAACACACATCAGAAGCATACGTTTTCTTTCTTTGGAGATGTCGACTTGTGCGCATCTGTTCTCTGTTTATTTATTTTTTTGTTTGAATATATTTTATTAGTTTTCAGCACTTATTTTCAGTACACAGTTATGCAATGAGCAAGAGAAAATGGCACACATAATCTTCAAAACATCACAACGACAATACAGCATAATGATAATACACAACGGGATATTGAACACATATCACATTACTCTCGGCAAAAACTGATGAGAAGTATAAAAAGAAATAGAGGGTTTAGAGAGCGTGAGGTCGCATGGTGTCAATAGCAGTGTGGTCTGGGGTTCGGGGATGAGATGTGAGGCGGCATGCTCTTGCAGTTGCGCGTCTTCCCCAGGTCCCATCCGACAATTAGCATGAAGTGTACCACCCGTTCTAAGGTCGCAGCGAAAGTGCTGCGGGCTAGAAGGTCTTTGGCAACTTATACAATATTCACAACTTTGTAACAATCATGTCAAATGGAAAACTTCCATGACATCAGAACTTAACCAACAAGGAAGAAATGAGATGGGACAAAATAAAGAGAAATAAATCTCCAACATAGTGAGGTGGGGGGGAAGAGACTGAAGAAAAGATAACATAGGGAAGAAAGATAGGGGTGAAGAGCTAGTGGATTAAGAAGAATGTCAATGTGCGTCTGCGGAAGTAGGCCTCCGATTCCAGGGCTAGGGTGTGGAGTAATAGAAGTCCTGTAGGGTGCGGGTCTCTCTCAGGGGGGGAAGAGTGGCTCAGCAGTGTCTAACAAGCACCAGGGTGCCAGTATCGAGAGGGGGGGGGGGGGGTTTGGGCATTCGTTGCCCTATGACTCCGTAGTAGCACCTCACAGCATGGGTATAGGTTATGTCTTTCACACGTCCGAGATGAGGGGGTATCAATGGGGGCATGAGGCTTTCCAACCCACCCCCTGTCCAGGGCCGGCTCGAAAACTGGCATCATCTAAGTGATTCCCTGATTCAAACTCGCCTGCTGGAAGGACTTCAGGGTATCATCCCAGAGCTGTGCAATGGGGAATTTCCTCAGCCCTGCCGTCTCCTCCCTGTGTAGTATGGTGCTTTCCGCTCTCGCCCAGTTTTCAAAAGAGGCATACCAGTGTTTAGCATGTGGGGGTTCACCGTTTTCCCAGCGTTTAGTGAGTAGTCGTTTGGCCGTGAAGAGTCCTAAATTCTAGAACCTGGCCGGCACCTTGTTGAGTTTAGTCCTCTTGTACAGTCCCAGAATGCAGGCCTCCCATGTGTGTGGTAGGTCTTCACCAGCTTTTCAGCAGGGTTGTCGTTGTGTTCCAGTATGTCTGTATATCGGGACAGGCCCAGAGCATATGCAGGAGGTCTGCGCCAACCAAGGAGCATCTTGGACACGCAGTTGTGGTAACCGAGAAGTACTTATTGATCTTGTCTGGCGATAAGTATGCGCGGTGTAATATATAGAATTGTATGATTTTGAAGCGGGAGTTGCGTGGGACATTAACGGGGCTGGCCAGTACTATTGCCCATTCTTTGTCCGTCCATGCCCTACCCCTATCTGCCGCCCATTTGTCCCGTAACTGTTGGGTGGAGCATTGTTTGTGCATCAGGAGAGCCTGCGCTAGCCAATGGACTACGTGGGAGCCATTGCCCATAACATGTAGGCATTGTACGAAGTGGTGCGTTTGCAGCTCCTCAGATATGTCTCCCCAGGGGCGTGCAAGTGTGCGTATTATGGACGCATGGAGGAGAAACTGCCCGGCCGGTAGGCCTGTGTCCCTGACTAAATCCTCAAAGGGAAGCAGGACGCTCTCCGCATACAAATCACCCAATGCCTCCACTCCAGCCTGCTACCATCTCTCCAACACAGCCTCCGTCACCACTCCACCGTCTCTGGGAGTTCCCAGCAGCGGTAGCGCTGGGGCATAGGGCTTCACCTCTCGGGTGAGTCTCAAGCTACGTAGAAAACACCTGCGAGCCACTGCCACGTGCAGCTGCGGCGGGCAGGGAGCTCTGGTCAGGGGGTGAAACAATGGATCTGCGTATGGGTCCAAATAGTAGCGTCTGTGGCAGTATCACATAAGTCCCTTCCGCTCAGCCATCTCGTTACCCATTGCAGCTGCGCTGCCAGGTAATACAGTTCCAGGTTGGGAACCGCAAGGCCCCCAGCATCCGTGGGCGCGTAAAGCTTCGTCAACGCTACGCGAGGTCTCCCGGTGTTCCAGATGAGGTTCCGGAGCAAGGTTTCTAGTTCCCGAAACACCCGGGTTGGGACATACACTGGGATATTGGCATAGTAATATAATAGCCTCGGTAAGACTATCATCTTTGTCAGTGCAACACGGCTGGGCACGTTCAGAGGAAGAGTCTTCCAAAAGGTCATCTGTGCTTGCAGTGAGGAAATAGCTCGTATTAGGTTTCCCTCCAGTATGTCGGGCGGGGTTCTATAAATGTGTATTCCGAGGTACCGGAACGTGGTAGGGTACCAGGCGAGTCCCCCGCCATTAATGCGGATGTCGCACTTCTGCGCATCTGGGCTGAAGGAGTACACTCCAGATTTGGCCCAGTTGACTTTGAGTCCCAACATGGCCTCAAAGGTTCGGAAAATATCAGACAGGGACTGCGGTAGGCGAGTCAGGTCCCTATCGTACAGGAGCAGGTCATCAGCGTATAGTGAGACCGCATGTAAACCATCTGCCAGTGGGATCCCCCACTCCTCTCCCTGCGTTCTCAGTAGTATTGCGAGTGGTTCCATGGCCAGTGAAAAAAGCAACAGGGATAGGGGGCAGCCCTGTCTAGTTCCTCTTTGTACCCGGATGGCTTCAGATAACAGCCTGCCAGTGCGTACTCGTACGGTAGGTTTTTGATATAGTAATCCAACCATATCAATATAATCGTCTCCAAGGTCGAATTTCTCCATCATTGCCCTGAGATAGGGCCACTCCACGGACTCAAATGCCTTCTCGAAGTCCAGCACGAGGCACCCCGACCGAGGCCATTGATGTGTGGCATAATTTTGCACTCTAAACAATCTGCGGATATTGTAGGAGGTGCTACGTGTAGGCACAAAACCATTCTGGTCGTGGTGTACGAGAGTTGGGACCAGGGGGGGCCAGACGCTGAGCCAGGGTGGAGGCAAGTATCTTATAATCAGTGTTTAACAGGGCTAACGGTCGGAACGAGCCCAAGCACTTGCCGTCCCTGCCGGGTTTTAGGAGGGAGATGAGGGTGGCTTCATTTAGCGTGGGAGGGAGAGAGGAGTCTTCAGCGGCTGCCGCATACATTCTTAGTAGCTCGGGGATTAGGATATCTGAGCATGCTTTGTAAAATTCGGCAGGTAGCCCGTCTGGGCCAGGGGACTTGCCATTAGATAGGGCAAAAATGGCTGTACGCAGCTCGTCGGGCGTAAGCGGCGCCCCCAGGTTGCCCTGTTGCGCGGCAGTTAGTCTCGGCAGCTGTATGTCCGAGAGATATTCGGTGATGTCTGTGGCGGGGACCTGTAGTTGGGAGCGATACAGAGCCCGATAGTGACCTATGAAAGCCATGTGTATCTTGTCTTGTGTGTACACCACCTCGCCCCGGTCAGTGCATATCGCAGACACAGGGACTGATCGATCTTCTTGTTTGATGAGCCAGGCCAACAATTTCCCAGGCTTATCACTGAGGTGATGCGTGCGCGCCGAATGGGCCGCATAATTGATGTGGCGTAGCCGTTCCAGCAAATGTGCGTGTTCTGTGCGTGCCATGAGCAATGACCCGTCGGCACCCCCTACCGCCTCCTGTTCCCGTTGGAGCAGTTCGGTCTCTATTTGTGTCATTTCCCCCTCTAGCTGCTTCTGTAGGCGCCCCTGTGTGCCCAGGCAGTGTCCCCTGATTATGACCTTGAAGGCGTCCCACTCAATTTGGGGGGAGGACGCGGTACCGGTGTTGTCGTCGAAGTAATGTGCTGTTTGTGCGGAAAGGGAGTCGCGAAAAGGAGCGTCAACAAGCAAAGCTGGTTGTAGCCTCCAGGTGGGAATGGGCGGATGTGGGCGCTCCCACGCTATGTCCAATACGTGCGGGTTGTGATCAATATGGGTGCGGCCCATATACTATGAATCTATAACAAGGGGGAGAAATTCAGTGGAGATCATGTATCTATCTAACCGTACGTGTAAGGTGTGCGCGCCTGAGAAATAGGAATATACCTTAGAGGTGGGATTGCGAGTGGGCCAAACATTGTGTAGGTCCCATTGCGCTGCCCAGTTGGTGAGAGCTTTCATGGCTCCATGTGCTGGTGTGCCGGTTTGGGGCGGGGAGGAGCGGTCTAGCGTGGCATCAAGAATGCAATTATAATCGCCTCCCAGTACCCAGGGGACGCCGTGCCAAGGCGCCAGCTTCGCAGATAGCTGCGCGAAGAAACCTCCCTGGTCCGTGTTAGGGGAATATAAGGAAGCCAGAACCACCGGCTGTCCATCCAATCTGCCATGGACGATTACAAACCTACCCTCTGGGTCTGTGTGGGAATATGTTGCCGTGAAGGGAGTCCCAGGTCTCACCCATAACAGCGTCCCTGAGGCATAGGAGGAGTATTCTGTGGCATAGAGTTGCCCGCGCTATCTGCGGCGTAGTGTTTGCACTTCCGCCTTATTTAAATGTGTCTCCTGTAGGAGTGTGATGTGGACATGGTGACATTTAAGGTAGGAGTAAATTTGATACCTGCGTGATGGTGTGTGCATACCTCTTATATTCCAGGTGGATATTTATATCGCAGTCATTTTACCACACTAGGTGACCCCCGCACCTACTCCCCGCCACTTTCCAGCAACAAGATCCCGCCCCTGTAGCCTCCTCGCATCCCCACTGCATATCATCAAAGACATCTTCATTGACATTGGGATTACATTCTCAAAAAAACAAAAGGATCGTGAATTAAGGAACATAACAGACCACAAAAGTCCAAACCAATGAAAAATACCAAAAGGTCGGTTGCTGAACATGCCACCGTCCAAACTCTCTATCGAGATAATTAACATTTCAGTTCAGGGGGTCGCTGCATACTGGGCACAGCTGCGGTATTACAACAATATGGCCATCAAAGGAAGCTTCGCCCCTCCCCAGGTTTCAGGAAGCATGCATTGTCAAGCAGGAAACATACTAAACGATCATGGCATGGCTCGCTATGCATATGTCAGTTGGGGCAAACCACAATTGGGCATATTAAACAGGTCCTTGCGCCACTCATGTGGCCGGGTTGCGACATACACTGGGATATTGGCATAGTAATATAATAGCCTCGGTAAGACTATCATCTTTGTCAGTGCAACACGGCTGGGCACGTTCAGAGGAAGAGTCTTCCAAAAGGTCATCTGTGCTTGCAGTGAGGAAATAGCTCGTATTAGGTTTCCCTCCAGTATGTCGGGCGGGGTTCTATAAATGTGTATTCCGAGGTACCGGAACGTGGTAGGGTACCAGGCGAGTCCCCCGCCATTAATGCGGATGTCGCACTTCTGCGCATCTGGGCTGAAGGAGTACACTCCAGATTTGGCCCAGTTGACTTTGAGTCCCAACATGGCCTCAAAGGTTCGGAAAATATCAGACAGGGACTGCGGTAGGCGAGTCAGGTCCCTATCGTACAGGAGCAGGTCATCAGCGTATAGTGAGACCGCATGTAAACCATCTGCCAGTGGGATCCCCCACTCCTCTCCCTGCGTTCTCAGTAGTATTGCGAGTGGTTCCATGGCCAGTGAAAAAAGCAACAGGGATAGGGGGCAGCCCTGTCTAGTTCCTCTTTGTACCCGGATGGCTTCAGATAACAGCCTGCCAGTGCGTACTCGTACGGTAGGTTTTTGATATAGTAATCCAACCATATCAATATAATCGTCTCCAAGGTCGAATTTCTCCATCATTGCCCTGAGATAGGGCCACTCCACGGACTCAAATGCCTTCTCGAAGTCCAGCACGAGGCACCCCGACCGAGGCCATTGATGTGTGGCATAATTTTGCACTCTAAACAATCTGCGGATATTGTAGGAGGTGCTACGTGTAGGCACAAAACCATTCTGGTCGTGGTGTACGAGAGTTGGGACCAGGGGGGGCCAGACGCTGAGCCAGGGTGGAGGCAAGTATCTTATAATCAGTGTTTAACAGGGCCAACGGTCGGAACGAGCCCAAGCACTTGCCGTCCCTGCCGGGTTTTAGGAGGGAGATGAGGGTGGCTTCATTTAGCGTGGGAGGGAGAGAGGAGTCTTCAGCGGCTGCCGCATACATTCTTAGTAGCTCGGGGATTAGGATATCTGAGCATGCTTTGTAAAATTCGGCAGGTAGCCCGTCCGGGCCAGGGGACTTGCCATTAGATAGGGCAAAAATGGCTGTACGCAGCTCGTCGGGCGTAAGCGGCGCCCCCAGGTTGCCCTGTTGCGCGGCAGTTAGTCTCGGCAGCTGTATGTCCGAGAGATATTCAGTGATGTCTGTGGCGGGGACCTGTAGTTGGCTCGCTATGCATATGTCAGTTGGGGCAAACCACAATTGGGCATATTAAACAGGTCCTTGCGCCACTCATGTGGCCGGG
The DNA here is from genome assembly GCF_964261635.1 of Lissotriton helveticus. Classification (NCBI taxonomy): domain Eukaryota; kingdom Metazoa; phylum Chordata; class Amphibia; order Caudata; family Salamandridae; genus Lissotriton; species Lissotriton helveticus. The sequence continues at coordinate 694,913,062 of NC_136065.1, read as the reverse complement.
TTGCCAAGGGTCAAGACCCAACAAGCAGGGGCAGCAGAGGGTCATCACCAGTTTGGCGTCGTGCCACTGATCAAGCACCGGTGGTAGTACTCACTGCGTCTCGTGTCCGTGGTCACGTGTCTAGTTGGGGACCCCGCCCGAGCGCTTTCCAGACCACGATCCAGCAGGTGCATATGCAGATATTGTGACCAGAGTGTTACTATCCTGATGCTCGCCTTCATGGTCCGGTGTTACCCTTCAATTAATCAGGTCCGCCGTCTGCGGTGTGACATCCGGTTGCTCCATGGACATCTGGGAGTCAGGTAGCCCATAGATCGCCTCATCATCGCTAGGGAAGGCTCTGGGGCTGGTGTTCGGAGCGGGGTTTGATGTTGGGGAGCCGCTGAGTTCCGTAACTCTGCGGAGGGCATCCTGCTGCTCAAGAAGAACAAGTTCTGCAGGTGGGGTGAGGTCCATCGTCCCTTGCGACTGGGGGGCTGTTGGTGATTAGTGCGTGACGTTGTGGCGGACCCCGGTATCCGTTGGGGTGCTGTGTCTACTAGGGGGAGGAGGAGGGCGGCCCGCTCCGGGGTCCAGGTCCAAAGGTGGGCCGCGGAGCTGTGGTGGTCGCGCCTCACAGCGGTCGCGTTGTGGGCTGGTGCTGTGGTCCACCCCTGTCAGTGTGGGGCTCCGACCTGGCCAGCAATGAGGGGTCGCGCTCTCTGAGGGATTCTACCTCCGTCAGTTATGCCTCTCCACAGGCGTCCGGTGAAACCCCGCACTTCGGGCCTTTTCCAAGTGCTGATCAACAGGAGGTGCGGGGCGTATGAGCGCTGGTGCGTGCCGTCAGCAGCTGGGTCCCCCGAGGCATAGGCACGCTCGCCCAGGTCCAATTCTGTGCCCCCAAAAAGGCCTCCGGCGTCTCGTGCTGCAGGCCCTACCTCTAGGCCCAGCCCCCGAACGTGATCCCCGGCCTCTCATTTTTTACTCCATCACCGTCAAGTTTTTCTTTTAGATTTTTTTATGATTTTCTTACCATGTTTGTCTTCTAGCTCGTCTATGACATCATCTAACGTTTTAAATCCGTGCAGCCCATGTAGCACCAATATTCTGTTTCTTCTTGGTGTCAAACAGAGTTGGTGGCTTCAGGAATGTAGCATTTTATTTTGGGCAACTACAATTCATTAATACTGAAAGGCGTAAGATTTAAATATTTGGGCACTGCTAAGTAATCTTTATAACTCAGATTCCTCAATACGGTCTATACTAATGACAACTAGGAAAGAGGTAGCAGCTTCAGCCGGACAAACTAAAAATGAAAAACTTCAGGCAGATTGTGCCATTTGTAACTTATTAAAGACATTATTCCAAGACACAGATCAAACAGTGCTAACATCATAATCTATAACAGAAGGATCCCAGCCTAATGTCTGTGTTAAATATCAAGAACAACATAATTGTACTACAAAAATATTGTTGTCAAAATATCGACTACCAAAATATTGTGAAGGTAAGTAGATAGAAATAAAAATATATTTACTATTCTTAACCCCTTAGCTACATACAATCACACTATATATAGTCAATGTGCATATCTGTACAGTCTAGTATAGTAAATCTACTCTCATCTATGTGTACCTAATTGCATGATATTTGTTTAGTTGATAGTCTTTCTATGATATTTGTGTATCATGGCAGTTAAAATGCAATATTAAAGGGATATATCATCTTCGATATGGGAACAAATGCTGATGTATAGTTCGAAGTAGCCACTTTACAGATAAAAGGGACGTGACGTCCAAGTAGCTACCATACAGATAAATGGGACGTTAACACCCTGAAGCTCTACGCAAGAGATGGAGACTACACTTAAAGACCGTGCCTGGATGAGGATGGGATATTTGGCTAATGCAACTTTCTGCTTTGGTGCATACATTTGTGAAATAGTAAACCTGAACCACCTCCCTAAAGACATGAAAAAAGGATTCAAACAAAAGAATCATATTTTCCTAGTGTACATTTGAAAGTGAAAAATCTTTTGGAACAAAGGTGGGAAAAGCTAGCAAAATTACACTCTGAAAGAAACTGAAGCAATGGAATCCAGGAAAGCACCACAAGTAATTCATGGATTATTTTTGGAGAAGATCTGGCAACCAAGAAAGTACTTTATCCGAGAGATCTCTGAAACAAAATCTTGAAAGGCAGATGAAAGTGTACTTAAGACCAAGCATTAATCGGGCATCCTCCTCTCTGTCAGAGTTGGGTCTGGTTTCACATTCTTCTTTGAATGGAGACAAAAATTCTAGGGATGGAAATTCAATGCCAGCCATTCAACAGCCTCATTTGCCATAGTCTAGCCAAAGAAGGAGATGTGAATGCTGCCCTTTGTTCTGCCAGAAGGTCATCACTTCTACGTGACCACTTGTTGACAATACCCCTGCCTTCTTGATGCCAAAGGCCAAGTCATTGTTCTCTAGACAAAATGTTGTTAGTGAGCCACTCAAGGATGTACCTCTGCAGCAGGGCTGACAGGCCAACATGTTTTGTATCAGTTTAATATCAGGAAACACAAAGTATCATTTCCTAAAGTTAAGTTTCTACAGAAGATAACAAAAGTAACCAACTTTTACCACTGAATTACATTTCTGAAACTAAGTGAAAAATATGTTTTGATCATCGTTCTAGCATTTGTGACTGCTTAGATAAAACTGGGAAAACTTCATAGAAAATTCAGCTTTACAAGACAGTGAAAATGGTTTTTGGGTCATTATTCAATAGTGAAGGCACTCTATTCCCAATGTGTAGTATGACACATTAGTATATTTTAAGAATCCAGCCCTGTAGGCTTACAAGACACACTCTGAGGGAAACTTAATTAACATAAAAATAGGCTTTCTTACAAAGCAAAGCTACTTTTTCCTTGTCGTGATCCACAGCAGCGCTTTTAAACTGCAGCCCAACCAGAGCATACGAGTGCCCCAAATGTGCGGATTGTTGAGTCGGAAAAGTCCCTTGCATGATGACGGATGTGCACCCCTGACCTGAGTGCCCGAGCTGCAAAGATGTCTGGATCCCTGGTGCTGATTTTTGTTGTCAGGGAGGACACAAATCATGCATGTTTACCATGGCATAGGAATGTCTCACGGACTGCAGTCTTATTGGACCGAGTGATGCTCAAAGCACTACCCTCATAGCGGTGAAAGACTATTGTTGTGGTATTCCATGACTTGATGTCATTTGGAATTAGTTTATGTCACCTGGAATTAGTTTATGTCACTTGGAATGTTTATCCTTGATTATCGAGTCAGTTGCTCCGAGATCTTACTTGGGAGAATGTCATTTTCCTACTTGTGGTTGTTAAGCTGTTCTTCTTCTACAATAAATCTACTTGGAACCTAACTTCAGTGTGGTTGGAGCTTACTACACATTTACTGGCGACGATTGGGAGTATATTTAAAGAAGACGGCGTTCACACGTTTTAAATGAAGACAAGCCTGCAATCCATGAACAAATAAAGAAAAGTTCAATTGCGGTAATACTTTCGAAATTTTACTAAAGGAAGTGGTCCGCTAAGACTCTACAAACGTGAGTTTTTTTTTTTTTCTATTCGGAATAACTCTGGATTCGTGTTGAAATTGGTTTCCACGATGTTTGGACTGTTTTCATCATTTTTATCGACCGGACTTATCGTGCGGTGTTCGCCGTGATTGAATTGGATTTTGTCGAATTTAAGGATTATTTGGCAAGATTAATGAATCGAATGTAAGCGGATGTAAGCTGAGCGTTTTTCGTAGAACTATTGACATTTAAAATTCAAAGAAGCTTACCACAAGCTTTTGAGTTCTACTTCTAGAATTCGCTTTTCGCCCGAGCTTGACGGAGTGAATTCTGGGTATTTTGACGTCACCGCGCACGATAAGACGTATACCGCGACCATCTTTGTTAAGTCTGAGGCATTTTTAACGTGAATTGTGAAGACTTCGTGACAGGAGAAGACATAACGAGGGAAGAAGCATTTTTAGGATTTAAACATCGTTTGTGTCATCTTTTAACATATCCTGCTGCAAATCATTAACTACGGTGATTTGCACACCTATTTCTCGGTGATTTGCACACCAATACTGTTAATAATTATTTTATTTTTTTTAAGCTTTATTTATTTATTTATTTATTTGTTTTTAATTCCTGCCAGTCTTATTTACAAAATGTCGAATATAGCTGCACCTCCACATTTTCTTCAAATTGCAGGTGATCCTAACATAGAATGGGATCTTTGGTATCCTATGTTTATTGCGTACGTAGAGGTATTAGAAAAGGATGGTTGTTCTGCAAAAAGGAAACTAGCTCTTTTAAGACATTGTCTTGGGGGTGCTGGGATCAAAGAATTTGATAATGTACCACCTTTAGAGGATGCTGGTGACATCGATGTGTTTAATAAAGCCGCAAAGCAAATGAAAATTCGCTTTGGTAGAAGAATAAATACCGTAATGGAGAGGTTCTCGTGAACAGAAGGCTGATGAAACAATTGAGGATTATGTTGCAGCATTACGTTCTCTTGCTTGTTCTTGTTCTTTTGACACTATATCTTATGAACAAGTTCTTAGGGATCAATCTATTTGGAACCTAACTTCAGTGTGGTTGGAACTTACTACAATTGTCTTTACCGGAAGATAAGCAGCCTTAGCGCAGTGGCCATAGCATCAGTGTAATGATCATTAGAAGTGAACAGGTTTTTTTAAATCTGCGTCATTGATGTAAGGCCTACAGGTTACTCATTTAAGTTCCACTGCAGTATATGCTTAACTTACCCATGGCCTACACAAGTTAGTATGTACAGCTGTGCAGTGCTTGTGTGTAGTATGCATGGGCTGGTAGTATGTGTGTGAGTGAATAGTACAATACTTGGACGATTCTTGGTTCCATTTTAAAAGTCCCTGGGCTCACCTGAGGAGCTTAAGGATGTAGAGGAATCCCCCCTAGACAAATTTGTGGATTGCCACATTCCTGCAACCTGGGTGGGAAACATCCTGGAGGAAATAAAGCCAGGCTCTTCGGCATACTTCAAAGGGAGCTCTTTGATTTAGACAGAGGTCACCGGAAAGGGGCTGAACACATCTCAGTAAGCAGATGGGGCTATTTGGAGAATCATAAAGATTAGGGCTGGGGCCATGGGTTAACCTTTTGATACACATATCACTGTGGCTGACATTCAGGTGTGAACCTCCAGTCTCTCCCATGCCTGTGCTGTGGGGCGATCAGATCTGCAGTTGCTCCTCCTGTGATATAGTGCTTTCTGGAGGAAGCACCTGGCCGAGTAGGCACTTGAAAAGGAAGCGAACAAAAACTTCAAAGACTCAGACCCTAAATCACATCTGGTGTCTAGAAATGGACTATAAAAAGGGGAGCTTGAGGCACCCAAGATTGTCAACCTTCAAGCAGGCATGAAGTTAGCAGTGGTCAACATATACAAACAGAACGATCTCTGAAACAAATTTCATCATCAAGCAGTCTACTTTGCATTCCAAAAACTAAGTGTCACCATATGCTCACCACCTGAAATGCTTTAATATTTGCGCATATTATCACCAACGATATTAAAACGCTCACCAAAAAAAAATCAATATCTGCCTCAAAGCGGTGTAGATAATTTTTCCACTCCAACAAAGAAGCCACAAAGCGAAAGACCACATCAGACAACATGAAAACTACTGAATGATGCATAGGAGCATGTTCCCTGTCATTAAAGGGCAAATTTGAAGCAACGCAGTAGAAGGAAGGGGTGCTGGACCTACAGCACTAGGTTCACTCCCAGCAACATGACTAAGGGTCGAATAGCAACCATGTACTAACTTGACATGGTTACCCTAAATCCCATGATTGTTGTCACTGGAGAAGATACACAATTAACTGAACAATTCTGAGCCAGTGTGTCTTCAGAATAAAGTGGACCTGGCACATGGCTTACCTCAGCCAACATTCTCATAAATCCTGAACAGGGTTATACATGCTGAGGGCATAAACTTGGGTAGTGCAGACTAAGGCATACTTTCAGCCTGCTCCCCAGTACTGCCACTACCTCCTAGAAACATGCTGGAGCCACTTTAATCCAGAAGATGTGTTCTCTGGTTCCTGAAATGGAGGGCAGCTACCAGCCTGTGCACAAGTCACAAAGGTTCACGTTGTGCACTATGCAGCCAATCCAAATGGTTCAAGCACAAGACTATATTCTGAACAATCTTTCACTCATTCAGTAAAGTAATTCTTTTAGGGGTATTCTGACAGGCTGCTGACAGTCAATCAGAATTCCTACAGCCCACACTTCCCGTGAACCCAGTTTTGCAGTCCTAGGAGGAAAGGGCAGTCCTAACACAGGTAGTTTCTGTGTTCGGACTGTAAGTCTGCCTGTTTTCTCAGTCCATCTGTGAAGCAGATTTTAATATTTTTGACACAATTTTTGGGGTGAACTAAAATGTTGGCTTTTGCCTCATTCGCTTTTCAGGGTGTTTGTCATCCTACCCTATGCATATGAGAATCAGGCCCTCCCTTGCTGGGGGCAGAGTAACCCACAGCTGATAGGAATTGAAGGTGGAAGCTGTAAAATTTTAAGTAGAGGTGGATTAATGCTGGACTACAGCAAGGTACTGAACTGATGCCATAAAGTGTTTACAGAGGCTAGTGAATGACAAACTGATTTGCTTTCTCCAACCCACAGAGTGCAACTCGGCCAGCAGTCTATAGCTACACATTCTCTGGTTAAAAGTTGCACTTTGCGATCTAACCTGTCATCTTTGTTTTCTGTTTCTTGACAGTGTGCTTGGGACAAATTTAAGTGAAAAAGTTCCTCCTCAAAATTGATACAATTGGACACACACCTTACTGGGTCTTGAACATTTAAAGGTGTAAAACTCTTCGGTCTCACAAATCCAACATAAAAGGTCCTTTAAAGGGTATTGACTCAAAAAGAAAAGGAAATCCAATGGCAAGTTCAGTGATAACAGTGAAGTGGCAGTCTAAAATTAGGGAAGTCTCTGTGTAATGGAGAAAAGAATGTTTACAAATCAAAAGGGGGCCCTTGTTAAAGAGGAGATCACCAAGTTAAGAAGGTCTTGGTAAAATCTTAGCACCTGACAAAAGAAGCAGTACCACTTAGTTTCCATATGTCTGATGTGATTTTAATTAATAATATTTGTACAACACAACATCGACTCCAATGGGGGATCGTAGTAAGAAAAATACAACTATGGATGTAAATTACAAACCTGAGGAACAGAGAACCATCAATACAGCATGAATGTTTTTTAAGTTTTCCTTAAGGAAAGATGACTAAGTAGACCACATGTTGAGAGGGAGTTTGTGCAATGACTTAGGTCCTAAATAATGAAGAGAATGGAACCGTAATACAGGAGCTTTTGATCTGGGGAAGATGTTAACGCAGGAGAATCAGACCTTAGTATCCAGCAAAAAGAACCACAAAAAACAGGACAAAGAAACAAAATGAATTTGTGCCCTAAAGGAGATATCCACCTTAAAGAGGACTTCTAAAGACTTAACTTTCTGTGCAGCCCAATGAGGGACTGGTGCCCATCTTACTGTCTGCGTATGAGCAGGAGATAGCGCTCCTTGGCAATCAGTATGAGAAAGTTGTAGCTCAGCCAGTCTGCTAACGTAAGAGCCTGTCATCCAAATACCTGATAGGTTGTGGCATTGGTCTGAAGTAAATGTTGAAGAGCAAGGATGACAGTGGGGGACCTTCTGGAACCCAAACTGCAAGCTAAAGCTTCTGGAGTAATTAAGGGGTAAATTAACAATCAATTAGAAAGGAGGTGACACCCTAGATACTAATACCTCTAACTCAGTTCTAGAGAAAGCATTCCAAACTATGGGCCTCATTACGATGTCGGTGAGACTGCCAACCACAGCCTGTGGATGGCGGTCCCACCAACATCCAGCCTAGTCTGACTGCCGCATTACGATGTCGTCGGGTGGACCGCAGCGGGCGGAGGGACCAACCGATGTCTCTGACAAGCTCAAGGACTATGTCAGAGCATTGGTCAGAGCGTAATCCCTACAATGGGGCGGTGCCTGCGGAGGCACCGCAGTAGGGATTACGACGTCCCTTTTCCTTCTGCCTTTACATGGTGGTTCGACGCCATGTAAAGTCAAATGAACAGAGACGTTGGGGGCCCCCAGCAGGGCCACCGTCCTCTATGGGCCTCCACTATGGGGCTAGGGGGGCACATGTGGTGCCCACCCAACATCCATGCTCCATGTGCACATGGTGCATGAGTGTTTGAGAACTGCTCTTTTCCACTGCGACTTGTGCTGCTTCTTTTTTCTAGGGCCGCAGCACAAGCTGAAATGAACATTTCTATAAAAGGAAGAGGCAGTCAGGGCTGAGGGAGATTGTCCGCGGGCCAGCAGTGATCAGCCATTTCTTTTTTTTCCCCTCACTGCTCGTGCTCCCGCTCAACAGCTTCTAGTCAATGCAGTGAGTGGGTCGGGGGGGGAGATATGTCAATAGGCTGCTGTGGTGACCCTGGAATGTAGCTAGCGAGTGTTAGGGCCAGGAACCCAAGATAGTTGTTTCCCCAGGGCCCTTGTGGGATTCCTTCGCATCAGGTTGTCTCCTCTGGATGCTTGGGGGTTGCCGGTAGATTCTGAGATGCGACAGGTGGAGAGGGGACCCACTTCTCTGCAGCCTCTTTGACCTTTCAACCACCCCCTCTCAATCTGACTACATAATGGATATTAAACTCTGCTGCACTATACCTAATTCTCTGGCGTCATGGTGGGGATCACTGTATGCACTTGAGGGACACTTGATCCGAACTCTCCCAACCCTGCCTGCAGACATGATGCTGCAGGCAGGGTCCATCTCGACTCCATCCCAGCGAAAAGTGCACAAGTACACCAACTGGGTCTCTGCTGAAGTGCCAGATGCTCTTACTGACACCGCAACCATCGGTCTCTGGTGGAGATAAGCAGACCTCTACTTCTGTCATCCTCCAGGCAGTTAGTATTCTACACTGGAAGCAAAGATTAGGGAGGTTGAGGCGGACACCTCCCTGCTCAGACAATACAGGAGGTACAGGTACAGTGTGGCCACCCATGCGCCTCGGCCCCCTGGCGGCTCAGCTCATGTTGACTGACACAACAGCCCTTCTGCAACTGCTTGCGCAACACCCAACTCCCTTTTTCCAATCCAACTATGGGTCTGTTGACTCTGCTGTGCTCCTATGGGGCTCCTACCGTGTGCTAAGTGAGGGTGGGAGATTTTGCACATGGCCCATGAAAAAAGAAAAAAAAGTGCAAGATTGCCGCCTTGGATTGAGAGGCGCATGAGGCGGAGTGCGCCTATGCTGGACGCTATCTAAGGAGGCGCGAAATGCAATGTTGCAGGCAATGCTGGCACTTAAGCAGCTCCAGGAAGATGAAGCCAGGAAACTGTGACAGGCATCCCAGAGTCATCTATACAAACTGAGCCAACATACAGATATGCATCGGTTTACGACTTCGATAGAGGACAAGTCAAGCACTATCTATTCTGCACCAGAAGATGTAGCAAATCTGTTTGAAGCATACTATGCAAAACTCTATATAGAGCCATACATCTATGCAGTCATCACAAAGCATTTGACTGCCACCCAGCAACAGTCACTAGAGGACCCGCTTCCGGCATCAGAGATCGTGGACGCCATCACTTAACTAGCCAGGGGGAAAACCCCAGGCCCGAATGGACTCCCAATCAAGTTCATTCACTATCAGGCAGACATCCTCACGCAGCTCCTATGGGACCTTCACACAGACGCCGGCAATAGAAGGCCACTCCAGAGGCACCTGATGAGTTCCACATTGTGACTATTCTTAAAACGGAGCAACCTCATCATATAGACCTATTTTACTACTAAATTAGGAAACCAAAACCCAGGCTACGGTTCTTGCTGTGCGGTTAAGTATAGTAATTTCAGATCTAATCCATAAAGATCAAAGTGGCTTGCTGCCCCACTGATCGACTCAGGACAATATCCGGACACCTCACAACGCACAAGTGGTTGCAGACCAACTGCGACGGCTCCGGGCCGTGATATTAATCGATTTTGAAAAGGCTTTTGACAGGGTGTCATGGGCTTACATGTTTACGCTCCTGGAATACCTATGTTTGATTGCTCCTTGGCTAGCCACATGCGAGTTGGAGCCCTGTCTGCATTAATAACCCTTTAAAGAGGTATGTGCCAGGGATGCCCTTGTCACCCGTTATTTGCGAAGATGATTGAGGTCCTTACACATCTTCTCTGAACGGATCTCCATGTGGAATGCTTTAAATAGTCTGACTAATTAAAAGACTCAGTACTCCTATAGACAGATCTGCTGGTATATCTCAGCCACAAGTGTGCCACCGGGACAGCGGTCATGGAGCTCCTTGACACTGTTGGGAACTATTCTCAGCCACTGGTCAACTGGAACAAGGCAAGGCTGTTCCAAGTGGGGATGAGGGCGGACACAGAGTCATGGGTTCGGGAGGTGGGCTTGTAGGTGATGAAATATGTGGGCTTCTGCTACCTGGGGGTGTATATTCGGGATACTGAGATGCGGCCTAAGGTGGATAATTTCAACTTGTCACAACCTGTAGTGACATGCAGCACTGGTCTTCGCTGTCCCTGTCCATAATTGGGTGCGTGACACGACTAAAGTGTATTGCACTCCTGCACCAGCTTTATGCTGTGAAAAATTACCCCGTTTATACACTGAAGTCGATACTGATGACATTCTCATCTTTTCATTGGGTTTTACTGTGTTTTTGGGGGGTATGGGATGGCGTGTGTGCCCCAGTGAGTGGCCTATAGCAAGTGTTGTATATCTACATTTGATGGTGTACTGGGGATGGTCGGCCTACTGTCCTATTATTGCGTCTCCCATCTTCTGGTCCTCAATGATTAGATCTATGGGCCCGAGGATGCCAAAACATATCAGTTAGAGAGGTGCTACGTGGGTGAACACCCCCCGCACCGCTATATGTACAGGGGACATCTGCTGCAGCGCGCCGACCTCCTTTAAATGAGCTGTTTTGCAAATCTGAAAGCCCTTTCCCAGAGACGTCCAATGGGAGGGCAGACAGGCGCAAAAGACACCTCTGTGGTGAGGAACCCTATGCCAGATGTTTTGCTGCTGAAGACTTCCAGGAATATTGTGACCTTGGAATCACTATCCTCTGTTATGTACTGACAGTCGAAGATAAGAAGTCTTTCACTCAACCCTAGGATGAGCGTTTGCGCAACACACTCACAGAGAAACATAATGAACATACCACAAAAGAGACTCCACACAAAATGTTTACAAAAATATAGTATATTATACATAGACTCAGACCAGAACGACATGAATCATAAAGTCTGTGCATATTATGCAGTCACTTATATAGTACTCGTTACCCTGAAAAAGGCAAGGCAAAAACATCAACCATCCATACGTACTTAGGGCATGTAATACGAAAGAAAAGCACATGAATCCCAGTAGATAAGCACAGATACAGGAACAACTGCCCTCCTATTAGGAGGGTTACAATAACCTCTATGGGCGTAACTGAAAGAAATGCCTTGGAAACTTTGACAATTGTCAAGTATTACAGTAAATGCACTCTGAAATATCCCTTGTTGTCCTAATTAAGGCTAGAGAAAATGACATGAAAAATCTGATGAATAAATACTCCATAATACACTTTGGGTGCACCACAAACTGCTAGTGCACAAAATACATTTGCCCCTTTTTGAAAATGTATGGTAATTCACTGGCTTCCTACAGGCGGCAAGTTCCTAATTGAGGCTTACCCCATAATGCCACCGACAAACAACTGCCCCCAAGGTATGTGGGGAAGGTACACACTGTCGATGATGGCGGAGAGACGTCACTGGATCCTCCATGGATCCGGGGGGCAGTCGCCCAAGAACACGTGGAGCAGCTGCTGCAACACAATCCCCTTTTAGAACTGAGCCACCCGAGGTCACTTTTGACCCTGGCATCAGCTGTAGGAGGGTTCTTGGTCAGGCCACCCCTCTCCATGTGGGCGATGATGGCTGCTGTGATGGTGGCTACATAGAAGAGAGTGGTCACCATCTTGCTGCCGTGCCCTCAGGAGCTCGCCAGAGTAGCAAACAGTGCAGCATCGGCTTCACAGGGGACAGCGAAGACGTCTCAATTGGCAGGCACTCATCCTCAGCTGCCCTCACATGCAGACATTAACTAGATCCTCCATATTGCTCTCACCCTTTCCTGGTGTTTCCTTCATGGCTGCAGCAGGTCTCCCTTGCTGAGAAAGGCGTAGCGCTCTCCACACGTTACTTGGAAATCACAAGACTCCAGAAGGATGAGTTACTTACCTTCTATAACAACGTATCTGGTAGAGACACAGTCTAGCCGCAGATTCCTTAACTTAGAATATCCCCAGGCGTAAGACTGGATCCGGAAAACTTTCTGCAGCAGCACCACTGCGCGCTGGGGGCGGCGCCGCACGGCTCTGTCCTGACATCGTCCACGGACATGACGTCATTGGAGCCATATAAGCCCCTCCCGGCGAGCTGACGTCAGTTTTCGTCGGAGAAACGTTTCCGCGCCACAACGCGGAGCGACCAGCAAAAAACTGAAAGAATGGGAACAGTGTGAGAAAAAGATAGAAACTGAATGGTGAAAAACAGCACCATAAAGTATAGTGCCATATTTTCGCCTGTCGCTCACCCGCTATGGCCGCGCTTGGGCCGCACACTACCCACACCCATACACTCGCCCCTGATTGCCTACACCACATACCCCACCATCAATGATAGATGGACTCCCCCTTTACACCCCGCTGCGGTCCCCGCGCCCTAGACCCTGAGCATGCCCCTTGGCGCGTGATCACTGTCCTGACTGTACGCCGGGCGCATCGTTTAAGGGTTCCTAATCGGACAACCCCCCACATTTATGAACCAGATCCACCACACCCTGCCCCGGGGCCACAGACCCTTAGATGCAACTGCAAAGACCTCTCGTCACATACCACGTCCACAGCACAACCGCTCACCTACTTCCCACCCCTTTGCTATTCCACCATTGTGTTAATATGTGTATTTGTTCAGACACCGGTCCTGTTCCCCGACCGAGCCTTATATTGCTGTAGACAACGACATGCTACGCGCAGTGACACTACTGCGGCATAACACGTAACCGGTGAAAATACTATACCCCCGGTACGATGGCACGACATGGTCTTCTGTACATGTGAGCTGCGAACCATAACGGAGACGGATACCCCTTCCCTGATGCCGGAAGACCAAACATGAGTGCAGCCTCACGCCTTTGGAGTACACATTTACATGGCTACCACTGGGGAGCCCCACGCACACCCAGCCTTTCAAACGTTTCAGTCTGGACTGCAATAGCTACAACTTACCGTCCCCGATTATACGGACTTACTTCCTTGAATTAGTGAGCTATACCACTATACACCTGCTCACCTCATGGCGCCACCACATACATAGAATTTCAATCCCCCTGCTGCCTGTCCACACAACACCTACTGACCACCTCAGACATCAGATACTCCCAGTGGATATAGGCTGTAGCCCCTGTGGTACAACTGTCGGAGATGCACTGATGCGCCTACACGACTGAATGCAGAAAATGGAAAATCTACAGGCCTGTTAGTTTACTGTGCTATGAGCTGTAACATGTCTACATGTTCTATTCACACTACGCCGCCGGACCCCAGGGTTGTCGGCTGAATGGCTGTGTCACCTTGCCTAACATTTCTTGATCAACAACTCTTACTGCCGGCCCCTGCGGGTTGTAGGCTATGTGCTGTGTAAATGTGAAAACAGACTGACTTGAGCAATAAAGGTCTTTAAAAATAAAAATAAATAAAAATAAAAAATAAAGTACAGTGCCAGACATAATAAAGGAAAGAGCAGAGCACTGCTCTGAGAAACAACCCCACAAAAGAGGAGGGCAAACCCTCCCATGAGGCAGAAAAAGCTGTAAAAAACATCAGGACAGACAACAAGCAGTCTGCAACCATAATATATAACTGTGAAGGGCAACAAGACCAGGATACAGGAGCATAGATTATCCACCCGAAGTCAATATCAGAAAGGGATGTTGTATCCCCTACAAGAGAGTTATAGACTGAGGCAGAGCCAGTGGACTTCAAACCAATGGACTCTAGAGGAGGGAGAGACCCCAAGGCCAATGGAAAAAAGGTGAAGGGGATGGGTGAACATGAACAGACCTCACACTGGACGTCCCCGGGGCACAGGGATGTAAAAGGACATATGACACATGAACATACCACCCAATCATGGGAATGGAGCAGAGCAAAGAAAATAGAACAAAACATCCCATCTAGGCGTGGAGTGAAAAAGACGCCTGCAGGAAGACAAAGCCACTCGAAGGAAGGAGAACACGGGAAACCTATCCTGAAAAGCTCCTTGCAGAACGGGGAGGATAGGCGGGCGTAAAGGAATCTGAGGGTAGACTGTGTCTCTACCAGATACATCGTTACCGAAGGTAAGTAACTCGTCCATCTGATAAAAACATCTAGCCGCAGATTCCTTAACTTAGCATTGATACCAAAGCCATACCCATAGAGGAGGCGGGTCTGCGAGCAAACCCCACCAAGTTCCAGAAGAACTTAGCCGTCAACAAGTGACGAAACACAGTGAGGACAGCAATGCCAGCGGAGCCAACACCAGACCATGAAGCTCTGAAAAGAACAGAAAACAATGAGAGGCAAAGGCACCACAAACCATCAAAGAATAGCTAAAAAAAAAGTATATATATACCGGGTTGAGAGAAAGAAGCATAGAACCAGAAATGTCGGTGCGGAAGTGAGAGGGCATGGCTTTGTAAAGAAAATTAGCTGAACCTAGGTCCGAAGGATCCGCAGGAGCAGAGGTGTCGACCGGAAGCAAGACCCAGAGAGAGAACAAAACAGTATGACAGAGTCAGCGCATACCGGTCGAGTATGCACAACAGTGGAAAAAAACAGTGCCGAACCTGCACTAGCGAAGATACATGCAGCAGCAGTGACTGGATGCTGATCCATGGCCAGAATGTGCTGGCATTACTACAACGGAAGACACTCCAGTACGCAGTCGCTGTTTCACAAACATATGTGAGAGGTGGACGGTAACAAGCAGAAGCACCCAGAACAGAACCACAGTAAACGAGGTAGTCAAGTGGAAGACAGACATACACGGAAGCATACAGTGTGGATGCTAGAACCACACTAAGTATAGGGAAATCCCCCTGTAGGGTAGCGTGAGCAGCCCAGATGTGAAGTATGTATTACCAGGTAGGCAACCAGCAAAAAGGGGCCTCCGGCAAGCCAAACACATACACAAGAGCTTGCACCATGAGCAGACCGGGGCGAAAACCACGGACACTGCAGCAAGGAACGTTGCCTGCACAACACAGGTTTGGGAAGAGCACAGAGTAGATATAAATTAAGAAAGATACACATCTAAAAAGGTGTTGCATAAATTAAGACAAGGGTATGCCATAAGCACCAACAGTCATGTGGAAGCAGAGTTGGATAGGATAATGGCCAGATCCGTAAGCGACATCAGCCACCCGTCTGGGAGGAGTCACAGACCGCCGCTAGACAGAGGAGGAGATGGAGTAGGACACAAAAGTGGAAACAGGCAGGACCAACGTAATGGCGTAAGGATGTACAGACAAGAAAGCGTGTATCCTGAAGAGAACACTCCCTCTGAGTGTGTTACAGAGGAACCCATCGCAGAAGCATAGAAAACACTTGCGTGGAAGGCAGCAGGGAAATAGGAAAAGTTCCTGTTTGGTAAGTGCCCAGAAAATGAGGGCACAAGACAGCGTACAGTAGAGACGTACGTGACGAAGGCGCCACTGCTTATAGAGAAGCCCAGACAGGGCTGAAGTATGAGAAAGCACCACCCATCCCAGAGAGTGGAGGATAGAACCAGTCACAGCAGAAGCAGCAGAACAACGCAGGCACCATATGATAACGAACATACCAGGGTGCCCCATACTACGAGCAAACACTAAAGGGAAGTGCCGTGCAGCGTCTCCGGCCTTACGGTAGGCTACGAAGAACTACAGACAACCGTAGACCCCAACTGTAACCGAAAGTGCAATAAAGCGACGCCAACGAAAGGGTCACATAACAGCAGAAAGAGAGTACAGAACCTCTGTGAGGAAGACTCCATAGGAGTGTACCAAGCATTCCATGTAGGAAGGCAGCTATATAATAGCCACCAAAAACTCAACATAGGGCAAGTCTGAACCCCTGCGAGGGGAGTCCTCTTGGGATAAGGTCACAGTCAGAGGACTGAAAAGAAGGCAGAACCAGCCGACCGGCCTTACTGAACAAAGTCAAAGAGGGTGAAACAACCGCCTACACCATCCGGGTACTACGTTAAAAACCCAGGGCTGGAAACAAACAAGCAACATCGCCTATGCAGAGAATTAGGCCGCAAGGTCAGAAAGTCACATGAAAGACATGAGGCGGGAGACCGCTGAATCAGTGTGGCAGTCAAAAGGGTCCATGCCATCGAAGAGCATCCCGAACATTGTCTGGGAATCGACTGTCGCGCAGCCATGCATGGCGGAGCAAAGCAACCGACCAGGCTAGTGCCCTACCCACAGAGTCAGTTGCATCAAGGAATGAGCGAAGGGAAATTTGCGCCATTCCCCTGCCATCGAGAAGAAGGTGATGTAAGCTTACCTGGGGCACTTCTGGCAGAGAAGGAAGAAGGAGCTAGACTAATTCCCAAAGGGCAAAGGAAGCACATGCGAACACGCAAGACCTGTTTAATGCACTGATGCCCGCACTGGCAGAGGCAAAAATCTGGCGACCACATGTCTCCAACCACCTAGATTCCCTAGTGGGAGGTAACAACGGTAAAGTGGAGGAAGGCTGCAAGTTAAAAGCCGCCTGAACAACCAGACCCTGTGTTCTAGGGTGAAGGGACAGGCAGAGAGTATCATCCGGGGCCGGATGATGCAGGTAAGCAATGGCCAGATCAATAGGGTCACCAGAGGAGGGCCTTGCCCAGGTACCAAACAGGATGTCAAACAAAGACCCTCCAAGGGGCAGCAAAGGCTCCACCTCAACAGGCTCCATGTGGAGGAGATCCAGTAAAGGATCAGAGGGCATGGAAACCACAGGGGGCTGAAAGCGAAGAATTTCTGCCGCCCTGCGTATAGTCCATGCGAAAGCTGCACTAGCCTCAGTCGCCATTCTGGGGGGGGGGGCGACAATAAACCGTCGGTAGGAGACGGTTGGAGACTACCCCGTCCACTAGAGAGTAAAAGTGGAGGAGCCTGTGTTTGATCCGAAGGCCACGGAATGCTAGGTACCTGCACCAAGGGGCACAGTAATGACCTCGGGCACGGGGAGTCCAGAGGAACATCAACCTCCTGAAAAGAGGATGTGAAGGCGCCGGCACCGGCGTCAAAACCAACGGCACGACGGCGTCATATCGACGTCGAGAACCTCCAAAGGGGACTCGGCCTGGGCGCGGTCCGATGGAGTTCCAACCCCTATATGTGGGGAGGAAAGATGTCGACAGGGCGTTAAACTCGGTGCCGCATCTGACATCAGCGCAGGAAGCTGCTCAGGGCTATGCAGTGACTGGACGGGTGGGCTGGGAGGGACCTCGGGCCGTGTCCCGTCAACGTCGTACTGACTCCGGAACCGGAGTCGATGCACGCAGCCGGCGCCGAGAACAAATCCGCCGGCGAAGACCCGACATGAGTGCCTAACACCTCCGTGGCAACCAAAGGCGCAAAATGGAGAGGGGGTGACCCATAGAAAGAGTGGAGGGCTTTCAAATAAGCCTCCATTTAGGCCTGTGTTGCTCCAACTCCCGAAAAGGGAGGGTATGGAGGAGACGACTGCTGGGCGTCTGTGCCTGGCAAAGATCCAGAGCAACGGGCCCCAGCATCACGTTTACGGGAGGACGCCCTCCGCCATTTATGTTTTTTCTTGCCCGTCTCCGAACGATGTCTGCGGGAACGACCTCGGGAGCAGGCCCGATCCAGAGAGGGAGAACAACAGCGCGAAGGCGCAGTGCCAGACAGCCGTGCGGCCAGCAATTTCATACGACGCTCCCTTAAAGACTTAGATTTCATTTGTTGACATGTGTCGCACTCTTCAGAGTCGTGGCGCACTCCCAGGCACCACATACATATGGCGTGCGGGTCCGTGACAGACAACTGGCGCGCACAGGTCTCACACGCTTTAAAGCCCAAAGGCATCGCACACTGTTCCGTGGCGTCGAGAAAGCCCGAAAAACAAGCCAAGAAAACGCTGGTTTTCCAGGATCCGTGTTGGGACGTGGAAAAGAAGAAAACGGACGTCAGTGCGCCGGGAGGGGCTTATATGGCTCCATTGACGTCATGTCCGTGGACGACGTCAGGGCGGAGCCATGCGGTGGCGCCTCAGTGCACAGAGATGCTGCTGCGGAAAGTTTTCCAAATCCAGTCTGACGCCTGAGGATATTCTAAGTTAAGGAATCTGCGACTGGATGTCTCTATCAGATACAGCGCACACAGCACGCTAATTGTGCTTAAAAGCGTCTGTATGTCAGCTAGTAAAAACCCACATGAATAAACATCAGAAACCGCCTTCGATCCCCAGCAGCATCAGCTTGCAGCCAGAAATGTTCCCACAAAGCGTGGCACTGGTACTTGAAATATGGTGTGTTGAGCGGGATGCCGGCAGATCACAAGGGTTTTCGTGTTCCTGAGACCTTGGGGGAAAAGGGGGGCATGCCAACGTGCCCTTGGAGGACACCCAGGCACAATTCAAGCAGCAGGAAGACAAGCCAGCACAAGAGTCAAAATGCATGGTGGCAGTCTCTCCAGCAGACCATCAGGCAGCAGGCCAGCACAACACAGCAAATAGTCCAAATGGTGGTTCCTCCTGGCAGCACAGCAGTTCTCTGGCAATGTGCAGTTTGTAGAACCAGGAGTGCCTGGTTACAAGTCCACACAGTTTTTTAAAAATATGGGGTCACAGCCCCTGTATTTAGACTCAAAATTGTCTTTGATCAAGGGGTGACTTCAAAGGAACCCTTTCAAGTGGACAACAATACATTTCAACTCAGCCCTGGTTCCAGACGTCAGTAGGGAAGGACACAGCCTATACAGATGCAAAGTGTGAATCACCTCTCAGTTTTCCAGCCCAGGAAACCTATCAGAATGCAGATACCACCCCTGTCACACCCAGTCCTTTCTGTGTTGTAGCATGTCACCCCTGTCACACCCAGTCCTTTCTGTGTTGTGGCTGCCTGGAAAGAATGCACCAAGTGTGGCTGTCACCCGGCCCTAGACATGTTTTGCAGTCAAGCTGCAAAGCACCAGAATCATAAGCACAGAGAAAAGCCCACTTTCTAAAAGTGACATTTTTCTAAAAGAGTAATGTAAAATAAAGCTACATGAGTGAGCAGGATTCCTCACCACTAATTTAAACATACCAAACATGGCAACGCTGCTCCTCTGCGATCAGGATTTACCACTTAAACATATATAATGGAATTTCCAATGCTAGCTTATGAGAGGAATAGGCCTCACAGCAGTGAGAACCAAAATAGGCTGTTTGTCACTACTAGGACATGCCACACATAAAGGCACATGACCTAACTTTTACTTACACAGCACTCTGCCCATAGGGCTACTTAGCATAATTGGTCCTAATGGAAATTGTTCAAATGAAACAATAAATTGTACCCAACACCATGAATAACATACACTTCAATGTATTATTTCACAATTTTGTATTGAATACCTTGGTATTCAATACGAAATTGTGATCTTAATTCATACCATTCCTTACCCAGGTCCTATGGCTTACTGGGTTTCCCCACTGTTTTGTAATGGTCATAGGGCTACTTATGGCCTACCTTAGGGGAGACCTATGTGTTATAAAATGGGGGTTTAAAGCTAGGAAAGTAGTTTTAAATGACAAGTTAAAGTGGCATAAACTGCGCACACAGGCCCTGCAGTGAAATTCCCTGAGTCAGGTTTGAAAGGCTATGTCAGTGGGTGGCACAAGCAGTGCTGCAGGCCCACTGTGGGTCCCTTGCTCGCTGTGCCACTGGATTCAAGCTAGGTTGAAGCCATCTATCTGCCACTACTGCCACTGTGCCGTACTCCTTCCTGGATAGCCTGTCATCGCTGGGGGACAGCCGTGCCACGCTGCTGGATGCCGCTGGGGTCTTCACATCCCAGCTCCTCCTGCGCTTTCAAATGCCCTTTAAAGCGCGACGCCGGACCGCGGCGGATGTTGCCGCCATCTACCTGCCACCACTGTCACTCTGCTGGTCTGCTTCTTGGATAGAGTGTCATCGCTGGGGGAAAGCCATGCCATGCTGCTGGGCACTCCACATTCCAGCTCCACTTGTCTTTCAAACATGCTTAAAAGTGGGATGCTAGCCCAAGGCGCGGGACGAACCTGGGCCAAGAGCGGGCTCGTCCATGCCTGTCGGAGCCCGTCGTTGCCTGGGCTGTGCACACCTCTGGCAAGATGATCACAAAAAAGGACCACAACCCGATGTACTGCAAAGCTGAGTGTGGAGAGAAATGGGTAAGAGGAAGAATACAAATGATCAATGAGGTGGGCAATAGTTAACACCTTAGATGCCTTTCTGTCAAGGGCCGCAAATGTTATATCTCAGGAGATAAAACTTATCAAGCGTTGGCTCTCCCTGGAGGAGGGTAGGCGAAATCCTGAGACATCTCAAACTTTACTCAAAGTGCTCTCTGAGCCCTTGGAAAGGGAGAGATGCGAACCTCCTTTTGCCCAGTCAAACGGTTGTCATGTGACTGTTTCAGAACCTAAACTAGAATCTCCTACCCCATCTGACCCAGCTTCTGAGCTTGCAGCCAAGAGGAAAAAGGAGGGTAGGGTGCAAAAACAAATATTTACGGGAAACATGAGAGCTACCAGAAGTGGGCTGTCTACAAAAGAAGAGAGGAGTAAGCCTCAACTCCTCACTGTGAAGTCCTCCGACTCTTAAAAGACGAATTTAACTGGTTGACCCTGGAAAATATGATCAATTACTTACTTATCCCACTGACACATAGACTTAAGAAAATAGAGGAAAGACGAGCCTCCTTTAAAAAAAATAGCCCATTAAGCATGGTCTTGTCACCCACTTCCAGCCAAGGTGGAGCTCTTCCTGCTCAAGGGGATCACATAGCAGGGCCTTCATTCCCAACCCATAGGGTCCTGACAGCGGTTGTTGCCCCTCCTACCCAATCGCTAACAGATCCACAATCTTCTGTCTCCCTCACCTAGCAGGTGAAACTTATGGGGGCAGCAATATGGCCACAGGTAGACCAAATCTCTATTATGGGTCAGATATCCCAGGGGGGCAAGTGATAGACATGGACAGGTCAAGTTCTCCAAGCCAAGGCAACTTATAAGTCACTAGAGCTCCCTTCCGCTGCTTCCCCACTAGCCTTGTTTTGGTAAATGTCCAGTGTTTAGAGAAGGGCAAAGGGAAACAACAGACCAACTCATGGATAAATCCTTCCACTGGCTAAATACGCATCTTGCAAATTCTGGAAGTATTGAAGGTTTGGCTAGATACATCATTATGGCCAGGAGAGAGGGATGGGTGGGCCCCTCAATCAAGGCATTTCAGGGGGACTGTGTAGAAGCAAACTTCAACAATAAATATGTCACAAGGTCCCTTTTCCATCGATTGCTGGGCAATTTTCTATCTAGGACACAGATCTCTGCACTCTTGTTGGAGTACTTTTATAGACACCCCTAACCATCCCGTAAAATGGCCAGCAGAGCATTGAGCATAGGAGTGGCTGGTAATGTAAAATCAAGACATATGGATCCGAGTGGGCTGAAGCCTGCAATCAGTTTGAGCCTTTAACCCATTTGACAGACCTGGAATCTTGTGACTGACTATGAGGGGAGGCCTCTGCCCAGCCCCGGGAGGTGGAAATCAGGGCTAGCAATCAAAATTCCTGAATGTCATCTAAGGTGGGGATGAAGTAAGCACTAAATTAGGCTCTTGGAATGTATCGGGCATTGGGTCAAAGCTGGGTAACCCTCACTGGTTAGCCCACTGGAAAAATCTGGACATCTTATGTCTAAAAGAGACGTGGGCAACTGAGCCCATATTTTTCGATGGGTTTCGCTCATTCCAAACAGAGGCATTGCCTTCCCCTTCAGGCAGAGAAACGGGGGCCTACTGACCTTGAACATTCTGTTATTGAGAATCAAGAATTTCCAATGCCCGAGCCCTCATTTCCACCTTCTTTTGGTTGAGGGGGATAATGACTGGAACTGGCTGCTACTAAATTTTTATCATAACAATTTTGGGGGCAATATAAAGGAAGTAGTGGTCCACTTAGATGCCGAAATCCACAAAAGTATTAGAGTCCTCAAAGGTTCCTAGATCTGCCACACACTGCGCCTTAAGTGAAAGCAGGGGGTCGGGGAATTGTTTACTAATGATCTATACAATTTATAAATGCCCCCTTTCCCTAATGTGGTGAGTATGAGGGAATTCTCAGGGCGATTGTACTCTGGGACAGATAAGAATTTGTCTCGGTAGACATTTAAGGCATGCCTAAACTGTAAGCAGCGATAGAATTATGAACTATGGACGTGAAAGTCTGCCAGCAGGACGTTATCCTGCAGTCTCTTTCCCCGCAGGGAATCACAATGCGGTCGTTACAACGACCGCGTTGTGATTCCGCGTACCATACCCCGCAAGTAGTAACAACAACTTGCGGATGCTGGAATAGTACAATTTACTATTCTAACTCTAACCCCAGTCTGTACGGGCAGTAGGGAAGGTGTTGGATTTTAAATCCAACACCTCCCCCCCCTCCTCAAGTCGTTGTTTCGACTTGCGGAGTAATGGTATACGGAACTAAAACGCTGTCGTTGTAATGACCGCGTTGTGATTTCTTGCAGGGAAAAAGTTTTGTGGTAAACGTTATTTACCCCTGGAAGGATTTGATGGGCACTGCCCCTTCCTCCTTCACACATCTCCCAGGGTAGAAATTCCTATCAGGTGCCAAGTAGCGAAGCTGGCTAGCCGAGCTATTTCAGACTACCAGATACCTTACCACAACAGAGTTGCCGCTGCTAATGTACCATACCAATGGATATGTGTAAGTGTGGTGTGCTAGCAGAGGATCGGGAAGATAGCAACTGGGGAAGTCCAAGGGGGGTGTCTTATCAAACAGTAGATTGAGAGTGCCAGTCTCCACATAACCAGTAGTTAGAAGGCACTCGCTGGGATGCTCAGTAATAGAGTTCATCAGCAGCCCAGCCTAACCCCGCCTCATTTTGGGACATCCAACACTTGGCAAATGACACCCAGGGGGGTTTTACAAACCACCAGAAGAATGTCAATCTGGGTCTGAAGTTTTAGAAAGAAAGCAGGGGGGGAAGTGTATTTGTAGTGCTGAATGTGAATCGCTGCTGTGAGCGGTCGCTCCCCAAGCTCCCTGCTTGAGCTGGTATCGTTGTGCTGCGCTTGTTGAACTGGCATTTAAATTTGTAGCGTGATAATTGCACTGTGACTGCTGTAACGCTTTCGGTGTGCAGCGCTTGTTGAACTGGCATTTAAATTTGTAGCGCGATAATCTCTGGCGCTTTGTTGATTCTGCTTTACCCTCCGCTGCCATTTTGTTGTTGTTGTTTTCCCTGCAAGCCCGTCCTCTAGAGCCCGCCCCGCCTCCCAGCTGAGCCTCCCTCCCACTGACTACATACAGCGCTCCCGTACCTGGAAGCGCTGTGACCGTCTCATCGCTGCTGTGAGCGGTCGCTCCCCAAGCTCCCTGCTTGAGCTGGTATCGTTGTGCTGCGCTTGTTGAACTGGCATTTAAATTTGTAGCGTGATAATTGCACTGTGACTGCTGTAACGCTTTCGGTGTGCAGCGCTTGTTGAACTGGCATTTAAATTTGTAGCGCGATAATCTCTGGCGCTTTGTTGATTCTGCTTTACCCTCCGCTGCCATTTTGTTGTTGTTGTTTTCCCTGCAAGCCCGTCCTCTAGAGCCCGCCCCGCCTCCCAGCTGAGCCTCCCTCCCACTGACTACATACAGCGCTCCCGTACCTGGAAGCGCTGTGACCGTCTCATCGCTGCTGTGAGCGGTCGCTCCCCAAGCTCCCTGCTTGAGCTGGTATCGTTGTGCTGCACTTGTTGAACTGGCATTTAAATTTGTAGCGTGATAATTGCACTGTGACTGCTGTAACGCTTTCGGTGTGCAGCGCTTGTTGAACTGGCATTTAAATTTGTAGCGCGATAATCTCTGGCGCTTTGTTGATTCTGCTTTACCCTCCGCTGCCATTTTGTTGTTGTTGTTTTCCCTGCAAGCCCGTCCTTTAGAGCCCGCCCCGCCTCCCAGCTGAGCCTCCCTCCCACTGACTACATACAGCGCTCCCGTACCTGGAAGCGCTGTGACCGTCTCATCGCTGCTGTGAGCGGTCGCTCCCCAAGCTCCCTGCTTGAGCTGGTATCGTTGTGCTGCGCTTGTTGAACTGGCATTTAAATTTGTAGCGTGATAATTGCACTGTGACTGCTGTAACGCTTTCGGTGTGCAGCGCTTGTTGAACTGGCATTTAAATTTGTAGCGCGATAATCTCTGGCGCTTTGTTGATTCTGCTTTACCCTCCGCTGCCATTTTGTTGTTGTTGTTTTCCCTGCAAGCCCGTCCTCTAGAACCCGCCCCGCCTCCCAGCTGAGCCTCCCTCGCCCCCCCCTCCACTCATTTATGTCAGATGCACTTGCGCGCAGCGTTCACGCGCAGCGGTCGCGCCCCATACGCGCCAAAGGTGCGCCAAAGGTAAGCCCGTCTACGCCCGTCCGCGCCTGGACCGCGCCCAGCGCCAGACCCCCTGGTCCCCGTCGCTCCCAACCCTCTAGAGTCACATATGATGCCGCTACTCTCCTCGCCCTCGACCCCGGACGTACTCCACTATGCTGCGAAGCTACTCCAGGACGTACCCACGGCCCATTCGCCTGCCTCTCCTGCAAGTTCAACTGCTTCAGGACCCTCACCAAAACCACGTCCTCCAAACACAACTCCGACTCTACCCGCCTAAATTGCATCCTGCTCAACACCCGCTCGGTCCACAGACACGCAACAGAACTCTGGGACCTAATCGACATTGCGTCACCTGACATCGCCTTCCTCACTGAAACATGGATGAACACATCATCTGCTCCCGACATCGTCATAGCCATACCGGTCGCTTACAAAATTATCCGGAAAGACCGCACCAATCAAACAGGAGGAGGCATCGCCATCGTCCACAAAAACACCATCAAAATCACAACCAGCTCCGACGACAATCTTGCAACCGCCGAACATCTCCACTTTCAGATCCACACCGACCCCAGGACCACACTGAGAGGCACCCTCATTTACAGGCCTCCAGGCACCCGCACTCAATTCAGCGATGACATCACAGACTTTGTCAGCCCACACGCCCTCGCCTCCGAGTACTACATTCTTCTAGGAGACCTCAACTACCACCTTGAAAACAAACTCGACAACAACACCACCACCCTTCTGGACAACCTGGCCAATCTCGGACTCAAACAACTTGTTGACACCCCCACTCACACAGCCGAACACACGCTCGACCCTATCTTCACCTCCAGCAAGCACATCTCCTTCGATCACACTACAGCTCTCCATTGGACGGATCACAGTTGTGTTCACTTCAGCTACAAAACCACCCTGACCCACAACCGTCCACAACCTATTCCTCAGAGAAACTGGAACAAAATCACCAGCGACCAACTCCTCACATCACTCAGCCAAAACCCTCCCACCCTCTCTATGGACCCAGACCAAGCGGCCACCAACCTCAAACATTGGATTACCCACAGTGCGGACGAATTAGCACCCCTGAAAAAGCACCAGATGAAATCAGCCAGCAAAAAGGCTCCCTGGTTCAATGACGAACTTAAAAAATCCAAGAAGCTATGCCGCACCTTAGAGAAGAATTGGAGAAAAAACCCAACCTCAGACAACATGGCCTCCCTCAAGACAGCCACCCGCAAACACCACCAACTGATTCGATCCGCCAAGAAATCAGCATTCAAGGATCGTCTTGACAACAACACTCATAACAGCAAGGAACTCTTCAATATCGTCAAAGAATTCACCAACCCCACCGCAGCAACTAACGACATCACCCCCTCCCAAGACCTCTGCAATGCGCTATCCTCCTTCTTCTACAACAAAATTGCCGACATCCACAACAGCTTCGAGAACTCTCCCAGCGATCAACCCGCCCCACCCCCTTCAGATCCTACTCCTCCAACTAACAACCTCAGCGCCTGGAACCCAATCACCACTGAAGACACCATTCACCTCATGAACTCAATCCACTCTGGCTCGCCTTCTGACCCCTGCCCCCACCACATCTTCAACAAAGCTGACTCCATCATCGCACCCCAACTCCGCGATGTCATCAACTGCTCTTTCAACTCTGCCACCTTTCCGGAAAGCTGGAAACACGCCGAACTCAGCGCCCTTCTGAAGAAACCCACAGCGGACCCCTCAGAACTGAAAAACTACCGACCCATATCCCTCCTCCCTTTCCCGGCAAAAGTCATCGAGAAAGCCGTCAACAGCCAGCTCGCCGCCTTCCTTGAATCCAACAACTCCCTTGATCCATCTCAATCCGGGTTTCGAGCCAAACACAGCACCGAAACCGCCCTCATTGCAGCGACCGACGACATCCGAGCACTCCTGGACAACGGAGAAACAGTGGCCCTCATCCTACTCGACCTTTCCGCCGCCTTCGACACTGTCTGCCACAGCACCCTTATACATCGACTCAGCAACATCGGCATACATGGAAAAGCCTTGGACTGGATCATCTCATTCCTCGCTGGAAGAACTCAAAGAGTCCGACTTCCCCCATTCTACTCAGAGGCCACCGAAGTCATCTGCGGCGTACCTCAAGGATCCTCACTCAGTCCCACCCTCTTCAACGTCTACATGAGTCCTCTCGCCCCCATCGCGCGCCAACACAACCTCAACATCATCTCTTACGCCGACGACACCCAGCTAATCCTTTCCCTCACCAAGGACCCCAACACCGCCAAAACCAATCTTCACGAAGGCATGAAAGAAGTAGCCGAATGGATGAAACAGAGCCGCCTAAAACTCAACTCAGACAAAACGGTGGTGCTCATCCTAGGATCTTCCCCCTCAGCTTGGGACGACTCTTGGTGGCCTTCAGCTCTGGGCACAGCACCCACACCCACAGACCATGTACGTAACCTTGGCTTCATCCTAGACTCCTCTCTCTCGATGTCCAGACAAGTCAATACCGTCTCGTCCTCCTGCTCCAACGTACTTCGCATCCTCAAAAAGATCTTTCGCTGGATCCCCCTCGAGACAAGAAAGACTGTCACCCATGCACTGGTCACGAGTCGACTGGATTATGGTAACACACTTTACGCCGGAATCACAACAAAATTACAGAAAAAACTCCAGCGCATCCAAAACGCGTCAGCGAGACTCATATTAGACATCCCGCGCCAAGATCACATCACCGGACATCTAAAAGACCTCCACTGGCTTCCCGTCAACAAAAGAATTACTTTCCGCCTTCTCACCCACGCACACAAGGCCCTCTACAATCTAGGACCCGAATGCCTCAACACTCGGTTATCCTTCTACAAACCCACCCGCCATTTAAGATCGTCCAATCAAGCCCTCGCCGCAGTCCCGCGCATCAGGACATCCACCATGGGTGGCAGATCCTTCTCCTTCCTTTTTTTTTTTTTTTTTTGGTGCAAAACATTTATTGAGCATTGCCAGGAGTACACAGCGTCTCACCAACAACCCGGAGAACGGCCGCTATCAATGCATACATAAATACAAATCATAACAGATGTGCATGGGTGCGATAGCAATCGCGTCAAACAGTACTATACAAGTGACAAATGCAGCGTCTCCCCATCTAAATCTATGAGTCTTGCATTTTTTTGTTTTTTTTGTTTTAAAGTTTATATGAACCGTAACATGTGCAGTGTCTATGTGAACCCATGGAGGAGGGGGGGGGGGGAGGGCAGGCATATCGGGCGCCCAGGCGGGCGCACCAAACCTTGATGGGCACGTGGCTGGCAGAGCTATGAGACCTCAAATGAAGGGATAGGCGGGTCACAGTATCGGAGACAGTAGGCCGTTAGATACCCGGGGGACGTCGTGGAGATCGGAGTTTCCCACAGAGAGCTTTGAAACGGGGAGGCTGGGGGAGACAGAGAGGGGGGGGGGAAATGGGGAGGGGGGGGAGGGAGTAGCGAACACATCACGCCATACACGTCAGTCAAGGAGTTTCAATGTAAGACCAAGAAATAACATCTCAGGATCTCTACATCCCAACCTCAATTGTTATCATCTTCGAGTGGGTCAGTTATCAAATAACATTGTAACGGGGCCCAGATGTCAGTAGGCCTAGAAGTAGGCGGTAGTAGTTCGGAATAGGTATGTAGTTGTTCCTGGCAGTATACCATGTCACTCATCCAATCCTTAAACTTGGGCGCACTTCCCCTCCCCCATCTACAGGCCACCCTGCGTTTAGCTAGAAGCATAGCCAGCGCCACATATTTGCGATGAGCCGCCTGGAGAGGCGCAACATACCCCAGAAGGGCTATCAATGGGGACGGATCCAACGTCATGTGTATCATTTTGGACAGCGCCTGAAACACTTGAGTCCAGTATCTGTTCACTTCGGCACACCCCCATGCAAGGTGAAGGAAATCAGCCCCTGGGGCCCCACACCGGTCACATGTATCTGTAGGCCTAAGCTGGAACCTGTGTAGGCGCGCTGGAGTGTGGTACAGCCTGTGCAGGAATTTATAATGAATTATCCTATAGATCCTTCTCCTTCCTTGCTGCCAAGACCTGGAACTCACTCCCCACCCACCTCCGCCTTAATCAGAACCACATCTCCTTCAGAAAAGAACTGAAAACCTGGCTATTCGACAAATAATTTAACCCCTTCCCCTAGCGCCTTGAGACCCTCTGGGTGAGTAGTGCGCTATACAAATGCCTGAACTTGAACTTGAACTTAAGAACATAGAGGAA
The DNA here is from genome assembly GCF_964261635.1 of Lissotriton helveticus. Lineage (NCBI taxonomy): Eukaryota > Metazoa > Chordata > Amphibia > Caudata > Salamandridae > Lissotriton > Lissotriton helveticus. Next base: position 694,883,983 of record NC_136065.1, on the reverse strand, counting down.
TTGTGCCAGTGAGACCATCTTGAATAACGCTCCCCGACCTGCAATAGTAAGTGGCAGTGCTGCCACATTAGTTTCCAATATCTCTGCTGGGAAAAGGCCACATTCATTCTTTGAAGGCTTGATTAGATATCTAGTTCTACATTTATGATGGATCTTCGTACGATCCCAAATCATAGGCTCGTTTATAGACAAATTTGTCTTCAAAGCAGCCCATCGTGTATCTCGAGTAGGAGAAGGATACATCATAAATGTGGAGCTGGATATCTAACTCTGATGAACGGATATTACTATTCTCCCATGTGGGATGGCACTATCACCACATAAGAAAGGTCTTTTCCAGAGATACTGAAGCCTTGAGAAAGTCGCGGGACGATTTTCCATTGTATGTGACGAAATACGTGTTGGCTGGCAAAGGACATTGTGATGTGATGCAAGACAAAAGGAAACAAAGCATTAATAACACTGTGTTGATATTTGTGCATACTTTTTGCAGTTATAAGTGGTGTTACACGGTAGAAGTGTGCTGAGGATTTCTTTTGCTTTTGTGCTGGCCTTGGCCGCATTTTGGGGGAGGTTGGTGGTTCTCCTCACCTTAAAAAACCGTTATTATTCTTTCCTGAACCCATATAAGTGTAACCTTTCCTGAGTGGCACCAATTCACCTAGTATTATACAACTGATCGTTAAAGTTCTCACTTTACCACAGGTAGCTGCCTCTTGGGCTTTTTCAAGTGCCTACATTTGGGCAAGGTGGCCAACAGGTGTACCCACCTTCCTCTAATGTTGGCTAGATGCTCTATAAAGATGAGCTGAACATCCCCTTACCCGGTTAAAAACCCTCATTTTTTTCGCGGTTGTCCTTCAATGAGTGGAGACTGGTTCTGGGGCACTACACAAGGAAACTAGAGGATTCCAAAAGCGCCCTATCATTGTGTTATAAGATAAATTGACAATTGCTTTCCAGTAACACACCAAAGGTGACACTAGACCCTCTTGAGCACATGGGTTGGAATATGGATGATCTTACCAGACTTCACCTTCCCCCTGTACTGACATCCCGAACTTAACCGACCACACACTTACATCCCCCCTTCTTGAGGGTCTCCTACATGACCAGCCACACTATAGGGACCATTTAAAAACACTTGTGGGGAGGGGAGATGACATTCTCAAGGACATTTCGCTTGCTTTCTACCTTATACCCTCTGCATACGTAGTCACCAGACCTCTCAGTTTTGAGTTCTTGTTTAATGTTATTAGTTTGTTTTTTTTTACAACAAATGTTATTAAGATTTTTGTAACCAAAGGGGCAAACCCCCCCACAAGCAGTGTTCAGACAGGTTACAGATTATAGGTACACAAGCTGCTGGTGAGGGCAGCACCTGAGGATCAATAAAGCATTCTAACCAACATCCTTCCCTCCCGCCTCCCCTCTCTCTTGCACCGCACCTCCCACATGAAACACTATATATGCGTACAGGCTTATAAGCATGTCTCCACTCTGGCCCATTCGCAAATTAGTTTGGAGAGTCATTAATGATAAGTCTGTCAATAGGGTCTGGATTCACAGACATTAGGAAGATGGATAGGTCAATGCTCCGGTATTCGGCCCACCTGGTCCAGATCTTTCCATGCTTTTGCGGGCAGCCTCGTGCCTGAAACACCGCCACTTCGGCCGACATACATTTATCCAAGGCAGATTTCCATGCCGCCACCCCCGGGGGAGGAGGACTTCCAATGTCGAGATATGTCACGCTTGGCCAATGTAAGTCCTAAAAATAGAAAATGTCTTTTATATCTGTTCCCCCCAATATCTTCTGTTCTATGGAGAAGGGTTAATCGAAGGATCTGCTAGGAGGTCCCAGCCTAGCACCCGCCCCAGACAAGACAATACCCTCGACCAAAAATGTTGTAGTGCTGTGCTGCCCCAGACCTTGTGGAGAAAGGACCCTTCTTCCGAATTGCATCGGAGGAATGTTATTAGTTTTTGTTTTATTTTTTTCACTCTTCTGTAAGATATTGCCAATGGTGAGCACATTTATACCAATGCTTTGGCTCATAGAGCTGTTTAGATAACATTAAGGGAGATATATCCTACTAGAATATCTATTCTTCAGGTTGTTAAAGAGTTAAAACGTAAACCTCAATCATGTATGTATATGTCATGCACTGTTAGGGTGTCATTAGTTAGGAGAACTGGCGCCTCTGGAGTTAGCCTCAGTATGAAGTGGTTATATATTACAGCAGTGATAGAGGTGAGGGAGAATGCCCAAGACCCTCAAATAATTCAACCCTGAGGTCAGTCAAAAACAGTTTCTATCCTCTGCACACGCACAAATCAAATGTGAAATTTTTAACAAGTCAGCATATAACAAAAATTTTTTTAGAGAGTGATTCATATGTTTTTTTTTCTTTTTTGCTTTAACCCACAACGCTCAGCCAATACGTGTTTCGTCGATAGGGGTTGACCCCACGACTTCTTCAGGGTTGTCAGGCTCTTTAGTTCACAATTTTAATTGTCTTCTCCGCCGGTTTTACTTCCGACCCCGCTGGTCATTTAGTATCAAAATATTTGATTGCGTCCAGACATTCACCCAAAATTACTTGAGGCAAACCCTTGCAATAAGGACCGGTGTTTGGGGAAGAAGTTGTGGGGTCAACCTCTATCGACGAAATACGTGTTGGCTGGGTGTTGTGGATTAAAGAAAAAAACATATGAATCACTCTCTCAATTTTTTTGTTAAACGTTGACTTGTTAAAAATGTCACATTTGATTTGTAAGTGTGCAGAGGATAGGAATTATGTATGTATATGTACAGCTTTAATGATTGCTTACAATAAAAAAAAAAAAAAGAGACAAGTAAGAAGATCAAACCATACAGACTTGAGACCTAAATCTATGAATAAGGATGTAACATATATTACCCATGTTAAATTAATTGCATGTTCTAAGTTCAATAAATCTAATAGTGTGGTTTAAAAAAGTTTCACGGCGTCATTCGATCACATGCCTTTATGGTAGCCACTTCGCCCATGTCCTCAATTCTTAACTCAAATTGTAATAATTTTGCAGAGGGAAGTCTACACACTTTGTTTTTGAAAGTCACCCTATGCTTCAGAAAGAGAATGTTTCACTTTGAGTAACCGCATGATTCCAATGCTTATAGGGCACAAGCTGTACTCTTAGATCTATATACCACCAATTACACAGTCCCAGAGGTCATGGTCCCACCTTCTTACAGAATGCTGAAAAGAAATGAGCAGTACTGGATAAACTTTCTTCACTTTTCTTTACCTATAGTTGAGATAGTCCCCCATGAATTTGCATTTGCCCACATTTACTTCTGTTTCCTCTGGGTACAATAGTCTTGGAAAGAAAACAACAACGTATACTTGTTGTTATCCGTTATGCCCCAGAATAGAGTTTTATCCGCATTCAAGAAACAGGGCACCCAACTGCTGTTCACCAAAGGGTAGTCTAGGTCATTCATAGCTAAGCAGTCATCGATAAAATTGTTAAACAAATATGGGGGCACAAAGCAGCACTGTCTTATTCACTTTCTATTCTCCTTGCAGGCTCATATGGACTGAAGGAGCGTGACTATGCAAATAGGGTCTCTATCAAACTTCAAGGATCTTATATTTGACCAAGAAAAACCATAATATAAATCTAGCCACATGATAAAATACCACCTCATGGTCTAGGAATTCTAAAAAATAGACCTTTCGCTCTTAAGGCGACATGTTTCTTTATAAAAAACTAAATCGAGGAAATCCTGTCCAACCCTGACATTTGCTGAAAAGCTGCTTGATGCTTGTTAATTATTTCACTTGTTGCCACAGAAAAACATGCAACCTGGAGATTGAGGTTTTTAACTAAATTTTCCCTCGCCCGTCTAGAAAACAGACAGGATTTTAATTTGATGTCTCCATCTGGTTACGTTTCTTATGGATTGAAACATATATTGTCAAATGATAAATGAGACGTGTGAGATGGCTGATGAGAGAAGAGACAATGTTGCAGATAGGTGGGTTCTTGGTGGGGAGCACCTCGATGACAGATGCAGAGGGCTTTTAACACAATTATTTTTGGAAAGTCGAAAAGAGCAGCGCAGTCATATTTTGAATAAATTGAAGGGGTACAACAATGAAAGCTAGGTGGCCTAGATACAGAGATTAATCACCTAGGCTACTCTTTAATAGGATGAGTTTAGAAGCAGAGGGCCAAGTGTTCGTGGAAGCCAAAGCACCATCAAACAAGTGCCAGAAATGTTGTAGATCTGGATGATAAGAGACAGACTGATATTAATTAGGATACCTAGGATGTTTACAGATGTGGCAGAAATAGGAGGATTGCAAAGCTTGGCAGGCACCAGGTTGATGACCAGATTGAGGAGGGGAGTACAAAAAGTAGTATTTCAGTTTTATCGTTAAGTTTTAAGGGGGTTTGGTTCCTACACCAGGCAACAGAATGCATACATGCTCAAAACCAGCACTGCACATCTCTTTACCTCAACTGAAACAATAACTTAGATATCAGTATAAGACATAAGCGAGAACTCAAGTGAGTATCATCAGAGGTCGAAAGGGGAGACTGAAGAGAGAAGGGCTGAGTGAAGAGCTCTGTAGACCTTCACGAGAAAGAGGTTTGAAAGATGATTAGTATTGATACAAATATGCTCCATATACTCCATAAAACCCTACAAATAAATCCTCATTGAAATACAGATATTAAAAAACGTATAAAGTATATACAAGAGACCATAAAACGTATTTAACAAATACATTAAATTCTGTTTAAGTTATGGTAACATTTAGTTTCTCATATATCAGGCTGTTTTTAAAAAGCGAGCCACGCCAAAACCTACAGCACTTCTTAAAATCTGATTTTAAAATTCGCAAATCCTCTTTGTACTGTTTAAAATGTAGCAAACGGCATATAGGTAAAATCCATCTTTTTTATTGCGGTGCATATGCTGGACAGAAAAAGAAATAGTATGCCTCTGTTTTCTTCTGTAAGGGACACCCTGGACAACAATCAAAGGGGAAAGAGGAATTAAAGCACTCTAATTGCTAGGAAACCCACTTAGGGTTACAATTCCATACTACTTTTAACATATAGACATTAGGCAAAATTCGGACTAATATCATCTATAAATCTCTTAAAGTGAGGAGCATTTTTAATATCCAGAAAATTATCACTATTGCTCCCTACTGTAAAAGTTTGATACCAAAACACTGTTACGTTTGACTAAAATCCTGTCCTTAGAAGGTGAGTTGTGGCATTCGTAATGGAGATTGGTGCAATTCACAACTCATGAAGACCCAATATTGTCAACCAATACTTCAGGTACTTAAGCCAAAGTGTTATACAATCATGGTCTACTATAAACTCCTGCAAGCATGTTGTGTATGGTGCTAATTACTTGGTAAACTAAATTCTAAACTAATATAGCAATGGTCTAAGCTTAATTACATCTGCTATACCTTTGATGCCCAGGTCTAGGTGTAGCAGTAATGTGGGCGCACTCTGTGAAAGGTTGTCCAGAGCTTTTAGGAATTTATTTACAGCTGGAGTTAGGCAATCAACATTACCAATATCCCACAAATCAGCGCTGTAGGTTGCTACCCCTCTAGCATTTGCCCTGTAAATCTCTAACACAGGTGGAATTAATCTATTGGTAGTTGCTTTTAAGGGCTTTAATACAATGAATGCAGAATACTGAAGTGCTACTTGACTCTTAGAGACCTGCAAGGTCCAGCAGAGATTTTAGATTTTCACCCCTTATTAATCAAAATGTGTACTCTTTCGGTCAATCTCTTCCCTATGGTTTACAAACATTGCTTCATTTTGTGTGGATTAAAAGTTATGTACTTGGTTTTCTGGGAATTGAGTTCAAGACCTCGGGCATAACAGAAACTCACAAACTGGTCTAAAAGAAGTTGTATACCTGTTATGGATTTTGCCAAAAGCAGGGTATTGACAGCAAATAAAAGAGCTGGGAACTTTACACCAGCTATTTTAGGGGAGTTGTAATTGCAGGCATTGAGATAATCTATAGCGCCATTAACATAAAGGGAGAAAAGTGTAAGAGTAAGTTCACACTCCAGCCTAACTCCTTTGATTGCAATGTGATCTGTGAGATCCCCCTTTTTACTCCATCTGACCTGGGTATATGTGTTATTGTGGAGTCCAATTAAAATGTTCAAAATGCTACCAGGGAATCCCATTTACTAAGATCTGATCTATTTTACTCATTTTCTCCTCAAACCCTGCTTGTAGGTTGGGGAAAATTGAGTTGTCCTGCATCCAATCATGTAACTTACTAACCAGTTGTTGAAAAAACATTTTTTGAAGATTATCAATTAAACTAATCGGACGATAGCTGTTAATTTTATTCATAGAAAAGGTAGGAAGAGATTTGCAGAGAGCCATCAAGGAAGTAAATAAATTGTATTAGAGCCGGGAGAAAATAATAATAATAATAATAATCCACATTTGTAAACCGCAAACAATCACCCGTAAGGGTCTCTAGGCGCTGGGGGCCGTTGGGAAGATTAAGCAAGCTATTGCCCAGAGTCACATGGTGGTGGGCTAATCTGCCGCCGACACCGGGGATCGAACCGTGATCACGAGATTCCGGAGTCAGTTGCCCTGGCCGCAGCGCCACACCTCTTCTTTGCTCCTCTTACTCCTATTATACACCCAAAACGTCTTTCTATTCACATTTGTAAATAGCTGTAAACTTCAAAATCTGCATATTGCTATTTTAGGACAATAGATTACAATATAGAAGGCTGTGAGTCATTGCAAAGTCCAAAACCTTGTTGGGTCCAAAACACAAGCACAATACAAAAAATCTGGACTTGAAAGCTATGGCACAGACGAGACAGACTTAACTTATGGAAAATAATCTAAAGTATTTAGCAGCACCAACACAACTATGGCTACAAATATAAAACATTTTAAGGCAAAAAGTGCCAAGAAAAAGTAGAGGGTCTAACAGTAGTCACTGTACAAGGTTGATCAGGACCTCGACGCATTTTCAGGCCGACGGCGATGGAGCACAGGTCAAATACATCAAGCATGTCACCCCGGTCAAAGTTTATACCTTAGAGCACTGTAAATATTGAATGCACTACCAATGTTTGGAGCTATTGCATTGAGAACCATTAATGTTTTGATTTAATATTGCATTTAATGCCTGCTTAACTAGTGCAAATTAAATTTCTGTTTCCTGAATCAGATCCAAATCTTAAATGGTGAATGGTTTTTTGGTTAAATGTTGGTTCACTATATGTGATTTAAGAGAAGGACTACCATGACCATTTCGTTAGCATACTGTATCACTGACCCAGGTAGGGTAGTTTTGTATGGGTTTACGCCGTTAAAACTTAACACAGACCAATAAGAGGCAATAGCTTTTGAGTGCTAGGCACTCTAGGAACAGGTCAGCCCTAATTTCTTAAATGCTCAATTGATTAATCCTAGACCCCCTATCTTGAGGTGTAGAATGCCTACTTAAACTAACTTTATAATTAAATGTAGGGTTCCTGTCTATTAAAATAGGGTATTTTGACATGTATGTAAGAAGTTTAAAAAGCTACAGCAGTCAGGCTACAAATATTGGCCTGGTCAGCCTAGCAGTTGGCACAATATGTGCTTCAGTTCACAGGTGAATCTAAACCTGCATACCATTCGTTTATTTCCTGCACCACACACTACAAATGTAATGAAAAATAAATATGCCAACTAGAGATTTTCCTATTTTTTGCAGTTTCAGGAATCAGAGCACATACACTGGGCTGGGCAGCAGTACCCCAGATTACAGAGTTAAAAAACACAAGTAACATCAGTCAACAAAAAAAAAGTGGGGGTGATAACGCAAAAGGGGGATTTTCTCACATAGCAATCCAGTAATTCTGTTTATGTTTAATAAAAGTGATATTGCCAACTGAAATCAATAGCCCCCGCTGCTGCCCTACTTATTTGACTTTATTGGCTGGACCAAAGAAGGAACTCTATCCCTGTTTAAATTCCTCTACCTACAAAAAATGTCTCCTGAATCATATCATCTGAATTTGACATATAGATTGCTGCCATTCTTTATCATGCAATAGAACTTTTCATTTATTCCAGCTCCCCGGTCCAAATGAATCCTTATAACGAACTCTAAAATGTCAATGCAATGAGGTGGACACTAACAGAGCTTCCACATTTGCTTTGAGAAATCAACTTTCACCAACATTCACTTCGCTTCTAGTGGGCTATAGTCAGGGAGCATGTTGAAGTCAGAGATGTATGTGGTTAACTCGTGCCTGATCTGCAAATAGCGATAACATTTACTGTTCTGCAAGTCATATTATGTCAACAGGCCCGATAAAGACTGCATGGCAGTCGTGAACATCAAATCGCGTTGAAATGCAACTCTTTAAAACCCATCAGTTGGACCACCTGTCAAAGCCAGGTAATCACCTATGGGGGGTGTTTCCCTCTTCAGGTGTCGGAATCAACCAAGGGCTCAGGTTTTCTGAAATTAATGTGGTTATCCATGAGGCAAACGTCAAGCGGAAGTAGGTTCCATTGGGCCGCCACTAGATGGGTAAAGAAGCGGTCCACTGCCCTTACTTTTTTGATGAGCTTTATCTTGGCTAGTGCGAGGTTCTGTGACCTCAAGTTTCAAGTTGGTTTTTAAAATTCTAGTTTGGAACATAGGATTGCTGGGCCCGATTGGTAGAATGCTTTGTGTGCTTGGCAGAGAAGTTTACATTTTGCTTTTTTGCACATAGGTAACCAGAGGAGGGTTTGTAAACAAACTGAGGCTGAGCTAAATCCGTCTTAGCTTCAGATAAGTCTAGGTGGCACATTCTGAATTACCTGAAGAAGGGAGAAAAGATCATCCGCCATGCCCACATAAAGTGCTTTCCTGTGATCCAGTCTACTTGCCACTAGTGCCTGGACCACGGTTCTTCTTCCATCCACCGGAAACCAGCAAAAGACTAAGTATGCTGTAGCATTTGCCACAAGTGGCATTGACTTGCTCCTGCATGGATAAGGAGTTATCAATTAAAACCCCTAGATTGTTGCCACTTCATTAGATTTGGGGGCTGAGCACAAAGCAGTTAGCCACCTTGAGGAGTCCCAAATCTGTTGAGCACCACCAAAGAGCAGGATCTCTGACTTTTTAGCGTCACTCATCCAACTTGACACCTACATAAGACAACTGGTAAGATCTTCCCTAGTCCTGATGTTTTGTGGTGATGTGATCATGTCAGAGGCCTGTAAGCAATCCGTGATGTCATCTGGACTATTGCGTTCAACATTCCCTGGATGCTCAGAGTGGCAGTTGCTACATGTGCCTTGGCTGTACTAGGGACGGCTCTCTGTACTCCCCAATAAATCTTCAGCTGAAATCCATACAGTGTTCTTCATCTTCATTTCATGTTTATCCCCTATCGAAATTACCAGCTGGGTGTCATCTGTGTACGAGGAGATCAAAAATCCCCATTTCCTGACAATTTTCGTGATGGATGAGATGTACACATTGGAAAACATTTTAAGGCTTACAGGTGCATTTGATGTCTGCTGTGGCTCGCACATGAAGAGGTATATAGTAAAATGTCTAAGCCCCAGCTACTAAATGATTTGTTTCCCCTTCAGAATCAGGCTTGCTACTGCCAGGGTAGTCCAAGTAATGAGAGTTGCCTTGTTTGTGTGGTTCACCAGGGCTGGGAGGAATTCAACTGATGCAATGTCAGACTAAGTTAATTCAGCCATGGTGGAAAGGATATGAAGTAGTCTCAAGATGTTGCTGCTGTTTAAGTCATGCGACCCCTCAAACGGTACCTTGGTTCAAACAAGGTTCTTTGGCTTTCCCATTCATGCTTCATTGGATGGGCACAAGTAGTTGCATTAGTTGTGGTGGCTACTCGACGACCACAGCTAACTTTGACGCAATTGAGGTCCTCAGTTACCTGCTGGACCATGTTTTTTAATTCATGAATTCTCTCATGCCATTTGATAGCTGAGCATAGGACTGTGGCTCTGCCACTGAAGTCATATTATTATCTATGAGGGGCCAGCCTTGTGCCATTCTTCCACTGGGTGATCTGGGGCTGTTGCAATTGTTACGACCTGGGGAATAGAAGCTGAGGTGGGTGGTGGAGAACTACAACTAGGACTATCCAGCTTGGGTAGGTGGGTTTAACTTTGAGGTGATCCTACCCAGGGCACGAGTCGGCGTACCACGCGGGTGGACGGTGTCCCCCCACTTATTTTACAGGGTGGACGCCGTCCACCCTACTCATCAAAAACGCCATCCACCCTACTCATCAAAAACGCCATCCATCCTGCTCATCAAAAGCGTGATAACTAAGAGCAAGCACCAACCAATCAGTGGTCATAGCAGACGTCACTGTATGGGTGTGTCTTCAACTCGGCAGTCCCGCCCTGGTGCTCCATGCCCTGTGTGTAACACAGGAGGTGATTCTCACTCTGTGCTTCTCCACCCCCACTGCAGCCAATCCCCTGCAGTTCTGCGCAGCATTTGCCCGTCATATCACTCTGCCTTCATAACTGAAAGCCAGGCTGGCGGTTTCAACCCACTGGCCTGCCTTTTAATGCTACACTCTCTCTAGTACGGGCACCAGTTCGCACTTCTACAGGGGACAGCAGAGTGCTTGTAATATGGCACACCAGCATGTGTGAGGCACACTCTCGTGAAGGTGCACCAGGCACGAACTAGGCCAACTGCATCATTTTACGGAATTAATCCACGTGAGCGAATTAGCTGCAGGCGGCACAACTCAGTGGCAGCTTTGTTTCCAAACTGTGATGTCTGCAGCTCACGCACTAACTCATGCTGCAGTACTAGAGACCATGGCTTTTTGTACATCTGGCGCCCTCTCTAACTTCAAAAGACCTTTTTATTTTTTGACAATCAAATGTATTAGCATTGCAATAAACAAAACATACAAAGACAGCATGAGCGTGTACGCAGCATCAAAGTCTATCGAAAATCAACAGCAGGACCTCAGACCTAGGAGCAAAAAACCCCGGGGGGCTACCTCTTGGATGTAGTACGACTGAAAAAAAACGCAAAGAACTTGCACAGTAATCAGAACAACAAATTTAGCCACTTGCCCCATACCCTTTCGAACTTCTCAGGACATCCCCGGGCCTCGAAGAGGGGTTCTTCTTGGGCCGCGCACCAGTCCACCCCTTGCGCCATTAATGGACAGATGGGGGTTTGGCCTGAGACCAGGCCGCCGCAATGTCTGGTTCAGCCACTACAATCGCAGTGCCCAAAAAGCGTTTGTCAGCTCTGGAGCGGTCTAGACCATTGAATACCCCCTGGAGTAGACGCAAGGGATTGTGAGGAACCAACAATCCCAACGTCTGCATAAGCTCTGACTCAACACCTGCCTAGAATGAAGCAAGAAGAGGACATTGCCAGACCATGTGATAAAAGTCAGCCGGGGCGTGGTTACACCGCATACAGGCTGGGGAGGGGAGTAGTTTTGCCCTGTACAGACGCGCAGGGGTGAGATATGTCGTGTGGAGATAATGAAGTTGGATGAGATGTTTAGAAGAGGCCGTCAGGGTCTTAGGAGCCATGAGCGCGTCTCGCCAGTCAGCTTCTTTTAAGGGACCCAGCCAACCCTCCCAGCTGGTGTGCAGTGTTTAGGGTCGCACGGCCATTGTTCACCAGGGAGCAGTAAATCCGTGACACCCCCCTTTACCTAGGTCCCCCATCAGGACTTGGGCATCTAGCGGGCTGAATTCAGGGAGGGAGGTGGCTGGTGGGATGTGCACACTAAGGGCGTGTTGAAGCTGCAAATATTGATAGAATTGGGTGTTATGAAGGGAGTGGCAGTGTTGCAGGTCGGAAAAGGTTCTGATGTGATCTCCCACCCAGACATCCCCAAGGAGTGAAAACCTAATTCGGTCCCACTGCCGAAAACCCTGGAAGGCCAACGCCTCATGGAGCCAGGTGCCGTACCACAGAGGTGTATGTTGAGTAAGATTCTTGTCTCATCGCGTGTAGCGCAAAGCAGAGCGCCTCAAAAGACCTTAAGCGGTAAAACGCCGTGTGCTTGTTTGAAATGTTAAACTACGAAGAAATCACGGATTACAATTAAACTACTGACTTTAAAAGGACATCTTCACCCGCCTTAGGAGATTGCCATAGGAAATTAAAGTTACTTCTTCACTCGTCAAAATAGGATTTTACTCCAAAGTACCGAATGTAGGGAGTCAAATGGCGCTCATTCATAATCTAATCTGCTCACCTATTTTGAGCGCTACCTATCGCAGCTCTTGCTTTGGTCTGTGAACCTGCCCCCATCACCTCGGAACCTTGCCCTGGGTACATACCAGTGGACGCTGTGATATACCACTAATCAGTGGTCATAGCAGATGTCACTGGATGGGAGTGTCTGCAACACGGCAGTCCCGCCCTCTTGCTCCATGCCCTTTATTTTTCGGGCTTGTCTGCTCTGGCTCCTTTCCTTTTTGGAAGTGACCGGATCAGGATATTGACGTGTCTCACCCTCCCTTCCTGGCCTTGCCTGCTGCCTGACCTGCCTCCCGCTCGACATTTCCCTTCCTGGCCTCGCCTGCTGCCTGACCTGCCTTGCTTGTCTGTGGCATCTACACGTAGGAAAACATTTTCGGTTTGAGCAGCTTCAATTGTTAAATCTTGCAATATGTCCAAATGATAGATCTGCTGCACATGTGATGTCATGTCTTGCTGTGATGTCACTTCATGTTGTGATGTCACTTCCTGCTGTGCTGTCAATTCCTGTTGTGATGTCACGTCCTGCCGTGATGTCACTTCCTGTGACACCACCTAACTTGGAGAGTACCCCCACTTCTTTTTTTAGGACTTGTGCCCCGCTCCTACCCACACATGCTTGACCAGCCGCGCTGATCTTATCCCTATGTCTCTCATTCTAAACGCAAAGGCTCTGTTGTCTGGGAGGCCATGATTTGCCTTTTGTATGCTGATACATTGACTGTGATGTATTGGAAGGGTGGTCTTGCCATGCTAGTTTTGTTCTGACCTCCAATGTTCTTTACTAGAGGGAGCTAATACTGTAGTTGAACAAGATTGAGGGCTGTAAGCTGGTTTAACAGTTCATTTCAGGCCGGTGTTGCCAGTTTGTGCGACAGCTTCATGCTGCATATTGTGTTCTGCCTTACTTTTGGTCTCAGCTAGTTCTGATTTATTTTGATTGGCTTACAAATTGGAAAGAGCTCTGGAATCTTGGCTTTGCCCTTTAGGCGTTCCGGTTGTTGACACACATCCTATTGATTTAGGCATGATTCTCTGTTGAACTGAACGGTCCAAGCGCTAGAGGCTTGGTTTGGCTAATTGTATAATGTCAAGTTGCAATTTATGTGTCAAGCTTCCCTCTATTTTTTCTTTTATCTTTTTGTTGTTGGTTTGACTAGATAACCTTGATCTATGGGTGCGTCCATGGGGGGTTGTTTTAAGAGTGTATTTGCCACATTCTGACATGGTGGCTATATTGGTAATTCTGCTTTAAATTTGGATGGGGACTTATGCTCATGTGGGTACTGCAGTGTGCGCTCTCCATTGGAGTTTTAGTAATAAAATGAGTTTCCTCATATGAGTTTATTGTATCATTATGACCTCTTTGCCCCTGCATTGAGAGATCTAAATTGTCAGAAGAGGTGACATTGAAAAGTGGTTGGAGTGCATGGAATGCGATCTCTGGAGGGACTTATTGAGATGCTTTGTTTTACAGGTCTTACATGGGCTACTCAAATTTGTTTTGATCTCTTTGGTTAGGATGTCTAAAACTGAAGAAAGTGTGCTAAGTTTATCAATTAGTGATGAACATGAGCATGCTAGCTGTTGTGGGGTATTCACAAATTATTACATTATTTAGATCTCCAAACTCAGTGCCTATGCCAGAACCAAATACTGCTAGAGTATTCAAGAGGTCGATTTGCAAGTCAATATTTTTAGATTGATAGTTTAGGGTATCTATCGAGGACTGGAATATTTTTAACAGGATCGCCCACGTGTCTGTAGGAGAGCATGTTAATTCTCTGTGCATTTATTACAAGTCATCTATTGTTGTTACATGAACAGTCGGACCTTCAATTTCCTTTTTTGGTTCTAATTCTTATTCTTGTGGCCACTCTATTGATGGAGGAAGAGAGTCTGTCTGCAGAACCACTCCCATTGTAGAGCTCTGGAGATTGGGACTCTTATACCTAAAGTAATGTATGGGATTATGGAAGTCCATCCCTGCTCCGGCATTCCCAGAGTGGAGAGAGTCCTAATAGGGGCTGGTGCAGGGATGTAAGCATGCATTGGTTGGCAGGAGAGCACTGGTGAGTCAGAGCAGAAACGAGCTAGGGAAGCAAGGGGTCCCGGTCAAAACGCGGATGCTGCCCCCCCTAGAGTTGTCTGCTTGCAACAGTGAGTGGCAGCGGATGATAACCACGATGAAGGTGGCACGTGGAGACAGCAAAAGGCTCCTAAACAAAAGAAGAGTGCCAAAGAACAGACCAGAGGTGCTAGAGATGCCAAATGATCAGGAAAATAGGAGGGTGGAGAGTGATATTGTGTGTGAGAACAGCAACTCGAGAGCAAATGCCCTCAAGGAAGAATGGCAGGAGCCTTCCAGGCCCAAGCAGCGGCATCTAAGCCAGCCACTTCTGTCCACCAGTGAGCCTGCACAGTTGCACCGTATGGGCACTCCCTATGCAGCCTACTTGGCTTCAAAGTTCCCGTTGTTGCCGCCCATGCAAATCCTGGCCCCACACCCCAAACTGGCTTGCCGCCTTTACTGGCCTGGTTTGGAGGGGTGTGGGCTTCCAGGCTGTGGGTGACTCAGATTCCAGGCAGCAGCGCTTCTGGAACGTAGGGATGGATGTCGAACCCCAATAATTATCGGAATCCCAATATCTTATATACCCTAATTTTTACCTTAGGCGGTTTGACTTTGGGATCTTTCATAGATCGAGCCTCAAGAGATCACCCTCCCCATCAATAACTCAATATGTTTGCAGGCAGAATTCAAATAGAAACCGGGACCCCTCAAGAACTGAGTTCTAGATCAGAATTAAGTTTAAAAGATTTAATAAAGAATTGTTGAATACATGATAAAGAATAGAAGAACATTTTCACCATGAAGGGTCAGATACAGAATACAGAATCATAAAAACACTATTTAAGTGTCAAACTCATAAAGAGAAATAACAACATTCTAGGTGAGGAAAGGACAGTCTCAAAATAATCAGACAGAGTCTCGGGAGGAAAATGAGAAGTCGCCCGCATATCTTGAAAACCAGGGTGTTTTATACACAATCTATGCATAATAATTAGCAAAAACTGCAAATTCAGTATGGTATGACCATGGTTAGATCGCACTGGCAAATCAAAAACAACTTTGTAATAGCTCAAATTATTTAACAATAACCAGTTTCTTAAAGTAAGAGAAAACTTCCAGAAACTTCATGAGAAATTGCTTTCAGGAGATGTACAACATAATATGAACCATTTCTCCGAAAATAGCTCATAGAATTATGTTCTTCTGCACACCTGCATTGGAGCTTTCAGTGGAAATCCTTCAAAATGATACATCAGGTACACGATAGAAAGTTTAATTCACAATACATGCTTTCTAATAAATTTTTCCTTTTGCGTCATAGCACACTGTGCTCCACGGAAACAGTGGGGAGAGATGACTCGCAGTGGGTCTCTGAGAGGGAGAATGAGCACGAGCAAAATGAGCAGAACAGCAGAAAGTGCATCCATTTTAAATAAATGGTGTCTCACACAAAAATGTGGCACAACTATATTACATTATTAATCACACTTCTAAACTAATCAAATGGGTCACATTGTAAGTTCATCATATGCACCATTAAAATACTATTTTGCACAAATAATTTGTCACCTAAAGTTGCACATTAACACCATCGATGCTCATGACGAGCTGAGCTCGTCATGAGGCACGGCGCTCCGGTGCTCAGGACGAGCTCAGCTCGCCATGAGCCGTGGAACGCTCGCATGCGGGGATAATTCCACTGCTGTGCTGAGCGTTCCACGGGAACGGGTGGGCTCATGACGAGCTCAGCTCGTCATGAGCACACAAGCGCCGTGCCTCATGACGAGCTGAGCTCGTCATGAGCATGGGGGCGCTGCGCGCCCCCCGCCCCCACCACAGCTGGGTAATTACCCCCGCACGGAAGGGGTTAAAAATAACTTCTACAACATTAGAACACATCGACGGTTGGTCAGGTAATCTATCCCTTCCTGGGGCCGAACTGCACTGCGTTCGCTATGCATCCTCAGGATGATCCAACTCCTCCCAGCTTTGCTCTCCCTGATCTCCGCCTCTGAACATGTGACCTACACTTCTCCAGTAGGTTCACAAGCAACCCAGGACTGGTTTCACAGCATAGCGTAATTACCAGATTGTGGGCAGTTCAGGTAGAGGCTACGGAGATTTTGGGAGAGGGGAGGTCGGTGAAGATGTAAATCATTGTGCTTATCATTTGCATTGGTAATATTCCCCACATACTATGAACTTTAATAAGTCTTCAACTAGGAGTGGTGAAAGAATCACACTGTTGGGTTAATCTCAAACTCGATTTGGAAAGGAGTGACCTTACAGTTTCCCATAACAATACTTTATAGGCTTTGAATTTCGATGATCATATCATAACATAAATCTGCTGGTAAAACTGTATTAATGAAGACAGCATGTTTAGACCCATATTTCCAAATAAATGTCATTAGCTTAGGTACTTTTAGAGCCGTTAGCTGCTGTACTCAGGATGGTTTATTTGAATAAGACCTCAAACTTGTTGCTAAGTAGAACATTAATTTCTGGGATAGTTTATCTAGTAGACTTTCTCTTTTTTCCCCGCACCATAAGGTGCCCCAGCCTGGCGAACAACCTCTCCCTCTTTTGGAGCATCACACAGCTTCTCTGCCCTTTTTTGATTCTTTACAATATCAAATTTGAACTGGTTTAAAACTAATAGACTTTGATTGGTACTATTTTTGGGGATTACGTGCAATGGACTAACTCTTTAATTGGACTTACCCGTGCAAGTTCTTTGTGTTAGTTTGTTGCTTTTAAGAGAACATTCTACCTTTTCAATTAGTTGTTTGTCTTATCCAATGATCTGTTTCCTTCCAGTATAGTCCCTTTATCGTTTCTGTCCTTAGAGATACATAAACTGACAGCAGCCTTATGTTGGTAGAGCTTTCATCATCGATGATATGTTGTAATTCAGTTAAAGAAAATCTCATATTTAATTAAAACCCAGCCCAGACCCAAATATGAACAAGGCTCGCTCTTTATAAAAGCAACAACTGCTATTCCCTGACTTTCTGGTTAGTGTGGGCATTTCCTTTACTCGACTTAGAGCATCAGTGATCAAAGGCCCAGGTCTTTCCTCTAGCCGGAAACAGGGTAAGTAGCCTCTGGCAGAGGCCTCACTGCTTCCTGGACCATCCAGTCGTCATAGCTAACTGTGGTCCCCCAGAGCCATCACTCCCAAGGCGCACACACAAAAAGGGGAGTAACAAAAGGACAGGTGAGCCACATGTATGTGAGTCTCATAGGGGGTCTCCAGGATATTTCAGTGGACAAGCAAGTTGTTGTGGTGGTAGGAAAGATGGGAAGTTTGACAGACTTAGAAACTGTTAACACGTGAGAAGTCTCACCAGGGGAGATTGAGTACAAATCTAGTGGGTGTATTTGAGGGTGGGAACCGTCAAATACGCCAGTGCACCGATTAACTAATGTTTGTGATTGTCAAATACCTACTGTAGATATTTTTCTATGAAGGCCATGCCTCAACTGCTTATTGTTACCTTCTTTAGCAAAAAAAGAGTAGTTTCAATGTTGCAAAACACAATAGCTACCATTTTAATACATCATAGGCTGTATGTAGAAGTTGAAAGGAAAGTCTTACTCACCTGCGCGTGTGGCTGGACTTTAGCTTGGCAAGCAAACATTAAAGAACTGTTGGGAAATGGCCAATGCTGAGACCCAGAATACTTCATGGACTGTACTTCTAGGCCCACCTCCTCTGCAACCTCCCGTCGGACTGCCTCCTCCAATGTCTCACCTAGAATAGGTGTGTTAAAAAAATTGTAAACAAATGTCAGGTTAGGAGTAATCCTAAAATAGTCAGGGATAAAAAAGGACTGTCTTCAGGAGCACGCTTGATAGAGAAAATCTTCTTTAAAAAACGTTAGCTCCTACATGGGATTGGCTGGTGTGATATACGAATACAATAATGCAATCTGGAATTTATACCATCATTCTAATAAAACCATGCCCAACTTTTATCATTTCAAAAAGCATGGGTTGCTTGAGAAACAACCGTTTTACACACAACACCCAGTTTACTTGTTATAGCTTATTCTTGGCCCATCTGTAGGTCATTGTAATTATTCCAGTACAGACATATATGTAATCAGAAGTTATTGAAAGTATGATACTTCCTGTAATTGCTACCATAATCCGCAGATTTTCCAAGTAAAACAATTCTCCATGAATGCATTATTTCATTTAACGTGTTACTCAGTGATAAAAACCGTTGGCTAACACAGTCAAGGTAACTCAATGTTTAAGCATGTTGTGTTGAAAAACTGTAAAACTGTAAAACTCGCCCTAGTGCAGATGCAAATATTGGAAAGGCATGAAAATACAACTTATCACCCAAACTATTTTAGTATGCTGCAGCTTTCACTAACTACGGTGTTAAGTACTAACCGGAACACTACCAGGCTAAACCCGTCAACAACATTAAACACTACCCACGATTTGAACTGTGATTCACCTTCTTTTGCCTTAAACCTTTTCATAGTTAAGAGCGTTTTGGCTTCTCTGCTTAAATATTAAACCAGCAGTTCATTTTCTAGCCATAACCAGAAACATGTCCACCAAGTTTGACTTTTCGCCATTGAATTACGGCACAACTGCACAAGAACAGGACAATGCACTGAAAACTCACATCTATTTAAAAGTATGCTGCATGGTGAAGAGAAAATTACTAAATATTTGCTTTTTTACTCGAACATATAAAACACGGGTTAAAAGCATACAATTCAAAAGAGACTGTATTCTGAATGCAGACTAAGCTACTAATACATCCAAAAACAATTTCCTTACAAAAATCAGAGACATTGCTTATGAATGAATGTAAGTGATATTTTTATAGTACAGATCAAGCCACAGGAGGGCAGCAAAGCGTTCTACAGAGTCAACGAAACGCATAAAGTTAGCGAGTGATGGGAGAGGTAGCTGATCTGTGGACGGGCAATACATTGTGATGTAGTGTCCTTTAAAGAGGCGAGTCTTTAACTCTCTCCTAAACTGGAGCAGTGTTGGGGCTGTCCTAATGGATGTGGGCTGTAACTGTTATAACTGACTTGTGCCTTTCTGTATAATTGTTTCCCTAAGGAAGGGGGATGTGTTATAAGTGACGTGTGCCTTTCATTACTCTGCTGGTGTCTTCCCTGTTGCTCAGCTAGTATGTGTGTTAGAATGCCTGATGACCTCATGGAATGTTTGGGTGCATGGCTTGAGTGTAGAGTGGCAATTGAGGGCAGGCAGGCTGAGCGACAGGTAGGTCGCTCCTGGGGGGGTTTACATTTCCATCTACTCATCTCCTTATCTTGAACTTCACCCGGAACTTCAGCCTCGATAAAGCTATCCTATTTATATACCTGGCTCAAGGACTTTCTGTGTACTACAGTAACCTGGGTGCATAGATGGAAAAGACTTCTTGGTCTCCAGTCTGATGGTGTCCTGGCTGCAGGCGTGCAGAGAACCACCAGAGATGGTGAGCGTGTCTGCAAGATAAGCAGGGGTTCTGATCCGGATTGCTTTGTAAATGATACAGCAGGCTTTTAATATTCGCAATTTTAAGGCTATCAGAAAGATCATGGGGCAGATGTATCAACATCCTGATTTGCGAATCTAAAATAGCGATTTTTTTAAAATCGCTATTTGAGATTTGCAAATAGGGATGTATGTAGAAAATCGCAATTTTTTGCGATTTCTTAAAATTCCCTAATTGCGATTAGCAAATTGCAAATCGCAATTAAGGAATAATTTACCATTCATTTCTATGGGCCAGGAGGCCCATAGGAATGAATGGGAAGATATTCTCAATTTGCGATTCGCAATTTGAGAATCGCAAATTGAGAATAATTTCAAGGGTGCAAGGGTGTCATAAGGACACGCTGATTTACCCCTGAAATGAACATGTCCGCGCATATGGCGCACATACATGCCCTAAGGGCATGTATGTGCGCCATATGGCACCTTCACAAATGCCAAAAAGTGCATTTGTGAAAGAAATCACAAATTACCACCAACTTGAAGTTGGTGGTAATTTGCGATTTCTGAAGGAGAATTCGCAAAAATTAAATGCTTGTTGCATAGCATTTATTGGAATCGCACTTTGCGATTCCTTAAATGCTTACGCAAAATTAAGGAATCGCTAATTTTGCGAATCCTTAATTTTGCAATACAATTTCCCTAATACATACCATTTAGCTAATTTTTTGTCGCAAACGCTGCTTTTTTGCGAATCACAGCGTTTGCGACTAAAAATTGTCTTGATACATCTGCCCCCATGTTCTGTAATGGAACTTTTTGTAGCTGGCGTTTATACTTGCACTGATGTAATTGTGCAAGGGGTGATCCATGTGAGTTCATTAACTTACAGAGATCTGCTGCAAAAAGACAGGTCTTGAATCATTTGCGAACAATAAGACAATTAAGAATTGAAGGATTAATCAAAGAGAATTCCACAGGTTGAATGAAAGAACAGAAACAACTCAGCCATCCAAACAAGCTCTTTTGAAGCTGGGGATTTTCAAAAGCAGAGGTAAGAAGATCTAATAGATCTTGTAGCAACGCAAGCAAGGCACCTGTCAACAATGTGCAAAACACTAAAACAAATGAAGTCCTCCCGGGATAGCAAATGACAAGAATGTAGCAGGGGACTGGCATCGAAAAATGTAAGGGAGTTAGTCACAGGTCTCACAGCATGATTCTGAAGTTGCCGCTGCAGAACCGATTTAGGAAGCACAAAATAAACAATGTTTACTTCATTTACCAACAGACCTGTCACTGCCACTGCTAGGTGCTATGAATCATCCTTGACCACCGTGCCATTTTCCACAAATGGAGACGATGGTGAGAGCAAGCAGCCAACACTGCAGAGATATGAGGGATAATTCGGCTCAGAATCAAAGAGAAATCCCAGTTTGACAAAAAGCAGGCACGACCCATCACAGATGGCGTGCACAGATCGGGCCCATGAGCCTATATCCGAAATATAGTTTTTATCTGAGGTTAATTGAGCCACTACCTACCGACTTTACGAGACCTGCCTGAAACAAAGTCAAAGATCCTCAGCTCACGGATGGTCACCAACCAGCCATAAAATCAAATGGGTGTCACCAGCAAGAAAAAATACTAATTTTGGAAGCTAATGAGTGTAATGCAGATGTTGAAGCAATAGAGCATTAGGAAGGAGCTCTGCAGCACCCCACACACAACAGGGGCAGACATGAAATATATATTGCGGGAGAGAAGTGAGGCAGCTCAAAACTGGACCAGCAATCAGACGGAATCAAGACAATCTAACAGGAGGGAGTACTCCAGGGTGGCAAATGCTTTTGGCAGATGTAATAAAGCTAAAGTACTGATACCAACTTTAACCACCCCTATCCTTAGGTCATTCAAGAGTTGCTAAGTGAACAGCTTTAGTGCAGAGCTTGGATGCAGCTCTGCATGAGAATTGTCAAGTGAAACCCCATCCTTAAATCAAGCAGGGTATCTTAGATAACTGCTTGTGCTGTAGCTGGCTGTAAGAAAGATACCGACTATTGTCCTGAGAAGGGCACACAACTACCCATATTTGGGAAGGAAATGTTGGAAGAATCTGAAGATTTGGAATGCTCAGTGGAAGATTTACGAATAGAGGATGGAAAGTTACTTTTGAAAACTAGAAAGGAAAGGATCCAACCAGATAACTCTAATACAGCACCTGCAAACCATGCTCTTGCGATTGGATAACCTCACAAGTGATTTCTGCGCAGCACGAATCAACTGCATAAATCAACTTAAAATAACGTAACTTTCTCGCAAAGAGGCTATGTGCTTTCAAAATGGAATTAAAGACTGGAGCATTATTGTAGGACTGGTGGCTCCTTCATCAGATGGCTCCTCAGTCCACAGGTTAAAAAGACACAAATCTCATCACTGTTACAGGTAGTTGCTGGCATAGTGGCTAACTCTTTAAGAGCTGAGACAAATGTAGATTTGGGGCCTGGGGCTTCTTGCCGACAACAAATCAAGACGCCTTCAAGTTCATATACTATGTTTGCTAGCTGGTGGTAGTTCCACTTCTTTTCTTTTGTCTTTTTTTACTTGATCATTTCAAATTGTAGAAAACAATACATACTGAAGAACAATCATGGATTCACAGTAAATGTTCATGGAACATGCCATACCTACGCACACGTATAAGTCATATAAATCAAAGAAGAGCTTTAAAACACAGGGGAGACTGCAATGCCTTTATAAAAGTCAGTCTCTGATTTCCATTTACAGGCGATTTCTAATGTCTCTAGTCTCCCCGTAATAAAGAAATTATGTTGCAGGTCAGTGTATTTAGTAATAATACATGGTATTCTGCAATCCCTCTATAAAAACCTGTCTCTAATTTCTTTATCATAGGCAACTTGTGATATATCTAATTGCCTATTATGAAAAAATGTCATCAGATCTCAACTTCAATAACCTGTTAGATTTGAGTTCTGACGTCACAATGCCTGCTGCCACAGCCAGTAGCCGAGGAGAAAGGTAGGTCATGTAGCATGTTTAAAGCAGCTGCTTAAGGTACAGAACAAAATGTTGCATTTCTTTCTTCTGCTTTGTTTTTCTAGCTGTAAAGTTGTTATTTTTGCACTCGGGGTATTTATAGAAAAGTTAGAATGTTTTGGTATGTTTCGGCCCATTCCGAGCTGCTGTCTTTTTTTTTTTTTTTTTTAAAGCTGAGTTGTATCAAATCGATTCTAACATCATTCTGCAACAAATATCTAACAGTTTATTTGATGTGCTTAATTTTGCATTAGAGATTCTAGTTTTATTCTTGATGCTTGCACACATGCACTCTCTTTCATATGAAAGGGCTACGCACCAAGGATTTAAGTGGTTTGTGGGAAAGGTGTGATCATGTATTATAAGGATTAAAGTGCAGACTGCCATACATGATAAGGATATTGCAAGTCATCTCTGAGAAACATGAAGGAACTTGGCCCCCAGGCTCGTTCCTCTATATGGTCATGGAACTCCTCAGTGAGTTGCAATACCCTTTTAATGTACTGTGGGGAAGAATTTATCCCATATATACAGTTGAGTTGTGACATCACAACGCCTGTTGCCAGCAGGCAAGGGGAAATGCAGGTCACAGAGAATAATTAAAACTGCACTTTGAAAAGGAAAACGTAACATGCCTTTTTCTTCGTCTCATCTTTTTGTCTAGTTTAACAGTGATAGACAGAATGGGGCCAACATGCTTGTTTTATTTCCCAATCTTTACGAAAGAATCACTCTGGATGTTTCTACATATTGGACGCTACAACGTTTTTTTAAATCTAACTTGTGTTAAACTGTGTCTAATATCTTTTTGCAACAAATATCTAACTGCTTTCTGGTATGTCCAATTTGCACTAACGATTCTAATTTTATTCTTCATGTTTACTATTTCTTTCAAATGAATGTGCACCACGTCATAAATGTAAGTGGTTAGAGGGAAGGGTTATGCTACGACCATGTTTTTTAACTAATAAGGTACACTCTTCTGTAAATTATCAGGATAGTAAAAGTCACTTAGAGTTCCAGGATCTCATAAAGGAACACGGAAAATGCTCACAGAACTCCTAGTTGACTTGATATGAATATAATAATCCAGACTACATTAACTATAACTTGCACCCACCATGCTCAGTGTTGTCATCAATGATGTCTGCTCAGTTGTCATCAGTAATGTTATCAATGATGTCACAGAACATGTCATGAGTGTTGTACTATGTGAGGTCATAAGCTGTGCATGGCAAGTGCACAGCTTAAACTACACAAACCGTAGAAATTTGAAAGTTATTGTTATAATTTAAATTTATAATTTCCGCATGCTCAAAACTTTCTATAGCTCGCACACCTCAGTATACAGTGTTGTAATCCTATTAGGAAGACTATATCAAACATAACTCGCCCCTCTGCCATGTACAGACTTCCCATAAATTATGTCATTTTAGATATCATTAATGTTCTTACAAATGTTATGAATAAACATGCTACGAGTGAAGGCCTGAGTTATAGATGATTTAGCCTACCAGGGAGTTTACAACACTGTACCGATGTGTGCAAGTTATAGCAGGTTTTCGGTGGGGTGCATATTATAGCCCTATAGCCCGCTGTAGCAGGCTGTACCTCCCATTAAAGGCCCTCTTCAGTGTTTAGCGAAGGCCTTTAACAAGGGGGCGTCCTTTAATGGCCGGCATAGCCGAGCTACGATGGGCTTTAAGGCTTTTAGAACATTCCGCCACTAGTGAGCAGAATGTTCTAACAAAAAAATACAAAGACCTCAGTGAGCCCGAGGGGTTTTAAATCCCCTATCTTCCGGGTTCCATGAGGCCTTACAAATATTAGGATGTTGAAGCTCCGGGCTTTTCCCAGCTATTAGAAGCATGGAGCACTCCATCGTCTTCAATAAAGCTCCCAACGTACCAATGTTCGAATATAATTTTAGGGTAGAACTATAACTTTTTAATTTCTAAAGTTTGTGTATTTTAAGTTGTTTTTCTAATAATAAAACGCGTTATGGCAGACGGAATGAAATAAACAAGAAAATATTTGCACAGATCTGTGGTCCACACTCGTTCTTTTCTCTACAAGGAGTGTCATGTGGCAAGAGTTTTTGATATATATATATATAGTAATAAAACACAGGTTTCAGGGACGTTATAGTTAGTGGGACATTTTACTCCTACAGAACCAGAGAAATTCGGTTGTTAAAGTTAGTTGAGCTAAGTATAACTTGTGCACCCGCAATGCACTGCTGATGACATCACATATTACATCATGCATGACATGGTCAGTGACATCACTGATGACATCTCAAATGACATTACTGATGACATCATCCAGTAACTGTGTGTCTGTAAAGTTTAAATATGTTTTATATATAGGCCAAGGTGTATTGAAGAATGAGTGGGTGTATGACTGTCTGAATGGATGATTTAGTAGGTGTGTGACTGACTGTATAAGTGAGTGATTAAAAGTGTCTTACTGAATGCATGGGTTAGTGACTAAACTGTGTGAATGTCTCTATCAGTCTGTCTGTTGGTGTGTAAGCGGTTGCATGGGTTGGTGACATCAGTGTCTATATGGGTTAGTGATTGTTTGTCTGAGTATCTGTATGGGTGCCTGAGTGTCTGTGTGGGTGGGTGGGGTGTGTGTGACTCACTGCATGGATGTGTGAGTGGGTGATTCACTGGATGTATGGGTTCAAGAGTGTGTTTGTGAGGGTCTGTGTGGGTGGGTGAGTGTGCGTATGGCCGTGTTGGTGAGTGAATGGATGTCTCAGTGGTACTTTTGTGAGTAACTACATACGTGAAAGGCAGTATATGTGAGTGTTGGTGTATATAAATGACTATATGTGACAGTGAATGAGTGTGAGAGTGGCTGTGTGGATGAGTGTGTGCTTGTGTCAGTGATTGCATAAGAGAGTAAGTATGTGTTAGTATCTGTATGAATAAGTGAGGTGGTGTCTGTATAACTGCATAGGTGAGTAAATGGGAGTGTGATTGATTCTTTGCATGACTAACTAGCTGTGTAAATAACTCTATGGGTGAATGGGGGTGTGTGAGTGTCTGTATAGGTGTATGAGTGCATATGATAGTGGCAGTATTGATGAGTGACTGCATGTATGAGTGACTGTATGGGTGAGTGTGTGTGGTGTGTAGACCTAGGAATCAGTCAGTGGGTATGTAGTAACTGGTATTAGTGTGTCTATGGTATTTGAAAATGGCAGTCTGTATTTTAGAGTGGGTGTATCAAAGGTTATATTAGGCTGTGAGGAGGGGCATCAGAGGATCACGTGGATGATGTCATCAGTGGTGTCATCAGTGATGTCATTTGAGATGTCACTGATCATGTCATGAGTTATATAATAAGTGTTGTCATCAGCAGTGCATTGGGGGGCACTAGTTATACTTTGCTCATCTAACTATAACGGCTGAATTTCTCTGGTTTTGTACGAGTGAAATGTTCAACTAACTATAACGTCCTTGAAACCTGTGTTTTTTTCAGTGAATCTCTATGGTTTTTGAAATGCTCATTTCTAACTATAATGTCCCTGAAACCTATGGTTTTTTCCAGTGAATTTATAAGATTTTTAAATGCTAATTTCTAACTATAACGTCCCTGAAACATATGGTTTTTTCCAGTGAATTTCAAAGGTTTTTTAAATGCTAATTTCTAACTATGCCTTCAGAGGTAGGACATGTGCAGAAAGAGGAAAAAAGACACAGAAAGAAGCAAGGGAAATGCAGAAAGAGGCACCAGAAGTCCAGAAAGACGAAGAAAAGTGCAGAAAAGAAGCAAGTGATATACAGAAAGAACCAAAAGTGCTGCAGAAAGAGGCCTTGTTGCAAAGTCATCCTGTTCCCCCAAACTTTTGCTAACTGGTCCTGGTGGTAACTGACTCTGACTAACCAGGCCCGGAGCCAGTGCTATGCTGAAAGACACTTAAAATACAGTGAAAACACCCTCATACACTAGGGTACACTATGGGTTAGGGTACCCCTGTGATTGGCGCAACCTCCCCTGTAAGGCCCTAATACATAATAGGGCAGGGGGATTAAAACTACCTCTAACTCAGAGGTGCAGAAAGAGGCAAGAGAAATTCAGAAAGGAGCAACAAAGGTGCAGAAAGAGGCAAGAGAGGTGCAGAAATATCAAGTGAAGTGCAGAAAGAGGCAAGAGAGGTACAGAAAGAGGCAAGAGGGGTGCAGAAAGAAGGAAGAGATGTGCAGAAAGAGGCAAGAGAATTGCTGAAAGAGGCAAGAGAATTGCTGAAAGAAGCAACAGAGCTGTAGAAAGAAGCAAGAGAAGTGCAGAAGGAGGCAAGTAAGGTGCAGAAAGAAGCTAGAGCAGCACAGAAAGAATCAAAAGATATGGAAATAGAGGCAAGGGTGTTAACCGCCAGGCTTCTTGTACCTTGTCCCTGCTTGATAGCAGCCAAAAACTACCATTCCCATTATGCACTGCAACTGCTACCAGATTGTATGCTTTCCCATGCTGCACTAGTCTAAGGTCAGGTGACATATGCAGCATATAAGCTGCCAGCTCCCGGTCTGAGGTGCTTGGCTTTTTTTTTGCTAGGACCACGCCCTTCCTGCCTGTGAGTTCCTGTTTCTCAAGTACCTGTGCTGCAGTGCTTCTGGTGATATCCCCCTGCCTAAAGCGTTTTTGTATGAGATCTTCATCCCTGATCTACCCTTATTCAGCCTGGACGTACTGAATACCTCTGTCTTCCTTATTGCCGTGAGCGCGAGGACGCTCTGGAGCTTGTTTCCCCTTTTTGTTTATTTTGTTCATGCCGGGACCCGTTGCACTCTACATTCTTGTGAATTTCCCTGAGCGCGAGGACGCGCTGGAGACTGTCTTACCTTTTGCTTTACTTACGCGCTATCGAGCGCTGTGCATTCTTTTGATTGCTCACTTTTAAATCTCGCTTTCTGTCGGTCTGACAGACTGTTATGTCCCTTGCGAGTAGAGCACGAGGAGCGCTATTACGCTAGTGACTTCTCCTTTTTATTTTGTTGTATTCGCGTGCACGTGAGCAACGGAAGTAGTTTTGTTTTCTTTATAACACGCGCGGCAGAGTACGGCTGATACTTTGTATACCTCTGAACCCGTTCGCATCTTTCAGCAAGAATGAATGCTACTTTCTGCAAAGCAGTCTAGTGGGATACACGGACTGCTGGAGGACTTCCAGTTTGTTTAGTTGCTTACACTCACGGTGAGTGTGTGTAAGGAAAGAGATTACCTTTATTTATTTTTTGCCTTTCATTTGGAGACACCTGATTTAATCCCGAGACTGGCATTTCAGAAGTGAGTACGGGGAAGCATATAATTTGAGTACTTAACATGTGATGCTGTCCTATATTTATGCCTGTTAAGCTGTCCTTAGTGTAACCATAGTGTCTGCTGTTTAGTCTGTTTTCTGCAGGAGTACCCGATCTACTGATTATCCCTCCTCCTTATTAAAAGAAGTTCTGGTGGTCCTTCCGGGTCTCTTCACTCTCTGAGGGTATCAGTCTACCATCGGTGTGCCTAATTGGTTAGAGGTGGCTATACCCTATGTGAGTGGAGAGGCGCAATCTTCGTTCCCGTGGATATTGGTTCTTCTGACCTGGGACAAGACCCCGACGGAAAAGCCAAGCCCACGAAAGTTTTATCCCCCGAGCGAAGATGAACAAAGGCGCATCGTATGACACGTTTATCGATGACTCCCTAACCCTTGAAAATCCTGAAACCACTATGAATGAGTTAGCCGCTACAGTGGTTAATTTACAAGCAGACCTTAGGTTATTGCGAGGCGAGAACCAGCGCCTTGTATCCGAGCTAGATATTCGAAAGACCCAAAAACAGATAGAGGCTAAGGTGACTGAGACAACTCCCAAGCACAGACGTAGCTGCATACAGCCTGCCCATATTCAAGTCCCTTCCCCAGCCACTGTTGTACCCCCTACTCCTGCTTCCGCGCCGGTTAATGTAACAGTAGTTACACCACCCCAAACACCCCTAGCAATGCCTGAATGATTCAATGGGGATAGCAACAAATATGGGGTGCTTATGAATCAATGTCACCTCCAGTTCCTATGCCGAGCGGCCTCTTTTCCAGATGATGCTGCTAAGGTAGCATTCATAATATGATATTTAAGTGGTAATGCAGCACTTTGGGCAGTACCCCTCGTGGAGAATGATGACCCTATTTTGTACAACCTGACTCAGTTCAAAGAAAGGATGAGGAGTCTCCTTGCCCGTCACTCTTATATGCAGGCAAGTGACAATGAATTGCTCAGTCTTAAACAACGTTCGAAGGATCTATTAACCTATATCACCACCTTCAATAGGTTAGTTAGTGAAACTCACTGACCTGAATAGAAGAGAACCTCTCTTTTTTATAGGGATTTAAGGGATAAGCTTAAAGACATCCTGTCATAGATAGTGGACCCACTGGAGGATTGCTCATCGTTCATGGACCTGGTGGTCAAGTTGGATCATCGCTTGGCTGAAAGGAAAGAAGAGAAGATCAAAGGAGTCTAAGGACACCAGTGAGCCTATGCAAATAGGAGGGGTAAGGGGCCCATTATCCACTGAAGAACGTGAGAAAAGAAGAAAATTGAATCTCTGCCTGTATTGTGGAAAAGGGGGACATTTTGCTAGGGAATGCCCTGTCAAACCTAAGTCTACTTTGAGGGGTCCTATGGGTAGGTCAGGGGCTGCTGTGCCAGCAGAAAACTAATTGATTTGGAGAGATCGCACTTCCAAGTCTTTCTCTGTTACAGATCTCACGCTCCCTGGCCAACACTCTGTCTCCTGTACATAAACATTTCACAATTACCGTAGTTTTTTTTTTACCCTCGCAACATAGAAAATCCATGTCCATACTGTTGGATTCAGGGAACACAGGGAACTTCCTGGATAATGCAGTGGCCAAGGTACTTGTATTAGAGTTCATCCCCGAAACACAACCTGAAAGAGTAAGAGCGGTGGATGGAATGGAAATGTCCTCTGGCTTGATAGCTTATCACACCCCAGACCTTATTATGGTATGTGACAATGGGCATTCAGAAGTTATTTTGTTTGATCTGATTGACACCCCAAAACTTTGGCGCCATTCTTTGTGTTCCCTGGCTACAACTACACAATCCGCATATAGATTGGGTCTCCAGAATAGTGACTCTACGGTCCTCTTATTGTATGGTACACTGCTATCAAGAAACCACCCTGTGACAATCCCCATTGTGTTGCGCTCTTTCAAGTGCTGACTCCTCAGTCCTGCCTTCTGAATATCTCGAATTCGCAGAAGTATTTGATGAGGTAAAGGCAGTAGCACTTCCCCCACATCGAGCGTGCGAATGTAGGATTGATTTGATACCTGGTGCAGATTTGCTGGTCAGTAGGGAATATTCCTTAACTGAACCAGAGACCAAGTACCTCTATGAGTACCTTCAGGATATGCTAAAAAAAAGGCTTTATTCGTCATTCTACCTCCCCAGTCTCCTCCCCTATTTTCTTCATTCCCAAGAGGGAAGGAGGATTAAGAGCGTGCCTGGACTATCGTGCCTTGAACAAAGAGATGGTGAAGAACAAATATCCTCTTCCGCTCATCTCCTATCTCTTGGATCAGGTGCGCAAGGCCAATATCTCTACTAAGCTTGATTTACGAGGAGCTTATCATTTGATTCGAGTCAGAGAAGGTAATGAGTGGAAGACAGCCTTCCACACTAAGGGGCTCATTAGGATGGCGGACGGACTTGCGTCCGTCCGCCACCCTAGAGGAGGAGGGACCGTCCGCAGGGGCAGCGGCGGTCCCTCCAGTGCAATTAGGATGTGACCGCCAGCCTGGCGGTCACATCCTCAATATTTAACATTGCGGCGGATGCTGCTTGAAGCAGCACCCGCCGCAAGGTGAAATATTCATGCTTCGCATTTGCATGCACAAAGCGGCAGGCACCGCGCGGTGCCTGCCGCTCCGTGCACGCGAATGCAGGGGGGTATCATAGGTACCCCCCATGTGCATCCCCCACCCCCCGTCACCCTGGAGGCCCGCAGTGGGCCCCCAAAGAAATCTCCGTATGCCTTTCCACGGCATAGAAGCCGCCGCGGAAAGGCATCAGTTTTCCGCCATCCTAATATGGCTGGCGGTGTCTGATAGACACCGCCAGCCATGTTAGAGCTTTTCCGACGCGGTCCGAAGGCGACCGCGGCGGAAAAGCGGATTTTGAGACCCATGATGACGAATCTGACTCCTTTTTCATACAACTGGAGCAGACTTTTGTTAAGCTGGATCGTGGTGAGTGGTTGGCAGATCCTTTGAACAAAATAGTAAATGGCTTATTTTATCATGAACACCGCCTGTTTCTCCCCTCAGAAGAAACATGTAACCTCATTATGAAATGGTGTCACACTTTACCCATGGCAGGACACCTGGTGGGGGGGGGGAAAGACCCTGCAAACATGCCAGAGATGGTTCTGGTGGAAAGGCATGACTCAGGATATCTCCAATGTTGTCAAAGCCTGCCCTACGTGTGCTCGACAGAAATCCATGCATCGTGCACCTGTTGGCCTTTTACAACCTTTAACTGTCCCTGATAGTCCTTAGTCCTCTATCAGCATGAATTTCATCACTGACCTTCCAGAGATTCAAGGGTTTTCTACGATATTGGTTGTAGTAGATAAGTTGTCCAAAATGGCCCATTTCGTTCCTCTCAAAAAACTTTCTAAAGCCAAAGAGCTCATAGAGGTGTTCATAGAACGCATAGTGCTTTTACATGGATTGCCCTCAGTGATTATTTCAGATAGGGGACCCCATTTCGTATCCAAATTTTGGCAAGGAATATGTAAAGCACTTCACATAGACCATCGTCTCTCTTCGGCTTACCACCCGCAAACGGATGGGCAAACAGAGAACAAACCAGACCCTTGAGCAGTTTCCCCGATGTTTAATTAGCACTACAACCAGTGATTGAGTCCAAGCTCTCCCCTTTACAGAGTTCGCTTATAATAATTCAACACATTCTGCTTCCAAGATTTCACCCTTTTACTTTACCACAGGTTATCATCCTAAATTCCTTCCTCTTCAGCTTCCTCCCTTGTTGCCGGACTTTCCTCATGTCCATATGGAAGCATGCCAAACAAGAACTACTTGAAGCCAAACAACACATGAAAACACATGCTGACAAACACAGACGTCCTGCCCCTGATTATTCTGTCGGAGATCAGGTTTGGCTGTCCACCAAAAACCTCAGGCTATCAGGACCCCAAAAGTTACAACCCAAATACATGGGTCCATACACAATATTACATGTAGTTAACTCTGTGGCAGTTAAATTAGAGCTTCCATCAGACATGCATATACACCCGGTTTTTCATACTTCTCTGCTCAAACCATATGTCATCCCTTCATGTCCTGAGCCCCCACCTTCTCCTGTCACCATTGAAGGGGAACTAGAGTATGAAGTCAGGCGTAATATTGATTCACGAAGATACCGGGGGGAACTACAATACCTTGTAGATTGGGTGGGATACGCCCCTGAAGACAGAACATGGAAACCTGCTGAGAACGTTCATGCTCCATTATTGGTGAGAAGATTCCATGCATTACATCCCTCTAAACCTAGACCAGTGAATAGGCCTTTAGGGGGAGAACTGTTAACCGTCAGACTTCTTGTACCTTGTCCCTGCTTGATAGCAGCCAACAACTACAATTCCCCTAATGCTCTGCAACTGCTACCAGATTGTATGCTTTCCCATGCTGCACTAGTCTAAGGTCAGGTGACATATGCAGCATATAAGCACATCAGGACCCGTTACACTCTACAGTCTTGTGGATTTCCCTAAGCGCGAGGACGCGCTGGAGACTGTCTTCCCTTTTGTTTTACGTACGCGCTATCGAGCGCTGTGCATTCTTTTGATTCCTCACTTTTAAATCTCGCTTTCTGTCGGTCTGACAGACTGTTATGTCCCTTGCGAGTAGAGCGCGAGGAACGCTATTGCGCTAGTGACTTCTCCTTTTTTGTTGTATTCGAGTGCACGTGAGCAACGGAAGACGCTTTGTTTTCTTTATAGCACGCGCAGGCAGAGTGTGGCTGATACTTTGTATCCCTCTGAACCCGTTCACGTCTTTCAGCAAGATTGAATGCTACTTTCTGCAAAGCAGTCTAGTAGGATACACGGACTGCTGGAGGACTTCCAGTTTGTTTAATTGCTTACACTCACGGGGAGTGTGTGTAAGGAAGGAGATTACCTTTATTTATTTTTTTGCCTTTCATTTGGAGAGACCAGGTTTAATCCTGAGACTGGCATTTCAGAAGTGAATAATGGGAAGCATATAATCTGAGTACTTAACATGTGATGCTGTCCTATATTTATGCCTGTTAAGCTGTCCTTAGTGTAACTATAGTGTCTGCTGGTTTGTCTGTTTTATGCAGGAGTACCCGATCTACTGATTATCCCTCCACCTAGTGGGATTGATTACACTCTGTTCTGTTTTTGACGAAACCTCGTGAGAACAGCAGGCGGATTAACGGAGTAGCTGGGCAGTGAGCCGCGAGTCGCGAGCCAGAAGTCGCGGGGGAACAGGAACGAGTGAAATGCAGAAAAAGGCCAGATTATAGAGGAGAGGTGAGGGGTTGTGGTGCAGCGCCCTGGTGCCCGGGAGAGTGATAGTGGAGAAACCTGAGGAGCCATTATGGCAAACGCTAACTGCTAACCGCTAACCGGCCCTCCCCCGCCCTTTCACATTCCGGCCTCAGCTCCAACTTGCTCTGCTTAACCCTCGCGCAGCTCAGCTCAGCTTAACGCCCGCCTCCTCCTGCCACACAGTACCATTCTTATTTGGTGACTCTTGGAGAGGAAAAGGCTTTGACTTTGGACTGTGGAGAGAGAAAGACTCCGCTGGGGGGGGGGGGTCATAGGGGATAGCTGGTGACTGGTGATTGTTAGCCGCGTCACCCCATCTGGAGGACCACACCACAACTGCAAGTACCAGCAGCCCCAGGGGGTGCCGATGCGCAAAAAAGCACCACCAGAGACCCGCGGCACGCCCGGGCGAAGCTCGTCTAAGCCCGTCGGAGCCTGAAGGAGGCTGGGCTGGGCCCACTCTCTAGCCTCCTGCCACAAGAATAAGGTACTGACCTGTACTCAACGTATCTACTATTAAAATAAAGGAGCAGTGTAAACCCTACGATAACATTTTAGACCTGTTGTGGTATTGCCTGCTTGGGACACGATGGGTAGACACAGGGGCCAGGGAAATGTGGGGACACTCAACTTGTTTTTAACCGGAGCCACCTCTGTCTTGGAACATAAAATAGAGATAACGCAAAGGTGCCTATCTTTGGAGCCGCTCCCTCAGATAAATCCCGCTGCTATGCCTGAGTCATCATCCCTGATCTTAATACAATATTCAGAGCAAACCCCGGAGGGAGGCCATAATAGATGTAGGAGAAGGGGGCGAAACCCCCATCCAAACAACACAGGTAACACAGACTGGAATATCTACAATGGGTGTGGGGGGAGCAAAGGCCAGTGGAGGTACCTTGGAAAAAACAGGGAAGAGGAAAAGAGGGGGGGGGCACAGAATCAGAAACCAGCGAAGGACCCCAGACAAACTACAAATAAAGATAAACAAAGAAGGAACAGTGATGAGGAGCAAACTTCCCAGAACATCCAGGATCGAGATACTATCCCAGTAGCCGCTATAACAACTACTGACCCCTTGACAAATGAGGATGTGTGGCTTAGACTGGAGACCCTACTAGCCACGATGTTGAATCCTATTACAGCTACACTCGCAAGACTGGAGGGGAAGCTATCGGTCCTTGAACTACAGCTGGAAAAAAACTAACAGTTATTAGGTGCAATGGCGCCCTTAGGAAAGGGTCAAGAGGGTAATGGGCCAAATGTAAGAAGGCGTTCAGAACAAGAGACTCAAACCTAAAGTAACCCAACTGGTATAGATGGGAGGGGGTTTGTGTGGGGGACTACACGAAATACAAAGTACCCACCTTCTCACAGTAACGCCCCAGCTAACCTGTTAATGCAAAACATGAGAGAGGCCTTAAATAGATCTCTAAATAATCCATCATGCGGGAAACAGGCAAGTGATATGGGCACTATCCTGCATCTAACCAGTAGAGGTACACCCAACAGTGCAGTTTTAGAACTATTCAACATCTATGCAAGAGGCTCTACAGGTGCCCAGATATCCCCGACTATAGCAGCTCTGGAAAGTATGCTTTCCAGTATCTAGTCACATTCTAACATTATAGTTGCAGGGGATCTTAACTGCACGTTCGAACCGCTGAGTGCTGAGGACTTTTTGGGTGTTGCCGATGAGGATGCTAAATGGGCTATTCCAACCCTTAGTCTTGTCCCCATCAAAAAGTGGTCCCAGAGGGCTATTCAGATCAATGCCCTCACCCTGGAATTTAATTTGCGGGCCACAAACGGGAGGACAAGATCTAATTTAAATGGTGCAAACATTTTTAATAGGATTAGCTCCCAGTCTAGAATAGATTATATTCTTCTTGATCTTCGCATATGGGGAGAACTCCAGGATATGGTGGTCAAACCCTCCATAGACAGTGACCATAACCCTCTCTTCCTAGCTATTAACAACATCTGGTGCCCCCCCCAGTCAGGCATATACCCCCCCCTTACTGTCAACTAGAGAGGTAAACCCTACCAACTGCATAGGCACCTCAAATGGCTGAAAATCTCCCAACAGGAACACACATTGCAAAGTATCAAGGAAGCACTGGAGTTCAAGAACAAATAACTTGTGGTGCTTTCCAGTGAAGTGGGGAAGCCATTTAATTTCCACCAGTTCTACCAGGACTCAATTGATAAACTGAGTTCCTTTTTTACTATTAAAGGGAAACCGGGCCCAAGATGTGATCAAGCAAGGAATACAAACCCATGGTATTCCTTGGGCTGTAAAGAAAAAAGGGCAGTTCTAGCTCTGGCAGTCAGGAAAAAAGATCTCCCGGCAATCGAGGTAGCAAGGAAAGAGTATCTTAGGGCACAGGTAGAAGCTAAGCAAAATTGGGACGAGGCCCACTGGCAGGAACTTAAGCAGGCCTCCATATAAAGGGACCCAAAATTATTTTGGGATCTAATTAACAAAGAGTCCAGGAAAGGGTCAGACACAATTCCCAATCATATTACGGGCAAGCAATGGCATAAGCACTTTTCTACTCTCTATTCGGGAGATGAAAGCTCAACGCCCCTGCTCCTGAGCCCTTTTTAATAGGTGCTGATTTATCATCGGATTGTTTTGAGCTCCATGAGGTGGAGCGAGGGATAAACAGTATTGCTCCCGGAAAGGCAGCAGGGCCCGATGGTCTCCCTGGGGACCTGCTCTTGTACGACCCTAAGCCTTGGGCTCACTTTATCCTATTGGTAATGAATTTAATATCTAGGGGATGCACTGTCCCAGACTCCAGGAAAGGAGCTGAGGTTGTTCCAATTTTCAAGAAGGGAGATAGGGAGGGCCCTGCCAACTACCGACCGATTAGTTTAATCGATGTGAACCAGAAGGTGGTTGGTAGGGTCCTCCTCATGAGGATTGGATTATGGATGGAGGACGACAACATCCTGTCCCATTATCAAACGGGGTTCAGGCAAAAGGTGGGAACCATGGACCAGGTGTTCAGATTCTTTATGATCTATTGGAAAATAGTGGTCTTAGGGAAAGGCAGTTTGTACCTGGCCTTCATAGATCTGAAGACTGCGTTCGACCTGGTTCCCCGGGACAAATTAAGGCAGGTCCTACAACAACAGGGTTTTGCCCCCGGATCCTCGACATAGTAAAACGTTTGCATGATGAAAACTTTGCCAAAATTAGGTATGGATCACAGGGGCAACTGACAGAGAGGATCGTGGTGAACAGGGGGGTCTGCCAGGGATGCGTGCTGGCTCCCACCCTGTTTTCACTATTTATCAACGGGGTGGTTGATTTCCTTAGGCAGGAACCAGCAGACGCTCCCACTTTGGCGTGTGAGAAGACACCAACCCTCTTGTTCGCCGACGATACCCTTCTGATCTCCAAATCACCGGGTGGACTCCAGAAACTTTTGAATAGGTTTGGCCTTTTTTGTAAAGCTCGGGGGTTGATAATTAATACAAACAAAACCAAACTAATGACAATCAACCCGTCTAAACGTTTTAGAAATGGCATAACTCTGAACGACTCCCCTTTGGGCAGTGTTGAGTCTTTTGACTACTTGGGAATCCGTGTCTCTAAGACTATGAGCTGGGGTCCCCATCTAGCCAAGACGCTCCTAAGCCATAAGCGGGTGTCGGGGGCCATTGCTAGAGAACAACGCAATGCTGCAAGCAGGCCAGTTGCCCCAGCGCTTGTGGTCTATGACGGCAAGGCGCTACCTTCGGCCCTGTATGGGGCCGAACTATGGGACTTCGAGAACGTTAGTGAGCTTGCCAGATCCGAAAATAAGTTTTTGAGAGACCTCACTTCCCTTCCTAAATCTACTCAGCTGAAACCTTTATTCTACGATATGGGTAGACGTTCAATTCAGGATATTGCAGGTCTACGTCCCCTGTTATTTTGGGCGCGCATAAGAAGGACCGCCAAACTGTCCATCTATGCGGCCGCCTTTGACAAACTGGTGTCAGGTGATACTGGGAATGAAATTAAATGGATAGTTTACCTTCGCCAGCTCTTAACCAATAGAGGATTTAAAGAGGCCTGGGCTAGCCAGGTACCACCCTCAAAGCAGGATTTGAAACGAGCCTACTGGGACTGGGTGCAGACCCAAGAGTTCCTGAACCCCACAATAGGAAAACTTACAGAGGGGTTCTTCGACCACAAAATTATCTGTAGTCTGGAACCCTATTTAGATTTTATACAGATCCCCAGGGATAGGACCCTGTACATTAAGCTGAGACTAGGGACTCTTCCTATTAATAGTGTGATAGCTGTTTGGAAGGGGCCAAATTCGTTACCTGTGCCCTGCCCAGGTTGTGGTTATCACAATGAGTCCATCGCCCATCTTTTCTTTGCCTGCCCGGCCTACAGAATGGCCAGAAACAAATGGCTTAAACCAGTGTGTAAAACGCTAGGCCCAATGAACCATCGTGCGGCACTCCGCATTTTGAGAACCGACACCTCATCATTATTTTTTTTTTTTGAAACTTTTTTTATTGATTTTATAAACACAAACAA
Source organism: Lissotriton helveticus (assembly GCF_964261635.1). Classification (NCBI taxonomy): domain Eukaryota; kingdom Metazoa; phylum Chordata; class Amphibia; order Caudata; family Salamandridae; genus Lissotriton; species Lissotriton helveticus. The sequence goes on along the minus strand of NC_136065.1, from coordinate 694,845,916 downwards.
CTTGCAAGGAACAAGGAACAGAAGAAGACATCATTACAAATAATGTTGCACTGTATGGTGTGTGAGCGGGAAGGTTAACCATTGAGCAGAAGGGTTATTCAAACAAAGAGTCTCGTGTGGGGGAGCAGAGGAACACAAAATAATCTAGTACATAGTAGTAAGTGGAGGAACCAACGGGTTATGGGGACACAGTTTCAATATCTGGGTCTGGGAGAGGGGGGGTACATATATCACCACGGTAGGAGTTCCATTGTGTCCATATCTTCCCCCATTTACGGGGCGTACCACGAGAAATATACACAGTTTTTTCCCTGAACATGCACCAATCCATATTTTGTTTCCAATTCCGAATCCCGGGTGGCCCTTGAGCACCCCACAGTTGCGCAGTGTCTCTCTTGGCTATCATGTTTCCCAAGGTCACCCATCGAAGCTGCGACACATTATAGTCGTTCGGTTCCCACACATTCAGCAAACATCTCCTAGCCTCCGGCATCGATCGCACACCCGTAACCTCACTCATCACCTCATGCACACGGGTCCAGAATCGCACTATCTCAGGGCATTCCCAAATGATATGCAGAAATGTGCCCAGGAGACCGCAGCCACGCCGGTACAAACCATCCACAGAAAAGCCCATGTGTATCAAGCGGGGACCAGTCACGTACACTCTATGTAGGATTTTGAGCTGAACAAATCTAAGGCGCGCCGGGATAGCCACCTCTTTAGGGGAGGAGATCGCCGCTTGCCAATCCTCGTCGTCAAGCTCCAGCCCATCGCTAGTCCAGAGCTCTCTAAGACGAGACAGGAGATCGGATCTGGAGTTGATGAGTTTTTCATAAATAAGCAAAATAGTACTATCAGGAACATGTCCGTCAAGTACCCTATCCTCAAGCAGGGATGCTTCCGGTATCTCAACTCCCGGAGGGAAGACAGAGAGTACCGCGTGACGGACCTGCGCATAGCGAAAAGATTCGCGATCGCCCAAAGCGTACTCGGCTTTCAATTCCTCAAACGTTTTAATTCTCCCTTTGGTCCAAACGTCATCCACCCTACTGATGCCTATCAAGTCCCACCTGTCAAACCCCTTCGATTGCCAGAGAGATCCAAGTCTATCAGATGCATAGAATGGGGTGGCACGAGTCAATTTATCAGACCACCCAAGCGCCATGGAGGCATGTCTCCACACTTGGACAGCCGTCCTAGTGGGGCCCGTTACATTTCGAGGGGTGAGTCTGGAGTAAAGGGCTCTATTATAGTCACCCCCTGGCAATAGCCACTTATCCATCTCGAAGGCTGGGTTCGGTGAAGGGCCGTACATACAGTGATTTATCTCCCCCAATTGAGACGCCCAATAATAGCGACGGATATCAGGTAAGGCAATTCCCCCGTCATACCACGGGAGCGTCAGTTTAGCAATGGCGATTCGGGATCTACCTCCCCACACCAATTGTCTCTGTAGGGTCTCAATCTCACGGAAATATTTGGCCGGGACTATGTCAAGTGTGTTCTGCAACGCATAGAGGAAGCGGGGCAGCGACATCATCTTGAACAATGCCGCTCTACCCAGGGGAGAGAGAGGAAGTTTCCCCCAGGCAACAACATCTGCCCTAAGGCGCTGAAGAGGGGGCAACAAGTTCCGGTCAAACCGCAGTTCAGGCTTCAGAGTGATAAAAATGCCTAGGTATCGAAATCCATCACGCGCAATCGCGATGGGGCACCCACTGGGCAAAAGAGGAGCGTCTCCCGACAGGACGTATATACAGGACTTCGACCAATTAATGACAAGACCCGAATTTTTACGAAAGGACGTCAAGACATCAAACAGTACAATGAGGGATTTACGGGGAGATGTGAGATACAGCAGAATATCATCCGCGTAGAGAGATACACGGTCTTCAAACTCCGAATTCCATCTAATGCCCTTCAGGGACGGTTCCCACCGCAACCAAGCCGCCAGTGGTTCCAAGGCAAGAGCAAACAACAAAGGGGACAGAGGACAGCCCTGTCGCGTTCCCCTGCCCAATGCAAAGGGAGCAGAGACCCGACCATTTACCACCACCTGAGCGATGGGATCGGTGTAAAGCAACCTGACCCACCGAACGAAGGCCGGACCAAAACCAAACTTTGCAAGAACCGCCCACAAATACGGCCATTCTATAGTATCAAACGCCATCGTAGCGTCCAAGGACGCCAAGATGGCGGGCTCACGTAGCGTCTCTGCTCGCGCCAAGACGCCGTGCAACCTTCGGAGGTTAAGTGCCGTGTTGCGGTGCGGTATAAAGCCGGACTGATCGGGGTGAACAAGGTCCCCAATGACAGTCGCCAAACGCGTCGCCAGCAGTTTGGCCAGGATTTTAGGCTCAGCATTAATCAACGAAATGGGTCTAAAAGAGGCACAGCGATCCCGAGGTTTTCCATCCTTGTGAATGACGACTATAGAGGCCAGTCTCTGGTCCGGCGGGAGGGAGCCCACCTCCAAAGACTCGAGAAACATCGAGCGTAGGTGCGGGGCCAGCGTGTCCGGACGCAGTTTATAGAGCTCAATGGGGAGTCCATTAGGGCCCGATGCCTTGCCGGATCGGACCAAACGGATGGCAGCGGCGATCTCCTCCACACTAGGCGGCGCATCTAGAGCATCCCTATCAATGTCAGACAATCGGGGAAGTGCGATATCCCGCAATAGCAAGTGGGAATCCTGCTCAGACTGAACAGACACCGGGGAATACACCTCGCGGAAATAGTCAGCAAAACATGTAACCACATCAGCAGGGTCAGTATAACACTCACCATTCTCCGCAACAATCACAGGGACGACTCTACTTGCGTTCTCCCTCTTATCCAGCCAAGTAAGCAGCTTCCCAGCTTTATCACCGACATCATACAGGCGGCCCTGCTGGTCCCTGCCCATTTCCTTAGCTGCGCCCGTAACCAAAGTCCTGTAGTCATATTGTTTCAGCTCCAACAAGTGTAGCCCCTCAGCGGTGACCCCAGATTCCAAGTTCCCCTCCAAATCCGCGACCTCTCCCTCGAGGCGAACCACCTCAGCACGGTTAGCCCACTTCACGCCACCAATCAACGAGAGGGCCTGGCCACGAATGACAGTTTTGTAAGCCTCCCAGAGCAAACTTGGAGAGGAAACAGAGCCCACATTCTCAGCAAAATAACAATCATGCGTTGTGACTAGCTCAGCCCTGACCCTGGGATCCCGGAAATACCAGGGGTTAATCGGAGCCACACGGCCCGCCGAATCCTGCCGTGCATCAACCACCAGCCAAAGCGGAGAGTGATCTGAGATACCCCTCGCTAGGTGTTTAACTTCCCGTATGATGGAGGCATGGGCAGAAGGCAGTAGGATATGATCCAACCTCGAGAGACTACCATGAGCACCAGAATGAAAAGTATATTGCGACTGCCCCGGGTGGAGAAAACGCCAGCAGTCAGTTAGCCCCAGCGTTTCCAGAAAGTCGCTCAACCAAGTCTGGGCCTTAGGCAGTTCCCGGGGAGGGTGACGGTCACACATCCCCGAGACCACCGCATTAAGATCACCCCCAACCAGAAGCAGACCCTCGGGGAGACCCAGGATAAGTCCACTCAAGTCAGCGAATGTGGTGGCTTGGAGGCCCGGGGGCACGTAAACGGAAATCAGGATAACAACCTTCCCTTCCCAACGCCCAACAATGGCGGCGTATCGTCCCTTATCATCAAGTATGACATCATCAATGGCCAAGGGGAGGGAGGTCCGAACCAAAATGCCCGCCCCTCTGGATCCCGAAGTGAATCCCGAGTGCGCCACAAGGCGATAACCACGCCTGTTCAGAGCATAGCACTTGTTGCCGAGCAAATGTGTCTCCTGCAGTAAGACAACATCAGGAGACAAACGTTTCAGCAGTTGCAATACTACCCTCCTCTTAATCCCATCCCCCAACCCATTCACGTTCCAACACAACACCCGAAGTCCCCTACCCCCATCCCCGAAGTCAATCCCCCCCCCCGCCCCACACCCGAGGCAACTTCAAAAAACAGGAGTTCGTCTGTCCTTCGCCTTGCAAATAACAATAAAATTCAAACCAACATCCCCGTTTCCCCAACAATACCCAAACAACTTCACCCCCCACCCCGCACCCCTGCTGAAGACCAAAAAGCCCCATAAACTTGCAGTGTGCCTGTCGCCCAACCACCCAACTAGTCTACGAAAAGAAAACCCAGGAGGAGAAAGGACCTGCCCACCCCCCACCCGCCCCCATATGGACTAATACTTGCAGACATTAATGTCACGGCATTAGCACAAATCAAAGTCAACTGTAGAGGAACGGGGGCCGAAGATGACATCTACTCCTGCTCCATAAAGCCACCCTCCGCTCGATCCGATTTGCCAGAGTCCTCAGAACGTTCATGATCCGTAGGCAGCGAGTCAAGCCAGTCACTCACGACCCCAGGATGGTCGAAGAAAAAAGTGCGATCATTATGCACCACCCGCAGACGGGCCGGGAAGAGCATGGCATACTTCATAGATCTTTCTCTGAGTCTCTTCTTGACACCTTGAAACCCCAGCCTCTGTTTCTGGACCTGTTGTGTAAAGTCTGGATAGAAGCTGACTGTAGAGTTCTCAAAGGCAATGGGACCTGATTGTCTCGAAGCCTGCAGGATAGCGTCTCTGTCCCGGAAATTGAAGATCCTCGCAATGATGGGACGTGGGTTAGCACCCACTTTAGGCTTGCCACCAGGGACCCTATGTGCACGCTCGACAGTGAAAAATTTACTGAGACCCTTGGGTGCCAAGTGATTCAGCACCAGGTCTTCCACCAATAAGTCCGTCGAGGCAGCAGTCGATGATTCCGGGACCCCAATTAGGCGAATATTGTTGCGCCTGGCACGGCTTTCAAAAACCTCCAGACGCCCAGAGAAATAATCATTAGCTTTCCGCAAGTTCCCGACTTCGGCTTGTAAGTCGGAGACGTCAGTGATTAGGCTAGAGGTCTTGAGATCCAGGGACTTGACCTTTTCGTTCGTCTTCGCCAGGTCCGTCCTGATCAAATTGACGTCTATCGAAACAGTATCCAGTTTGAGAGTCAAGGCCTCATATTGTTGTCCCAAAGAAGCCTTCATTTCGGAAATGGCACCCATGACATCCCGCAGCGAGAGCTCTTCTTCAATCGATGAGTCCTCCGGAATAGTCGTCGAGGGTTTAGATGCTGCACCCGGCGATCCCTTAGTAAGGGTGTACCGGTCCATGATGTTCGTTTGCAAAGCACTACCTCGAACGCCCGTTTTGGTCTTGCGTCTCTCACTCTCCGGCTTGGTGGCCATCTTAGATCCCGGACCCTTGAGGGTCGCCTGTTGTCGGGTGAAAATGGTTACTGCGGTAGCATGAGCAGGACCAAGAGGGATGAAGTCGGTGCCAGTCTCAGAACTAGAAGCCACAATAGATCAGCATCAGAAACGGAGAGACCAAAAAGCAAAAACACTCCGGGCTTGCCGCGCAACTGGCAAAGTCAAGCTGGTCTCTGGACAGGAATCGAAACCGAAAGTGACTGCCAAGCCCAGGCGAATCCAGCAATCCGTTGTTGTTCACTTACTGGACGGCCGGCCAAGACAGGATAGCCCGGGGCGGCACCATGGAGCAGGCCCGAAAATGTGGCGATCCGTAGCTCTGGACCCCGAGGTCCAAATAAAGTTCAGACAACAGATAAAGAATCAGCACATCTTCGCCTATAAACACCCGTCGTCCAAAACAGGATAAAGTACAGGATAGTCGGTGGAGGCGGTGAGGGCCTGGGAGCCCTGTGCTCACGCGACCATCTTGGGCGCGCGCGAAGCTCCTCCTCCACCTCATCATTATTAATGATTTGCGGAGTAGCCAAGTTTCTGGGCAGTGCTTGGTTGAAACGGAAAAAGATCTTGGAAAAATAAGTAACATGTCCCAATAACCCTGAAGCGCTTGGCTGCTAGACAAAATAAGTCTATGGCCCCACAAGTAAACTGTATAGTGCAATAGCCTTATGGTCCTGACATAGTATTACCAGCATGAAATATGGTCCATCTTTTTTGGCTCTAAATTTCTTTTTTAATATGTGGATCTGTATTTTTTTATTGGAATGGGTAGTATGATGTATGATGACATTTTTATGGTTTTGATACATCATCATTAGTATGAAAAATGGTTTACCTTTCATTGGCCTTAGTTCCTTTTGAACAAATGGATTTTTAATTCTTATTAATGTCTAGTATGATGCAATTTTATCACTGTATGTCTTTTTATCCCTGGAATCTTTTAATCTGTAAATGCTTTTATGATATTTTTATATCGAATAAAGCTCATACTACCGATATGCGCACTGTCACAAAATACCCACTATCATTACCTCCCCCAATGCAGTTTCTTTATCTGGAGGACAAATGCAATTTGGCGTAGAGAGAGGGCCAGACAACCAAATAGAACGCCAAAGATCTGATAGGGCAAATGCCGGCCAAATACGAAGCCAATTACATACCCTACATCTACCGCCGGCAGCTGCTCCCCTGGTATTAGTCCTAGGGAAAGTACTGAAGCTGAATGAGGGTCAAGTGGAACCTACGAGTCAACTGATCCACAAAGCATTACACTAGCTGTCAGGAAAATTGAAGGGGCAGGGGGGGGGAGAGTCGGGAACCTCTCGAGCCAGATGATTATGGCAAGAAGAACTGAATTTATACTTAGATATATATTGGAATATTTGGGAAATTACATCATAATGACCTCTGAAATTGTTGTTCTACCGTTGGGTTATTTTCATAAACCATCTTACCTGCCACTCCAAAGATCAAATTCATATCACAGAGAGAATCGCCTGTGGAAGAATTGGGGAGACCCCCGAGGTTGAAAACTTTGACCCTTGAAAATCGATTTGCCCCATTAACTGACCTGGAAGAGTGTGATTGACTACGCCAATCCACCAAAACCACCCAAACTAATTTAGAGAGTCTAGGGCTCAGGACTCTTCATAACAAAACAATTGCTAACTCGAGTGAGACACAAAAGGAGCTTAGTAAAAGTTTTTTAAAGATAGCCTCATAGAATTTGGCAGGCATTGCGCACAAATTAAGTGAGGTAAACTGGTCAAAAATGTGGCAAGACCATGATATTATAAGTTTTCAGGAGACGTGGTCGATTGACCCAATCTTTGTAAATGGGTATTGCTCCTACCAAACCCGAGCCAAATCTTCATCTTCGGGGAGGGCCAAGGAGGGTATTCTGACTTTAATCCCGAATAACTTTCTAGGAAAGGTATTAAAATTTGAATCTTTAAGTGAAAATTCCCATATTCTTACACTGGAGATACATAGAGAAGGCATATGGCTTTTAATCAACACTTACACCAATGAGACTAGCCCAAATAAATATACTATTGTGGAAGAAGTTGATAAAGCGATAGAATATGCCACAAACAAAAGTAGTAACTGTCCTTTTAATCTTCTTTGGGTGGGAGATTTTAATATACATCCCTGTAAATACAACACAGCTCCTATACGTGGTATAGAGGACTTGGGGTGTGACAGCCTCAACCATTTTATGCATAATGAATATGGCAATTGTCTAAATAGGACCCTAGCAGAAAGAAACATGGTAATGACGGGTGTACTAGAAACAATATCAGGGAAGATGGGTGGAACCTTTCAAAGAAATGACCTAGAGTCTCTCACTCACCGGACCTTCCAGGCAAGGGGTGGCTGCCTTCATCCCCCAATCACTCTTGGACCCTGCCAGCTGTCTCCCCCCGCCGCCGCAGCCTCTGACACCGTGCTGCGGCCGCCGAGCGGGGGAGACTACTAATCCCGGCGTGCATAGCGGCAGGAAGCCACCAGAGCACACTTCCGCGCCAGGAGGCACTACAAATTTCCCCTACAGACCCGTGTCGCGGGAGCGCGCGGGAGCGCCGGGCTAAGCCCGGGCAAAGGGCGGGCCCTCTACGGCCCTCAGCGGCACGAGAAGGACGGGGACGGGCCAGACCCCTTGGGATTTCAACCAAAGAAGGTACAGTGTCCATTCTCGTTTGTTGAAGAATTAAGGCCATCCTGTTTTATCAATTTCAATACACTACATACAGTATGACTTCCAAGGGGGCCTATCCTATCTTCTTCCAAAAATGTCGCCCGGACCAGGAATTGGACATGTCCACTCAGAGCCACCTGACCCTCCTCACCATTAGAGACACAGATTCCGAGGACTGCCGTCAACTCCTAGACCCAATTCAAACCCTCCCACAACCCTCTGCCAGGACAGAAAAAGTATCTTATTGGGAGGAATGAAATGCCTTATGCGGGACAAATTTTCTTCCAGTTATAGCCCCTTCCCCCGTAAAAGACTCAATTATCGACCCCTGTGCGGATAAACATTGTGAGACATCCCGATCACCGAAGGAGGATAGCAGCCAAATTATTGGACTTACACAGGGCCACTGTGCAAAAAGGAAGCACAACGAAACAAACTGTACTGATTCCCCATCGCCCGTCATTATTTCGACCCCATCCAAGGCGCACACTGGAACGTTGGAGAATGAAGTAGCATCCTCCCACCTACCACTATTGCCCCACTTTGAATCGATGTTAAGATCTGTGCTATCACCCCTGCTTGACCAAATTAACATCTTAGGGGATAGGCTGACAAGCCTAGAGGCTATTATTAAAGCCAATTCTTTTTCATCTGCTATATCTATTTGTCCCACTTCTCCTACTGTCCCAAAAGTGCCTTTCTTCACAAAAACTGTCCCAACTGTAAGTACTAAAATCGCCCATACATCAGTGCGACCTCCTACGAGAATATCTTCAACTACTTCCAAAATTCCTTGTAAACCTGGGTTATCTAACTCCTCTACTACTAGAGCAGAACCTAATAGAGTAGCTTGCATAAATTTGCCCCCAGAAGCAGCACCCTTTGTGCTTGTTCTTGCAGGAGTACCTCCACTTGCCCACGGGAAACCTGAAAGCCACCAGGACCTATATCACAAAGTCCGGTTTTGGCTATCAAAAAATAGACCCCTCCCACCCAATAAAAACGGTGGCATCCTGAGCGTCAGAAGGGTGGGCTGGTTGGGGTCATCAGCCAAAGAAATTCCCGGGGACCTAATTTTAGTTAAATTTAAGGACAGACAGACAGTCCCCTATTTACGATCCTGCAAACCCCATGAACAGGATGGCTCCATTTTCGTTTGGGATCTGCATGATTTCTACCCGAGTTCCCCACCCATCCCCTCACCAAGATCAATAGTCTCACGTAATTACTTGTTAGGAAGGGATTCTATCAATTATTAACTTTCTTACCCCTATTAGAACAGCTCTAGTTATGAGAAACCGGTAGTAAAATGTTTATGGAAATTAGTATCATGTAAATATGTACCGTGGTTTTTATTGTAGTTTGTATTTATTTTCTATGGATGTATACTTTTATGATTTCTTTGCGGAATCGAATAAAGTTTGATTTGATTTGATTTGATTTGACCTAGAGTCAACTATTGACTATATGTTAGTCACTGCCCCTATCAGTTTAAGAGCCACTAGGTTGGAAAATCAATTTACAATTTATAGTGACCATGCTATTCTATCATTACAGATAAAAACAGCTAGAGGGGAACCTTCAAAATCTAAACTGAGGGCAAAAATGATATCCGTTACACTTAATAATATAGCAACATGTTTAGAACCTGATTAAAGCAGATGAAATGGTAAAGGCCTTCTGTGATCTCCTAGAGCAGGCAAAACGGACTCTTACAGGTACAAAAGACACTGATAAGAGATCCGAAAGGGGATGGTTTGACTCACCATGCTCAGCGGCAAGGAGAGCTTTGATCCATGCTCTGAAAATTAGACCCAGAAATCAGGATGAAATCAGGGGACTGCGGCTACATATCAACTTACTGGAAGGAGCAACAGAGAGAAGGCAATAAAAGAAATCATATGGGAGGAACTTAGAGAGGCAGTAAAAATGGGTAACAGCCGTGGTTTCTGGATAATAATAAATGCACCGCATTTTAAAAATCCTGCAGATCCTACAGTACACAACAATGTAGACGAGGGAGCGTGTGTGGCCCATTTCGAGAATATCTTTGCCTCTACATCCCAACCCTTAATTCTGAATATAGAATATGGTCAACAGGCTTCTTCTTTCTTCTCATTTAGTGAAGTAAGGAAGAGCCTGATGTTGTGTAGTTCAGGCAAGGCCCTGGTCCGAATGGTGTCCCCATAGATCTTTTTCAAGGAATACCAGACCTATGGGCACCATTATTGACGAACGTGAAGAAAAGCATAATTCAAGTCAGCCTCCCTCAATCTTGGTCTGTTGGAGTCATAGTCGCTATTTTTTAAAAAGGGAACAGGTCTGACCCAAAAAAGTACAGGCCAATATCCCTGCTGGAAACGACAGCAAAGCTAATGGGACGGCTCCTCCTCTCTAAGTTAAGGATTGTGCCAAAGAAAATAATATCTTAATTCAGGCCTAATATGGTTTCCAGCAGGGAAGGGGCACCGTAGATCAGTGCCTAAACCTGCCACTCATATTAGAAAAATATACCAGAATGAAGGAGGGGAAGATATACATGGCTTTCATGGACCTGTTGGCAGCGTTCGACTGTGTGACCCATGAAAATCTGTGGACTATCATGAAGGAGATGGGAGTCGATCAATTAATATTACATTTTATTAGACAGATGTATTCCAATGCTATGGCCTCGGTAAGTTATACAAAAAATGGAGGCTGTACAGGCCCATTTAAAATCGCCAGAGGAGTTAGGCAGGGCTGTGTTCTTGCGCCATTTCTCTTCTCCATTTATACAAATGGAGTAGAAAAAGCCCAATATTTAACTCGCAACCTTTACCTATCCTGGCGTACACAGACGATGTGGTGTTGATGGCCAGGACGGGTTCTGGCCTTCAACACCTCATATCTTCGTATGTATCGTGTATGGACTCACTTGATTTGAGGGTGAACCATACCAAGTCCTTTGCAGTGATAGTGGGAGCAAGGAAAAGAGAGAGAACACCGTACTTCCATGTGGAGAATGAGAGAATAGAGGTGGTGGTTTTCCTTCCCGCATTTGGGGGTTCTTATTGATAAGGATTTGGCATGGACAAAGCTAGTGCAAGGTCGCAGAGGGGTAATGGAAAGAACCCTGTCGGCTGTAAAAACTTTCGCTAAAGAATTGAGTGACAGGCCAATATTACCAATAAAACAAATTTATCAAGCCAAAGTTACGGCAGCAGTGACGTAAGGGGCGGGTGTCTGGGGCACTGTAGAAACGGGTGCACTACAAACTATAGAAACAAGTTTTTCAAATCCCTAGTTGGCCTCCCCATCTAGAGCCCTAACCACATTTTTGCACTTAGAACTGGGGCTCCCCTATATCACCGATTCAATACAATTGGCCCCTGTCCTTTTGTGGCACGCAATCTGGAGAAGGGACACACTCCTCCTGACACATACAATAATCAAGAATTGTTTAAATATGGATAACTGAAGAGATCCAGATAGTTGTGCTACGTAGAAAAATTCCTGAACAAAATAGGGTTACCTCAATTGTTCCACGGATCCAGTTGAATGCAGAAAGATCTCCAAGAAAAAGGTCAAAAATGTGTTTAGGATCAGGGTAGATTATGAGAGAAGGGAAATTCATCATAAGAAGCAGGCAGTGGTAAATGACAGATCAATCCCCCCAGTGATAGAGAGAGGACACTTCTTTTATCTGTCAGACATTACAAACGCACAACATAGATTCATATTGTTAAGGTTTTGTTTGAATATGATCCAACTTATGTTAGGTTATCCTGGTAAAATATATAACCATGCTGACCTAATTCTGTGCCCGTGTGACGGCTTGTCAAGACAAACTGATTTGCACCTGGTTTTATTCTGTAAACTGTATAATAAGGAGAGGAGTACCTATTTAAACCGTTATTACAGAAGATGAATTTTAAACAATGTAGGGTGACACTATATTTTTTAAAGTCTCTATCAGAGCCTTTGACTTGTTTTACATTAGCTTAGTTTCTATGGGCTTGCATGAAAAAAATAAAAAAAACTGCGCTAGAAGTAGTTACTTTATGAAAAGTATATAATAGGAGTAAAACCATGGAAACGGACAATTCTTTATAGTTCTAATTGTCAATTTTTATAAGGATAAAATGAAATATTGTATTTTTTTACTTTTAAATGAAATTATATATTGGAAATTGGTTTTACATATGTACTTTTATGATCACTTTCATCGAATAAAGGATTTGACTATGACTATGACCATCCCTCCTCCTTATTATAAGAAGTTCTGGTGGTCCTTCCGGGTCTCTTCACTCCCTGAGGGTATCAGTCTACCATCGGTGTGCCTAATTGGCTAGAGGTGGCTATACCCTATGTTAGTGGAGAGGCGCAATCTTCGCTCCCATGGATATTGGTTCTTCTGACCTGGGACAAGACCCCGACAAAGGGGGTGCAAAAAAGGTAGAAGAGATGCATGAAGAGGTAAGAGAGGTACAGAAAGAGGAAGGAGGGGTGCAGAAAGAAGAGAGAGAAGTGCAGAAAGAAGCAACAGAGGTGCTGAAAGAGGCGCGAACGGTGCAGAAAGAGCAAGAGAAGTGCAGAAAAAAGCAACAGGGGTAAAGAAAGAGGCAAGAGAGGTGCAGAACAGGCAGGAAAGGTGCAGAAAGAGAGAACAGGGGTGCAATCTTCGCTCCCATGGATATTGGTTCTTCTGACCTGGGACAAGACCCCGACAAAGGGGGTGCAAAAAAGGTAGGAGAGGTGCATGAAGAGGCAAGAGGGGTGCAGAAAGAGAAAAGAGGGGTATAAAAAGAGGCAACAGAGGTGCAGATAGAAGCGAGAGCAGTGCAGAAAGAAGGAACAGAGATGCAAAAAGAGGCAAGAGAACTGTAGAATGAACCAACAGAGGTGCAAATAGAGGCAAGAGGGGTGCAGAAAGAGGTAGGAGAGGTGCAGAAAGAAACAAGAGAACTGATGAAAGAAGCAACAGAGATGCAAAAAGAGGCAAGAGAACTGCAGATTTAACCAATAGAGGCAAGAGGGGTGCAGAAAGAGGTAGGAGGGGTGCAGAAAGAAGCAAGAGAGCTACTGAAAGAAGCAACAGAGGTGTAGAAAGAAGCAAGAGAAGTGCAGAAAGGCAAGTGAAGTGCAGAAAGAGAAGAGCAGTGCAGAAAGAACCAACAGAGGTGCTGAAAGAGGCGCGAAGGGTGCAGAAAGAGCAAGAGAAGTACAGAAAGAGGCAAGAAAGGTACAGTAAGAGGCAAGAGAGGTACAGAAACAGGCATGAAAGGTGCAGAAACAGGGAACGGGGTGCAGAAAGAGGTAAGAGAAGTGCAGAAAGAGGCAAGAGAATTTCTGAAAGTAGTAACAGAGGTGTAGAAAGAAGCAAGAAAAGTGCAGAAAGAGGCAAGTGAGATGCAGAAACAGGCAGGAAAGGTACAGAAAGAGGGTAGGCGAGTGCAGAAAGAGGTAAAAGGGGCAAGAATGGTGCAGAAATTTGCAAGAAAGGTGAAGAAAGAAGCAAGAGCAGTGCAAAAGAACCAATAGAGGTGCAAAAAGAGGTAATTGAGGTGCAGAAGGAGGCAGGAGAACTGCAGAAAGAGGCAAGAGAGTTGCAGAAACAGGCAAAAGGGGTGCAGAAAGAGGGAACAGGTAGGTAGACTGAGGCAAGAGAGGTGCAGAAAGAGGGAAGAGGAGTGCAGAAAAAAGGCAAGTGGGATGCACAGATTTGGAACAGAGGTGCAGGAAGAAGCCAGAGAATTGCAGAAAGATCCAACAGAGGTGCAGAAAGAGGCAAGTGAAGTGCAGAACAAAGCAAAAGATGTACAGAAAGAAAAAAACAGGTGAAAAAAGAGGTAAGACGGGTGCAGAAAGGGGTAGGAGAGGTGCACAAAGAAGCACGAGGGGTACAGAAAGAGGCAGGAGGAGTGCAGAAAGAGGAAGAGAACTGCAAAAATAAGCAACAGAGGTGCTGAAAGTGGCACGAAGGGTGCAGAAAGAGATAAGACAGGTACAAAAAGAAGGAACAGAGGTACAGAAAGAGGCAATAGAGTTGCACAAAGAGGGAAGACGGGTACAGAAACAGACAAAAAAGGTGCCAAAAGAAGCACATGAGGTGCAGAAAGAGGCAAGAGGTGTGCAGAAAGAAGAGAGTTACAGAAAGAGGCAAGTGAAGTGCAGGAGGCAAGAGAACTGCAGAAAGAGGCAATTGAGGTGCAGAAAGAAGCAACAGAAGTGCAGAAAGAAGCAACAGAAGTGAAGAAAGGGGGAAGAGGGAGAGAGAGAGGCAAGAGGGATGCATGCAGAAAGAAGCAAGACAGATGCAGAAAGAAACAAAAGAAGTGCAGAAAGAAGGAACAGAGGTGCATAAAGAGGCAAAAAGGGTACAGAAAGATATAAGAGGGGTACATAAAAAGACAAGCGAGGTACAGAAAGAGGGAAGAAGGGTGCAGAAAGAGGGAAGAGAGGTGCAGAAAGTAGTAGAGATTTGCAGAAAAGGCAAGAGAAGTGAAGAAAAAGAAAGAAATGTGCAGAAAGAAGCAATAGAAATGCAGAAAGAGGCAAGAGAGGCGCAGAAGGAAGCAAGAGTGGCTTGCACACCATTAGTACAAATTTAACACCCACATTCAGCAATAAGTAACAGGTGACCATTCTAGGTTTGCAAAGGGCCTTCCACCACGGTGTAACACTTGTCGCTGCATTTTTGGTAATGTTTGAGCCGTTTGAGCTAGAAACAAGGCTTTTTTTGTTCAAATCTGCAGATTGGGGAGCAGGTGATGAATTATGTGGCTAATGCAGAAAATGTATAATTGTGCGAAAGTCGGTGCAGCCAAACAGTCGCATAATTCCAGTAGCCCTGCTCATACCACTGACTAGGTCCACAAGTGCTCCTCAGTGATTCTTTCTTTTTTTGTCTCACTGAGTTCATAGCTGAGCATCTATAGAAACGAAGAAGACTAAACCTGACGTTACCATTCCACATCAACAACAAATATAATTAAGGGGGACCCAAGGGCAATTTAACGACCAGCTCTGAATACACGCCCCAGTTACATATATCACAAAAGTATCAGAGGGTCAGAATCTCAAGGGTGATTACCATGAACAGGGGTGGTTACCAAAAAGCCAAACAGTGAAAACTATAACAACCAGGTCAGGTTTGTGTCCGATCTCTGGCACCCATCAGTCACCACTCGGAACCGCCCTTCATCATTTGGGGCTCCGAGGACAAACACCACACCTGTTAATTGCTCCGACAGAGAAGGACTAGCCCTCCTGTGGGGCAAGGATGGTTGATGCGAGTTAGAAAAATATATACTCACAACGTGGCTGCTGGGGTAAAAAAGAGTGCAGTGCTAGGGATAAGTAATACCAAGAGTGATAAGGAAAGTGAGTAAAATTGGTTTGAAGAGCAAAAAATATATTTTATTAAAGTATAGCTCCCAACACCAAGGTTAAAAAATAGCCAAGACAGGGGAATTAATAAACTGTCTAGCGGTGGAACGTGGTCGACATGTTTCAGCAATTATTGGCCCTTTGGCCTTGCTTCCTTCAGGACCTAAATTTAACGCTACTGCAAACAAAAAACCCCCTATAGTGAGAAAATTTGTGTTCTATAAATAAGAAGAAGAATACTGGAACGATTTTGTTATTAATTTGAATGTCACCTGAACCTTCTAGGTGTACTCGTTCCAATACTTCTTACGAATTCAGTATTTGACTGAAAAAGAAATGCATGGCATAAATAAAGCACCCACCACCTGTCCAACACAGTAAACTACCTTATACACCATCGATCATTCTTAACGTAGGTGAGATCTATATCCAGGACATTCAATCAATACACACTGTATTGTACTAGTGTCATCCCATTTAGTTAGAAAATGGAAAAAGTTATTTACAAATTTCACGGACTCCTTCTTACCTGATTTGTAAGAAGTAAGGACCTTTCCCATTCCACAACACAGACTACCATACCACATAATTACTCTCCATAACCCATAATCCCACTCTACATAATTGCTATACACTAAATACCACATACTTTTTATCCACATAGTTTCACTGCACAACATACCACATAATACCACTACACAAAACATACATCCACTCCACTCCAAAAAACATTAGTAAAAAAGTTTACATTTACAACGCCAATAGCTCTAATTCTTGCAAATGCAAAAACTATTACATTGCAAACACTTCTTTAACTAGTAGTCGCGTTTTCAGAGTGGTGGAGAAAGGGTGCCTCCTACCAGAGCTCAGGAATTCTGCTGCGTAGGATTTCCAGGAGATACTAGTAGGGCTTCTTGCCCCCCAAAGTCCCTCAGAAGTAAATTGGACTTCATCCCCCAACCCATAGTCTGCCAGGAGGCGCGTTTGCAGAGTGGTGGAAAAAGGGGGGCATAGCCTCCGAAGACGTTTTAGCAATCCCACTGTGTGGGACTTACTGGATGTAACAAGAGGGGTAGTTGTCACCCAAGGACATCCTTGGGGGCCAACTTCCCCTAATATTACCTCCAGTATGTCTCACACAGAAGGATTGCCCATTTCTCATGCAGGCCATGCCCCCTTTGCCCATCACTCTGCAAACGCCCTCCCTGGCGCACTCTTGGATGGAGATTGAAGTCCCCTTCGCTGCTGGGGGTTCTTTGAGGGCCAACGAGCCTACCTCTAGCCTTCAGTAAGCCCCACATAGTGGCTTTGCTGAGAGGTGGACAAAGGCCATGCCCCCTTTCCCCACCACACTGCAAACACACCTCCTGGGGCGCTCATTGTTGGGGGATGAAGTCACCTTGGCTCCTGAGGGCCAACTAGCCCACAAGGTACCTCCAGTAAGCCCCACACAGCTGTATTGCTGAGAGTGTTCTGAGGCCACGCCCCCTTTTTACACCACTCTGCAAATGCGCCGCCTGGCGCACTGCTGCTTGGGGGATAAAGTCCACTTGTGTCCTAAGGTCCTCAGAACACAAAAGGACCTCATCGCCCCACCAGCAGTGAGCCAAGAGGCGCATTTGCAGAGTGGTGTCAAAGGAGCGTGGCCTCGGACCACCTCTCTGCAATCCAGCTGTGTGGCGCTTACTGTAGGTACCTAGTGGGCCAATTGGCCC
This sequence comes from Lissotriton helveticus, assembly GCF_964261635.1. Taxonomy (NCBI): domain Eukaryota; kingdom Metazoa; phylum Chordata; class Amphibia; order Caudata; family Salamandridae; genus Lissotriton; species Lissotriton helveticus. The sequence goes on along the minus strand of NC_136065.1, from coordinate 694,828,804 downwards.
CCAGGGACCCTCAGTATTCAAGGGAACTTAATTCCCCAACTTAGAACGTGCCAGGGGGCGCGTTTGCAGAGTGGTGCAGGGAGGGGGGCGGGGCCTCTGGCAAGATGCTGGTTTTTTTTTGGAAGGGGAGCTGTGTGGCCCCCTTCCCTTAATTATTTTTGGGCCTTCAGAACCCCATCCCCCAGGGCCTGAGCATTTGAATTAGCCTTAAAAAAAAAAAACGGGAAGGGGCGGCGTGGTCCCCTATCCCTCGGCCACTATTGGCCCCGGGGACCCCATCCCCCGGGGCCTTGACTCATTAAAAAATATATATATATATATATTTTTTTTTAAAAGGGGACCCCATCCCCCAGGGCGTGGCCTGTTTTTTTTTTTTTTTTTCGCGGGAGGGGGGCCGGCCCTCAAGATGGGGACTGTGGGCGGAGCCCCAATGCCCCCATGGTCCCTGCCGGCTCCCCGCGTCCTGCGGGAGCCGGCATTGCTTTTGGGCAAGGGGAGCTGCTGACATGCAGCTCCCCTTGCCCAAAAACAATCTGCTCTGCTTTTTGGAAGCGAGTGCAGGGAGCTGCTGCTGTATAGCGGGTGCCCTCCGTTGTGTGCTCCAGCTCACCGTACAAGCAGATGCCTCCGGGAGGGCTCCCAGCCAGTACTCTCAGTCACTTCCACCACCCTATGGCTCCAGGCACGTCCTTGCTGCATTTCCTTGCTCGCCATTGCTGCGCCGGGCTTACCGCAGATGTCACTAACGAGGCTCATGCTGCCCCACCGATGGGACACTCTCCCTGCCTTCTCACTTCAAGTTGAGGCGTAATTGTTGGCTGCATAGTCTGAGGGCCTCGCGGTCCTCTGCAGCCGATGTGCGTCACATCTGGAAACTCCTGTTTGACCACACCAATTCGGAAACGGCTGGGTGCATTAAGTAGCCTGCGACCCCTCTCAGCAGAGTTGCAATCAGGATTTATGCTCGGATTTTGCCGAACTGATGGTGGTGATCGGGAAAGCTACCCTAACTTGCGGCCATCTTGGAGTCAGGCAAGCTCCGCCCCGTCCTTTATGTTACTTATTCTAAATTAGATCAGTAATTCACATACACATCCATTTTCTATTTGAGCACTGGTGGCCCAAATATAATGGAAATGGAACTGGACCTAGAGGAGCTCATCTGGATCAGGTGGGCTCTTGTCTGCAGGGAACACTTAAACTTTTGTGGTAAGACACCACTGAGGCTCATTCCGAATATCAGAATATCACTGACTGCTAGTTAACACTGTCAAAGGCTGTAGAGGAAACAAGCATGATAAGAAGGCAGTAATCACTATTAACTGCAATCTGAAGAGTGCCATCAGCTACTTGAACTGACTGCACTGATTATCTCCATGTTGTAATGAGACCTGAAACCAAACTAACCTGTATACAGCAAGTGGGCGGTAGCTAGCATGCTCATCAGGATCCATGTTAACTTTCTTAGTAGTGACAGGATTTACAGTCAGGAATCCACCTTACCTTATAGAAGGGATATTTTGATAGTATATAGCAAAGCAGGAAGAACCTCAATACCTGGCTCTTCAACTGTACCGCAGGAACCCCCCTCCCCTCCAGCAGCACCTTGAGACCTCACTGGTGAGCAGCCGGCTTTACAAAATCACTGATTGATTGATTGAGTGCTGCAAGTGCATCTCCAGAAATCTTCTACTCGATTAGTGATCGGGTGATACCGTTTTAGTAGTCCAAGTATGAACAGAAGAGTGGCTAGGTGCCTAAGAGTACTCAAGCTAAGAGTGGAAGATGTTTTACCTGCTGGAGTTTAGAACAAGCATTGGTAAAACCAATCGATCTTGTTTATGAGAACTAATGGTTTTGCCAATGGGTTTTAGACATCCCAGCTACTGTGTAGCCTGTCTAAAAAACGAATGCCGAATAATGTGGCTGCAGCACAATTTCGAAGGTGATCATGCATTTCAACACGCATGCGCACGCCTACAAGAAGACACAGACCAAGACTTTATTTTATTTTAATTTACTGATCAAAGATGAATCCCTAAATTTAAAAGCACTTTATATAAACTTACCACAAAAGTTTGTTAATAAAAAATAATAATTGAGAGTTGCGTATGTTGGCGTGAAGTAACACACTGGGAGGGTGTTGAGGAAAAAGCAACACAGCTGGTAGATAAAAAGCAACCCAGCAGTTGAGGGGCGATGCAAGAGTGGGATAACACGTGGCAAAGGGAGAAGCACACAGGGGAAAGAGAGTAAAATTATGTGAGGGCAAGGGATAAGTATATAGACAAGAGAGAGCAACACAAGTGCGACTGGGGTAGAGAACCACATAAATGAAAGGAAGCAACAGAGGGAGGTACAGAAACACATGTGGGAGACAGCTGGAAAACCCATGCACTCTCACAGAGTTCTACAAAATAAGTTTGGCAGTATCTGTTTGCTATGTAGTGGCTAGAACATCAAAATGTTTGATCCTCTGCATCAACATGTTAGATTATCTGTGTTGTTGTAAGGAATGTGGATGATTCTGCTAAAGGGTATGTTGGGCAGCGTTAATTTTTTTTTGGTAACTGGTTTATATTCACATTTAGGGTTCATTTTAGTTGTCAATGTCTTGTGCACTTTCATTTAAAGAACTATGAGCTTGTGTTTAGGTAACCAGGCTGTTCTGAAGCCTCCCGTGCATGGGGGAGTTTAGTGTACAAACTCCCTCATACAAGCTTATTCTGTAATTTCCCTCAGCCAGATATGCCCATCACATCACATGTTTCCCATGGCGCTTTGTTTGGGGCTTTGCCTAAGGGCAGCATTGGTCCCATCTGTCCATGCTATGTAGGGAAACCTTTTTGTGTGGGGTGGCTCCTATCATGTGTAGAATGGTCTCCGCGTAACGAAACTTGAGGGGGCACACCTGCACAGTACATGAAGGGGGCCCCCTCTGACCACACTCTGCTGACAGGGCGCTGGGCCGAAAGGGGCCCCCTGGAGCTCGGGCCCCCCCCCGCACCGGCTGTGGGGGGCCTTTGTTACGCGCCTTAGGTCAAATAATGAAACTAAATAGTGCAAGCATTTGCAAAGCTAATAGGTCTCGCATTTGGGACCTACTGGTTTTCCCAATGATTTTAGCCATGCTGCACAGCATACCTGAGGCTAATCAGTATGGATATTAAACAGGAAAATGTGTCTATGTGGCTGGATGCATCCTTTTGCAGGCACATGAGCCTTCAAAATGACTAGCTGCTTTTTCTTGTTGTTTACCGACCTGAGCTGGATCGGTAAGACACAAAATAGGTAACACAAGCGGGTGGTGGGAAAATATGCAGGTGAGGGAGACAACACAGAGATTGGAATCACAGATGGAAGGGGAGGAACCAGGATGAAGGGAAAAGCTACACAAAGAGCAGGTGGAAGAAACACAGTGGTGCGCAGGGAAAGCAGTACTTAGGGCAGGGCCGGTCCTAGAATTTCTGGGGCCCCGGGCGAAAGAGACGATGTGAGGCCCCTCTAATTTGCATGTAAAATTCAGTCGTGGCCAGCATGACTCGCGGGTGGGAGGTCTCGCAGGGGTTCGCATGGGGGGGGGGGGTAATTTAAAAATAATATAAACTTACCTTCCCAGGTCTCGCGTCATCTCTACTCCTGACCTGCTCTCTTTCTTTCCTGCCTTTGGCAGGAACAGGAAGCAGGCAGCCTCCCTCCCCTAAGCCAATCACAATGCTGCAATGGCAGCATTGTGATTGTTTGGGACATCGACAAGCCAAGCCCCTATGAGGAGGCCATTTTCTCAATGTAGGGTGCATTGGTGCCTACATGGAGAAAGGCCAGAGTGTGCATGACTGTTTAGGTCGGTCCTGGAGGGCCGACCAAACAGTCAGGGCCCTTAGCAGGGGGCAAGGCACTCCTCCCCTGCCCTAAAGCAGACCCGCCCGCCCCCAACCAAACACTTCTGCTTTCTCGCAGTGCGAGTAGCAGAAACATAAAATTGTAGTTTTAGCATTGTGTGTTTCTGCTTCTCGCACTGCGAGAAAGCAGTGGGGCAACACTCCTCACTCCTCCGCCCTAGTGGAGGATCCGTCCTTGGTATCATCACAAGAAGTGACATCACAGAAAGTGACATCGAAGGACTATTGATCTTATTTGGCATCCCTGAAGAGACCTAACATGGATATCAGTAACATGGACAAAAAGATAAATATACAAATGAAATAAGTCCACATATTTTAAAACTGTATTAAATGGATTACATTTGTCACATTGGAAAAAGCTAGGTGCAGGTCTCACAAAGATGTATATTATTTGCTCCTCGTTAACTGATTGTTTCCAGAGGAGTGCATGATACAATTTCCAGTTCTGCCTCATAAAGGGGGAGATCCTGTGAGGTAATGAGGGGCGGGATCATTCAAAATATAAAATGACACATGAGAAAACCTCTCACACCATGGATATAATTGCACATTTCAAAAGGCTCCCTTAATTTTCTGTGCCATTATTGTGCTACCTTAGGATGACATTAATACTTCGTAATTTGTTTTAACATAAATCCTATCTTTCACCAGTATCCCACACGCACATGCTAAGAGACGTAGGACAATCTTTTTTGTGTGTAGGCTCTTTGCTCGCCAGAATTATGTTCAGTGTAAAACACAACACATATAGTAAAAACATAAGGCCCAAGGGAGAGAATAACATTTGGACATCGCAGAACAGGATCATGGCGGCAAGGTGTAGGAGAGCAGGACAGCCGTCGTGCAAGCAAGGCAAATTGTGACTCCCCACTACCCTCTGGTCACGGACTGAGCAGTAAAATAGAGCCATAATTTGGGTTTATTGGATACATAACCCGACAAGACCATGGTCTCATTGCGCTTTCTAAAGTATTGATAGCTATTCCCTTCAGATGTCGCCTCTTGCCCTAAGCATGGAATTCATGAATCTGTGCTGCCTCTCAGCATTGTACAATGACAGTGAGGCCTAGGGGAGGGTGGGCCTTCCGTGAGCTGCACGGCAGTACTGGATCATGGCTGTGCAGTGCAAGGGAGAAGGAACCAGTGACATAGTAATGTTGCCATGGACCGTGATGCAAGAAAGAGCTCTGGTGCCACTGCACCTGCTGCACTATTGTTAACTACACCCCATGGGCCTCATAGCCATGTTCCAGTGCTGCTTATCTCATAGGAGGGTGCCTCCTCTTGTGAGTGTAGAACCATGGCTGTGATGCCCATGGGAGGGAGGTCCTCTCGTAGGCCTTACGGCTCTGTAAAATGGCTGTGAGGTCCATGAAAGAGAGGGCTGTAGCACACCAGTGGTGCCATGGTGCAAAGTGAAAGCATCTCTCACCCTCGTCCACTGGCTGCATAGTACAGTAAAGCATAATATGGGAACATTGAGCTCTTAATATGCCTGAGCCTGGTGCCACGCCACCTGCTGCACTACTGATTGCTATTCCTCTGTTAGAGACACATACACAGGGCCAGGGTCCAGCACTGTGAGAAAAATTTAATTGGACCCAGGGGTGGGGGCCCACACAATGCACTCCCCTCTCCTTTGCCTCTCAGACATGGTGTAGCATTGAGAGGATTAGGATAGACCCATAGGCCTATCAGCCCGAACCATGGCTATGAGGCCCAGGGGAGAGGGGCCCTCTGAAAGGCCTTTCAGTGCTACACCATGGCTTCAAGATGTGGACCCCCACCATGAGCCCGAGCTGTAAGGTCCAGGGGATGGTAGTTCCATCCCCTTGCATGCACAAAGTTACGGGCCTAAACGCAAACTACAACAAATGACCAAAAAAAGGCTTAGCACGGGGGAAAGGCCTAGCAGCAAAGGGAGTTAAGGACCTTGTACCCCCCAACAAATCACATTAGCCAGTGCTTGAACATGGGTGATGGAGTCCATTGTACTGGGATAGCAGAGCTTAGGCTACAAACTTTTCGTAAAATCTTCCCTTTGTATACATTTCAAATAGGCCAATTAAAAATGGGCATATATTCAAGGGCATAACTTGGGGTAGGCAACATTTTTATTTTATATATTTGCATTCGATGTTTAAAGTGTTTTTCTCTCCATAGATTTGTTAAAAAAAAGTTTTAAAAAGTAGCCTATGGCTTAAACTACTAGACACGGTACTGCCCAAATAGACATAATTTTTCACAATCAAGTTTTTCGCAACTACTAATTAAAAGGTAACTTTTTTCCCCCTCAAAGCTTTGGGGACGCATAACATTCATGCATGACTGAAATGAGGAGTAGAACACTATGAACTCTCCACCAGTGGAGCCTGCCAAACATTTGCAAAACACTTAACATTTTTAACTGACCCGACACACAGCCCCTGGACTGAGAGAGCTCTTTGGAACGCAGAGATTGAAAGCTATTTGCATCTAAATTACGGAAGGTGCTCCTGATCCTGCATGGTGCATGCCCCCCTCGTGTGCTACAATGCCTTCCTTTCTGCCACTGACCAGCATCTCTTTTTGCAGCTCATCAGCATCTGAAAGAGTGAGAGTTGCTTGTCTTTATAAATCGTTATAACTGACAGGCCCCAAAATGCGTGCTAATTGGCACTGGGGTAAGAAGTGGACGGCATCCCCAATTACAGGTCAAACCTGCAATGGGGCCCCCTCCCTGGGGGTTAACAGCCATTGCCCAGTGCTGCGAGGCACAGGGGAGGGGGGCCTCTTCCCCTATTCCTACACATGCCTGCGAAGCCCAGGGGAGAGGCAGCCCTTCCCTGGGCCACGCAGTTCTCACCACAGGCGTGAGGCAGGTGGGGAAACACTTTTGTGAGGCCCCCTGTTGATGGACTGAGCTTGGGGCCCTGGGCAGCTGCCCATGCTGCCCATGCGTAGCGCCGGCCCTGACTTAGGGAATGGGTGGGGGGGACACAACACAGAGGGAATGTGGAGGGAAGCAAACGGAGACAGAGCATTGAGGGAGGGATGGTAGAAGAGAATGAACAAGAGACAGTACAATGTGGTGTGAAAGCAAACAGGCGAGCGGCTTGAATGGCAAAGAAGTATAAAAGTAAAAGCATGCACACGATCAACTCGGAGGACAAAGTTGTGGAGAATGAAAGTTTTATAATGTTATGAAAAGAAATGTGCTTGGAGAAGCCGGAAGGGCGAATTGGGGTCGCACATGCACTCTAATGGAGTGCTTTTAGGAAAAGAAAAAAAATGAAAAGAAACCAAGTAATATGGTTAACAGGATATGCTCCACAGGAGGGACAAAGACTAGATTGACGAGCTAAAACGTATAAAACCATTGAAAGAAAACCAAGAAAATAAGAGTGACAAAACAAAAAGCCAATGGAAAAGCTATAGGTGGAGTTGCTTTTTGGTCAGCGATCAACAAGTTTCCAATAAATCTTCTTCAACCAGACAACTGTGCTATCTGGCAGACTTCGACCTAAAAAGTAGATTTTCACTGGAAAATCTATTTTGTTTCTGGTACCTTGTTAACAGTGATATAGCACTGCCTCTGAATCTTAACTAAATAGCACCACGAAAAATCGTTAAAGAATGTCAAAAAATCAACCCATTAAAAATGTGAGGCAGTAACATTTAATAGATAATTAGTAAAAATGAAAAAAAAAACATTGACAACTACAAGGGTGAACCCCTGGTTTCCATGGATTTTATTCCTTTTGTAGCAAATTAGCAGGTTTACTGTATAATTAAGTGTACTAAACCACACATAAATTGATTACAGGATAGTTTGGGCTGCCGTTATAGTGAACAATGTAAATATAATTGTATTTTCCAGGAACAAACACAATTTACAAAATTATAGCACTCTGAGCAAAGACACACTCCGTTATGTGACAGAATTTTAAAACCTGGGGTTGGGTGGTGGTCTTGCAATTATTTTTAACAATCGGTACACATGTAAATCTGTTAAATTAACCTTCAAGGGATGTGAGGCTATGCTTTTCCAACTAGCCCTGACCCCCCCAGTTCACCCTCTCAGGAATGTTACTCTACCGCTCCCCCGGGCCGGCTGGCCCTTGGGCTGCTTCTCTTCCTGACCTGATCGCCCCTCATCTGCTCGGAGCCGCTAACTTCACGATTGTGGGGGACTTGAATTTACACTTCGATAATCCTACTTGCTCTGTCAGCACCACCTTAATTACCGATTTGGCAGCCATGAACATTTTGCTTCAAAATATTGGCCTCACCCATGTGGCAGATCATCTATTGGATCCTATTTTTTCGACCCTTCTTAATGTATGCTGCTCTCCTGCTCTCCCTGTCCTTTGGTCAGATCACTTTTTGGTTGGCTTTAGGGTCACGTTAGACTTGAACAATTCATTTGCTCCTGTCTCAGGCAATAAGTTTAACTCAAGAAACTGGGAAAAACTAGATATGAAACTTTTCAATAATTTTTTAACAATACCCCTACTACCAACCTACTCTCCATGACAGACCTGGCGACGATTAATAACTGGATCTCTAACTCTGTTGATACTTGCCTGCCCCCTTTCACTCAGAAGGTGAAAAATCACCACCCTCCTGCCCCTTGGTTTTCACAAAACCTAAAAATAGAAAAAAGCAAATGTAAAGCATTGGAAAGGCGCTGGAGAAAGGACTATGCGTCTGAGTTAAAAATTGCTTCCAAACAAGCAATTAGAGAATATCATTCTCTTTGCAATATTGCCCAGGCGGATTATGTTAGTTCCACCATCACTAATGCCCAAAATTGTCCTAAAACTCTGTCTAAATTGGTGAAGGAACTTTCCGGCGCAGCAAATCAAGCTTCCCCTCGGATTCTCACGGAATCGCAATGTGAGGACCTTGCATTGTTTTTTAAAAAATAAAGTAGAGAAAATGTACTCTGCATTAAATACCACAAACGCTACTACCACACAGCTAATTTTAGCTGCTCCTCCTCTATCTAAGACTGATTTTCAGTTGGAGGTTCAACAGGAGACTTGTTTGAGTAAATTAGAACATTGACTTCCGCTGGATATCATTTCTTTTAGTCAGATTTTAGGGAGTCTCAAATCTGGTTCTCCTTTAGACCTGCTTCCTGTCACTGAGTTACAGAAAATTGAGTTACCTGCCATGAGGTTGATCATGGAGCTACTGAATGCATCCTTGCAGGAAGCCGTGATTCCACCTGAGTGGAAACATGCTAGGATTCTTCCGCTTTTAAAGAAAGCAAATGCTGATCCGACAACGCTGTCTAACTTTCGCCCCATTTCCTTGCTTCCAATTTTTTCTAAAATTCTAGAAAAACATGTGAACTTGCAATTAACTCAGTATGTTGAGTCCCAAGGGCTCTTACATCCCTCTCAATCAGGCTTTCGGAAAGGCTTTTCAACAGAAAACACGCTTCTGGGAGTCACTGAGATGTTGCACAGTCGTTTAGATGCAGGTGACACTGTGGCACTCATAATATTAGATTGGAGTGCCGCTTTTGACACAGTATTTCACACTGTGCTATTGCAAGCATTACGATCCATTGGGGTGGTTGGGCCTGCCCTGAAATGGCTGGCAGATTTTTGGGAGGATCGTAGGTATCAGGTCTTCTCCTCAGCCGCAACTTCCAAAACCCACACATCCCCCTACGGGGTACCACAGGGCTCTATCCTTATCCCTTTATTATTTAAAATGTATGTGAAACTTCTGGTGGACATCGCCGCTGAGGCAGGGTTGGCGATTTTTTCTTACGCTGACAACACCCAAATAATTTTCTCCCTTTCTGTTGAAGGAGCGTCCAAACCATCATCCCTTCAAGCAGGGTTACGTAAAATTGCATGGTGGATGCAAGCCAATTCACTAAATCTTAACAAGGAGAAGACCGAAGTGTTGATACTGGGGAATATTAAAGAGCTTTGGGGTCCCCAACACTGGCCATCTGAACTGGGTGCCCTTCCTCAGCCCACCCATCAAGCCCGTAATCTAGGTTTCATTATGGATGATCAGCTTTCTATGAAACACCAGGTGGTAAAGGTGGCCGCAACCTGTTTTTGCATCCTTAGATGGCTCAGGAAAAGTCTGTGGATGATGCCAGTCTCTACTCAAAGAATAGTAGTCCAGGCTCTTGTCATCTCACGCTTGAACTATGGCAACATCCTCTTTTTAGGAGCCAATAAGGATGTGATACATAAGTTGCAGGTTGAACAGAATGCTGCAGGCCGCCTACTTTGTCACATTCCGAAAACTGACTCTATTTCAAGCTCTTTACGTGACCATCACTGGCTTAAGGTTGAAAACGGCATGAAATTTAAAACTCAAACCTATATGTTCAAGATTAAAACTGGCAAGGCCCCGGAATACTTAAACACTATTGTCCACCAATATGTCCTGTCACGTTCTCTCCGCTCATTCACTCAAATGAAATTCACGGTTCCTAGGCACAGATTGTCATGTATAGGTGGCAGATCCTTTTCCTGCCTGGGCCCCACCCTGTGGAACTCACTTCCTCTGCCATTAAAGGAAAGAGACCACTTTTGTCCACTTTTGTAAGTCACTGAAAACTTCCCCTCAGGCGGCACCGGGAAACCCTTGGGTAGCTGTGCGCCTTATAAATTTGAAATAATATAACATAACATAACATCCTCTTAGGTCCATTTTGTCTGGTCTGATTATGGTTGAAAGGGTTAGAAAGTCAGTTTCAAGTACTTTTAGTTTTGTCTCTCCCTCACTCCCTACAGAGTAGGAAATGCCTGTCGCACATTCAGAAATAAAAAATAATAGACGGTATCGCCAAAAAGATCTTGTCACTTTAGCATTCTGTACTGTGGCACCAGCAATATTTCCTTTTCACGTGGCGGAACGCCACCCTACTTCTGGGTCACCAACCTTCCTAGCCCTCTTTCTATATGTTTTTTCAGCCATGCATAGTTATCATATGTCATGTGCTTTACAAGCGAATGGGTAGATGGTTCTGTAGAGGAAAAAGAGGGAAAGGACAAAAAATACCAGATTCACTGTGATTCTAATTTTTATTTGCTCAATTTTTCTGCTTTCTCTTATCACCAACTAGTTGGGAACTGGACTCTACAATCCCAAAACTAAAGTGAGGCCGACAGAGCATGTTCCAGACAACGCTATGAGCAATATAGATTGTGCAGAATTTCCAGACCAAGGACTGCATTTTTGTGGGAAGATGCATTAAGAGAGTAATGCTTACAGAAGGTAGGTGCTGTAGCCCACGTTACTGTTCTATATATCTCTGCAAAAGACATACAGATTCAACTTTTGGTTAAATTAGGAGGATCAACCCCTTTTGTTTGGGATTTTGAATGTCCATGAGACTATCAGCCTGGCAACAGTATTCTTGGCTACTCCGTTGCATCGGGTGATGAAAAGGGAATCTGATACTGTAAGGTAGTTATCCTCTCCACCTAGAAATTAGGAACTCTGGCAACATTCAATTTCCTCAGCAGGGGAAGACTGTGATCTTGGTTTAAGGACTGGAAGAAATATTTACTGGTCTAGATGAAATTTTGTCAAATCCCTAGGAATAAAGGATCGTTCTCACTACAACTTTATTTAATGGGAAATAAAAAATGGCTATTTTGAAAAGAGAGCTTATGGATCCCTATTAATTTGTGTTGAGGTGACTATGCGACTAGGAAAACTGTGTTGTGTATCATGAAGCCTATGTCACACAATACCATACATTCAAATGGCAGTAAGAGGAAAAGGGACCATTGAGGTCTCCCAGCAGACAAGGGTCCCCGACTGAAGTGTTCAAGTCAAGACCATCAACATGCCTCATAACTGCACACCTTTTTAAAAAGAAGATGTCTCCAGGTATATTCTAAATAAGGAAAGCTGGTTGGTGTTTGCAGAATTCAGCAAGAAATTTTCAGATGCATCGTGAAAATGTGGACATCATCTAAGAAAGCCTGTAAAGGGTTTACGTTCTTTACAAAAGCCAAGTGGTATAGTGAAGCCCTATGCTTCAATAATGATGCCTAGTGGAGTTCTTCCTGATAACACACATAAAAGTAACATGAAATTTACAAAAGCCAAGGCATGCATTAGCTAATTCCTCTAGAACCAAGCTCTAAAGTCAAGAAACAGTCATGAGGGATGGAGAATCGTTTTTTCGAGCTGAAATATGAGCCCAGGTGAGCAGAATGTGACCTAAGCCCAAATCTGCTGTGGCCACAGTCAAAGGATCACCTCCAAGTTGTTTGAATTAGTCAACTTTCACAGAGTCCTGTTCAAGAGAAGAGTTGGCAGAAAAGCCCCAGTCTTAATGGAGATTGTAGCTTAGGGAATACTTTCCAGTCTCTGATTGGAGGCAACTAGTTGGAAAGGAAGAGAGAAGGAAACTGAGTGATGTAAATGAGTGATTAGTAATATTGTGACCAAGCAATTGGCAATTATACCCATTTCCTTTTGTTTGGATGTTTATTTTGCAAAACTTAATAATGAGCCAGGTGATTATGCAGCAAATACATTTTGTGTGTCACTGAACTGCTAGCTGAAAGGCATGACAAATAAAACAGGTGAAACCATGAATGATCAAATCACGATGTTCATTGTAGGCAATGAAGAAGGAGCCTTTGATAAAAGAGGGCATGTGTTGTAGATGATTCTCCTAATTCTATTAAGACAATTCAAGTTTAATTTTATTTTGCATATTTACTAAAAACCATTGCAACACTTAAAAAAAAAGTAGAATTACTATTATATACTGATAAAATCAATAAAATGCATGCTAAAAAAAATACTGTACAGTAGAAATAAGTTGACAGCGGGGGCGATGGCGAGATTCATTGGTTCACAAGATAAAGTGCAGTGAGGTCGCTATGCTTTACTGATGCCAGGTGTGCACGTGATGAAGTGCCATATAGTGCATATTGTTCAATTGTTAGAGACTGCTCAAAATGTATTCCAAATAAGTGCTAGTGCTCCCTCCTTGATGTGGTCAAAAGAAGCCACTCCCAGTTTGCGGGCCGACTGCACCACAGGCAACTTCTTACTTATGTGGCCGCCATTGGACTATTACATTTTAGGCATTTTTTGTTCGGCCAACATAAGATATTTTACCAATCTGCAGTTCAGTTGTGTATTCCCCAGATTAAAGCAGGCCAACACCGCTTGCCTCCTGGTGCAGATGCCTTTCTGCTTAAAGGGTGCTTTTAGTAATTGTAACCGTTCTTGGTGCAGTTCCTTGCATGTGCAGATTAGGTGTAAGATGTCTCTTTGATTGGTGTTACACAGCCAGCACATGCTTTGGGTTGTTGCCATCAGCTATGGTGGAATGTGATGAGTGCACTGGAGGATACCCAGGCTATGCCTTAGGAATTTCATTTTTAAAACTTTGGGATAACCCCGATTAAAGAACTTTTGCGGTGCAAGTGTTTTATAAGAATTCAAGTCATCCAGGCATATGATCTAACTGAGAAAGTTGCCTTGTCCTCCACCAAAGAGATTTGTTCTATGCATTTCCAGACCAATTTTTTAAAAGTTAGATGGCTGAGTTGTGTATTCCAAAGCTCCATGAGCCTGGTAGTTTCCAAACATGTCTGAAGGTAGCTTTCGCTTGGGAAGTTTCCCTGTGTTGGATTTCGTGCCACAGCACTGTGGCACACCTGATCTTATGCCAGCAGATGAAGTAAGACCCGTGCCTGGCCAGGGATTGTTGTAAGAGTCCGAATTCCAGTCTTATTTGAGCCGGTGAAGTGTAATGCGGGAGGCAAAACATGGTCCTATAAGCTTTGACCAGCGTGCTGTCTAGTACCATGGGATCTTTCCCCTGCATTGCTTCACTGCCGAGGGAATCGGGAGTAATTTGGCCTGGACTACCTTCAGAAGCGGGCTCAGTGTCGGCCCCATCAGTTTGTTTGCAAGATTTTTAATCGATAGTGCTATTACCAGCCCTCTCCTTCTTTTTTCCTCTTTTTGGTGCGTAAATATGCCTTCCTTGTCAATTATAACTCCTAGATACTTGTAATCCTGTGATGATTCCAGTTGAGTGCCACCCAAAAACCAATTCCTCTGCCGTTTTTTGTTGTTGTTTATTGTCATTGACCGAGTCTTACTAAGATACATTTTTAAGTTGTTTTCTGTGGCATAGTTCTGCATTTCCGTTAGTAGATGTTGAAGACCCACGTAAGTGTGACTAAGCAGAACTACGTCATCTGCGTTCATAAGATTGGTCAATGTTTTGCCTCCTAGCTTGGGTGAGTGTGAATTGCAGGCGTCAAGTGCCTTTGGGAGGTCGCCATGAATAGGTTGAACAGAGTGGGTGCAAGTATACAACTCTGTTTCAGGTCTTTGGTTGAGGGGACTTTTGAGGAGAGGGGAGTGCCGACGCCTAGGTTCACCTGCACCCAGGTGTCTGTGTGGTGGAGTGACAGGATGTTTAAGATGGGCTGTGGGATTCCCCAGCGCGCCAGCTTCCCCCACAGTCTGCCCCTCTCCACGTTGTCGCATGCAGCACTGAAATCGATAAAGCATAGGTGTAAAGGAAGGTTGGATGTTTTTGCTGCGTCGATCAATAAAGAGATTGCGAGGATGTTTGTTGATGTACCCGCCTTTTTGAGAAAGCCTGTCTGATTTAGCTATATTATCTTGTTTGCCAGGTTGTGTGCTCCTCTAGAACGGTGCCCGCAAACTATTTTGCTTCATTATCTATCAGGGCTACTAGCCGATAGTTGCTTGGCTCTGCCTTATCTCCTTTTTTGTGGATTGGCACAATTGTCGAGCCCTTCCATGATTTTGGTAGTCTGTTTAAATGCCTGACTTTCAGGAAAAAAGGTTGGAGGATGTCAGCCCAGTCCTCCGACTTGGCTTTGAACAGTGTGGGCGGGATACCGTTCGGTCCCGGTACCCCTTCTCTCCTCCCTTTGGAGATATGCTTTTTTATTAGAAGTGACAGTGGGCTGCTAGCTTTGCAAGGTGGTATAACTTCTGTGACTGGCATGTTCAGCTACAGCGTCTCTTTGTGCCGCACTCCTAATTGTTCTTCTGTTGGCCAGCTGTTAGGATCTTGTGTTTCAGCGCCTCCTATTTGGTTGTTAAAGTGCTTAGTGAGAAATTCCACCCAGATTTCTTCCAATATATGTGACAAAATGCTCTCGTGATGAGGGTGGATAATCCCATTCACGGTTTTCCAAAAGGGCGCTATCATTGCAATTCAGATCATATAGATGTTTTGCCCAGGTTGCATTCTCTTGGTCTTTGTTGATGTCCCATTTCAGTTTTTTGAGTGATGACCTTTAGTCCCTCAAGAGTAAGCGTGTGCTAGCGTCACCCGAAAGTCTTCTCAACTTGCGCATTGTGATGTTTATTGATTTTTTGAGGAGCTTAAGGCGATCTCTTTGACATTTCGGTATTCTGTTTCCCAGGCGCTTGGCCTGGAAGTGGTCTTTTTTTGTTGAAGTGGCGGCATGACGTTCTAAAAGAGTAACCGTGAACTGTCCCCATTAGGCAATTTGGTCTTTTGAGCTTGTCGCTTACGATTTAAATAGTTCGATTGCAGCTTCTGCCTGAGGATCTGTGTTAGTTACTGAGCATTTGATCCTTCTTAAATTGGAGGTGTAGATGGGCCCCAGGGTTAGAGCTTGCTTAATAGAGCTAGGTGCGGTGGCTGTTAACTGCATTTCTTGTGGACAGTGGTCGTTCTCCCCCTTGTCTTCCATTCTGAACCCCATGATGTGTGGGAACAGTGAGCGACTTGCAAACGTATAGTCCAGTATGGAGCTTATTGTTGCGGAGTAGTATGATTCAACTGGGAATTTGCCATTAAGCGCTCGGAGGTTTAGATGTTCTAAATCTGCTAGGAGGCGGCTTTTCTTGCGGTTCTTCCTTTCATATGTTGGTGCGCATTGGGTGGGGATGTTATAGATTTCAGTTTGTATGCAAGCCTCCTCTCCCTCTGATGTGCCGAAAGGGTATTGGTTTAGGCCCCCTGACAAGACGAACGTTGAAGTTTTCATCTCTGTTGCGTACTTTGTTACTTGATCTGTGAGCTTCTTTGAGTCTTTCGCTTTTTGTTTTGGATGACTATATGTGTTGATTAAGCCCACCTCTGTTTCTTCGCCCTGAAGGACGATGGTGATTATGACTGCTATAATTGCTGCTGAGGTCGAGTCCCCGAGCCCTGATGAAGGTATGCTCATCATAGACATGTAGGTAGCAAGCTCCCCTGACTGGTGACCGAATTTACCACCCCTTGTGGCTGGTGTGGCAAAACACATAAACCCTGGATATGCTGTGGGTACGTGAGCCAGGTTTCTTGCAGCATGATTATTTTGATGGCACTGACATACCCCAGGAAGTCTAGATCCTCTATTTTTGTTGCTAAGCCATTGATGTTCCACAAGCATCATCGGAGTGGGGTCTCCTTTGCTCTACTGCTGCCTTCGTCCTGTGGATAGCGTCAGTACCCCTCTGCACATGTAGTTACAGTTCGGGTAATTAGTTCCTTGTGTGCTGATTGGCTCCGAGAGGCTGATGCTGTCCGGAATCTTTCCGGCGACCCACTGGCCCTCTGTTGTGGAGATCTTCCCAGACCCCCTCTGAGCACGGAGTTTGTGTATGCATGATGTGTTGTTGGTGCAGGACTTGAGTTGCATGGTAATAAGGGAGATGGATACCCTGGTTTTTGGAAGGGGAAGATGTCAATACCCCAGTGTTGAAAAGTGCCCTGTTCTGCTAGGATTTTCTCTGCAATTTTACTTGATTTCCACGTTGCCTTTGTGGTCTCTGGCCTTAGAGGGTTTGCAGTGCGGATGAGTAGATCAGTTGAGCTCAGACCAGCAAGATTTGAAATTGCCTTTGTTAGTCTTATGATGTTACCTCTATTGAGAGTCTCCTGATGGCCTTTGGAAATGTACAGGGGGTGGGAGAATATAGCCTGTGTTTCTGGCTGCATGGTTCTTAGTTGGTGTAACACCGGGGGATGAACAGTGGCAGTGGCCGTCGGTACAGATTGGTGTGTGAGGCCAGTTGCTTCTTTTGGCTGGGTTTCAGCTCGTTTGCTTGATGCTCTTAGCATTAAATTTGATGGGTTTGTTTTGGCTGTTATTAGCTCAGCGGGTGTCTGTTTTGTGGCTTGCGCACAGTTCTGGTCCTCCTTGTCTGGGTTCCTCCTACTGGATCGGTCGTTGGTCGATGGGGAGGCCTGTTTATCCTCTGTAAGCTGTGAATCCCAATTTGGCCTAGTTCTGTTTCCTGTGCGTTCCCCAATCTGCCCGTTGCTTAGATTCTTGTTGGTTGATTTGCCCGTTATTTCTGCAAACCTTCGGACCCCTGAGCAATCTACAGATGCATTTGGCTGTTGGGGATCGTCAGGGGTTTTGGGTGTTGTGAAAGGCTCTCCTGTAAGAGCTTGCCAGTGTGGCAGCTGTTGGCATTTGCCTTTGCAGGGCTTTTTAGTTAGAGGGCTAGCTCTGGTTCCTTGTCCTTTTTCTTCTCTGTTTTCCGCATGTGCCCTAGCTATGTTTAGCAAGGGTGAGATTCCTCCTTGTTCTGGAGATTTTTTAGGGCTGTTGGGCAACCGCGGGGCTTGATTTTGTGGGCTTGATCTGCCTGTGTTAATGTCCCGTTTGTTGTGATGACCTGAGAAAATGGAGAAATAGGCTGTTGCATTTGTGGGGGTCTTCTGATGGCGCCCTTACCTTTTCTGTTGGCGACACTGTTTGCCATTAAGCTTCCGAGCTTGAGCCCCTTCTAGCTGTGAGCACCTTTGTTGCCAAGCCCACGTGTCTTCTTAATGTTCTCTTGTGAATTGCCTTAGAGCAACTTACTTTTTAAGGGATTTGTTGATTGACCGTTGACTATGCCCACGTGGTGTGAAGATTGTCCTGGCAATTGCTTGTGGTTCCAGTGGTTGCACATTTTATGTCCTTTATTATGCTGTTTAGCATTGAGGGCAGGGTGCTACAGCTGCAGCTAAGGTGGGTGTCAGATTGAGCTCTCTTTATCAGGGCGTTCAGGTCTCCTAATTTTTCATCGAAACCTGCCATGACGAGTGCCAAGGTGTTCAATAATGAAAACTGGATCTCCATATTTTCAAACTGGTATTGAAGTGCTTCAACGGCAGTTGTATTGTGTTTAATAGAGAAGCCCAACTACTGATGCATTGTTTATTCCCGATCGCACCCGCCTTTGACTTGTTTTTGATTCAGTCCGTGGGTGGTGGGTCCCGTTGGGGCTCTTGCGTGACGTGCTCCCTTTGTGATTGGTCTGGTGAGTAAGTGGCAAGCATGTCCTCCCGTTCTTGTGCATTCAGGTAGGAGATGATCGCCTTCCCCTCCTCTTGCAGAGTTAGGTCCGAGGTTCCTGCACATGGTCCTCCTTGGTTAGCCGCACACAGTCCAGCCGGGACGCCTCCGTGAAAATCCCCGGCCCGCTCTTCACAGAGGGGAAAGCCCCCCCTGAGCTCGGACCCCTTGCCACGTGCCAAGTGCCTGTGCCAGGTCGCCTGTGCCAAGTCATTGTCCACCGTCGCCGCTTCTCACTATGCCGCTCTGGGATTTTTGCTCCTTTACCACCTTTACCACCGTTCATAGCTGCCAAGGTTTCAGATTGCCATGTGTGACATTTTAAAAATTTGAGTGAAATTATGAGTGACATTTCAACGACTATGAGTGACACTTTATCACGAGCAAAAATCATGCAATTAAGGCGAGGGAAACTTATAAATATCAGAAATTACAGCCAACTGAGTAACAAGAAACTCCAAGAACTTCTTGAAACTGTTGCAGAGCACCAGCAATGGAAGGAGACTAATCCTATTGCTCCCTCCTGTAACCGGACTGTACTGTAAACGAAAGCATAACCATGAAATTACACAAGTTATGTTTTTCAGCAGCAGTACTTTTCAGGCAGGCCACTACAAAAATCAGAAAAAAAGACACTGTAAAGAACACTGAAGAGAGTGTAAATGTCCATGCACTGACCCGACTTCGGACTTGATGATAATACCCACTATTCACAGCCCTAGATGACACTCAGAGCAGCTGCTGTGATAACACGTGCTGCAGAGGTATTAGGTAAAACTAAACCAGGACTAAAGGCAGCAGGCTCTCTGACTCCGGAAGGATGATCAGACAGAGCAGCCCCGCAGATCGATGCTTTTTATTATGTGAAATTATTGTTTCACTGCATCATGACTCATGTTAGTAAAGGTCACGGTGGTGCTACGGCCAGGCAAGTAGAATACCTGACACAGTGCTCTTTGTAGAAGGTCCAAGGGGAATGGGCTGTGATAATGCTGAAGGCTCAGTTCTTACCTCTCTGCGTAGGTGCTGCTGTGTGACAGTGAGTGTCTTACCTTCTGGCTGGCCTGTCACTTTTCTCTTAACATACTGGCCGCTTGCTACCTCCTATATTTTGTTTGCTTTAGACACTTGCACCAGTGCCACCATTGCCTACGTAACGTTACGTTTGTTCTTGTGTTTGAGTGTTTGCCTTTTATTACACTATTATAGGCTCTACTTTACTTTGCACGCTTTTATAACTTGCACGCGTCGCATGCCACTTTCTGTAATGCGTTTGTGCTATCTCTTGTATTTTGTTTGCTCACGATTGTCACTTCTTGCAATGCCTCATGTAACACGTTTGCTTTTTGTGTAATAATTTGCCCCATAACTTTCTCCTCATGTATCAGTACAGTTGTCTGTCTGTTCCAATTGTGAAGCGCTCTCTGACACCCGGGGTAACTGTCCGTGTGACGCAGCACTGCAAAGTGCATAACATAAAAATAAATAAATAAAACAGTGACAGTGACTGACTTACTCGACTTGCTCAGCTGCTGGCGCTGCCCACCCAGCCACGATGTGCAACAAACACTGGCCACTCTGACGAGTCTGCCAGCTGTGCCTGCTGCTTCATCCAGCTCTGTCCACTCCAGAGTCGACGCGGCCACGCTCGCAGTCCTCCGACCTCGGCCTGGCTTGGCCAGAGCTGTGAGTCTGTCTGTCGCCGCCGGGGCTCTGCTGAGGAGCTGCCAGAGGTGGTCAAGGTGCGAGCTGAAGTGTAAGCGGGGCGCGCGGCCATCATAGTGCTCAGAGAGACAGTGTCTCGTGCCGCGCAGCCTGCACTCGCTAATCCCCCGCCACTTCTCCGCAGCACTTGACCCCCTACTTACCCGGACGTGACGGCAATATCGCGGCCGGCACATCCAGATTAATCCCGGCCCCCTGGTGCGCCACACGGTGATTGACAGCTGAGTATCCGACTCAGAGCAGCCCGGCCCCCCCCAGACTGACTGTGAGGACAGAGTCTGAGTAGCCGCGCTGGCGCCGCCCGCACCATGATTTGCGCATATGTTTCCAGGGCAACAGGAGCCTCAGTCGGACAGCAGGCAGAGACTCAGATACATTGTAGCACGCCACTCTCAGAGCTGAGAGCTGCAACAGAGTCAGTTAACTGTTTGGGCACTCGGGCGGCTGGCAGCACCTCTCTCAGGACACAGAGAGCCCGGGCAGAGGAGCGCCGCTGGCGCGCCTGGCACAGGTCGAAAATGCGTGACAATGCATTTCAGTGCGGTGATGCGGATCACCGCCCTGAAATGCGTGAGCGTCACACCTGTTGCGTGACGCTTGGCAGGACTGACCGTTGCAGCGGCAGCATGACAGCGGGCTCCGTGCACCCTCTCCCACTCACTCTCACCAGGCGGCTCGCTGGCTCACTGGCTCTCTGGCGCACCGTCTCGCCCATAAGGTAGAGGTGGGGGGCCTGGCCGAATATGCCAAGTATGCGGGCCGAGGATAGGTGCGGGGCCTCGGCTCCGCTGCAGACCACTGCCTCACCTCGCCGTGGGCTCCGTATGGCGGTGGATGCGTCTGTTGTCTAGTAGATTCCGAGCTGAGCTGGAGCCGGAGCCGGAGGTCACAGAGGTCTCCCCGGCCGCGTCAGCCTCCAATCAGCTGTAGAGCCGGCAGCTTCGCCTTCGCCTCAGGAGCGCGGCGTTTGGCTTCTGACGTCACTCAGAGGGTGGATTCGGCATCAAACAGTGAAAGGACTTTAGGGCAACACGTCCAGGTGGTCTATAAGCATTAAGTCTTTGGTCTTGTCGCTCAAATCGCCCCTTAGGTGTGTGTGGAAGTTGTTAAAATGGATGGACAGTCCCAAATACAAAAAGAGTGCGAAAAGAAGAAACATTTTATAGCATATTTAACTATCTTTGTCAGTAGTTGCAATAACCTTATTAGTTATCAAGTAAATAAAATAAACATGCTTTTCAATACAGATCAGATTGATTCATGTGTTTATGTGGCTTGTCAGCTCACTCACTTTCTTACCAATGTCACAGAAGCCTGCTATCGCTGTGTACAACCCCTTGGGAAAGGAATCCTGGCGGGCGAGAAGGCAGTGCTCTTCATTTGAGACAAGAGTGATGATCACGGGAGACATCTGAAAAGATCACAGAGAACTTCCTCAAAGAGAATTTATTTCTAAGGGACATCACACTGATACATAGTATATTGTAATAAAAAAACTAGTAAATAAGCTATTCCATGCATGATGCCACAAGATCTCAAAACCAGAGTTGACATCAAACAAACATACATTCTAGTTTGCCTAATGTTGGTAATGGTTAGAGGTGCAGGACAGAGCAAAGAGAAACATTTTTTCTCTACCCTTTACAGCTCTATTTAAAGGTGAACTCCCATAATACAAAATATAGAAGCCATTCCCCTGATCCTTCCACCTTCCCGGATTTTACATTTTCACCTCCTGGAGAAAATATTTACAGCTGAATTTAGCGCTGATCACCTGATCCTGACACCATGTCAATCACCCAAGATGTACTACTCCACCCTGAATGGCACAGGTCTCCAAAAGATGGGCCACTGAATTATTATTGGTATTTGGATGGACAGGGGAGAGCTATCCTCTCTAAAGTGCATTTTCTTCAGATGTCAACGGGCACTATTTTTGATGCAGGTCCCCCTGGGTTTCTTTAGGAAACTGTGTGCCAGATTCCAAAGGCCACAATAAGAATTAATCAAAGCGAAAATTGGAACCAAATATGAGCTTACTGTAACCAACTTTATCCTCCTCTATCATGAATGACATACCACTCGACGGCAGAACATTTCTAATTATGTAGCTTTCATGGAAAACCTTGATCTACATGTGAATAAAGCAAAGTCTTATATCATGTGCATTGGAAAAAGTAAAAAGAAAGGAAATTATGCTATTGCAGAGAGAAAAGTTGATATAGTAGCTAATTTCTCATATTAAGGCATCATCTTTGATGATAGTTTAGACTGGAAAATGATGGTGTCTTCAAGGGCTACACGGATGAATAAAAGCACAGCCGCAATCTTTAGGTTTGCATCGAATTTGGGTAACAAACCAATACCAGAGATGGTCAAAATGTATCAGGCAAAAACTATCTGTGGCTACATATGGGGCAGTAATCAAGGGTATAACCAACGTGGACACCCTTCAAGAAATAGAGGATGGGTTAACTAAAAGGTTACTGTCTGTCCCCAAGGCGTGTACCAATGTAATTTCACACAAATACCTGGGCTCACCCTAAATTTCCAATACAATCAAACTGGCCCCTCTGTTACTTTGGTTGTCAATTTTGAAATGGGAGGCAGTACAGATAAACCGATGTATTATAAATGATGTGATGAAACTGGCTTATGGGTACAAAACAATACGGCTGAACTATATAAGGTGTACTCTGGAATCTCTTGGGTCGGGCCCTGTATGGTCACCCCATGCAATGTGAAGCCTTTTCAAAGGCAAAATTAACAAATTCTTTTTTAGAGAAATGTACACAAGAAAGGGAGCACAGAAATAAGGATCAAGCCATGGTAATTGCTTATAATAAGATACCCTACTTGGTGCACGGCCCATCTTCGTATCTTGCGTGAGTGACTAATATTTGGCATCGTTTTTATTTAATAAGGCTTCGGTTGGGCTATGTAACTTTAATGCTGGGTTATCCAGCTAATGTGTTTTCTGAGTCTCAACTGGGACGATGTCCATGTGACTCTCGCTCAAAGCAATCAATTTCACACACACTGTATTTTTGCCATGTTTATTAAACAGAGAGGAAAAGGTTTATAATGCCACTTTTCAAGAAATTCGGTCTGCGTAATTATGTTACCGCACTGTGGGACAGATGTAGGTGGCCCAATACCGGTCGGTAACGTACCAACCGGTATTGGGCATTTGGGATGTAGGGGAGGATTCGGTAAATAACGAATCAGTATTTACCGATTCACTATTTACCGAATCGGTAAATGACATGTAGGAAGCAGTTTAAAGAGTGCTCCTGTGCTTTAAGGATTCGGTATTTACCACCAATTATTAGTTGCTGGTAAATAAAGAATACCTTTGAAAATGCAAATTTGTGCATTTTCAACTGTGCCATGTGACAGACATACATGCCCTTAGAGCATGTATGTGTGCCACATGTGCACACAAGCACTATTCAGGGGTGCAACAGGGTGTCAAAGTGACACCCTGCCACCCTTGACTCTTTCCCTATTTTACCGAATCGGTAATTACCGATTCGGTAATTGACATTCATTCCTATGGGCCTCCAGGCCCATAGGAATGAATGGCAATTACTGAATCGGTAAATACCGATTAGGTAAATACCGAATCTTAACGATTCGGTGATTTTTAGCGAATCATTACCTACATAGCATTTACAGATTCTAAAATACCGAATGGGTAAAATTCAGTATTTTAGAATCGGTAAATCCTATTTACGTACATCTAGCCCTGTGTGTTATGCTACATCTAGAGACTCCGTATTTTTGCTTGGCAGTGGATTTGTTCTTGTGTGCAGCATTTAAAACCCACAGATTAACAAATATCTGATTAAACACTAAATTATTCATAATATGCACACTACGATCAATTTTAAATGTATTAAGATACAGATGATTTAGCGAGGTGATTTATATATGCTACTTTTTAAGGGCCTATGAATAATGTTTTCTCTTTTAGATATCAGTTTTTCATGATAACTTATGCTAATTTATTGATATGTCTGTATATTTGTATCTGAACTTTTTATGCATTTGTTTTTTAAATGCAAAATAAGGTATTAATTAATTGATTGATTGATTGAACAGTTAATTCTAAGATGGTCTTAAAACAAACCTATTGGAAATATGTTCTAAACAGTATTCAGTGTAGTTCCAGTTTGGGCACACTAACAGCAAATTTTCTGAGTGTTAAATCATCCCCTCGCTTTGAATCAAATTTGGACATTTTACACCCCCAATTGGCAAAATCAATACATAACGTTTAACTTTTGCATCCTACAGATTAAATCGAATACGACTAGATGGTCATCTGGTCCTATCGTTGAGGGGGAGGATTATTGCACGTTATGCACTTTAAATGTTGAGGAAAATCTTGCACATGTGTTATTTTCTTATCTAGCTTACGCCTCCTCCATAAGGAAAGGGATTAAACCGATGTATCGTAATATGGGGACTAAGAAATGCCAAGCAGCACTAAGAATTTTAACTTCAGATACAGCTCTTACTATAGTCTTTAGTCTTAGTAGATATCTCTTTGCCACAATCTTGGTACGTAGGGAAAAAAGTCTGAAATGTTTATAAACAGCCCCTTTGTGACTGATTTTATTCTGGTATGTTTTATCTTTTCACTTCTTTTATGTAATCCTGAATTATTGAGTTTTACTGAACTTATGAAGAGCTCTAAAGATGCCGGATGAACATTGGAAACTGTGCTGAACTCCATTGTATGAAACGTTTTATATATGCTTTTAATAGTTTTTTTGGGGTTTTTTTCCAGTATTTTTTTATTGAATTTATATATACAAGGTGCATTGCACTTACAGGGGTAGAAGTAAGGCGATACAAAAAGAAGAAAAAACAAGGCTTGTACGAGTTCGTGTGGCCGGTGATTTTGTCCAGTTCGCGGCCATTGATTGTCCACCCCCTCAGTGGCAGGAAAGGAACCAGAAAAAGAGAGAAAGTGGGAGGTATAGGGAGAGTTTTGTATGGTTGTGGTGTTGGAAGGAGCGCATTACTAGCCTAGGACGGGTTTATGACTCCCTCGGGAGCGTTAGCTATCTGCGGGCGACTACGGTGGTTTGTGTGAGGACAAGTAGTTTTTAACCGATAGAAAAGTAAATTGAATTGAATTAAAATGCAGAGTGTATTTCTGTAACATGCAGCAGAATTTAAATCCAGGATATCAGATCATATCACTGCTTTGAGAGGCATTTTTAGAAATGATAGTAGTTTTTAAACATCATGGACTCCCTCCATCTCTGATGACAAGAAAGGAAAGCCACGTAGGTGCATCATATATGTAGTCTAGGTTGTTTTTACTACACACAGAGCTTTATAGTCACACAGGAAAGATTCTGTATAGTGCACACTCTAAGGTTATGCATTTCAAAGTGCTGTCATGTGTGATAATGAAGAAAGGGTAGGCATTGTGTTGCAGCATTTATAGAACTTACTAACCAAATGAGTGGCCCTGAAGCACTTACCTACATGGCCAGCAAGCTATGCCATGTAGGGTGTGTGGTTTGGAGTCTTATCTTTGGTTCGTGATCCTATGTAGGAAGTGTTTCCATGTATTGCCCGATGAACACCAGGGTGCGGTTATCTTTTTATGGGACGCTGCGCGGTGATGAGGAGTTCGACAAATACACAGTGTATGATTTTCAGTCTGCTGACAGCTTTGAAGTGCTCTATAAGTCCCACAGGTATTTCTGGTGATTGCAGTAGTCTGCTAGCAGCCTAAGCTGGTTACTAACAAGGTCAGGTTCACACAGTTTGTTGAAGAGGGGAGCCGCGATTAAGCCCAGGTTTTCTGGTTTCATGCTGTACTGTTCACCCACTGGGTATCTCCTTCTCCCTAGAGAACTCTAAGTATTTTGTTCGAACCACAGTATGTACCCCAAAAAAATTAGGCTTAAAGGCAATGAAACTGGGCGTGGGGGCTTGCTCAGAAAAATGCGCATGTTGGTTGGCCATTAGTAGCTCACAATTATTTTCATTGATCAGAAGTAGCCCTCACTTCAGAAAAGGTTGGAGAGCCCTTGCCTGGGGGTTTACAGGAAATAATGGGAAATCCCTGGACTTTCGAAAAAAGCTCAATTTCTATTTTTCAAGGCTTGGGAAGATGGAACAGAAAAAAGGTTTAGGTCTGCATGTTCCCAATGGGTGCATTGGTGTATGCAAACGGGTGTTGATCCTGTGGGGTCGGATTTTGTTGACATTTTGAATTTTCTTGCTGCCATGACTGATCAGGACTCGCTTACAGGTCAGTAAGAACCTTTAGATCGGCTATTTCAACAGGACATAATCCAACTGATCAGAATCCAGTGGAAGAGCATCCATTGGTAAAGAAATTACTCAGAGAGGTTCACATTTCTCTCCCGGAACCTAGATATTCTTCCCTTTGGGATGTTCATTTGGTTCTAAGTATTTTCCTTTCTTGGCAAAGTAATAAATATTTGTCACACTAAGAACTATATGCTAAATTAGCAATGCTTCTTTATTTAGTCACCTGTAGGAGGGCTTTAGATGTCAGAGCACTAGACATTACAGGTAGAGTATTCACCTTGGAGAGGGTCACTTTTAGGGGTGGGTAGAATTCTGCGTGGTTACATAAAAACTCGGAGTTTCTGGGCACAATTTGACACGTCGCACTGTTCGTGCTGACTTTGTGGTGCCAGAAGCTTGTTCCATGCTGTAAAATCAGCACTAATGCACCACGCAGGGTGCTGCTTCTTTCTGCCTCTTGAGTAGATGTTCTACTCGAGCAGCATCTTTCTCAACCCAAACGGTCGCAACGTGCAGAGAAAATCCTACTGGGTGGCGTGCTAGCGCTCAAAAATCATGCTAGGGGACGCAAGTTCTTGCTTGCTTTCGCCAACTTAATGTTGGCGAGCCACGCACGAGAAAAAACTCTATCACGCAGTGGTTGGCGGAGTTTTGCCAAGATCTGCATTACAAGTGCAACGCGGAGTGAACGAAACTTTGCAAACTGCGTTGGTGGAGCGGAGTTTATCATCCACCCCTAGTCCCCTTCAATATTGTCAGGATAACTACACGTAATTCTAGAGTGGCATCATATCCGCTTTTAGGGAAGTATCAAAGTTAATTTCCATTTGAAAAGCTCACAAAGCAGTCTCTTCTTTAACAATTGCCAGATGGGGTCCTTGGGTAATGCAGTAGGCAGTGATTGACGCTAAAGCTTTTGATGCTCAATCTGCAAGGTCGGGCTAAGGCATCTAAGGCCTTCTCATTGGGAGCTCGATTGGAAGATATCTTAAATGCAGCAGATTAATCCTCTGATTCTACTTTTCAATAGGTTTTACTTTAAAACGGTTGCAGATATTGCTTCATTGGTAGTTAATAAGCTCTAAACCAGCATAATCCTTGCCTCCGACCTTTACATAAATAATGAAAAATGTCCTACTTATCATAACAGAAAATGTAAGTTCTATTAAGGACATGAAAGCTGGAATTATCCCTCCTCATTATCAAAGGTTATGATTTCCCACCCTGGAATTTGAGGATTTTTGGTTTTATTTGTTGGCAATAAGTAAACGTTTACAATTTCTTCTGATTAGATGTATTGTTTCTTAAATAACATTTAGTGCTCTACGTTTTTCAAAATGTTTTAATAATATGTTTTACGTAATTTGTCTTTTTTGTTATGAACTAATATATTCATATACCCTTTTCTTTTACAGATTTTATGTTATTTATATCATCTTAATCGCTTTCCTTATCGTACATTTTAGGACGTTATTCAAGCAAACAAGAATAACATCGACATTTGGAACAGCAATTGTCACAGGAAGAAAGAAGGGGCATGAAAACTAACGATGGACTACATGGACTGTGTGTCATTATGATTGGTTGAATGTTTCTTTCCCATTGATTCTTGGGAAATTAGTTTATTCATTGTTGAAGTTTTATTGACTTCCGGAGAAATTAATGAAGAAAGAATGGCATAATCCTAGCCTCCGTGTCCTTAAAGGAATTGAAACTTTCTGTTATCATAGCAAGGACATTTTTCATTCTAAAGTCCTTAAGAGTTCACTCAAAATCCTCATTAATTACAAAACCCTGAAGTTAACCAGGGTCCCACTATTGGTAAATGCACGGATGTAGAATTAGCACTCCCACACTGGAACACTCGTAAGGAGGCCTTGTGTTTTGAGCCTAGGTCTTTTAGGTGCAGTGTTTTATTTAGTGAGCTTGAATACAAGGTAGTAGTCCTCCAGTTTAAGTTGCCTGTGGCAACATTCTTCTTAATATACGCAAACATGTTGTGACAATTTCTATGCAGTTAATGTTTAATGTGCAATCTTTGCTTTACTTTATTAAAACAGAGTTCTGCCACAAAACCTGAGGTTAAATTGGCGCTTCTGCACATTCATAAAAGGAGCTTCTTCAACATGTTTGCTTGCGGCAAAAGTCACAGCTTAAACCTTGCTGCAATCAAGAGGTTAGTTTAGGCATGGAAAGCTTCTTTAGCCGCACGTTCGGAAAATTCGACAACTCTGCTTGCTGGTGTCAAAATAAGGATAGTTTTGACTAAGTTTATTCTTATAATTTTCTACACTTTATGAGATTTTCCCTGTTTACCATGTCAATGTTGCTTAGGTATGTTAGTGAGTAAAGTCAAATGGAAAATGGCTCAAGAATTTTCTACAGGGTATTTCATTAGCTTACTGCTTCTGGCATCCAGCTCACTAATTTTCGATATACATAGTTACCGAAGTCAGAGAAAACCCACCAGCCCTATCTAATCTGCTCATTGCAAACTCTGTTGGCCTCCATGTCTCTTCTGGTCCTTAACCTGGCATTTGCTCCACATGTCTGTTCGTGTCTTTTGAATTCTGTCACTGATTTTGACCTTATCAAACTTTGCTGGGCGTGTTTTCATAAATCTGACACAATTTCTTCAAGGAATTCCTTATGTTAATTCTGTAAATACACTTAGTCAGTCTTCAATTATCATTTGTTTTACGCTACTGTAATAGTTGGCGGTCTAGTGGTCGCCCTCCACACAGCCATCACATCCGCAAGGCCTGCGGGGAATCAATAAAGAGAAGGCGGCCGCTCGGGGCTTGACTTCCGACTACGACACTGTGTAGTCCCTCTGTGTCCGCTGCACGCTCCAACCCCCGCACTATCCCCTCCGGGCCCAGCGAAGGCCTGTGCATAACTTGAGGGGCCGACACCACACTAGCAACGATCGGAGGGGGCCCAACCCTCGCTCGCACCCTGCACTGCCCCGTGGTGCGACTGTCTGCTGTACGCGGCAGCGCTGCGGTGTGCCGCAGGGTGCCGAAGCTGCCGCCTGTTCACGGTGTGCACGCACGTCACCCTCACCTCCGTGGCGGCCGCGTGTGAAATGGCGCACCTCCTCACTGCCTGGAGCGTCTCCGGCTCCCAGCACCGTCAGGCCCAGACTGGACTCCCTGCGCAACCGCGCCCTTGCCGATCTGCAGCTCCCAGCGTGAGGCCGGGCGTCTGACCTGCCCGAGGCCTCACCGGTCCTGTGCACGCCAGCCAGAGGAAGCAGCCCAGCCCCCAGCTGGTACCCATCTCATCAAGCATTGGCAGCTGTAAGTCGCGCAATGGCTGCTGCAAATAGCAAACAAGAAGGACAAGGTGGTCTCCTGATCAGCAAGCATTGGCAGCTGCAAACAGAAGAGGAAGAAGGACACAGAAGGAATGAGAGCTTACAAAAAGGCGCACTAAGCATCCTACACACCAAGTAAGGAGAAAGCGGGGAGACCTAGCGCTAGAGTGCCCAGGGAGTAGGAGAACAGCACGCCACAGCACCACGTGGGGCACCCAACGCCATTTTGTCCGTTGACCCGACCAGACCATCCAAGAACACTCACCGCCAGGCGCCATGGTAGACAACAACAACGCTGCTGCACCAGCCCACATCCCATTCCAGCACGCAGCACCAGGGGTCCTGCCCCCTTTCAGTGAGCTGCAAGATCCTGCGACAGCCTCCCCTCGGTGGAGGACATGGATCGACCGCCTCAACAACTACTTCGTCGCGACCAGGGAAACAGACGGGGAGATAAAGAGATCCCTGCTACTACACTATGCAGGTGATGACATTTTCAAACTTTTCAAGCACCTGCCCAACACAGGGGCTGCGAATGACTACAATGCAGCAGTGACAGCGCTAAATGGCCATTTTAACCCGCAACTAAATCCGGATTTCGAAGTCTTCAAACTCGGACAAGCCCGCCAGAGGGAAGGAGAATCCATAGACTCGTTCTACGCACGCCTCCGGGAGCTGGCCAGCACATGTACCGACGAAGACCAGCCAAAAGAAATCAGGAGACAACTAATCCAGGGGTGCCGCGACAAGACCCTAAGAGGACTCACTGCCCAAACCAAGAATTTCACTGGAGGACATACTAATACTAGCCAGATCACACGGCTTGTCCGCAGCTAGGGCAAATGAAATGGATCACGCCCTAACCAAGCCCCATGCAAAGCCAGTCCCCATCAAGACAGAGCGAGCCGATGCTGTAAGGACCAAGCCCAGAGGAGACATGTACAGAGGACCTAAAGGAGAGGCCTCCAGATCAAGATGTGGGTACTGTGGCAATGAGCCGCATGCGGCTAAAGACTGTCCCACCCAAGGGAAAACCTGCACCAATTGCGGAATACCCAATCACTTTGCATCTGTCTGTAGGTGGCGGAACAGAAACCGAGAAGTCCGATGGCAAAAGCCCCCAACGCGAGCCGTTCGACAGCTGTTGGTAACAGACACCGCACCACCTGCCACGCACAGGGAAGACCAGTGAAACACCTACCAACCATCGAGGACTCCTCAGAGGACGACGACGAAGAAGTATACATCGTCTCCTTCGCAAGGGAGCTCAAGCAACGCCGCCGACCACATCCCACATGCATAGTGCAGGTCACGGGAACCAAGGTGAAATCGGTCATCGACACAGGAGCCACGGTGAACGTCATGGGCCTACAACAATACCGAAGCCTACGCCCTCGCACTCCTGTAGTACCATCCAAAATAAGGATCTACGCATATGGAGCAGACACGCCCCTGCCGCTGAAAGGAAAGATCTCGGTGCCTATCAAGGCAGACGATCTTGAGGTGATGGCCACAATCCACGTCATCGACAGGGAAGCGGACACCCTCCTGAGCAGCCACACTGCCGAAGATCTAAAGCGAATCGCTTTCGCGAGACGAATCCGGGTGTACCAGGTGGAAGAGCTCCTTGGGCAGTTCCCCGAGCTATTCAAAGGCCTCGGGTGCATCAAATGTGCCCCCATCAAGCAACACATTGACAAGACAGTCACCCCCATTACCCTGCGATACAGGAGAGTTCCTTTTCACCTGCGACCGCTCGTCGGGAAGGAACTGGAAGCCTTGGAAGAACAAGGGGTCATTGAAAAAGTGACTGGCCCAACGCCATGGGTATCCCCGATGGTCATCGCGGAAAAACCCAAGCAGTCAGGAGCCATACGCCTGAGTATCGATATGCGGCTACCCAATAAAGCAATTAAAAGAGAATGCCACATAACACCAACAATGGATGACATCAGTGCGGATGTCAACGGATCCAAGTGGTTTTCAAAAATCGACTTGAATGCAGGGTATCACCAACTACCCCTGTCAGAGGAGAGTAGATTCATCACCACTTTCAGCACCCACCTTGGGCTCAGGAGGTACAAACGTTTGAACTTCGGGATATCCTCGGTAGCCGAGGTTTTCCAAAACACAATACGGGAGCTACTGTCAGGGTTGCCAGGAGTATTGAACGTGAGCGATGATATCCTCATTCACTCCGCAACAGCCGCAGACCACCACAAACACCTCCGTGACACACTAAAACACCTCAGCGGACATGGAGCCACCCTACATAAGGACAATTGCCAGTTCTTCCAGCCGTCCCTCGAGTTTTTCGGCTACGTATTCAACCAGGAAGACACACAGGTAGACCCGAGGAAATCGCAAGCCATCAAGGACGCCCCCGCACCGACGGAAGTACGGAGCTTCCTAGGAATGCCCACATACGGTGGGTGGTTTATGCCAGGGCTGGCCACCCGGAGCGAGCCGCTGCGGGCGCTCACGAAAGCCGATACAACCTGGCACTGGGGCCCAAAGGAGGAAGAAACCTTCCAAGGAATAAAAAACGACCTCCTAGGGGAAGCCACGCTCGCATACTTTGATCCCGTGAAGCCCTGTTGTTTGCTAGCAAATCACTCACCTCCACAGAAGAAAGGTACGCCCAGATCGAGCGCGAAGCACTCGCCATCAAGTGGGCCTGTAGTCATTTCCATCTGTACCTCCATGGACAGCCGTTCACCATTGTCACCGACCATCAGCCTCTGGTCCCCCTCTTCAAAGGAACAGTACTGCATCCACCCCCACGTATCGAACGCTGGGCCGTCTGTATGAGATGGAGGTGGTGTACCGCCCAGGGTCCAAGAACCCAGCAGATTTTCTGTCAAGACACCCAGTTCAGTCCGAGAAGCAGGAGGAAGATGAAAACGTCAAAGAATATACCCACCTGGTAGCTCTGGCATCATGCCCCCAGAGCATGTCTCTAGACGATGTACGAGAGGCGGCTGCCACCGATGCCGTCTATACCAAGACACTAGCCGTCGTGCAACAAGGTTCGTAGACAGACTACCTCCGCCAGTCCAATTCGTGGACCCCGGAAGATCGCAAGACCCTAACAAAAATGTGGCGGGTCCGTCATGAACTGAGCGCCACCAGCAGTGGCATCCTGCTGAGAGGACCCCGGCTAGTGATCCCGCAAAGTCTCAAACACCGGGCCGTCCAACTAGCCCACGGAGGACAACAGGGAATAACCAAAATGAAGGCACGGATGCGAGAAAAGGTCTGGTTCCCAGAACTTGAAGACATGGTAGAAGAATATGTTCGATGGTGCTCACTGTGCCAATTGACAAGAGGCCCAGAGAAACCTCTCCCGGTTATCACTGAAGAAGCCTGCACCGTCCCATGGTCCAAAGTACGTGTGGATTTTGGAAGCTTCCCAGGAGGAAAACACACCCTTGTTATTGTAGATGCATACTCTAAATATCCTGTAGTAGAACCCGTCACATCGACAGCTTTCAACCACGTCGGACCGGTATTAGAAAAAATATTCGCCATGTTTGGTCTCCCTCAAGAAGTACGCAGTGACAATGGTCCCCCGTTCCAAGGGGCCGAGTTTGCCACATTCCTCCAACAACAAGGCATATCGCATCGCCGCATCACCCCACAATGGCCCCAAGCTAACGGGGACGTCAAACGCTTCATGCAAACTCTGAACAAGATGTTCCGCATAGCGGTGGTGGAACAAGTAGAACCGAAACGAAGGCTCCACGAGTTCTTGGGAGAATACCGAAGCACCCCTCACTGTACCACTCAGCGAAGCCCGTAGGCCCTCATGCTCCATGGCCCCCGCCGTGACCTACTCCCCACCTGTCCGGGATGGTCACCACCTCAACTGGACGTCGAGGAAGCGCAAGAGAGAAGAGTGCGACAGAAACAAGATGCAAGTGTCTGATGCCGAGCCACCCCGAGGAGGCTTAGCCAGGGGGTGACAGTCATCCTGCGGAGCCGGCGCCAGGGAGGAAAGTTCCAAACAGCCTATGAGCCGGGCACCTGGACAGTCACCGCCAACCATGGCTCCATGGTAACGGCGCGTAGAGGAGCGGAGGAAGTGTCCCGAAACATTTCGTGGTTCAAGGAAGTCCCACCAGAACAACACCAGGAGATTGCCAGCAACCCTCCAAGTCCCATGGCCACTGGCGAGCCCGAAGAACAGGCGGACGACTTGGCGAGTGGCCAAGTTGATGAAACCCCAGAACTAAACCCCTCCCCACAACAACATGGGATTTGTTCCGATGACTCCGGCCGGAGTGGAACGGGATGGCGTACTGGCACCCAAAGATACTGTCTGAGGCCCAACCCCCACCCGAGCCAGAGGCTGAGAGACTATGCCTGCTGAAGACCTGGAGCTTCCCAACCGGGTCTCAAGCAAGTACTGCAGTCATGTGTTGGACTGAACGCTAATATGTGATTTTGTATAACTATGTTGAGTAAATGTTTTGGCAAAAGAACTGAGTTGGATAGGGATGTAATAGTTGGTGGTCTAGTGGTCGCCCTCCACACACCCATCACATCCGCAGGCCAGGCGTGGCCTGCGGGGAATCATTAAAGGGAAGGCGGCCGCTCGGGGCTTGACTTCCGACTACGACACTGTGTAGTCCCTCTGTGTCTGCTGCGTGCTCCGACCCCCGCAATATCCCCTTCGGGCCCAGCGAAGGCCTGTGCGTAACTTGAGGGGCCGACACCACAGCTACCACTGAAACATAGTTGACTATGCTTCTCATGAACTGTTCACCTCTCTCTATCCAGGCGCGCAACAACCATTAGGCTTCAGCCTACCCCCTATCAGGAGTCGTGGGGTGGGCCGATGCTGTCCGTACCAAATCCCTGGCATTAACAGTAAACCCCTGTGTTAATCTGGGCATTCAAAGATAGAGAACAAATGTTAGGCTCTGTCATCCAAGGGAACTTGGTGTTTACTTTTCGTTCTTGAACTTCAAAGTGAGAGGATATATGTGATAATCTTGTTGGATTGGTTAAAGGAAATGTTTTTTGGGGAGCGCCCATCAACATTTAAGTGAATTGAGAAAGTATTTCATAATATATCAGAATTAGTAAAGCACAAATGAAGCACATATTTTGTTAATTCTGAGGTGTGGTGAAAACAAATACTTGAATATGATCAAAACGAATCAATACACTATGTGATGCCATTTCCACACCTTATCATTTGTGAGGTTTTTTTTTTAGAGTAAAACTATGTTTGGCCAAATGAAATGGTAATTTCAACTGAAAATGTTCTGTCTTTAATGGCAGTGTCCTACAACACTATGCATACTCCACTCTACGTCTCTCCACTCTACTCTACGCCACTACACTCTTCACCACTCCAAGAAACTGCACTCTCCTCTTCACCGCTCCACTTTATACCATGCCACTGCCCTCTATGCCACTGCACTCTACTCCACTCTACACTATTCCACTGTATGCCACTACACCATACTACATTTAACTCTGCGTCTCTCTACTCTGCACCACTCTACTTTATGCCAATGCTTTCTCTTCTAGACCCTCCAGCCTAGAGCACTCCATTCTACTCTGCCCAGCTCCACTCTACGTCACTCTGCAACACTGCACTCTATGCCAATTCTCTCTATGCCTATGCACTCAAATTTGTACAACTCCACTCTACACCCCTGCATTATAAGCCAATTCTCTGCAAGCCACTCTAATCTACTATGCACCACTGCACTCTATGCCAATGCACTCTACTCCCTTTTACGCCATTACTCTACACCACTGTACTCTACCGTGCACCACTCAACTCAAAGGCACTTCACTCTACTCTGAAACAATTTACTCTACGCCACTGCACTCTACACTATTGCACTCTACCACGCTCTATGCCACTGCACTCTATTCTGCATCTTTCTGATCTATGCCACTCTACTCTACGCCACTTCACTCTACACCATCCTACACTACTGTACTTTACAACACTCTGCTCTGCAACGCTGCACTCTATGCCACTCTACTCCGCACTACTGAACTCTAGGCCGTCGATCACCATGCATTGAGGCACTTTTACCCTGCACTCACACACTTTTTAGCCTTTATTCTTCCACCACTCACCCTGCACAGGGAGCACTCACACATTCTCCCTGCACTCATACCCTGCTCCAACACCTCTTAACTTAATATTAATCCAATAGGCGAAGCTTAATGCATTTACCAATGCTTGTTTCTTTCAGGAGCCTCCCCTGCATGGTCCTTTTATTTCTTAATCCCTGTATCTTCATGACAACAGTGATGAAACTGACAATGTTAAAGGGTTTATAGGTGTGACATAAAGCTAACCCTTCCTGTCTAGGAACGACAGGGTTTCATACAAACGAAAAGGAATACACCCACATTACAACAGGCTTCTGTACAGAATATAGGGGAGAGGTAAATTTAAAGGGGGCATATAAAAGATGTACATGGGGATGCCACTTTTTCAAATACATATGGGTCGAGTCTGGTACGTGAAAACCAACATATGTAAAAATCCTTTTTTTAAATTTCAATCACATCTCTGTTAACCTGTTTGTTCCAACAATTTCATGTTATTTTATAATGTCACCAAAGTAAAATGGCAGTAAGGTTCAAAATGAACACAGTATAGTGGGTATTACAGAAAGTACAGTAGTCCTGAACAGTTCACAATACACACCTGGAATTATAGACAAAAATATGACTTCATCTGGAGCAGAGTGAATGTGAAGCCACCAATTATTGCATTGAACAAATGAGTATCAAAGTCAAGACAGATCATAAGATTTAGGAATGATGTCTATTACTTGGAATTGATTTTGATGGGATATATATGAAGAGGCACTGGAATTTTATGGCAGGGGAGAGCCAAATTATGGAGCAGCGTTGAGTAAATTATGTGAAAAGAAAAGACAAATTATGCAGCGTAATGCAACACATTTTGTGATAGTATTAGTTTATTAATTTGTCATTTTTACACTTGTTAACACTGTCTAAGGATTGGTTGTTCATCATTAGTACCGGTTTAATACCTAAATACAGAAATAAGCAACAGAAAGGTGACCAGTGACCATTTGCAAAGGGCGTGGCCATGCACGGCAACCCAGCTCTTTGCATTTTTGTACTTTTTGAACCCTTTGAGCTAAAAACATTTTTTTTTCTTTTAAGATCTGCATGTGTTATTGGTTTGATGCAACGTATATAGATATACTAATGTTAGTGAGATATGATGGCATCAATGGTAGATAGGAGGGGCGATAAGTTGCTGCGAATATGTACATTTAATGTATGTGGGCTAAACAATCCTCTTAAAAGGAAACGTGTTGCTGCTGAGTTAAAATTAATAAATCCAGATATTTTGTGCTTGCAAGAGACACATATCCCCTGGTCTGATAGGAGGATTTTATTCGAGTTGGGATATACGGTCATTTCAACATCTAGACAGTCTACTATGAATAGGGGAGTAGCAATTTTAGCACGACGAGGAATCTCCGGCAAGGGTAAGGAAAAGGTTGACAATCTGGGGAGGTGGGCCATTACGGAATTCCTTATAGGGGATACTAAAATTGTTTTTTGTACAGTCTATGGTTCGAACTTAGATGAGGCAGAGACCATTGAATTTCTAAATGTTGAATTGGCGTTATGGGCAACACCATTGATATTGACTGGGGATTTTAATATATACATGGAGAAGGCCAGATGTGGGACCCTGGGCATGGGAAGTATATTGGGCGCAAACCAAAAGTGTATAGGGCTTTACAACAATTGTTACAGAACCATGGTTTAGTAGATGGGTGGGCAGTTGTGAACCAGGGGCATCCAGGGTATACGTTTTACTCATACCCATATAATACATTTGTTTGGTTAGATTATGTGTTTTTGCCCCGTTCACTTACGGTCGGCGCTAAGATGCAAGTATGGCCCTGTATCACATCGGATCACGGACCAGTGCTAGTTGATCTCATTGGCCTTAGTCTTGCAAGGGAACATAGATATTTTACTTTTAATAAGAAGCTACTATGCGACTCTGATTATATTACTCATATTAAGACTTGGGCAAAATCGTTCCTGGAGAGTAACAGAGGCTCAGCCACACAATAAATGGTCTGGGATGCTCTGAAAGCAGGGCTAAGGGGGAAGACATTTAGTTATGGATGGACTAAGCAAAGGCTTCAGAAGGAGCAAATGCGGGGCTTTTTAGAAGAGTTAAGGGTAGCAGAACGAGAACTCATACAAACGGTTAGAGACAAGGCAGGTCCCACGGCTGCACAAACTAAGACGGCATGCTGTAAGGATCGGATTAATGGGATATGGTGTCAGGAAATAGAGGCTCAATATAAAACCTATAAAGAGGAAAGGTATGAATATGGAGAGATGACTGGTCGTTGTCTAGCTCAAAGACTGCGGGGGAAGCAAGCTGCTCAGAGAATTTCTATCAAAGAAGATGGGAAAGGGGGCGTTGTAGAGACTATGGAAGGGATATTGGAGGTGTGTCATTCTTTTTATGAAGAGCTCTACACACAAGACATAGTGCAGCAGGCTAATATAGAACAGTTTTTGCAAGCATTGGAGTTGACTGGGGTCGCACAGGAAGAGCGAGAGGCGCTGGAAACTCCATTAACAGAGTTAGAATTGGAGGAAACGTGGGGGTTATTGGCTTTAGGGAAACCGGCTGGACCAGACAAACTCCTGTTAGAGATCTACCGGATACTATTCCCTATTATTAAAGATGATATGTTGGCTACTTTTTTAGAGGCTCAGGTAGGAAATCCACCACCTTCTTGGGACGACGCCAATATTGTGGTTTTTAAAAAGAAAGATAAGTCGGCGAGGCTTCCTGGGTCATAAAGACCCATATCATTAATAAATGCAGACGGCAAGTTGTACTCTAAGATTTTAACAACTAGAATGGCCCAAGTTATATCTCCGTTAGTATCCAAGTATCATCATGGTTTTATACCAGGATGTATTACGGTCAATCATATACAAAGGGTGATTGCAACTATAGACTATGCAAGTGCACAGCAAAAGCCCATGGGTATAATCTTACTAGACGCCGAAAAAGCGTTTGATCGTGTTACATGGCCGTTCCTTTGGGCTGTTATGTTAAAGATGGAGTTTAGACCCCGTTATATAACAACCATATAAACAATGTATAAAAAACCTCGGGCTAAAATATGCACTATGGGCAGAGAGTCACCTTAAGTAAATATCACTCGGGGAACAAGGCAGGGGTGTCCGTGTTCGCCCCTCCTTTTTTGCCATCTTTATTAACCCCTTCCGCACTAATGACAAAGCCAGCTCGTCATGGGCGTTACCTGCGCTACGCGGATGACGACCTGGCTTTGTCACAAACAGCGCGTTTTTCAAAAATCAGCGCACAGCGGTAAATCGCGGTAGCGCGGAAGCGGTTAATCCACTGTTAACTCTGTTGGAAACAACTAATGGAATAAACCCAATGACACTTGAACAATACCATGTGTGTGTCCTTGCTTACGCTGATGACATTGCAATAGTGACGTCTGACCCAGAGCAGGCTGTAAGGGAAATTGAGAGCCTTACTCAGAGGTATGGTGAAGTCGCTGGGTACAAAATGAATGTATCTAAAACCCAGATAGTCTGCACTGAAGGTCTGTGTCCAGGAGAAGCGCGGGTTACGCATGAAGCTCGATATCTGGGCATTTAGATCAGGATGGCGCTTCAAGAGGTTGTGGATGTTAATTGGGGAGATATAGTATCTTCGGCACGGCAACAATTGGAACGGGTTGAGTGCTTACATTTGTCAATGGTAGGGAGGTGCAATGTGCTAAAAATGTGCATACTTCTGAAGGCAATGTATTACTTTAGGACTGTTCCACTAGAGCTAACACGTTCTCAATTGCTACAGTTACAAACCCTTGCTGATAAGTTTATTTGGGGTACAAAAAAAACCTCGCCGGGCTTCAAAATATATGATGTTACCATTAGAACGGGGGGGATGGGAAGTGCCGAATTTTTTATTTTAATATTTTAAGCATGTTGCTCGTCGGCATCTGCGGAAAGGCCTAAGGTACTCTCAGTCGGTTCCATTAACAGCAGAGCGAGTGTGGAGATAGAGTGGTGGCATACCCATATCGGGGCCTGGAATGGCTGAGCAATCTTTGGTTCCACTTCCGACCTGGTGATGAAATCAGACGCAGCAGGCTCGGCTGGGGTGCTAGGTGTGGGGATGGGCAGTGCCGAATTTTTTATTTTATTATTTAGCCGCCTCCTCCAAAGCATGCAGTATTTAGTGACAGGAGCGGAAATACAACAGGTGGAAGCACCTAACATATATCAAATGTTGATTGAGGCTCCGGTCAGTAAGGCTCTACTCAGGTTTTTTTGACCCAATTATTATAAGAGAACGTGGTTCAAAATCTTCAATGCAGCATATAAAGTCTGGAAGACAATGCGCAAATTGATATTGTTAGGTCGCATAAATCATTATACACCTTTAAATGCCACAGAATAATTTCCTGCTATATTTTGGGATGCAAGGATGGATAGATGGCGCGAGAAGGGGCTTCAACAGTTAGGAGATCTGTACAATGATGGGACAATGGCCTAATTTACCGAACTGGCTGAACAGTATAATTTAGCCAAACATGATTTCTTTAAATTTTTACAAATACGTGACTACTTAACTAAACATCATAGACATTTAGTAGTAACATCCTAGGCTGTTAAAAAAAGAGCCAGAATTGGGACATTATGTGGTATTTTGATTGAGACTTTACCAGATGATATAGAGAGACATGATGCGAAGTGGAGTGAAAGATTTGGGACTACAAGTACATATGTGCAACAATCAATCGATACTGCAGCTAAAGTCATGTTGACAGCGAATCTGCGCACTCAACACTATAAATCTTTGTTTAATTTATATCACACCCCTGTTAAAATGCAGAAGTGGGGGGGGGGGTCCCACGATGGGAAATGTTTTAGATGTCATATTGATAATGCTGACATTGTAAAATTTTTTGGGATTGCATTGGCTTAAATCAGTTTCGAGAGGACCTATCACAGTTTTTGACTTACATTACAGGGGTTCAGGTGATTATTTCTAGAGAAGTGATGTTGACAAGAGTGGGTGAAGGCACACAACCTGCTTAGACAAGTTACCCATTTAGATGATATCTTATGTTCATGGCAGCTGCAGTTGCGCGACTATGTATTGCTACTATGTGGCTTCAGCCTGAAGCACCTTCGTTTGAAATGTGGCACGCAAAGTTTTATCATGTATTTAATTTGGAATATAGGCTTTATAGCATTAAATGGATGAGGAAAAAAAATTGGGGGCCCGAATTTGGGGGCCTATGTTACATCATATGGACAAATCGCTGTGAATAACATCAAACCTCCTACTTATTCATGTAATGTTTTTTATGTGCTCTTTTGTTGTTGTATAAATTATGTCTGCATAGATGATTTAATTATTGGTTTGGAAGTTTAAACATGCTATGAACTGAACAATAAAGAATAAAAAAAAGATCTGCAGATGATAGATTATCTGACAAATGCAGCAAATCTACAACTATGCGAAAAAACAATACAGCCATTTGTTGCATAATTCCAGTGGCCCTGGATTGTATTACTTGCATAAACATTGTATCTTCCAAACCAATAATTATTGGTTTGGAATTTTAAACATGCTATGAACTGAACAATAAAGAATAAAAAAAAAAGATCTGCAGATGATAGATTATCTGACAAATGCAGCAAATCTACAACTATGCGAAAAAACACCACAGCCATATAGTTGCATAATTCCAGTGGCCCTGGATTGTATTACTTGCTTAAACACTGTATCTCAAACAATAATAACTTTGAGCTTTTGTTCAGTTTCAAGGTTTTTTTTATCAGCTTTTATTTTATAAATATTCGTCATTTTGGTAACAGA
Organism: Lissotriton helveticus; assembly: GCF_964261635.1. Lineage (NCBI taxonomy): Eukaryota > Metazoa > Chordata > Amphibia > Caudata > Salamandridae > Lissotriton > Lissotriton helveticus. The sequence continues at coordinate 694,787,338 of NC_136065.1, read as the reverse complement.
CTGGCCATGTGGCAACCCAATGGGAAGTTACAACATGAAGGGAAAAATAGAAGAAAGTGGGGCAGAGTCACTGAGAGAAAGTAATAGGCTCTGTGAGTGAGGTAGGGGGAAAGGTGAGCGTATGAGAGAAAGAATAAGCAAGAAAAAGTAATGGGCGGTGAGGAAGGAAAGACGTGAAGAAGATTCTCAGAATGAGCGAGATAAGGTAAGAGGCTGGGCAGAGCTGACAACTGAAAATTAGGGCATGGAAGCACAGTGGGGTACTGCAACTGCTGACCCTGCAGACATTGAAACAATATTGCTCACGACAAACTGCAAAAAGCTGAGGGCAAGATGGCCGCTATAGGGTTGTAGAGGAAAGTCGCACATCACTCCCTCTCCTGCCTAAAGAAATGCCGTCGGTACTCTGAGTACAGATATGCTGCTGTCCTATGGGCTAATTCAACTGCATGCAAGGAGCAGTATTGGAGTGGAACTCCGGATAAAGCAAGGGGCCTTGGCAGCTCTGTGGGTCTTAAAAAACTACTGGAGGAATCTATACAGCGGCCTAAAAACAACCTGGGGGATGTCTCAGCGCACGAGACACGAAAAGGAGAAGGAGAAGCCTCTGTCGGCTTCAACTGGCACGATTAAGGGGCCAGGGCAACGAGACGGCTCAGGCCCAGGGGCCATACCGAAGATGCCTGCCACAAGTAAGAGATCGACCCCTGCAAGCAGTGCGATGTCAAAATCACAGCAGAAGAAAGCCGAAAGGGCCGAAAAGTAGAAAAAACTGGAGCCAAGACTGACACATGCTGCGGGGGTCAAAGCACAGAAAGAGCCGCAGCAGGACGTTGGTTCGCGAGTTAAACAATCAGTTATTTCACAGCGGGTGAACCTCCTCCCTAACAAAGATATTATTTTAAGGCAGCCTACCTTAACGGAGTCTTTCGCAGCTAAACCACTGCCTAACACGCCTGGACAGGATGAAGAGTCAGCTAGCCTCCCGATGAGTCATCCCTCCTTGGAAGACGTCGGGCCAGAGAGTGCCGTCCTCGAGGACGCAAGCGTCATGGTTGCCGAGCAACCAGAAGGTGCAGCCCCGGAGGATACACTTCCCGCGGAAACCATTCAGCACACAGAAGGAGCGATCAACACACTATCGGTGAGCGGGGGGGGCACCAGAGGAGGCAGGCGCTGCTCTTGGGGCAACAGAAAGGCAAAATAATTTACAGATGCTGGATGCTCTGCTGCTAGTTGAGGCAGGACTAACCAGTGGTAGGAGTCAGAGTCATGAAGCCAAATGGGGGAGCCTGACAAGCCTGGACTCACAGCAAGAGAGGGCGGAGAGCAAAGGGGCATGAGGGGGCTCTCCAGAAGGAGATACGTTTTTCTCAGTTAATGAAGGGTCGGACTCCACCTGCACAAGTGACTGTGAGGGGGAAAGCTCCATAGACCTTACCGCAGACTCAGACAGGAGTGGAGGCTCCAGGGGCAAAAGCACACAAAAGAAAAAGAAATCTGCGGCAAGGCGGGAAGGAGGAGGTTCTCCAGTCAGCAAGAATAAAAAACTATCATGGGACTACTCTGCCACTTCTGGTGTATATCAAGAAAGCAAACAGGGGGAAGGGGCGATTGGAGGGATAAACGTAGGATCCCCAGCGCAGAATGTTACAATGGACTTAATGTTTAACACACTGAAACAGATGCAGATGGAGGCCAGGGCGGAAAGCCGGAGAGCAAAGCAAGACACGAAAAAGATCCAAGCATCGCTTAGGAAAATAAATAAGAAGTACGAAGAAGTTGAGGAAAGAGTGTCTCAAGTGGAAGAAAGAACTGGTAGATTGGAAGATGAGGTAACAGATTGGCAGACCTTCAAAATGGAACAAGGGAAGGTTGTGGAAGACCTTCAGTGGAAGATCGAAGATTTTGAAAACCGCCAGAGGCGTAACAATGTGAGACTTCATGGACTAGAAGAGGGGGTGGAAGGGCAGGACGCAAGAGGGTATGTCATCAAGCTGTTGAAGGGTGCCTTTCCTGAGTCTCAGTGGCAATGGGAGACGAAGGTTCAAAGAGCGCACAGATTCCCACTGTCACTGAGACGGGGGGTAACCAAGGCACTCTGCCTAGGGCGATGCTAGTGTTCTTAGGAAATTTCTTGGCAAGACAAGAAATAATGGATAGAGCCAGACCAGATTCTAAAAAAACATATGAGGGGGCCTCATTTTTTGCAAGACCTGACTTCTGCCACGTAACAGTTGAAAGGAGATGGAAGTTAAGACAATTAATCACTCCTTTCCAAAAACCAAGGCGCAGAGGCATACTTAATGTTTCCGGCAAAACTAAAGGTCATTAATGGAGGACAGACTAGGATGTTCTTCTCGGAAATCAAGGCTGGGGAATTCCTACTGGAACTCACTGAGCAGCACAGGGGGAAAAACAATAGAGGGAAAAGCCCCGCCACAACCCCATAGGGCAGACATAGCTCAGATTCAGTTCAGATACTCAGGATAGATTATTAGTAGGCTAGGGAAGGAGAGGGAGGTGACATTACAATCTATAGTGGCTACACATAGGTCATGCCTTACCTATTTGCCTGTGGAAGGGGGGGGTGGGAACTCAGGGGGAGGGGGGAGAGGAGGGGGGAGCAGGGGGCTGGTGATGGTTGTTTGGTAAATACAGCACAAGAGGAGAAACTACACAGACACATTTTTTGGGGGTAAATGCACTGAATACACTAGCAGAGGGGAGGACTAGCTGGGTTACCAGTAAGGAAATTTTTAGCAAGTATACATGGCATTAAGGACTGCCTCCATAAATATTTGCGGACTAAATGATGGGGGAAAAGACAGAAGGTGGCTGCTATGTTAAGAATTTTGAAATTAGATGTAGTCTGCCTTCAGGAGACACATATAGAGGGAAACAATACATTTATGCTGGATCAAATGGGCTTCGAGGTGCTTGCTTATACAAGGCAAGGAACTAAGACAAGAGGGGTGGCCATATTAGCCAGGAAGGGCGCCTTGAAAATTAAAAGGAAAAGAGAGGATCAGTGGGGGAGATGGGTAATGATTGAAGGAGAATCAGCGGTGGGATGCTGCACAATTGTTTCTGTTTATGGCTCCACTGACGATGAACCAGATGTTTTTGAATTTTAAGATCTGGAGCTGCGTCTGTGGAACCGATTATTTGTTGTGGGGACTTCAACATCAACGGTCTGGCGGGTTTGGGTATGACGGGAGGGGGCGCCTATGGGGGCCGGAAGAAGAGAACTTGCAAAGCTATATGTAACCTAGCGCGACACAATGCACTGGTGGATGTGTGGGCTCAGAACAATCCGCTTGGGACAGGGAGCACCTACTACTCGGCGCCACATAGGATGGTGGCCAGGTTAGATTACTTTTTGATCTCAAGCTCTTTGCTAGGTGGTAGCCAGCTGGAGAGGCTTCCCAAGATACTGTCAGATCATAATCCGCTCGTGTTAACTCTCCCGTTGGGTATTAGGGGGCCAAGAAAGCCCTATACCTGGACTCTTGAAAGAGGGCTTTTAAGAGAAGAAAGCTATATTAATAGGATGCAGGTTTGGATTCGGCAGTTCTGGGAGATTAATAAGGGTTCAGCCTCCGCTGGCATAGTCTGGGACGCCTTTAAGGCCGGAATTAGGGGGAAAACTCTGGGCTACACGCTTCAGAGGGCCAAGAAGGAGAAAGTTGAGATGAATAAAAGGCTCAGTGACCTGGCAGAGCTATAAGACCGCTTAATCCTTGCTATTTCTAACCAAGATCCAAAAGAGGATATACTACTAAAACTAGAACTAAACAAAGCAGAGGCTAGTGAAAGTATTGCAAGGAAGGCGGCAGGTAACTACTTGGCTAAAAAGGAAAAATGTTATGAATACAACGAGAGGGTAGGTCACCTCCTAGCAATCCGTACTAGACTAAATTTGGCGGCAGGTGAAATAAAGGAAATTAATAATGGGGTGGGAGGCGTTGTAAATAAGATAGAAGATGTTCGGGAGGTTTTTAGAAAATTCTACGCTGCCCTATACGATCAGAACCTTAGTAACACAGACTTAGAAATTACAGAATACCTGGCAGATATACCACATGCAGTGTTACAGGAAGATGAGAAAGAGGAGCTAGATCTTACGCTGACCTTACAGGAAGTACAGGATGCGGTGGTTAATCTCCCTTCTGGGAAAGCTACAGGCCTGGACCAAATTCCGGCAGAATTTTATAAAACTTTTTGGGGCACATTGGGGAAGGACATGCATGAGACTCTTATTCAGGCACAGTTAGGGAATTCAGTTCCACACGCCTGGGCAGGTGCAGATACCATAGTGATACTCAAGAAGAATAAACCCCTGCTAGAACCAGGGTCTTATAGGCCAATTACGCTTATGAATGCGGATGCCAAAATCTTCTCTAAAACACTGGCATAAAGGTTAAGCAGGGTTATTGAGCTTTTAGTTAGCACTTCACAGCACGGGTTTATTCCAGGGAAAGGGACAACTCAGCACACAAGACAAATGATCACTATTTTAGATGCTGCAGGGATTGCAGGGGACCCTGTCGCGGCTGTATTCCTGGATACGGAGAAGGCCTTCGACAGGGTCTCCTGGAACTATCTGTGGAAAGTTCTGGAGTGGTTTGGCATCGGCCGGGGTTATATTAAAGCAATTCAGGCCCTATATCTAGACCCGACTGCGAGAGTAAGGATCAATAAAGGCTATACCGAGACAGTACAGATAAGGCGCGGGACAAGGCAGGGCTGTCCAGCATCGCCCCTTCTGTTCGCCTTGTACATTGACCCTATTCTGCGTAGGCTAGAGAGGAATAATATTATCTTTCCAGTCAAGCTGCATGGTAAGGATTATAAAACTTTCGCGTACGCGGACGATGTAGCCATTATCACATCAAACCCAGAGAGGGCTATACCGGAGATAGAGCAGGAGGCAACAAACTTTGGGGCAGTCTCAGGATATCTGATAAACAAGGGGAAGACGCAGATCGTACAAAACAGATTCATAATACATCATGATACTAGAGTGGTTGAGGAAGCCACATATTTAGGGATAAAGGTTACCGCTGATTTAGACAGATTGGTAGAGCTTAATATGGGACCCCTATTAGTAAAAGTAAAGGAAAACACTGAAAGGATTCACAATTTACATCTGACTCTGATGGGCCGTATAAATGTGATTAAGATGATTACATTCCCGAAATTCTTGTAAATGTTTAGAGCTGTTCCACTGTTCTTTGACCACTCATGGTTTAATAAACTAGAAGCAATACTTAACAGATTTATCTGGGCGCAGGGAAAGACTAGGAGAGCCTATCGATATCTCACATTACCTAGGGAAAAGGGGGGATGGGGGGGCCCCAGACTTCAGGCTCTACTATTGGGCTGCAGCCTTGCAGTATTTGCAGGGGCTGATAGGGAGCGGGGGAACCAAGCAAGGGGATGACAGACCTGGCTTCACTAATGTATATACTGCACTGTTGGGTGATGGGGCCGAGAACGTTTTTTTTAACACAATTGATTTTAGCTACTTTAAACATACAAGGTTCAAGACACTAAGAGCGGCATATAACATCTGGAAGGCGGTTTCAAAAAAAGTGGGCATAGGCAGATATAATAGCTATACACAGCTGTACACGAATCACTCATTACCAGGAGATATATTTAGGGATACGGTCATGAGGGACTGGGATAACAAGGGGATCAGGAAGGTTGGGAACCTTATGGATCATCAGGGGGATATCTTAGAGTTTCATGATCTTCAAACAAAATTTAAGTTAACAGGTAGTAGCTTTTTTAAGTACCTTTTAAATAAACAGGGGGCGCACTAGGTTTCGGCCATTGTCGTATAATGGATTACATAGAGCGCTGCACTCACTGCACAATTCTGCAGCTTTTCTCAGAACTATATGCATACAAAAGTGATGATAGGATAAAATATGCCACGAAGTGGGCAGAGAAAGTGGGGTCACAGCCGGAGGGTTTACAGCTGTCTTTAGATCTGGGACGTATGGTTCTATGTTCAGCAACTCTACAGTCGCAGCACTATAAGACTTTGTATTCGCTTTACCACACTCCCGCCAGAATTGCACAATGGGGTGGCAACTCGGGAACAACCTGTCCGCGTTGTGACTCAAGTAATGCAGACATCGTCCATATGTTCTCACAATGCCCACAATTGTACTCTTTAAAGGTTGCCATCGAGAATTTTATTGAGGGCTCACTGGGATTTAAGGTCAAACTCTCAGATGAATTAATAATGTTGGGGGTGCTGGCAGGGGTAGAGGGCATTCCCACGGAGTTTCTGTTTATGGTAACCGCAGTTTATCGAATTTGTATAGCAAGGTCATGGCTTGATAGGGTACCGCCAACTTTTCAAATCTGGGTTGCCAGGCTATTCTCTACCTATAATTTGGAAAAAGCAATATATGACAGAAAGGGACGAAGAGCTAGAACATTGGGCGGAAAGATATGGCAACCTATCGCTAATTGGAAAAATGCAATGATCAATGGAGATCGGACTGTTGCTGCTTCTGGAGACACACCTCCCACTACTGTTTAAAAAAATGTAAATATTTGGGTTCTATGATTGCTATTCATGGTGCACTGTATTGTTTAGAAATATTTGTGTCATGGTAGAATTTGATATAACTTGTATGAGTGTGCTGTAACACTCACTGGAATCTTTGGAAAAATTCAAACTTTTTAATAAAAAATAAAAAAAACAATATTGCTCACTAAACAGGATACTCATGCAGCACTGGCAGCAAAGACTGACTCTCTAGTGCTTGATGTAAAGTTAACTTGGATCAGAAGAAACTGGCAGTTTTTGTATTAGAAGCCGAAGCAAAATTGACAACAAGATTTGAGTCCTCAGGAAGCACTTTGAGAACGTGCAAGACAGAATCTCAATCCTTGAATAGTGAGCAGAAGAAAAACCTATGAGAACCACCATTCAGATTCGAGACCCTCAGAGAACTAACTAAGGGCTTTAGCACAGCATGTTTTTTAGAAAGGCTACTGTTAGACCTGTCATCCTTGCTGCGATTTCCCTGACTTTTGCCTTCTGACCTCCTGTTTTTGACTGTTGCTGCTAACTTCGTATTTGCTGGCTTTAGGTATCTGGACACTTTACTACTGCAAACCAGTTCTAAAGTACATGTGCTCTTGACTTAAAACATGGCAACATTGGTTTATTCAATAATGGCATATCTAATGTACTTCTATGTCCCTAGTAAAGTGCACTATGTGTGCCCAGGGCCTGTAAATGAAATGCTACCAGTGGGCCTGCAGCACTGATTGTGCCACCCACTTAAGTAGCCCTTTAAACATGCCTCATGCCTGCCATTGCAGAGCCTGTGTGTGCAGTTTTAAACTGCCATGTTGACCTGGCAAGTTAACCTGCTTGCCACGCCCAAACCTTCCTTTTTTAATACATATAGGTCACCCATCAGGTAGGCCCTGGACAGCACATGGGCAGGGTGCCATGTATTTAAAAAGTAGGATATGCACTTTTAAGTTTCCCATGTCCTGGTAGTGAAATACACTTACATTTATTTTTCACTACTGCAAGGCCTATTTCTCCCATAGAATAACATTGGGATAACTTCATTATATTATACAAGTATAATTTCCAATTGGGAAGACATGGCAACCCTCCCCCCCGCCCCCCCCCCCCCTCAAAATTGGTATCTTTGGAATCACAATTTAAAAACACAACTTATGGTGAAGTTGGTTTTAAATTTCAATTCTGAAAATGCCACTTTTAGGAAGTTGGCCTTTTCTTACTATAACCATTTCCGGCCTTCTGCTTGTCTCTGGAATACATGTCTGGGTGAGTGACAACTAGCTTCCTTCATTCCATCTAGACAGCAATAAACAGAGGAAGGATTAGTGTGACTGAGTAGCCATCTGCATGCAGAGCAGGATGGGAGGGAGGAGTTGACACTTACACCTGAAAGAGCTGTCTCCTGTTCCACCACAAAGGGTTGCACCCCCTCTTCGGTGAGTCTAGAGCCAAGCAGAAAAGAAATGGACTCTGTACACTTCAAAGTACCTCTGTATCTCTTTGAAGTCAAAGCATTCAACTCCCTGGAATGGCCATGTTTGTTTACTATAATGGCCAGGCTATGATTCAGCCCCAATTTTATCAAGCTTATTGGTCTGCTTTGTACTGAGACCACAGCTCACCTCGAGCAAATGGCCTACTGTCGGAACCATTCCCTATAACACGCAGAGCCAGATAGGGCTGCCCCCTCTCCCGCTATTTGCAGTGGAAATGAAGCCTCTTGCTGCCAGAATACGTCAACACCACACCTCTCGAGGACTGGGGTTCACAGACAGAAGTCTAATTATTTCAATGTATGCGGATGATATTACACTGTACAGTTGAAAACCAGACAAAAACTTAAATCCGGTGTTAGGGGAAGTTCTCCAATTTGGTGGAATGTTTGGCATAAAAATCAACTGGTCTAAATCGTCACTTCTGCCCCTAACTGACGCCCAACTAGAAACCGAGCTGGAATTTCCACTCAAATGGGCTGATGGCGCGGTTAAATACCTGAGTATACGGCTGAGCAGAGACATGCAAGAAATCTGGTGCATGAATTTTGGTCGGTTGCTGGACTGGCTGGATCGCAAATCAAAGTTCTAGTCGGCTCTGGCTGGTTGGAATAGGCATACCAGAAATGATTGTCCTCCTCAAGTTCCACTCTCACTCCTACACCACACATAGTATTATTTTTCATAACCAGTGCTCCCATGTAGTCGTAGGTCGCACGCCCCGTCCCGCAGCGGGGCGGAAAGACCTCGATGATGAAGCATGCCACCAAGGGTCCTTTTGTTGGATGAGAGGTATTTAAACACAGCTGTGTGCTTTCCAACATTGTAGTAGACTCATGCAGTCTGGAGGAACACTTCTATACTTTCCCATAAGTGTGGATCCCTTTGTTTTTTGACAGCTTCACAAAGGTCTTCAATCCGGCCATAGACTTCCTGCAAGCCCAGGGAATCCTGGTCATTATCTACCTAGACAACATGCTTATCCTAGGCCAATGTCCCAAGAAACTGATGGCACATCTCCTAGACAGTGGTGATTCTATTGCAGGATTTGGGGTTTGTTTTCAAAGAGAAGAAGTCTCATCCCACCCCGGCGTGAAAGAGCGACCTTCTTGGGGTGCTTCATAGATTCCACCTCTTCATCCCTGGGTCTCCCATTTCGAAAGATTGTGAAGATCCTGCACAAACCCGCCAAAATCTGGCCAAACCGGGCATATTGCTAAGGCAAGTTGCTCGTCGGCATCTGCGGAAAGGCCTAAGGTACTCTCAGTCGGTTCCATTAACAGCAGAGCGAGTGAGGAGATAGAGTGGTGGCATGCCCATATTGGGGCCTGGAATGGGAGAGCAATCTTTGGTTCCACCTCCGACCTGGTGATGGAATCGGACACAGCAGGTCCGGCTGGGGTGCTAGGTGTGGGAATTTCTCCACATGTGGAAGTTGGTCGCCTCTGAAACAACAATTGCATATCAATTTGTCTAGAGCTCCTGGCCGACCCCTTTGTAGTGCAATGTTAGACAAAAGATAGTTTTCAGTCCTCTGTTCTTTTGAATATGGACAATGTCTCAGCAGTGAGATATATAAAGTATTAAGGTGGCACAAGATCGCAATCACTGGCAAATATGGCAAACAAAACTTGTTTAATTTCTGCCTAGAGAATCAGGTCTCAGTCAAGGCAGGGTATTTCCCAGGCAAGCAGAACCAGGTAGTGGATTGGCACTCCTGTTTCCTAAGGGACTCGAGAATTTGGAAACTGGAACCTCAGGTCTCCCAAAGGTTGCCCGAAAAGTGGGTCCCATTTCGATCGACCTGTTTGACTCTCGCCTTGATCACCAGTTGCCACGTTTCCTCAGTTGGGGACTGAACTCTCTAGTGGCGGCAACAGAAGCATTCCTCCATGACTGGAGTCAAGAGAAGGGTTAGGCATTCTCTCCCTTCTCGATGATCATCAGGGCGTCAGCCCAAGTCCGCAGGCAGAAGGCACAAGTGGTCTTGATAACTCCCATATGGAAATGTCGTGTGGTATCCAGTTCTTCTGGAACTTTCTTGGGCTTCTCCAATCCAACTCCCCCAACTTTCCTCACATTCTGCTGGATCCAGGTTGTGAGCATAACTAAACGCTAGCGATCATCTTGGATGAGACGAGTGTGTTGGGGTATGCAATGGGGTGTAGATCCTGTGGGATCTGATGTAGTCCAAATCCTCAATTTCTATTCAAGTCTATAGGAGGATGGATTGGCATATCGTTCAATTAACACCTTTCACACAGCAATCTCACTAGGACATATTCCTATAGATGGGGCACTGGTTGGTGAGCACCCTTTTGCTTGCAGATTGCTCAGGGGGATTTGTCTCTCTCTCCTACCCAAACCGTGTCATGCAACACTTTGGGATTTTAATTTGGTCTTGAACCTTTTTCTGTCATGGCAACCGAAACGGTTTCTGTTCTGAAAAAAAGAGATTTCAGCTAAATTGCCAATGTTGCTATGCATCATTTGATGCCGGAGGTTTTCAGAGGTACGAGCCTTGGATATAACAGCCATAGTGTTTTCTCCTGAGGAAGTAGTTTTCACAGTAAGTAGGCTCACCAAGTGTAACACCTGCATGATTCCTTACTCAGCTTTTTCAGATTATCTCAAATTATGTGTGGTAATATGTCTCAAGGCATATGAGGAGATGACTGACGAGGTTCTCCCTTGGGACGAGAGAGAAGTTCTCATTGCACTGAGAAAGCTGTACAGAGTGGTATGGTCACCTATATTAACCCTCTGTGTTCGATGTGTGATGCAAGAAGTAGGTATCAACACTAAAGTCTTTGGTGCACATTCAGCAAAAAGAGCAATGGCCTTGAAAGCTTTTGGTCTGGGAGTGCGCTTAGAAGAGCTCACACGTGCGGCATACTGGTCTTTCGACTCTACTTTAAAGAGACTCTATTTTAAACCGGTCGTGAATGTAGCACAATTAGTGGTAAGTAAGGTTTGAAAAGCATAATCCTCACCTCCGGTCCTGACATATAATGAAAATCTGCATAGCTTAATTGAAGGTAAGTTTCAATTCTATTAAGGACAGGGAGGCAAGGATTCTCTCACCCAGCAGTCAAGTCAGATGCAATCCCACAACATACTGGAGTAAGTATTCTGTTCTTCATTTAAAGTTTAGCATGAGTACGGCTATGTGATGAAGTTTAAATTGTTATTACTGTAGTGCAGAGGTCTTCAATCTATGGGGCGCACCCCCATGGGTGCCGTGGAGTCATGGGAAGGGGGTCGCACATTGCCGGGCCTCACTTCTGCTGGGACTCTTGAAAATAAAAAACGGCCCGGACAGTTCATTATAAAATTTACGTTTTCAAAGCTGTAATGCCATTCTAGGAGTGTTCACATATGAAACCGGAGCTGGTGAGACAGCTAAACAAGGATTCCTTCCAGGATGCCTGCTTGTCTGAATGGAACGGAAAGATGGGCTGCTCTTAATTTGAAAAATGTTAAGGGCAATTTGCAGCTGTAAAGAATGATTGGGAGCCGTTACTGGCTTTCATTGATCCAATCACTGGAAGGTTTGTGAAAAGCTGTGAAGTGCGTGCTTCTAATTGTAAATATATTTACATATTGCTTACAATCACGGAGGAGGTGTTGAGGGCCAGTAAGGAGCAAGAAAAACAAGCATTTGCACTGAAATAGGTCTCACATTGTAGAAACTTTGACCTATTGGTATTGTAAATGACAATGACTTTTATATTGCAGGTGTTTTGTAAACACATAAATACATGGCATTGCCATTTACAATGCAAATAAGTCATAATCTCTCAATTGCATTGCAAATGCTTGTTCTGCCAGTGGCCAAGTACAAAAAAAATTAACTTTTCTGGAATGTGGTCCACTATTTTGAGGAGTGCCCTGGCCTAATTATGATCCCAATCTCACACTGATGGCCCATGGTGGCCACATGCATTAATAAGTGGGGACTGTTTTTCATCAGGTTCTGACCCGAGAAAGAAAGAGAGAAAGGGGAGGACAATAGAAAGCAGTGACAAATGGAGAAAATAAGCGTAAAAAACAACCAGCAAAAGTGAGTTAAAGAGACACTGAAAGAAGGGTGGTGGTAAAAAAAAACTTGTGGAATTAAGACTAAGATCCTTGGTGATCAGTAAGCACAGTTTTCAGTATAGGGTCCGGTGGCTCAGTGGACTAATGCGTCCATTCCAGGGGCCTGTGTTCGACCTCATGGTCACAGGTTCAAATCCCAGAGGGTCCTCTCAGCCCTTCATCCATCTGAGGTCGATAAAATGAGTACCATTGAGTTGGGTAACAATAAACATCTGTTATTCAGTGCCAAGAGACCTCTGGGTGAACGTGCGCTTTACAAATACACATGTTATGTTATAGCACTAGCTGTGGGCTGCTAAGAAAAAATGTGGGCACCTACTCTTATGTTTATTACAAATTAAGCGCTGGCCCAGTGTCATAAACACAACAAATATGAAACAACAGACTGTGACTCTAAGTTGGCCATTGATTCCTGAGAGCCAAACTTGTTTAGCGTCAGTGCATAATTTGAGCCGGTGGTTACCGGCGGGGAAAATAGGCATTTATTTTTGGAGATCAGCACTTATTTTTCTGTATCAGATATTTACAAGTAATAGAGGGAAAACACATAGGTTGGGAAGACATAGGGAAATACCGGCAAGCAGTCACAAACAGAAAACACGAACCCGCAAGCGTGGTCCAGAAAAAAGGGGCACGGAGTGTCTGTAGTTGCAGGTACTCCGTGCGCAAAACATTTGATTGCACCTGTCGTCAGCTTCTGAGCAGGGCTTTGGGCACCACTACTCATTCTTTAACAAATTAAGCACAGTACTGCATTGCCAGATGTAGCCATCTCTGTAACAACAACTGACAGAGACAATACATATCTCTTTTTTGGGGGTGATTTTTTATCTTGTGTGAGTGCGATGCTGTTTTGTATTTACTGTTTGAAAAGATTTCATGTGAAGAAAGTGCAGATGCTTGCTTTTGATCCGAACAGAAAGTGCATGGATTGGGAGTTGTGTACTCCCTTTAAAGTGCAAGTGTTAATGCACTCTTGTGGAAAGTGTGAAAATGCATGAGTTTATCTCTTTCTCTCCAGAGGCTGTGTCATGAACATTTCCGTTCCAGGTTCTAAACGTGGCCTAATGCTGCCTTGTAAATAAGGACCCTTTCACACTATGGTACAATCTTCTAATATAACAACAGGATTCACAGAGAAACAAGGTAGGCTAACAAAAACAAGCTCTGTGAAGGAGAAGCACTTAGGAAGTCGTGCAGCAGGAAGCAGTGAGGTAGGAGGGAACCCACCTGTGTATAAGGCTGGAATACCCATGCAGGAGGGGGGAGGAGGGGCCATCACAGCTGTACAGTGTGATGACCAACCAAAATGTTCTCTGATTGAAATCTCCAGAAACAGAGCAAAGCCTACAAAGGAGGGACATTTACAGAAATGCACCTATAACAACCCAGCATTTCTGAATGCCCTATATAACAACCATTGGCAATGGGTGGGTGTGCCAGAGCCAATAGAAGAGGATACAACAGGTCTGGCTGGTTAAAAAAGAAAGCTGTTGTAGGGCAGGCAGGATGGAAAACAAATTGTGGTGAAATGTGTTGGAAGAATAGGAGTGTTTTATACCGAGAGAAGTGCCCAAACACTTGATAATATGCATTACAGATTACTTCTGTAAACTGTCACTTACCTAGCATGCACATTGTGAATTCCTATTCTGACTTTCCAGTACCTGACTTTTTTTATCAGCAGATCAGTAGCCCTGATGCATTTTATGGGAGCTCACAATAAGTTAAAATGTTGGGGTACTTCAGTTTCATTTTCAAATTAATTTTCACAGAAAGTATCAATGTACTGAAAGACCTTACAAGAAAAGTGTTTCTGAATAGACAACTGAGCTCTGAAGTGCATACTTTTAATTGTATTTACATAGCACTTACTATCCCATAGGAGGTGTTGAATAATTGCATTGCGTATGGCCTGGGTATTACTAAAATCTATATTTTGGAAGCATCATTTTATCATAAAACAGTTCGCACTTTTTGTAGCACTTTATCTTATACTGTGTGTAATGCTAGTACAATAATGATTTAAATATTCACAGTGCCCTCTGTCAGAGGCCGCGACCTAGTAGCATTAAAAATACACAAATCACTATTCTCCACTGCACCAACAAAGGTTTAATTCTATGGCTCTCTAGTTACACACAGACCATTTATTAAGGTGGTTTGACTACTAGAGGTTTAATAATGTACAATATTGCATTGCCCACTGAGTAGCACTTTTTAAAAAAATGTTTTATGTAAGCTGACCCTTAATTCATATGCAGCTACCTAATGGTGAAGGACCTAAAAACGTACAGAATATTTAGTTTTTAGTCAAACCTTTGACCCACCCAAGGGCTCACACTGTCAAGGTCCTCCAGCCACCCCCCAAACATGACTGAAATCAACAACAGCAGCAAACTAATATAACCAGGAGTCAGTTCCCCTGGAATTGAAGAAAGCATCCTACTTGGACCTTATAGTTCCATCATTAATGACTGTAAATGGTATGTTTCAATGATGATGAATGATGTTCAGCAACCTCCATTTCCAGGCTGCTGTAAAAGCCAAGCCACCAGCATCCCATGAAATATAGTATGGTTCTCCTCGGATGCCTTGCACTAAAGTTGCAACCCATGCATTACATCCATTATACCCAGGGCCACTGAGTTTATGCGATTGTGCAACCGCAGTGATTGTCACATAATTATAAATTTACCACATAGTCAATCATCTGCCACATAAGCTGCTGATTGTAACAAAAAAAATTTGTTTATAGCTCAACCAGTTCACTAGTTACTAAAAATCAGCGGCACGTGTTTCTGACCAGCAAGAGCTATTTGCAAAGCTGGACTGGTCACCGTTTTGTTGCTTATTGCTATATATGGGTGTTAAACTGGTATTTATAAGGTGCAAACACAGATTGACCGCCTCTCTGGAGAAAAACAAGCACATTCATCACTTTAGTTCAGAAACTTGTTAAAATACAAATAAGTTTTGCCAAAATATGTTTTATTTGTAAAAAAGTGTGATTGTGAATTTGTGGGTAGTTCTTTTTGGAGACTTTTTGTTTGAACTGTGTAGAAAGCCTCGGATACCAATCCACAGTCACCCACAACCTTTTTATTTGCTAAACACTGTTTAATATTGTTTTCCCACCATAAAAATGATTTGCCATGGGAATTGGGGACTTTTATGGTTGTCGAGGAGTGTTGTACCAGGTTCCAGAAATTTTTGTCAGGAGGGGGTCCTTACGCCTAAAGTTTTTTGACAGGGGGTCTCGGCATCAAAAAGCTTAAAGACCCCAGCTGTAGTGTTATATTGCGTGTGTCCTTGCATGACCGGTGAATGCATTTGTGTCAGAGATTATGTTGGAATGGTCACTGATGCGATATGTCTTTACAGGGAATGATGGGTCTAAACAGGACGCTTGATGAGAACTGTTGCCGTCATTTGTGCTACGAAAGAGGGAGATAAGGCAGTGACAGAGGACTTTATTGGAACCTGGCTGTGGACACTAAAGGAAGACTGTCGAACTCCTGCAGATTTTTTCCCTAGTGTTCATGGGAAAAGTAGTTATTTTTGTATGGCTTTAATGGCTGCTGTGCTATTAGAATGTGATTAAAGCAAAGAAGTAAAAGCATAATTCTCGCCTTCGTGTCCTTAACAGAATTTAAACTTACCTTCACTTAAGCTAGGCAAATTTTCATTATTGCTTATTTCAATAAATATCAACAGTTACGAAATCCCCATTGCAGGATTATTAAATCATCTGCTGAAATCGAAGTACACACAATCTGGGTATGCAATTTTTAGTATTAAATCTTTTTATTTAAAAATGAGCGCACATACAGAAATAGCATGTAATCATATGGCACCACACTTTCAGTACGTCAGAAGCCAAGGAACACTGACAGTAAAATACGCTGAGCCGTACTTGAAGGCAAAACCGGCGCCAGGGCTGGACACACTGTATGGGCAAACAAATGTTCAAAAGAAACAAAACAAAAACAAGCCACACAACTACCCCCACCCCAGCCCACCCCCCCCGCCTCCCACCCACCCCCCACGTCCCAGGTCCACCACCCCACTTCACTAATATTTGCAATCCGCTAGAATGCTCCCTAACAGTCCACATTTGACAGGCGCAACAGACGTAAATAGCGTGGGCACGTCACCTCCCTAAATTCCGTAGCAAGTAGGGACAAAAAAGGCTGCCAGAGCTCCGAATATTTAGCACCCTCCCCCGCCAATGTCAAGGACAGCTTCTCCATACCCAACACGTGCCACAAACGATGTAATCACCCTTGGAACGTGGGAGTGTGCGGGGTCCGCCAGTGAGATAGAACATTCTGAATGGCAGAGCCCAGAGCAATACCGATTAAGCGACCCCTACGTGAACGCAGTGGATATGTGATGGGATTAGGCAACCCTAACAGAACATATGAAGGGGAATGTGTGTCTACCTCATCAATGACTTGTTTCCAGTACCCCCGGAGCTGAACACAATCGCACAGTAGATGGACCAGCGTGCCCCTCTCCCAACACACGCGCCAACAGGATGCCTCCCTCGCGGGATCAATCTTGCGCAACTTCTTCGGTGTGTAGTACCAATATGATGCTATTTTAGTGAGGATGTCAGTCAGTCCCATATGATATGCGGAATGACGCGCTCCGTAGTAGATGCCCTCCCACTCTTTGTTGCTAAGCGTGCGCCCCAGCTCCCTCTCCCAACGCGCTCTCCCTGAATGATAAACATGGGTATACCTGTCTAAGAGCATTCGATATAGGTCCGATATAAGCTTTTTATAATTTTTTCATGTAATTAACCAATATTCATATGGCCGCAGGCGACGATCCGCCTCTGCCCTAACTTGACTATTGAGCGCCCAATGTCGTGCTTGAAGATATCTGAGCCGTTCCGATTCCGGCAGACAATATTCCTGTCGAAAGGTCTCGAACGGTATTACCCCTTCCTTTGCATACAGATGACACAAAGATCTACACCCCACCAAACGCCATCTTGCAAAGGCCACAGTATCTTGCCCAGGCCCGAAATCTGGGTTGTCCAACAAGGGTGTGAGGGGTGATGGAAACGAGGTAAACTCGTGTTTGATATTGGTGTGGTCCCACACCTCCATCGGGACCCTGGTAATATGCGAGGCGTAAAGGTTGGGGGGGTCTGTGCTGCCAACGTAGAAAGGGAACCTCCTGGAGCGGGCGACCCGCAATCGCCTGGTCTTGAAAAAGCCAGTGCTTTTTGGACTCCCATCTGCTCCACTCCACAAGAACCCGCAGTTGGGCTGCCTGAAAGTAAAGAAGCAAGTCCGGGTGGTCGAGACCCCCCTTCTCGGGGGGAAGTGTCGCCAGTCTAAGCTACATTCTGGGCCGCTTGCCATTCCAGATAAACTGAGCCAGCTCCGATTGGGTCTGGCGAATCCATCCATCGGGGGGACGCAACGGGATTGTGCGAAATAAATAAAGAATCTGTGGAATTGTCATTTTTATAGCTTCCACCTTTCCCAACCAGGACAGCGAAAAGTGCCTCCATCTGCCCAGCTCTTGCCTGATTTTCTGGCCGTGCATAGTTGATACGGCCAGTGTCGTGCAGTGTGGATGCCAACTGAATCCCCAATGATGGGATGGCTTCAGATGCCCAACGAAAGGGAAAGTTTTCCTGTAAATGCGCCCGTGTGGACCCTTCTAAAGAGAGGTCTAAGGCCACCGACTTACTCATGTTGACTTTATAGCCCGCCGCCTGCGCGAACGGGTCAAGAGTGTCAAGAGAAGCCGGCAACGACTCCTTGGGATAAGATAAAGAAAGGAGCACATCGTCCGCATATAGGCTTATTGTATGAACATACGCGCCAAACTCAATCCCTCGCACTCGCAGGTTAAGTCTCATTGCCTGCGTCAGCGGCTCCATGTAAAGAGCAAAGAGCAGGGGCGACAGGGGGCACCCCTGTCTCGTTCCCCGCTCGATGGAAAAGCGAGGTGAACTGTTGCAGTTGGGAACTTATAACAGTTCATAACCAGTGTGCGGAACCTTTCCCCCATTCCCGCCTTTATCAGAACCTGCTCTAAATATGGCCAATGGACCCGATCGAAAGCTTTTTTAGCGTCAACTGCTAGCATCATGAATTCGCCAGGCATCCGCATGGCCCTCTCTATCAAGTGCAAGGCTCTCTTGGTGTTATCGGCGGTTTGTCGTTCCGGGATAAACCCAGCCTGATCCGGGTCAATCAAACCGGGCATGAGTGGTGCAAGCCGGCGTGCAAGAATGCCCGTATATATCTTAAGATTGGCATTAAGAAGGGATATGGGGCGGTACGCCTCACACTGCGAGTGATCCTTCCCCGGTTTGGGAATAACAGATATAGTAGCATCTAGGAGGTCTCTCGGGATTGCACCCGGCTCTGAGAAAGAATTGAAAAGGGCAGTCAGCAGGGGGGCCACTTGGGGGCAAAACGTTTCGTAAAAAATAGCAGAGAAGCCAACAGGCCCAGGTGCTTTTGCTAGCTTAAGTCGCAAAATGGCCGCAATAACCTCTTCTGGCTTGATGTTCCGATCTAATAGGTCTGCTTGATCTTTCGTCAGGGCCGGGAGAGGAACAGACGCTAGAAAGGACTCTCCTGCAGCGGATTCCAGCGAAGACCCGGTATACAGAGAAGTATAAAACTCGCTAAACGCGGCCGCTATGTCAGCATCCTCAGTGGCCCGCCCGTCACCCAAGGGGACAATCTCCTGCACCTTCTGTCGCTGCCGAACTTCGCGGAGTTTGTGGCCCAAGAGGCGCCCGCACCTATCCCCACCAGTATAATACATATGTTTCATCCGTAGGGCCACGTATTCAGCTCGATCTTGATCCAGCGCAGCCAACTGCTGCCGCATAATCCGAAGCTGCTTCCATACCCTGGGGGCTCCCGTTCACTGGTGCATGTGTTCCAATTCCTTCATCTTCTGTGTGAGCTCCTCCCTTTTACGCGCCCTCTCTACATTTTCCGCCGCTGAGATCGCAATGAACTCGCCCCGTAACACCGCCTTGAGCGCTGCCCATAGAGTCGCTAGTGTGGTGTCTGCATTACTATTGTGTATTAGCTAGTCCGCGATGGCCCTTTGATTTTCCCCACTACTTCCTTACGGTGTAAAAGTGTGTCCCGCAATCTCCAGTTCCGCGCTACCCGCGTTACCGGCGGAAAGGAAAACACCACAGTCATTGGCACGTGATCTGAGAGCGCCGCAGCACCTATGTCTACCTCTGTCGTAAGTGCCTGAAGTGATGTGGAGGCCAAGAAGTAGTCTAAACGGGCATAGGTCTTATGTGCATTAGAGTAGTATGTGTATTCCCTGTCCCACATATGAAAGCTGCGCCAGAGATCCACCATACCCATCTCCCCCAGCCGGGCCAACCCTTTGTTGGAGAGAGTACCTGTCTGAGAGGCACGCTGACATGACCTGTCTAGAAGGTTATCATACATCAGGTTAAGATCCCCACCCAGCAGAACATGTCGGTCGGGGAAGGTAGCAGCCTCGCTAAGCGCCATATGAAAAAACTTCTCTTGACCCTCATTGGGAGCATAAACAGAGCCTACCGTAAAGACTGACGCACTCAGGGAGAATCTATAGGACAGCAACCTTCCCCTTATCTCTACCCCCTCCTGCAAAACCTTGCCCCTGAACCGTTGGGCCACCAGTATCAAACCCCTGCCGTTTTAGTGGAGGCTGAGGAAAAAAATTGGATTGGAAAACAACGGGACTTAAGCCTGTGGCAATCCTTCTGTAATAGATGCGTCTCCTGTAGGAGGCAAATATCGGCCTTTGAGTGCTCCAAAAAAGAGAGGACCGCTTTCGCTTCACTGGATTGTTAAGTCCCCTAACATTTAATGTCAGGATTCGGAGTTCAGTGTTAGGCATGACTCACACAAAATTCAGCGTGCCAAAAAATAGAGAGCTGGCAGCCCTGAGAGGGATGCAACAAACTAAGCCTCTTGCAAGCCATTACGGACCTAGCGCTTGGACCCACCCAAGGGTACCACACCTCCCTCCCAAACAACCTACCCCAAATAAACCCCCATGAAGAAGACCAAACATTTCCAAAAGTACACATTGTCCATCATCCGTAGGTGATTGGAAATACACAGCAACGGGGTAAACTAGTCAATACATAACAGCCCTCCGTCCCGCCGACGGCTTAGGCCAAACCACAAGCAGTAAAACAGCCATGAGCATAATCAGCATGAAGTTCAGCTGGGATGAGACGAATCTAAACCAGATGATACTGCTGTAGTGTAGTTCCTATATTCCCAATAGGCTCTGCGCATTGGAATAACATAAACAGCAGTTTAGACGTAGGACTGAGGTCATCTAGGTCTCTACTGACTATGTTAGACTTAATTAGTTTTGCCAGCTAGCTCAGAGGTCACTAGAAACTTTCTCGAATGTTCAGGAAGGAGTTAACTTCCCTGATTAGACAAGCAGGGATTAGTTTCTGACAACCGCATAAACATGACAACTTTGCTCCCTCAGAATAAAGAGTATATCTCCAGAGTCGTGTGAAAACAATAGACAACTATTTCACTCAGTCAATCGTGCATGCTTAATTTCACCAGGAGTGCAGAGAAATAGAGAGACGGACGTTTTCAATAAAAGGTGTTATTTATTGAGCAGTCTTCTTTCTCATGCAAGAGAAATGAATTGCCACAAGTGCAATACTTATCATGAAGTAAAGTGCGTACAGTAAAAGGAGTATTATGAAATAATACTGTAAAAGCATTGATATGGTTTCTGAGCCATATGATACTTTAAAACGGATAAAATATATACATACATAAAATCATTGACTAAACGTACTCAACTGGTGCTTCTAAGATACGCCTACCTCGGTGTACCTGACCTAAGCCTAATACGTGGGAAGGAGTAAGTAAGTTGCAGTTTAAGTTAAGTTGTTTTTTTGCCAAGAATCTGAATCAAGAATTCTCTCAAGGGTTTAGTCAGCTCCGTACCTTGGTTCTAGAATGAAGGAGGTCTTGTATCTCTCTCTCGGGACTCGATCTCCCAGCAACCCGCAAGGGTGACTGGGAACACCGGAGCTGGAGTTTCTCGGCTGGAGAAAAGACAGCGTCTCTCTCAGTGCGTCAAATGGGAGGGTGGGCTTCCTTCGGCACTCGCATCAGCTGGGCGTCGGGCAAGTAGATAGCCGCTCTGCTCCAAACCACTGTGTGTTTGCTTAAGGCAACGTTGGTATATTTATACCTGAAAGGTGCCGGGTTTGACGTAAGTTTGGACATAAGACGTCACTAAGAACTAACAGTTCTTTCTGGACTCCATGAGTTCTTGTTCAAATCAAAACAAAAGCAGGGGGATTTCCTGGGCTGCTGGAGGCTTGGCTTGTTTAAAGAACGCGTTGTACTTTCTAGGAGTCTATGGGAGTAGCCTTGCCGTATTTGGACTGCATTGGCTATTACTAAATATGGACATGATTCCTATGCCTTTATAAGGATATGTTTTATTATAACCACATAAGGGCATGAATCGGGGATATCTAATTAGTGTCCTAGATAGATTCACAACACTGCCTCCACTGCGGCACGCTGCCCATCCTTAATCTCAGCTACAGGAGGATTCCTTACACGGCGCTGTCTGCCCTGCTGTCGCCACTGAGACCTAGTGTCCTCTGATTCAACAGTGAGCCCTCCCGGCTCGTCGTCCTCAGCCGGAGGGTCCAAGCCCAGCAAGTGGCACGCCTCCCTCACAGACCGGTGATGGTGGAGTTTGTTGTCCATTTTAAACATCAGACGGAAAGGGTGGCCCCACCTATAGGAGATGTTATGTGGCTGTAGGTAAGCTGTGACAGGTTTGAAGGTTCTGCGCTTCTGCAGTGTAAGTGCGGACAAATCCTGGAATAAAACTGGAGATTGATCCTTAAAAGACAAAGGGTGTAACTGTCGTGCCTTCTGGAGGATTTCTTCTGTCGTGCGACAGTCTTGCACGCAAGCCAAAATGTCCGGAGTTGGTGCCGCCGACAAGCGTGGAGGACCCACCCTATGAACTCTATCCAACCGGAGCTCCGACTCCAAGGGGCGTCCCAGGACGTGGTTGAAAAGTTTGCTCGTAAATCTAAACAGGTCTTTGGTATCGTCAGTCAGCGTGACGCCTCGGATTCGAACATTATGGCGACGGGAACGGTTCTCCAAATCTTCCAAATGTGTTTGCAAATCGACCTGCTGGTCGTGGATCCACACTATCTCCTGACGCAGCGCCTCTATTTCGTTATCCCGTCCATCACCCTTGGTCTCCAGCTCTGCCACACGCTCCCCTATACCGTCCGCATCTCTGCGCACCTCTTTAATCTCCTCAGTGAATTCCTTCTTCAAAGTATGAATGTCTTCTCTCAGGTTGGTAAACAGCGATTCCAGAAAGGCCTTGGTGATAGGTTCCGAGCATCCACCTGCTCAGCAGCAGAGCGGGCCGCGCTTGCCGCCATGTCTTTCGGTTGCTGACTCGCCTGGGCCTTGGCAAATAAATCTTTGACAGTTTTATCCTTGCAGACCCTCGCTGTGGACATATCGGCCCGGGTGCCCTCTGGAAGACACCCACCGGGCCCACCGTGTCCCAGGGCCCCCCACAAAACCCGGCAGGCCACTCACGCACTCCAGCTGGCCGAACGGCCCGTGGGTCCGACTCTGTGGCCCTCAAAGCGACTTTAAGCGGGCCTGCCCTTGACTCCGGGCGGTAAGCTCTCTATCAGCCACAAATACTCCGCAAAGGGCCGCCAAGCCACCACCTGATATCTCCCGCGACGTCCAGAGGGCCGATCCCACGCTGTCCAGTAATTTGTCTGAGAGCCTACACCACAGAGCTCTTCGATGCTCTCCCCCAGGCCTTCAATCGTCTCTCGCTACCTCGAGGGTATCAATCCGCTCCACAAAGCTGACCAGGGTCTCTGCAGCTAGTCGCAGCTTCCACTCTGTGCTGCCAACCGCGCCTCCCCGAGTCCGAACTAGGCCGTCCCCCACTGCCGTTGTGTCACCATCGCCAGCTCACACAGGGCTAAGGCCATCCACCATCATAGCCCCAAGGAGGGTCCGCAGGCACAACAGTTCAGGCAAAACAGAGGGGGACGAACTCCATGTCCATCTCTGGCACCTGCCCCTAACAGTCAAAGGCGGGGACCCAGTGCGCAACCCCCACGATGTAGTGCCTCCTCCTCACCACACACAGACAACTTGCTCCACAACGACCCCGTAGAGAGCGGGGGGGGTCTGCCCCACCATCCACAATGTCTCATGCCTCTCCGCAGACTTGTGCCACTCAGCCCTCCTTTGCCGTCCTTACCGGAATCACCAGGGGGCCCCTCTGCCAGTCTTCACCACAGTGCTTCCTGGCCCCTTCACGACCTGCTTCGTGGACAAGCAGTGCCCACAGGGGTTCCCAACATTGGCCACAGCGGACCTCCACGCAGGCCGCCCCGGCCGATCTGCCCTCTCTGCCACTGGGCCTTTGCAATCCTGGCGCGGAGGCCCCGTCTCAAAATGGCAGCTCACCTCCTGTGCGTTGCTGTCGCGTCTAGGAGAACTCCGAAGTGCCACCTGACCAGGCGACCTCTCGCCGGGCGGGCTCCCAACACCAGCTGTCCAACAATGCTGCCCACCGGCTGCGGGAAAATGTCATAGGAGCCGGTCCTCACCAGGCCCTCTGCCACTGCCGCTGCCGCCTCACAAAATGGCGGACGGGCCGGAGCCACCACCAAGTCCCGGGTCCCATGCTCCGAGAAGGGAACGAGAGGTCGCAGCCCCCTTCCTCCGCTGGTGCGTCCACGCAGATTTCCGCGGCTCCCGCTGCTCTTCGCCGCACACTCTCCGCAAGGCGCAGGCCAGCGCGCCTGGACTTCCGGCGCGCCGTCCGATCGGCCGCACTTTTCCACCAGCCTCAGCTGCCTCACCAGCCCGCCGATCTCTGCTGGGTGCCAGGAGCCCCCCGACCACCGGCCACCGATCCAACACCGCTCCCCAAGGTCACGGGAAGACAGCCCACCAGCAGGTAAGGCCGACTGCAGCAAATACGGCCGTTAAGCCTGTGCTACTCTGGGCCGTCGGCGGGAGCTCCGGAGCAGGACTTCTGCTCACGCCGCTATCTTAGACACCCTTCGTATGTCATTTTTTATGGTAATTTTACATCGTAAAAGTTCAAAAGAAACATTATGAACATTTCTTAATAATTAAGGGTCACAGCTGACTTTTGGGCACTGAATCAGTCTATGATTACTATAGCTATTTTACCTAATAAAGGCCTACCATAATTTATTAGCCAATACGAAAATGTAAATATGGTCTAAGAAAACCTGTAAATTGGAGATCACCAGATTTAATCACCTACTAGGAATCCGAGAGTGGGTGACGTGGTTTGCCACATGCAACCCACCTGCGTTTGTTGTACAGATGTAAAATTCAATATGTGAACCTCTATGAATCCATTTAATTTGGTCCTGAAAGTTCCCAATATCAAATCAATAAACATTTGTTATACTCAATTCCTCACAAGGAGCAAATTGGGAAAAGACAGAAGACATTAGTGAGCATGGTGCAAGACATGAAGGACAATCATTATAGCCTTAAATACAGTATATGCAATCACCAATCGCCAGATACAGCACAACCCCAGCTGCATTATTTTGAAAAATGTGGGATACCCTTGGTTTTATCAGGAGTCTCACCCATGACTCTATACCCATGGGCAGCAAGCTGCCTCATATTTCCATAAGTTATCTCCTTCTAATCAAAATATGAAGTAACACATCTAAAAGTATGAGAATGCAGAGGTTATAAGGCACAACTCTGAAACATCAGATCGAACCTAAAAATCACCTTCCTCCTGTCATTCTAGTGCAGTACTAAAATCACTGTAACTTAACCTGAAGAATCACCACCTCTCACTCTTGCTGGAATGCTGGAAATCTTGTGCATTGCTCAATCAGTAGCATTTAACAACCTTCATGGGCGTCCCTCCCACCCCAACACTTTCACAATCTGTGACTTTAATTAATTAGCTTTCTGTGACAAGGACTCTGTTAAACCTGTTAGCCTTAGGGTGGTCTTTCCTCAAACCTTTTGCCTGTGTACCTTGTCGTTTTGCTGTTATTTTTTGACCCTATGGACTGAGAGCACTTTACCACTGCTAACTACAGCTAAAGCACATGTGCTTCTCCCCCAAATATGGTAACATTGGTGTATACACAATTGGCAGATTTAATTTACTTTTAAGCCCCTTGTAGAGTGGTATACCATATACCCATGCCTGTTAATTCAACGCTACTAGTGGGCCTGCAGCACTGAATGTGCTACCCACACAAGTAGCCCTGTAAACATGTCTCAGGCCTGCCACTGCTGAGGCTGTCTGGGCAGTGTTACTGCCACTTCAACTTGGCATTTAAACCCATTGGCCAAGCCCTAAACTCCCTTTTATTAAACATAAATCAGTCCGAAGTAGCCCATAAGTGAGAGTGCTGTAAAAGGTAGGACATGCACTATTAAGTTTTAAATGTCCTGATAGTGAAAAACACCTACATTTGTTTTACACTACTGTGAGGCCTACTCCTCTCGTAGATTATCATTGGGAATTCCTTAGTACACTTTTAAGCTGATTAGAAAGCAGTAGCTGTGTCATGTCATTCATATCCTTAGAATGTTAATGATAAATCCTTTTCACTGGTAAAGTTGGATTTAAGCTCACTATTTAGGAAAATCCCACTTTTAGAAAGTGGACATTTCTTTGTTCTTACAGCTCTGTGTGCCTACTGTCACGGTACAGATGGGTAGGAACCCCAACAAGAACGGAGTTGCCACTAACCTGTCTTTTCTTGCCCGCGGGGACCACAGTCTGAAGAGATACCTCCCAATTCCCTTAAATGCCAACCCCCCCAATGTGGTAGACACACTGGAGACAGATAGCACTTCGGGGGAAAAGGGAAGGGGCTGTTTCTGGGGGCACCCTCTTGGTCTGGTCTAGCGTGGCTCTGCGCAGCTAGGAAAACAAAGGACACCGTTACTATGTTCAGATGATGAGGCTAGACATTTACATAGAAGGGTACGTATGGAAACACTCACTGAATGCCCCAGAGCGTTCAATGCTGGTTCTTGGGTGGAAAGGGTCAGGAACTCGAGCGATGCTCCTCTGGCTGTTACTGCACAGGGCTCAGAGGACAGGCACCGAAGTTCGGGCGTAGGCTAGGCGTCACCGAGCGTGCTGAGTGCTCGTCAGTGCAAAATTAGTTTCTAGCCAGGCTGGGTTGGAAGACCGGAAATAAGTACACCGGTGCTTATAAACGAATAAGGTCAAAAGGGAAACTAAATAATCTTAACAAGGTTTTTAGCACGGCCGTGCTAGGTCTTACCTCCAACTGTTAGCGGGAAGGCAAGCGTCCGCGGGTTCAGCTGGCTGTGTCCAAAATAGCGGGAAGGCAAGCGTCCACGGGTTCAGCTGGCTGTGTCCAAAATAGCGGGAAGACAAGCGTCCGCGGGTTCAGCTGGCTGTGTCCAAAATAGCGGGAAGGCAAGCGTCCGCGGGTTCAGCTGGCTGTGTCCAAAATAGCAGGAAGGCAAGCGTCCGCGGGTTCAGCTGGGTGTCCTCAAGGAAGAGTGAGGTCGGGTCCAGGCTCGGAATCCGGTATGATTGACAAGCACCTCATACTTCCTGGGAGGCGCTTATATACCACTCCCCCATTCGCCGGTTCCGGACTGCTAGAGCCCAGGGCTTTCTGGGAGTTGTAGTTTGGTAGTGTCTGCGACGCCCCGCCTTATGCCTGCTGCTCAGAATCGCTACAGAACCCCCTCTCAAGGACTGCTGACTCGGCGGTCGACCAGGTTAGCCCGGATGGGTCTGATGGTACTGAGCCAATAACTCAGGGCAATGGAGATTCTGCTCCGGCTCCCAGGACCTGTCCTCGACTCCAAATCCCTTCCAAGTCACTAGGTATTGGACCTTTCCCCGATGTATCCTAGAATCCAACAATTCCTGTACTTCGTACTCCTCTAATCCCTCCACTAGCACAGGCGGTGGATGGATGGCCAGTCTAGTGTCTAAGGGACAGGGTTGGAGCAGAGACACATGGAAAACAGGGTGAATGTGCCATGAGAGAGGGATAGCTAGTCTCAGAGCTACGGGATTGATGATTTCCACCACGCTATAGGGGCCAATGTATTTAGGTTTTAGCTTGTTGATGCCTTTAAGGTGGATGTTTTTGGTTGATAACCACACCTTGTCACCTACGTGGTATTCTGGTTCTGGACTGCGTTTCTTGGCTGCGAAACGTTTCTGTGTCTCTTGAGCAGCAGATAAATGGCGTAGTGCATCGAGGCGGACTGCCTGTATGTGTGCATGATGCTCCTGAATGCTGGGAAGATTGGTGTTAACAGGCCATTCGAAGGGAAGGATGTTTGGGTGGTAGCCCAAAAGGCAGAAGAACGGTAGACAACAGAGGGTCAAATGATCAGAGTTGTTATAAGTGAACTCAGCCAGCCATAAGAGTGTGACCCAATCTGTTGTGTTTTGTAAGGAAAAACAACGCAGGTATTGTTCCACCGTCTGATTGAGGCGTTCTGTTTTGCCGTCTGTTTGTGGATGGTAACTCGTGGAGAGCCTGGCGTCGACGTGCATAGTCTCGCAGAGGGCCTTCCAGAAACGAGAAGTGAATTGCGCCTCCCTGTCGGTTATGAAGACACTCGGTACACCATGGGCCCTGACTAGATGTTGTAGTAGCACCATTGCAAGTTCTGCTGATGTTGGTACCTTGTCTAACGGTACGAAATGTCCCATTTTGGTCAAGTGGTCTACTAGGACCAGTATCACTGTTTTTCCTTGACACAAGGGCATTTCTACTATGAAGTCCATGGAGACGGTATGCCATGGTTTGGGTGGAATGGGTATGGGACGGAGGAGCCCCGTCAGCCTGCTGTGTCGCGCCTTACCCTGAACACACACCGAACAGTTCCTGATGTATTTCTTGGTGTCGTCTCTCACGGATGGCCACCAGAAGGAGCGTTCTATGGTGGCGATGGTTTTGTACACACCCCAGTGACCTCCTAACACGGAGTCATGAGCCCAATTCAGCACTTGTATCTGTAACCTTGGGTCAGGTACATACATGGCATGACGATAGTACAGGAGTCCATCGTTCACTGATCGCTACTGGGGGTCTTCTTGAAGCCAGGCGTTGTCGTCAATCTCTGCCACTGAAACCTTGAGATCCTCGAGGAAATCAGAGGACGTGAGCAAGGCTATTGTAGGGTCTGGAAAGGCTTTTTCAGACAAGATAGATGGCGGCTCCTTGTCTTCAGCTGTCTGTTGTGGCTGGATGTCCTGATTCCGAGAGAGAGCGTCGGCCTTCCCATTTTGTGGACCTGGGCGGTACCTGATGACAAAATCATAGTCCGAGAAAAAGAGAGTCCAGCAGAGCTGTCGCGGTGTCAGTGCCTTGGCTGTTTTGAGGAACAGTAGGTTCCGATGGTCCGTGTAGATTTCGAAGGGGTGACGGGCTCCCAACAAGTAATGTCTCCACTCTTCGCACCCCCTTTTTATAGCCAGTAACTCTTTGTCTGTGATCGAGTAATTGTGTTTGCTAGGGCTAAGTTTTTTCGAGTAGAACGCCACTGGGTGGATTTGTCCTGTCGTGGGATGTCTTTGTGACAGGACCCCTCCCAAAGCGTATTGGGACGCATCAGTTTCCAGTATGTAAGGGAGTCGTGCATCAGGATGTCTCAATATCGGTGCCTGTGTAACTCTTTCTTTTAAGTATCGGAACGAATGTTCGGCTTCCTCACCCCAGTGAAAGGGAACGTTTTTCCTCAACAGTTTGGACAAGGGATGGATGATCTTGGAGAAGTCTTGGATGAACCGCCGATAATAATTCGCATATCCCAGAAAGCTTTGTATGGATTTGACACACTGAGGGGTCTTCCATTTTGTGATGGCTTCTACCTTACCATCCTCCATTTGAAAACCGTTAGCATTGATCACGTATCCCAGAAAGGACACTTCCTGTGTATGAAAGAGGCATTTCTCTAGTTTGGCATACAAGTTATGCTGCTGCAGCCGACCCAGTACTTCTCTGACGTGTTTTACATGTTCCTGTAAAGTACGAGAGTAGACGAGGATATCGTCAATATAAACCATGCAGATGGTATCTAGCAATCCTCTCAACACTTCGTCCATGAAATACTGGAAGGCTGCCGGGGCGTTGCACAGCCCAAACGGCATGACTCTGTACTCAAAAAGGCCGAACTTGGTCCGGAAGGCCGTCTTCCATTCGTCGCCTCTTTTGACTCTGACCAAATGGTAGGCACCTCTTAAATCCAGCTTCGTGAAGTAACGTGCCCCATGTAACTGGTCCATCAGTACCGAGATCAACGGAAGGGAATACCTGTTTTTAACCGTGATGTTATTCAGGGCCCTGTAGTCAATACACGTTCTTAGTTCAGCACAATCCTTCTTCGGAATGAAAAACAGGGGTGAAGAAGCCGGGGACGTGGAGTGACGAATGAAACCAGAGGCCAAGTTGTCGTCTATATAGTTTCTCAAATACGTGTTTTCTTTTTCAGTGAGGGCATACACTCTACTGCAGGGAATGGCCGCACCAGGTAGTAGGTCTATGCAACAGTCATAGACCCGAGGAGGTGGTAAACGAGTGGCTTTCTGTTTATCAAACAGAGGTCGGAACTCCGCATAGTCATCTGGCAGGGTGGTGGCGCTACACGTCAGTTCTGTTGCACAAGCTGCGGCCAGGAAATGTGCACATGAGGATTCTCCGTCCTTTGCCTCTGAGGAGAAGGGGAGAGCATGACGGCAATGTTCCATACAATAAGCAGATTCCAGGGATACCGCGCGAGTCGTCCAGCTCACGGTGGGGTTATGTAAGGTCAGCCATGGCATCCCGAGGATGAGACGGAACTGTGGAGCAGCGATTAGGTCAAACTGGATGTATTCAGAATGTTCTGTTTGGATGTGCATTTGCAGCGGCCGAGTATGCCTTACTACGGGTCCCGAGGATAACGCGGAGCCGTCCACCGCTTTCACGTACTCAGGTTACTCTTTCTTTTCCCATGCGATCCCCAAGGAGCGTGCATATTCGATATGCATATAGTTACCGGTAGCCCCGGAATCCAGTAGGGCATCCACTTTGGTGGCTTCTTCTGCAGCAACCCACAATGAGACGGTCAGGTTGAGGTGGGCCACAGCTGGCATCAACGTATTAGCAAGTAATGAGGAGATCGGTGTGTGTCTTGCGTCCAACCCAGTGATCTCGGTCTGGTTCGGACTCTTCAGTTTTCCGATGCCTCTTTCATTCCCAGAGCAGCAGTTCTACGTGGAGCCGGATTTCTGTCTGGTTTTGGGCCCTGGCCTTGCACTCTCTTATGAAGTGACCGCTCTTGCCGCAGTATAAACATAGTTTCATCTTCCTCCTACGTTCACGTTCTTCCGTAGTAAGGGGGCCTCGAATACCCCCGATCTGCATAGGCTCGGTACCGTCGGTAGGCTTGGGGTTTTCGTCCGTAAGGGGTTTTGGTTTGGGATACCAGCCCCTTATCTCGCCCTTATTCCGATCCCCTCGTCTTTCCACCAACCGATGGTCCAACTGTACCGTAAGATCGATCAACTCCTCACAGGTGGCTGGTAGCTGGACCACCTGGGAAAGCACGTCTTTCAATTCTCCTCTTAGGCCCTGGTAGAACAAAGAGGCTCTCTTTTCCTGTGGCCAATCTGTTTCAACCACGAGACGATTGAAGGAAGTGATATAGGATAACAGGTCCTGTGATCCTTGTCGCAGTGTAAGCAGTTCCTTATCCAGGGTCAACATGTGGGACTTGCGATCAAACAGTTTCCTCAAGGCTGTACAGAAGTCAGTGAATTGGTGTAACACAGGATCGTTTCTTTCCATTAGAGGTATGGTCCAGCTGGACGCATTCCCACCCATATAGGACATCATGAAAGCGGTTTTCGCCGCATCATCCCTAAACACAGTGGGTTTACAAAGGAAATGGAGCCTGCACTGGTTCAGGAAAGTCTCGAACTTCTTAGGATCCCCAAAAAAACATTCTGGAGGGGCTAGCGGAATGCCCTGGTTTTGTATGACATGGACCGTAGGGGTTTGATCCGTGGAGGTCGCGGGACCTGCAGTGGAAATGAAGAATCCACCTCCTGTTGCTCTCGGGGAAGAGGGAGGGGGTGTGGGGTGCCCTGGTGGAGGGAATGTGGCCTTCCGAATGTAGGACCCTGCTCCAGGGCCTTTGCGCGCTAAACCTGCGAATTCCCTGCGCATGGTGTTCATGTCTCTTTTCATCTCTTGGTTTTCTACTCTGGAGGCATGTACCTCTTGCTGTTGAACGTTAAAGCTTTCAAGTAATGAGGCCAGTACTGCGCCGGTATCCATGGTCCGGGCAGGGCAACTGTTGTGGGCTTGTCAATCTGTTACGGTAGAGACGGGTAGGAACCACAACAAGAACGGAGTTGCCACTAACCTGTCTTTTCTTGCCCGCGGGGACCACAGTCTGAAGAGATACCTCCCAATTCCCTTAAATGCCAACCCTCCCAATGTGGTAAACACACTGGAGACAGATAGCACTCCGGGGGAAAAGGGAAGGGGCTGTTTCTGGGGGCACCCTCTTGGTCTGGTCTAGCGTGGCTCTGCGCAGCTAGGAAAACAAAGGACACTGTTACTATGTTCAGATGATGAGGCTAGACATTTACATAGAAGGGTACGTATGGAAACACTCACTGAATGCCCCACAGCGTTCGATGCTGGTTCTTAGGTGGAAAGGGTCAGGAACTCGAGCGATGCTCCTCTGGCTGTTACTGCACAGGGCTCAGAGGACAGGCACCGAAGTTCGGGCGTAGGCTAGGCGTCACCGAGCGTGCTGAGTGCTCGTCAGTGCAAAATTAGTTTCTAGCCAGGCTGGGTTGGAATACCGGAAATAAGTACACCGATGCTTATAAACGAATAAGGTCAAAAGGGAAACTAAATAATCTTAATAAGGTTTTTAGCACGGCCGTGCTAGGTCTTACCTCCAACTGTTAGCGGGAAGGCAAGCGTCCGCGGGTTCAGCTGGCTGTGTCCAAAATAGCGGGAAGGCAAGCGTCCGCGAGTTCAGCTGGCTGTGTCCAAAATAGCGGGAAGGCAAGCGTCCGCGGGTTCAGCTGGCTGTGTCCATAATAGCGGGAAGGCAAGCGTCCGCGGGTTCAGCTGGCTGTGTCCAAAATAGCGGGAAGGCAAGCGTCTGCGGGTTCAGCTGGCTGTGTCCAAAATAGCGGGAAGGCAAGCGTCCGCGGGTTCAGCTGGGTGTCCTCAAGGAAGAGTGAGGTCGGGTCCAGGCTCGGAATCCGGTATGATTGACAAGCACCTCATACTTCCTGGGAGGCGCTTATATACCACTCCCCCATTCGCCGGTTCCGGACTGCTAGAGCCCAGGGCTTTCTGGGAGTTGTAGTTTGGTAGCGTCTTCGACGCCCCGCCTTATGCCTGCTGCTCAGAATCGCTACACCTACAGTCTGTATCCAATACACATCTGGGTAGGGTGAAAGCTACTCTTTGTGCATTCCCTCTAGACAACCACAAACACAGGAAGCTTAGGCGTGTCTGAGTACTCATCTGCATTCTGATGACTCTTCCTGGGCAGGAAGGGAGGGAGAGGCTGTTACTTACTCCTGAATAGGCAGTGCCCTGTCCCCACACAAAGGGCTGATTATCCCCTACTGATAATCAGGAGCCAGGGCTGAGAAGAAAGGACCTCTGTGCACTTCAAAGACCCTTCTTTGAAGTCACCCCCACTACAAAGGCAAAACTGGGTAATAAGTACTGGATCTCTGACCCCACCAAACCAGAAACTACTGAGCCTGTGAAGAACTTTGCCAGGAGGAAGAACTACGGTGCTGCTACAAGGACTGTCCCTCTGCTAGATTCTGCCCTGGAAGAATTGCTTTTCTGCTCTGCTGTGCAGCCCTGCTGCCTGCTACCCTCTGCCTTGCTGAGAAAAGGGCAGGACCCATCTCACTTGACCCAGAGAGACTCCAAGGACATGCTGGCTTGCCCCCTGTTCTAAAGTCTAAGTGACATCAAAGACTTCCTGCAACAGCACCTGGACTCTGCCATCTGTCAGTCCCTGCCCTGCCAGGTGGTGCCAATCCAGTCCTGGGCCCTTGAAGGTGTGGTTTTTTGTGGTGGAACTCTCAACACTGACTCATCACTGCCATTGCGTCAATCAGAACTGGCGCTTTTCACCCGACAACAACGCCTTGCCCATCTTCAGCACTGCTTGGCACTTAAGCTTCCCTGAGTGTGTGGCTTGACAAAGAAGCATCATCCATCTTCACTGTTGCTAGATTACAAATCTTTCCCTGAGTGTGCAGCTCGACAACGACGCATCACCTATGTATCCCTCGGATCGATGAAGACACATCGCCTCCCTGCTGCTCGCATCTGGTCCTTGAGACAGCACCCTCCAAAGGTACTGTTTTGGGCAGCTGGCCGAGGCTGGTCAATGTATCCAACCCACACTCCATCGCAGTCTGCCAGAAATGTTGAATTTGCCCTGGTCCAGTGCGATCAGATGGCCATGGCTGGCGCTTTTTGACTCTAAGCACTATATGTTCATTTAATATTTACAAATTCCTAACTGGTTTTACTTATTGAGTGTTTGTCATTTCTGTTGTGTTTTATCCATAAAAGCACTGTCTATTTGTCTAACCTGGTGTGAAGTCTTTTTTGAGGTGTTTTCATTGTGTCACTGTGGGTACATGTGTTGCACAAATATTTTACACATAGCCTCTTCACTTAAGTCAGACTGCCCTGTGCCAAGCTAGCAGAGGGTGAGCACAGGTTAACTCTAAGTGCGCATCTAGCTTTCCCTGACTAGGATGGTGGTTCCTGCTTGGACAGGGTGCATACCTCTGCAAATCAGCAACCCAATTTTGAACAGACTCCTATAGCCTTGAGCTGATAGCCTCTCTTTACAAACCTCAGCATTTCACACAGTTGTTCTAGTTTCTCCCATATTTGACTGTAGCCTCTAAAAGCAGCCCGGCCGCTAAGTGAGCCATTGTTTACCTGCCATTGGGCTTCCACACTCTTTACTTCTGATAAAGATGACAAACTAGCTCATTTGACACTACCCAACAGGGTGGACAGGCTAGCTTAATTTCTTCTTCTCCATTGCTCTCATCACTGTCTCAACCTTCTTAGATTTTTATTCCAGATAAAGATTGAGCACGTTGGTTGACCTGACCAATATCTGCTCCCTCGTGCAACAGGTCTGCCTATTCTGGGATATCTCCACTTTAATGAAATGTAATACTAAGAGTTGACCTCAGCACAAATAAGTAATCTTTTCTGTTTTTGTTTTCTGCCACTGCCTGGCAAAAGGCCTGAATATCCACCAGGAAGCTCACAATGGAGAGGTTAGGAAACCTAAAAAATAGTCCTGTGGATATAGGAGGGATACACTACTGTCTGTCTATGCACCATATCCCATAGCCAGGAGCAACAGTATCTGTGTGGGAGGCTAAGGCTTTCATCCCGCTGACGCTGGGGAAGTCTCCAGCTACACCCACAGAAGTTTCGCTTTTATAGCCCTACCGGCACACCTACGCAGGGCATCTTCCATCTAAGGTGGTCACTCAACTCACACACATCTCCAATGCACCTCCAGGCCACTGAATCCTACCAATCCAAATTTGCTCACCCTCTCAGGCACAGACCTGGGCATCCACATAAGCCGAATACAGTGGGCTATGTTCCACAACAAAAAAGAAAAAATGCAACTGAACACAGATGCGGAAAAAAGGGGGGAGATTGAAGACCGCAGATTGCTTACTCTAGTTTTACTCAAACTCAGATTTAACCAGCCCAAAAGTTACCTCTCTGAATCCACTACTTCTTCTGAGGCAGCTACGTGGGTCACAGGTAGTCCCAATGTCGGTCAGGCCTGAAAAGAGGCCGGAGCCTCATTGAACGCTCCAAGTAACACCCAGCAAATTCCCCTCCACCCAAAGAACATGCTGAATGAAGCAATGTCCACTTGTACTATTATTATTTTCCCTCTTTGCCTATGTATGTTCTCATTTACACGAGGAGGTTACACAAGCCTCAGATGCAGCTTGTACATCTCACTTTACATTACTGGGCTCACCAACCCCGGGAAAAAGATAAGTGCATCAAGCCCGAAGTACTCTAGTTGTAAATTTGAGGTCATCCACAAGCATGTTAATTTAGGCGTTGGTTAAGACGAGAATGATAATAAACTGATGTTACCAAACAATACGATTCTATCAAACAGTATTTTATTTTTGTTTTTATTTTGAATATATATAGTGAAAAATAAGTATAGTGAGTGTTTCTGATCCTTGTGGTTGACAAGGAAAAGCACTATGGGGCATATGTAGGTAATTTCCATTTTGCGATTATCAAATAGCGATTTTTAAGGAATCGCTATTTGAGAATTGCAAAATGGAATGTAGGTAATAATTCGCAATTTTATTGCGAATCTGTACCATTCCTTAATTGCGATTAGCAAATTGCGAATCGCAATTAAGGAATGAGTGTCCCATTCATTCCTATGGGCCAAGAGGCCCATAGGAATGATTGTGGATGCATTCTCAAATTGCGATTTTCTATGAGAAAATCGCAATTTGAGAATCGCAATTCCAAGGGTGCCAGGGGGTCCAAAGGACACCTGTTGCACCCCTGGAATGTGCCTGTAAGTACATGTGAAAAACCAAAAACGAGCACCAATATTGCCTCTTATTTTTTAGGGGGGTTATTAGTGACCACTTGGTCTACTGAGTTAAACAGTACACCTCGGGATGCTTTTTTAGTCCAGAATGAATCCATTTTAATTTTCAAAATTCAATAAACACATATTTCCAAGGGTTTCATAAAATACAAAGGCATTGCCTATATCACTCTAATATCTCTCATACAAAGACACAGTCATTCGCTACACCATACAACCTAAACAAAAACAACAAACATAGAAAAAGCTATACATCAGTTGATACAAAATATTTACAATTCAAAGTTTGAAAGTACACAGCAAAGGAATAATTTTTTTTTTTTATATATTTAGAATATTTTCTTTTTAAATTGGAATCCTAATACTGTAGAAAGGAGGTCTACGCGTTTCGATGACCCTTGATTTTAGGGAAATCTCGTCAGGACCACGTAGCTGCGAATGCAAAAAAGAGGAATGAGTCACTCTGCTAGAAAACCCACCCTCTGTCACTTCTCATATTGAAAGGGGAATCTAATCCTACCTCAGAGGTGCTCGTTTTTCCTAAAGGTCGAAATAGGCTTCGCATTCAAAACCAGCCTATTTTTTAGGGAGATTGGAATTTGTAACACGGCGGAGTCCACAACCTGGGATTTGATTGTATATCGGCGAGCGTGAGTCACGCCTAGATTGCCCGATCAGTGCAGCACGAAAAAGAACACCGCCATCCGTCTCTGTCTCTTGCTTCACGGTGTAAGTACATGTGGCACACATACATGCCCTAGGGCATGTCTGTGAGCCACATGGCACTTTGAATTTTTTTTAAAAATGCATTTTGACAGGAAATCGCAAAATACCATCTACATGATGTAGGTGGTATTTTGCGATTTCTTAAGCCGAAATCGCAATTTTAAAGGCACCCCTACATAGCATTTAAGGAATCGCAAAATTGCGATTCCTTAAATGCTTGAGCAAAATAAGGAATCACAATGTTTGCGATTCCTTATTTTGCTAAGTGGCACCTACATACCAAAATGTCGTTTGCGAATTCCGCCGTTTGCGAATCGCAAACGCCTTCCTACATATGCCCCTATGTGTTTTTAAAATACCCCTCACACACTATGATTCCCATAGTGTTATGCTTCATCATTGGGGTCTTCCCGTCCCTCTACGGGGCGGGGCGTGCTACAACCTGCGAACTACGCGGGAGCACTTGTTGTTATGAAGATAGGCTATGTGTGGTTAAACATAAGTGTGAGTGGTAGGGGGTGGAAGGATTAAGTGAAAGATATGAGTGCTCCCGCATAGTTCGCATCTAAAATATGATCATAGAAAGCGAGACCCTCCAACAGAAAACAGTCACCCACGTTGGTTGAGAGAGAATGGTGCTTACACCTATTTTATAATTTTGTAATGATTCAATTGTAATTTACTTCAGATGTTTATCGTGTTATAGTATTGTTTACAGACCTGAAACTGCTGACACTGGGTGGAAGTGAGAGACTTACAGAAGAGGTACAACATTCGGATAGTTGTAATCAGTTGCTCACCTGAGGGTAATATATGTGTCCATTGGCACTGCAAACCCGCTTACTGCCCGCCACATTCTTCTTGGTGGGCTGGCCAGTCTTACTGCAGAACTGGTGGGTGTCGTGCCAGCGAAGGAGAGCCTGGGCCTTTAAAAATAGAAACAGAAACGTCAGCCTGTGGCATCTGCTAACTACTTTGTCCTACAAGCGAATGGAAAGCTCTGTATGCAATTGGCTGTCGCTATATACAAAGTGCGAAATGAAAAATCAATACAAACATTTTACCTGAATGTTTATATACATCATTATAAAGTACAAACTATGCCATGTCCCAAAGTAAGTACGAGTCTCTGAAGCGTGTAAAATGAGGTCTGAGAAAACCAATAAATAGGTTTGCCTTTTGCAGTCACATGAACTACGAGCAAACATCAAGCATTGACACAGACCAGTACTTCCACAGACACCCATTTTATAAAGTCCAACAGAAGCCTTCGCACAGTGGCCAACAGGCATTACTGCACAGAGACCACTGTGCTGCATAATTCTGCAGTCTACAGCACAGGGAGTCAAGCTCAAGCACCAGGGGAGCATAGAGTTGTGCCCATCAAGGCAGCAAATGTTTTGCACACATTGAGAACTGGCACTGAGCATGCGCAAATCCATCCTAAGCAATTTTAGATCCCTCGGCAAGGCATATTATGGGGCTTCCTGCATGTAACAACATTAAATGTATTGCCTATTTTCACCTATGTAAAGCTTTCATTGTACCAACTAATGTACAAAGGCTTGTTTAATTGACAGTTACCCTCACTCACAAATGAATATCTCTTCATTGCTGCCATTCTAGTCGCTGCAATAGGGAAAATCAAAGCGCTGGAAAATAGTTTCGCCATT
Source organism: Lissotriton helveticus (assembly GCF_964261635.1). NCBI lineage: Eukaryota > Metazoa > Chordata > Amphibia > Caudata > Salamandridae > Lissotriton > Lissotriton helveticus. Next base: position 694,749,024 of record NC_136065.1, on the reverse strand, counting down.
CCAAGGGTGCAATCTGATAGCTGGATTGGTAATTCTCTACACCTTTGTTTCTCAGTGTACACTTCTTTAATTAGACTTTGACTTCGGAGTAAACACAATTGGAGGTTGTGGGGCCACCAAAGACAGAAGGATAGAGAAGCAAAGAGAAAAGTATAGCATAAGCAGTAAAATAGAGTGAGTAGAGAGGTAAAGTAGAGAGATTGGTGCAGTAGGCAGAGACGCAGCGTGAAGATAACAAGCATTGGCATAGCCAATAGGTCTCGCCTTTGGGACCTTATAAGTGTTTAGTTATCCAGCACAATATCCTTGGTGCAACAACATCAAGTGTTGAATGGCTAAACACTTATAAGGTCCCAAAGGCGGGACCTATTGGCTATGCCAATGCTTGTTTTGAGTGAGTGGCTCGTGCAGGTATGCCACTGTGAGGTAGAGATGTTGCGAGTGCTTCAACAGGAGCACCTGTAACATTGCGCCTCTTCAAAATGTAACTTGGGTCTAGTGTAATACTTCTAGCCCCTATTCCCGTCTTCTCGCACCCAATGCATCCTTAAATGTCTCATGTACAGCCGGGGTTGACACTCCTATTACCCCTGCCCTCCAGTCACACTTTACCCGTCACGGGTGGACGTGGTGGTGGACGTGGTGGTGGATTTGGTGGTGGATGTGGTGGTGGTGGGCGTGGTGGTGGTGGGTGTGGTGGTGGTGGAAGTGGTGGTGGTGGGTGTGGTGGTGGTGGACGTGGTGGTGGATGTGGTGGTGGTGGATGAGGTGGTGGACGAGGTGCTGGTGGTCGACGTGTTGGTGGTGGACATGGTGGTGGTGGTGGACGTGGTGGACATAGTGGTGGACATAGTGGTGGACGTGGTCGTGGTCGATGTGGTGGCGGTGGACGTGGTGGTGGTGGCGGACGTGGTGGTGCTGGTGGACGTGGACATGGTGGACATGGTGTTGGTGGATGTGGTGGTCGTGGTGGTGGTGGACGTGTTGGTGGTGGTAGAAGTGGTGACGTGGTGTTGGACATGGTGGTGGTCAGAGCAGAGTCGAAGAGAGAAGCACTGCATTTGGTCAGCATGCAAATTGTATTCTCCAGGTCCTGATCCGTCTAGCGTGACTCAGGCAAAGTTTCAGAAGCACAAACAGGGTGTAAGGGGCACAGCCAAGGGAGTGTTCTGCCCTGAACTGCCTAGCAATGCACAGAGGTCTGTTCACTTTAGAGAAGTAGGAAATGACTGCTCTGCAGTGAACGTATGGTGCCTATTCACAGCTTGGGAAGTGTCTTGCAACAATTTCAGGACCTAATACAGATGTGCATTTCCAAAGCAGGGCCTCATGCTCTGTAAGGCTCAGATACCACTACTGATTGAAGCTGACTTCTAGGGGCATGTACCAATTCTACCAGCATGAAATATGAGAAAAAATATGTAGCAAACATTGCTTTGTTTACAAAACTGGGGGTAGCCGAGGACTCAGTCCTGAAACAGTGACCCATGCATGCAGAGAAAAGATATGCGAGCCAATTGCTAAACACTGCAAGCCACTGAGAGCAGAGCAGCCAACATGATGAGCTAGAGCTGAAAAAGAAAACTATTGCCAAGCGGCATAAAATGGTAGAAATCAGGCGTGTAACTCTTGTGATGTAATTCCACTGGCACTAGTCAGCAAATCTGAAAATATGCCTCAATGATCTGGAAATATTGGTACTCTTTCCCAGGCCCAACAGACGGATCAATATATAGATGGAGGTAATACTGATCCCCAGCACTAACTCAATGGCGCTCACCTGAGTCTTCACTTCAGACTATCCAAATACATCTCACCGGAAAGAAGAGATTAATGGTTCACTGCTGTCTAAAAAACATGGCAGCAACTGTAAAATGGAGGGCTTTGGCTGTGTGCCCAGTGGTGTAATGCGGAGATGATGACCTCTAGGTCAGACTAGTGTACTGATCTTGGAGCCTGTGTCATACTTATGTTGGAACAACTGCTTTGAACCAGGTGTCTTCTGACTAATATTTTTTAGTACGTTAGGTCACCTGAATTGTATATATAATACAAACATACCTTGATAGAATAAAACAAATTGACAGTTATCCAAACAGATCCATTTGTAAATGCTGCTTTCTATTGTACAAAGCAATGAAGAGAATAAAAAAAAGAGAGAAAGCGGTTTGTCTACTGAAGCAATGGTTTAGTCATAAATAGGAAAGTGTCCACAAAAACTACAAACATCCCTGCCCTATTTCACGTCTTTGGGGAGGAAAGGTACAAAAAAGACAGCATGTGTACTTCCGACATTTTGACATGCGCATTTTTGTGACAAGGTTCACCGTCCTCGGAAAATTGGAGCACAAAAGCTATTCCATCGCTCCCGTGCCCTGGCACGCCACTTCGCGCTCCCAGCTCGTTTAGTCCAACTGTCTGCACACATCACTGGAGAAGAAGTCTCTCTGCCTCTCTATGCTACATTATTCATAAGATCTAGTGACGAGGTCTTCCGAAGTCAGAAGCGACTGCAAGGAGCAATCCACGGCCCGCGGTCAAGGAAGCACGGATCTAGGCAGAATGTACGACTTGGTAAACCTAAACTGGGAGAGTTGGAAAAAGGAAAGACGAGGGCAGAAGCATTTCATTAATCAGAGCGGGTGAAAATGGGCCACTGCCATGCGTGGGTTGGAGTAGCGGAGAAGCCCACCGCCTAGAACAGAGATCCACGCTCATTGGTGCCATCTCTGCGCATCACGTGGTGAAGAAAATAATGCTTCTTGGCACCACTTGCCACGTACAACATATCCCTGCCTGACTTCGACACCTCTGGATCTCTAAGCACTAAGCCCCTGGACTCCTCTGTGAAAGGAATGCAATATTTAATTCACTCATGTCTTAGCATTTCTGTAGGAGCGCTGGTGAGAGAAGGGTCCCCCAAATGTAAAGGTTTCACGGGTTTCATTCTGGCGAGCACCAAGAGGTTTTGAATTTACCAGATTAAGTAACAAACAGAGCAAAATAACATCTAATAATGGCCGCAAGCAAAATCATGAAAGAAAAATGTAAAAACGTTCAGGATTTTATGTTTTAATTTAGGAGATTTACGTTGCTGCAGAATATTGAAGAATTAGAAGTTTCAAGATGCTGTGTTCACCATGAAACCGAGAGTGCTTCGCACCAACTGCAATTCTGTAAGCATGCCAAGCAGCGGGGTCTGAATGGGAGTTGGTGGTAATTTCTTTGAGGATCTGAGACAAGGAGACAGGAAGCAAGTCAGACCTCCACACTCGATGGAAACAAATCAGCACCTTCTAAAACAATGAACACTGCCAAGCCCCAATGGATACAGGGCCTGAGCTGCAGCATTAGAAATGCATTTAATCAGCGCACGCCTCACGCTGAAAGTAAAAAATTAATTTAATCAGCGCACGCCTCGTGCTGAAAGTTTTTAAAAAAGCAGCAAAGGCGGGGGAAGAGAAGAGGGGGCCTGCGCATGATTCCCTTGCGGGAGCGAGCAGGAAAGCTCGGTCCCGCAAGGGAATCGCCAAACGTGCACGCGTTGCTATTCAAAGCAATGCAACGCGTGCACGTTTTTGCCCGGAAAGCTGTGCCCATTACTAAAGGTCTTTTTCCTATGCAGCACATGGGCACTGCGTAGGCGAGACCTAAAAAGGCGATGTAACCAGAATGATGCAGGGAGGGAGATCGAAAAATGTAGGTATAGATGTAGGTAAGTTTTTAGACTCAGGTAGAGAGAGTTATAGATACGAAAAAGCAAATGTAAATTGAGGAAGAAGGGTGGAATATATATACCAAGTAATTAGAGTGAGGCAGAGACAGAGGCAGAAAGGTGAAATAGCTATAATACAGCCAGATGACAAATAGTAGTGAAGTAGAGAGGGACAAATTCATCCCAGATGTATAGAAATTTAGGTCAGGTAAAGAAAGTAGCGAGGGAACAAGAAATGTAGAGAAAGGAGGTTGAAGGTTGGTGGTGTTAAGCACAGGAGGGAAGTAGAGAGGGAGATTTGAGGTACAGAAAGATAGGTGAGGTTAATATAGTGATAGAGAGAGAGAGAGAGAGACTGAGGTAGACAGAATGGTGAGATAGAGAGGTTGATAGAGACAGGGAGGTGAGAGAGAGTTGAAATAGAAGAGATATAGAACAAGTATTTGCAATGCAATAGGTCTCGCATTAATTAAGTTTGAGCTATTGGCATTGCTAAATACGTCAACACCGATTGCAACAAGAGTCTATAAATTGTAGGCCACAAAAATGTGTATTTATTTTTGTAGCAATTGTCGCATGCTGCGCTTTAGATGAATATGTTTAAAAGTAAAGTGCGCCATACTGCGATTGCTACAATAGTTAATTGTGGATGCGTTAACAATTGATGTGTGCACTGATGGCTGGTAGTGTGTGTGCCTGTAGAAATTGTGCACTGATGGCTGGTGGTGTGTGTGCCTGATGGAAGCGTGCACTGACGGCTGGTGGTGTGTGTGCCTGTAGAAATTGTGCACTGATGGCTGGTGGTGTGTGTGCCTGGTGGAAGTGTGCACTGCCGGCTGGTGGTGTGTGTGCCTGGTGGAAGCGTGCACTGACGGCTGGTGGTGTGTGTGCCTGGTGAAAGGGTGCTCTAACAGCTGGTGGTGTGTGCCAAGCGTGCACTGGCGGCTGGTGGTGTGTGTGTGCCTGTTGAAAGCGTGCACTAACGGCTGGTGGTGTGTGTGTGTGCCTGGTGAAAGCGTGCACTGACGTCTGTTGGTGTGTGCCTGGTGGAAGCGTGCACTTACGGCTGGTGGTGTTTGTGCCCGGTGAAAGCGTGCACTGACGGCTGGTGGTGTTTGTGCCCAATGAAAGCGTGCACTGATGGTGTCTGTGTCTGGTGAAAGTGTGCACTGACGGTGTGGTTGTGTGTGTGGTTGTGTGTGTGGTTGTGTGTGTGGTTGTATGTGTGGTTTTGGTTGTGTGTGTGGTTGTGTGTGTGGTTGTTGTGGTTGTGATTGTGTGTGTGTGTGTGCGATTGTGTGTGTGTATGTGGTTGTGTGTGTGTGTGGTTGCGTGTGTGGTTGTGTGTGTGTGTGGTTGGGTGTGTGTGTGGTTGTGTGTATGTGGTGGTGTGTGGTTGTGTGTGTGGTTGTGTGTGAGGTTGCGGTTGTGTGTGTGGTTGTGTTTGTGAGTTGTGTTGTGTTTGTGGTTGTGTGTGTGGTTGTGTGTGTTTGGTTGTGTGTGTGGTTGTGTGTGGTTGTGTGTGTGTGGTTGTGTGTGGGTGTAGTTGTGTGTTTGGTTGTGGTTGTGTGTGTGTAGTTGTGTGTGTGTTATGTGTGTGGTTGTGTGTGTGTGGTTGTGTGTGTGTGTTTGTGTATGTGGTTGTGTGTGTGTGGTTGTGTGTATGGTTGTATGTGTGGTTGTATGTGTGGTTGTGGTTGTGTGTGTGGTTGTGGTTGTGTGTGTGTGGAACATTACAGTGCTTTCATTATGTAAAGCAAATCACCACACTGCAGTGCTATACACTGCAATGACAGCACTTTGCCTGGCAGCTACAGAGATTCGGCACAGGCTTGTCACTTTTGCTCCTCCTGGTCCCTACTTCTGCCAACATCCTGGCATTCTAAAGTTCACAAAAATTGATATTTACACTCTGTTGTCTCCCAAAGAAACTGAACGCGAGGACATGCAGCAGGCGAGATGTGGAATAGTTAGAGCTCAGCCCCCACTGAACTCTTGCCCTGCCCGCGGAGGCCAAAATATTCAGAAAAACAATATTCGCAGGGATATGGAGTGAGAGCAAGCCGACACGAAAGCAGGAGCTTTTATTTCTACAGTTTAACTTAAATTGAAAACCGAACACGCATGGAAAGAGCAGGGTGGAGGAGATGGGGGAGGACAAAGAGAGAAGGGGAAACACTTTTCTCTACACTTACATTAGCATTTAAAAAACCTTATTTTACTCACACAAAACCATTGAAATTCCATATATAGTTAGTTGCACTAACTATATATCACGCACCCGCAATCCACTGCTGATGATGTCACATATTACATCATTCATGACATGGTCAGTGACATCACTGATGACATCACTGATGACATCTCAAATTACATATGGTCTATAACCTATGGTTTTTTCAGTGAATTTCAATGGTTTTTTAATAGCAAATATCAAAAGCTTTAAAATGTCAAGTACGTGGTAGGTAAAAACATTTTCGTGTTTATGCACGCTGATGTGCTTTGAACGCTGCCCCCCCTCTTTTCTTTTAGGAGTATTCTCTCTTTGCAGATAGTGAAGGGTAGGTAACGCAGGCCTTTGCCCCCGTTGTAATCCGTCGTGCCTGCTTCCCTCTCCATTTGATTGATTGTTATCCAAGCATTTACTGTTTTGGAATTGGTTCTCTTTGGTTCATTCTCTATTTACAAACAAGCACAGAGTCGCAATACTCTGTTTAGTCTTTGCAGATAGTGAAAAATCGTTAGAAAAAACAAAAGGAATCAAGCAAAATCAGTAGGCCACTAATGGGATCTCTTTTTGACCTCGCTAAAATAGAAACATTAGGAACAACCCCTCATGAGAAATATGAAACTAGTGAGAGGAACCGAGCTCGACGCCATGATGGCTGCAAGACAGCTCAGCTCCGCCGCCCACCCCGCCCAAAATAACGACAAACCCTATGCAAATATTATAAATATATACAACACACCAGCAAAGTAACAGGGTAAAACGTTTTATTAAATAACTATTTACATGGCAGCCTGCTGCAACATCGATCCAAATGCATGCCGCCGTTCCCGGGATTTCTCCCCGACTACTCAGCGGCCTACGAGATGGAGAGGCCGGGTCGTTGACTAGGCGGGACCTCCGGCCGCAACCACAGCGCCAACGATCGCTGCTGACGGAGGGGAGCCTTGCCGGTGAGAGCCACTGATCTGAAGAACCGCTGCCTGCAGTGCCTCCCTGAGCCGCTTGACGGAGGCCCCCGAGGGGCGGTGTGGTGGCGCGGACTCGGGGGGGGGGCGCTTGGCTCCTGCCCCCTCCCCAAGTCTTGTTGCCCTGGTGTGGCCTGAGATCGCCCCCGACATAGGCGTCCGGCTCCCGGGGTCAGGCGGAACTTTTTGCCTTTTGGTGACTCTTCCATTCTGGACCTTGTCCCACAATCCGTTTGACCTGAAGACACGTCCTGCGGTGCCCTGGTCCGACCATCACATATACCTGCGCCATGAGACGGCGTGGGGTGCACTGGAAGGGAGAGGCGGCGCGAACGAGCCTCCCCCACCTCCCCAGGTGGAGGTTTCTCAGCTGCACCCCAGCGCTTCACTCGGCCAGCTGAGTTGCGCCCGCTCTTGCGGCACAGTGCCTCGCTCGGCCAGCTGAGTTGCGCCCGCTCTTGCGGCACAGTGCCTCGCTCAGCTGGTTGAGTTTCGCCTGCTCTTGCTATTACAGCGTCTCACCCGCCATCCGGCTGAATTGCACCCACTCTTGCGGTACAGCGACAGGCGGCTGCCACGGAGCTCACGAAATGGCGGTCGGCTCCACATCCTTGGGACTGGCCTGCAAGGATGGCTCTGGGCAACCCTGGAACTCGGACGCTTGACTGCTAGGGCATGGGCCCCATTCCCAAAAGCGTCCCCTCAGCCTTGAAGATTCTACAAGAGTCACCGGGGCCCCCGACTCCCGCAGGCTTCCGGTGGGGAGCGACTGCCATGATTGCTCGCGGAATGGCCACGACGTAGCCACGGGGTGCTCTCATGCTGACGCCAGCTTCAGTCTGAAACATCCAGAAACACTGTAGACTACCAATTCGATCAGTTCCGGTGGAGCCCCAACGTGACCCGGTAGAGAAGAACTTGCCCTCCCCTCTTTGACTGATGGTTCTTGTTGCCTGTCCCTTCTGTTGTCATTTAACGGAACTTTTTGGACTGCTGAAAGGGGGTCTGGTCCGACTGCTGGTTGGTGGAGACATTTTGACTATATTCTGGACCTGCCCGGCCTCGCCCAAAATGGTGTCGGTATAAATGAGACTCGCAACTCCTTGATGTGTACTGGTTGCTCAGCCTTGATATCACGAGATATGTATGCAGTTTTGGAGCACATGGCGGGCGGGGACGGGTACTGATTGAACATTTGGACATCCCTATTGATATTAAGTTCTGATGTATTATTGATTACTGTACTATTGAAAGTTCGAATTAACGTTACTCATGGTACTTGCCCGCAAATGTATATCTAGATAATTTCATTGTAACTGGTCCTGTCGTACTTTGATTATAAAATTAACGTCCACCGATTCGGCAACTGTTAGACACCTTAATTCCTGCAACCTAAGGGCCCGCCCGTTACGTTTTTCTACAGTGTAAAGGTCCCCTCATCATATACGATTCCAGTTTGCTCAGTGGCCGGCCCACGTGGTTGTAGGTCCGTATTTGTATACTGACATTTTTGCAATAAAGAGTTTTCGAAGGAAGTATGGAATCAGCGTCATAACAATCGTCCAGGTTGGTAGGGTTTTAGAATAATGGCTGTTATTCCCAAACAATAGAAGACAGATAATGCAGACCCTTTGCCTGAATTTTGGATTGATTGAAATTTGTATCCGTCACACCTGCCCTTTTTCCAGAATTGTTAGAAAATGGTCGACCGTAGCTTCAGGTATCTGCCGAATGTAAGGTGTGGTATTTTGTCCCATAAAATAAGACTAATTGAGAAACAAATACACGAAGAGGGAACTCGAATTTAGAGACAAACAAAATGAAACATTTATTGGCATCATAAGAAGGGGAGGATATGTTACACAGAAAAATAATGCGAAAGGGATAGCCAAGATCTGTTGTATCACACGTTCCTGCAGCTAGTCTGATACATGGTAAGTAGAAGCTTTTTCGTGTTTGCGCGCGCTGACATCCTCTGAATGCTGTATCCCCCCCCCTTTCTTTTCTCCTCTGTAGGTTACATCGGAGTTCCGACTGAAGAATGGAGTGGACATGGACCGCACCGTGCTCCATGTAGGGAAAGACATAGACAAGCGCTGTGAGATATTGCATGGAGTGCAGACCATCACTGGGAACGTGAAAAATTGTATGCTGTGACTGTGCGTACATGCCCTGATTGTATGGTATGAATGTGTATGTATTCCATATGCCCGGCCGATAAACGTTCTGTTTGCGCAACTGCCGCGTTAGAAAACAACATCGTGACGCGTCGCGTAACCGCGACGTATCGCGTTGTCGCGTAATGCGTCATATGACGCGCCGCGTTAGCGCACCCGGAAGTGCTCCGGTGCGCGAGGTGCGAAGCGCAGCTTCCCGGAAGCGATCCAGGGCGCGGCGCGGAGCGCGTAACGTAAGCATAACGGGTCATGTGACTTGTTAATAAAACTTTTCATTGGTTCATTTCACTTTTGGGTTCCTAATGATGTAAGGCTAGGTCATGTGACCTAAAAATAACACTTTTCATTGGTTTAGAACTATTTTTTGTCCCAAATGATGAAAACCCCTCCTTGTTTCCTCACTCTGACTTTCATCTTTGTGAGAGGAAGACCTTTTTTCATCACTTAGCAATGGCAAGTGTTGTAGCTTCAGCTGGTGCATCCCCACCAATACCTCCTAGGAAGAGAGGACCACCTCCTCAGGTGGTGGTTGAGCAAGAGGTGCCCCCCCCCCCACCTTCTTGTTGCCTGATTCGGCCAGCTCAATCGATCGAGCATGAGACTCTTAAACCCAGGGTCGTAGGCCCGGCCATCTTAGTGATGTGTAATGCATGCCGCCGTTCCCGGGATTTCTCCCCGACTACTCTGCGGCCTACGAGATGGAGAGGCCGGGGCGTTGACTAGGCGGGGCCTCCGGCCGCAACCACAGCGCCAACGATCGCTGCTGACGGAGGGGAGCCTTGCCGGTGAGAGCCACTGATCTGAAGAACCGCTGCCTGCGGTGCCTCCCTGAGCCGCTTGACGGAGGCCCCCGAGGGGCGGTGCGGTGGCGCGGACTCGGAGGGGGTGCTTGGCTCCTGCCCCCTCCCCAAGTCTTGTTGCCCTGGTGTGGCCCGAGATCGCCCCCGACATAGGCAGCCGGCTCCCGGGGTCCGGCGGAACTTTTTGCCTTTTGGTGACTCTTCCATTCTGGACCTTGTCCCACAATCCGTTTGACCTGAAGACACGTCCTGCGGTGCCCTGGTCCGACCATCACATATACCTGCGCCAGGAGACGGCGTGGGGTGCACTGGGAGGGAGAGGCGGCGCGAACGAGCCTCCCCCACCTCCCCAGGTGGAGGTTTCTCAGCTGCACCCCAGCGCTTCACTCGGCCAGTTGAGTTGCGCCGGCTCTTGCGGCACAGTGCCTCGCTCGGCCAGCTGAGTTGCGCCCGCTCTTGCGGCACAGTGCCTCGCTCGGCCAGCTGAGTTGCGCCCGCTCTTGCGGCACAGTGCCTCACTCGGCCGGTTGAGTTTCGCCTGCTCTTGCGGCTACAGCGTCTCACCCGCCATCCGGCTGAATTGCACCCACTCTTGCGGCCTACGACATGGAGAGGCCGGGGCGTTGACTAGGCGGGGCCTCCGGCCGCAACCACAGCGCCAACGATCGCTGCTGACGGAGGGGAGCCTTGCCGGTGAGAGCCACTGATCTGAAGAACCGCTGCCTGCGGTGCCTCCCTGAACCGCTTGACGGAGGCCCCCGAGGGGCGGTGTGGTGGCGCGGACTGGGAGGGGGCGCTTGGCTCCTGCCCCCTCCCCAAGTCTTGTTGCCCTGGTGTGGCCTGAGATCGCCCCCGACATAGGCGGCCGGCTCCCGGGGTCCGGCGGAACTTTTTGCCTTTTGGTGACTCTTCCATTCTGGACCTTGTCCCACAATCCGTTTGACCTGAAGACATGTCCTGCGGTGCCCTCGCAATGCGGCCTGGTCCCTGAATGTGTGCGGGGGGACGGTATTGATTGGATCAAGATGGCGGCTTCACACAAAGCTGACTCAAGTGTTGCTGCTGATGCTATGCAGACAAAAACTGGTTTTCAGTTTGTACATTCTTCAGGATTTTTCCATCCAAGGCTGGTTGAGAGTTTGTAGAACGATGGCTTCAGATTTTCAACATACTACTCTTCAACATTCTTCATAAATGTAACAATGTGAGACTCACTAGGAGAACGGCCGTTTATCTTTCCTTTCAAAATGCTGCCAACAATATTTTCTGAATGGAAGACACCATCTTGTAGCATAAAGGGCTGCGTCAAGGGTGGTATTGCCCAGAATGTCTTGTTTTCTAGTGCTCGTAATGACGAAGCCAGAACTGCCGAAAGGGATTCTGGTCCTGCCGCTACTTATTGGAGACATTGAACTATACTCTGGACCTGCCTGGCCTCGACCAAAATGGCGCCAGTATGGGAGCGACTTGCAACTCCTTATGACGTTCTAGTTACTTAGCCTTGACGTTATGGGGGATGTATGCGGTCTTTGTGCACATGGCGGGCGGGGAAGGGTACTGACTGGGAATACGGACAACCCTATTGTTGTCGATTTTTCATTATTGATTATTGTATTAATAAAGCTTTGAAGTAATGTTACCCATGATACTCGCCCATGGTGTGCGTATGGACGATTTTATAGTAACTGATCCTGTTATACTTTCAATTATAAAATCAACCTTCACTGATCCTGCAACCGTTTGTCACGTTTAGTTTTTTCAATTAAATGGCTCGCTTGTTACATACTCCTATACCCCTGGCTTTTGAAAGACACCATCTTGTAGCATAAAGGGCTGCGACAAGGGTGGTATTGCCCAGAATGTCTTGTTTTCTAGTGCTCGTAATGACGAAGCCAGAACTGCCAAAAGGGATTCTGGTCCTGCCGCTACTTATTGGAGACATTGAACTATACTCTGAACCTGCCTGGCCTCGACCAAAATGGCGCCAGTATGGGAGCGACTTGCAACTCCTTATGACGTTCTAGTTACTTAGCCTTGACGTTATGGGGGATGTATGCGGTCTTTGTGCACATGGCGGGCGGGGAAGGGTACTGACTGGGAATACGGACAACCCTATTGATGTCGATTTTTCATTATTGATTATTGTATTAATAAAGCTTCGAAGTAATGTTACCCATGATACTCGCCCATGGTGTGCGTATGGACGATTTTATTGTAACTGATCCTGTTATACTTTCAATTATAAAATCAACCTTCACTGATCCTGCAACCGTTAATCACGTTTAGTTTTTTCAATTAAATGGCTCGCTTGTTACATACTCCTATACCCCTGGCTTTTGACCCTTTCCTACGCGCGGTCTGTACTACCGCCCTCGGGCGATCTATGTAATGAACAGACTACCATTGCCGAAACACAAGGGAATGCATCTCAGAGAGATAAGTCAAGTACGTGGTAGATACATTTTTCATTATTGATTATTGTATTAATAAAGCTTCGAAGTAATGTTACCCATGATACTCGCCCATGGTGTGCGTATGGACGATTTTATTGTAACTGATCCTGTTATACTTTCAATTATAAAATCAACCTTCACTGATCCTGCAACCGTTTGTCACGTTTAGTTTTTTCAATTAAATGGCTCGCTTGTTACATACTCCTATACCCCTGGCTTTTGAAAGACACCATCTTGTAGAATAAAGGGCTGCGTCAAGGGTGGTATTGCCCAGAATGTCTTGTTTTCTAGTGCTCGTAATGACGAAGCCAGAACTGCCGAAAGGGATTCTGGCCCTGCCGCTACTTATTGGAGACATTGAACTATACTCTGGATCTGCCTGGCCTCGACCAAAATGGCGCCAGTATGGGAGCGAATTGCAACTCCTTATGACGTTCTAGTTACTTAGCCTTGACGTTATGGGGGATGTATGCGGTCTTTGTGCACATGGCGGGCGGGGAAGGGTACTGACTGGGAATACGGACAACCCTATTGATGTCGATTTTTCATTATTGATTATTGTATTAATAAAGCTTCGAAGTAATGTTACCCATGATACTCGCCCATGGTGTGCGTATGGACGATTTTATTGTAACTGATCCTGTTATACTTTCAATTAAAAAATCAACCTTCACTGATCCTGCAACCGTTTGTCACGTTTAGTTTTTTCAATTAAATGGCTCGCTTGTTACATACTCCTATACCCCTGGCTTTTGAAAGACACCATCTTGTAGAATAAAGGGCTGCGTCAAGGGTGGTATTGCCCAGAATGTCTTGTTTTCTAGTGCTCGTAATGACAAAGCCAGAACTGCCGAAAGGGATTCTGGTCCTGCCGCTACTTATTGGAGACATTGAACTATACTCTGGACCTGCCTGGCCTCGACCAAAATGGCGCCAGTATGGGAGCGACTTGCAACTCCTTATGACGTTCTAGTTACTTAGCCTTGATGTTATGGGGGATGTATGCGGTCTTTGTGCACATGGCGGGCGGGGAAGGGTACTGACTGGGAATACGGACAACCCTATTGATGTCGATTTTTCATTATTGATTATTGTATTAATAAAGCTTCGAAGTAATGTTACCCATGATACTCGCCCATGGTGTGCGTATGGACGATTTTATTGTAACTGATCCTGTTATACTTTCAATTATAAAATCATCCTTCACTGATCCTGCAACCGTTTGTCACGTTTAGTTTTTTCAATTAAATGGCTCGCTTGTTACATACTCCTATACCCCTGGCTTTCGACCCTTTCCTACGCGCGGTCTGTACTACCGCCCTCGGGCGATCTATGTAATGAACAGACTACCATTGCCGAAACACAAGGGAATGCATCTCAGAGAGATAAGTCAAGTACGTGGTAGATAAAAACATTTTCGTGTTTATGCACGCTGATGTGCTTTGAACGCTGCCCCCCCCCCCCATCATTTAGATTACCACCGCCCATTGCACAAAAGCGTACCGGGCGCTCCCCACGCAAAAAAAACGATTTTTTAAATTTTTTTTGTTGCCCCGCGGGGCCCTTTTAAAGCCTCCACATCAAACCTAGGGGGTCAGGGAGGATCTACTATGCCCCCTTATGGTCATTTCCCCCTTTGTTTTGGCCTCCTCTTGTCTCTCGATCCTACCGAGAGACAAGATGGCGGCCGCTCCGGACTGTTTAGAATGTTGACAGACACCGGAGAGCCAATCAGCTTCGCGAAGTTCCGTTACGCGTCAAGTACGCGAACCGGAGCGCTACCCGGAGCGCTGTTACAGATATATATATTTTTTTGAACGTTAATTTATCAAAATCCACTGGAGCACATATATTGAGACCTACAAAAGGCACATCGGGCTACCAGTCCCTACAATTTTGCCAAGTTTCGTGCAAATCCATTCAGCCGTTCGGGCTAAAAGTGAGGCCAACCGCCCTATGGAAAACTCAATGTTAAAAACACGTTTTGGGACCCCCCTTTTTTCTCGGCCCCCCCTTGACGAAACCCCCCCAAATTTTCAGGGGCTGCTCAGAAACAAAATGTTCCATTTTCCTGAAATTTCAGCCAATTCCGTCCACAAACGCCAAAGTTATTAGACATAGAATTTTCAAAAATCCCATAGAGAAAAAATCCTAACTATATATACCTACTGGCGACCGCGTGGGGAGCGCCCGGTACGCTTTTGTGCAATGGGCGGTGGTAATCTAAATGATGAGTGGGGGGGGGGGGGCAGCGTTCAAAGCACATCAGCGTGCATAAACACGAAAATGTTTTTATCTACCACGTACTTGAATTATCTCTCTGAGATGCATTCCCTTGTGTTTCGGCAATGGTAGTCTGTTCATTACATAGATCGCCCGAGGGCGGTAGTACAGACCGCGCGTAGGAAAGGGTCAAAAGCCAGGGGTATAGGAGTATGTAACAAGCGAGCCATTTAATTGAAAAAACTAAACGTGACAAACGGTTGCAGGATCAGTGAAGGTTGATTTTATAATTGAAAGTATAACAGGATCAGTTACAATAAAATCGTCCATACGCACACCATGGGCGAGTATCATGGGTAACATTACTTCGAAGCTTTATTAATACAATAATCAATAATGAAAAATCGACATCAATAGGGTTGTCCGTATTCCCAGTCAGTACCCTTTCCCGCCCGCCATGTGCACAAAGACCGCATACATCCCCCATAACGTCAAGGCTAAGTAACTAGAATGTCATAAGGAGTTGCAAGTCGCTCCCATACTGGCGCCATTTTGGTCGAGGCCAGGCAGGTCCAGAGTATAGTTCAATGTCTCCAATAAGTAGCGGCAGGACCAGAATCCCTTTCGGCAGTTCTGGCTTCGTCATTACGAGCACTAGAAAACAAGACATTCTGGGCAATACCACCCTTGACGCAGCCCTTTATGCTACAAGATGGTGTCTTCCATTCAGAAAATATTGTTGGCAGCATTTTGAAAGGAAAGATAAACGGCCGTTCTCCTAGTGAGTCTCACATTGTTACATTTATGAAGAATGTTGAAGAGTAGTATGTTGAAAATCTGAAGCCATCGTTCTACAAACTCTCAACCAGCCTTGGATGGAAAAATCCTGAAGAATGTACAAACTGAAAACCAGTTTTTGTCTGCATAGCATCAGCAGCAACACTTGAGTCAGCTTTGTGTGAAGCCGCCATCTTGATCCAATCAATACCGTCCCCCCGCACACATTCAGGGACCAGGCCGCATTGCGAGGGCACCGCAGGACGTGTCTTCAGGTCAAACGGATTGTGGGACAAGGTCCAGAATGGAAGAGTCACCAAAAGGCAAAAAGTTCCGCCGGACCCCGGGAGCCGGCCGCCTATGTCGGGGGCGATCTCAGGCCACACCAGGGCAACAAGACTTGGGGAGGGGGCAGGATCCAAGCGCCCCCTCCCAGTCCGCGCCACCACACCGCCCCTCGGGGGCCTCCGTCAAGCGGTTCAGGGATGCACCGCAGGCAGCGGTTCTTCAGATCAGTGGCTCTCACCGGCAAGGCTCCCCTCCGTCAGCAGCGATCGTTGGCGCTGTGGTTGCGGCCGGAGGCCCCGCCTAGTCAACGGCCCGGCCTCTCCATGTCATAGGCTGCAAGAGTGGGTGCAATTCAGCCGTATGGCGGGTGAGACGCTGTAGCCGCAAGAGCAGGCGAAACTCAACCAGCCGAGTGAGGCACTGTGCCGCAAGAGCGGGCGCAACTCAGCTGGCCGAGCGAGGCACTGTGCCGCAAGAGCGGGCGCAACTCAGCTGGCCGAGCGAGGCACTGTGCCGCAAGAGCAGGCGCAACTCAGCTGGCCGAGTGAAGCGCTGGGGTGCAGCTGAGAAACCTCCACCTGGGGAGGTGGGGGAGGCTCGTTCGCGCCGCCTCTCCCTCCCAGTGCACCCCACGCCGTCTCCTGGCGCAGGTATATGTGATGGTCGGACCAGGGCACCGCAGGACGTGTCTTCAGGTCAAACAGATTGTGGGACAAGGTCCAGAATGGAAGAGTCACCAAAAGGCAAAAAGTTCCGCCGGACCCCGGGAGCCGGCCGCCTATGTCGGGGGCGATCTCAGGCCACACCAGGGCAACAAGACTTGGGGAGGGGGCAGGAGCCAAGCGCCCCCTCCGAGTCCGCGCCACCACACCGCCCCTCGGGGGCCTCCGTCAAGCGGCTCAGGGAGGCACCGCAGGCAGCGGTTCTTCAGATCAGTGGCTCTCACCGGCAAGGCTCCCCTCCGTCAGCAGCGATCGTTGGCGCTGTGGTTGCGGCCGGAGACCCCGCCTAGTCAACGCCCCGGCCTCTCCATCTCGTAGGCCGCAGAGTAGTCGGGGAGAAATCCCGGGAACGGCGGCATGCATTACACATCACTAAGATGGCCGGGCCTACGACCCTGGGTTTAAGAGTCTCATGCTCGATCGATTGAGCTGGCCGAATCAGGTAACAAGAAGGTGGGGGGGGGCACCTCTTGCTCAACCATCACCTGAGGAGGTGGTCCTCTCTTCCTAGGAGGTGGTGGTGGTGGTGGGGATGCACCAGCTGAAGCTACAACACTTGCCATTGCTAAATGATGAAAAAAGGTCTTCCTCTCACAAAGATGAAAGTCAGAGTGAGGAAACAAGGAGGGGTTTTCATCATTTGGGACAAAAAATAGTTCTAAACCAATGAAAAGTGTTATTTTTAGGTCACATGACCTAGCCTTACATCATTAGGAACCCAAAAGTGAAATGAACCAATGAAAAGTTTTATTAACAAGTCACATGACCTGTTATGCTTACGTTACGCGCTCCGCGCCGCGCCCCGGATCGCTTCCGGGAAGCTGCGCTTCGCGCCTCGCGCACCGGAGCACTTCCGAGTGCGCCAACGCGGCGCATCATATGACGCATTACGCGACAACGCGATACGTCGCGGTTACGCGACGCGTCACGATGTTGTTTTCTAACGCGGCAGTTGCGCAAACAGAACGTTTATCGGCCGGGCATATGGAATACATACACATTCATACCATACAATCAGGGCATGTACGCACAGTCACACCATACAATTTTTCACGTTCCCAGTGATGGTCTGCACTCCATGCAATATCTCACAGCGCTTGTCTATGTCTTTCCCTACATGGAGCACGGTGCGGTCCATGTCCACTCCATTCTTCAGTCGGAACTCCGATGTAACCTACAGAGGAGAAAAGAAAGGGGGGGGATACAGCATTCAGAGGATGTCAGCGCGCGCAAACACGAAAAAGCTTCTACTTACCATGTATCAGACTAGCTGCAGGAACGTGTGATACAACAGATCTTGGCTATCCCTTTCGCATTATTTTTCTGTGTAACATATCCTCCCCTTCTTATGATGCCAAAAAATGTTTCATTTTGTTTGTCTCTAAATTCGAGTTCCCTCTTCGTGTATTTGTTTCTCAATTAGTCTTATTTTATGGGACAAAATACCACACCTTACATTCGGCAGATACCTTAAGCTACGGTCGACCATCTTCTAACAATTCTGGAAAAAGGGCAGGTGTGACGGATACAAATTTCAATCAATCCAAAATTCAGGCAAAGGGTCTGCATTATCTGTCTTCTATTGTTTGGGAATAACAGCCATTATTCTAAAATCCTACCAACCTGGACGATTGTTATGACGCTGATTCCATACTTCCTTCGAAAACTCTTTATTGCAAAAATGTCAGTATACAAATACGGGCCTACAACCACGTGGGCCGGCCACTGAGCAAACTGGAATCGTATATGATGAGGGGACCTTTACACTGTAGAAAAACGTAACGGGCGGGCCCTTAGGTTGCAGGAATTAAGGTGTCTAACAGTTGCGGAATCGGTGGACGTTAATTTTATAATCAAAGTACGACAGGACCAGTTACAATGAAATTATCTAGATATACATTTGCGGGCAAGTACCATGAGTAACGTTAATTCGAACTTTCAATAGTACAGTAATCAATAATACATCAGAACTTAATATCAATTGGGATGTCCAAATGTTCAATCAGTACCCGTCCCCGCCCGCCATGTGCTCCAAAACTGCATACATATCTCGTGATATCATGTAGTGTAGTTCCTATTTTCCCAATAGGCTCTGCGCATTGGAATAGTACCTACAGCAGTAAAGGCCTAGGCCAGACGTTAACTAGGTCTACTACTGTCGATACTAGACTTAATTTTTGGGTTTGCCAGCTAAGCTCAGAGTTCGCTAGAAACTTTCTCGAATGTTCAAGGAAGGATTAACTCCCCTGATTAGACAAGAAGGGATTTAGTTTCTGACAACCATAGAACATGACAACTTTGCTCTCCCCTAATCAAGAGTCAATCTCAAGAGTCGTGTGAGCACAAGGCAATTATTTTACTCAGTCAGTACGTGCATTCTTAGTCTCATCAGAATGTAGAGAAAAGGAAGAGACGGGCGTGTTCAATAAAAAGATGTTATTTATTGATCAGTCTCTTTTCTCGTACAAGAGAAATGGATCGATATTATTGCAATACTTATAGTTAAGTAAAGTGCATACATTAGAAGCAATAGTATAAAATAATACTGTAAAAACATTGATATGGTTTCTGAGCCATATGATGTTTAAAATGATTAAAATATATTTACATACACATATACATTTGACTAAACGTACTCAACTGGTGTTTCTAAATATGCCTACCCCGTGTACCTGACCTAAGTCTAATGCGTGGGCGGGAATAGAAAGTTACAGTTTAAGTTAAGTTTGTTTTTGCCAAGTGAATAACTAAAGAATTCTCTAGGAGGGGTTATTCAGTTCTGTACCTGGAATTTAGGATGAATGAGGAATGGTATCTCTTTCTCTGCTCTCGATATTCCAGGCTGCCTGCGAGGGCTACCCGGAAGCGCCGGTGCTGGGTCTCTCGGCTTGAGATAGCAGCGCGTCTCTCAGCGCGTCAGGAAGGCGGGGCTGCTGCCAGCGGGGTCTGCTTCTGCTCTCGGCTTCGGCAAGTGTGGCTGCTCCGTCTTGTCACCACGCGTGTGTTTTGCATAGGGCAAGATCGGCAATATTTATACCTTAAAGGTGCCGGGATTGACGTAAGGATGGACATAGGTACGTCAATAAAGATGTCATACGACTTGCTCGTTAGCACATTCTTTACTAAAGTTCTCTGTGAAATCAAAACAATGGCCGCACGGATTATCCAGGTTGTCATAGGTTTGATTTGTTATGAGAACGTCGTATGCCTTATCAGGGGCTGGAGGAATATCGCTTGTCTAATTAGATCTCAAGCGTTATGACCTAATCAGATAACACGTTCCTGTGCCGTAGTGTGACTGCGTCAGATAACGGTATCTGCATCATGGGGAATTTCTTGCCTCATGGGCTGACTGTTAGTTAACTAGCTAGGTAGTTTAACCAGAATAGGGTCAGGAATAGGGGGATCGATTCAGAACCTATAGAAATACACGACACCCACTCCACGCTAACTATGGTCATATCAACTAATCTATGCATAGTATAACATAGTACAACATACTATAGAGTATAGTGTATACCTTACCACCCCAAAATACATAAATGCATTTTGAAATTTTCAAATATACTGAAAAATTGCAGTCATATATATCGTATGCACTTAAGCTATGAATCAAATGCAAAAGTAAACACGCATTGTTATGCATTATTGTTTGTTGGTATATGAGAAATACACATGAAATGGCTCTTAATATGGCTATACAGAAAAAAAGTCGAAACCATTTCATCACATAAAATATATTGTGAACATACCAGTGGGCAGCTAAAGTCTATATAAAGTCTATAAAGAATCTAAAAAAATAGAAATCTTAGTTCTCTAGGAATAGTTTCTTACTTTAAGCAGAAGATCAGTGTCCCGGGAAAAAATATATAGAAAAATATTTTAGGGGCTTGCTGAAAAAAGTTGCTGTCCGTGAACTGGATTGTAATTGTTCATGTGACTTTATTATTAAAGTTGAAGGCCGAATTCAGGGAACGCCGCGTGCGAGTTTACTCAAAAGTCTCTATTTCTGTTCCGGAGAGAACATCATATCATTCAGGCTTTCGAAAAAACTGTCAACAGCTTCATGGGAAAGTTCCACTAAGTCGGAAATAGGGGTAACCATGCATTCATGCGCATGATTGTCTGCATTGACATTCTGATTTGCATTGCTGACAGAAGGTCGTACCTGTTCGATGCTGCTTTCATCTTGAACTTCACTACTCTTCAATCGCAGTGGTGAAGATTCCAGGAATGCCGTCATCAGAATTGGCAGCCTTTGAGGGCAGCACAGTGCGTGAACCTTGGTAGGAACCAACAGTGTATCTGCATCCACTGGCGCATCCGATTGTAGCGTCAGACAGGTGTCTAACACGCATTCTTCTCCGCATAGCAGACACCTTAGTACAGGTAAAACACACCTTTGCCACATTGGTCGAAATGATAGAAACCAAGTCATGTTTAGGTCTCTAAGCCGGGAGAGTCCCAGGATTTTTGATATCCGGTCCCGGTATCCAATGGCTAGGATCGTATCTTCCATTGTCGTGAGATTTTGTTCTGTGACATGGGTTGCCATAACGAAAAATAAGGACCAGGAATAGGATTCCTGCAATTAGTCCTAGGATCAGGGGAAGTCCGCCAAAAATCGAATGGACGAAGTCTGGAAAAATACCCAGTATGGCTTTGAATGGTGTTAATGCCATCGAAAATACTGTCTTAAATACCTTTGAGACCCCTGTGGTATCAGAAATATTTAAGATTTCGCTCAGGATTTCCGCGAAATGTACGGGGGAATTGGTTGATAATAATGTATGTATCTCTGCAGTCGTCCTTGCGACTTGTAGATCATACGTTTCTTTAGATGACGTGAGCCTTGTAGGCGTCTGAAGAAGCACTGTTTTCATTCTGCTTAAAGTGTCTATTCGAATAGAAGTAATTTTCAGACCGGGCCATGCCCTTGCCTCCCTGTCTGGAAAGGAGCTGGGGAATAAAGAACGTCCACAGCACTTGACCTTCGCCGTCGTAGTGACGAGATAAGGAGTCCCGGGCATAAGACTACAACATCTGCGGTCTACAATAAGAATGTAACTCCCATTATTTGAAAGAATGGTTCTATTTCAGTTGCAGGTGCGCCTTGCTGGTGACATGAAAGGTTGTATGAATTCCCTTCACAGGCTCCGTGCAAACTAATACCGTTACACAGAAGCGTGCCGCTTAGTGACATAGCACAATTGTTGCCACTAAGAAACACTTTCTGTCCTTTGTTACTGACACATGCATGTGAATAGGGCAGGTTCCAAGTTGTTTTAAGGTACCCTTTTCCCAATTTCTCGTACATGCCAGCCTGTATATATTTTTGGCAGTATTGAAACCTGAAGGTTGAGATTGGAATATTTATGATTCCGTGTATTATCCATTCACTGACAGGTCGTTCTGACATTGTCATTGGTAATCTTTCTAGTTTTTCAATGCTCAAGATTGTATAATCAGCACCCTTCTGCGCCATACCGATTTGTCTATCAGTAAGGTTAAAGATTTGGAATAGTGACGTTGTGTTGATTAAACGCCAAGGCACGTAGCCTGAACGCAGATTTTGTAACGTCCAGCCAAGCTGTACAATAGAACGCAATTGTGACTGACCATGTTGTAATAATAGTAAGTCTTGCGATAATATATCGATTGCTGAAGACACAATGCTGTCCAATGAAAAAATTCTGGAGGACAGAGTCATTAACCCATTGTCCACTACAGAAAGTGATTTTTCCAAATTAATACGGTCAATTTCCCGTATTCTTTCTGCTGTCTCAATTTGAGTAACCTTCCAGGCCTCATTGTATGCTGCATATACAGAGGCTGCTATGAAACGCTTATGACGCTGTTTGCGTGGTCCCAGTATGAAATCACGCAAGTCAGCACCATCAGTAAGTAAAGTTAGGTGTTGCTTAATTTCAGGCAGTGTGGAATACCGTAGCCATTGAAGGCATAATTTGCCCACACTGTAGGTTGTTATTATCCCTGGGTGATGTCTTTGGGGATATCTTGGGTCTGGCCTGGTCATTTTGAAACCCTGTGTTTTATTCAGGAATCTATCTTGACAGTTATTTGTATCTGTGGGCCAGATCAACCATTGTTTCCAATCAGGATGTGTTCTGTTTTGGTTAAGTATATGGTTTATGTCTATTCCTTCATCTGTATCAGAGTTATTGCTAAACATTGTTGGCTTTGGAATAGACAGGTTATTTAAATCTTTGATTTTTGCTAGGCCAAGACAGGTGGTTTGTTGGACGGTGTCATTTAAAAATATCATTTGTTCTGGGATCATGCAGGCTCTAAACAAAGCTTCTAAACCCTGTACTTGCCATTCTTTTGTACCCCAAACACTTTTCAAATCAACATGTTTGTCCCAATAATCAAATCCAAAAGTATTCATTTTTTCAAAGAAAGAATCCGAATATATCAATTTTGTGTTGGTTATCATGGTTTTCATCCCTGTCTTGTTTGACAATTTGTAATAAAATGTTTCAGCATTAGTTATGTTAAAACCTGAAAAATATGAATATTTGTCATATACGGTTCTAGAGCTCCCTTTTGGAGGTGTAGCACAATGTTCCCATTGATTATAACTTAAAACATTTCTAGGTTGTGCAGATTTATGCAAGAAATGGTTACCATAGTGGTTATAGCAATACATACTATCATAATTTGTAGAACCCTGCAAATAATCATGTTTTGTAAATTTAGCAGACATTACTAAGTCAGACATCATATTGTTAATACTTTCAAAGTCCCAATCATCAGCAAATGAGTTTGGTTTTGCAAAGTCACTCAAAGAGATCTTGATTTGGTGTGGATATTTCAGGATCTCGACCGGACCATAAATTTCATAGTCATTGTTGTCCCAGGCTACCCCACCAGGTATTGGAATTGCTGTGAAGTTGGCTGAAGAAAGTTCTGAAGAAAGTTCTCGTTTCTCGACGTGTGAAGATGTGTGTGGTTTGAGGACCAAGTTGATGTTCTGACTTGCTGTGTCCATTTTAGCATATTTTCCCTCAATGAAGCGTCCCAAGGTAAATACCATGATGAGCCAAAGTATGAGGATAAATGCACCAAAACCCACCCAAAATTCAATCCATGGAGAAATCAGATATGTTTCGTTTAGTTGTTTCAAAAGTTCCTATGCTTTGTCTTTAAAGGATTTTGATGATGGCTGTGTCTTTTGTTCGCTGAAGCCTTCAGAGGAATCATCGAAGTTGATGAAGTAACCGGATGCAGTTCTGTCAATTGTTCCAATTGGTTCAGGATTTTTGTTTCTTGCATTTTCACTTGGTACTTCTGTATAGATTGGTGTGTCTCTACTAAATGTCTTTATTTGGGTTTTCAGAGGTCTAAGTTCTATTGCATTGTTGCATAGTCCTTGTTGTTCTTCTGTAGGCGTTTCGAATGTGATGAGCCTCTTTGTTAGGACCTCTGTACTGGTAGCAAACCTTGGTGTTCTGCTACTTATTGGGAGTCCACTTGGCCTACTGTTTGTTATCGGCCACATGTTGTGGTTTTACCAGGTCGATGGATACAACTCGGTTCTCCTTTTTTCCAGCAAGTGGCGGTAGTACAACTGATCTTGTCCCGTTGACAGACAAGACAGGAACTGCTTTTCTGTAAGAAGGCCCAAATTCCTTCTTTACCGCGATCTTTTCCCTGACTAGATCCCCGACTTTTGGAATCCAGACAGGTCTTGCTGGGACAGGTGGTGATTCTTCAGTGGTTGTTGGCTGTTGTTTCAACTGTATGTTGCTCAGGTCTTTTCTTGTTTTGTTTAAGTCCTGCAAAATAGCCAAACGGTCTTTGACATCAAAGCTTTTTTCTGTTACCACTGAAGTCTGACTATCAAGGTCAGAGATCAACATCCTAGTTCCGAATAATAATTCGTACGGACTGAATCCCTTCAGAGAATTTCTTGGCAAGTTATTTAGACTACGTTGGACACTTATTAGATGTTTGACCCACCCAGCTCCCGAACCTAATATCCTTTCTATTATAGATTGCTTTCTGTCTTGGTTTTTTCTTTACACCATCCCATACCCTCAGGAAGGAAGTGAGAAGATTCCCGCTGGGCTGTGCTCATTTGGCCATTCCTTCCCCCCCCAGGCTGGATTGCCTGAGAAAAAGAAACATTGGTCGAACGTAGCATGCTCTTAGCGTATATGCCATTTAGACTCGCAAATCTTGTATAACAGTCCGGACGTCAGCCGAGTGCTGTGGATCTACATTATAAGTGGAACTAGCCTGTGTATGTTAATCGCAAGCCATTCTTTTTGCTGGTAATATTATCTGCCTTGATACGACGAGGTATTAAACTGCTTCTCTCCCCACTGCGATCTCTGTTACAGTTTGGGCAGTTTTTTACAAACATGGTGTAGTGCAGGCTCATGCCTGGCCACCAGTACCGTGATTGTAATTCTTCCAGAGAATCTTTTAATTTAAGGTGTCTGTGACCCTCGCCCATGTGTGCGTCTGCGATTAACAAGTTTCTCCTGTCCATGTTTGGAATCACTCTATCCCCCACTCCAGGGATTCGAGCAAAAGGGACGGAGTTTGCATCGATTATGTATGTATAATTGAGTGGATAGTTGATCGGTAACGCTGAGCAGTCGCCTTTTGATGACGTTTTCACCGCCAGCAATGTTTCGCCGTCAATGTATTTTAATGTACGCTTTTTTCGATCTACGGGAGCCGATTTAGTGGCTGCCGCTGCGGCTGTCTCAGCCAATGAATTCCCCACAACGTGAACGCCATCACGTTGATGACTCAGTGAGTGAGTCACGTGAGTCTTTGGTAGTTCTTTCTTCAAAAGAGCTACTTGTTCCCAGAGAAGTCTCTGCTTTATTGGTGCATCTGTGTCATCTTTGTAACCGTTCTGAATCCATGTCTGCAAATCCTTGTTATATGCTTTGACGCAGAAATATGAATCTGACACTATAAGTGTCGGGAATTCGCGATCCGCATTATCTAGCGCCATTTTCAAAGCTAATATTTCAGTTTGTAGTTCTGAATTAGTTTCTACTGAGTGTGATTTTGTTAATAGAGGTCTTAGTTTACCTCCGTGCCACACTTCTTTTGTAATCTCACATGTGGGATTGTATGCATGTTCTCCCCAAACTGAGGGTTGAGCATGTCCGTCTGTATAGATTACACAGGCGTAATGTCTTAGAGGTCGAATGTCGATTGGCAGAGGATACGTCTTTTCATATTTTAGATTTTTTAATTCTTCTAGTTCTGGATCAAAGAAGTAGTATACTTTGTCCGTTGTGATTGAATTTACCCATTGCAACCAATCTGGATCCAATGTTGTTGTTGGTAAATTACACGGTGTTGTTAATGCCTCGAAGGCTGATTCAGCTGTTCTGACTGTGATATGTCGACCATCAGCTATGTCTTTTTCTCTAGCTATTGCGGTTTGAACTGCTTGAACCATTTTTCCTTTGTTGCTGAATCTCTGTTCAGCTTTTGTGTACAAATGTGATTTGAATGCAATTGGTACCTTTTCTCCCTCATTAGAGGTCAGGTATGTGTATCCGCATTTCCCTGGGATGACTCGGATCACAAGGTTGCGTGTATTATCACGGGTTTCTAATTTTGTTTTAATTAGCATGTCTGTTTGTAAGGATCTCAAAATTTCTGTGTGTGTTTGAGTCCAACTGGATCTTTTAAAGTCTGGTTTAATTAGATCGTAAAGGGGCTTGACCCTTTCTGCGTAATTAGCAATGTAAGTTCTTCCGAAATTTAGGAAGCCTAGAATTGACTGTAGGTTTTTTAGTGTTTTAGGAGCTTGGATTACGGCACATTTCTCTAGGAAATTGTCTGCCAGGCTTTTGCCTTCACTTGATAACTCATATCCTAAGAATAGGACCGTCAGATGGGCAATTCTGGACTTTTTGAAGTTGAATTTGTAACCCTCTGCAGCGAAACCAAGTATTATGGTGTTCACTCTTTTCAAGTGAGTTTCCAAGTCATCATCTGTTAAGTAAATGTCATCGACATAAGATAATGCTTCATCATCATATTGTTGTAGTAATTCTGTTACTCTCGCTGAGAATACCCCCGGGCTATTCTTGTACCCCTGGGCTAACCGACAGAATTGTTTTTGAGTGCCATTTACTGAGAATGCAGTTAAATATCTGCTCTCTGGTGCTATGTTTTGACAAAAGAATCCGTTGGAGATGTCCAAGGTTGTTTTGTATTTTTTGCGCACTATGTTATTCATTAGTGCAGCACTGTGTGAGTTTTGCACTGCAAAAGTTTTGCAACATGTGTTAAGGTGTCGGTAATCCAAAACTAGACGGTACGAATTGTCTGGTTTGGAGACCGGAAACAAAGGATTGTTCATTTGTGAGGTGCAAGTTTCAATCACCCCTTGGTATTCTAGCTGATCTAGTATTTCATTTACTTGTTTTTTAGCTTCTTGCTTAATTGGGTACTGCCTTTGTGCAGTTGGTTGTGATTTTAACTGGATTTTGTGAGGAGGAGAATCCTCATCCCATCCTACATGATTTTTATATAAAGCAGGTGCTAAGGCCACTGCCCACTTTCTAGCAAGTGTGTATTTTTTATGAATCGGGATTTGATTCGAGAAGGCAGGCATAATTACTTCTTCGCCATGAGGGCACTCCCTGACAAACTCCAGTGGCCAGTCTTTTTCAGCTAGAAGGATGTCATAGCCCTTGGATAGGTTATCCCAAAATAGTCCCCTTATTTTCCTAGTCTTATCTCCCTCTATACGTAATGTTATCTCGTATATTTTGTGGGGCTTGCTAACTCTGGTATCTGCAGTTTCCACTTGAAGGTATTCATTCGTGTCCACTGTCTCCAGATGATTCATAAGGACTTTGCGAGCTATGCTCACCTCTGCTGCGCTGTCTAGCATTGTCTGAGCCCACTCTCCGTTTTTCAATTGTGTCCTCAGTATTCTCGGCATTGTTAACTACCTTGATACTGGCTACCTTCTTTTTTGGAAATTGTGATTTCTTTTTCAGTTGAGCAGGTTCCTTGTCTTTGGACTTGGCGTGCTCTTCTGATCGTCCTCTTCTTTCCGATTTCTGCGAGGAATTCTGAAAAGATTGAGAGGGACGTGTATCAATGTCTTGATATCTATCAGGTTTTTTAATATTATCCCTATTTCTAAGGTTATATCTATTCCCAGAGGGTTCACTCTGAGGTGACCTTTGTCTCGGGTTTGGAGATTTCTCTCTTCGCCTAGGAGACCTTCCTCTGGACTGGAATTTCTTTTCTTTTGGATTGGATTGTTTGTTTCCATCCCAGTTCTTTTTTGGTGAATTATTATTATTAAAAAATATTTTTTCTGGACTTGTAGTCAGTTGCGGTTTTACCGGTATTCCACCTAGACTATCTCTGCCTAGTTCTTCATAGGATTTTTCTATGATTCTGGCAATTTCAGCTGGTTGGTCTGCTATATCTGTCTCTTTTAACCTCTGGCGGATCGCCACGTTTGCTGCTTCACCTTTTATGTTGGCTAGTAATATAGCCGAGACCTGCTTGAAGTCTTTCAGTAATTTCATACCAAGAGTTAAAGCAGGTTCTGGACCGTATTCATCTTGAATTTGTTTTAGCACATCTGGTATTACCGAAATGGATGGAACACCGTGCGTTTTTGTGTAGATGGAAGCAAAGACTGTACCCCAAGTGTCACAGTCCTCAATGTGTGGTGCGATTCCCATTGGGAGACATATAGTCAGAATCCTGTGTTTTTCTAGCGGGGTGGTGTCAGGAAACACCGCCTCTATTTGGGTGATTTTCTGTGCCAACCAGAATGGTATCTGTTCCCGTTTAGCTGGAACCTTACCTAGGCAGGATTGGATGTTCTGTGGTGTAATTTTATTTGTGTTCCCCTGGTGAGAGGTCAGCTGTGGTAGTTTAATCGCTGGCTGAATTGTAGAAGTCCGCATTACATACTGAACTAATTGTCTGTGAATTTTTAGTAGTTGTTTTAGCTGTATTAATAGCTCTGGTGCAGGCATCTCGTCGATGTCTGGATGTGGTGTGTATCCGGCTAAGACCGGCCACGTTGCTCCTGGTCTTCCTAAAGGACCGAGCCTTGTAATGTGATTATTATGTTTTAGGGCGCCATCAAATAAGAGCAAATGCTCTTGGAATTTGAGTGGTACTTCCACCTCCTCGAAAGGAGTGTACGTTTCAGGAGGTTCCTCTACTTTGTAATAGTGGAAGTACTTTGTTACAGCATTTGCTGCTGGAAAATGTATCCATGTATAGTATACCTCTGTCTGCCGATATTCGTGTGCCTCAATTACGAATATGACTGTGCCACCTCTAGGTGTCAGTCCATTTTCTATAAGTTTTAAGGTTATAGATCTCCTTTTGGCGACCGGAATGAGTATTATATCCGCGTCTGCTGCTTGCATGGTAGCATCAGCATCTGCTATTTCAGTAGCTAATCTAATTGCCTCTCTTTCTCCATCACTGTCTCCCATTTTACTGACAGGATGGTATTATTTTTATTTGCAGATCAGGTTTCTTTATGGAAACAGAGATTAGATGCACAATATTCTGGAACTGTTTTATCCTTCAACGTTGACTAGACCAAAAACCATACATAGGAGTTCCCTCCTGCGAGGTTTTGGAGGATATAATAACCTTTCACCCACTCCAGACGTCTTTGGAGTATTTGGGAAAAGGGCTCTGAGTGAGAAAGCACGACTGAGTTACTCTAAATGTCTTACGTTAGTTTTATCGCCCTTTCCAAACGCGTTGGGCGCCATGTAGTGTAGTTCCTATTTTCCCAATAGGCTCTGCGCATTGGAATAGTACCTACAGCAGTAAAGGCCTAGGCCAGACGTTAACTAGGTCTACTACTGTCGATACTAGACTTAATTTTTGGGTTTGCCAGCTAAGCTCAGAGTTCGCTAGAAACTTTCTCGAATGTTCAAGGAAGGATTAACTCCCCTGATTAGACAAGAAGGGATTTAGTTTCTGACAACCATAGAACATGACAACTTTGCTCTCCCCTAATCAAGAGTCAATCTCAAGAGTCGTGTGAGCACAAGGCAATTATTTTACTCAGTCAGTACGTGCATTCTTAGTCTCATCAGAATGTAGAGAAAAGGAAGAGACGGGCGTGTTCAATAAAAAGATGTTATTTATTGATCAGTCTCTTTTCTCGTACAAGAGAAATGGATCGATATTATTGCAATACTTATAGTTAAGTAAAGTGCATACATTAGAAGCAATAGTATAAAATAATACTGTAAAAACATTGATATGGTTTCTGAGCCATATGATGTTTAAAATGATTAAAATATATTTACATACACATATACATTTGACTAAACGTACTCAACTGGTGTTTCTAAATATGCCTACCCCGTGTACCTGACCTAAGTCTAATGCGTGGGCGGGAATAGAAAGTTACAGTTTAAGTTAAGTTTGTTTTTGCCAAGTGAATAACTAAAGAATTCTCTAGGAGGGGTTATTCAGTTCTGTACCTGGAATTTAGGATGAATGAGGAATGGTATCTCTTTCTCTGCTCTCGATATTCCAGGCTGCCTGCGAGGGCTACCCGGAAGCGCCGGTGCTGGGTCTCTCGGCTTGAGATAGCAGCGCGTCTCTCAGCGCGTCAGGAAGGCGGGGCTGCTGCCAGCGGGGTCTGCTTCTGCTCTCGGCTTCGGCAAGTGTGGCTGCTCCGTCTTGTCACCACGCGTGTGTTTTGCATAGGGCAAGATCGGCAATATTTATACCTTAAAGGTGCCGGGATTGACGTAAGGATGGACATAGGTACGTCAATAAAGATGTCATACGACTTGCTCGTTAGCACATTCTTTACTAAAGTTCTCTGTGAAATCAAAACAATGGCCGCACGGATTATCCAGGTTGTCATAGGTTTGATTTGTTATGAGAACGTCGTATGCCTTATCAGGGGCTGGAGGAATATCGCTTGTCTAATTAGATCTCAAGCGTTATGACCTAATCAGATAACACGTTCCTGTGCCGTAGTGTGACTGCGTCAGATAACGGTATCTGCATCATGGGGAATTTCTTGCCTCATGGGCTGACTGTTAGTTAACTAGCTAGGTAGTTTAACCAGAATAGGGTCAGGAATAGGGGGATCGATTCAGAACCTATAGAAATACACGACAATCAAGGCTGAGCAACCAGTACACATCAAGAAGTTGCGAGTCTCATTTATACCGACACCATTTTGGGCGAGGCCGGGCAGGTCCAGAATATAGTCAAAATGTCTCCACCAACCAGCGGTCGGACCAGACCCCCTTTCAGCAGTCCAAAAAGTTCCGTTAAATGACAACAGAAGGGACAGGCAACAAGAACCATCAGTCAAAGAGGGGAGGGCAAGTTCTTCTCTACCGGGTCACGTTGGGGTTCCACCGGAACTGATCGAATTGGTAGTCTACAGTGTTTCTGGATGTTTCAGACTGAAGCTGGCGTCAGCATGAGAGCACCCCGTGGCTACGTCGTGGCCATTCCGCGAGCAATCATGGCAGTCGCTCCCCACCGGAAGCCTGCGGGAGTCGGGGGCCCCGGTGACTCTTGTAGAATCTTCAAGGCTGAGGGGACGCTTTTGGGAATGGGGCCCATGCCCTAGCAGTCAAGCGTCCGAGTTCCAGGGTTGCCCAGAGCCATCCTTGCAGGCCAGGCCCAAGTCTGTGGAGCCGACCGCCATTTCGTGAGCTCCGTGGCAGCCGCCTGTCGCTGTACCGCAAGAGTGGGTGCAATTCAGCCGGATGGCGGGTGAGACGCTGTAATAGCAAGAGCAGGCGAAACTCAACCGGCTGAGCGAGGCACTGTGCCGCAAGAGCGGGCGCAGCTCAGCTGGCCGAGCGAGGCACTGTGCCGCAAGAGCGGGCGCAACTCAGCTGGCCGAGTGAAGCGCTGGGGTGCAGCTGAGAAACCTCCACCTGGGGAGGTGGGGGAGGCTCGTTCGCGCCGCCTCTCCCTTCCAGTGCACCCCACGCCGTCTCCTGGCGCAGGTATATGTGATGGTCGGACCAGGGCACCGCAGGACGTGTCTTCAGGTCAAACGGATTGTGGGACAAGGTCCAGAATGGAAGAGTCACCAAAAGGCAAAAAGTTCCGCCTGACCCCGGGAGCCGGCCGCCTATGTCGGGGGCGATCTCAGGCCACACCAGGGCAACAAGACTTGGGGAGGGGGCAGGAGCCAAGCGCCCCCTCCGAGTCCGCGCCACCACACCGCCCCTCGGGGGCCTCCGTCAAGCGGCTCAGGGAGGCACCGCAGGCAGCGGTTCTTCAGATCAGTGGCTCTCACCGGCAAGGCTCCCCTCCGTCAGCAGCGATCGTTGGCGCTATGGTTGCGGCCGGAGGCCCCGCCTAGTCAACGCCCCGGCCTCTCCATCTCGTAGGCCGCAGAGTAGTCGGGGAGAAATCCCGGGAACGGCGGCATGCATTTGGATCGATGTTGCAGCAGGCTGCCATGTAAATAGTTATTTAATAAAACGGTTTACCCTGTTACTTTGCTGGTGTGTTGTATATATTTATAATATTTGCATAGGGTTTGTCGTTATTTTGGCCGGGGTGGGCGGCGGAGCCGAGCTGTCTTGCAGCCATCATGGCGTCGAGCTCGGTTCCTCTCACTAGTTTCATATTTCTCATGAGGGGTTGTTCCTAATGTTTCTATTTTAGCGAGGTCAAAAAGAGATCCCATTAGTGGCCTACTGATTTTGCTTGATTCCTTTTGTTTTTTCTAACGATTTTTCACTATCTGCAAAGACTAAACAGAGTATTGCGACTCTGTGCTTGTTTGTAAATAGAGAATGAACCAAAGAGAACCAATTCCAAAACAGTAAATGCTTGGATAACAATCAATCAAATGGAGAGGGAAGCAGGCACGACGGATTACAACGGGGGCAAAGGCCTGCGTTACCTACCCTTCACTATCTGCAAAGAGAGAATACTCCTAAAAGAAAAGAGGGGGGGGGCAGCGTTCAAAGCACATCAGCGTGCATAAACACGAAAATGTTTTTACCTACCACGTACTTGACATTTTAAAGCTTTTGATATTTGCTATTAAAAAACCATTGAAATTCACTGAAAAAACATAGGTTATAGACCATATATAGTTAGGAATTAGCATTTACAAAACCTTGAAAATTCACTGAAAAAACCATGGGTTATAGACCATATATAGTTAGGAATTAGCATTTAAAAAACCTTATTTTACTCTCACAAAACCATTGAAATTCCATATATAGTTAGTTGCACTAACTATATATCGCGCACCCGCAATCCACTGCTGATGATGTCACATATTACATCATTCATGACATGGTCAGTGACATCACTGATGACATCACTGATGACATCTCAAATGACATCACTGATGACATCTCAAATGACATCACTGATGACATCACTGATGACATCTCAAATGACATCACTGATGACATCACTGATGACATCTCATTTGACATCAATGGTCAAATCACTGATGATATCATTCATGTGACAATACAATGCATCTCCTCACACTTTAATATAACCTCTGTTACACCCAGTGTTAAATACAGAATATAATTTTTTAAACCATTGACACACCAATACTAGTTACTACATACGCACTCACTGATTCCTATGTCTACACACACATTCACTCATTCACCCATACAATCATTCATACATACA
The DNA here is from genome assembly GCF_964261635.1 of Lissotriton helveticus. Lineage (NCBI taxonomy): Eukaryota > Metazoa > Chordata > Amphibia > Caudata > Salamandridae > Lissotriton > Lissotriton helveticus. The sequence continues at coordinate 694,716,012 of NC_136065.1, read as the reverse complement.
ATCACTCATCGTTACAACACTATCATATGCACTCATACACCTATACAGACACTCACACTCTGCCACTCATCCATGGAGTTACTCACACACCTAGTCAGTCCTGTAAAGAATCAATCACACTTCCATTTTCTAATCTATACAGTTAAACATAGAGTACCTTACATTTTCAAACATATACTAACACATACTTACTCTCTTATACAATCATTGATACAAGAACACAATGATCTGCACAGAGTCACACATCTCCCAGCCAGCCACACACACACTCAGTCTCCCATACAAATACTTGGACAATCAATCAATAACCCATATAGTTACTCATATAGCTACTGATCAACACATGCAGCAGTTTACAGAACAACAGACATAATGATGCACAAATTAAGACAGTTTAGTCACTAACCCATGCACTCAGTGAGACACATTTAATCACTCACTCATACAGTCAGTCACGCACCTACTAAATCCTTCATCCAGACACTTCTACATCTACTCATTCTTCAATATGTAAAACATATTTAAACTTTACAGAAACACACAGTCACTGGATGATATCATCAGTGATGTCATCAGTGATGTCATTTGAGATGTCATCAGTGATGTCATCAGTGATGTCACTGACCATGTCATGAATGATGTAATATGTGACATCATCAGCAGTGGATTGCGGGTGCGCGATATATAGTTAGTGCAACTAACTATATATGGAATTTCAATGGTTTTGTGTGAGTAAAATAAGGTTTTTTAAATGCTAATTCCTAACTATATATGGTCTATAACCCATGGTTTTTTCAGTGAATATATATATATATATATATATATATATATATATATATGCACACATATCTATATATACACATATATATAGAGATATGTATATATATGCACACATTATGCTTTATATATCATAGTAGACTAACCAATGAAGCACTTGATAAGAAAGTCGTCATATGCAATATACAAATTGTTAAATAAAGATCTCTGTTTAAAAAAACAAGTGCTATTAAGAGGGTATGCATTTATTGGCCCAATAAATCCAGCATAAACATCATTTTGAACTTATAGTCTGTTGTGACCATGACTACATAATATTGTCCAGGCTGCAAATATGTGCCAGAAAAATGCCATCCTAAAGCAATACTAAACATGCATTGGGACAAGAGGCAGATGTGACTTTTGAAATGCTGTTTGCTGCAGACTCCATCGCCAGCGCCTACAATATATACTATTATTTATGGTTTCTAATAATTCAATTTATGTGGGGTTTATTAAGAAGAACATGGGTGTTCGAAAAAACACTACATGATCTCATGATGGGTAAAAAGCTACACACATGCAACAAACATTGTGTGCGTTGGGAAAGAAGCTAGCATAATGAAAATAAAACAATGTGCATTTACACGATTATTGTAATAAATGCACATGGGTAGCACTTAGCAATATTCACTTGCCTAACAATAATGAAAGTAACGGAGTTACATTCTATAAAGATAACGTCATACTGTTTTCACAGGCTAATCGACTACTATTATTAGCAATTGTAAAAACAAAACGACAGCTCCAGGCATTCCAATCGAAGACATAGGCATGCTTCACTAGCTGTGGCAGCTAGGCGAAGCATGCACCGTGACAAACAGAACTCTACATACAACATACATTTTCATACATAAAATTGTGCCTGAAAAACCGGGGCAAAAACCATAACAGATTCTGTTAACAGTGACAGCAGAATCCACAACACGTCTACAGAAATCAAGATTTATAAGCAGCTGCAAGTAACTGCTTTGGGTAAAAGCTCTTGGAAACAATGCCCCATTCTAGGTGGAGGAGAGAAATCTGGAGGAGAAATGGAAACACATCAGTGATATACAGAGAGCTGGATGATGTACAGAGCAAGTTGGGTTAAGAAGTACAGATAATGTACGTGAAGTGAGTGGTAGTGAAATAAGTGAGATTAAAAGACACAGGTAGAGAGAGGTAGGACTAAGAGTGTGTGCTGCTTTTACTTCACATAGGGAGTCAGTACATCATATACAGTACATAAGACGTTTTTAAATCGATGGTTAACGTTTGATGCACTTACTTTGGAAGTCATTACTTCAAAGGCAAATATTTAAATGTATTTAAACATATATATATTGTAGGAACTGGGGTCACCAGTTCCCCGGGGGTAGCCTGGCACGAGCAGGTCAGGTGTTAAGTGACTACACAGCACACGCGTCCACTGAGACAATAAATGCACGCAAAGACTGAGATCACACCGGTAAGTTTTGATTCAAATCAATAAATGTTATCTAAGACCAAAATCAGGGCAATCAAAAATCACAGCAGTATTGACTTATTTCCTTCCCGCACATGTTTTACATTACCCGGCCATAAATACTTAAATAAATAAATATTAAATATTAAATAACAGTAGGCCTGGCAACAGCCCTGCTCCTAGTCAGCACCTGTAAGAAATTTCCTTAGAAAGACATTTAAATAACATTCCATGAATTAGGAATAGTCGGATCTCTACATACCAGGCCACATCTTCTTAGACAAGAGGAAACATTTCACCAAGTAATTATAAACATTGCATCAGGGATGAATAACCTTCCAATAAGTAGAAGTGAACCATTGCCTTAGGTAAAATTAATCAGGAATGAACATTTCATCAGGCCAGAAATAATCATAACCCTCTGGGCCAGCACAAGGCAAGCGTGAACAATCCGTTCCCCAACAGGGGCTATTTCCAACCAACGCAGGCCTCAAGGGAGTCCTGCAAGGCTCTGGCCTGGGTCCAGTACATTAACAGGCCAATTAGGGCCAACGGGGCGCAGCAACAGTCTTCCCCAGGGGAGGGGCGAACTCGGGCCTCCTCCGGCCTTCTGCCCTCCTCCCCGGGGGGTTACCTTGGTCTTCGGGTCTCTCAGGGCCCCTTGCGACGGTGTCTCGTAGTGGGGAGGGCCCTCGGTCTTCCCCGAGCCCTCCGGTGAGGTGGTGACCTGTTCCCGGGTCCGTGATGACGCGGGTGGCCCAGGAACCAATCAGGTGCGAGGAGCGAAAGGAGGCTCTGCCACAGCGGCCAATCAGCAGGCAGTACTGGAGGGCGCGGCAGCTTCAGCCTATCGCTGCGCGGCGCCTGATAGGGACGTGGTCTGAGCCCCCGTCACATGGGGCTGGTTATCGGCTACGTCAGGCCTAGTGCGGCCCGCTCTGAAGTAGCGGCGGCCTGACTGGAATTCACGGCGGCCGGCTTGAAGTTCGCGGCAGCCTTCCCAAGGCTCTCGGGGCCGCCGCGGGAACTCTTCACGGTCGGGCCGGGCACGGCCCACAACAGCACGGCGGCGGCCCTCTCCTGGCGTCGGGGGCCGCCAGAGCAGATGCCAGTCGGGAGGGGGGTTTCACAGTGCCCACAGCGCTCGATCTTTACAGCGCCTCGCGGGGAAGAGGAGCGCTAGAAAGTTCCTCACGGGTTCGTCCCTACCAGCGCTCCACAGGACCCAGCAGGTGAGCGCTTGAGGCCAATTTACAGCGCCTCCGGGGACACAGCGCTCCAATGGGCAATAGCGCTTCAGCAGGCAATATCGCTTCAGCAGGCAGCAGGCTGCAGGCGTCCAGCGCTTCTCCAAGGCACAGAGGGGAGCGCTGGAGGGGGCACAATTCGGTTGCGCAGGACAAGCAGTCCAGCTGGCTAGGCAGTTCAGGATGCTAGCGCTAGAGAATGAGAGCGCGTACCAGACAGTCCAGGCAAGACAGCAGAGGGGATGGGCAGGACAGCGCTGGGGCCACAGGGCAGACAGAGGGGCAGAATTGGCACAGCACAGTACCTGGCTGATCCCCAGTAGTCCTAGTTAGCGCAGGGGAGTTCCTTCTTGGTGCTTGTTGGTTCTGGCACCCTTTGGTTGAAGTTACTTGAAGAGGGGGGGGGGGGTTGAGTTGAAGGCTTGTCAAGTTTCTTCAGCAGATCTCTTCAGGTGGTCCCTGGGCTCCCCTCCCGCCGGGCCAGATCAGTGGGCTAGTTCAGTGTTCCTCACACAGCTTGGTGGGCTGCGCCTAAACCCTGTCACCCCCAGTGGTATAGGTTCCTGACTAGGCCCTACCGCCTAAGTCTCCTGCGTAGGGTCCCCCAGGTCAGTGATGCCCCAACTGACTAGAAAGTTTCCCTCCCTTTTCTTTTATAGTGGCAGTTGGCAGTGGGCAGTGGGCAGTTGGTGACCACTCCCCTATTCTGGAAGGTTCCAGGAGCTTCCTCACTCTAGCTATGGGCAGGCAGGCAGGCTGGCATTGCTACAATGTTTAGGGGTTCCAGCCAGCTCCTGGCTACTAGAGTGCGTCTAACAAGACCACGCTGCGGTAGCAGGGGTCAGTGGCAGCCATGTTGGGGGAAGAGAGCACCTGCACCTTAGCATTGATTAGCAATGGGAAGGTGCCCAGAGACCTAAGGCCAACCAAAAAGAAGGTGCGAAAAATGAGGCAAAGGCGAAATAAATAGGGAAAGACCACCCTAAGGCTGACAGGTCTAACATTTATATTTATATAAACACATATATATATTTTTGTTTTCACAAAATGGTCGAAATTTTGGAGCGCTCGGGCTGCTGGTGTGGAATGCAGGAGTAAGACCACCAAACTCCAAACAATTCTGCATGCAAACAGAAGAACTCTGCACTCCAGGGTATTCAGTTTAAGATCCTTTTGATTCACAAAAGCAACCACATTACACTCAGCGACACGGAGAACTTGATCACAGTCAGTTAGTCCTTTTTCACTGTTGCATGTTATGCTAACACTCCATATTACATTGCTGATGCATTATGGGACTTTGAGTTGTATTCACTTCATGTTATTTTAACCAGTACATTATGCATTTTCTGTTTGTTACATGTGTACTATTGGTTTGTAAAAACACACTATTAATGCTCAGTGCATGCTTCACAACATAACATATAATTTGGTTATTCAAGGATATATTCACATACTCTGTCATCCTTATATACATAAAGTTGATATTGCATTTCAAATCCCTCCTCATATTATACCAACCTCTAACAGCTTAGTACCTTATCTGCTAGGTATACACTTCTATGTTTTTTCAAATTTGTATGCATTTTTTGACATTTTCAAAATGGACACCTCATGTTATCATTAATGATATTCTATATCACTACTAGTGTAAGCATGGCTCAGTGCCATATGTACCACAGCAAGTCCCCAATACATTGGCAGGAAGACAATAGGAGGACACATGTAGTATGGGTTGTTGGTCATTCTTATGTGAAGCGTGCTAAACCATTTTTCCTTTCAGGAGGGTGTAGACGGAGGGCGGAGAGCGGGGGTTTCAATGTTTCCTTTCATGGCAGAGGGGGGCTCTGCCTTAGCCAGCTTAGGGGCTCCATGTCCGACTTACTTGAAAGACACACCCCACCGCCCTCAGTGGTTATCCTGCACCTTGGGGGGAACGATTTGGTGACGCTGGGCAGAAGGGTCTTGTTGGAAGAGATTATCTCAGCAGCGGGTTGGCTGGCGAAGTTGCTACCGGGTTGCACCATAGTGTGGTCACATTTGATACCTAGACTTCAGTGGAGGGGAGGGGAATCAGTTAGGGCGTTGAATCACTCGGTAAAGAGGGTCAACAACAAGATCGAGAAGCTGTTTCGAACACCTCAACTGCAGAGTATCCCACATGGGTGCATCTTGGGAGATCAGTTCTACTTACGGGATGGGGTCCACTTGACTGAGGCGGGTAATGACCTATTAGTAAGGAACATACTGGCATTGTTAGAAGGTTTTGTGAGGTAGGTATGACCTTTCAGTGTAGGCATTTTGGGGGGGCAGATAGTCGGTCAACTATGCTGGCCTGTGGCGGTAAGGACATAATCGGTGAGCAGCAATTTAAGGTCCTTAGGGGGCGGCACCATTATCGAATGGGGTCACCCAGGGGGAGGGGCCATTGGTCTCTCCTAGAACTTCAGGGGCAGGATATCCACTTGCTTGGAAGGGTGCGGGGGAGGGAGTCACGCTTTCTTCGGGCTGATAGCCACCCTGCACATACACTATGACGTCAGCAAATGGCGCGAGTGAAAGGGCCCTCCTTTTTGGTTAAATGGAGTTCACGGAGCATACGAGGGTAACCAGGAGAGGGACATACTCTCCCGGTAACTGGGCCCTTGTTGCGCATGCGCACTCATATGTGAGGGCGTAGCTGGGAAAAGGATCTGACACCGGTTAACGACCTTGCCGTAGGCCCAGAAATTATTAGAATGCAAAAATTGATATGTAGGATGTTAGATTCGGTTAGGAACACGCTGTATTAGACATCTGTTAAGGTTAGCCCTTCAAACCTGTCTACCTTGCTGTAAATCTAATGTCAGAATTTCTGCATTTAATAATTATGTAAATAATGTTTTATTTTACGCAAATTTTTATTTGTTTTCATATTTTAATAAATACGGCCGGGGGGACCCCCTGCCTTCCAAAGAATTCCCTTGCCTGGCTAAATTACTACCGGGATTGTAAGTGGTGTTTGCATGATAGGGAGGAGGTGGTCGGTAGTCCCAGACCATGAGGAAAGGGGGGGGGGCGCTCGGCCCCCGCAGTCACGGTTAGTAGCCCAAAAGAGTAACGCACATGCCACTAACCTTCTTCTTTCTAGCCAGCGGGGACAACAGCTTGAAGAGATGCCTCCCAGTTCCCTCAAGTGCCAACTCCCCCAATGTGAGAAACACACTTAGGACAGGTCGCACTCCGGGGCAAAGGGAAGGGGACAAAATAAGAAAATACACTGCTGATAGGGCACTCGTCTAGGTCTGGTCTAAGGTATGGGATTCTTCTTGGCACAGAGCAGCTATTAAGACAAAAGGAGAGCTGGTTTACTAGGACTGTAGGCTGACCTGTACAGATACATACAAGAGTAATTCGGGGAATACTTACAAGATGTCCAGCAATGTTCGAGTCAAGAACCGCCTCCACGGTAATACGGTCCGTAGTACGAATACCCCACAATAATCTTCTGCTGTTTAAATCACAGTTACCAAAAGAAAGGAAGGCAAAGTTTTCTGAGCGTCTTGCAAGTTTCCTGGGTAAAAGGTGCAGTTACAGTCACTACAGGGAAAGGCAATGTCTGCTTGCCGAGTGGTAAGTATCTTATGCAAGGAAAAGGCTTCAAGAAAAATAAGAGCAAATATACAATATGAAAAAAAGCACTTTAGATAGTACGGCCGCGCTATCACACTAGATCCTACCTCGAGAAGCGGGAAGGAAAGCGTCCGCGAAAACCAGCAGCGTCGTCCTCTAGAAGCGGGAAGGAAAGCGTCCGCGGAAATCAGCAGCGTCGTCCTCTAGAAGCGGGAAGGAAAGCGCCCGCGGAAACCAGCAGCGTCGTCCTCTAGAAGCGGGAAGGAAAGCGTCCGCGGAAATCAGGTCTCTGCGTTTACACGAAGAACAACAGGCTCAGTCAAGGGATCGGGAAGGATTGACAAGCACCCAGCCCTTCCTGGGAGGCGCTTATATACTAGCATCTGATTGCGAGTTCCGGACCGCTAGAGCCCAGGGTGTTCTGGGAGATGTAGTGCGGCAGTTATTACGATGCCCTGCCCTGCGATGGAATTTGCTGCTTGAAATCGCTACACCCACGCACGCATGGCTGGAACCCGCCCCCCCCCACCCCTCCTGATTGGTGAGTCCCACCGTTGACCCGGAAGCGGTGGGAGTGCTTCCGGGTCAAGGTGCGGGACCATGAGGGGTTTGAGAGGCCTGGGGGGGCCGTGGGAAGCGTCCTCTCGTACCCGCGCTCCCCAGGCTCGCTCCTCGCCCCGCTGTGGGGCCGATAATTTTTCTCCTCCCACAATCCCTGTTAGCAGAATTTCAGTTTGGACGTTGGTAGGTATCACCGGTGATGGTATTGAACACTGTAAATATGTACGTAAATTTCTTCCTTAGGCCTTTTTCCCCTTTTACAGGCAATATTAATGTAATGTGCACGATTGGATATGTGGATGTGTATTTACTTGTTTTCTCCTTAGGCCTTTTTTCCCTTCATAGTTTTCTTAATTGTCGTATTTATTCCATTGGTCAGGTGGTAAGGTCATAATCGGTGAGCAGCAATTTAAGGTCCTTAGGGGGCGGCACCATTATCGAATGGGGTCGCCCTGGGGGAGGGGCCATTGGTCTCTCCTAGAACTTCAGGGGCAGGATATCCGCTTGCTTGGAAGGGTGCGGGGGAGGGAGTCACGCTTTCCTCGGGCTGGTAGCCACCGCGCACATACACTATGACGTCAGCAAATGGCGCGAGTGAAAGGGCCCTCCTTTTTGGTTAAATGGAGTTCACGGAGCATACGAGGGTAACCAGGAGAGGGACGTACTCTCCCGGTAACCGGGCCCTTGTTGCGCATGCGCACTCATACGTGAGGGCGTAGCTGGGAAACGGATCTGACACCGGTTAACGACCTTGCCGTAGGCCTAGAAATTATTAGAATGCAAAAATTGATATGTAGGATGTTAGATTCGGTTAGGAACACGCTGTATTAGACATCTGTTAAGGTTAGCCCTTCATACCTGTCTACCTTGCTGTAAATCTAATGTCAGAATTTCTGCATTTAATAATTATGTAAATAATGTTTTATTTTACGCACATTTTTATTTGTTTTCATATTTTAATAAATACGGCCGGGGGGTCGTGAGACCCCCTGCCTTCCAAAGAATTCTCTCGCCTGGCTAAATTACTACGGGGATTGTAAGTGGTGTTTGCATGATAGGGAGGGGGTGGTCGGTAGTCCCAGACCATGCGACCTGTCCTTTTATTCAAAAAATGTAAAGGAACTGCTTATCCCTTTTTGCTATTACTTAGATTCCTACCCTAAAGCGCTATGTACTACAAACAAGCATATTGTAATGTGCAAGTGCTTGATTGCTCAGTTCGCCCATCTAAATTGTTGTGTGCCATGAACAGGTCCATGATTTTGGCTATGCGAAATTGCTGTCAGCTTGATAAAAGCCGGTCATAAAGTGCTATGTGAAGTGAATAAGCATATGGTATTTGATCTATCTAAGCACAAATAGGTGCATTTTACTTATTTAGGGCTCGCGCGACTGAAATCACTTGTAAAAATCAGTAAAATACTATTCTCGGCATATAACATTTAATCTGGTGACGCATAATTTTCAGTTGTCATTCTTGTAGCCGCCACGGCTAAAGTGTAATGTACTATACAATATGGAACTCTTAAGATTTCTGAAATTATGTCATATGAATCCCCATTTTAAACAAAGGTGGTTATTACGAACAGAAAAGGAATATTTGCCACTGATATATATCTACAGTAATCCACAGTTCATGCTTCGGGTATGAAAGTGCCATCCTTAAGCGCTAAATGTCAAGGACATGCTGTTATTCATTCCTTCGTTTCTTAAAACTTTTTCTCCTAATTTTCATTTAGACTCGTGTGAGTGAGCACAACATAATTCTTAGTGTTCTCCTCCCTCATCATAAATGTACATTACGTTCTGCCCCTGAGCTATGTCCCTGGGGACTCTCAGTGCCAAGTAGGAGATTCATCTTGGATTCATAGTTCACGATTCCCACCTCTAGTGTGCAATTTGATTTGTATTATTTCATAGTATTTGAGTCTACAGACGAGTTCATCATTATGTACCTCCCAATAATGCGTGGAAATAGCTTTCTGATTGCCCTGAGGTGTTGCAAAAGTCTCACTTTCACTTCTTTCATGGTACCTCCCACATATGTCATGTTACAAGCACACTCCAATATACATGACAAACACAGAGTTTGATGTAATCCTCTATGTAATATACTTTTTTGTTTTCTCTACAAAGGCCTTATATTATCTCATGTGGCATGCATGTGTACATGCTTTATACTTTCCGCATTTCCAAAATTCGTTTACATCCCGTGATAACCAATCCGAGGCCCTGCCTATTGGTTGTAAGTAGCTACTGGTGAGTATGCCATGTTGTGATCTGATTTTCCGATATGTGATTTTTGGATGGGTCCATATGTTCATCAAGCTGTAGCACATTCCAATTCTGTCGCAGGATTGATCCCAAGCTGTTCTGATCATTGTTAAATTCCATGACAAGTCTAATCTGCAGGTTTCTTTCATTCAATTGTTCCCTTTCCAGTTATCTTTTACTTTTGATATTTCCATATAACAACTGATCCCTTTGTTTGAATTTTACTCTCTGATGTGCTTCCTGTAAGATTTTCAGGAAGTAGCATCTGCTCAGAAATCTCTTGATCATCCCTGTTGATTGCATTTCGAAGTCATTATAAGATAATATTATCCTCTGTGTGCTTATCAGTTGGCTATATGAACTACTGCCCCGCTCACAAACCAGGGGATGGCTATATGAAATACTGCCCGCTGAGAAGCAAGGGGGTGGCTATATGAAATACTGCCCGCTCAGAAATCAGGGATAGCTATATGAACTACTGCCCCGCTCAGAAGCAAGGGGATGGCTATATGAAATACTGCCCGCTGAGAAGCAAGGGGGTGGCTATACAAAATACTGCCCGCTCAGAAATCAGGGATGGCTATATGAACTACTGCCCCGCTCAGAAGCAAGGGGATGGCTAGATGAAATACTGCCCCGCTCAGAAGCAAAGGGATGGCTATACAAAATACTGCCCGCTCAGAAATCAGGGATAGCTATATGAACTACTGCCCCGCTCAGAAGCAAGGGGATGGCTAGATGAAATACTGCCCCGCTCAGAAGCAAGGGGATGGCTATACAAAATACTGCCCGCTCAGAAATCAGGGATGGCTATATGAACTACTGCCCCGCTCAGAAGCAAGGGGATGGCTAGATGAAATACTGCCCCGCTCAGAAGCAAGGGGATGGCTATACAAAATACTGCCCGCTCAGAAATCAGGGGTGGCTATATGAACTACTGCCCCGCTCAGAAGCAAGGGGACGGCTAGATGAAATACTGCCCCGCTCAGAAGCAAGGGGATAGCTATATGAAATACTGCCCTGCTCTGAAGTAAGGGGATTGCTATATGAAATATTGACCACTGAGAAACTAGGGGGCGGCTTTATGAAATACTGCCCCGTTCAGAAGCAGGGGGATGGCTAGATGAAATACTGCCCCGCTCAGAAGCAAGGGGATGGCTATACAAAATACTGCCCGCTCAGAAATCAGGGATGGCTATACGAACTACTGCCCCTCTCAGAAGCAAGGGAACAGCTATATGAAATACTGCCCCACTCAGAAGCAAGGGGATGACTACATGAAATACTGCTCCGCTCAGAAGCAAGGGGACAGCTATATGAAATACTGCCCCGCTCAGAAGCAAGGTGATGGCTATATGAAATACTACCCGCTGGGAAACCAGGGGATGGCTATATGAAATACTGCCCCGCTCAGAAGCAAGGGGACGGCTGTATGAAATACTGCCCCGCTCAGAAGCAAGGGGACGGCTGTATGAAACACTGCCCCGCTCAGAAGCAAGGGGACGGCTATACGAAATAATACCCCGCTTAGAAGCAAGGGGATGGCTATATGAAATACTGCCCGCTGGGAAACCAGGGGATGGCTATATGAAATACTGCCATGCTCAGAAGCAAGGGACGGTTATATGAAATACTGCTCCGCTCAGAGGCGAGGGGACAGCTATATGAAATACTGCCCAGCTCAGAAGCAAGGGAACGGCTATACGAAATAATACCCCGCTTAGAAGCAAGGGGATGGCTATATGAAATACTCCCTTGCTTAGAGGCAAGGGGACGGCTATATGAAATACTGCCCGCTGAAAAACCATGGGATGGCTATATGAAATACTGCCACTCTCAGAAGCAGGGGGATGGCTATATGAAAAACTGTCCCGCTCAGAAACAAGGGGACGGCTGCATGAAATACTTCCCCGCTCAGATGCAAGGGGCCGGCTATATGAAATACTGCCCCGCTCAGAAGCAAGGTGATGGCTATATGAAATACTGCCCGCTGGGAAACCAGGGGATGGCTATATGAAATACGGCCCGCTCGGAATTAAGGGGACGCTGTATGAAATACTGCCCCGCTCAGAAGCAAGGGAACGGCTATACGAAATAATACCCCGCTTAGAAGCAAGGGGATGGCTATATGAAATACTCCCTTGCTGAGAAGCAAGGGGACGGCTATATGAAATACTGCCCACTGGGAAACCAGGGGATGGCTATATGAAATACTGCTCCATTCAGAAGCAAGGGGACAGTTATATGAAACACTGCCCGCTCAGAAGCAAAGGGATGGCTATATGAAATACTGCCCGCTGGGAAACCAGGGGATGGCTATATGAAATATTGCCCCGCTCAGAGACAAGGGGACAGCTTTATGAAATACTGCTCCGCTCAGAGACGAGGGGACAGCTTTATGAAATACTGCTCCGCTCAGAGGCGAGGGGAAAGCTATATGAAATACTGCTCCGCTCAGAGGCGAGGGGACAGTTATATGAAATACTGCCCCGCTCAGAAGCAAGGGGACAACATTCGTCTAGGGAATGAAGAAAACATTGTGAAGAACACTCCTAAAGCGTAGTAGCGCCAGATTATTCTAAACCACGATCATGCTGACATATAAAACCTGTCTACACTATCGACTATGAGTGGACAGGCCCCATCACAAAACAAGGGCAGTTATCTCCAAGGAATAGTCCAAAATCAGTAAAACCTTGAACTCGTTCATAATGAGCCCACGTTGTAAATGAAACCCTGTAGGACGCAGCTCTTTTCAACAATGCGCTCGGAACTTTATCTTCATGCAGCAAGAAGCATCCTTAAGGGAGATAGGCGTGTTCAGTGTGCCGACTTCTTTCTATGCAGGAATGGGTTGTACGTGATCGGACAAATGTTCTCTTCATTGGGTCATTAAAAGAAGCCTTCTGGCCCTTGTGAGGGAATACTTGGCGGTTTCGCTTTTTCCTGCCGCGGGGGAAAGAAACGTGTTGCAGCACAACGAATTTCAAAGTTGGCAGCAGACATTCTTGTGTTTAAAATAAAACACGCATTTGCTGGGTTTAGCTTGTCAGTACTTGTGTTTGTCCCAAGAGGGCATATTTCTTTCTCGTTGGACATGATACAGTTGACAGTGTTCGCTGAGTCATTCAATACAGAGGTATTAGTCCAGGGTGAAAAGGAGGGCGCATACTTCATACCTGCACATACGATATTAAGGGTTGCATTTCAAGCACTTTCCCAGATTCTAAGTGTATTTTTCAATTTGGAAGAAATGAATCGGTCAGTATGATTGGGTCCATAAACAACCGAGAACACATACACATATGTGTCATTCTCTAGGCATGGAATACAAGTACATAAAGAATCAGTGCTCTTCTTATCTTAAGACATTTCGTAGGAGTTTGAATGCTTTAGATGCAGTGATGATACCCGGTGGCTGGAATTAAAGATTCCGGACGGTATTTCTGGACCTAGAGCCTATTATGAGTTAACGCCCACAGCAGGGAGAACTGGTGTTTCTGTGTCCAATTCTCCACGGTATTCCCTTTTCTGTACAGAGTAATGATGCCCTTTGCAACCTCTCGTGAGTAGGTGGCACATGGGGGCAGGACGAGGAGGGGGGCTGCAGTTAGTGAGGACAGGGCCTGGCAGCTTTTTATATAGCTTTTTAAGTAGGAACTGGTTCAGTCAAGAGATGAAGGCCAGAGCCGGGCTGCACTTGCAACCAAAGCCTAAAGCAACTGTACTGGCTGGATTTCCAGATCAGGAAAATCAGGTGCGGTGTTCCGAAAGCAGGGAAATCATGGTGCAGGAGCACTCGGCTATGTATATTTGTTTAGAGCACTCAAATATTATCAAAGTATGTTACTTTTCTTCTGATGGATTCTATTACCCACAATTCCTGAATTAATACCTAACCAGAACCTCAAAGGAATTGGGCCTGAGGAATGAAACGCCCCAAAACGTTTTCTGTATTCTAGGATATCTCATGTCACAAAGAGTGAGTGTCTGGCAGCCAAACAGCATGTGTAAAAGATCACAACTAAGGGTCAAAATACGACTTTTGGTGGAGCGGTGGCGCAGCGCTGCCAATTGCCGCACCACCGCTCCGCCGAAGGTCGCTACCGCCCACACACCTGATTCCGACCACTTTTGTGGTCTGGCACGCCGTCTGGCGGTCCCACTGCACCGTGTCTTTCAAAGGCGGCGGTGCTTTTGAAAGAGGGACCCCATTGGGAACGCCACACAGAGTTTCTGCACGGCATGGACTCTAAAGTCCATGCCAAGCAGGAACCTGGGTGCATGCACACAGGGGGGGGGAATGTTGTGCCCCCTGCATGCATCCCCAGGATGAGGGGGCCCTCTGTGTCCCAGCACCACCAGTCTTTGCATAAATGAAAGACCTCCATGAAACCACTGGCTGTCCTGAAACTTGTAATATGAATGGCGGTGCCGCAGCGTCACCACCCCCATATTGCATAGCCCAGGACTGCAGCGCCACTACCAGGGAAGAGCGATTCCCTGGCGAAGCCGGCAGTCCAAGCGACCAAGTCATAATTGGGCTGTCAGAACGCTGGTGCAGCGGTGGCTGGACCGCTACCACAGGTCTGGCAGTCCTTGGACCGCCAGACTCGTAATTTGGCCCTTAGTGTTTGACAGTTTTAATAAGAATACCCTGGCAAAAAGCCTAGTTCTATATATGCCTGGAAGGTGGCCTGTATGTTTGATGTATAATGAAAAAGGAAGTTTATGCCAGTAGTAGGATCCTTTTGGATTTGAAAAGAGAAAACCAGGTGAGCAGTTAAACGTTGGGCAAGTTTACTTGTTTTTTTACACAATTTCTGTCTTCCCATTTCAATTGGATTTTCAGATTCATTCTAGGCTTTTTCAGTGTCATTATTGTATATATATTGGAGGCTGTGTGTCCCTGCGTAACGAGTTTCGAGTAATAAAGTTAGGTCTAGATCTCAAATGTATCCCAACTTAGATATACGTAACTTTAACATGAGAAATTTGTACAATTCTACATAATCTAGGTCATAAGGATATTTGAATTCTAAGAATGGTGTAGGTGATCCAGGCTTGCCCAAGTCTTGATCAATATAACCATTGTTAGATACATTTTTCCAAGGCCATTGATGTTCCTAGAATATTTCTATTTCCCCAAATTTATATCAAAGAGGATTTGTTTAAGTGAGTTTTGTATTAAGCATATTACACATTCTACTGCATCTAATAGTATTCAATGTGAAAGAGAGGGCATTTTTTTGTTTCTAGATTGCAGCAATAATATATATGATAAGGAGCAGAAAATTGATTGTTGATCTGTTCCTAAACCGGTGTATTTGGATTATAGGTTGAACTATCCGCAATCCTTCTAAAATAGAAAGGATGTTTGTCATAAAATATGCAAGATTAACGCCTAGATTTTATTAGTCACAGTTTATTTATGGAAGCATTTTGTGAAGCTTGATTTAGGGTTTTGAAGAAATAAACTGATGGTCAGAGAGGGGGCATACTAGTAATAGGAAATTAACTAAGGGGTCTCGATTTTACCCTACTTACCTACCAGTATTTTCTGAACGTGGTGCTCCTGCTGACTCCGCAGTCAGAAAGCTTAGTCTGATGTCCAGATGACTCAGATTAGAACAATCTCTATCAAAACAATAACCAGAAATATCAAAACAACCTAAACAAATACACAAAATGCTAGCTAGCAAAGTGCTATTACTAACAAAGGCATACCCTATACTGAAATGATAACCAGAACCATACTATAAAAATAATCACCAAAATTAAATCAAACTAAAAACTGACTTCAGAAAATTAAGCAACCAAAACATTTTTTTGAATAATAAATTATTAAATTAATTTTAGCACTCTGATAAAATTATAAAATAAGTAGTAAAATTTCAGAATAACTAAATCATAAATATTGTTTATAAAAAATATTTTCTCAAAACTGTCTCATGTACATTAATATGAACAAACCAAATATAATAATGATTGTCCATCCAACAAATAAATAATATAAACATTTATTACTCATGGTTTTATAGCTGAATTCCTGAGTAGACGGACCTGTTGCAAGGATTCAGTTCATAGACAGAACTATGCCTGGGATCACAGAACGTCAGTATGTAGGGACTGAGTCACCAACCACATCAGTACCTATGTACCCAAATCCTGACTAGCTCAGAGTGCCTTACTTGCCCTCCTAACCTTCTCAGAGTAACAAGTAAGCTGGCACCCCAGAAAACAACACTCTAGTCCCCTCAGAGAACTGTTTCCTAACTCATGCATGTCCACAATAAACAAAAAGAGACAAAAGAAAAGTTTACCATATATACTGAAACTATCATGCTCTATCACGAAGCAACTGTGCTGCACTTAGGAAACCTATGCAACATAGTAACATGATTAGCATTATCAGTAGACTGCAAACAATGAAAAGACCTACCATGACGAATGATATAGTTGCCTAACCCTAACCTCACTGCGTGAGCACAAATAATATATCACAGATCTCTGCGATTAGAGCCGGGCATCATACTTGGCATTTGCCGTTAGTTGGTCTGCATCTCAGATTACGCAAGGCTTGCAAGCTCGTACCAGAGTCCTTCCTCTGCGAGAAATTTGCCTCTCTATTTTCAAAATGGAAAGTCTCAGCTTATGTGAGAACTGCCATTTTGGAAACAGCAGGTGGGTCTCTTTGTTATGTCTATGTGTATGGGTGTGTTATTGACCAACTACAGAGAAAAACTGGGCACAGTGTTGTTCGACCATGTACAAAATGTACAGACCAAATCCCAGCGGAAGAGCTCAATAACAAAAAGCATGTACAGCCTATTTCTAAACTAATAATGTGGCACAAAAACAAACATGTAACTTCGTAACGTGTGCAAAGCAAAAGCGGTCCAAAACTGACAGGCCAACATAGGGAAGAACTGCAGTGGGCCCTAAAGAGAACTCACGACATCCCTCTTTTTGTAGAGACAGCAACATAACGATTAACTAAATAGTGAAGAATTAAGGTGCAAGAAAAGCAAATTCAAAGCATTGCTAATAAGCATGTTATAAAAAAGTTATAGGTATAAGAAAAGACCTAACCTCTAAATTTTGAAACAGCCGCAAAATTAATGTGTCGGAGGTATCGATTATGTCATTCGCAACTTCAAAGGCCAGTGGAAGCAGAACAGATACTCTCTCTGCTGACGATGATTGTGCAATAGCCCAGTTCACAAACTCCAGAGAATAGACATAATCCTCGGTATCAGCCAATGCTGAGAAAGTAGCCGAGCTACCTGTATCAGTATTAATATAGCCAGCATTTAGTGATCCGTGTGCTGAAGCACTTCTTTCTGCTGAAATAAGGGGCTTCTAACTGGCATTCCAAAGAAGCCGCAGGTCAAAGGGACAACTTTGAAAATGGGTCCCTAATGGACTCATTAATAGGTCTATATGTCCACAGGAGCCGGTGTTGGCAGAGCCAGGCAAATGTCCAATGCCCATTTGAATGGGCACCAGAGGCAGTGAAACAAGGGTTGCATGCAGGTAAACCAGGCAGGTCTGAATGAAAATTACTAATCAAGGTCCAGTTCCTGGAGCAAGAGGATTCCAAAGAACCGAAGCATGTGGTCACGGCACTGCTGGAGCCGTGGTAGTAAAGTGGCCATTTCGTTGATCGTGGGGATTCCAAGTCCCAGCAACCAGTGCACCAAGGAGGAGGGGCCGTAGAGCACCAGCAACCCTTAAAAAGCGCACTTTGACCCCCGATGCCTGTCCATACCCATCAGAGTGCTGTGGATGCTGGGCTGTTCTACCCCCTTAACATCTATTGTCCAAGAATCAATCACCAGTCTCACCTCGTCGTCTCAGGACCAGGAAACAAAGCCACCAAGGGTGTCTTTAAAGTCCTCAGTGATCTGGTGTTAAGCATTACCTCATCCAATCAACCACGACAGCCAGCCAGCTGCAACTGCACATGGCGTTTGAGTGCAGACTTACCTGCATCGACATCACAGGCTGTGACAGTACTGGAGCCACGGTGGCCCTGAGGCACGCCCCGGGTGACGAAATGGTACATTGGGCTATGGCACGCCCAAATTGGAACCGCTGCCCCCTTTACTGAGGCTCCCGCTACGTGGGAGAAGTGTCTGTTGGTGCCAGTGGGGGCAAGAACACAGCCACCGAATTTCCCTGTGGCAGGCAGCCGCCTAAGACACTCCCTTTGCGCCAGCAGGCACCTATTTAACTTTACTGGGGCTCCTGTCTGCGGCGGTCTGCGGCTGGAAAAGGCTGGGCTGGGCCACATCTCTTACGTTTGTGATGGATTGCCTTGAACTGCATGGGTGAGTGATTTCTGTGCCTCCCAGCCCTAACATTTTATTTGATCACATTCTGGGGTGAAATTTACCATCTAACTCGGTTTGCCTTTTTAATTTTGCTAAGTATTATTCTTATGGGGAAGCATAAGTGTGCAGGGGAAGCAGGCCACTCCACCTCCATCCAAAGCTACCTTGTTTGACCTAATGCTTCAAAGAGCAATCAAGCTTGTTGGCACAGGGATTGAGTTAACAGATAGAAGACTCTCCCTGAGATCGGGTAAGAGCGTCCAATCTCTGTCCCGGTCGGTTGTGGCAATCACAACACTCTTACCCTAGGATTCCTCAAGGGCAGATCCAAATTTGCAGTATACGGACCCAGCTCACAAGCACAGTGCTGTATTAAATGAGGCAACTGGTGAGATTACGCTCAACAAATTGCAACTGGTTGCCAAAAGGAGTTAGGAGGCCAGGAAGAGGTAATCAACCCAGGCAAGGCCATCCATCTGCCGGGCCTGTGTGTACCAGTGCTGTCACTAATAATCCAGAATCCACTTGTACTGCCAAACCAAATTGGAGGGATGATCTAATGGTAGAGCTTGTTGATAGGGCAAATGGGATTATAAAGGTGGAACTTCCCTGTTTTTGGCCAGACTGGAAGAAATTAAACTGTCTCTCAGAGCTGCTACTCAAGAGGTACCCCCTCCCTGACTGCCCACAGAAAGAGGAGATCAAGGGCCTTCTCTGCTCGGTTTATTTGTAAGGCTAGATGCGGTGGGTAGTGGTAGGGGGAAGTACCCTGGTCTCTGTTGCTACAATTAACAATGATGAATATGCGAGGTCACAATGGGCCACATATACAATCGTCCCTGAACATAGATTTTTTCACCACCAGGAGGTCCGCTCTGGGTGTTATGGGGCTGGAGCTGGAGACCTTGTTCAAGGCACAAAGGATTTACCCTTCACTACTCTGCTGCCTGCAGCTTGACCCGATGTGAATTTGTTGACTGGAGTTCCAGGGTTGCACAGAGGGCAGAATGACACCCACGTTGAGCTGGTGTGGGTCTGGGTCTCTTTCCGTCTCCACCACCTCAGCAAACGTGCCTTCGTGCCCCCCTCACCATGGGTTGTCTGGTTAGAATGGGCTTTATAATGTATCAGTATCTAACAGGTTTGGGATCCTTAATCAAGTAGACTGACTATCCAATAAGAATGGTCCTTCGTTTTCTTGTCACTGAAGCAGGACTTTTGGCAGCTGTTACAAGAATGGAACGCAACGGGGGGGGGGTGATACCTCTGCTTTCTTTTACAACCAGTCTTTTAGTCCAGAACTTAATGGCCCCCCCATGGCAACTCCGTGGTAGGTTTTCCTGTAGAAGTTTTATTGGAACCTCCACCAAATGCCGGGGCGCATTTAGACACGATCATCGTGGATAGCACAGTGACCCCAAGAAGCGGTTTTCCTCCCCACAGTCAATTAGAGGAAGCTCTGCATCAAGTCCTTTACACAGAAGCATGGATTCTCGTGGTGCTTTATTAGTCCTATTCCATCTAAAGGCCACCCTAGGCCTTCCAAGAGTACAGAGGGTGAGACCGGGGTGGAAATCCGCCAGGGCCTAACCTTTGCTTGAAGATTCTGTCATGAAACGCTGCAGGCTTATGTTCTAAGGTAGAGAAAACTGATTGGGGAATGTTTATTGACCTATATGTTAGTTATGTTATGTTAGTGCTATTTGTACTGCGCACAGCTGCTCCAGCGAAGGAGCGTCCCGGCGCACCGACAAGGTGGCGACACAACACAACAAGGAGACAGAAAATATTTAAAAAGGGGTTTAAAATTTAACATAGCTGGGGAAACAAAAAGGTTTTAGCAGCCTTGCGGAAAGAGAGCAAGTCGCCAAGAGTCCGGATTTTCAAGGGGAGAGCGTTCCAAAGTGCGGCTGCCCGCACCCTAAAGGAGCGGCCCCCCGCCCGACTGAGTTTGAATCGAGGGGCTACTGCTAATTCTTGGTCCAAAGAACGCAGAGAGCGGCCCGGGATGTAGGGACACAAAAGTTGATGCAATAAGGGGGGCGAAAAGCCCTTCAGAATCTTAAAAGACATGCACAGCACTTTAAAATGGATCCGCTGCCTAACGGGTAACCAATGCAAAGCCCGCAAAGTTGGAGTGGCCGAGCAAAACCTAGGAAGACCTACGATTGCTCTGGCCGCAGCGTTCTGCACTCTTTGGAGACGGGTCAGCTCGGCCTGGTTTAACCCTATAAAAAGGGAGCTGGCATAGTCCAGCCGAGCCAGAACCGTCGCTTGAACCACGAGTTGACGGGTTGCGGCATCGAAGTACTTAAGAGCAGGTCTCAAATTGCGCAAGATGCCGAAGCAGCACGCCGCCGTCCTTTTGGTGTGGCCAACAAAATTGAGGGAGGGGTCCAGCCAAACCCCCAGATTTTTGATCTCCGTAACCGGAGTGGGGGTGGGGCCCAGCTCAGGAGGCCACCAGGTGTCTCCCCATAGTTCCGTCCGCTTACCAAAGACCATCACCTCCGTTTTTTTGGCATTTAGTTGGAGACAGTTGGACGTCATCCAACCAGCCACCGCCCGAAGTCCTTCTTTGAATCTTGGGGCATCCACCCCGGAGTCCCCGCTGATCGTGACCGCTAGCTGGGTATCATCTGCGTACGACACCATGGTCATACCACAGAGCTTCACAACCTCAGCCAGCGGCCTCACGTAGATGTTAAACAACGTGGGACTCAGCGAGGAGCCCTGTGGGACCCCAAGAGACAGAGGATGTCGTTTGGACTGATAGGGCGGGGCAGCCACACAGAAGGAACGGTCCATGAGAAACGAACGAAACCACTGGTGTGCAGTACCGGTCACCCCTATCTCCTCAAGACGCTGCAGGAGAATTTCATGGGAGACCGTGTCAAAGGCGGCGCTTAGATCTAACAAAACAAGCGCCGCCGTTTGACCTGCATCCAGAACTGCCCGCAGGTGCTCGACCATGAATAACAATGCTGTCTCCGTGCTGTGGCCAGCCCGAAAACCATTCTGGGTATCGTCCAGAATGTTGGTACGCGACAGATGATCAGTGAGGGCGGTGTTAACATGCACCTCCGCGAGTTTGGCTGGCCACGGGAGAAGCGAAATCGGGCGATAGTTCTCCGATTTTGTAGGGTCGAGAGATGGTTTTTTCAAAATGGGCATCACTACCGCATGCTTCCATTTCAAAGGCACCTGGCCCGATGATAGGGACATGTTGATTAAGTCACAGACCGGGCGAGCAAAAGTCTGGTCTCTGAACATTAGTGGCTTGAGCGGGTCAGCTGGCGACCCAGACTTGACTCGAAGAGCCAAGGACGTGTAAGACTCCGAGGAGAGACAGGGGAAAGAGTCTAACACCACCTGACCTGGCAAGATGGATGACCCCGCGCTGGTTTGTGCAGCAGTGGGAAAGGCCCTATAGATGGTCTGGACCTTCTCCAGGAAGAAAGCCGCCAGCACTTCACAGTGGGTGTTGGAACTGATGGAATTACCGGCAGGCTTCCTTGCCACAAGGTCCTTAAGAGCCTTAAAGATGGATTTAACAGGATTCCCACTGCTGCGAAACTCCAGAGCGTAATATGCAGCCCGGGCTCTACAAACCGCACGGTGGTAAGACTTGACAGTAGCCGTGTACAGGGATTTTGTGCTGCTGTCATACCTCTTCCTCCAGTCTCTCTCTGCACGTCTGCAGACACTTTTCAGGGCCCGCAGATTGCCATCGTACCAGGGGCTGGGGGCGCGGAGGCCACACTTACTCGAAACCATCGGGATAAGGGAGTCGAGAGCTCTGGTCACCCATCCGCAGAAATGGTCATAACCAGATTCCACGTTCTCCACTACACCCAGTGGATCGTCAGTGAGAAGGCGATAGAGATCTTCCGCCTTTAGTTTGCTCCAACGCCGTCTGGGCATGGCTCGCAGCGACGCCTTAAGTGGGGCCTCTATCAGAGGACAGTAAATAGTCACGAGCGAGTGGTCTGACCAAGTCAGGGGGAGGGGGGAGGCCACTGTAGCCCCCTCTAAGTTGGAAAAGAAGGGGTCCAAAATGTGGCCACCACTGTGAGTGGGGTCCGAGACCAGCTGATATGATGTGTATTTTTTTCAGGAAACGTGGTTAACATCCAAAGTACGGAGAGTGGGGTTTGTTTCCTTTAGTACTGAGGCCTTTCAACTCAACTCCCTGACAATGAGCCTAAGTATTTGCGCTTGCAATGGGAGAACTCGTTCTGACAGGGAGGGAAAACACATGTTTAATAGACTGCCTAGTTCTAGCCTAATAGATTATATTTTAGTTGACTTCAGACTATGGACGTATGTGATCGACTTCTCTGTTACAACCAGGCATACCAGCGATCATAAAGCACTAGAGCTTGTCCTAGCCTTTCCCCGTATTAGGCCAGCTCTGGCTCGTGTGTCAACCCTGAATGGTAGGAACCAACTAGCTCACAATAGGCGTAAGTTACAATGGCGAGAAGTGGCCCACTCCGAGTCAATAAAGTTCATTTACACCTTAGTGGAAAGCTTAGGGTCCCTGGGAAACATGGGCTTGAACACATCCCTGATGAAGGTAGGGGAAGTGCATAATCATTTATTTGAAAAACTTAAAGAGCACTTCTCTCAAGAATGCGGGCTCCTGGGACCAAGAAGGGGCACACCATTATGGTTTAACAACCACTGTAGAATTGCTAAACGTGCTTTGATCAATGCTATTAGGGCACAGGATAGATGTGAAGTTCAAGCATAGAGAATTGCATACAAGTGTGCTGTGAGAAAAGCCAAAGTGAATGGGACCAAGAGAGGTTGGAATCACTTCTTGCTGCTACCAGGGAAAATGATCAGACCACCTTTTGGAATATAGTAGCTACTGGGAACAAAAGAGGAGAGACCTACCATAGAAAACTTCAGTGCAGCTGAAGCTTGGAAAGTACAATTTTTCAACTTGTACACAACCTCTGTGGGTGGGAGCCTGGTCGTTGCTTTGTCCAGGGAAATCTCCTTACCAGTTATAGACAGGTCTTTGGATAACTGTGGGCTTCCTGCCAACACATGCAGGGAGGTAAAGCAGGCGATCAGGAACACTGACCCCCTCTAAGCACTGGCCATAGATAAAGTCCCCGGGGATTTGTTCTTGTCCAAGATTGATGTTTGAGCACCATATCTCACTGTCCTGTTTAATTCTTTCTTGAATGGGCTATGTAGAAATCCCCCTTATTTACAAGAAGGGTTCCCAATGGACCCAGCTAACTATGGGCCTATCAGCCTTAACACTATCATGCAGAAACCCTTTAGTAGAGTCATTCTCTTGAGGTTACAAAACTGGCTAGATGACAGAAACACTTTGCCCCCTGCAAGCAAGGGTTTGTGCTTGTACATCCACCATTAATCAAATGTTCAGGTTTCATCTGATCTATTGGAAATCCATTATTCTGGAGAAGGGCAGGCTATATGTAGTGTTTGAAGATCTTAGATCCGCTTTCGACCTAGTTCCTAGAAATACACTGTAGAGCGAGCTTGCTGATCTGGGTGTTCCTTTATATGTACACCAAACCGCTGAGAGACTGCATGAACAGAATTTTGCCCAGGTCCGTTGTGGGCAGCTGGGAGCAGTCACTGACCCCTTACCTGTGAGTAGGGGTGTAATACAGGGATGTGTCCTCGCCTGACCCTTTTCACATTGTATATTAATGACTTGGTTGCCTGCCTTAATACCTGTGACAATAATGCCCCTAAATTGGCCAACATGAGGGCTTCGGCCCTCATGTTCGTAGATGATACCCTTCTTTTATCCAAGTCACCTATGGGGATTCAGACAACCTTGGATGCGATCAGCAACTTTCGTTAACAAAAAGGACTGGAAATCAATGTTAGTAAAACAAAAATGATGGTCTTCAACCCATGTCTTACTACTTGTTCTAAACATAACGCTTAATTAGAACAGGTCCATCTATTTGCCCTTGTATGATTGGTCTCGGTTCAATGTTCTAATAAGTAGTTTATCTGTATTTATTGCAAAATTGTTCTCATTGAGTCCATTTTTATATGTACATATAAGGGTAAGAATGATGTTTTAAGTGTTCTTCTTGTATATGCTTTTTATTCGATGGTTTACATTTTTTGCTTCTGTAAGGCATTTTAACCTGATTGTAATGATTTGTATTATACATTATCTTTTGTATTATTGTCTCTTTTATGGTAAAATGCAAAATAAAGAGTATTTCCCTGAACTGGTAGTTCCAGGGGCCTTGCAAACAGAACATCCATCGCAGCGGAGCAAAAGTAACGCTAAAATAATGCAATGAGGACTAACAGCAGTGGGAAGCCCCCGAACAGACTAGATAAAAGGGAAAGAATAAAAGTCAGTATTACTCCAAAGACATTCTGGAAGGAACTGACTAAGCTAGAACTGATAACTTTAAAAAAGTGGGCATGGCCGACAGTGTTCGATGCATTAAAAATACAGAGAACTAATTTGCTGAAATGTAAAGGAAGGTTGGTGCTTAACAGGTACTTTATCTCAATGGTTGACCTTGCAACTTGCAATTCAAAGGTTTCTTGAGTAGATGTTAGTGCTACATCTTTTTGAAACAATATTGCTTAGTCTCCTTAGCGTGTTAAAATCTGCCTACAAAGTTGGAATGGAAGGCTACAATGAGTTATTCATACCATCTTGCATGTGATGGAAAAGAACTTTATTGCAACAGGTGATGATTTGCGAAACCGATAAATGTATGGGAGATCATAGCTCTCATTCCATAACACTCCTGATTGTTTAACATTACATAACTTCCATTTGACAGGACTGTAATCAGTGGGAGCGTTGCAGGGGCTGGAGTTCCTGTGAGATAACAGTCCAAATTCCCTACAGACACATTGCAGGTGATGTGTATGGTCACATGTTTACAAACAAGTGAAAGTCCGACAGAAAAGTCATTTTCCTTTCCAGTGAGGAAGACCTCTTTATTGGCACGTTCACACCAACACGAAAATGTTTCATGCAAGCTTTGAACTGAAATGTTGAAATCGGCAAAGATATTACGCTGTGTATTAAACAGACAGCAGGCGGTATTTCTGCTATTGTAAATTGGAGCTGTTCTAACTTCTCGAGATGGAACATCGTGTACGTGGCATTTTTTAGACATGAGTTGTTTGTTATGTTAAGTTATGTAAAGCGCACATCCACCAGGTGGTCTCTTGGCGCTAGGTAACCAGTCAACTTCCGCCTCACTTAGCAATAACCCTGTCTAAAAAGCTGTTTTTCAAAAGTTTATAAAATGTGGCAAGGTCCATTAAGGCGATTAGTTCCAAAGGCAAGCTGTTCCATACACGAGGGGCGATAACGGCAAACATGCGCCCGCGGACCCTTTGTTTTTGCCAGGGCGGAATCGTCAGGAGATGCGAGTTACTGGATCTTAAAGCTTTAGTTGGACAGTATTCAATACGTCTCGACTTCACAAAGGCAGGGTAACTCAAGTACAAAGGCTTAAAAACCATGCAGAAAGCTTTAAACATGGATCTCTGTACAACAGGCACCAATGAAGGTCCATCATTTAAGGGGTAATGTGGCAACATTTGGGCATGGTGTAAATCAGCTGGGCAACCTGGTTTTGAATAACCTGGAGCCTGCACTGAAGGAGTTTTGGGAGACGCAGGTAAATAGCATTAGCATAATCTAATCTAGACATAACTAATGCTAAAATCACTTGGATCAAACCCTCCTTGATGAGGAATTTGTTTATCTTTTTTATGCGACGTATCTGGCAAAAGCAGGCAGAAGTCACAGCTCCTACCTGCTGCTCAAAAGTAAGTTTTGCATCTATTATAACACCCAAGCTTTTTTCAGCTTTTTTAGGTGATGGAGGAGAGCCCATCTTGCTAGACCAAAACGAAGGACACCAATAGTTCACCTTACTTTTTGTAAGCACTATCTCTGTTTTATCGGGGTTCAGCTTTAAATGATTACTGTTCATCCAGTCCCGGATGAACCGCATTGTCTCCTGAAACATGTAGCGAGATGAAGGGCAATCACTAAGCATAAATAGTAGTTGCATATCATCTGCATAATTAAAGATGTTAATTCCTTTGTGTTTGTAGGCATTGATCAGGAGATGAATATAGATGTTAAAAAAGTGTGGAGACAGCGAAGTAGCTTGAGGAACCCCGCAATTCAGTCGCACCTCTGAAGATGAGTAAGGAGGTAGCCTAACTGATTGAAATGTCCCTCAGAAAGGAAAGAAGCCAGTTCAAAGCAGAATCTCGTAGGCCCGCAGCCCTGATCCGTTCGGTCAAAATACCATGGTCGACCGTATCAAAGGCCGCTGACAAATCCAACGACACCAGGATTTGGGCACTGCCATTATCTACCTCTTTTTGAATATCATCGACCACAGACATAAATACTGTTTCTGTAGAGCAAGCAGGTCAAAATCCTGCTTGTGCATGAACAAAGAAGCCTGACTCTTCAATGAATAGACATAGGTGATGCGCTCTGTGGGCCTTGAGTAGTTTGGCAAACTAGGGTAAAAGTTAAATAGGCCTGATGTTTTTCATATCCTTAGGATAAGCGCCAGCTTTCTTTATAATTGGGGCAATAGTCGCTTTCTTAAAGGAGCAAGGGACCACCCCCATATTGACAGATTGGTTAAGAAAAGACAATATAAGGTCAGGGAACCGGGTACATACTGCTTTCAAAACATGCGGGGCAGATGTCAATTGGAGAACCAGACTTTACCTTTGTCAATAAGAGTACTAGGTCCTCTTGCATTAGATTAGGGTAAGAAGTGAGAGTGTGACTATTCATAACATCTGTACATAAGTGATCAAATGGTAAACAGGTAGGGATGCTGTTCCTAATGGCCTCAATCTTATTTACGAGTAATGGAAGGATTGTGAAGTAGTACTTTGCCTATAATGGGGGGTCATCAGGTACGATTGGCCCATAGCGTCTAATGATAGTACGGAGTTGTTTTTCCTGTTTAGAGAAACCTAGTATAAGTATAAGTCTGATTGTATCTACTTTGTTACTTTTATTGTCAGACTTTTTCTTATATTGTAGCAGGTCTAACCTTGCCTTTAGTTTGGATTTAGCTATGGCTGCTTCAATAACCTTGGTTTTATAACCCCTTGCTATGAAGCGGTTACGGCATTATGCTGGCATGTTATCTGCCTGATCCTCATTGCTACATATGCGACATATTCGCACCATTTCACCGTATGGGATGCTGTTAATGAGGTGGGTAGGATGGGCACTGGAAGCATGTAATAGCTGTTTGCCTGCCGTAGGTTTCCTAAATAATTTAGTCGTAAGGCAGTTATTTACTAATTTGATTTGCACATCTAAAAATGTAACTTCAGTTTTACTCACGACATGCGTAAATTTAAGATTGACATCATTCACATTCAATTGTTCGATAAAATCCATAGCATTTTGTGGTGTTCCTTTCCATATGATAAATAAATTGTCAATAAATCTAGCTTACAATCTGCGTTAAAAATGCATGTTCATGTTGCCTCATGAGGACCAGCTCCTCCCACCAGCCCATGAATAAACAGGCATTGCTGGGGGAGAAGCTGGCCCACATGGCAACTCCTTGTGTTTGCTGATACATTTGGTTATTAAAGGTAAAAAGATTACTCTCCAAACATAATAACAACATATTTAGAAGCATTTTGTTACATTGTGCATATCGCATAGGACTGTTGAACAGAAAATATTCGACAGCCCTGACTCCATCCCTATTTCTAATTCATGTATAAAGGGACGAGACGTCCAGGTGCAATGAGTTAATAATCCTCATTCCATTCTATGTCTTTGACTTTGCTCAAAAGTCGCTTGTATCTTGTACAAACGATTTTAAATTCACAAGGTGCTCCTGTAAGAAATTATCTATGTACCTGGACATATTCTCTAATGGACCATTGCATGCAGCTATAATGGGTCTACCAGGCGGTCTGACTATATTTTTATGTATTTTAGGGACAAAGTACATGACCGGAACGGTTGGTGTTCTGTTTTCAAGAACTTGTATTCGTCCCAGTTGATCAGACCCAAGCTTTTCCACACATGGAGTTGTGAGAAAATGTTTTCCTGCGTTTTTTTGTATTTGGACATGAAACTTTTCCGGTAACACTCCTGATCCTTTAATTGATTGTAAGCTTCTTCCATATATTGGTCTAAGGACCAGAGTACTGTTTCCAACCTTATCTGCATTTCTTATGACCACTTTTTTGCTTTTGCTCAATTTATTTATCAATAGATGGTAACTTCTTTCTTTTAAAAAAAAAATCTTTTTATTTAACCGTCATCGGCATAGTAGCATGCAACAATTAGCTTGATATCAATATATGCATGACATGTAGAGGTAACATCGTTACACATTACACTTACAGTAAGGACCATTCAAGGAGAAAACAAATCGTCATGTTCAATACTCTGTGGGGGAGTGCAGATATCTCCACGATAGGAGTTCTATGGTGACCATATGCGGAACCATTTTTGGGGACAGCCTCGAGCGGTATACACTGTCTTTTCTCTAAACATACACCAGTCCACACTAGACTCCCATGCCTCCAGAGTGGGGGGAGTTGTTGCTCCCCAAGCCTGAGCAATGTTTTGTTTAGCGAGCATTAAACCCAGAGTGGCCCATTGCGTTTGATGGGTAGTGAGGTCGGTCGGTTCCCATATATTTAACAAGCATCTGCGTGCTTCAGGGTAGATGTCAATAGCAAGGGCAGCCCTCATCACTGCGTCCATTTCCATACAATAGGTTTGAATGTGTGTGCATTCCCATATAATGTGCAAAAAGGTATCAGTCTGGCCACAACGTCTGCAACGGTCACCTGTTTCCGCTCTCCCCATCTGTGTTAGCCGGGGGCCGGTCATATATATCCTATGCAGGATTTTAAGCTGAACTAGTCGTAACCGAGCTGGAATGGCCACTACCCGAGGAGATGATATCGCCTCCTACCAGTCTTCGTCATCCATTTCCATGCCATCTGCCTCCCACTTTTGTCACAATGCTGAAAGGGGATCTTCCATGTTATGGATTAATTTATTATAAATCAATGAAATGGTCTCATCTGGAATGTGGCCATCCAGTATTCTTTCCTCTAGCGGGGACGTCTCGGGAAGTGATGTGCCCCTCGGGATAAGGGAGTGTAGTGCATGGCTGACCTGTCTATAGCGGAAAAACTCTGTATCAGCTAACTCATGTTGGCTCTGGAGGGTGGCAAAGGGTTTTACTCCTCCTTTCTCCCAGATATCATTAACTTGCGAAATGCCAATCAAATCCCATTTATCAAACCCCTTTGATGTCCACAGGTCACCCAGTTGTGCCTAGTCCCATAGAGGGGTAGCAAGTGTCAGTTTACCCTACCATTTAAGGGATCGATTTGCGGCGTGCCACACCTTGACCGAGTGCCCCATAGGGCCTGTCAGTCTGAACCGGTTAGGTTTTGAGTAGAGAGATCTATGGTAATTTCCACCTGGGAGTAAGCATTTATCCATACAGTAGCCCGGGTTGTCAAGTCCTACGTATGTACACTGGTTGATAGCGTCTAGGTGTGCAGCCCAATAATATTTTCTTATGTCTGGTAGGCTGATGCCCCCATCATACCACTTGAACGTGAGTTTGCTCAGAGCTATGCATGGCGATCCGCTGCACAGTAGGTCTATTTAAAGGTGTTCAATTTCTTTAAAATATTTCAATGGGTCAGGGTCGAGCGAATTTTGCGGGACATAGAGGAAACGGGGAAAATACATAATTTTAAAAAGAGCTGCCTTGCCTAGGAGAGAAAGAGGAAGAGACTTCCAGCTGGTTATATCTCGCTGTAAGCGAAGCATCGGTAGTAGGAGATTTTTTTCATACCAAAGTGCAGGGTCTAAGGACAGAAATATTACCAAATATTTGAATCCCGTGACACTGACCTGAATTGGACGGTTGCGGGGCAAGGCGGGCCGGTCACCCTGAAAAACATATAGGTGGGATTTGGTCCAGTTAATCCTAAAACTGGAGTATCGACCAAACACTTCCGGTATTTCCCAGACAGCAATTAAAGACTTTTTGAGATCTGTTAAATACAATAAAATGTCATCCGCATTGAGCGAAATACGGTCCTCCCATTCAGGTAACCACCGCATACCTCGAATAACTGGATCTCGGCGGATCCATGCCCCCAAGGGTTCCAACACTAAAGCAAAGAGGAGAAGGGAGAGCGGACACCCCTGACGAGTGCCCCGGCTCAGAACAAAATTATCTGATTTTCTATTATTTACCACAATTTGTGCCATAAGCTTCAAGTATAGGAGTCTGACCCACCGGATACATTCCTGGCCGAACCCCAGCTTCTGAAGGACTGCTATGAGGTAAGGCCATTTGATAGTGTTGAATGCCATGGTGGCATCCTGGGAAACAAGGACAGCTGGTTCTAGGATGGTGCCTGCTCTACCTAGGACCCCATGGACTTGACGCAAGTTTAGCGCCGTGTTTCGGTGCGGTATAATGCCGGACTGATCTGGTTGCACCAGTTCCGATGTTATTTTAATTAGAAGATTAGCTAGGACCTTAGCAAGGATTTTTGGCTCAGCATTAAGGAGGGAGATTGGCCTTTATGAGGCGCAATCCTTTTATGTATGGTTACTATGTTGATCCATTGGCAGTTCACCTCTCTCCCTGCTTTCTTCGAACATATCCTTAAGATAAGGAGACAATTTATCAGGGCTAAGTTCATATAATTCAATTGGGATGCCGTTAGGGCCAAGAGCTTTATCCGAGTTTAGCGATCTGATCGCCAGTGCTATTTCGTCTGTCGTCAGGGAACTATCTAATAGCTGCTTGTCTTCTAAGGAGAGAGTGGGAAGTGCAACGTCCTTTAATATTTCAGCAGATTCGTCCTCGGTGTAGGATGCCACTGCAGTATACACCAGGTCAAAGTGTCTGGCAAAGTGATTCACTATTTCTTGGGGTTCAGTCATGCTAACATTATGAACGTCATGAAGAACTGGGACCAGTCTGTTTGCCCACTCACGTCTATCGAGCCAAGCTATCAATTTCCCGGCCTTGTCCCCCAGGTCATAGATCCTACCAAGTTTCTCTCTACCTAGCGTCTTAGCTTTTTCTGTCACTAGTGCCCTATATTCTTCCTGTTTAAGGCGTAACAAGTGGAGTGAGGCCAATGTGGTCGCACTTCCATCTCTCTCTCTAATTGGTAGATCTCGTTTTCTATAGC
Source organism: Lissotriton helveticus (assembly GCF_964261635.1). Classification (NCBI taxonomy): domain Eukaryota; kingdom Metazoa; phylum Chordata; class Amphibia; order Caudata; family Salamandridae; genus Lissotriton; species Lissotriton helveticus. The sequence continues at coordinate 694,684,483 of NC_136065.1, read as the reverse complement.
AGACACCTCCTTACGTTGTTCCTTCTTCTATCCCGATATCAATTCAATAAAGCTTTATTCGATTGATAAGTAGCAATCATAAAATCACATAATTATAAAATACAAAAACAATTTCATATTATAAAATCTTGTAAAAAGATTTTATATAAAAGTCATATTGAATATTACATTATTAAGCAGTTGAGAAGGGAAAAAGCCATCATTACTGTGCAAAAAAAGCATTTAAGTAAACATACATTTCCTCCAATAAACACATTTTTTCAGGAAGGCTGTAATTCTTAGAACACCATTTTCACTGTCTAAAGATTGTAGTGACAATAAAGCTGGGCGACATTGACATAATCCCAACTGTTTTAGAATAGGCACCAACAAATGCCGCCTAACAGTAGAATAACATTTACAAAATAAAATAACATGAATTGTGGTTTGGGGGAATATTATCGCAGGGACAAGGCTGGAGATCTCGTGACCAATCGTTAATTGCAGGAAAACTGACTAGTCTATGAAAGATCCCCAGCCTGAAACAAGTTAATAAAAATCTATCGTAAGTGCCGGGAACAAAAATTAAATAGGGCTGAATGTTAAAAGTGGTTAAGATCATTTGAATATGCAGGACTGTAGGCTTTACAATCTCGGAGGTCATTCTCAGGGTATCCAGCAATATCAGACCCTCTTTCCTCAGATCCTTTCTAGTCACTGCCATGATGGTAAGAGGATTTAAAAAATACTCTGGTTTTCCAAGATCCTTAAAGAATTTATAAACATAACTCAACCAGGGAAGCCTCATTACTCCTTCCAATTTCAATATATCTAAGAGGATATCTCTATTCAGTTTTGTTTCCTCTTTCGTCCATAGCCTGTGCCATAATAGCATGGGCTCTAGTCTAATTAAATCAGATATGAACAGAAGACCTAATTCTGCATGGCACATACTTCCTGAAGTGCTGCTTGGAACAGCTAAGATGTATTTTAAAAAAGAGTTTTCGACTGTCTGGATAGGTGTAGGGTCGACAAACCCCCACACCCATAAAGGGCTGCGGAAACACACTTTGCCTTATATATTTTAATTAATTCCACTGGAAGTCTTTTACCCAGTTTTTGGCAGAGATAGTGAGGGCAGATGTAGTGCGTAAAAGCGCCAGTTTCTTTGCTGCTACAGCTTGTACCCAGGAATCATTCAGTGCAAAAAGTATGCCCAAAAAGGAGAATTTTTTAGTAGCCTCAAGCTTCTGTCCTGCAATAAAAATGTCTCTATTTATCCTAAAACCTCTGCCACAGCGCATAATAAAAGTTTTAGAAGAATGTACCCTTGATACAATATGTTTCATAAAAAAGGTAAAGCTGTCCACAACGTGCTGTAGGCCCACCTGTGTGCGTGACATGAACACGGCATCGTCCACATATAAAAGAGCTGAAATTGGATGGACGGCTACATAGGGAAAATCTAATTTATCTCTGCACAAGGCTTCCGCCAACCCATTTATATACAAGTTAAAAAGGAATGGAGCCAGGACACAACCCTGCCTGACTCCACTCCTAATCGGGATTGCAGCCGAGCGTTTGCCCTTCCGGCCATAGCGAACACGAGCCGAGGCGTCACAATAAAAACGCTTAAGAAAATAAATAATATTCGCATCAACCCCCAGATCTCCCAGCAATCTCCATAAATTGGAGTGGACCACCCAGTCAAAAGCGGCTGAGAGGTCCACAAAAGCTAAAAACAAATTTCCTTTCTTAGCCCTCGTGTATTTCCCCACCAACAATAAAAGGTTTAAACCCTGTTCTACTTTCACTAGACCGGCCCGGAATCCGTATTGCAAATCGGATAAAATGGAATTTTTATCGGCCCAGTCCAGGAGGCGTTCCAATATGACCCGGCCAGCTACCTTTGTAATTGAGTCCAGCAAGGAAATCGGTCTATAACATCCTGGGTCATGCCTATTCCCCTTTTTGAAGAAAGGCACGATAGTGGACTCTACCCAGGTAGATAAAAAAACAGTGTTGCAACTTGCGTTGAGCACTTGCACAAGAAGAGGCCCCCACAGAGGCATGTTCGACTTAAATATGTCTATGGGGACTCCGTCTGGGCCAGGAGCCTTACCGCCCTGACTGGCGTGTAAGGCCCTCTCAACTTCCTCCAGAGTGAACACTAAATCCTTCGAATTAGGAGAATAGTTTATAACACAAGCGTCAGCTAAGGGTTCATCTCCTTTGTATATCTGAGCAAAATGTTTAATCCACTGAGTCTCCGGAATGGCTATCTCAATTTTAGGACCATTTTCCTTAGATAAAAATGGTGATCTAATTACCTTCCAGAAACCTGCACTGTCATTGGTTACTGAGGCTGAATACAGAGCCTCCCAGGCCTCCTTCTTCATCGTGTTTTTCCAGTCTCTAACCGCTAGTTTATATGCAATCCTAGCTCTTCTAACCTCAGATATACTTCTTGGTTTTCTATGTAGTTCTTTTTTTAAAAGTGCGTAAGCTTGTGTACACCTAGAGTGAAACCACCCTCTCTGAGCTCTATTACTCTTATGTTGCCTAGTAGGGGAATCCCTTATTGTATTTGTTATTATTAAGAATGAGGCTAATAGAGTGTCAGGGGTGGTATCTTCACTCAGGCAAATCGCAAATTCTGAACTACATTTTCCAAATGACTAATTTAAGCATCTCTGTTTTGTCCACCATAGCCCTAAGTAGGGAATAACCACTGGTACTACTTTTTAATAGTAGGTAAATGTGAGGAGCATGCACCCTCTTCCCACAATGCTCCACATAGATTATCTTCAGCATGTTCACATAGCGTACAATTAAAATCCCCTACCAGAAGTAACATCATATCTCTCCTTTTACTTTTAGCTAGGCATATCCAATTCCAATTCCAATTCCAAAAATTCTTTATTTCGGCCACATGGGCCATAAAAGAAGCAGTAGAAATACATACAGATAAAAACACAATATATACAGTAAAAACAACTGGACCTGCAGTGTTTAGAAAAAACAGGGTAAAATGAATTAACCAGACATTTTCTTCCTTATTATCCATGCTGCCATTAAGAATTTGGAAACCGCAAACACAATGTGGCCCAGGGTATTAGTTTTCATCACCCTGTAAGCCTGTAAATAGTTCCTGAAGCCCAGATTCCGGCATAGAGGGGCTAGCCAGCGCCTCCTCGGGCTCCGATAGGCGTGGCAACAGAACATTATGTGCAAATCATCTTCATCCTTAACTTTACAGCATGGGCAGAGCTTGTCGCCCCCTAGCGTCCATTTATGGGTGAAGACTTTAGTAGGGAGCGTACCAAACCTCCATTGCAGGAACAGTTTCCTCGCCAAAAGAGGATAAATAAAATCCATAAAAGTTTCAAAGATATAAGAATTTTTGGATACTAAAAAACATCCCGTTAGGGTGCCACTGTCATAATCATTGCCCAGGTCAGCGAGGTTTTTGTTCTTATAGAGCTGTGCGAGGGATTTGCGCGATAGCCTTCTACATCCTTGAACAGGGTCATCCCATAGGTCTGGTAGCTTAAGGTCCGAGCATTCCGACCTAATAAATGCCAGCCAGGGGATCTTGCCATTTACATCCAACCTCATGACGTGTGTGAGGTCCTGCCTGTAGTGATGCAGCTCCTCGGTGGTCCATACCCGATGCCAGAATTTCAATGGTTTCGACCGTAGATCCTCTGCAATTGACGGGAGACCCAAGTCGAGTCTTAAGGGGAGGAGTGGTGTACCTTGCGGGAGGGCAAGTAGACGCCTAAAGAAGCAGTTTTCCACCCCTGCCATGACCTTCCCAGCTTTGTGGCCCCACAGTTCGCTGCCATACAGGGCAGCTGCCTTCGCCTGTGTCCTATACATTTCCAAAACCGGACTAACAGGCTTAAAGGTGGACTTGTTGGACACCCTCAAGAGTGCGCCCGATAGCTGGGAAAGTTTCAGCCTGGATCTTGCTACCTGGGAGTCCCATGCCAGATTTTCTTGGAGTGAAACCCCCAGATATGTAAAAGTAGAGACCCTTTCCAGGCTAGTTTCCCCCAGTTTTGGATTGGGTCTGGTCTTGGAGGGAGGGTTGAAGATCATGAACTTGGTTTTATCCGTGTTCACCTCCAACCCATGTTGTCGACAGAAGTGACCAAAACCATCCACAATCCTCTGGATCCCCATAGGTGATTTGGAAAGGAGGAGGGTGTCATCGGCAAACATTATTGCCGGGACCCTCCTTCCTCCCAGGACCGGGGCGTCATTGTCCCCAACAGCGTCAAGATGTTGAATGACGCTGTTTATGTACAGGCAGAACAGTGTCGGAGCCAGAACACAGCCCTGCCTGACACCTCGGCGGACCGGGAATTTGCCCGAGGGCTTACCATCCCTCCCGCACCTCACTACCGCAAAGTTGTTCTCATGCAGCCTAATGATGATTCTAAGGAGGTGGGGGGGAACTCCTAGCTTCTGCAAAACCTCCCATAACTTCCCCCTCGGGACCAGGTCGAAGGCTGACCTCAGGTCCACGAAGACCATGTACAGTCGACCTCCCTCTAGCGTGACCGTCTTCCAATACAGGAGAAGGAGGCGAAAAATTTGGTCCATGGTCGACGTGTTCTTCCTGAAGCCAGCCTGGAGGGGGCTCATGATGACATTGGCCTCGGCCCAGTCCAGGAGATGATTCAAGATGAGGCGGGCAAAAAGCTTTTGGGGCACATCTATTAGGCTTATAGGCCTATAGTTAGAAGGGAGCAAGGTAGAACCCTTCTTGTGGATGGGTACAATCTCTGCCCCCAGCCACGTCCCAGGGATCGCCATACCTTCAAGAATGGCATTAAAAAGAATGAGAAGGTATGGGCCCCAGATATCCGGGTGGTGCCTAAATAGATCCCCGGGTAACCTATCAAGGCCTGGCGCCTTCCCCACTGCTAGGCGCTTGAGGGCATGCTCCACTTCCCCCAGGGATAAATCCATTCCAAGCTCCTGGGTACCCATGGGCAGTTGCAGCTCTGCTGCCGGGCAGGAACTAGTATCTTGGTAGAGAGCCCCAAAGTGGGCCTCCCAGACCGCAGGGGCTATATTTGGCTCTATCGCTTTACTGAGTTCCCCTGTCCCATTATTCACTAGGGCCCAGAATTTCCGGGAGTCCCTAACTTTAAGGGCATCATAAAGATCCTGCCAATGGGTCCAGTCCCACTCGGACCTTGCAGCCACCAGCACTGATTTATGGTACTTCCTGAGGTCACGTACTTTGGCCTTATCTGAGCCCTCTTTTATTGCTGCAATGAGCTCAGATTTTGCCGCCCTACAATCTTGGGTGTACCAGGAAGGAACCACGGTCCTTTTCTTCCGGGTTGGGACCTCCGGATGGAATACCTCGGCCAGGTCCCTCACTAGATCCTGGTGGATGGTTCCCAGTTTCTCGTGATAGACTGGTGTTCTTGGTTCATTCAGGAGAGTATCCACCTCCATAAAGCTCGGAAGTGCCAGCTCATATAATTTCTTAATAGACTCTTCCGAACTCACCAGCTTTCCCCATTGAGGCATATCAATGATTGAGTCATATTCTTAACAATGCTAAATAATGATTCTATGGGGATGTTGTTATAAAAATTGACCAAGGCTATAGAAGAAACTGAATCCAAATCCAGCACAAGAAGTTGATAATAAACATCATTAGCGAACTCTGTTATCTGTTTTAAGTTCAAGCTATTAGAAAGATACACACATAGACCTCCCTTAGCTCTCTCGCTCCGACCTTCAACTGCCGGGGTATGATAAGTCCTATACCCATTTAAATGGACCGCTTCCTTGGTCCAAGTCTCTTGGAAGCAAAGTACCTCATATTGTAGGATAAAATCCCACCATAGTGGGTTATTTATTTTTTATTGAATTCCAGCGATATTCCAGGAGACAATGTGGCAGGATCGAAGTTCAACAGTGGTCGGAGCAGCAAAATGGGTATTTATGCCCACTAATTCGGTCCTATTGATATGTACTAAATGTTAAGAAACATTAGAAACGACCTGGACACCAGTTAAACTCTTGCTACCGGGGTCCCTGGGCCCCTCATCCCTCTCACTCCCATGATCCCCCAAAGCATCATTTAAACAACTATGCGAGGAGTACTCAGGCACAAAGCCCCGAGACTAGTCCTGGGTATCCGGGTGTAAGGCTCTATTCCCACTTATCAAGGGTCCTGTGCGTCGCACTATGCATTTAGCAGTAAGACATGCTCTCTCACCCGGGAGTAGGCTCTGTTTATTGGCGGTATTATTCCGACCCATTTCACAAGTTAGTTTTACACATATCTCAGAGTGGAATCAATCGTTATTTTCCAAACCACTCAAGGCCTCAAAATGATTATATGTTAGTGTGTAATACCTTGACTGCCTAATTCCCAGGTAGTTTTCTGCTAGACGCTGGGGGCCTGGATTCATTACAGGTTCCAAGGGGCGATAAAAATATCCTAAAGGTAGAATATTGACATCATGGGGGTTAACAAGCCCATTGAAGCCCCTCTCAATAATAGTGCATACCAAATGTGGTGCCCTAAAAGTTAAAACAACACAATCTCCACTGAAAGACTTGGGGAATGTACCAACCCAGCTAATCCTTCTGACCATTTTAAAATCAGAGAAGAGAGAGTTTTTCAAACCTGTCCTGGTGGTACGGAAATGAAGTGACTTATTCTTTAGCGTTGACCAGTGTTCAAATACATTAGGTACTAATGATGGTACATTTGCCAAAACAACCATGTACGGTGTGGCTTATAGAGATTTTCCGTATGGCCCTGATGGTTTATGCCATTTACAACTACATCATTACATCCACTTTTCGTCCTTCCTGGATTTCCTTCACTAGCTCAGCTTACTATACAGGCGGAGTTATTGTGTTTTGATGTAGTATTAGCCTCCCTACACTTCGATTGCCCAGCAATAACAGGGTTGGAAATCATACCCACAACATGATCTTTCGCTTTACAAGGTGGGGAACGTGCTAATAAATTAGTAGCAACTGTTGGTACTGATTTAAGTGTACTATGCACCAACTCCTCCATTTTCACTAATCGTGTTTCTATACTAGTAATTTTTAAGTGAATGGGTTCTAAAAGAGTCGACATCAGTATCTCAAGTCTGCCCCAAAAGTTCTCATCCTCCGTTATGTCCTTGGGCTTGCATGATTCATTTCGCTCAGTAACACGGACTATTTGCCCCATTGATTCACCTGTATCCACAACCCGTTTCCCTCTCTTCCCCAGTGGTTTTGTA